>NW_026731599.1:1412500-2680133 GCF_028476545.2 Physella acuta
TATGTATTTTGTCGATAATTGACCTATAGAATGTATGTTTTTTTGTCGATATTTGACCTATAGAATGTATGTATTTTGTCGATAATTGACCTATAGAATGTATGTATTTTGTCGATAATTGACCTATAGAATGTATGTATTTTGTCGATAATTGACCTATAGAATGTATGTATTTTGTCGATATTTGACCTATAGAATGTATGTATTTTGTCGATATTTGACCTATAGAATGTATGTATTTTGTCGATAATTGACCTATAGAATGTATGTATTTTGTCGATAATTGACCTATAGAATGTATGTATTTTGTCTATATTTGATGTATAGGATGTATGTATTGTTGCGGGGCGCCGCAAGTGTCTATATTGACACGACGTTGACTGGGGAAGAAGACGCCCCACGGGCCGCACACCCCAGCGCAGCAGACTAGATGGCGGGGGACAAGTCAAAGCTGGGCAAATTTATCATGAGATATGGTCAGTTGTTTGGTGGTCAGTTGTTTGGTGGTCAGTTGTTTGGTGGTCAGTTGTTTGGTGGTCAGTTGTTTGGTGGTCAGTTGTTTGGTGGTCAGTTGTTTGGTGGTCAGTTGTTTGGTGGTCAGTTGTTTGGTGGTCAGTTGTTTGGTGGTCAGTTGTTTGGTGGTCAGTTGTTTGGTGGTCAGTTGTTTGGTGGTCAGTTGTTTGGTGGTCAATTGTTTGGTGGTCAGTTGTTTGGTGGTCAGTTGTTTGGTGGTCAGTTGTTTGGTGGTCAGTTGTTTGGTGGTCAGTTGTTTGGTGGTCAGTTGTTTGGTTGTCAGTTCTTTGGTGGTCACTTGTGTTCTCATGTTTTTTGGTCAGTTGTTTGGTGGTCACTTGTGTTCTCATGTTTTTGGTCAGTTGTTTGGTGGTCACTTGTGTTCTCATGTTTTTGGTCAGTTGTTTGGTGGTCACTTGTGTTCTTATGTTTTTGGTCAGTTGTTTGATGGTCACTTGTGTTCTCATGTTTTTGGTCAGTTCTTTTCTCATGTCTGGTCATTTTTTTGGCTTTACCAAATGGCTTGGATTTCAAAAAAGGCTTAATAATACTGACCAATAGTAAATTACTAGGTTGACAAGTATTGACCAAATGTAAATGACTAAGTTGACTGATACTGACCAAATGTAAATTACTAGGTTGACAAATATTAACCAAATGTAAATAACTAAGTTGAACAATATTGAACAAATGTAAAAGACTAAGTTGACCAAATGCCCTGACCAAATGTAAATGACCAAATTGACCAAATGCCTGACCAAATGTAAATGACCAAGTAGACCAAATGCCCTGACCAAATGTAAATGACCAAATTGACCAAATGCCCTGACCAAATGTAAATGACCAAATTGACCAAATGCCCTGACCAAATGTAAATGACCGAATTGACCAAATGCCCTGACCAAATATAAATGACCAAATTGACCAAATGCCCTGACCAAATGTAAATGAACAAATTGACCAAATGCCCTGACGAAATGTAAATGACCAAGTTGACCAAATGCTCTGACCAAATGTAAATGACCAAATTGACCAAATGCCCTGACCAAATGTAAATGACCGAATTGACCAAATGCCCTGACCAAATGTAAATGAACAAATTGACCAAATGCCCTGACCAAATGTAAATGACCAAATTGACCAAATGCCCTGACCAAATGTAAATGACCAAATTGACCAAATGCCCTGACCAAATGTAAATGACCAAATTGACCAAATGCCCTGACCAAATGTAAATGACCAAATTGACCAAACGCCCTGACCAAATGTAAATGACCAAGTTGACCAAATGCCCTGACCAAATGTAAATGACCAAATTGACCAAATGCCCTTTCCAAATGTAAATGACCAAATTGACCAAATGCCCTTACCAAATGTAAATGACCAAATTGACCAAATGCCCTGACCAAATGAAAATGACCAAATTGACCAAATGCCCTGACCAAATGTAAATGACCAAATTGACCAAATGCCCTGACCAAATGTAAATGACCAAATTGACCAAATGCCCTGACCAAATATAAATGACCAAGTTGACCAAATGCCCTGACCAAATGTAAATGATCAAATTGACCAAATGCCCTGACCAAATGTAAATGACCAAGTTGACCAAATGCCCTGACCAAATGTAAATGACCAAATTGACCTTATGCCCTTTCCAGATGTAAATGACCAAATTGACCAAATGCCCTGACCAAATGTAAATGACCAAGTTGACCAAATGCCCTGACCAAATGTAAATGACCAAATTGACCAAATGCCCTGACCAAATGTAAATGACCAAATTGACCAAATGCCCTGACCAAATGTAAATGACCGAATTGACCAAATGCCTTGACCAAATGTAAATGACCAAATTGACCAAATGCCCTGACCAAATGTAAATGACCGAATTGACCAAATGCCCTGACCAAATATAAATGACCAAATTGACCAAATGCCCTGACCAAATGTAAATGAACAAATTGACCAAATGCCCTGACGAAATGTAAATGACCAAGTTGACCAAATGCCCTGACCAAATGTAAATGACCAAATTGACCAAATGCCCTGACCAAATGTAAATGACCAAATTGACCAAATGCCCTGACCAAATGTAAATGACCGAATTGACCAAATGCCTTGACCAAATGTAAATGACCAAATTGACCAAATGCCCTGACCAAATGTAAATGACCGAATTGACCAAATGCCCTGACCAAATATAAATGACCAAATTGACCAAATGCCCTGACCAAATGTAAATGAACAAATTGACCAAATGCCCTGACGAAATGTAAATGACCAAGTTGACCAAATGCTCTGACCAAATGTAAATGACCAAATTGACCAAATGCCCTGACCAAATGTAAATGACCGAATTGACCAAATGCCCTGACCAAATGTAAATGAACAAATTGACCAAATGCCCTGACCAAATGTAAATGACCAAATTGACCAAATGCCCTGACCAAATGTAAATGACCAAATTGACCAAATGCCCTGACCAAATGTAAATGACCAAATTGACCAAATGCCCTGACCAAATGTAAATGACCAAATTGACCAAATGCCCTGACCAAATGTAAATGAACAAATTGACCAAATGCCCTGACGAAATGTAAATGACCAAGTTGACCAAATGCTCTGACCAAATGTAAATGACCAAATTGACCAAATGCCCTGACCAAATGTAAATGACCGAATTGACCAAATGCCCTGACCAAATGTAAATGAACAAATTGACCAAATGCCCTGACCAAATGTAAATGACCAAATTGACCAAATGCCCTGACCAAATGTAAATGACCAAATTGACCAAATGCCCTGACCAAATGTAAATGACCAAATTGACCAAATGCCCTGACCAAATGTAAATGACCGAATTGACCAAATGACCAGGAGCTGGTGAGAGTTTTGGCGAGGCCTCCCTGCTAGCAGACGACAAACTGAGGAGCGCTACAGTTGTAGCAGACGATCACTGTCAGCTGATGGTCATCGATCAGGCCTTGTTTGATACAGCCTTGAAGGTCAGCCATCACAACAATCATTTCAATCATTCACACAATATGCAATCTTTACAATCATAACATTCCTTACAATAGTTACAATAATTACTTTCATTACAATCATAGTAATAATTACAACAATAACAATCATTGCAATAGTAACAATCATTACAATCATTACAATCATTACAATCATTGCAATCATTGCAATCATTACAATCATTACAATCATTACAATCATTACAATTATTACAATCATTACAATCATTGCAATCATTGCAATCATTACAATCATTACAATCATTACAATCATTACAATCATTACAATCATTACAATCATTGCAATCATTACAATCATTACAATCATTACAATCATTGCAATCATTACAATCATTACAATCATTGCAATCATTACAATCATTACAATCATTACAATCATCTACACATCTGTTGTCGGCCCACAGTCCCAGCAGGAGCAGATGTACAAAGAGATCTCCCAGTTTATCGAGGCCACGCCCCTTTTCTCACGCATGTCCCACAAGTTCAAGAGGATCGTCCAGCTCAGCCTCAGAAAGGTCCAGTCACCACTGGACGCCATCTTGTGTCACCAGGGGCGCCCCGTCGCCGCACTCTTCTTTATTTTAAGGTTAGTTGTCTTAACCTAATCAAGTAACGTGTCACCATCAAATGTTTGGGTCACCATCAAATGTTTGGGTCACCATCAAATGTTTGGGTCACCATCAAATGTTTGGGTCACCATCAAATGTTTGGGTCACCATCAAATGTTTGGGTCACCATCAAATGTTTATCTCTTCCAGCGGTCAAGCTACAATCAACGTGGACACTGGTCACCACCAGCAACAATACCCTCACCTGCTAACACCTGATGATAGCTTCGGTCATCACAAGATGGCGGCGCCCAGGTGAATTCAGGCAACATGTATATGTTCCTGTAGTATAGTGACATGTTCCTGTAGTATAGTGACATGTTCCTGTAGTATAGTGACATGTTCCTGTAGTGACATGTTCCTGTAGTATAGTGACATGTTCCTGTAGTATAGTGACATGTTCCTGTAGTATAGTGACATGTTCCTGTAGTATAGTGACATGTTCCTGTAGTATAGTGACATGTTCCTGTAGTATAGTGACATGTTCCTGTAGTATAGTGACATGTTCCTGTAGTATAGTGACATGTTCCTGTAGTATAGTGACATGTTCCAGTAGTGACATGTTCCTGTAGTATAGTGACATGTTCCTGTAGTATAGTGACATGTTCCTGTAGTATAGTGACATGTTCCTGTAGTATAGAGACATGTTCATGTAGTATAGTGACATGTTCCTGTAGTGACATGTTCCTGCTGTATAGTGACATGTTCCTGTAGTGACATGTTCCTGTAGTATAGTGACATGTTCCTGTAGTATAGTGACATGTTCCTGTAGTATAGTGACATGTTCATGTAGTGACATGTTCCTGTAGTATAGTGACATGTTCCTGTAGTGACATGTTCCTGTAGTTACATGTTCCTGTAGTATAGTGACATGTTCCTGTAGTATAGTGACATGTTCCTGTAGTGACATGTTCCTGTAGTGACATGTTCCTGTAGTGACATGTTCCTGTAGTGACATGTTCCTGTAGTGACATGTTACTGTAGTATAGTGACATTGTCCTGTAGTGACATGTTCCTGTAGTATAGTGACATGTTCCTGTAGTATAGTGACATGTTCCTGTAGTATAGTGACATGTTCATGTAGTGACATGTTCCTGTAGTATAGTGACATGTTCCTGTAGTGACATGTTCCTGTAGTTACATGTTCCTGTAGTATAGTGACATGTTCCTGTAGTATAGTGACATGTTCCTGTAGTGACATGTTCCTGTAGTGACATGTTCCTGTAGTGACATGTTCCTGTAGTGACATGTTCCTGTAGTGACATGTTACTGTAGTATAGTGACATTGTCCTGTAGTGACATGTTCCTGTAGTGACATGTTCCTGTAGTGACATGTTCCTGTATTGACATGTTCCTGTAGTGACATGTTCCTGTAGTGACATGTTCCTGTAGTGACATGTTCCTGTAGTATAGTGACATGTTCCTGTAGTATAGTGACATGTTCCTGTAGTGACATGTTCCTGTAGTATAGTGACATGTTCCTGTAGTATAGTGAAATGTTCCTGTAGTGACATGTTCCTGTAGTGACATGTTCCTGTAGTGACATGTTCCTGTAGTGACATGTTCCTGTAGTATAGTGACATGTTCCTGTAGTATAGTGACATGTTCCTGTAGTGACATGTTCCTGTAGTGACATGTTCCTGTAGTGACATGTTCCTGTAGTGACATGTTCCTGTAGTGACATGTTCCTGTAGTGACATGTTCCTGTAGTATAGTGACATGTTCCTGTAGTATAGTGACATGTTCCTGTAGTATAGTGACATGTTCCTGTAGTGACATGTTCCTGTAGTGACATGTTCCTGTAGTATAGTGACATGTTCCTGTAGTGACATGTTCCTGTAGTATAGTGACATGTTCCTGTAGTATAGTGACATGTTCCTGTAGTATAGTGACATGTTCCTGTAGTGACATGTTCCTGTAGTGACATGTTCCTGTAGTGACATGTTCCTGTAGTGACATGTTCCTGTAGTGACATGTTCCTGTAGTATAGTGACATGTTCCTGTAGTATAGTGACATGTTCCTGTAGTGACATGTTCCTGTAGTATAGTGACATGTTCCTGTAGTATAGTGAAATGTTCCTGTAGTGACATGTTCCTGTAGTGACATGTTCCTGTAGTGACATTGTCCTGTAGTGACATGTTCCTGTAGTATAGTGACATGTTCCTGTAGTATAGTGACATGTTCCTGTAGTATAGTGACATGTTCCTGTAGTATAGTGACATGTTCCTGTAGTATAGTGACATGTTCCTGTAGTGACATGTTCCTGTAGTGACATGTTCCTGTAGTGACATGTTCCTGTAGTGACATGTTCCTGTAGTGACATGTTCCTGTAGTATAGTGACATGTTCCTGTAGTATAGTGACATGTTCCTGTAGTGACATGTTCCTGTAGTGACATGTTCCTGTAGTGACATGTTCCTGTAGTGACATGTTCCTGTAGTGACATGTTCCTGTAGTGACATGTTCCTGTAGTATAGTGACATGTTCCTGTAGTATAGAGACATGTTCCTGTAGTATAGTGACATGTTCCTGTAGTGACATGTTCCTGTAGTGACATGTTCCTGTAGTATAGTGACATGTTCCTGTAGTATAGTGACATGTTCCTGTAGTATAGTGACATGTTCCTGTAGTGACATGTTCCTGTAGTGACATGTTCCTGTAGTATAGTGACATGTTCCTGTAGTGACATGTTCCTGTAGTGACATGTTCCTGTAGTGACATGTTCCTGTAGTGACATGTTCCTGTAGTGACATGATCCTGTAGTATAGTGACATGTTCCTGTAGTATAGTGACATGTTCCTGTAGTGACATGTTCCTGTAGTGACATGTTCCTGTAGTGACATGTTCCTGTAGTGACATGTTCCTGTAGTGACATGTTCCTGTAGTGACATGTTCCTGTAGTGACATGTTCCTGTAGTGACATGTTCCTGTAGTGACATGTTCCTGTAGTGACATGTTCCTGTAGTATAGTGACATGTTCCTGTAGTGACATGTTCCTGTAGTGACATGTTCCTGTAGTGACATGTTCCTGTAGTATAGTGACATGTTTCTGTAGTATAGTGACATGTTTCTGTAGTATAGTGACAAATTCCTGTAGTGACATGTTCCTGTAAAATAGTGACATGTTCCTGTAGTGACATGTTCCTGTAGTGACATGTTCCTGTAGTGACATGTTCCTGTAGTATAATGACATGTTCCTGTAGTGACATGTTCCTGTAGTGACATGTTCCTGTAGTATAGTGACATGTTCCTGTAGTGACATGTTCTTGTAGTGACATGTTGCTGTAGTGACATGTTCCTTTAGTATAGTGACATGTTCCTGTAGTGACATGTTCATGTAGTGACATATTCATATCATATTGTTTGACTGACAAGTCTTCCATGGACTGTTCACGTGATGCCATTACTTTTGTTGACAGTGTCAGAGAGAAGGCAAGACACCATAAGACAGTTGAGAGACAGGTAAATGTGTCTTTGTGGAGTTTGTCTTGTCATTGGTAGCAACGGGTGGGGGAGCGGTGGATCGAGCGACGGAAATGAGGTTGTATGGTTCCATGTGATTGGCGGTTGATTGATAGGTATGGCAGATATTGGCTAAAAGCAATGACCAAATTGGCAAAAATGTCCACCTTACTGCCATATTAAAACGTCAATCTGGCTGCCATATAAAAATGTCCACCTTACTGCCATATGAAAATGTCCACCTTACTGCCATATAAAAATGTCCATCTGGCTACCATATAAAAATGTCCATCTTGTTACCATATAAAAATGTCCACCTTACTGTTATATAAAAATGTCCATCTGGCTGCTGTTAAAAAAATTCCAGGGGAAGAAACTCTGCCTGTGCAGCGTCCAGAGCGGGGAGGTAATCGGTGACCTGGAAGTGGTCTACGGCCTAGACACTCACTTCTGCACCGTCCAGTGCACCACCGACACCGCCATCTTTGTTCTCAACATGAAAAATGTGGAGCGGCTCCTGGGGAAACGGAACCGTGTCTTTCTTGAGACTCTAAAGGAGAACTGCAAGGTGGCTGCAATGTGTCTTGTCACATGTCATGTACAACCTGCCTGTATCACCTGCCTGTATAACCTGCCTGTATAACCTGCCTGTATCACCTGTCTGTATAACCTGCCTGTATCACCAGTCTGTATAACCTGCCTGTATAACCTGCCTGTATAACCTGCCTGTATAACCTGCCTGTATCAACTGCCTGTATTACCTGCCTGTATAGCCTGCCTGTATCAACTGCCTGTATTACCTGCCTGTATAACCTGCCTGTATCAACTGCCTGTATAACCTGCCTGTATCAACTGCCTGTATAACCTGCCTGTATAACCTGCCTGTATAACCTGCCTGTATCAACTGCCTGTATCACCTGCCTGTATCACCTGCCTGTATAACCTGCCTGTATCACCTGCCTGTATAACCTGCCTGTATAACCTGCCTGTATAACCTATCTGTATAACCAGTATCACCTGTCACTTATCACTAATATTTCACTTGCATGTAGGCCTATAACTTTTTCAAAAAGATTTTTTTATGTTTTGATATGGGTTGTTCTAGAGTTGGACTAAGGGACATAACCAATGAACGATGTTATGAATTTAGCTTTTCTTCTCTTTACCTCCCCTGAAACGTTGCAGGCCAAGCTGAAGCTGCGGGCGTGCTCTCAGCTGGGCAGTGACGTCCCCCTGTTGGCGCGGCTACTGCTCGATGACGTCACACGTCCGGCCTCACTTCCGGTCGTGGAAAAAATTCGAAACGGGAAAAATTTACCCAGCCGAGATGTTCAGGTCAGTTATAGGTTAGGTCTTTAGGTCAGTTATAGGTTAGGTCTTTAGGTCAGTTATAGGTTAGGTCTGTAGGTCAGTTATAGGAATATTAGCTGCATACCCGTGCTCCGCCACGGTAACAAAAAAAACACAAACACAAAGAAAACACAAACACAATGCAAACACAAATGCAAACGCAAAAAAAAAACACCAACGAAAAAACAAACACAACACGCATAACATAAACACAACTTAAATGTAAACATAAACGCATAGTGCTCACAGTCTAGCCCGTGGCGCCAAATCGTACCCTGTCCAAGCGTCGGCGGACGCGCCTGATTCAGTGAATGACTATAAAAACCCCAGCTTGTCCGCAAACGGAAAGATAGAATAAAAATTAGTAATCAGTACGTTCAGTGTATAAAAGAAATAAAAGGCAGTATTAAAAATATCCTTGTTTTACCTACGAAATCGCATTTTATCAATTCATGCATTTTTTTCAGTACTTTTAATTTAAAATAAACCGGGAATGATCTCCCCTAAACTTTCTCGAATATTCTTATATAAAATTACGAGGGATGGCAACTCAAGACATAGACAATATTTGTTATCCATTTTTAATTCCTTAAAGTTTTTATAATAGAATAGAATCTCGTAAAAAAAAAGAATTGCACACCAAGTGAACGCCTAATAAAATGTGCATAAAAGTGCGGAATATTATTAGTACTTTATAAATTTACATGCGTTTTTGAGACATCGGAAATAGCGTAAATTAGTACTTCTTTTCAACAGAAATTACTCAAAATTTGAGAGAAGGTAGAGAATTAGATCTTTTACTTACTTGTGAAATTTCATGCATCTATCTAAAATAGTACGCAAGGTATAGGCTTTTGAAAAATTCAAAGTAGAAAAAGTACCACTTCCGGTTATCGGAAATCGCTCAAAAGTTTATCAGGATCTACGATTTTGATAAAATACATATATAAGAAATTTCATCAACCTAGCTGTAACGGTACTCAAGTTATCGTGTTTACACACAGACAGACACACATACAGACACACAGACATACGGACAAGATTGCAAAAGTATGTTTTTCCGTATCAGTGAGGTGTAAAACATCGAGATTTGTAAAAATCTCGATTATTGTTTGCACGATTACAATACTTTCTCTATACTTCGTATATACGAGAAAGTAAAAATTTACAATAGAGTTTCATGACTAGAATCATTGCGCCCCTAATGAACGTGATGACGCGTGAGGAATAGTTGATTAAAAATTATAATTAGTAAATAGTACGTTCAGTGAATAAAAAATAATAAGATAGCCTTTTATCAATCCATGCTAATTATAATATTCCTACAATAATGTCCTCTTACACGTCTGCAGAATTTGCATTCACATTTTGCTAATTATGTTATTCCAATAATAATTCCGTCTTGGAGATTTTGCATTCACATTTTTTAGCGTGAGCTGAATTTATGTTTTTAATTAGATTTTTCTACCCTACTGTTATTATGTTATTAAAATGTATCCAATTTTTCTAGGAATCTAAACGAAAATGATATTTGACATTGATCTGTTTAATATGATTTAGAAATTTGCGTGTATTTAATATTTTCTTCACGTAATGCGAAAGAGTAAAAACTGTAGCAACTATAAAATAAATCGTTATATAAACAAACCCTACTCTACAACCTCTAATAAGACACTGCAAAGCAAGTAAAAGCACGGCATTTTCCAAAATCTATAGCGATGACGGACTGACACACTACCTAGCTGCTTATACTATAGAAATAGATGTTAGGTCTGTAGGTTAGTTTTAGGAATATGTAATGTCTGTAGTACTAGGTAGTGTAGATAGGACAGTTAAAGGAATGTGTTATGTCCGTGGAAAGATAAGTTAGACTTGTTCAAATTAGGTCAAATGAAGGTCAGACTTGTAGGCTAGGTCTGTGTGACCAAGGTCCATTCAGGCTGCACTAGGTTTGAGTGAGGTCTTTCTTGTTAATGTGTCTCGCCCTCCCCAGCTTCGACACATGCTGGTCAAGTTTGAGAAGGGCGAGGCTGCACTCATTGAACCCATGGTGCCCGGCGCCCTCATCTACAGGGATCAGATGAGAGAGAGGGCCAGGATACGAGCCAACATCCGCAGGAGGTCCACCTTCAAGTCCATGGTCACTGAGGTACAGTCAGACAGCATTGACTCGACGGAGGTCATGTGTCACTGAGGTACAGTCAGACAGCATTGACTCGACGGAGGTCATGTCGGACTACATTTACTGTATGGTTTGTTGTACGCTATGACCTACTTTCCCATGGTTTGCTGTATGATATGACCTACTTCCCCATGCATTGGTGTATAATATGACCTACTTTCCCATGGTTTGCTGTACGATATGACCTACTTCCCCATGCTTTGCTTTACGCTATGACCTACTTCCCCATGCATTGGTGTATAATATGACCTACTTTCCCATGGTTCGTTGTACGCTATGACCTACTTTCCCATGGTTTGCTGTATGATATGACCTACTTCCCCATGGTTTGCTGTACGCTATGACCTACTCCCCATGGTTTGCTGTACGCTATGACCTACTCCCCATGGTTTGCTGTACGCTATGACCTACTTTCCCATGGTTTGCTGTACGCTATGACCTACTTTCCCATGGTTTGCTGTACGCTATGACCTACTTTCCCATGGTTTGCTGTACGCTATGACCTACTTTCCCATGGTTTGCTGTACGCTATGACCTACTCCCCATGGTTTGCTGTACGCTATGACCTACTCCCCATGGTTTGCTGTACGCTATGACTTACTCCCCATGGTTTGCTGTACGCTATGACCTACTCCCCATGGTTTGCTGTACGCTATGACCTACTTTCCCATGGTTTGCTGTACGCTATGACTTACTCCCCATGGTTTGCTGTACGCTATGACCTACTTTCCCATGGTTTGCTGTACGCTATGACCTACTCCCCATGGTTTGCTGTACGCTATGACCTACTTTCCCATGGTTTGCTGTACGCTATGACTTACTCCCCATGGTTTGCTGTACGCTATGACCTACTCCCCATGGTTTGCTGTACACTATGACCTACTCCCCAGAGTAAGCGTAGAAGCTCCCAGCGGCAAGCCCGGAGCCGCCGCGCCATACTGCAGGCACTACACGAGCTGATGACCGAACCAAGTGACGACCAGCAGCCAGACGGCCCCGCCCTGGACCAGCCGCCCCCTCACCCCCACACACGCACGGACCCAGGAAATGACGTGTTACAAGACGAAGTAACTGTAAGAAACGAAATTTCCGACCAGTCTCACAAGCAAGCGGACAAAGTGAAAAGCTTTGCCCCGGCAGACAAAAAGGTGGACTTTGACTTCGCTTCCGGTCATGTGATTGAAGAAGCGAAGGATGAAAATCTTGTGACGTCTCGACAGTCCGCAGCCTTGACTGGCGTCGGTCAAGGTGGGAGGCTCATCATAGAATATCAGAGTCAAAATGTTGACAGCATAACTGGAACCAACACAAGATTCCCTCCACTGGTCAAATCAGAAGTACGTCTAGCACAAGTCAGGTATGTTTACTGACGTCACAAATAGCCTGATGGTTTAATTTTTACCACTCGCGTACCCGTCTCGCGTGTTGCTGTAGCTCAGGAGAAAGGCTGACACAATATTTTAAGAGGATTTCATCAATGCGTTACTAATTTTTTTTTTTGGACGCGTGACTTTGTTTTCAAAATCTGAGTTATTTCAATGTAAACCAATCAGGTGCTACATTTGTCCACACTACCGTCCAGACGCCCGAGGGCGTGCGGTATGAACGCCTCGAGTGTACGTTAATCATCCTTCATAACAGTCAAAGGTGTCACTGGGTCGCATAGAGTGTACGTTAATCATCCTTCATAACAGGTGTCACTGGGCCGCCGGCTAGGTCCCTGTTTGTTTTATTCATCGAATGACAAGGGCAATCGTGCTCCTATTGTAAGGTGCTATTTAAAACGAATACAGGTGTCATAGTACTCACAGGGGAGCCCGATGCTACAGGTCACACGACCACTGGGGCGCCGGCGAACGTGCCTGATACGATTTAGTCAAAGATGGTAGTAGCCGCCGTATCCATACTGTGTAACATTTTTTAAAACGAATATAGTCGCCATAGTTCTCGCGGAGAAGCCCAGTGTATCAAATAGCTGTTACCTCCCCAAGAGTATTCTAAATAACTTTGCAAAGTTTCATGGCGATCGGATTAACGTTGGTGTATTGCATAAAGGACAGACAGACATACACACAACACACAAGTTTACTTTCATTTTTATACATTTAGATTTTTTCTATAAAACATTAAGCATCTAATTACGTCAAATTTGATGTTAGTTTGCATTTTCACAAGCCCAGTTTCAAACGAATAGGTCCGCTAGAAGTGGTCGAAGTTTTTCTCGGCAGTTTCACTCCAGGGCGAGAGAAGCACCACGAAGGAAGCAAGTTAAATAAAAGCTTTTACAAATATTTGAGACTAGGTGTGACCCTTACCCACCCACCTGTTTGACCATTATCCCCCCACCCCCCACCCCACTGTGTCACCACTACCCACCCCTGCCCTATTCCACTCAACCACTTGGCCATACAGAACTAATGTTCATATCAAACGGAGACCGAATGGCTATTGATTCAATTAAAGACCCATTCGGAGGCAAATCGAATTCATTCTTTCCTTCTTTCAACCCCCAAACTCCACCAAACTCCATCAATTATTTTTTCTTCTTAAGAAAATGGCCAGGTGTTTCCTAAAAACACTGAAAATAAATAGAATTCATGTTTTCGTTCAATGTTCACACAATTCAAAGTTCAAGGTCATTCTGGGGTTTTTGGGGTTTTTTCTCAACTTGCTTTTCCATGTTTTTTTTATGGGAACACAAACATACACACACACACTCACACACACACACACACACCCCACACACACGCACTACCCATAACCCACCCAACCCGCGCAAAACCTCCCTCCTCACACACAGAAACACCCACAACACTTAAAACACACACACACACACACAAACACACACAATAAAAACCACACGACACAGACAAGACGCCCTAGCCTGACAGAGCCACTAAACAACTGCCACCCCCCCCCCCCCCAGCAGTGATCCTGACAGAGCCACTAAACAACTGCCACCCCCAGCAGTGTCCCTGACAGAGCCACTAAACAACTGCCACCCAGTGTCCCTGATAGAGCCACTAAACAACTGCCACCCTCTAGCAGTGTCCCTGACAGAGCCACTAAACAACTGCCACCCCCCCCCCAGCAGTGATCCTGACAGAGCCACTATACAACTGCCACCCCAGCAGTGTCCCTGACAGAGCCACTAAACAACTGCCACCCCCCCCCCCCCCCCCAGCAGTGATCCTGACAGAGCCACTAAACAACTGCCACCCCCAGCAGTGTCCCTGACAGAGCCACTAAACAACTGCCACCCCCCCCCCCCCAGCAGTGTCCCTGACAGAGCCACTAAACAACTGCCACCCCCACCCCCAGCAGTGTCCCTGACAGAGCCACTAAACAACTGCCGGCCCCCCCCCCCAGCAGTGTCCCTGACAGAGCCACTAAACAACTGCCACCCCCAGCAGTGTCCCTGACTGAGCCACTAAACAACTGCCACCCTCTAGCAGTGTCCCTGACAGAGCCACTAAACAACTGCCACCCCCCCCCCCAGCAGTGTCCCTGACAGAGCCACTAAACAACTGCCACCCCCCCCCAGCAGTGTCCCTGACAGAGCCACTAAACAACTGCCACCCCCACCCCCAGCAATATGTCCCTGACAGAGCCACTAAACAACTGCCACCCCCACCCCCAGCAGTGTCCCTGACAGAGCCACTAAACAACTGCCACCCCCACCCCCAGCAGTGTCCCTGACAGAGCCACTAAACAACTGCCACCCAGTGTCCCTGACAGAGCCACTAAACAACTGCCACCCTCTAGCAGTGTCCCTGACAGAGCCACTAAACAACTGCCACCCCCCCCCCCCCAGCAGTGATCCTGACAGAGCCACTATACAACTGCCACCCCCAGCAGTGTCCCTGACAGAGCCACTAAACAACTGCCACCCAGTGTCCCTGATAGAGCCACTAAACAACTGCCACCCTCTAGCAGTGTCCCTGACAGAGCCACTAAACAACTGCCACCCAGTGTCCCTGATAGAGCCACTAAACAACTGCCACCACCCCCCAGCAGTGTCCCTGACAGAGCCACTAAACAACTGCCACCCCCACCCTCTAGCAGTGTCACTGACAGAGCCACTAAACAACTGCCACCCCCACCCTCTAGCAGTGTCCCTGACAGAGCCACTAAACAACTGCCACCCAGTGTCCCTGATAGAGCCACTAAACAACTGCCACCACCCCCCAGCAGTGTCCCTGACAGAGCCACTAAACAACTGCCACCCTCTAGCAGTGTCCCTGACAGAGCCACTAAACAACTGCCACCCTCTAGCAGTGTCCCTGACAGAGCCACTAAACAACTGCCACCCTCTAGCAGTGTCCCTGACAGAGCCACTAAACAACTGCCACCCTCTAGCAGTGTCCCTGACAGAGCCACTAAACAACTGCCACCCAGTGTCCCTGACAGAGCCACTAAACAACTGCCACCCACTAGCAGTGTCCCTGACAGAGCCACTAAACAACTGCCACCCCCACCCCCAGCAGTGTCCCTGACAGAGCCACTAAACAACTGCCACCCAGTGTCCCTGACAGAGCCACTAAACAACTGCCACCACCCCCCAGCAGTGTCCCTGACAGAGCCACTAAACAACTGCCACCCCCCCCCCCCCCAGCAGTGTCCCTGACAGAGCCACTAAACAACTGCCACCCCCAGCATTGTCCCTGACAGAGCCACTAAACAACTGCCACCCCCCCCCCCCCAGCAGTGTCCCTGACAGAGCCACTAAACAACTGCCACCCCCACCCCCAGCAGTGTCCCTGACAGAGCCACTAAACAACTGCCACCCCCCCCCCCAGCAGTGTCCCTGACAGAGCCACTAAACAACTGCCACCCCCAGCAGTGTCCCTGACTGAGCCACTAAACAACTGCCACCCTCTAGCAGTGTCCCTGACAGAGCCACTAAACAACTGCCACCCCCCCCCAGCAGTGTCCCTGACAGAGCCACTAAACAACTGCCACCCCCCCCCCCCCAGCAGTGTCCCTGACAGAGCCACTAAACAACTGCCACCCCCACCCCCAGCAATATGTCCCTGACAGAGCCACTAAACAACTGCCACCCCCACCCAGCAGTGTCCCTGACAGAGCCACTAAACAACTGCCACCCACTAGCAGTGTCCCTGACAGAGCCACTAAACAACTGCCACCCTCTAGCAGTGTCCCTGACAGAGCCACTAAACAACTGCCACCCCCACCCCCAGCAGTGTCCCTGACAGAGCCACTAAACAACTGCCACCCTCTAGCAGTGTCCCTGACAGAGCCACTAAACAACTGCCACCCCCCCCCCCCCCAGCAGTGTCCCTGACAGAGCCACTAAACAACTGCCACCCCCCAACAGTGTCCCTGACAGAGCCACTAAACAACTGCCACCCCCACCCCCCAGCAGTGTCCCTGACAGAGCCACTAAACAACTGCCACCCCCCAACAGTGTCCCTGACAGAGCCACTGAACAACTGCCACCCCCACCCCCCAGCAGTGTCCCTGACAGAGCCACTAAACAACTGCCACCCCCACCCACTAGCAGTGTCCCTGACAGAGCCACTAAACAACTGCCACCCCCACCCCCAGCAGTGTCCCTGACAGAGCCACTAAACAACTGCCACCCTCTAGCAGTGTCCCTGACAGAGCCACTAAACAACTGCCACCCCCACCCACTAGCAGTGTCCCTGACAGAGCCACTAAACAACTGCCACCCCCACCCCCCAACAGTGTCCCTGACAGAGCCACTAAACAACTGCCACCCTCTAGCAGTGTCCCTGACAGAGCCACTAAACAACTGCCACCCCCACCCCCAACAGTGTCCCTGACAGAGCCACTAAACAACTGCCACCCCCCCCAGCAGTGTCCCTGACAGAGCCACTAAACAACTGCCACCCCCCCCCCCAGCAGTGTCCCTGACAGAGCCACTAAACAACTGCCACCCCCTAGCAGTGTCCCTGACAGAGCCACTAAACAACTGCCACCCCCACCCCCAGCAGTGTCCCTGACAGAGCCACTAAACAACTGCCACCCCCCCCCACCCCCAGCAGTGTCCCTGACAGAGCCACTAAACAACTGCCACCCCCACCCTCTAGCAGTGTCCCTGACAGAGCCACTAAACAACTGCCACCCCCACCCACTAGCAGTGTCCCTGATAGAGCCACTAAACAACTGCCACCCCCCCCCCCCCCAGCAGTGTCCCTGACAGAGCCACTAAACAACTGCCACCCTCTAGCAGTGTCCCTGACAGAGCCACTAAACAACTGCCACCCTCTAGCAGTGTCCCTGACAGAGCCACTAAACAACTGCCACCCTCTAGCAGTGTCCGGCAGACGGCGCGGCCTGACCTCGGGTCACGTGACGAGCTGCAGACGTCGGATAGGCAGTTGGAGGAGCTGGAGGCCCGCGTGAAAAACTTTTTGCTGCAACATTTCAACGTCCGCAGCTGTCAGCTTCCACATCTCCAGCGCCAGACTAGCTGTGTAAGTATAGGGGCGTCAGGCTAGCTGTAAATATAGGGGCGTCAGGCTAGCTGTAAGTATAGGGGCGCCAGGCTAGCTGTGTAAGTATAGGGGCGTCAGGCTAGCTGTGTAAGTATAGGGGCGCCAGGCTAGCTGTGTAAGTATAGGGGCGCCAGGCTAGCTGTGTAAGTATAGGGGCGTCAGGCTAGCTGTAAGTATAGGGGCGTCAGGCTAGCTGTGTAAGTATAGGGGCGTCAGGCTAGCTGTGTAAGTATAGGGGCGCCAGGCTAGCTCTTAGTATAGGGGCGCCAGGCTAGCTGTAAGTATAGGGGCGTCAGGTTAGCTGTGTAAGTATAGGGGCGCCAGGCTAGCTGTGTAAGTATAGGGGCGCCAGGCTAGCTGTAAGTATAGGGGCGTCAGGCTAGCTGTAAGTATAGGGGCGCCAGGCTAGCTGTGTAAGTATAGGGGCGCCAGGCTAGCTGTAAGTATAGGGGCGCCAGGCTAGCTGTGTAAGTATAGGGGCGACAGGCTAGCTGTGTAAGTATAGGGGCGCCAGGCTAGCTGTAAGTATAGGGGCGCCAGGCTAGTTGTAAGTATAGGGGCGTCAGGCTAGCTGTGTAAGTATAGGGGCGCCAGGCTAGCTGTAAGTATAGGGGCGCCAGGCTAGTTGTAAGTATAGGGGCGTCAGGCTAGCTGTGTAAGTATAGGGGCGCCAGGCTAGTTGTAAGTATAGGGGCGTCAGGCTAGCTGTGTAAGTATAGGGGCGCCAGGCTAGTTGTAAGTATAGGGGCGCCAGGCTAGTTGTAAGTATAGGGGCGTCAGGTCAGTTGTGTAAGGGAGCTGATGTTAGTATGCGCGGGTATTGAAAGAATATCACTGGACGATGTTTGACCAGGGGTTAACTCTACAGGTTACAGCTAAACCCGGAGGGAAAGTTTGGATCAAGAAGGTCAAGTGTCCTTTTGCTAGTAGTAACGTCCATGTAAGTGGATCTCTTGTGTCTGGCATGTTGTAATATCACTCTACAACGTGATCTCTAAAACACGACAGTCACCACCGTCACAAATATCACTCCACTGTCACAAATATCACTCCACCGTCACAAATATCACTCCACTGTCACAAATATCACTCCACTGTCACAAATATCACTCCACCGTCACAAATATCACTCCACTGTCACAAATATCACTCCACCGTCACAAATATCACTCCACTGTCACAAATATCACTCCACCGTCACAAATATCACTCCACCGTCACAAATATCACTCCATTGTCACAAATATCACTCCACTGTCACAAATATCACTCCACTGTCACAAATATCACTCCACCGTCACAAATATCACTCCACTGTCACAAATATCACTCCACTGTCACAAATATCACTCCACTGTCACAAATATCACTCCACCGTCACAAATATCACTCCACTGTCACAAATATCACTCCACCGTCACAAATATCACTCCACTGTCACAAATATCACTCCACTGTCACAAATATCACTCCACTGTCACAAATATCACTCCATTGCCACAAATATCACTCCACTGTCACAAATATCACTCCATTGTCACAAATATCACTCCACTGTCACAAATATCACTCCACTGTCACAAATATCACTCCACTGTCACAAATATCACTCCACTGTCACAAATATCACTCCACTGTCACAAATATCACTCCACTGTCACAAATATCACTCCACTGTCACAAATATCACTCCACTGCCATATATATCACTTTTTATTTTCTTTTTTTTTCGTTTCTTTTTATGTATATTTTTATGACTGTCACAAATATCACTCCACTGCCATATATATCGCTTTCTATTTTCTTTTTTTAACACGTTTTTCTTAACTCAGCTTCGCGTTTGTTTGTTTGGATGTTTGTTGTTAAAATTGACATCGAAAATTAGCACACTTCTGATTGCTCTAGAGATCTGAAATGTGGCATGTAGGCTACTTTCGCCTAACAATTTCAGATGCAATCATAAAAACTAGCAATTAGAGACCGTAATTAGCTTAATTTAATTACGCCCCAAGGACCATAAAATTGAGGACATGATTTCTAAAGATACCGACAAGACTGGAGGCCTATTGACACAGTTACTTCGGCCCCAATCGATGTGAGCGCGCTGGCCGTGATCGTATAGCGGTTAGTACTTCGCGTTGTGGCCGCGACAACCCAGGTTCGAATCCTGGTCGTTCAAGATTTTTAGTCCGTGTATTTATAAACACTTAATCAAGTCAATAGATAAAGTAGAAAATAAACTATATAAAAAACTTTCTTAAAAACCACGTTTTTCATGTGTAGCAACGGACTAAAAAGGAGAAAATAAAATACTTAAAAAAAACTTTAAAAAAAACCACGTTTTTCTTGTGGACTAAAAAGTAGAAAATAAATTTTCATACATTTGATGACAAAAAACGTGGGCCGGGCAGATGGGTCGGGAAATTTGATGGTGAACGTACCCACGTTGTTTGTCATCAAATGTATGAAAATTTATTTTCTACTTTTTAGTCCACAAGAAAAACGTGGTTTTTTAAAAAGTTTTTTTTAAGTATTTTATTTTTCTTTTTTCTTTTTATGTATATTTTTATTACTGTCACAAATATCGCTCCACTGTCACAAATATCACTCCACCGTCACAAATATCACTTTCTATTTTCTGTTTTTTCTTTTTTCTTTTTATATATATTTTATGACTTCATTTTTAAATACTTTTTATGGTTTTTAACCATCGAAGTGCAGTAACGACCTAATGACGGTATTGTTTGAAGAAAGTGACCTATGACCTATGACCTTGGATTGATTGTTACTATTTTGAAATCCCAACCCAGGTGTCTAATCACAATCACGTGCGCTATCACATGACACCCGGACCTGACCACTTCCGGCCATCTGTAGCGGGGGGGATCTCCCACTTCAACACGTGAACATAAACTACACGACAAATTCATTACTGGTGGAGCAGACAGTCAATAGCAGGATTTGTCAGCTTTCTAGTGCAGTCAGTCAGTCAGTCAAACATCAGAATTTGTCAGCTTTCTATCGCAGTCAGTCAAACATCAAGAATTGTCAGCTTTCTAGTGCAGTCAGTCAAACATCAAGATTTGTCAGCTTTCTAGTGCAGTCAGTCAAACATCAGGATTTGTCAGCTTTCTATCGCACAGTTGTGACATATAGAAAAAGAAATCAGACCAAAAATGTTATAAATGGACCAAAAGATTCAAAACACAGCATTTTCATCTAGCCCAAATTACAAACTTAAAAAAGAATTTTTAAGAGTCGTTAACATGTGTGATCTTTTATTGTGAAGTTTATGCCTCTATTTAACTCTACTGGTACCTCTCTATTTATACTGCACTATGCTTCTCTACCTGTCAACTCTACTGGTACCTCTCTATTTATACTGTACTATGCTTCTCTACGTGTCTACTGGTACCTCTCTATTTATACTGTACTATGCTTCTCTACCTGTCAACTCTACTGGTACCTCTCTATTTATACTGTACTATGCTTCTCTACCTGTCAACTCTACTGGTACCTCTCTATTTATACTGTACTATGCTTCTCTACCTGTCAACTCTACTGGTACCTCTCTATTTATACTTTACTATGCTTCTCTACGTGTCTACTGGTACCTCTCTATTTATACTGTACTATGCTTCTCTACGTGTCTACTTGTACCTCTCTATTTATACTGTACTATGCTTCTCTACCTGTCAACTCTACTGGTACCTCTCTATTTATACTGTACTATGCTTCTCTACCTGTCAACTCTACTGGTACCTCTCTATTTATACTTTACTATGCTTCTCTACGTGTCTACTGGTACCTCTCTATTTATACTGCACTATGCTTCTCTACGTGTCATCTCTACTGGTACTTCTACTTTTCCTACTCCAATTGCACAACTCAACTAACCCTACAAGAAGTAGGTCTGTAGTAGTAAGCAGAGGCGTAGCCTTGGGGAGAGCGGTGGGTGCGGACCGCACCGGATGACACCATTTAGGGGGGTGACACCGAGGCAAAAATAGCAACAAATTTTCAAAGAAAAAAATATCATTAAAGTTAAATAAATGATTAATATATATATCTTTTTCACGGATTAGTGTAATTGTCATAAATATTTTTCAATATGTTATGTTAAATGAAAACATTTTGTTTTTTAATTACTATTTAAAATTAGGTGTTACAAAATAACACATCTTTTGAAATGTATTAATCTATTGTAAATAAATTCTGTTGAAAAAACTTAGGAGACGAAAATGTACAATGGGCACAAATTTTGACGCTTTTTGTCGCCATGAAAAGAGTAGCAAAATGATTTGAAACCATTAATTTAGATTTTTAAATTTTGTATTTATTATGCTATAGATTATAGATATTGTTAAATTAAAATAATTTGAATACAAATTTAGTATACCCATAAAAGGAAAAAGCGTCTAGCGGATTCGTATACACATACTTACAAGGGTATATGGGGAGAAGGTAGGGTGTGGCACCAGCCACACAACCTGTATCCAGAGAGGCCCCACACAACCTGTAGCCAGAGAGACCCCACACAACCTGTAGCCAGAGAGGCCCCACACAACCTGCCACACAACCTGTAGCCAGAGAGGCCCCACTTAACATGTATCCAGAGAGGCCCCACACAACCTGTAGCCAGAGAGGCCCCACTTAACATGTATCCAGAGAGGCCCCACACAACCTGTAGCCAGAGAGGCCCCACTTAACATGTATCCAGAGAGGCCCCACACAACCTGTAGCCAGAGAGGCCCCACACAACCTGTAGCCAGAGAGGCCCCACACAACATGTAGCCAGAGAGGCCCCACACAACCTGTAGCCAGAGAGGCCCCACACAACCTGCCACACAACCTGTAGCCAGAGAGGCCCCACACAACCTGTAGCCAGAGAGGCCCCACACAACCTGTAGCCAGAGAGGCCCCACACAACCTGTAGCCAGAGAGGCCCCACACAACCTGTAGCCAGAGAGGCCCCACACAACCTGTAGCCAGAGAGGCCCCACACAACCTGCCACACAACTTGTAGCCAGAGAGGCCCCACACAACCTGTAGCCAGAGAGGCCCCACACAACCTGTAGCCAGAGAGGCCCCACACAACATGTAGCCAGAGAGGCCCCACACAACCTGTAGCCAGAGAGCCCCCACACAACCTGTAGCCAGAGAGGCCCCACACAACCTGCCACACAACCTGTAGCCAGAGAGGCCCCACACAACCTGTAGCCAGAGAGGCCCCACACAACCTGTAGCCAGAGAGGCCCCACACAACCTGTAGCCAGAGAGGCCCCACACAACCTGTAGCCAGAGAGCCCCCACACAACCTGTAGCCAGAGAGGCCCCACACAACCTGTAGCCAGAGAGGCCCCACACAACATGTAGCCAGAGAGGCCCCACACAACCTGTAGCCAGAGAGGCCCCACACAACCTGTAGCCAGAGAGGCCCCACACAACATGTAGCCAGAGAGGCCCCACACAACATGTAGCCAGAGAGGCCCCACACAACCTGTAGCCAGAGAGGCCCCACACAACCTGCCACACAACCTGTAGCCAGACAGGCCCCACACAACCTGTAGCCAGAGAGGCCCCACACAACCTGTAGCCAGAGAGGTCCCACACAACCTGTAGCCAGAGAGGCCCCACACAACATGTAGCCAGAGAGGCCCCACACAACCTGTAGCCAGAGAGGCCCCACACAACCTGTAGCCAGAGAGGCTCACACAACATGTAGCCAGAGAGGCCCCACACAACCTGTAGCCAGAGAGGCCCCACACAACATGTAGCCAGAGAGGCCCCACACAACATGTAGCCAGAGAGGCCCCACACAACCTGTAGCCAGAGAGGCCACACACAACCTGTAGCCAGAGAGGCCCCACACAACCTGTAGCCAGAGTGGCCCCACACAACCTGTAGCCAGAGAGGCCCCACACAACCTGTAGCCAGAGAGACCCCACACAACCTGTAGCCAGAGAGGCCCCACACAACCTGTAGCCAGAGAGGCCCCACACAACCTGTAGCCAGAGAGGCCCCACTCAACCTGCCACACAACCTGTAGCCAGAGAGGCCCCACACAACATGTAGCCAGAGAGGCCCCACACAACCTGTAGCCAGAGAGGCACCACTTAACATGTATCCAGAGCGGCCCCACACAACCTGTAGCCAGAGAGGCCCCACACAACATGTAGCCAGAGAGGCCCCACACAACCTGTAGCCAGAGAGGCCCCACTCAACCTGCCACACAACCTGTAGCCAGAGAGGCCCCACACAACCTGTAGCCAGAGAGGCCCCACACAACATGTAGCCAGAGAGGCCCCACACAAACTGTAGCCAGAGAGGCCCCACACAACATGTAGCCAGAGAGGCCCCACACAACCTGCCACACAACCTGTAGCCAGAGAGGCCCCACACAACCTGTAGCCAGAGAGGCCCCACACAACCTGTAGCCAGAGAGGCCCCACACAACCTGTAGCCAGAGAGGCCCCACACAACCTGCCACACAACCTGTAGCCAGAGAGACCCCACACAACTTGTAGCCAGAGAGGCCCCACACAACCTGTAGCCAGAGAGGCCCCACACAACCTGTAGCCAGAGAGGCCCCACACAACCTGTAGCCAGAGAGGCCCCACACAACCTGTAGCCAGAGAGGCCCCACACAACATGTAGCCAGAGAGGCCCCACACAACCTGTAGCCAGAGAGGCCCCACTTAACATGTATCCAGAGAGGCCCCACACAACATGTAGCCAGAGAGGCCCCACACAACCTGTAGCCAGAGAGGCCCCACTCAACCTGCCACACAACCTGTAGCCAGAGAGGCCCCACACAACCTGTAGCCAGAGAGGCCCCACACAACATGTAGCCAGAGAGGCCCCACACAACCTGTAGCCAGAGAGGCCCCACTTAACATGTATCCAGAGAGGCCCCACACAACCTGTAGCCAGAGAGGCCCCACACAACATGTAGCCAGAGAGGCCCCACACAACCTGTAGCCAGAGAGGCCCCACTCAACCTGCCACACAACCTGTAGCCAGAGAGACCCCACACAACTTGTAGCCAGAGAGGCCCCACACAACCTGTAGCCAGAGAGGCCCCACACAACCTGTAGCCAGAGAGGCCCCACACAACCTGTAGCCAGAGAGGCCCCACACAACCTGTAGCCAGAGAGGCCCCACACAACATGTAGCCAGAGAGGCCCCACACAACCTGTAGCCAGAGAGGCCCAACTTAACATGTATCCAGAGAGGCCCCACACAACATGTAGCCAGAGAGGCCCCACACAACCTGTAGCCAGAGAGGCCCCACTCAACCTGCCACACAACCTGTAGCCAGAGAGGCCCCACACAACCTGTAGCCAGAGAGGCCCCACACAACATGTAGCCAGAGAGGCCCCACACAACCTGTAGCCAGAGAGGCCCCACTTAACATGTATCCAGAGAGGCCCCACACAACCTGTAGCCAGAGAGGCCCCACACAACATGTAGCCAGAGAGGCCCCACACAACCTGTAGCCAGAGAGGCCCCACTCAACCTGCCACACAACCTGTAGCCAGAGAGGCCCCACACAACCTGTAGCCAGAGAGGCCCCACACAACATGTAGCCAGAGAGGCCCCACACAACCTGTAGCCAGAGAGGCCCCACACAACCTGTAGCCAGAGAGGCCCCACACAACCTGTAGCCACAGAGGCCCCACACAACCTGTAGCCAGAGAGGCCCCACACAACATGTAGCCAGAGAGGCCCCACACAACCTGTAGCCACAGAGGCCCCACTTAACATGTATCCAGAGAGGCCCCACACAACATGTAGCCAGAGAGGCCCCACACAACCTGTAGCCAGAGAGGCCCCACACAACATGTAGCCAGAGAGGCCCCACACAACCTGTAGCCAGAGAGGCCCCACTTAACATGTATCCAGAGAGGCCCCACACAACCTGTAGCCAGAGAGGCCCCACACAACATGTAGCCAGAGAGGCCCCACACAACCTGTAGCCAGAGAGGCCCCACTCAACCTGCCACACAACCTGTAGCCAGAGAGGCCCCACACAACCTGTAGCCAGAGAGGCCCCACACAACCTGTAGCCAGAGAGGCCCCACACAACCTGTAGCCAGAGAGGCCCCACACAACCTGTAGCCAGAGAGGCCCCACACAACCTGTAGCCAGAGAGGCCCCACACAACATGTAGCCAGAGAGGCCCCACACAACCTGTAGCCAGAGAGGCCCCACTTAACATGTATCCAGAGAGGCCCCACACAACATGTAGCCAGAGAGGCCCCACACAACCTGTAGCCAGAGAGGCCCCACACAACATGTAACCAGAGAGGCCCCACACAACATGTATCCAGAGAGGCCCCACACAACATGTAGCCAGAGAGGCCCCACACAACCTGTAGCCAGAGAGGCCCCACACAACCTGCCACACAACCTGTAGCCAGAGAGGCCCCACACAACATGTATCCAGAGAGGCCCCACACAACCTGTATCCAGAGAGGCCCCACACAACCTGTAGCCAGAGAGGCCCCACACAACCTGTAGCCAGAGAGGCCCCACACAACATGTAGCCAGAGAGGCCCCACACAACCTGTAGCCAGAGAGGCCCCACACAACCTGTAGCCAGAGAGACCCCACACAACCTGTAGCCAGAGAGGCCCCACACAACCTGTAGCCAGAGAGGCCCCACACAACCTGTAGCCAGAGAGACCCCACACAACCTGCCACACAACCTGTAGCCAGAGAGGCCCCACACAACCTGTAGCCAGAGAGGCCCCACACAACCTGTAGCCAGAGAGGCCCCACACAACCTGTAGCCAGAGAGGTCCCACACAACCTGTAGCCAGAGAGGTCCCACACAACCTGTAGCCAGAGAGGCCCCACACAACCTGTAGCCAGAGAGGCCCCACACAACCTGTAGCCAGAGAGGCCCCACACAACCTGTAGCCAGAGAGACCCCACACAACCTGTAGCCAGAGAGGCCCCACACAACCTGTAGCCAGAGAGGCCCCAGACAACATGTAGCCAGAGAGACCCCACACAACCTGCCACACAACCTGTAGCCAGAGAGGCCCCACACAACCTGTAGCCAGAGAGGCCCCACACAACCTGTAGCCAGAGAGGCCCCACACAACCTGTAGCCAGAGAGGCCCCACACAACCTGTAGCCAGAGAGGCCCCACACAACCTGTAGCCAGAGAGGCCCCACACAACCTCTAGCCAGAGAGGCCCCACAAAACCTGCCACACAACCTGTAGCCAGAGAGGCCCCACACAACCTGTAGCCAGAGAGGCCCCACACAACCTGTAGCCAGAGAGACCCCACACAACATGTAGCCAGAGAGACCCCACACAACCTGTAGCCAGAGAGGCCCCACACAACCTGTAGCCAGAGAGGCCCCACACAACCTGTAGCCAGAGAGGCCCCACACAACCTGTAGCCAGAGAGGCCCCACACAACCTGTAGCCAGAGAGACCCCACACAACCTGTAGCCAGAGAGGTCCCACACAACCTGTAGCCAGAGAGGCCCCACACAACCTGTAGCCAGAGAGGTCCCACACAACCTGTAGCCAGAGAGGCCCCACACAACCTGTAGCCAGAGAGGCCCCACACAACATGTATCCAGAGAGACCCCACACAACCTGTAGCCAGAGAGGCCCCACACAACATGTAGCCAGAGAGACCCCACACAACCTGCCACACAACCTGTAGCCAGAGAGGCCCCACACAACCTGTAGCCAGAGAGGCCCCACACAACATGTAGCCAGAGAGGCCCCACACGACCAGTAGCCAGAGAGACCCCACACGACCTGTAGCCAGAGAGGCCCCACACAACCTGTAGCCAGAGAGACCCCACACAACCTGTAGCCAGAGAGGCCCCACACAACCTGTAGCCAGAGAGACCCCACACAACCTGCCACACAACCTGTAGCCAGAGAGGCCCCACACAACATGTATCCAGAGAGGCCCCACACAACCTGTAGCCAGAGAGGCCCCACACAACATGTAGCCAGAGAGCCCCCACACAACCTGTAGCCAGAGAGGCCCCACACAACCTGCCACACAACCTGCCACACAACCTGTAGCCAGAGAGGCCCCACACAACATGTAGCCAGAGAGGCCCCACACAACATGTAGCCAGAGAGGCCCCACACAACCTGTAGCCAGAGAGGCCCCACTTAACATGTATCCAGAGAGGCCCCACACAACCTGTAGCCAGAGAGGCCCCACACAACATGTAGCCAGAGAGGCCCCACACAACCTGTAGCCAGAGAGGCCCCACTCAACCTGCCACACAACCTGTAGCCAGAGAGACCCCACACAACTTGTAGCCAGAGAGGCCCCACACAACCTGTAGCCAGAGAGGCCCCACACAACCTGTAGCCAGAGAGGCCCCACACAACCTGTAGCCAGAGAGGCCCCACACAACCTGTAGCCAGAGAGGCCCCACACAACATGTAGCCAGAGAGGCCCCACACAACCTGTAGCCAGAGAGGCCCCACTTAACATGTATCCAGAGAGGCCCCACACAACATGTAGCCAGAGAGGCCCCACACAACCTGTAGCCAGAGAGGCCCCACTCAACCTGCCACACAACCTGTAGCCAGAGAGGCCCCACACAACCTGTAGCCAGAGAGGCCCCACACAACATGTAGCCAGAGAGGCCCCACACAACCTGTAGCCAGAGAGGCCCCACTTAACATGTATCCAGAGAGGCCCCACACAACCTGTAGCCAGAGAGGCCCCACACAACATGTAGCCAGAGAGGCCCCACACAACCTGTAGCCAGAGAGGCCCCACTCAACCTGCCACACAACCTGTAGCCAGAGAGGCCCCACACAACCTGTAGCCAGAGAGGCCCCACACAACATGTAGCCAGAGAGGCCCCACACAACCTGTAGCCAGAGAGGCCCCACACAACCTGTAGCCAGAGAGGCCCCACACAACCTGTAGCCACAGAGGCCCCACACAACCTGTAGCCAGAGAGGCCCCACACAACATGTAGCCAGAGAGGCCCCACACAACCTGTAGCCACAGAGGCCCCACTTAACATGTATCCAGAGAGGCCCCACACAACATGTAGCCAGAGAGGCCCCACACAACCTGTAGCCAGAGAGGCCCCACACAACATGTAGCCAGAGAGGCCCCACACAACCTGTAGCCAGAGAGGCCCCACTTAACATGTATCCAGAGAGGCCCCACACAACCTGTAGCCAGAGAGGCCCCACACAACATGTAGCCAGAGAGGCCCCACACAACCTGTAGCCAGAGAGGCCCCACTCAACCTGCCACACAACCTGTAGCCAGAGAGGCCCCACACAACCTGTAGCCAGAGAGGCCCCACACAACCTGTAGCCAGAGAGGCCCCACACAACCTGTAGCCAGAGAGGCCCCACACAACCTGTAGCCAGAGAGGCCCCACACAACCTGTAGCCAGAGAGGCCCCACACAACATGTAGCCAGAGAGGCCCCACACAACCTGTAGCCAGAGAGGCCCCACTTAACATGTATCCAGAGAGGCCCCACACAACATGTAGCCAGAGAGGCCCCACACAACCTGTAGCCAGAGAGGCCCCACACAACATGTAGCCAGAGAGGCCCCACACAACATGTATCCAGAGAGGCCCCACACAACATGTAGCCAGAGAGGCCCCACACAACCTGTAGCCAGAGAGGCCCCACACAACCTGCCACACAACCTGTAGCCAGAGAGGCCCCACACAACATGTATCCAGAGAGGCCCCACACAACCTGTATCCAGAGAGGCCCCACACAACCTGTAGCCAGAGAGGCCCCACACAACCTGTAGCCAGAGAGGCCCCACACAACATGTAGCCAGAGAGGCCCCACACAACCTGTAGCCAGAGAGGCCCCACACAACCTGTAGCCAGAGAGACCCCACACAACCTGTAGCCAGAGAGGCCCCACACAACCTGTAGCCAGAGAGGCCCCACACAACCTGTAGCCAGAGAGACCCCACACAACCTGCCACACAACCTGTAGCCAGAGAGGCCCCACACAACCTGTAGCCAGAGAGGCCCCACACAACCTGTAGCCAGAGAGGCCCCACACAACCTGTAGCCAGAGAGGTCCCACACAACCTGTAGCCAGAGAGGCCCCACACAACCTGTAGCCAGAGAGACCCCACACAACCTGTAGCCAGAGAGGCCCCACACAACCTGTAGCCAGAGAGGCCCCAGACAACATGTAGCCAGAGAGACCCCACACAACCTGCCACACAACCTGTAGCCAGAGAGGCCCCACACAACCTGTAGCCAGAGAGGCCCCACACAACCTGTAGCCAGAGAGGCCCCACACAACCTGTAGCCAGAGAGGCCCCACACAACCTGTAGCCAGAGAGGCCCCACACAACCTGTAGCCAGAGAGGCCCCACACAACCTCTAGCCAGAGAGGCCCCACACAACCTGCCACACAACCTGTAGCCAGAGAGGCCCCACACAACCTGTAGCCAGAGAGGCCCCACACAACCTGTAGCCAGAGAGACCCCACACAACATGTAGCCAGAGAGACCCCACACAACCTGTAGCCAGAGAGGCCCCACACAACCTGTAGCCAGAGAGGCCCCACACAACCTGTAGCCAGAGAGGCCCCACACAACCTGTAGCCAGAGAGGCCCCACACAACCTGTAGCCAGAGAGACCCCACACAACCTGTAGCCAGAGAGGTCCCACACAACCTGTAGCCAGAGAGGCCCCACACAACCTGTAGCCAGAGAGGTCCCACACAACCTGTAGCCAGAGAGGCCCCACACAACCTGTAGCCAGAGAGGCCCCACACAACATGTATCCAGAGAGACCCCACACAACCTGTAGCCAGAGAGGCCCCACACAACATGTAGCCAGAGAGACCCCACACAACCTGCCACACAACCTGTAGCCAGAGAGGCCCCACACAACCTGTAGCCAGAGAGGCCCCACACAACATGTAGCCAGAGAGGCCCCACACGACCAGTAGCCAGAGAGACCCCACACGACCTGTAGCCAGAGAGGCCCCACACAACCTGTAGCCAGAGAGACCCCACACAACCTGTAGCCAGAGAGGCCCCACACAACCTGTAGCCAGAGAGACCCCACACAACCTGCCACACAACCTGTAGCCAGAGAGGCCCCACACAACATGTATCCAGAGAGGCCCCACACAACCTGTAGCCAGAGAGGCCCCACACAACATGTAGCCAGAGAGCCCCCACACAACCTGTAGCCAGAGAGGCCCCACACAACCTGCCACACAACCTGCCACACAACCTGTAGCCAGAGAGGCCCCACACAACATGTAGCCAGAGAGGCCCCACACAACCTGTAGCCAGAGAGACCCCACACAACATGTAGCCAGAGAGGCCCCACACAACCTGCCACACAACCTGTAGCCAGAGAGACCCCACACAACCTGTAGTCAGAGAGGCCCCACACAACCTGTAGCCAGAGAGGCCCCACACAACCTGTAGCCAGAGAGGCCCCACACAACATGTAGCCAGAGAGCCCCCACACAACCTGTAGCCAGAGAGGCCCCACACAACCTGCCACACAACCTGTAGCCAGAGAGGCCCCACACAACCTGTAGTCAGAGAGGCCCCACACAACCTGTAGCCAGAGAGGCCCCACACAACCTGTAGCCAGAGAGGCCCCACACAACCTGTAGCCAGAGAGGCCCCACACAACCTGTAGCCAGAGAGGCCCCACACAACCTGTAGCCAGAGAGGCCCCACACAACCTGTAGCCAGAGAGGCCCCACACAACCTGCCACACAACCTGTAGCCAGAGAGGCCCCACACAACCTGTAGCCAGAGAGGCCCCACACAACCTGTAGCCAGAGAGGCCCCACACAACCTGTAGCCAGAGAGGCCCCACACAACCTGTAGCCAGAGAGGCCCCACACAACATGGAGCCAGAGAGGCCCCACACAACCTGTAGCCAGAGAGGCCCCACACAACATGTATCCAGAGAGGCCCCACACAACCTGTAGCCAGAGAGGCCCCACACAACCTGCCACACAACCTGTAGCCAGAGAGCCCCCACACAACCTGTAGCCAGAGAGCCCCCACACAACCTGTAGCCAGAGAGGCCCCACACAACCTGTAGCCAGAGAGGCCCCACACAACCTGTAGCCAGAGAGGCCCCACACAACATGTAGCCAGAGAGGCCCCACTTAACATGTATCCAGAGAGGCCCCACTTAACATGTAGCCAGGGAGCCCCCACACAACCTGTAGCCAGAGAGGCCCCACACAACCTGTAGCCAGAGAGGCCCCACACAACCTGCCACACAACCTGTAGCCAGAGAGGCCCCACACAACATGTATCCAGAGAGGCCCCACACAACCTGTATCCAGAGAGGCCCCACACAACCTGTAGCCAGAGAGGCCCCACACAACCTGTAGCCAGAGAGGCCCCACACAACCTGTAGCCAGAGAGGCCCCACACAACATGTAGCCAGAGAGGCCCCACACAACCTGTAGCCAGAGAGGCCCCACACAACCTGTAGCCAGAGAGGCCCCACACAACCTGTAGCCAGAGAGGCCCCACACAACCTGCCACACAACCTGTAGCCAGAGAGACCCCACACAACTTGTAGCCAGAGAGGCCCCACACAACATGTAGCCAGAGAGGCCCCACACAACCTGTAGCCAGAGAGGCCCCACACAACCTGTAGCCAGAGAGGCCCCACACAACATGTATCCAGAGAGGCCCCACACAACCGGTAGCCAGAGAGGCCCCACACAACCTGTAGCCAGAGAGGCCCCACACAACCTGTAGCCAGAGAGGCCCCACACAACATGTATCCAGAGAGGCCCCACACAACCTGTAGCCAGAGAGACCCCACACAACCTGCCACACAACCTGTAGCCAGAGAGACCCCACACAACCTGCCACACAACCTGTAGCCAGAGAGGCCCCACACAACATGTATCCAGAGAGGCCCCACACAACATGTAGCCAGAGAGGCCCCACACAACATGTAGCCAGAGAGGCCCCACACAACCTGCCACACAACCTGTAGCCAGAGAGGCCCCACACAACCTGTAGCCAGAGAGGCCCCACACAACATGTAGCCAGAGAGGCCCCACACAACCTGTAGCCAGAGAGGCCCCACACAACATGTATCCAGAGAGACCCCACACAACATGTAGCCAGAGAGGCCCCACACAACCTGTAGCCAGAGAGGCCCCACACAACATGTAGCCAGAGAGGCCCCACACAACCTGTAGCCAGAGAGGCCCCACACAACCTGTAGCCAGAGAGACCCCACACAACCTGCCACACAACCTGTAGCCAGAGAGGCCCCACACAACCTGTAGCCAGAGAGGCCCCACACAACCTGTAGCCAGAGAGGCCCCACACAACCTGTAGCCAGAGAGCCCCCACACAACCTGTAGCCAGAGAGGCCCCACACAACCTGTAGCCAGAGAGGCCCCACACAACATGTAGCCAGAGAGGCCCCACACAACATGTAGCCAGAGAGGCCCCACACAACCTGCCACACAACCTGTAGCCAGAGAGGCCCCACACAACCTGTAGCCAGAGAGGCCCCACAAAACATGTAGCCAGAGAGGCCCCACACAACCTGTAGCCAGAGAGGCCCCACACAACCTGCCACACAACCTGTAGCCAGAGAGGCCCCACACAACCTGTAGCCAGAGAGGCCCCACACAACCTGCCACACAACCTGTAGCCAGAGAGGCCCCACACAACCTGTAGCCAGAGAGGCCCCACACAACATGTAGCCAGAGAGGCCCCACACAACCTGTAGCCAGAGAGGCCCCACACAACCTGTAGCCAGAGAGGCCCCACACAACCTGTAGCCAGAGAGGCCCCACACAACCTGTAGCCAGAGAGGCCCCACACAACATGTAGCCAGAGAGGCCCCACACAACCTGTAGCCAGAGAGGCCCCACACAACCTGTAGCCAGAGAGGCCCCACACAACCTGTAGCCAGAGAGGCCCCACACAACCTGTAGCCAGAGAGCCCCCACACAACCTGTAGCCAGAGAGGCCCCACACAACCTGTAGCCAGAGAGGCCCCACACAACATGTAGCCAGAGAGGTCCCACACAACCTGTAGCCAGAGAGGCCCCACACAACCTGTAGCCAGAGAGACCCCACACAACCTGTAGCCAGAGAGGCCCCACACAACCTGTAGCCAGAGAGGCCCCACACAACCTGTAGCCAGAGAGGCCCCACACAACCTGCCACACAACCTGTAGGGCCCCACACAACCTGCCACACAACCTGTAGCCAGAGAGGCCCCACACAACCTGTAGCCAGAGAGGCCCCACACAACATGTAGCCAGAGAGGCCCCACACAACCTGTAGCCAGAGAGGCCCCACACATCCTGCCACACAACCTGTAGCCAGAGAGGCCCCACACAACCTGTAGCCAGAGAGGCCCCACACAACCTGCCACACAACCTGTAGCCAGAGAGGCCCCACACAACCTGTAGCCAGAGAGGCCCCACACAACATGTAGCCAGAGAGGCCCCACACAACCTGTAGCCAGAGAGGCCCCACACAACATGTAGCCAGAGAGGCCCCACACAACCTGTAGCCAGAGAGGCCCCACACAACCTGTAGCCAGAGAGGCCCCACACAACCTGTAGCCAGAGAGGCCCCACACAACCTGTAGCCAGAGAGGCCCCACACAACCTGTAGCCAGAGAGGCCCCACACAACCTGTAGCCAGAGAGGCCACACACAACCTGTAGCCAGAGAGGCCCCACACAACCTGCCACACAACCTGTAGCCAGAGAGGCCCCACACAACCTGTAGCCAGAGAGGCCCCACACAACATGTAGCCAGAGAGGCCCCACACAACCTGTAGCCAGAGAGGCCCCACACAACCTGTAGCCAGAGAGGCCCCACACAACCTGTAGCCAGAGAGGCCCCACACAACCTGTAGCCAGAGAGGCCCCACACAACATGTAGCCAGAGAGGCCCCACACAACCTGTAGCCAGAGAGGCCCCACACAACCTGTAGCCAGAGAGGCCCCACACAACCTGTAGCCAGAGAGGCCCCACACAACCTGTAGCCAGAGAGGCCCCACACAACCTGTAGCCAGAGAGGCCCCACACAACCTGTAGCCAGAGAGGCCCCACACAACCTGCCACACAACCTGTAGCCAGAGAGACCCCACACAACTTGTAGCCAGAGAGGCCCCACACAACATGTAGCCAGAGAGGCCCCACACAACCTGTAGCCAGAGAGGCCCCACACAACCTGTAGCCAGAGAGGCCCCACACAACATGTATCCAGAGAGGCCCCACACAACCGGTAGCCAGAGAGGCCCCACACAACCTGTAGCCAGAGAGGCCCCACACAACCTGTAGCCAGAGAGGCCCCACACAACATGTATCCAGAGAGGCCCCACACAACCTGTAGCCAGAGAGACCCCACACAACCTGCCACACAACCTGTAGCCAGAGAGACCCCACACAACCTGCCACACAACCTGTAGCCAGAGAGGCCCCACACAACATGTATCCAGAGAGGCCCCACACAACATGTAGCCAGAGAGGCCCCACACAACATGTAGCCAGAGAGGCCCCACACAACCTGCCACACAACCTGTAGCCAGAGAGGCCCCACACAACCTGTAGCCAGAGAGGCCCCACACAACATGTAGCCAGAGAGGCCCCACACAACCTGTAGCCAGAGAGGCCCCACACAACATGTATCCAGAGAGACCCCACACAACATGTAGCCAGAGAGGCCCCACACAACCTGTAGCCAGAGAGGCCCCACACAACATGTAGCCAGAGAGGCCCCACACAACCTGTAGCCAGAGAGGCCCCACACAACCTGTAGCCAGAGAGACCCCACACAACCTGCCACACAACCTGTAGCCAGAGAGGCCCCACACAACCTGTAGCCAGAGAGGCCCCACACAACCTGTAGCCAGAGAGGCCCCACACAACCTGTAGCCAGAGAGCCCCCACACAACCTGTAGCCAGAGAGGCCCCACACAACCTGTAGCCAGAGAGGCCCCACACAACATGTAGCCAGAGAGGCCCCACACAACATGTAGCCAGAGAGGCCCCACACAACCTGCCACACAACCTGTAGCCAGAGAGGCCCCACACAACCTGTAGCCAGAGAGGCCCCACAAAACATGTAGCCAGAGAGGCCCCACACAACCTGTAGCCAGAGAGGCCCCACACAACCTGCCACACAACCTGTAGCCAGAGAGGCCCCACACAACCTGTAGCCAGAGAGGCCCCACACAACCTGCCACACAACCTGTAGCCAGAGAGGCCCCACACAACCTGTAGCCAGAGAGGCCCCACACAACATGTAGCCAGAGAGGCCCCACACAACCTGTAGCCAGAGAGGCCCCACACAACCTGTAGCCAGAGAGGCCCCACACAACCTGTAGCCAGAGAGGCCCCACACAACCTGTAGCCAGAGAGGCCCCACACAACATGTAGCCAGAGAGGCCCCACACAACCTGTAGCCAGAGAGGCCCCACACAACCTGTAGCCAGAGAGGCCCCACACAACCTGTAGCCAGAGAGGCCCCACACAACCTGTAGCCAGAGAGCCCCCACACAACCTGTAGCCAGAGAGGCCCCACACAACCTGTAGCCAGAGAGGCCCCACACAACATGTAGCCAGAGAGGTCCCACACAACCTGTAGCCAGAGAGGCCCCACACAACCTGTAGCCAGAGAGACCCCACACAACCTGTAGCCAGAGAGGCCCCACACAACCTGTAGCCAGAGAGGCCCCACACAACCTGTAGCCAGAGAGGCCCCACACAACCTGCCACACAACCTGTAGGGCCCCACACAACCTGCCACACAACCTGTAGCCAGAGAGGCCCCACACAACCTGTAGCCAGAGAGGCCCCACACAACATGTAGCCAGAGAGGCCCCACACAACCTGTAGCCAGAGAGGCCCCACACATCCTGCCACACAACCTGTAGCCAGAGAGGCCCCACACAACCTGTAGCCAGAGAGGCCCCACACAACCTGCCACACAACCTGTAGCCAGAGAGGCCCCACACAACCTGTAGCCAGAGAGGCCCCACACAACATGTAGCCAGAGAGGCCCCACACAACCTGTAGCCAGAGAGGCCCCACACAACATGTAGCCAGAGAGGCCCCACACAACCTGTAGCCAGAGAGGCCCCACACAACCTGTAGCCAGAGAGGCCCCACACAACCTGTAGCCAGAGAGGCCCCACACAACCTGTAGCCAGAGAGGCCCCACACAACCTGTAGCCAGAGAGGCCCCACACAACCTGTAGCCAGAGAGGCCACACACAACCTGTAGCCAGAGAGGCCCCACACAACCTGCCACACAACCTGTAGCCAGAGAGGCCCCACACAACCTGTAGCCAGAGAGGCCCCACACAACATGTAGCCAGAGAGGCCCCACACAACCTGTAGCCAGAGAGGCCCCACACAACCTGTAGCCAGAGAGGCCCCACACAACCTGTAGCCAGAGAGGCCCCACACAACCTGTAGCCAGAGAGGCCCCACACAACATGTAGCCAGAGAGGCCCCACACAACCTGTAGCCAGAGAGGCCCCACACAACCTGTAGCCAGAGAGGCCCCACACAACCTGTAGCCAGAGAGGCCCCACACAACCTGTAGCCAGAGAGCCCCCACACAACCTGTAGCCAGAGAGGCCCCACACAACCTGTAGCCAGAGAGGCCCCACACAACATGTAGCCAGAGAGGTCCCACACAACCTGTAGCCAGAGAGGCCCCACACAACCTGTAGCCAGAGAGACCCCACACAACCTGTAGCCAGAGAGACCCCACACAACCTGTAGCCAGAGAGGCCCCACACAACCTGTAGCCAGAGAGACCCCACACAACCTGTAGCCAGAGAGGTCCCACACAACCTGTAGCCAGAGAGGCCCCACACAACATGTAGCCAGAGAGGCCCCACACAACATGTAGCCAGAGAGGCCCCACACAACCTGTAGCCAGAGAGGCCCCACACAACCTGTAGCCAGAGAGGCCCCACACAACCTGTAGCCAGAGAGGCCCCACACAACCTGTAGCCAGAGAGGCCCCACACAACATGTAGCCAGAGAGACCCCACACAACCTGTAGCCAGAGAGGCCCCACACAACCTGTAGCCAGAGAGGCCCCACACAACCTGTAGCCAGAGAGGCCCCACACAACCTGTAGCCAGAGAGGCCCCACACAACCTGCCACACAACCTGTAGCCAGAGAGGCCCCACACAACCTGTAGCCAGAGAGGCCCCACACAACCTGTAGCCAGAGAGGCCCCACACAACCTGTAGCCAGAGAGGCCCCACACAACCTGTAGCCAGAGAGGCCCCACACAACCTGCCACACAACCTGTAGCCAGAGAGGCCCCACACAACCTGTAGCCAGAGAGGCCCCACACAACCTGTAGCCAGAGAGGCCCCACACAACCTGTAGCCAGAGAGGCCCCACACAACCTGTAGCCAGAGAGGCCCCACACAACCTGCCACACAACCTGTAGCCAGAGAGCCCCCACACAACCTGTAGCCAGAGAGCCCCCACACAACCTGTAGCCAGAGAGGCCCCACTCAACCTGCCACACAACCTGTAGCCAGAGAGGCCCCACACAACCTGTAGCCAGAGAGGCCCCACACAACCTGTAGCCAGAGAGGCCCCACACAACCTGTAGCCAGAGAGGCCCCACTTAACATGTAGCCAGGGAGCCCCCACACAACCTGTAGCCAGAGAGGCCCCACACAACCTGTAGCCAGAGAGGCCCCACACAACCTGTAGCCAGAGAGGCCCCACACAACCTGTAGCCAGAGAGGCCCCACACAACCTGCCACACAACCTGTAGCCAGAGAGGCCCCACACAACCTGTAGCCAGAGAGGCCCCACACAACCTGTAGCCAGAGAGGCCCCACACAACCTGTAGCCAGAGAGGCCCCACACAACCTGCCACACAACCTGTAGCCAGAGAGGCCCCACACAACCTGTAGCCAGAGAGGCCCCACACAACCTGCCACACAACCTGTAGCCAGAGAGGCCCCACACAACCTGTAGCCAGAGAGGCCCCACACAACCTGTAGCCAGAGAGGCCCCACACAACCTGTAGCCAGAGAGGCCCCACACAACCTGTAGCCAGAGAGGCCCCACACAACCTGTAGCCAGAGAGGCCCCACACAACATGTAGCCAGAGAGGCCCCACACAACCTGTAGCCAGAGAGGCCCCACACAACATGTATCCAGAGAGGCCCCACACAACCTGCCACACAACCTGTAGCCAGAGAGGCCCCACACAACCTGTAGCCAGAGAGGCCCCACACAACCTGTAGCCAGAGAGGCCCCACACAACCTGTAGCCAGAGAGCCCCCACACAACCTGTAGCCAGAGAGGCCCCACACAACCTGCCACACAACCTGGAGCCAGAGAGGCCACACACAACATGTATCCAGAGAGGCCCCACACAACCTGTAGCCAGAGAGGCCCCACACAACCTGTAGCCAGAGAGGCCCCACACAACCTGTAGCCAGAGAGGCCCCACACAACCTGTATCCAGAGAGGCCCCACACAACCTGTAGCCAGAGAGGCCCCACACAACCTGTAGCCAGAGAGGCCCCACACAACCTGCCACACAACCTGTAGCCAGAGAGCCCCCACACAACCTGTAGCCAGAGAGCCCCCACACAACCTGTAGCCAGAGAGGCCCCACTCAACCTGCCACACAACCTGTAGCCAGAGAGGCCCCACACAACCTGTAGCCAGAGAGGCCCCACACAACCTGTAGCCAGAGAGGCCCCACACAACCTGCCACACAACCTGGAGCCAGAGAGGCCCCACACAACATGTATCCAGAGAGGCCCCACACAACCTGTATCCAGAGAGGCCCCACACAACCTGTAGCCAGAGAGGCCCCACACAACCTGTAGCCAGAGAGGCCCCACACAACCTGTAGCCAGAGAGGCCCCACACAACCTGTAGCCAGAGAGGCCCCACACAACCTGTAGCCAGAGAGGCCCCACACAACATGTAGCCAGAGAGGCCCCACACAACATGTAGCCAGAGAGACCCCACACAACCTGTAGCCAGAGAGGCCCCACACAACCTGTAGCCAGAGAGGCCCCACACAACCTGTAGCCAGAGAGGCCCCACACAACCTGTAGCCAGAGAGGCCCCACACAACCTGTAGCCAGAGAGGCCCCACACAACCTGTAGCCAGAGAGACCCCACACAACCTGTAGCCAGAGAGGCCCCACACAACCTGTAGCCAGAGAGGCCCCACACAACCTGTAGCCAGAGAGGCCCCACACAACCTGTAGCCAGAGAGGCCCCACACAACCTGTAGCCAGAGAGGCCCCACACAACCTGTAGCCAGAGAGGCCCCACACAACCTGTAGCCAGAGAGGCCCCACACAACCTGTAGCCAGAGAGGCCCCACACAACCTGTAGCCAGAGAGGCCCCACACAACATGTAGCCAGAGAGGCCCCACACAACCTGTAGCCAGAGAGGCCCCACACAACCTGTAGCCAGAGAGGCCCCACACAACCTGTAGCCAGAGAGGCCCCACACAACCTGTAGCCAGAGAGGCCCCACACAACATGTAGCCAGAGAGGCCCCACACAACCTGTAGCCAGAGAGGCCCCACACAACCTGTAGCCAGAGAGGCCCCACACAACCTGTAGCCAGAGAGGCCCCACACAACCTGTAGCCAGAGAGCCCCCACACAACCTGTAGCCAGAGAGGCCCCACACAACCTGTAGCCAGAGAGGCCCCACACAACATGTAGCCAGAGAGGTCCCACACAACCTGTAGCCAGAGAGGCCCCACACAACCTGTAGCCAGAGAGACCCCACACAACCTGTAGCCAGAGAGGCCCCACACAACCTGTAGCCAGAGAGGCCCCACACAACCTGTAGCCAGAGAGGCCCCACACAACCTGCCACACAACCTGTAGCCAGAGAGGCCCCACACAACCTGTAGCCAGAGAGGCCCCACACAACATGTAGCCAGAGAGGCCCCACACAACCTGTAGCCAGAGAGGCCCCACACATCCTGCCACACAACCTGTAGCCAGAGAGGCCCCACACAACCTGTAGCCAGAGAGGCCCCACACAACCTGCCACACAACCTGTAGCCAGAGAGGCCCCACACAACCTGTAGCCAGAGAGGCCCCACACAACATGTAGCCAGAGAGGCCCCACACAACCTGTAGCCAGAGAGGCCCCACACAACCTGTAGCCAGAGAGGCCCCACACAACCTGTAGCCAGAGAGGCCCCACACAACCTGTAGCCAGAGAGGCCCCACACAACCTGTAGCCAGAGAGGCCCCACACAACCTGTAGCCAGAGAGGCCACACACAACCTGTAGCCAGAGAGGCCCCACACAACCTGCCACACAACCTGTAGCCAGAGAGGCCCCACACAACCTGTAGCCAGAGAGGCCCCACACAACATGTAGCCAGAGAGGCCCCACACAACCTGTAGCCAGAGAGGCCCCACACAACCTGCCACACAACCTGTAGCCAGAGAGGCCCCACACAACCTGTAGCCAGAGAGGCCCCACACAACCTGCCACACAACCTGTAGCCAGAGAGGCCCCACACAACCTGTAGCCAGAGAGGCCCCACACAACATGTAGCCAGAGAGGCCCCACACAACCTGTAGCCAGAGAGGCCCCACACAACCTGTAGCCAGAGAGGCCCCACACAACCTGTAGCCAGAGAGGCCCCACACAACCTGTAGCCAGAGAGGCCCCACACAACCTGTAGCCAGAGAGGCCCCACACAACCTGTAGCCAGAGAGGCCACACACAACCTGTAGCCAGAGAGGCCCCACACAACCTGCCACACAACCTGTAGCCAGAGAGGCCCCACACAACCTGTAGCCAGAGAGGCCCCACACAACATGTAGCCAGAGAGGCCCCACACAACCTGTAGCCAGAGAGGCCCCACACAACCTGTAGCCAGAGAGGCCCCACACAACCTGTAGCCATAGAGGCCCCACACAACCTGTAGCCAGAGAGGCCCCACACAACATGTAGCCAGAGAGGCCCCACACAACCTGTAGCCAGAGAGGCCCCACACAACCTGTAGCCAGAGAGGCCCCACACAACCTGTAGCCAGAGAGGCCCCACACAACCTGTAGCCAGAGAGCCCCCACACAACCTGTAGCCAGAGAGGCCCCACACAACCTGTAGCCAGAGAGGCCCCACACAACATGTAGCCAGAGAGGTCCCACACAACCTGTAGCCAGAGAGGCCCCACACAACCTGTAGCCAGAGAGACCCCACACAACCTGTAGCCAGAGAGGCCCCACACAACCTGTAGCCAGAGAGACCCCACACAACCTGTAGCCAGAGAGGTCCCACACAACCTGTAGCCAGAGAGGCCCCACACAACATGTAGCCAGAGAGGCCCCACACAACATGTAGCCAGAGAGGCCCCACACAACCTGTAGCCAGAGAGGCCCCACACAACCTGTAGCCAGAGAGGCCCCACACAACCTGTAGCCAGAGAGGCCCCACACAACCTGTAGCCAGAGAGGCCCCACACAACATGTAGCCAGAGAGACCCCACACAACCTGTAGCCAGAGAGGCCCCACACAACCTGTAGCCAGAGAGGCCCCACACAACCTGTAGCCAGAGAGGCCCCACACAACCTGTAGCCAGAGAGGCCCCACACAACCTGCCACACAACCTGTAGCCAGAGAGGCCCCACACAACCTGTAGCCAGAGAGGCCCCACACAACCTGTAGCCAGAGAGGCCCCACACAACCTGTAGCCAGAGAGGCCCCACACAACCTGTAGCCAGAGAGGCCCCACACAACCTGCCACACAACCTGTAGCCAGAGAGGCCCCACACAACCTGTAGCCAGAGAGGCCCCACACAACCTGTAGCCAGAGAGGCCCCACACAACCTGTAGCCAGAGAGGCCCCACACAACCTGTAGCCAGAGAGGCCCCACACAACCTGCCACACAACCTGTAGCCAGAGAGCCCCCACACAACCTGTAGCCAGAGAGCCCCCACACAACCTGTAGCCAGAGAGGCCCCACTCAACCTGCCACACAACCTGTAGCCAGAGAGGCCCCACACAACCTGTAGCCAGAGAGGCCCCACACAACCTGTAGCCAGAGAGGCCCCACACAACCTGTAGCCAGAGAGGCTCCACTTAACATGTAGCCAGGGAGCCCCCACACAACCTGTAGCCAGAGAGGCCCCACACAACCTGTAGCCAGAGAGGCCCCACACAACCTGTAGCCAGAGAGGCCCCACACAACCTGTAGCCAGAGAGGCCCCACACAACCTGCCACACAACCTGTAGCCAGAGAGGCCCCACACAACCTGTAGCCAGAGAGGCCCCACACAACCTGTAGCCAGAGAGGCCCCACACAACCTGTAGCCAGAGAGGCCCCACACAACCTGCCACACAACCTGTAGCCAGAGAGGCCCCACACAACCTGTAGCCAGAGAGGCCCCACACAACCTGCCACACAACCTGTAGCCAGAGAGGCCCCACACAACCTGTAGCCAGAGAGGCCCCACACAACCTGTAGCCAGAGAGGCCCCACACAACCTGTAGCCAGAGAGGCCCCACACAACCTGTAGCCAGAGAGGCCCCACACAACCTGTAGCCAGAGAGGCCCCACACAACATGTAGCCAGAGAGGCCCCACACAACCTGTAGCCAGAGAGGCCCCACACAACATGTATCCAGAGAGGCCCCACACAACCTGCCACACAACCTGTAGCCAGAGAGGCCCCACACAACCTGTAGCCAGAGAGGCCCCACACAACCTGTAGCCAGAGAGGCCCCACACAACCTGTAGCCAGAGAGCCCCCACACAACCTGTAGCCAGAGAGGCCCCACACAACCTGCCACACAACCTGGAGCCAGAGAGGCCACACACAACATGTATCCAGAGAGGCCCCACACAACCTGTAGCCAGAGAGGCCCCACACAACCTGTAGCCAGAGAGGCCCCACACAACCTGTAGCCAGAGAGGCCCCACACAACCTGTAGCCAGAGAGGCCCCACACAACCTGTAGCCAGAGAGGCCCCACACAACCTGTAGCCAGAGAGGCCCCACACAACCTGCCACACAACCTGTAGCCAGAGAGCCCCCACACAACCTGTAGCCAGAGAGCCCCCACACAACCTGTAGCCAGAGAGGCCCCACTCAACCTGCCACACAACCTGTAGCCAGAGAGGCCCCACACAACCTGTAGCCAGAGAGGCCCCACACAACCTGTAGCCAGAGAGGCCCCACACAACCTGCCACACAACCTGGAGCCAGAGAGGCCCCACACAACATGTATCCAGAGAGGCCCCACACAACCTGTATCCAGAGAGGCCCCACACAACCTGTAGCCAGAGAGGCCCCACACAACCTGTAGCCAGAGAGGCCCCACACAACCTGTAGCCAGAGAGGCCCCACACAACCTGTAGCCAGAGAGGCCCCACACAACCTGTAGCCAGAGAGGCCCCACACAACATGTAGCCAGAGAGGCCCCACACAACATGTAGCCAGAGAGACCCCACACAACCTGTAGCCAGAGAGGCCCCACACAACCTGTAGCCAGAGAGGCCCCACACAACCTGTAGCCAGAGAGGCCCCACACAACCTGTAGCCAGAGAGGCCCCACACAACCTGTAGCCAGAGAGGCCCCACACAACCTGTAGCCAGAGAGACCCCACACAACCTGTAGCCAGAGAGGCCCCACACAACCTGTAGCCAGAGAGGCCCCACACAACCTGTATCCAGAGAGGCCCCACACAACCTGTAGCCAGAGAGGCCCCACACAACCTGTAGCCAGAGAGGCCCCACACAACCTGTAGCCAGAGAGGCCCCACACAACCTGTAGCCAGAGAGGCCCCACACAACCTGTAGCCAGAGAGGCCCCACACAACCTGTAGCCAGAGAGACCCCTGATTTAAAAATTGAAATTAGAATCAGCGAGTTTAACAATGGACGGCCATGTAGAGACACAATGGACGGCCAGAGAGAGGGTTGTTCAAGTCGCCTAGTCAAGACTGTGAAAGTTGAATGAAAGCTGAGGACCCAGGACTGTGAAATGAAATATTGATCTCCGGATATTGGCTTCGATGTGGACAACAAAAGACAGACAGAAGGGGGGGGGGGGGGGGGGGCTGACATGTGCGGGTTTACATCCATGTAAGCCAAACATACACTGGTTTATATTACATGTAATGATGCCCAACATACACTGATTTACATTACATGTAATGCTGGCAAACATCTACTGATCTATATTACATGTAATGATGGCCAACTACTGATTTATATTACATGTAATTAATATTTATGGCAGAAGTGAAGTTTTTAAAAACCAAAAATACAACTTTAAACTTACATTTTTGGGGGTTAAACTCTCCGATTTTTTTACCATTCAACGTGTTAGCATGTAAAAGAGAATGTTCGTAGTTCCCCCCCACCCCCCACCCCCCGCCGCTACAAAATGAATACCTCTCAGCTTTATCGCTCCGCTGCCTTAGCACGATAAGCCAGATTTTTTCATCTTTGTCTAAGACAGTTTGTTGCCTGTTGGGCTGAATAATATTTGGATATTAATGAACGATTCCATTGATAAGCCGAGGCCGCGTCACGCCATGCGGCTCACGGGGCCAGCAGAGGGTGAGTATCTTCTGCTGGCTCATCCTTATCGCGGGATTTTTTTACAAGGGGATCTCTTCAATCTCTGCCCCACCCCTCCCCACTGCCCCACCCCTCCCACCCTTGCCCCCATTTACATGGCAGGTCTACAAAGCTTCACATTCAAGTGGACAGTAATAGTGAGACGTGTAAAGGTGAGACGATGAAAGGTGAGACGATGAAAGGTGAGACGATGAAAGGTGAGACGATGAAAGGTGAGACGGAGAAAGGTGAGACGTGTAAAGGTGAGACGATGAAAGGTGAGACGATGAAAGGTGAGACGATGAAAGGTGAGACGATGAAAGGTGAGACGATGAAAGGTGAGACGATGAAAGATGAGACGGAGAAAGGTGAGACAAAGAAAGGCGAGACAAAGAAAGGTGAGACGATGCAAGGTGAGACGGAGAAAGGTGAGACTTAGAAAAGTGAGACGTGAAAAGGTGAGACGTGGAAAGGTGAGACGTGGAAAGGTGAGACGTAAAAAGGTGAAACGTGGAAAGGTGAGACGTAAACTGGTGACATATTAAATGGCGGGGCCACTTACTCAACTTACCACCTGACATCTAACCTACTTACCAATGTCATCTACCCCACTTACCACCTGACATCTACCTCACTTACCATCTACCTCACTAAACACTTGACATCTACCCCACTTATCAATGACAACAACCCCACTTACCACTTACCATCTACCCCACTTACCGCCTGACATCTACCCCACTTACCACCTGACATCTACCCCACTAACCATCTACCCCACTTACCACTAGAATCTGCTCCAGTTACCACCTGACATCTACCCCACTTACCACCTGACATCTACCACACTTACCACCTGACATCTACCCCACTTACCACTTGACATCTACCCCGCTTACCAATGACATCTACCCCACTTACCAATGACATCTACCCCACTTACCACCTGACATCTACCCCACTTACCACCTGACATCTACCCCACTTACCACCTGACATCTACCCCAATTACCAATGACATGTACCCCACTTACCAATGACATCTACCACACTTACCACCTGACATCTACCCCACTTACCACTTGACATCTACCCCACTTACCACCTGACATCTACCCCACTTACCACCTGACATCTACCCCACTTACCACATGACATCTACCCCACTTACCATCTACTCCACTTACCAAATGACATCTACCCCACTTACTATCTACCCAACTTACTGCCTGACATCTACCCCACTTACCACCTGACATCTACCCCACTTACCACCTGACATCAACCCCACTTACCACTTACCATCTACCCCACTTACCGCCTGACATCTACCCCACTTACCACCTGACATCTACCCCACTTACCAATGACATCTACCCCACTTACCAATGACATCTACCCCATTTACCACCTGACATCTACCCCACTTACCACCTGACATCTACCACACTTACCACCTGACATCTACCCCACTTACCACTTGACATCTACCCCACTTACCACCTGACATCTACCCCACTTACCACCTGACATCTACCCCACTCACCACATGACATCTACCCCACTTACCATCTACTCCACTTACCACCTGACATCTACCCCACTTACCACCTGACATCTACCCCACTTACCACCTGACATCTACCCCACTTACCACTTGACATCTACCCCACTTACCACCTGACATCTACCCCACTTACCACCTGACATCTACCCCACTTACCACCTGACATCTACCCCACTTACCACCTGACATCTACCCCGCTTACCACCTGACATCTACCCCCCCCCCCCCCCCCGTGCAGCAGAAGCCTCAGTACTTCTAACCTCCGCCTGCTCGTCTGGTCTGGCACTGAGTAGCGCGTGCTGGTCTGTGAGGAGAACGCTGGTCAGGCTAGGACACCAGCTCGTGTTTACCTCCACTTTACACCAGCTCGTGTTTACCTCAAGTTTACACTTTTCTTCTTTACTTAAAGTTTACCTTTCCGTAAGTTTACACTGTTCTTTTTTACCTAAAATTTACCTTTCCGTAAGTTTACACTGTTCTTCTTTACTTAAAGTTTACCTTTCCGTAAGTTTACACTGTTCTTCTTTACTTAAAGTTTACCTTTCCGTAAGTTGACACTTTTCTTTTTTACTTGAAGAATACCTTTCCGTAAGCTTACACTTTTCTTTTTTACCTAAAATTTACCTTTCCGTAAGTTTACACTTTTCTTCATTACTTAAAGTTTACCTTTCCGTAAGTTAACACTTTTCTTTTTTACCTAAATTTTACCTTTCCGTAAGTTAACACTTTTCTTTCTTACCTAAAATTTACCTTTCCGTAAGTTTACACTTTTCTTCTTTACTTAAAGGTTACCTTGCTTTAGTTTACACATTTCTATTTCACTTAAAATTTACCTTTACGTCAGAGGCGTAGCGACCCTTCCCGGCGCTCGGGGACAAACTTTTCGATTTGCACCACCCCCATCGAGATTTTGATTTGCACCCCCCCCCCCCCTCAAACTTTCAATACCCCCTCAACCTTTCAATTTATTTTTCCAACCCATTTTGGCGCCCCCTAAGCTCGGCGCCCGGGGACATATGTCCCACCCCCCCCCCCCCCCGCCCCGCCCCCCCCCCTCGCTACGCTACTGCTTTCCGTAAGTTTACACATTTCTATTTCACTTAAAGTTTACCTTTCCGTAAGTTTACACATTTCTATTTTACTTAAAATTTACCTTTCCGTAGTTTACACATTTCTATTTTGCTTAAAGTTTACCTTTCCGTAAGTTTACATATTTCTATTTTACTTAAAGTTTACCTTTCCGTAGTTTACACTTTTCTTCTTTACTTAAAGTTTACCTTTCCGTAGTTTACACATTTCTATTTTACTTAAAGTTTACCTTTCCGTAAGTTTACACTTTTCTTCTTTACTTAAAGTTTACCTTTCCGTAAGTTGACACTTTTCTTGTTTACCGAGCAATAAGTTTACCCACAATTACACCTGAAATTTTTATTTTAAACCTTGAGGTGGGGTAAAAATTTTAAACATTGAGTATAAAAAACATCTTTGCCTAAATATTTATGTCTTGTAAACTCAACAGTTTGTTTGCCTACTATCATCTTTATGCCTTTTAAACTCAATAGTTTGTTTGCCTAAGATCATCTTTATGTCTTGTAAACTCAACAGTTTGTTTGCCTACTATCATCTTTATGCCTTTTAAACTCAATAGTTTGTTTTCCTAAGATCATCTTTATGTCTTGTAAACTCAACAGTTTGTTTGCCTAAGATCATCTTTATGTCTTGTAAACTCAACAGTTTGTTTGCCTACTATCATCTTTATGCCTTTTAAACTCAATAGTTTGTTTGCCTACTATCATCTTTATGTCTTGTAAACTCAACAGTTTGTTTGCCTACTATCATCTTTATGCCTTTTAAACTCAATAGTTTGTTTGCCTAAGATCATCTTTATGTCTTGTAAACTCAACAGTTTGTTTGCCTACTATCATCTTTATGCCTTTTAAACTCAATAGTTTGTTTTCCTAAGATCATCTTTATGTCTTGTAAACTCAACAGTTTGTTTGCCTAAGATCATCTTTATGTCTTGTAAACTCAACAGTTTGTTTGCCTACTATCATCTTTATGCCTTTTAAACTCAATAGTTTGTTTGCCTACTATCATCTTTATGTCTTGTAAACTCAACAGTTTGTTTGCCTACTATCATCTTTATGCCTTTTAAACTCAATAGTTTGTTTGCCTAAGATCATCTTTATGTCTTGTAAACTCAACAGTTTGTTTGCCTACTATCATCTTTATGCCTTTTAAACTCAATAGTTTGTTTGCCTAAGATCATCTTTATGTCTTGTAAACTCAACAGTTTGTTTGCCTAAGATCATCTTTATGTCTTGTAAACTCAACAGTTTGTTTGCCTACTATCATCTTTATGCCTTTTAAACTCAATAGTTTGTTTGCCTACTATCATCTTTATGTCTTGTAAACTCAACAGTTTGTTTGCCTACTATCATCTTTATGCCTTTTAAACTCAATAGTTTGTTTGCCTAAGATCATCTTTATGTCTTGTAAACTCAACAGTTTGTTTGCCTACTATCATCTTTATGCCTTTTAAACTCAATAGTTTGTTTTCCTAAGATCATCTTTATGTCTTGTAAACTCAACAGTTTGTTTGCCTAAGATCATCTTTATGTCTTGTAAACTCAACAGTTTGTTTGCCTACTATCATCTTTATGCCTTTTAAACTCAATAGTTTGTTTGCCTACTATCATCTTTATGTCTTGTAAACTCAACAGTTTGTTTGCCTACTATCATCTTTATGCCTTTTAAACTCAATAGTTTGTTTGCCTAAGATCATCTTTATGTCTTGTAAACTCAACAGTTTGTTTGCCTACTATCATCTTTATGCCTTTTAAACTCAATAGTTTGTTTGCCTAAGATCATCTTTATGTCTTGTAAACTCAACAGTTTGTTTGCCTACTATCATCTTTATGCCTTTTAAACTCAACAGTACTTAGTATTAGATCGATTTCGTGCCTCGTATATCTTAATGTCTATGCGAGAGCGCTCAAATTGGTTTGTTTGTTAATTAAAATTCACTGTAATGACATTAGTGCTGCATAATTAGCGCTTTGTTTTTATCGAAAAGTCAAGAAAAATAAATTATGTTGACTTGGATTGTAAGGGAAATGTGTGGGTACATAATGTTGTGTGGGTACATGTGTGGTACATAATGTTGTGTGGGTACATGTTGTGTGGGTACATGTTGTGTGGGTACATAATGTTGTGTGGGTACATAATGTTGTGTGGTACATAATGTTGTGTGGGTACATAATGTTGTGTGGTACATAATGTTGTGTGGTACATAATGTTGTGTGGGTACATGTGTGGTACATAATGTTGTGTGGGTACATAATGTTGTGTGGTACATAATGTTGTGTGGGTACATAATGTTGTGTGGTACAAAATGTTGTGTGGGTACATAATGTTGTGTGGGTACATAATGTTGTGTGGTACATAATGTTGTGTGGTACAAAATGTTGTGTGGGTACATAATGTTGTGTGGTACAAAATGTTGTGTGGGTACATAATGTTGTGTGGTACATAATGTTGTGTGGTACATAATGTTGTGTGGGTACATAATGTTGTGTGGTACATAATGTTGTGTGGGTACATAATGTTGTGTGGGTACATAATGTTGTGTGGTACATAATGTTGTGTGGTACATAATGTTGTGTGGGTACATAATGTTGTGTGGGTACATAATGTTGTGTGGGTAAATACTTAAATCAAATTATCGTTTGAATATTTGTATAGGTCGGTCTAAATGACGGAACTGTACAATAAATTTTAAAAGGTCATTACAAAATTAATTTTATTAGTATTTGAAAAGTAAAATCTTTTTGTTTTGTTCGTTCAGACTATCATACATCTTTTTATAATTGCCATTTTCAAAACACGTCTTGATTTACAACGATCACTAATACATCCCACAAATTGACTTAATACATCCCACAACTTGACTTAACACATCCCACAAATTGACTTAATACATCCCACAAATTGACTTAATACATCCCACAAATTGACTTAATACATCCCACAAATTGACTTAATACATCCCACAACTTGACTTAATACATCCCACAACTTGACTTAATACATCCCACAACTTGACTTAATACATCCCACAACTTGACTTAATACATCCCACAAATTGACTTAATACATCCCACAACTTGACTTAATACATCCCACAACTTGACTTAATACATCCCACAAATTGACTTAATACATCCCACAACTTGACTTAATACATCCCACAACTTGACTTAATACATCCCACAAATTGACTTAATACATCCCACAACTTGAACCGTTTACCCAACCACCACTAGCGTGACTTGAACCGTTCACCTAACCACCACTAGCGTGACTTGAACCATTCACCTAACCACTAGCGTGACTTGAACCATTCACCTAACCACTAGCGTGACTTGAACCATTCACCTAACCACCACTAGCGTGACTTGAACCATTCACCTAACCACCACTAGCGTGACTTGAACCATTCACCTAACCACTAGCGTGACTTGAACCATTCACCTAACCACTAGCGTGACTTGAACCATTCACCTAACCACTAGCGTGACTTGAACCATTCACCTAACCACCACTAGCGTGACTTGAACCATTCACCTAACCACCACTAGCGTGACTTGAACCATTCACCTAACCACTAGCGTGACTTGAACCATTCACCTAACCACTAGCGTGACTTGAACCATTCACCTAACCACTAGCGTGACTTGAACCATTCACCTAACCACTAGCGTGACTTGAACCATTCACCTAACCACTAGCGTGACTTGAACCATTCACCTAACCACTAGCGTGACTTGAACCATTCACCTAACCACTAGCGTGACTTGAACCATTCACCTAACCACTAGCGTGACTTGAACCATTCACCTAACCACTAGCGTGACTTGAACCATTCACCTAACCACCACTAGCGTGACTTGAACCATTCACCTAACCACCACTAGCGTGACTTGAACCATTCACCTAACCACTAGCGTGACTTGAACCATTCACCTAACCACTAGCGTGACTTGAACCATTCACCTAACCACTAGCGTGACTTGAACCATTCACCTAACCACTAGCGTGACTTGAACCATTCACCTAACCACCACTAGCGTGACTTGAACCATTCACCTAACCACCACTAGCGTGACTTGAACCATTCACCTAACCACCACTAGCGTGACTTGAACCATTCACCTAACCACCACTAGCGTGACTTGAACCATTCACCTAACCACTAGCGTGACTTGAACCGTTCACCTAACCACCACTAGCGTGACTTGAACCATTCACCTAACCACTAGCGTGACTTGAACCATTCACCTAACCACTAGCGTGACTTGAACCATTCACCTAACCACCACTAGCGTGACTTGAACCATTCACCTAACCACCACTAGCGTGACTTGAACCATTCACCTAACCACTAGCGTGACTTGAACCATTCACCTAACCACTAGCGTGACTTGAACCATTCACCTAACCACCACTAGCGTGACTTGAACCATTCACCTAACCACCACTAGCGTGACTTGAACCATTCACCTAACCACCACTAGCGTGACTTGAACCATTCACCTAACCACTAGCGTGACTTGAACCATTCACCTAACCACCACTAGCGTGACTTGAACCATTCACCTAACCACCACTAGCGTGACTTGAACCATTCACCTAACCACCACTAGCGTGACTTGAACCATTCACCTAACCACTAGCGTGACTTGAACCATTCACCTAACCACTAGCGTGACTTGAACCATTCACCTAACCACCACTAGCGTGACTTGAACCATTCACCTAACCACCACTAGCGTGACTTGAACCATTCACCTAACCACCACTAGCGTGACTTGAACCATTCACCTAACCACCACTAGCGTGACTTGAACCATTCACCTAACCACTAGCGTGACTTGAACCATTCACCTACCCAGCACTAGCGTGACTTGAACCATTCACCTAATCACTAGCGTGACTTGAACCGTTCACCTAACCACTAGCGTGACTTGAACCATTCACCTAACCACTAGCGTGACTTGAACCGTTCACCTAACCACTAGCGTGACTTGAACCATTCACCTAACCACTAGCGTGACTTGAACCATTCACCTAACCACCACTAGCGTGACTTGAACCATTCACCTAACCACTAGCGTGACTTGAACCATTCACCTAACCACTAGCGTGACTTGAACCATTCACCTAACCACCACTAGCGTGACTTGAACCATTCACCTAACCACTAGCGTGACTTGAACCATTCACCTAACCACTAGCGTGACTTGAACCATTCACCTAACCACCACTAGCGTGACTTGAACCATTCACCTAACCACTAGCGTGACTTGAACCATTCACCTAACCACTAGCGTGACTTGAACCATTCACCTAACCACCACTAGCGTGACTTGAACCATTCACCTAACCACTAGCGTGACTTGAACCATTCACCTAACCACTAGCGTGACTTGAACCATTCACCTAACCATCACTAGCGTGACTTGAACCATTCACCTAACCACCATTAGCGTGCTGCTCACACCAACTTGTGATAAAGTCGAGTCACGTGATAAAAACGGTTGTCGGAATGACGTCATTAGGTGGTTTCTCTGCCGACACGGTGGGTTTATCAGAACATACGCTCGTCTTATCGGGGTAGAACCGCTCGACTCACGGAATTCTGCCGCAACTCTTGGAGTGAGTGCTGCTTAGAGCACACGCCTCCTCTAGTGTCATATCGCACAATTTCCCCGCCACTCTTGCTGACTGATATTTTGCTCCGGAGGGTACAACAAACTTTCGGCAGGGGAACGGCGCACTTCAAATTTCGAGGGAGGGGGGGGGGATGGACGCTAGTTAGAGTGTATATCTATACAAATGTTTGTTTGTCCGGTCTGTGTCTATATACGATGACAAGATCAAGCTAGGGGTTGCACCAGGCGCCCCTGTGGTACTGTAACCGGTGGCTCCCAAGAGCGCCGCGCGACCTCCCCCCCCCCCCTCGACACATGGGTGGTCGCAGAAGTGTGTTCTACCTCACTATTATGGTGGTGATTCAATTACACGCAGGGCTTTCATATAGCACGCCAGGTCAGGCCTCTACAAGATTGGCCTTGATGAAACCCTGATATGCTGTAAAGGCCTTGATGAAACCCTGATATGCTGTGTAGAACTAGATCACAGCAACGCGAGAGACGAGTACGCTGGTTCTCTATAAAACTTAGATTTATTTTCACATAATCCTGGGGGCGGGGGGGGGGGGGGTCGGGAAGCACCGCCCCTCACGGAGAGATGGTTGAAAGAAACTCTCATCTTCTCAAATTTATCCTAGGCAAGATATCACTTTTTACCTCAACTTTATCCTAGTGTAAGATATCACTATTTACCTCAGATTTATCCTAATGTAAGATATCACTGTTTACATCAAATTTATCCTGGTGTAAGATATCACTTTTTACCTCAAATTTATCCTAGTGTAAGATATCACTGTTTACCTCAGATTTATCCTAATGTAAGATATCACTGTTTACATCAAATTTATCCTAGTGTAAGATATCACTGTTTACCTCAAATTTATCCTGGTGTAAGATATCACTGTTTACCTCAAATTTATCCTAGTGTAAGATATCACTGTTTACCTCAAATTTATCCTAGTGTAAGATATCACTGTTTACCTCAAATTTATCCTAGTGTAAGATATCACTGTTTACCTCAAATTTATCCTAGTGTAAGATATCACTGTTTACCTCAAATTTATCCTAGTGTAAGATATCACTGTTTACCTCAAATTTATCCTAGTGTAAGATATCACTGTTTACCTCAAATTTATCCTAGTGTAAGATATCACTGTTTACCTCAAATTTATCCTAGTGACACCCCACCTTTTGACAATGCTCAGCGATTACAGTGTTAAAAAATAAACCGGGAGTGATCTCCCCTAAACTTTTTTTTTTTTTTTTTTACGTCTCAGTGTTGTAGATTTTACTTTCAGCGAGCCCAGCCAATGAGTGGTGGCAGTAGCTGATTTTTACTACGTTCATCATGCGACATAAGAAGACTGGTGCAGATTTACAATATAAACTATTCCTGAAACTTTCATTCTCAAAATTTTTTACATGTTATTTACAGAATAAAATATGTATTTTATATGGAGGGGGGGGGGGGGGTTATTTCTTGAGTCAAAGCAATTTGCTATTTCTGAAAATTACAGTTATAATTGGGGCAATATTTGGCTATAATAAATAACAGTGCTGAGTTATGGTAAACTTTATATTTAACAAAATTTGGCTTCGAAGGTTGGTCTAGGCTTCCTAAAGGGGGGGGGGGGTACAAATAGTTATATATGAAGTATACAGGAAAACATGATATGTTATGTACAATAGGTAGTTGCTATTTCTAAATAATAAAGTTGAAAAGGGGACAATATTTGTCTATAATAAATAAAAGTGATGAGTTGTAGTAAACTTTATATTAACAACATTGGCTTCAGAGGTTTGTCTAGGCTTCCTAAAAGAGGGGAGAAGTACCTAAAAAGTTGGTTGGGTAAGGCCCTAAACTTTCTCTAATCTAATATATAAAGCTCAATTCTGTATGTAAAAATAAGTTTGTTTGTTTGTCGCTGACATACTTCCATGGATTTAAGTGTTAGACTATTATCGTGCTCATAGTCTAAATTTATGAGTTAAAAAATTACTATTGAAAGTGTTGGGAAATAATTTTCATTTTTCAAACTGATAGTAATAATTGTCGGGCATGTTCATTAAACATAATTTTAAAAAAATAACAAAAATTCTAATTATGTCTGAAAATTATTTATATTTAGTCCTTTAGCACTTACTTTCCTTTGATAAATTAGGAAAACACAATTACTTCCCTTTATAAAACATTGCATTAGTGGACAAGAATTTACTTTTTATTACTTTGTTTTGGTGTTGGGAAAAAAATAATTACATAATTAGCGGGGATCGATCAAGTGCAAATGTTGTAGGTATTTTACCAATAAGCTTGGAGTATTATAATTGTTGGTTTGGTTTGGCACCTACGTTCGTTAAAGTGAGTGCAAAAGACTATGAATTAGTTGTGGTACTATAGTCGTTTATTAAGCTGAAACAGGCGATTCTGCCCCGGGCTAGACTGTGAGCACTTTGCGTTTATGTTCGCGTTAGTGTTTTCTTTGTGTTTAGGCTGGGTTTGCGTTAGTGGTTGCGTTTTGATTTGGTTCGTTTTTGTTCTTTCTTTTTTCGTTTTCGTTTGTGTTTTTTTTCTTTGGGTTTGTGTTTGTGGTTGGTTTTGCGTTTGTATTTGGTTTGTTTTCGTTTGCTTTTTCGTTTGTTATTTTCTTTGTGTTCGTATTGGTGTTTGTGGTTGTGGTTGGGTTTGTTGTTAGCTTTTTGTTTTCGTTTGCTTTTTTGTTTGTTTTTTCTTTGTTTGTATTGGTGTTTGTGGTTGTGGTTGGGTTTGTTGTTAGGTTTTTGTTTTCGTTTGTAATTGTGTTAGCGTTATGTTTGCGTTTTGTTATTTTGGTTTTGGTTGGCTGTGGTTTGGGTGGGCAATGCCGGGTTTATGATGATTACTAAACACACAGGTGATGGTCTTTAACAGAAAGGTTTTTCACAGCAGCCAGAGCAGGGCCTGGCCGGGACGGCTAGTATTCTTATATAACTCGGAATATAGACATGATTTTTAATTTACTTAAACTTTTAAAAAATAGAATAGAATCTCATAGAAAAAAGAATTGCGCACCAAGTGAACGCCAAATAAAGATGTGATAATAGTGCGCAATATTATTTGTACTTTATAAATTTACATGCGTTTTTTTGAGAAATCGGAAATAGCGTAAATTAGTACTTCCGGTCAACGGAAATTACTCAAAATTTGACAGAAGGTAGAGAATTAGATCTTTTACTTACATGTTTAATTTCATTTATCTATCTGAAAGAGTACTCAAGTTATAGGCTTTTGAAAAATTCAAAGTAGAAAAAGTACCACTTCCGGTTATTTGAAATCGCTCAAAAGTTGATACGGATCTACGATTTTGATAAAATACTTATATATGAAATTTTATCAACCTAGCTGTAACGGTACTCAAGTTATCGTGTTTACACACAGACAGACAGACCGACAGACAGACACACAGACACACAGACATACGGACGAGATTACAAAATTATGTTTTTCCGTATCAGTGAGGTGTAAAACGTCGATATTTGTAAAAATCTCGATTTTTTTTTTGCACGATTACAAGACTTTCTCTATACTTCGAATATACGAGAAAGTAAAACTGACACCATGCAAGAGAAACAACTGTTGCAACATATCACATTCCCCACGCCCAACCCCCACCGCCTATATTGTCTTCTACTTTTGATGGCCACAACACTCAAGTCAAGACATTTTCTCCTGTGGGTTTGGCCTACTCAAGCAACTTTCTCCCGTGGGGTTGGCCTACAGATTTGCTAATTACCTTTTTTTAAGTCATGTAATTAGTTGTGTGTAAATGTTCCCTAATGTTCTAATGTTGATATATTAACTATAATCCTCAATTATATCCTCAGCTTGATATAAATCATGTTTTTTAAATCGAAATGAAAACATTGGAATAATTTTTAAAGGATAAACCGACGCTAAAACAAAACTAAAAGCAACAATTTTCCATCCTTATTCTCAACCAACACAATCATTCAACACACACCATCCCAACCAACATAATCATTCAACACACTATCCCAACCAACACAATCATTCAACACACACCATCCCAACCAACACAATCATTCAACACACACCATCCCAACCAACACAATCATTCAACACACACCATCCCAACCAACACAATCATTCAACACACACCATCCTACCCAATACAATAATTCAACACACACCATCCCAACCAACACAATCATTCAACACACTATCCCAACCAACACAATCATTCAACACACTATCCCAACCAACACAATCATTCAACACACACCATCTCACCAACACAATCATTCAACACACCATCCCAACCAACACAATCATTCAACACACTATCCCAACCAACACAATCATTCAACACACTATCCCAACCAACACAATCATTCAACACACTATCCCAACCAACACAATCATTCAACACACACCATCCCAACCAACACAATCATTCAACACACTATCCCAACCAACACAATCATCCAACAAACACCATCCCAACCATCACAATAATTCAACACACACCATCCCAACCAACACAATAATTCAACACACACCATCCCAACCAACACAATCATTCAACACACCATCCCAACCAACACAATCATTCAACACACTATCCCAACCAACACAATCATTCAACACACACCATCCCAACCAACACAATCATTCAACACACTATCCCAACCAACACAATCATTCAACACACTATCCCAACCAACACAATCATTCAACCCACACCATCCCAACCAACACAATCATTCAACCCACACCATCCCACCCAACACAATCATTCAACACACACCATCCCACCCAACACAATCATTCAACACACACACCATCCCAGCCATCACAATAATTCAACACACACCATCCCAACCAATACAATTAAACGTATATATTCTTAAAAAAAAGTAGGGGAAGAGGTGAGAAGTTCCAGTGCAATCGGTAACAAAAATATGAATGTTTAAAATATATCTACTAAGTTGTTCATATAAAGAGAATAGAGTAAAAAAAAATTAACGAAAACAATAGCGCGGGAAATTAGTACTTTGTAAAGGAAATTAAATTTTTAGAAGTTAATAAAACATCTAAGTAGTAAAGTTTTATATCACAGTGCATTGTCATCGAATTCTGACCAACGTGAAAAGTGATCACACACAGAAGAGAAATATAGAATAGCGAATAATATATATATATATATATATATATATATATATATATGTATATGTGGGTGTATCTATAACTTGTCTCCCCCCCCCCCCCCCCCTATGCCACGGACGTCTTTTTGTGGCGTGTAAAACTGTTGTAGCCCCAGCGTCTCTCGTGAATTCCCGTCAGTGATAAACGCGCAGATAGGCAGCTCTCGTGATTTCTCGTCTGCCGCTAATCGGGTCAGATCCATGGCGGCCACACGGGACGTCATCTTTGACGGGGCCAGTAACGTGGCGGGGGGGGGGGGGGGTGGCAGTAGATGGGGGGTGGGGTCGTGATGTCTGAACTTGGTAGAGATGGCTCAATAGATAAAAGTAGGGATGGTTGATGACGGTGTGGATGGTTGGGTAGGTGATGGTACGGATGGTTGGGTAGGTGATGGTACGGATGGTTGGGTAGGTGATGGTACGGATGGTTGGGTAGGTGATGGTACGGATGGTTGGGTAGGTGACGATACGGATGGTTGGGTAGGTGATGGTACGGATGTTGTGGCCAATGAAGGCAAGAGTAGGACAATGAAGGCAAGAGTAGGACAATGAAGGCAAGAGTAGGACAATGAAAGCAAGAGTAGGACAATGAAGGCAAGAGTAGGACAATGAAGGCAAGAGTAGGACAATGAAAGCAAGAGTAGGACAATGAAGGCAAGAGTAGGACAATGAAAGCAAGAGTAGGACAATGAAGGCAAGAGTAGGACAATGAAGGCAAGAGTAGGACAATGAAGGCAAGAGTAGGACAATGAAGGCAAGAGTAGGACAATGAAGGCAAGAGTAGGACAATGAAGGCAAGAGTAGGACAATGAAGGCAAGAGTAGGACAATGAAGGCAAGAGTAGGACAATGAGAGCAAGAGTAGGACAATGAAAGCAAGAGTAGGACAATGAAAGCAAGAGTAGGACAATGAAAGCACACGAAATATTGAAACCAAAGCCTAAGGGAGCCCAGTATCGTGTCAAATTTCTCACCAAAATTCAGGACTGCCCGGCTAATGTACGGGCAACTTTAAAACTAGTCCCCGGGGCGTGATTGGGATGGTCTAACACTTGGTCACACAACTCGCACAACGTGTATGTGTGGTCGTGTATGTGTGGTTGTGTGGTTGTGTGGTCGTGTACGTGTGGTTGTGTGGTTGTGTATGTGTGGTCGTGTATGTGTGGTTGTGTATGTGTGGTTGTGTGGTTGTGTGGTCGTGTATGTGTGGTTGTGTATGTGTGGTTGTGTATGTGTGGTTGTGTGGTCGTGTATGTGTGGTCGTGTATGTGTGGTCGTGTATGTGTGGTTGTGTATGTGTGGTTGTGTATGTGTGGTTGTGTGGTTGTGTATGTGTGGTCGTGTGGTTGTGTGGTCGTGTACGTGTGGTTGTGTGGTTGTGTATGTGTGGTCGTGTATGTGTGGTTGTGTGGGTGTGTGGTCGTGTAGTCGTGTAAGTTGGTCGTGTATGTGTGGTCGTGTATGTGTGGTTGTGTATGTGTGGTTGTGTATGTGTGGTTGTGTGGTTGTGTATGTGTGGTTGTGTATGTCTGGTCGTGTATGTGTGGTCGTGTATGTGTGGTTGTGTATGTGTGGTTGTGTATGTGTGGTTGTGTGGTTGTGTATGTGTGGTCGTGTGGTTGTGTGGTCGTGTACGTGTGGTTGTGTGGTTGTGTATGTGTGGTCGTGTATGTGTGGTTGTGTGGGTGTGTGGTCGTGTAGTCGTGTAAGTTGGTCGTGTATGTGTGGTCGTGTATGTGTGGTTGTGTATGTGTGGTTGTGTATGTGTGGTTGTGTGGTTGTGTATGTGTGGTTGTGTATGTCTGGTCGTGTATATGTGGTCGTGTATGTGTGGTTGTGTGGTTGTGTGGTCGTGTACGTGTGGTTGTGTGGTTGTGTATGTGTGGTCGTGTATGTGTGGTCGTGTATGTGTGGTTGTGTATGTGTGGTTGTGTATGTGTGGTTGTGTATGTGTGGTTGTGTATGTGTGGTTGTGTGGTTGTGTGGTCGTGTACGTGTGGTTGTGTATGTGTGGTCGTGTATGTGTGGTCGTGTATGTGTGGTCGTGTATGTGTGGTTGTGTATGTGTGGTTGTGTATGTGTGGTTGTGTATGTGTGGTTGTGTATGTGTGGTTGTGTGGTCGTGTATGTGTGGTTGCGTATGTGTGGTTGTGTATGTGTGGTCGCGTATGTGTGGCTGTGTATGTGTGGTCGCGTATGTGTGGTTGTGTATGTTTGGTCGTGTATGTGTGGTTGTGTATGTGTGGTTGTGTATGTGTGGTTGTGTATGTGTGGTTGTGTATGTGTGGTTGTGTATGTGTGGTTGTGTATGTGTGGTTGTGTGGTCGTGTATGTGTGGTCGCGTATGTGTGGTCGTGTATGTGTGGTCGTGTATGTGTGGTTGTATATGTGTGGTTGTGTATGTGTGGTTGTGTATGTGTGGTTGTGTATGTGTGGTTGTGTATGTGTGGTTGTGTGGTCGTGTATGTGTGGTCGCGTATGTGTGGTTGTGTATGTGTGGTCGTGTATGTGTGGTTGTGTATGTGTGGTTGTGTATGAATGCCTCCATGTACAGAGCGTGTATAATGGAACTGTCAATGTATCAAAACCTGTATTCACCCCCTCCAACTGCACCTCCCCTCTCCCCCACACCACCCTCCCTCCCCCCACTTTGCCCTCCCCACAAGATCCGCCTACATGTTGGCCCACACGTTGATCAGGCCATTTCTCACGAATGATGGGGCTCCACTAGGCCGGGGCTCCACTAGGCCGGGGCTCCACTAGGCCGGGGCTCCACTGGGCCGGGGCTCCACTGGGCCGGGGCTCCACTAGGCCGGGGCTTCCCTAGGCCGGGGCTCCACTAGGCCGGGGCTCTACTAGGCCGGGGCTCCACTAGGCCGGGGCTCCACTAGGCCGGGGCTTCCCTAGGCCGGGGCTCCACTGGGCCGGGGCTCCACTGGGCCGGGGCTCCACTAGGCCGGGGCTCCACTAGGCCGGGGCTCCACTAGGCCGGGGCTCCACTAGGCCGGGGCTTCCCTAGGCCGGGGCTCCACTGGGCCGGGGCTCCACTAGGCCGGGGCTCTACTAGGCCGGGGCTCCACTAGGCCGGGGCTCCACTAGGCCGGGGCTTCCCTAGGCCGGGGCTCCACTGGGCCGGGGCTCCACTGGGCCGGGGCTCCACTAGGCCGGGGCTCCACTAGGCCGGGGCTCCACTAGGCCGGGGCTCCACTAGGCCGGGGCTTCCCTAGGCCGGGGCTCCACTGGGCCGGGGCTCCACTAGGCCGGGGCTCCACTAGACCATATTTGAAAACTTTTGTCAAAACCCGACGTCTACGGTAACATTTGCCGTCTACGGTAACCTTAGCCGTCTACGGTAACCTTAGCCGTCTACGGTAACCTTAGCCGTCTACGGTAACCTTAGCCGTCTACGGTAACCTTAGCCGTCTACGGTAACCTTAGCCGTCTACGGTAACCTTAGCCGTCTACGGTAACATTTGCCGTCTACGGTAACATTTGCCGTCTACGGTAACATTTGCCGAACATTTGCCGTCTACGGTAACATTTGCCGTCTGTCAGTCAACATCAACTGATCCGCGTTGTGCATCCGTCTGTTTTGTACGGGAGCCTGACACGTACCCTACGCCATTTTTCCCGAATGGACACTTGCCAGAATGCGACAAACGTTCGAATGGACGATTGGCCGAATGCGACAAATTCCCGAGAAACATTTGCCCGAAGGACAAATGTCTTTCGGGAATTGTCGTAGACCTGTTTTGTTGACCATGTTGACTTAAAAATGATCAGGCTAGTTTTGTGTCTTTATCTTTTTGTCCTTAAAATTTTACCTATAGCTAAATGAACGATTTTTTTTTACCTAATAAATCTTTTTTTTTTTAAATTTGGAGCCAAAATAATTTATTTTCGACCAAAAATTGTGACGTTTATCTGGCCATTTGGCTGATGATTTGAGCAGAACTTTGTCTTGTGGCAGAAGTGATAGCTTTGTTCCGTGTCTGGCGGCCCGCTCATCCATCACGTGCTAATGGGCCCAGACACTGCTGCACTGCCCAGATCACTTCTGCTCTATTATTCACTTAGACCTGCCGCATGGAGGGGAGGGCGGGGACTCCAGGTCACAATGGCGGGTCATTACATCCAACTCATGTCGGTGGATTACACCACGCCGTTGTTTTTTATATTACAAGTTACATGTTATTACATTACTATATTGTTTGATTACACATGTCGCTAATATTGTTTGATTACACATGCCGCCAATATTGTTTGACTAGCTGCATACCCGTGCTCCGCCACGGTAAATCTTTCTTAAATGTACCAACTTGGGAACAGAACAAAACAAACAAAAACACAAACACAAAAAAACACAACCACAACCACAACACACCACAACACAACCACAACACAACCACAACATTAGAATCACCACCGAACCACACGCTTTCCTAGGCGTCCGCGCCCAAAGAGAGCCTTTCCAGCATTCTCTGTAAGTCTAACATCACCATGTTTTAATAACACCGAAAAACAAAAACAAAAAATAGTGATTTTGAGAGATCATAGACTAATTAGAAAATAATATAAATAATCTTAACATTTTTCTATTTTAATTGTGAACCTTAACATATAACAATCAATGCGGTAGTAATACAAAAAATTAACTTAAATTATAGAGAGTGAGTTGAATTTATTTTAAAATTACCTCACTTGGAAAAATTACAACAACAAAAAAACTACTTGAATCAATTCGTTTTTTCGACCATACTGTCATAAAAATGTATCCACTTTTTTTCGGAATCTAAACGAAAATAATATTTGACATTGATCCGTTGAATATGTTTTAGCAATATACGTGTATTTAATATTTTCTTTACGTTATGCGAAAGAGTAAAAACTGTGGCAACTATAAAATAAATTTAAGTCGTTATATAAACAAACCCTACTAAATTACTTATAATAAGACGTTGCGATGCACTGAAAAGCACTGCATTAACAAACAGAAAATACAGTTATCCCAACCACTACACTCACATACCCTAAACCTGATCCCCATTAAAACAATTACACTGACCCTAAAAAAAAATTTTAAAAATGGTGCGATGTTTACTTTCATGGTTCCAAAAGCTATAGCCATGACACGAGGAAGGAAGGACTGACACACTACAAGCCCGCTTATATTATAGATTACACATGTTGCCATTATTGCTTGATTACACGGACGGACATTAAACACACCCGTTTGAACTTCTGCATATGCCCCATAAAATGCTTACATATGCCCAATAAAACCTCTGTATATGCCCCATAAAATGTCTGCAAATGCCCCATAAAACTTCTGTATATGCCCCATAAAATTTCTGCATAAGCCCGATAAAATTTCTACATATGCCCCTTAAAATTTCTGTATTTGTCCAGTAAGACTTCTGTAGGTGACGACCTCTGTAGGTGACGACCTGAGATTGTGAGATTAAGCTTTGTTGGTGTTTACTGTTGGGTTAGAGCAGTGGTTCTAGCCCTCGGCTCACATAACCCCAGGTGTTGGGCGGAGGTCAAGACACACACTCGACTCAAGTGATTGGCGATCGGATGTTGTCAGTGCGGACGATAGAACTATGACGACAGTTCAAATTCGACAGCGCGATAAATTAACGTAGTAATAAAGTGCGCCAGGGGAGATTATACGTGTCGGTATCGTCATATTTCTCAAGGGCGGAACCCTTGACGTCATGATTCGTGTCAACTTCATACTTCTGTGCCGTGTGGGGTGTTAGATATATACTACGAAGGTGGGGTAGGTGGGTGGGGGTAAGGGATATATGCTACCGAAAGGGGGATTGGGGGTTTTGAAAGTGTGACGACTATCTTCAACAGTGAACAATTTCACAGCTTTAGTGTGTTATTGTTATACCAGCAGTGTTTCTTCCAGACTTTTTTCTCTGGGGGGGGGGGGGGGACGACTTCAAATTTTCGGGGTGGGGGGGGGGCGGAACCACTGTTAAAAAATATTTTTTCTATATAAATTCCACTTCGTTATGGGGGGGAGTAGACTTTCTTCGGGATTGGGGGGGGGGGGGGGAAGGGGGCGTAGATGCCTGGAAGAAACTCTGTATACTAGCCATCGATACCCGTTACGGGCAATTCTGGTGACTTTTAGCTCTCTCCTCTTTACAAATAGGCTACCCGGTTTTTCTTTTAGATATTTATCTCCGGAGAAGGGCATTTAAAACTGTCCGGAGGAGATGTGGGGGATATGTGTGCGTTGGGGGGGGGGGGGGGGATAGCGGATTCCGGATTTTTAATTATTTTTTTTAAATTACTTTTTTCAATTTCGTTCGGAGGTGAAAGGGGAAGAAACAGTAGAGATGCCTGAAGAAAATGTATATATCTACGGAAAGTGAGTAATGAAATAAATTGTAATTCAGCTTTAAAAACTTAGTAAAAGAAACATTTTATTGATCAAGAGCATTGGAATGAAACATTGTTAAGATTATGCAAAAAAAAAGGGGTTTTGTTTAATGTACTGTCTATGTTTATATTTTATATTGTTTCAAATAACATAGACTACCAATACCTATTAGAAAAATTAAAACAAAATTGTATACAGTATTAGTCAACACAAAAACATATTAAATGCACTCGCTGATCAAGAGACTTAAAATTAAGAGACTTAAAAGATTTCGTTAAAAACCCGGCTGTTCTATGGTAGTTGTGTTGTTTTTGTCTTTAAAAAAAACCCTATTTCGGCTGAGCATGGCTCTGACCACACTATCCCTTCATATGCTAAAAATACATTAACAGGTGAACTCTACTTCACCTGCCCCGTGTCCCGCCAAGTCCTGATAAGCATCTGTATCATTCACATATTAAAAAAAAAATTGAAAAAACAAGATTGAAATTGTTGTGTCTCGAACCCGTGCCACAGGCATGGTATCAATTGCACTATCATCTCAGCTAATTTGACACCTCAGGAATCATGAAGAATAAAAGAGGTAGTTAAGAAACTTCACTTACGCAAATAGGCCCTATTAATTCAAACTAAATTTTATTCCAAATTAGCCAATTCCATAGCTAAACAAAGATTTTTATAACACAATTAAGGCCTGAAATAGTTTAGTATAGAAATGTATTATTGGAATAGATTCTAGATCTAGATAGTCTAGATCTAAATCTAGATCTATCTAGAGTCTAAGTCATTGTTTATTGCGTTCTTGTCACAACTATAAACAATTTTCCGGTTGCATAATTAAAAAAAATTTTCTACATTCGAATATGCCTTTATTTTTTATTTTTCTTCTTTAAATAAAATGTTGTTTATACTTTTAAAACATCTAACATATTATTTTCAACAAAAGTCCGTATCAAGTTCTCCATATATCGCTGAAGATACTGATATCATAGCCTGTGAAATTATTTTGCGGACAGAGAGAGAGAGAGAGAGAGAGAGAGAGAGAGACAGAATTGCGCACATGGGCTTTTATATATTAGGATTTAAAAGCAGTAAAAAGTAGTAGCCTCAACTGTTGTTGCATATTTATTTGAATACTTGGTACAAAATTAATTACAAAGAAATATGGACAATTGACTGTGTTTTTTTTTAAGATTTTAATATCCGCCTTTACCTAGTGTGTATTGTGGACGTGCCTATCGGCATTAGTAGCGTGACGGCTTTTGTACAGTGTCGGTTTTTGGTCTTGATCCTATGCTTTATAATGTCATAAGCGTGGGAGATATGGCAGTAAACGTGGTTCAACTATTCTTGCAACCAATTCAGGATAGCAAATTATATGTCTTATGCCTATTTCACTCTAATTCAAAGTTTTTTTAAATACTTGATTGAAACATTCTATTGAATCCTATTTTCTATTAAATTCTATGTTTTTTCCCTTGTGACTACAATAGCTGTAAACAGCCCAGCTGTGAAGAGCCCAGCTGTAAACAGCCCAGCTGTGAAGAGCCCAGCTGTGAAGAGCCCAGCTGTGAAGAGCCCAGCCGTAAAGAGCCCAGCCGTGAAGAGCCCAGCCGTAAAGAGCCCAGCCGTAAAGAGCCCAGCCGTAAAGAGCCCAGCCGTGAAGAGCCCAGCCGTGAAGAGCCCAGCCGTGAAGAGCCCAGCTGTGAAGAGCCCAGCTGTGAAGAGCCCAGCTCCCAGAAGATGGTGGACAGTGAGGTGTACCACCCCCACGTGGCCGATCTGATCCGCTGGGCCACAGAGCAATGCAGCCAGATGTTGAACGAGACCCCTGTACCCGGGGACGGTAGGTCCTGTTTCATTCATTGGGGTCAGTCAGGTCTGCCCCATGACGTCAGCCCCATGACGTCCACCCCGTGACGTCAGCCCCATGACGTCCACCCTATGACGTGCACACCATGACGTCCGCCCCATGACGTGCACCTCATGACGTCCGCCACATGACATCCCGCATCACGCCCCCCCATGACGTCCACGTCCTGTGTCACGACGTCTCGTGCTGATGTCCGTTTGTCATGCTCGGCTGATGAGGCTGGGGCAGATTACTGGTTCTATTGACATCCGCGAGTCAATGGGGGTGGGGTCGCGGTGGTCAGGGGGGGGGGGGGGGTTCATCGTTGTACGTGTACGTGTATCGTAGATCTGCGTGTCAGATGGCCATAGGTTGCTGCTCAGACGTGGGAACGTTCCTCGTGTCTTCTATAGCGGTCTGACTGAGTCGGGACTCATGTAAGGAGATAACGGAGCCGACTAGACCATCCCTCCACCCACTAGACCATCTCTCCACCCACTAGACTGTCTCTCCACCCACTAGACCACCTCTCCATCCACTAGACCATCTCTCCACCCACTAGACCATCCCTCCACCCACTAGACCATCTCTCTACCCACTAGACCATCTCTCCACCCACTAGACCACCTCTCCATCCACTAGACCATCTCTCCACCCACTAGACCATCCCTCCACCCACTAGACCATCTCTCCACCCACTGTCTCCACCCACTAGACCATCTCTCCACCCGCTAGACCATCTCTCCACCCACTAGACCATCTCTCCACCCACTGTCTCCACCCACTAGACCATCTCTCCACCCACTGTCTACACACTACACCATCTCTCCACCCACTGTCTCCACCCACTAGACAACCTCTCCACTCACTAGACCATCTCTCCACCCACTAGACCATCTCTCCACCCACTCTCTCCACCCACTAGACCATCTCTCCACCCACTAGACCATCTCTCCACCCACTCTCTCCACCCACTAGACCATCTCTCCACCCACTAGACCTACTCTCCACCCACTCTCTCCACCCACTAGACCATCTCTCCACCCACTAGACCATCTCTCTACCCGCTAGACCATCTCTCCACCCACTGTCTCCACCCACTAGACCATCTCTCCATCCACTAGACTAGACCATCTCTCCACCCACTCTCTCCACCCACTAGACCATCTCTCCACCCACTAGACCATCTCTCCACCCACTCTCTCCACCCACTAGACCATCTCTCCACCCACTAGACCATCTCTCTACCCACTAGACCATCTCTCCACCCACTAGACCATCTCTCTACCCGCTAGACCATCTCTCCACCCACTGTCTCCACCCACTAGACCATCTCTCCACCCACTGTCTCCACCCACTAGACCATCTCTCCACCCACTGTCTCCACCCACTAGACCATCTCTCCACCCACTGTCTCCACCCACTAGACAACCTCTCCACCCACTAGACCATCTCTCCACCCACTAGACCATCTCTCCACCCACTCTCTCCACCCACTAGACCATCTCTCCACCCACTAGACCATCTCTCCACCCACTGTCTCCACCCACTAGACCATCTCTCCACCCACTGTCTCCACCCACTAGACAACCTCTCCACCCACTAGACCATCTCTCCACCCACTAGACCATCTCTCCACCCACTGTCTCCACACACTAGACCATCTCTCCACCCACTAGACCATCTCTCCACCCACTAGACCATCTCTCCACCCACTGTCTCCACCCACTAGACCATCTCTCCACCCACTAGACCATCTCTCCACCCACTAGACCATCTCTCCACCCACTAGACCATCTCTCCACCCACTAGACCATCTCTCCACCCACTAGACCACCTCTCCACCCACTAGACCATATCTCCACCCACTAGACCATCTCTCCACCCACTAGACCATCTCTCCACCCACTGTCTCCACCCACTAGACCATCTCTCCACCCACTGTCTCCACCCACTAGACAACCTCTCCACCCACTAGACCATCTCTCCACCCACTAGACCATCTCTCCACCCACTAGACCATCTCTCCACCCACTAGACCATCTCCCCACCCACTAGACCATCTCTCCACCCACTAGACCATCTCTCCACCCACTAGACCATCTCTCCACCCACTAGACCACCTCTCCACCCACTAGACCATCTCTCCACCCACTAGACCATCTCTCCACCCACTAGACCATCTCTCCACCCACTGTCTCCACCCACTAGACCATCTCTCTACCCACTAGACCATCTCTCCACCCACTAGACCATCTCTACAGCCACTAGACCATCTCTCCACCCACTAGACCATCTCTCCACCCACTAGACCATCTCTCCACCCACTGTCTCCACCCACTAGACCATCTCTCCACCCACTAGACCATCTCTCCACCCACTAGACCATCTCTACAGCCACTAGACCATCTCTCCACCCACTAGACCATCTCTCCACCCACTAGACCATCTCTCCACCCACTGTCTCCACCCACTAGACCATCTCTCCACCCACTCTCTCCACCCACTAGACCATCTCTCCACCCACTAGACCATCTCTTCACCCACTAAGCCAACTATCAGTTCTCTCGCTAGGCGCCTGTCACTCCAACTTTCCTTTTATTCCCGTAATGTTTGCCTCTCTGACTTATTCTAGCCCATTTCATGTCTGCTACTACAACTTGTAATTTAGCCACACAACCACACAGCCACACGGTCGTTCAGCAAGCTTATTGACTACCCCCCCTGGAACCTATTTGTCCACCTACTGTTGTACATTGGGCTTTCTGTGTCTGGAATGGTTGTAAATGTGCTGGTGTGTTTGTGGTCCGGTGGTCCAGTGGATTGTAGGAAAAAAAAGTCACAGGAAAGAAAGTCACAGGAAAAAAAGTCACAGGAAAAAAAGTCACAGGAAAAAGGTCACAGGAAAAAAAAGTCACAGGAAAAAAAGTCACAAATATATATTGGCATGATATTTGATAATAATTTTATGTATTAAATATTTAGAGAGTGCAAATTAACTTAGGATTAATTAAATGTAATGTGTGTAGGCTGTATACGCATAGTAATTTTTATAATTCATCTAAAAATATTTATTATGAAGTATGTAGATTGTAGATTGTAATTGTTTTAAACTTAAGATTAGTAGCATTTAATATAATGCTCCATAGTCTACGTTTTTCATCGTGTTTTTTCTTTTTAAATACTAACATCAAATTACCGTGAAATGGTAAATTCATCTGACTTGCTGCCGTCAACTCATGGCAACAATAGATATGTTTAGTTCAACCACCTTTACTGCCCACATTTATCACGCTCATTACATAACAAAACTTAGGATCAAAACAGAAAGCCGACAAGGTTCAAAGGCTCTCATTGACGCATAACGTCAACAACACAAAATATGTTCGGACAATGCCTACTGAGGAGAGGCCAGAGAATAGCCTGCGGCAAAATGTGCCTAAATTTCTTTTATAATTAACTTTTTTACCGCGTATTTAACTAAATACGTAACAAACGTTGAGATTGTTGTGTTAATTATCTTAGAGTATTTTTACTTACAATTGTTATAAATCATAATACTTTTAACGTCTATAAATAATTTATGCTATAAAAAAATACAGCCCACAACAATAAACATAAAAAAATTTACAATTCTTAACAAATTAATAAAAATATTTCTAAAAAGATTTTTGTGACTTTTTTCTGTGACTTTATTTCTTGACTTTTTTTCCGATAAAATTTTTCCACTGTGACTTTTTTTTCTGTGATTTTTTTTCCTAGCAAAAACTGTGACTTTTTTTTCTGTGGTTTTTTTTTCCTATGACTTTTTTTTCCGTTGACCGATCCAGTGGCCCTGTGGCCCTGTGTTAGAGTTGGTTTGTGGTCCAGTGGTCCTGTGTTAGAGTTGGTTTGTGGTCCTGTGTTAGAGTTGGTTTGTGGTCCAGTGGCCCTGTGGTCCTGTGTTAGAGTTTGTTTGTGGTCCAGTGGCCCTGTGTTAGAGTTGGTTTGTGGTCCAGTGGCCCTGTGTTAGAGTTGGTTTGTGGTCCAGTGGCCCTGTGTTAGAGTTGGTTTGTGGTCCAGTGGCCCTGTGTTAGAGTTTGTTTGTGGTCCAGTGGCCCTGTGTTAGAGTTGGTTTGTGGTCCAGTGGCCCTGTGTTAGAGTTGGTTTGTGGTCCAGTGGCCCTGTGTTAGAGTTGGTTTGTGGTCCTGTGTTAGAGTTGGTTTGTGGTCCAGTGGCCCTGTGGTCCTGTGTTAGAGTTTGTTTGTGGTCCAGTGGCCCTGTGTTAGAGTTGGTTTGTGGTCCAGTGGCCCTGTGTTAGAGTTGGTTTGTGGTCCAGTGGCCCTGTGTTAGAGTTGGTTTGTGGTCCAGTGGTCCTGTGTTAGAGTTGGTTTGTGGTCCTGTGTTAGAGTTGGTTTGTGGTCCAGTGGCCCTGTGTTAGAGTTGGTTTGTGGTCCAGTGGCCCTGTGTTAGAGTTGGTTTGTGGTCCAGTGGCCCTGTGTTAGAGTTGGTTTGTGGTCCAGTGGCCCTGTGTTAGAGTTGGTTTGTGGTCCAGTGGCCCTGTGTTAGAGTTGGTTTGTGGTCCAGTGGCCCTGTGTTAGAGTTGGTTTGTGGTCCAGTGGCCCTGTGTTAGAGTTGGTTTGTGGTCCAGTGGTCCTGTGTTAGAGTTGGTTTGTGGTCCAGTGGCCCTGTGTTAGAGTTGGTTTGTGGTCCAGTGGTCCTGTGTTAGAGTTGGTTTGTGGTCCAGTGGCCCTGTGTTAGAGTTGGTTTGTGGTCCTGTGTTAGAGTTGGTTTGTGGTCCAGTGGCCCTGTGGTCCTGTGTTAGAGTTGGTTTGTGGTCCAGTGGCCCTGTGTTAGAGTTGGTTTGTGGTCCAGTGGCCCTGTGTTAGAGTTGGTTTGTGGTCCAGTGGCCCTGTGTTAGAGTTGGTTTGTGGTCCAGTGGTCCTGTGTTAGAGTTGGTTTGTGGTCCAGTGGCCCTGTGTTAGAGTTGGTTTGTGGTCCAGTGGCCCTGTGTTAGAGTTGGTTTGTGGTCCAGTGGCCCTGTGTTAGAGTTGCGTTATGGCCTGTATTTAAAGAGCGCGGTGATTACATGTCAAATCCTGGCCACTTCTGTGTCGCGTCTGGAGTTGCCACTTTGGCACTGCGCATGCGCCAACTGATTGGACTGGAGAATAGAAGCCCCCCACAAGTCGCGCTGCATCAGCTTGGAGCTGGGGAAATTTGAACGTCTAGCACGACAGATTATTTGGAATAGTCTTGTTTGTCAACTGTGTGTCTGTCTATCTGTCTGTGTGTGTGACTGTTCTACCCCAGGCCATGAGTTCTATACGCTACAACTGCACCATTATTTACCAATACATTTTTGCACACGTTAATGACAACTATTGAGGTCAGACCAGATCACGTGACAAGTCCCAAGCTAATGGGCTCCCAGCAGGTGCTGGCACATCTCCACAACTTCTGTAAGGACCTTAGCCAAGCAACATATCAACTTCTGTAAGGACGTCACACGAAGCCCACCTAAACACCCACACAACCCATCTAAACACCCACACAACCCATCTAAACACCCACACAGCCCACCTAAACACCCACACAACCCACCTAAACACCCACACAGCCCACCTAAACACCCACACAACCCACCTAAACACCCACACAGCCCACCTAAACACCCACACAGCCCACCTAAACACCCACACAACCCACACAGCCCACCTAAACACCCATACAACCCGTCTAAACACCCACACAACCCATCTAAACACCCACACAACCCACACAACCCACCTAAACACCCACACAACCCACCTAAACACCCACACAACCCACCTAAACACCCACACAACCCACCTAAACACCCACACAACCCACCAAACACCCACACAACCCACCTAAACACCCACACAGCCCACCTAAACACCCACACAACCCACCTAAACACCCACACAGCCCACCTAAACACCCACACAACCCACCTAAACACCCACACAACCCACCTAAACACCCACACAACCCATCTAAACACCCACACAGCCAACCTAAACACCCACACAACCCACCTAAACACCCACACAACCCACCTAAACACCCACACAACCCACCTAAACACCCACACAACCCACCTAAACACCCACACAACCCACCTAAACACCCACACAACCCACCTAAACACCCACACAGCCCACCTAAACACCCACACAACCCACCTAAACACCCACACAGCCCACCTAAACACCCACACAACCCACCTAAACACCCACACAGCCCACCTAAACACCCACACAACCCACCTAAACACCCACACAGCCCACCTAAACACCCACACAACCCACCTAAACACCCACACAGCCCACCTAAACACCCACACAGCCCACCTAAACACCCACACAACCCATCTAAACACCCACACAGCCCACCTAAACACCCACACAACCCATCTAAACACCCACACAGCCCACCTAAGCACCCACACAACCCATATAAACACCCACACAACCCATCTAAACACCCACACAGCCCACCTAAACACCCACACAACCCACCTAAACACCCACACAACCCACCCAAACACCCACACAGCCCACCTAAACACCCACACAGCCCATCTAAACACCCACACAACCCATCTAAACACCCACACAGCCCACCTAAACACCCACACAACCCACCTAAACACCCACACAGCCCACCTAAACACCCACACAGCCCACACAACCCACCTAAACATCCACACAGCCCACCTAAACACCCACACAACCCACCTAAACACCCACACAGCCTACACAACCCACCTAAACACCCACACAGCCCATCTAAACACCCACACAGCCCACCTAAATACCCACACAGCCCACACAACCCACCTAAACACCCACACAACCCACCTAAACACCCACACAGCCTACACAACCCACCTAAACACCCACACAGCCCATCTAAACACCCACACAGCCCACCTAAACACCCACACAACCCACCTAAACACCCACACAACCCACCTAAACACCCACACAGCCCATCTAAACACCCACACAGCCCACCTAAACACCCACACAACCCACCTAAACACCCACACAACCCATCTAAACACCCACACAGCCCACCTAAACACCCACACAACCCATCTAAACACCCACACAGCCCACATAAACAACCACACAACCCACCTAAACACCCACACAGCCCATCTAAACACCCACACAGCCCACACAACCCACCTAAACACCCACACAACCCACCTAAACACCCACACAGCCCATCTAAACACCCACACAGCCCACACAACCCACCTAAACACCCACACAACCCATCTAAACACCCACACAACCCATCTAAACACCCACACAGCCCACCTAAACACCCACACAACCCATTTAAACACCCACACAACCCATATAAACACCCACACAACCCATCTAAACACCCACACAGCCCACCTAAACACCCACACAACCCACCTAAACACCCACACAGCCCACCTAAACACCCACACAACCCACCCAAACACCCACACAACCCACCTAAACACCCACACAACCCACCTAAACACCACCTGTAAATGACCTGTGTGTTGCAGGTGTTTACTGTCCTGGTTTTTTCGATGGCTTCGCCTGCTTTAACCACACAAGGGCAGGAACCCTTGGACGAGTGCTGTGCTCAGAAGCTTTACCTGTCTTCCGTAAGTACCCACACTACTCTACATAACGACGAACACACAAACATGCACACACACACACACACTACACACACAATATATATATATATATATATATATATATATATATATATATATATATATATATATATATATATATATATATATATATATATATATATATATATATATATATATATATATATCTTTGTTTAATTATTTCATTCATTCATTCATTCATTCATTCATTCATTCATTCATTCATTCATTCATTCATTCATTCATTCATTCATTCATTCATTCATTCATTCATTCATTCATTCATTCATTCATTCATTCATTCATTCATTCACTCACTCATTCATTCATTCATTCACTCATTCATTCATTTACTCATTCATTCATTCAATTTACATTACGATCAAAGCCCGAATTCGTCCAAAGCACTCATTGGCCGGGCGATACGCACATTGGCCGGCCGATACGCACATTGGCCGGTTGATACGCACATTGGCCAATCAATCTTCCCAATTGACCGGTCAAAGTACGAAATGTTTTCTTCTTTCGGACATTTACCACGGACTGGCCATGGTCGACCGAAACTTTGACCTAACACATATATGAAACAGATAACGACACATATGGGCTAATTACCTACACGACACATATGGGCTAATTACCTACACGACACAGATGGGCTAATTACCTACACGACACATATGGGCTAATTACCTACACGACACAGATGGGCTAATTACCTACACGACACAGATGGGCTAATTACCTACACGACACAGATGGGCTAATTACCTACACGATACAGATGGGCTAATTACCTACACGACACAGATGGGCTAATTACCTACACGACACAGATGGGCTAATTACCTACACGACACAGATAAGACTTTATTTCTAACTTGACACCATCATTTGAGGTCTGGCCATGCAAGGAGACACCGACCAATTAGCCGAGCTAATAGACGCGAAACTAAAAGCTTTTTCCTGGTATCGCTAGGGTGTATTGTGTCTTTTCTAGGAATCGACTACCCCATTTCATGTTTTTTTGTCAGTGAATGACGTCACCATGAGCGACCGTTAATGAAAATAAATGTTTGAAGGCGGGTGACGAGTGTCCGCTGAGTTTGAATTAACCGGCTCGTTATCCGCTGACAAATTCATCTCATTCACGGCGCTCACTTACACGTTCACTTTCAGCCGGCTAACTAATGGTTAGTTTCCGGCTGAATACCGGATGACTACATCCGGCTTAGACCGACTGTTGACCGGCTATTTGATACATTCGGATGTTGATTGGCTAGACCTAGCTGTCACATGGTTAGTCCAGTCGTCCGGCTGAGGCCCGGTTAGATCCGGCTATCATCCGGCTGAGGCCCGGTTAGATCCGGCTATCATTCGGCTGAGGCCCGGTTAGATCCGGCTATCATTCGGCTGAGGCCCGGTTAGATCCGGCTATCATCCGGCTGAGGCCCGGTTAGATCCGGCCATGATCTTGTCGTCTGGTCAGCAGCCGCTGAAGATGTGAGCAGCTTCGTGTTCCTCCAATGTCTGGACAGCGGTCAGTGGGAGCGGGCAGACAACCAGTCCAGGGCCAACTACTCCGCCTGTACAACGGAGACAACTCAGGTGAGCTTTGTAGGTCAAGGTGAGAAGTGTGGGCTTTGTAGGTCCAGGTGGGGTTTGTAGGTCCAGGTGGGGTTTATAGGTCCAGGTAGGGTTTGTAGGTCCAGGTGGGGTTTGTAGGTCCAGGTGGGGTTTGTAGGTCCAGGTGGGGTTTGTAGGTCCAGGTGGGGTTTGTAGGTCCAGGTGGGCTTTGTAGGTCCAGGTGGGGTTTATAGGTCCAGGTGGGGTTTGTAGGTCAAGGTGAGAAGTGTGGGCTTTGTAGGTCCAGGTGAACTTTATAGGTCCAGGTGGGGTTTGTAGGTCCAGGTGGGGTTTGTAGGTCCAGGTGAACTTTATAGGTCCAGGTGAGAAGTGTGGGCTTTGTAGGTCCAGGTGGGCTTTGTAGGTCCAGGTGGGGTTTGTAGGTCAAGGTGAGAAGTGTGGGCTTTGTAGGTCCAGGTGAGAAGTGTGGGCTTTGTAGGTCCAGGTGGGGTTTGTACAGGTGGGGTTTGTAGGTCCAGGTGGGGTTAGTACAGGTGGGGTTTATAGGTCCAGGTGGGGTTTGTAGGTCCAGGTGGGGTTTGTAGGTCCAGGTGGGGTTTATAGGTCAAGGTGAGAAGTGTCGGGTTTGTAGGTCCAGGTGGGGTTTATAGGTCCAGGTGGGGTTTGTAGGTCAAGGTGGGGTTTGTAGGTCCAGGTGGGGTTTGTAGGTCCAGGTGGGGTTTGTAGGTCAAGGTGAGAAGTGTCGGGTTTGTAGGTCCAGGTGGGGTTTATAGGTCCAGGTGGGGTTTATAGGTCCAGGTGGGGTTTGTAGGTCCAGGTGGGGTTTGTAGGTCAAGGTGAGAAGTGTCGGGTTTATAGGTCCAGGTGGGGTTTATAGGTCCAGATGGGGTTTGTAGGTCCAGGTGGGGTTTGTAGGTCAAAGTGAGAAGTGTCGGGTTTGTAGGTCCAGGTGGGGTTTATAGGTCCAGGTGGGGTTTGTAGGTCAAGGTGGGGTTTGTAGGTCCAGGTGGGGTTTGTAGGACCAGGTGGGGTTTGTAGGTCAAGGTGAGAAGTGTCGGGTTTGTAGGTCCAGGTGGGGTTTATAGGTCCAGGTGGGGTTTATAGGTCCAGGTGGGGTTTATAGGTCCAGGTGGGGTTTATAGGTCCAGGTGGGGTTTGTAGGTCCAGGTGAGAAGTGTCGGGTTTGTAGGTCCAGGTGGGGTTTATAGGTCCAGGTGGGGTTTGTAGGTCAAGGTGGGGTTTGTAGGTCCAGGTGGGGTTTGTAGGTCAAGGTGAGAAGTGTCGGGTTTATAGGTCCAGGTGGGGTTAGTACAGGTGGGGTTTGTAGGTCCAGGTGGGGTTTGTAGGTCCAGGTGGGGTTTGTAGGTCCAGGTGGGGTTTATAGGTCAAGGTGAGAAGTGTCGGGTTTGTAGGTCCAGGTGGGGTTTATAGGTCAAGGTGAGAAGTGTCGGGTTTGTAGGTCCAGGTGGGGTTTATAGGTCCAGGTGGGGTTTGTAGGTCAAGGTGGGGTTTGTAGGTCCAGGTGGGGTTTGTAGGTCCAGGTGGGGTTTGTAGGTCCAGGTGGGGTTTGTAGGTCAAGGTGAGAAGTGTCGGGTTTGTAGGTCCAGGTGGGGTTTATAGGTCCAGGTGGGGTTTGTAGGTCCAGGTGGGGTTTGTAGGTCAAGGTGAGAAGTGTCGGGTTTATAGGTCCAGGTGGGGTTTATAGGTCCAGGTGGGGTTTGTAGGTCCAGGTGGGGTTTGTAGGTCAAGGTGAGAAGTGTCGGGTTTGTAGGTTCAGGTGGGGTTTATAGGTCCAGGTGGGGTTTGTAGGTCAAGGTGGGGTTTGTAGGTCCAGGTGGGGTTTGTAGGTCCAGGTGGGGTTTGTAGGTCAAGGTGAGAAGTGTCGGGTTTGTAGGTCAAGGTGGGGTTTGTAGGTCCAGGTGGGGTTTGTAGGTCAAGGTGGGGTTTGTAGGTCCAGGTGGGGTTTGTAGGTCAAGGTGAGAAGTGTCGGGTTTATAGGTCCAGGTGGGGTTAGTACAGGTGGGGTTTGTAGGTCCAGGTGGGGTTTGTAGGTCCAGGTGGGGTTTGTAGGTCCAGGTGGGGTTTGTAGGTCAAGGTGAGAAGTGTCGGGTTTATAGGTCCAGGTGGGGTTAGTACAGGTGGGGTTTGTAGGTCCAGGTGGGGTTTGTAGGTCCAGGTGGGGTTTATAGGTCCAGGTGGGGTTTGTACATGTGGTGTTTGTACAGGTGGGTTTATAGATTAAGGTAAGGTTTAAACTGTTCTCATTGTTGGACTATTAACATTTATGAAAAGACCGTTAAAATTTTTTGTGTACAGTTGATTGTGTATGTTGTTAACAGTTGATTGTGTATGTTGCAGGTTACTGACACCAGCCATATTTATTTATTCTTCGCTGGGTCCGCCATCTCCGTCGTCCTACTGGCCTTCTCTCTGCTGGTGTTCCAGGGTTTTCTGTGAGGCTTTTTTCTTACTACGGTTACAACACGACGTTACCTTTGCTTGAACTGACCATACGACGTTACCTTTGCTTGAACTGACCATAACGATGTTACCCTTGCTTGAACTGACCATACGACGTTACCCTTGCTTGAACTGACCATACGACGTTACCTTTGCTTGAACTGACCATGTGACGTTACCTTTGCTTGAACTGACCATGTGACGTTACCTTTGCTTGAACCGACCATATGACGTTACCTTTGCTTGAACTGACCCAGGCAGCTGCGCTGTGACCGAGTGACCATCCACAAGAACCTGTTCGTCAGCTACCTGCTGACCAGTGTCGTCTGGACCATCTACTACAAGACCGTCATCCTCAATGGCCACGTCATACTGGAGAACCCGGTACGTCCCAGACACGTGACGTCATCACCACTTGATGACGTCACCATGTTTATGTTTGTTGGGGTGGGGTAGGGTTGGGTGGGGTTGGGTTGGGTTGGATGAAGGTGGGTTGGGTGGAGGAGTTAGCTTATTTTAGTCCTTCTAGCCTACCATTTTTTTCACTAATGAACGAACTTAATTAAGCTGTGCCCATTAGAGCATGATCAAGCCAGCCGATCAAGCGAGCAGCGTGGGGCGGGCAGGGGAGGTCGGGCACCAATCAAAACAAAGTGTGTCGCGCCTTCTCTAATCTGTTTCCTGCCCGCCCGTGGCCACAATTTGCGGGCCAATGTGGCCAGAAGCTCCAATTTAAATGTACAAACATCTCTCCCACCGGCCGGCCGCTCGTGGCCCCGGGGCCCAACCAGCTGACTGAGGGGGGCTGATCTGTTCAGCAGACGGCGAGAAGTGATCATCCACTTTTTATTCACTTTTTTTTACATCAACTTTTTTATAGCTATTCTCTTTTTACTTTCTCGTATACGAAGTATAGAAGAAATATTGTAATCGTGCACCAAAAAAAAAATCGAGATTTTTAAAAATCAACTTTTCAGAGATTTCCGGTAACCGGAAGTTGAACTTACTCTACTTTTAATTTTCCAAAAGCCTATAATTTGAGAACTGTTTCAGATAGATAAATGAAATTTCACATGTAAGTAAAAGATTTAATTCTCTGCCTTCTATCACATTTTGAGTAATTTCCGTTGACCGTAAGTAGTAATTTACGCTATTTCCGATCCCTAAAAAAATCGCATTTGAATTTATAAAGTACTGATAATATCCCGCACTATTATACACATATTGTTCGGCGTTCACTTGGTGCGCAATCTTTTTTTTTCTACGAGATTTTATTCTATTTTTAAAAGTTTAAGTAATTGAAAATGGATTAAAAATCATGTCTATATCCCGAGTTGCCATCCCCCGTAGAGTTATATAAGAATATTCAAGAAAGTTCAGGGGAGATCACTCCCGCGACCCTGCTGTAGAAGCATGGCCAAGCATGGCGCCGACCCTGCTATCCTGCTATCCTAGTTGAAAAGCTTTTATTACAAGCGTGTTGTCTGCGCACGCTCACAACAAATGATTTGTGGGGGGGGGGGGGGTTGGGTGAATTTTGGGTTCAGGGGCAATAAGTTCCCATTAAATCCTGCATCAAATAACAGGTAAACACGGGGGATAACTTAAGAGGAACAACTCGCCATGTACTTGAATTTAGGCAAGAGTTAACGCTCTTCTATCCTACTTTATTTGTTTTGTACGCGAACAGATTTTGTGTTTTCCACTTTGTCTTATGGGGTTGGCGGGTTGCTAGCTAGGGATGAGTGATGGGTTGCATGTTAGAACTCGGCTGAATTTACATGAGTGATGGGTTGCATGTTAGAACTCGGCTGAATTTACATGAGTTATGGGTTGCATGTTAGAACTCGGCTGAATTTACATGAGTGATGGGTTGCATGTTAGAACTCGGCTGAATTTACATGAGTTATGGGTTGCATGTTAGAACTCGGCTGAATTTACATGAGTTATGGGTTGCATGTTAGAACTCGGCTGAATTTACATGAGTTATGGGTTGCATGTTAGAACTCGGCTGAATTTACATGAGTTATGGGTTGCATGTTAAATATCTGTTGAATCGATTTGTGTGATTCTTGAATTAAGTTGAGTGTTTGTTGAATTGAGTGATTGCTGAATTGAGTTGAGTGACTGTTGACTTGAGTTGAGTGACTGTTGACTTGAGTTGAGTGACTGTTGACTTGAGTTGAGTGACTGTTGACTTGCATTGAGTGACTGTTGAATTGATTTGAGTGACTGTTGACTTGAGTTGAGTGACTGTTGACTTGAGTTGAGTGACTGTTGACTTGAGTTGAGTGACGGTTGACTTGCATTGAGTGACTGTTGACTTGAGTTGAGTGACTGTTGACTTGAGTTGAGTGACTGTTGACTTGAGTTGAGTGACGGTTGACTTGCATTGAGTGACTGTTGACTTGAGTTGAGTGACTGTTGAGTTCAGTTGAGTGACTGTTGACTTGAGTTGAGTGACTGTTGACTTGAGTTGTGTGACTGTTGACTTGAGTTGAGTGACTGTTGACTTGAGTTGAGTGACTGTTGACTTGAGTTGAGTGACTGTTGACTTGAGTGATTGCTTCAACCATTTCAGCTGTGGTGCCGCGTGCTGCACATGGTTGCACATTACTGCAGTGCCAGCAACTTCTCCTGGATGTTGTGCGAGGGCCTGTATCTGCACATCATCATGGCGCATGCGCTGAGGACGGGGAAAAAACTGATCAAATGTCTCGTCATAGGAGGATGGGGTAAGATGGGGGTAACACCTTCATACATGTGGTTTGTGTGGGGGTGGTAACATCATGGTGCTAACATCTTTGTGGTAACATCTTTGTGATAACACCATCACATTACGTCATCTACAGGTGTTCCGTTTCTCTTCAACGTGGTGTATGGAGCGGTCAGAGCATCTACACCATCCAGTTTGGATCGGTAGGTCATAAGGTCACTCTAGAAATGTAGGTCACAGTGCTAGCATTAGAATTGTAGGTCACAGTGGTAGCATTAGAATTGTAGGTCACAGTTGAAGCACTAGAAATAGAGGTCACCAGAGGTAACAATAGAAATATAGGTCACAAGCTTTGACGTAGGTCACAATGGTCTACTACAGTTTCTCTAGGACATCTCGTTAACATACTGGAACTGAATCATATAACAAGTATGTTAACATACTGGAACTGAATCATATAACAAGTATGTTAACATACTGTAACTGAATCATATAACAAGTATGTTAATATATAAAACATATAACAAGTATGTTAACATACAATACATATAACACGTATGTTAACATACTGTAACTGAAACATATTACAAGTATGTTAATATATAAAACATATAACAAGTATGTTAACATACAATACATATAACAAGTATGTTAACATACTGTAACTGATTCATATAACAAGTATGTTAACCTACTGGAACTGAATCATATAACAAGTATGTTAACATATAATACATATAACAAGTATGTTAACATACTGGAACTGAATCATATTACAAGTATGTTACTATATAAAACATATAACAAGTATGTTAACATATGATACATATAACAAGTATGTTAACATACTGTAACTGATTCATATAACAGGTATGTTAACATACTGGAACTGAATCATATTACAATTATTGTTACCATACTGTAACTGAATCATATAACAAGTATGTTAACATATGATACATATAACAAGTATGTTAACATATAAGACATATAACAAGTACGTTAACATACTGGAACTGAATTGCACGCTGGAAAAACATTATTTTTTTAAAGTTAGGCCTTTATATCACTGAGTGTTTGCTAAATCAAGTTAACAAAGTTAAACCTTTAGGTCATTAAATGTTAACTAACTGAGTGTTTAAGTTAACAAAGTTAGCCTTTAGGTCATTAAATGTTAACTAACTGAGTGTTTAAGTTAACAAAGTTAAACCTTCAGGTCAGTAAATGTTAACTGTCTGAGTTTTTGTTAAGTTAACAAAGTTAGCCTTTAGGTCAGTAAATGTTAACTAACTGTGTGTTTAAGTTATCAAAGTTAGCCTGTAGGTCAGTAAATGTTAACTTATTGAGTGTTTAAGTTAATAAAGTTAGCCTTTAGGTCAGTAAATGTTAACGAACTAAGTTTTTAAGTTAACAAACTTAGCCTTTAGGCCAGTAAATGTTAACTGACTGTGTGTTTAAGTTAAGAAAGTTAACCTTTAGGTCAGTAAATGTTAACCGATTGAGTGTTTAAGTTAAGAAGGTTAGCCTTTAGGTCACTGAGTGTTTGATAAGTTAACAAAGTTAGTCTTTAAGTTAGTAAATGTTAACTGTCTGAGTGTTCGTTAAGTTAACAAAGTTAGCCTTTAGGTCAGTAAATGTTAACTGAATGTTTAAGTTAACAAAGTTAGCCTTTAGGTCAGTAAATGTTAACTGAGTGTTTAAGTTAACAAAGTTAGCCTTTAGGTCAGTAAATGTTAACTGAGTGTTTAAGTTAACAAAGTTAGCCTTTAGGTCAGTAAATGTTAACTGAGTGTTTAAGTTAACAAAGTTAGCCTTTAGGTCAGTAAATGTTAACTGAGTGTTTAAGTTAACAAAGTTAGCCTTTAGGTCAGTAAATGTTAACTGAGTGTTTAAGTTAACAATGTTAGCCTTTAGGTCAGTAAATGTTAACTGAGTGTTTAAGTTAACAAAGTTAGCCTTTAGGTCAGTAAATGTTAACTGAGTGTTTAAGTTAACAAAGTTAGCCTTTAGGTCAGTAAATGTTAACTGAGTGTTTAAGTTAACAAAGTTAGCCTTTAGGTCAGTAAATGTTAACTGAGTGTTTAAGTTAACAATGTTAGCCTTTAGGTCAGTAAATGTTAACTTGTCTTCAGGTGCTGGATAACAGACGACCACACTCTGTGGATCGTGTCGGGACCCATCGCCGCTTCTATCCTGGTACGTCCCCTCTGATTGGCTAGCATTTTCTCACCAGCTCTCTGATTGGCTGCTTCTTGTAAGTGCTATTTTCATTTCACCCCAGGTCAACATCGGCATCTTGATCAACCTGGTCCGGCTTTTGATGACGAAACTCCGGCAAATTCCGGACGCTAATCAAAGCAGGTACATCTTTGACTTGGGTATAGTGGTGTGGATAGTTGGGTTTTGTTACAGGGGATGGGTAGATAGGTTAGTTGGTACGGGGCGTGGGGGGGGGGGTAGATAGGTTAGTTGGTACGGGGGGGGGGGGGTAGATAGGTTAGTTGGTACGGGAGGGGGGGGTAGATAGGTTAGTTGGTACGGGGGGGGGGGGGGGTAGATAGGTTAGTTGGTACGGGAGGGGGGGGGTAGATAGGTTAGTTGGTACGGGAGGGGGGGGGTAGATAGGTTAGTTGGTACGGGGGGGGGGGGGGTAGATAGGTTAGTTGGTACGGGAGGGGGGGTAGATAGGTTAGTTGGTACGGGGGGGGGTAGATAGGTTAGTTGGTACGGGAGGGGGGGGGGTAGATAGGTTAGTTGGTACGGGAGGGGGGGGTAGATAGGTTAGTTGGTACGGGGGGGGGGGTAGATAGGTTAGTTGGTACGGGAGGGGGGGGGGGGTAGATAGGTTAGTTGGTACGGGGGGGGTAGATAGGTTAGTTGGTACGGGAGGGGGGGGTAGATAGGTTAGTTGATACGGGAGGGGGGGGTAGATAGGTTAGTTGGTACGGGGGGGGGGTAGATAGGTTAGTTGGTACGGGAGGGGGGGGGGTAGATAGGTTAGTTGGTACGGGGGGGGGGGGTAGATAGGTTAGTTGGTACGGGGGGGGGGGGGGGTAGATAGGTTAGTTGGTACGGGGGGGGGGGTAGATAGGTTAGTTGGTACGGGGGGGGGTAGATAGGTTAGTTGGTACGGGGGGGGGGGTAGATAGGTTAGTTGGTACGGGGGGATCCCGAAAATAACATCTGTTTTAAGTACAGCTATTGTGGACGGGAGACTTGCTATCATTTAGAGCTTCAACACGCAAGGTTGCCGCCTCTAGAACATGATTGTAGGTCTATACATTCCTATACCTAATGGTTAAGAGAATCGCCTGGAGGGAAGGCCCGGGCGCCAAATAGCACCCTGTCGGGGCGCAGGAGAATGCCCGGATTCGATTTAGTTAAGGACTATAGATCTAATAACCTTTCTTATCCATAATCTATCAGACTGTTTAAAACAAATGTGTGCGCCATAGCGCCCACAGGATAGCCAACCCTGTGGGGGCGGACGTGCCTGATACAATTTAGTCAACGACTGTAAAACCCCAGCTTGTACGCAAACTGAAAGATAGAACAGACATAGAGGGCATTTAGGAGCGGCTTCTTAACTGTAATTGATTAAAAATAGTTAGTAAACAACATGTTCAGTGTATAAAATAAATAAAAGACAGTAAAATTTTCCGTGTTTTACCAATCCACATTGCACTTTATCAATCCATGCTAATTATATTTTTTTTTTCCAACACCAAAACAAACTAGTAAAAAGTATTTTTTTCCCAGATGTAAAGTTTTTTTTTTTTTTTAAGGGAAGTAAAAATAATGTTTGTGATCTATCAAGGGAAGTAAATTGGCATTAAAGGAGCAAAGTGAAGCTATTTGTACACTTTTTAAAATTTTGTAAAGGATGACACATTTTCTTTGACTTTGTTTACTCTACATGAGTTTAATTAAAATGCTACCTTTGGAAAATGAAACTATTTTTACAAAACCATCCATATTAATTTTTGAAATTATTCATTTAGATAATAAATGCTTTAAGAATATTTCACCATGGCGATCATGTCGAGTTTTTTACTATATGCCGACTTGGCATACTCCGTCCGCTGTTACATACATTCATACAGAGACATAGAGTCAAAACCCCAACACCAATTTCGAACATCTAATTATTTACTGATTTAAAGTTCTAAATATTGTTTCTTTCCCCTCATCTTTCACACAGCAACCTTTTGAAAACTCATGTGTAGCAACGGACTAAAAAGGAGAAAATAAAATACTTAAAAAAAACTTTTAAAAAAACCACGTTTTTCTTGTGGACTAAAAAGTAGAAAATAACTATTTACATACATTTGATGACAAAAAACGTGGGTACGTTCACCATCAAATTTCCCGACCCATCTGCCCGACCCACGTTTTTTGTCATCAAATGTATGTAAATAGTTATTTTCTACTTTTTAGTCCACAAGAAAAACGTGTTTTTTTTTTAAAGTTTTTTTTAAGTATTTTATTTTCTCCTTTTTAGTCCGTTGCTACACATGAAAAACGTGGTTTTTAAACAGTTTTTTATATAGTTTATTTTCTACTTTATCTAATCACTTGATTAAGTATGACTTGACTAAGTGTTTTTAAATACACGGACTAAAAAAATCTTGAGCGACCGATACGCTTTAAACAGAGAAAGGGTGTAATTCACGTTGCTGGCGTGGAGATCTACTCACGAATCACGTGATCAAATCTCCCATAAACAAACAAATAAACGCGAAGCTGAGTTAAGGAAAAACGTGTTTATGTGTATTTTAGCATGCCCAGCGTACCAACCGTGTCACCGTTAACAATGTGTTACCGTGTCCGTTCTCCTTTTTAGTCCGTTGCTACACATAAAAAACGTGGTTTTTTAAAAAGTTTTTTTTAAGTATTTTATTTTCTCCTTTTTAGTCCGTTGCTACACATGAAAAACGTGGTTTTTAAAAAAGTGTTTATAAATACACGGACTAAAAATCTTGAGCGACCAGGATTCGAACCTGGGTTGTCGCGGCCACAACGCGAAGTACTAACCACTATACGATCACGGCCAGCGCGCTCACATCGATTGGGGCCGAAGTAACTGTGTCAATAGGCCTCAAGTCTTGTCGGTATCTTTAGAAATCATGTCCTCAATTTTATGGTCCTTGGGGCGTAATTAAATTAAGCTAATTACGGTCACTAATTGCTAGTTTTTATGATTGCATCTGAAATTGTTAGGCGAAAGTAGCATGCATGCCAAATTTCAGGTCTCTAGAGCAATCAGAAATGGGCTAATTTTCGATGTCAATTTTAACAACAAACATCCAAACAACCAAACAAACAAACAAACGCGAAGCTGAGTTAAGAAAAACGTTTTAAAAATAAACACTCTTTCAACTAGTCAACTTAATTTGTTTTCCTACATAGAAAATGCTTCATTGTCCCATTGACCCTCTCTGAAAAATTTCCTGTCCTCTCCCCACCCAGACTTCTGACACTTTCATTTGACCTTCACCCCTTTAACTGTCATCCTTTGCAAATTTTTTTATAATCATATACATGACATCATGTAAATATTCATTATGTACATTTGCAAAACCTTTAGCTTTCATTCGATGTTCGAAATTATGTAAAAAATGTGATTTTGATGTACTTGTTTTAATTGCAAATAAAAGTATTGAAAAAAATAGAGACATAGAGTTAGTTTGAGCTTTATAAATTAGATTTCTAACAGTTGATAACAGATTGTATTGTATTGATAAGGAAATATCGGGCGCCATGATGAACTTTTTAACTCTTTGCTTACTCCAAGACGGCATATTTTGCACGTGTGTTTAATTGTGTTAAATGTCAGGTGGTGTAGGGTGTCAGGTGCTGTAGGATGGTGTAGGATGTCAGGGTGTGTAGAATGTCAGATGGTGTAGGGTGTCAGATGGTGTAGGGTGTCATATGGTATAGGATGTGTAGGATGTCATATTGTGTAGGGTGTCAGATGGTGTAGGGTGTCATATGGTATAGGATGTGTAGGATGTCAGGTGGTGTAGGGTGTCATATGGTGTAGGGTGTCATATGGTGTAGGGTGTCATATGGTATAGGATGTGTAGGATGTCAGGTGGTGTAGGGTGTCATATGGTGTAGTGTGTCATATGGTATAGGATGTGTAGGATGTCATATTGTGTAGGGTGTCAGATGGTGTAGTGTGTCATATGGTATAGGATGTGTAGGATGTCATATTGTGTAGGGTGTCAGATGGTGTAGGGTGTCATATGGTATAGGATGTGTAGGTTGTCAGGTGGTGTAGGGTGTCATATTGTGTAGGGTGTCGGGTCGTGTAGGGTGTCATATTGTGTAGGGTGTCGGGTCGTGTAGGGTGTCAGGTGGTGTAGGATGTCAGGTGGTGTAAAGTGTCATATTGTGTAGGGTGTCAGGTGGCACATTTTGTGTTTTGTTCAACGTCTGTTTGTGTAGGATGTCAGGTGCTGTAGGGTGTCGGGTCGTGTAGGGTGTCAGGTGGTGCGGAGTGTCAGATGTAAGTTTTCTACACGCCGGCCTGACGCATCCAATTGTCTGATGGTGACACGCCAGCCAAAAACCGACTCTTGTCAGGCTTCCGTCAGTGACGTCAGGAGAGTAGATGTCACGGGGTTTCTGGCAGAGGCCGTAAGATTGGGGAGGGGTGGGGTGGGCTGTCAGAGGCCGTAAGATTGGGGAGGGGTGGGGTGGGCTGTCAGAGGCCGTAAGATTGGGGAGGGGTGGGGTGGGCTGTCAGAGGCCGTAAGATTGGGGAGGGGTGGGGTGGGCTGTCAGAGGCTGTATGATTGAGGAGTGGTGGGGTGGGCTGTTAGAGGGGGAATGGAGGTTATTAAAGACCCATAACACGTTTTTTCAATGATTCTTGGGTCAGTCTTTGTTTGTGTACCATAGCACATATTGCTCTGCCCTTGTATGTGTCCCATTGCCCCACCCATTGCTCTGCCCTGTGCCCCACCCATTGCTCTGCCCTGTGTCCCACCTATTGCTCTGCCCTTGTATGTGTCCCATTGCCCCACCCATTGCTCTGCCCTGTGCCCCACCTATAGCTCTGCCCTGTGCCCCACCCATTGCTCTGCCCTGTGCCCCACCCATTGCTCTGCCCTGTGCCCCACCCATTGCTCTGCCCTGTGCCCCACCCATTGCTCTGCCCTGTGTCCCACCTATTGCTCTGCCCTTGTATGTGTCCCATTGCCCCACCCATTGCTCTGCCCTGTGCCCCACCTATAGCTCTGCCCTGTGCCTCACCCATTGCTCTGCCCTGTGCCCCACCCATAGCTCTGCCCTGTGCTCCACCCATTGCTCTGCCCTGTGCCACACCCATTGCTCTGCCCTTGTATGTCCCACAGCACCTATTGCTCTGCCCTGTGCCCCACCCATTGCTCTGCCCTGTGCCCCACCCATTGCTCTGCCCTGTGCCCCACCCATTGCTCTGCCCTGTGCCCCACCCATTGCTCTGCCCTGTGCCCCACCCATTGCTCTGCCATGTGCCCCACCCATTGCTCTGCCCTTGTCCACAGAAAAGCGGCCAAAGCCACGCTGATCCTGGTGCCACTGTTTGGCCTGCACTACCTTGTGCTCCCCCTCATGCCGCCAGCTGACACCCTCATGCACACCGTCTACCTGCACATTATGGCGCTGCTCTTCTCCTTACAGGTGAGATATACAGGTGTGACAGTGACATTGTCTACAGGTGTGGCAGTGACATTGTCTACAGGTGTGACAGTGACATTGTCTGCAGGTGTGGCAGTGACATTGTCTACAGGTGTGACAGTGACATTGTCTACAGGTGTGACAGTGACATTGTCTACAGGTGTGGCAGTGACATTGTCTACAGGTGTGACAGTGACATTGTCAACAGGTGTGGCAGTGACATTGTCTACATGTGTGACAGTGACATTACCTACAGGTCAGGTGTGACAGTGACATTGTCTACAGGTGTGACAGTGAAATTGTCTACAGGTGTGACAGTGACATTGTCTACAGGTGTGACAGTGACATTGTCTGCAGGTGTGGCAGTGACATTGTCTACAGGTGTGACAGTGACATTGTCTACAGGTGTGACAGTGACATTGTCTACAGGTGTGACAGTGACATTGTCTACAGGTGTGACAGTGACATTGTCTACAGGTGTGACAGTGACATTGTCTACAGGTGTGACAGTGACATTACCTACAGGTCAGGTGTGACAGTGACATTGTCTACAGGTGTGACAGTGACATTGTCTACAGGTGTGACAGTGACATTGTCTACAGGTGTGACAGTGACATTACCTACAGGTCAGGTGTGACAGTGACATTGTCTACAGGTGTGACAGTGACATTGTCTACAGGTGTGACAGTGACATTGTCTACATGTGTGACAGTGACATTACCTACAGTTGTGACAGGTTATACTTCCAAACCACAAAGCCCATCCGCCTGTTACTAACCAACGTGTATTTTGCAGGGAAAAAAATCACAGGGAAAAAAGTAACAAATGTGTATCTGTATGGAATTTAATACTTTTATGTATTGAATATTTAGAAAGTGCAAATCAAGATTTTTGTGATTTTTCTGTGACTTTTTTTCCGATAAAGTTGCGCAACACAGAGAAATGCGCATTTTTTCTGTTTGCACTTTTTTCTGTTTGCGCAATTTTATGTTGTCGCTTTTTTCTTTCCTGTGACTTTTTCCCTGTTTACCTGTTGCAGGGTGCTCTCGTGTCCATCATATTCTGCTTGTGTAACGGTGAGGTGAGTCATAGAACGAGTTTGTATGACGTAGTAGACACATGTGTATGACGTAGTATACAAAATGAGCATATGTCTATGACGTAGTGGGCATATAATTATGACGTAGTGGGCATATGTTTATGACGTAGTGGGCATATGTTTATGACGTACTGGACATATGTTTATGACGTAGTGGGCATATGTTTATGAGTTTCGGCCACTGCACTCACCAGGTTCGCACTTTGATACGGCGTAAGTGGCAGCAGCACCGGTTGATGTCCGGCCGTACTGCCGGTCACACTGCCGGCCTCACCTCGACCACATTCATTGACGGCTATTCGGTTGTAGACAGCACACGTGATGGTACAGTTCAAAGGTCAAGGGTCGTTGGCGACTATAAAACTACAGTAAGTCAAATCAGCTGTGGCTTATCAGGTGTCATAAGTCACACGTTACACACCTGGTTAACCTATACAACTCTAACACTCCTGTAAACCTATACATCTGTAACACTTCTGTAAACCTATACATCTGTAGCACTTCTGTAAACCTATACATCTGTAACACACCTGTCCTGTAAACCTATACAACTCTAACACTCCTGTAAACCTATACATCTGTAACACTCCTGTCCTGTAAACCTATACATCTGTAACACACCTGTAAACCTATACAACTCTAACACACCTGTAAACCTATACAACTCTAACACTCCTGTAAACCTATACATCTGTAACACTCCTGTCCTGTAAACCTATACATCTGTAACACTCCTGTAAACCTATACATCTGTAACACACCTGTAAACCTATACAACTCTAACACTCCTGTAAACCTATACATCTGTAACACTTCTGTAAACCTATACATCTGTAGCACTTCTGTAAACCTATACATCTGTAACACACCTGTCCTGTAAACCTATACAACTCTAACACTCCTGTAAACCTATACATCTGTAACACTCCTGTCCTGTAAACCTATACATCTGTAACACACCTGTAAACCTATACAACTCTAACACACCTGTAAACCTATACAACTCTAACACTCCTGTAAACCTATACATCTGTAACACTCCTGTCCTGTAAACCTATACATCTGTAACACTCCTGTAAACCTATACATCTGTAACACACCTGTAAACCTATACAACTCTAACACTCCTGTAAACCTATACATCTGTAACACTTCTGTAAACCTATACATCTGTAGCACTTCTGTAAACCTATACATCTGTAACACACCTGTCCTGTAAACCTATACAACTCTAACACTCCTGTAAACCTATACATCTGTAACACTCCTGTCCTGTAAACCTATACATCTGTAACACACCTGTAAACCTATACAACTCTAACACACCTGTAAACCTATACAACTCTAACACTCCTGTAAACCTATACATCTGTAACACTTCTGTAAACCTATACATCTGTAACACTTCTGTAAACCTATACAACTGTATCACTCCTGTAAACCTATACATCTGTAACACTCCTGTCCTGTAAACCTATACAACTCTAACACTCCTGTAAACCTATACAACTCTAACACTCCTGTAAACCTATACATCTGTAACATTCCTGTCCTGTAAACCTATACAACTGTAACACTCCTGTAAACCTATACATCTGTAACACTCCTGTAAACCTATACAACTCTAACACTCCTGTAAACCTATACAACTCTAACACTCCTGTAAACCTATACATCTGTAACACTCCTGTCCTGTAAACCTATACAACTCTAACACTCCTGTAAACCTATACATCTTTAACACTCCTGTAAACCTATACAACTCTAACACTCCTGTAAACCTATACATCTGTAACACTCCTGTAAACCTATACAACTCTAACACTCCTGTAAACCTATACATCTGTAACACTCCTGTAAACCTATACATCTGTAACACTCCTGTAAACCTATACAACTCTAACACTCCTGTAAACCTATACAACTCTAACACTCCTGTAAACCTATACAACTCTAACACTCCTGTAAACCTATACATCTGTAACACTCCAGTAAACCTATACATCTGTAACACTCCTGTAAACCTATACAACTCTAACACTCCTGTAAACCTATACAACTCTAACACTCCTGTAAACCTATACATCTGTAACACTCCTGTAAACCTATACAACTCTAACACTCCTGTAAACCTATACAACTCTAACACTCCTGTAAACCTATACATCTGTAACACTCCAGTAAACCTATACATCTGTAACACACCTGTAAACCTATACATCTGTAACACTCCTGTAAACCTATACATCTGTAACACTCCTGTAAACCTATACAACTCTAACACTCCTGTAAACCTATACATCTGTAACACTCCTGTAAACCTATACAACTCTAACACTCCTGTAAACCTATACAACTCTAACACTCCTGTAAACCTATACATCTGTAACACTCCTGTAAACTTATCCATCTGTCACACTCCTGTCCTGTAAACCTATACAACTCTAACACACCTGTAAACCTATACATCTGTAACACACCTGTAAACCTATACATCTGTAACACTCCTGTAAACCTATCCATCTGTAACACTCCTGTCCTGTAAACCTATACAACTCTAACACACCTGTAAACCTATACATCTGTAACACTCCTGTAAACCTATACATCTGTAACACTCCTGTAAACCTATACATCTGTAACACTCCTGTAAACCTATACAACTCTAACACTCCTGTAAACCTATACATCTGTAACACTCCTGTAAACCTATACAACTCTAACACTCCTGTAAACCTATACATCTGTAACACTCCTGTAAACCTATACATCTGTAACACTCCTGTAAACCTATACATCTGTAACACTCCTGTCCTGTAAACCTATACATCTGTAACACACCTGTAAACCTATACAACTCTAACACTCCTGTCCTGTAAACCTATACAACTCTAACACTCCTGTAAACCTATACAACTCTAACACTCCTGTAAACCTATACATCTGTAACACTCCTGTAAACCTATACATCTGTAACACTCCTGTCCTGTAAACCTATACAACTCTAACACACCTGTAAACCTATACAACTGTAACACTCCTGTAAACCTATACATCTCTAACACTCCTGTAAACCTATACAACTCTAACACACCTGTAAACCTATACATCTGTAACACTCCTGTAAACCTATACAACTCTAACACTCCTGTAAACCTATACATCTGTAACACTCCTGTAAACCTATACATCTGTAACACTCCTGTCCTGTAAACCTATACAACTCTAACACTCCTGTAAACCTATACATCTGTAACACACCTGTAAACGTTTACATCTGTAACACTCCTGTCCTGTAAACCTATACATCTGTAACACACCTGTAAACCTATACATCTGTAACACTCCTGTAAACCTATACAACTCTAACACTCCTGTAAACCTATACAACTCTAACACTCCTGTAAACCTATACATCTGTAACACCCCTGTAAACCTATACAACTCTAACACTCCTGTAAACCTATACAACTCTAACACTCCTGTAAACCTATACAACTCTAACACTCCTGTAAACCTATACATCTGTAACACTCCTGTAAACCTATACATCTGTAACACTCCTGTAAACCTATACATCTGTAACACTCCTGTCCTGTAAACCTATACATCTGTAACACCCCTGTAAACCTATACATCTGTAACAATCCTGTAAACCTATACAACTGTAACACTCCAGTAAACCTATACATCTGTAACACTTCTGTAAACCTATACATCTGTAACACACCTGTAAACCTATACAACTGTAACACACCTGTAAACCTATACAACTGTATCACTCCTGTAAACCTATACATCTGTAGCACACCTGTAAACCTATACAACTCTAACACTCCTGTAAACCTATACATCTGTAACACCCCTGTAAACCTATACATCTGTAACACTCCTGTAAACCTATACATCTGTAACACTCCAGTAAACCTATACATCTGTAACACTTCTGTAAACCTATACATCTGTAACACACCTGTAAACCTATACAACTGTAACACACCTGTAAACCTATACAACTCTAACACTCCTGTAAACCTATACAACTCTAACACTCCTGTAAACCTATACATCTGTAACACTCCTATAAACCTATACATCTGTAACACTCCATCTGTAACACATCTGTAAACCTATACAACTCTACACCTGTAAACCTATACATCTGTAGCACACCTGTAAACCTATACATCTGTAACACTCCTGTCCTGTAAACCTATACATCTGTAACACTCCTATAAATCTATACATCTGTAACACTCCATCTGTAACACACCTGTAAACCTATACAACTCTAACACTCCTGTAAACCTATACAACTCTAACACACCTGTAAACCTATACATCTGTAACACTCCTGTAAACCTATACATCTGTAACACACCTGTAAACCTATACAACTCTAACACTCATGTAAACCTATACATCTGTAACACACCTGTAAACCTATACATCTGTAACACTCCTGTAAACCTATACAACTCTAACACTCCTGTATACCTATACATCTGTAACACTCCTGTCCTGTAAACCTATACATCTGTAACACTCCTGTAAACCTATACAACTCTAACACTCCTGTAAACCTATACAACTCTAACACTCCTGTAAACCTATACATCTGTAACACTCCTGTCCTGTAAACCTATACATCTGTAACACTCCTGTAAACCTATACAACTCTAACACTCCTGTAAACCTATACAACTCTAACACTCCTGTAAACCTATACATCTGTAACACTCCTGTAAACCTATACAACTCTAACACTCATGTAAACCTATACAACTCTAACACTCCTGTAAACCTATACATCTCTAACACTCCTGTAAACCTATACATCTGTAACACTCATGTAAACCTATACATCTGTAACACTCCTGTAAACCTATACATCTGTAACACTCCTGTAAACCTATACAACTCTAACACACCTGTAAACCTATACATCTGTAACACTCCTGTCCTGTAAACCTATACATCTCTAACACTCCTGTAAACCTATACATCTGTAACATTCCTGTCCTGTAAACCTATACATCTGTAACACTCCTGTAAACCTATACATCTGTAACACTCCTGTAAACCTATACATCTGTAACACACCTGTAAACCTATACAACTCTAACACTCCTGTAAACCTATACATCTGTAACACACCTGTAAACCTACACATCTGTAACACACCTGTAAACCTATACAACTCTAACACTCCTGTAAACCTATACATCTGTAACACTCCTGTCCTGTAAACCTATACATCTTTAACACTCCTGTAAACCTATACAACTCTAACACACCTGTAAACCTATACAACTCTAACACTCCTGTAAACCTATACATCTGTAACACTCCTGTAAACCTATACAACTCTAACACTCCTGTAAACCTATACATCTGTAACACTCCTGTAAACCTATACATCTGTAACACTCCTGTAAACCTATACAACTCTAACACTCCTGTAAACCTATACATCTGTAACACACCTGTAAACCTATACATCTGTAACACTCCTGTAAACCTATACATCTGTAACACTCCTGTAAACCTATACATCTGTAGCACTCCTGTAAACCTATACATCTGTAACACACCTGTAAACCTATACAACTCTAACACTCCTGTAAACCTATACATCTGTAACACTCCTGTAAACCTATACATCTGTAACACTCCATCTGTAACACACCTGTAAACCTATACAACTCTAACACTCCTGTAAACCTATACAACTCTAACACACCTGTAAACCTATACATCTGTAACACTCCTGTAAACCTATACAACTCTAACACTCCTGTAAACCTATACATCTGTAACACTCCAGTAAACCTATACATCTGTAACACTCCTGTCCTGTAAACCTATGCATCTGTAACACTCCTGTAAACCTATACATCTGTAACACTCCTGTAAACCTATACATCTGTAACACTCCAGTAAACCTATACATCTGTAACACACCTGTAAACCTATACATCTGTAGCACACCTGTAAACCTATACATCTGTAACACTCCTGTCCTGTAAACCTATACATCTGTAACACTCCTATAAACCTATACATCTGTAACACTCCATCTGTAACACATCTGTAAACCTATACAACTCTACACCTGTAAACCTATACATCTGTAGCACACCTGTAAACCTATACATCTGTAACACTCCTGTCCTGTAAACCTATACATCTGTAACACTCCTATAAACCTATACATCTGTAACACTCCATCTGTAACACACCTGTAAACCTATACAACTCTAACACTCCTGTAAACCTATACAACTCTAACACACCTGTAAACCTATACATCTGTAACACTCCTGTAAACCTATACATCTGTAACACACCTGTAAACCTATACAACTCTAACACTCATGTAAACCTATACATCTGTAACACACCTGTAAACCTATACATCTGTAGCACTCCTGTAAACCTATACATCTGTAACACTCCTGTAAACCTATACAACTCTAACACTCCTGTATACCTATACATCTGTAACACTCCTGTCCTGTAAACCTATACATCTGTAACACTCCTGTAAACCTATACAACTCTAACACTCCTGTAAACCTATACAACTCTAACACTCCTGTAAACCTATACATCTGTAACACTCCTGTCCTGTAAACCTATACATCTGTAACACTCCTGTAAACCTATACAACTCTAACACTCCTGTAAACCTATACAACTCTAACACTCCTGTAAACCTATACATCTGTAACACTCCTGTAAACCTATACAACTCTAACACTCATGTAAACCTATACAACTCTAACACTCCTGTAAACCTATACATCTCTAACACTCCTGTAAACCTATACATCTGTAACACTCATGTAAACCTATACATCTGTAACACTCCTGTAAACCTATACATCTGTAACACTCCTGTAAACCTATACAACTCTAACACACCTGTAAACCTATACATCTGTAACACTTTACCCCCAGGATACATTCGAGCTACAGGCGTGTCCCCTGGCAACCACGCCCCTGGTTCAGGTGTGCCCCCAGCCGACCACGCCTCTGATGGAACAGGCTGACGGGAACTTGTAGACACAATAAAAGGGAAATAACCAAAAAATAAATTGTTGCTGCGCTTACATTAGTGCATTACCTCCCATATCTGTGAAATCTATGTTGTCTTATTAAACTGGTCCAATTACATACAGTTGTTGTCTTCATTTTTCCACAGGCTGTCTAGCCGGTTGTCTGGTTGTCTGTCCGGGTGTCTGGTTGTCTGTCCGGGTGTCTGGTTGTCTGGCCGGGTGTCTGGTTGTCTGGTTGTCTGTCCGGGTGTCTGGTTGTCTGGTTGTCTGGCCGGGTGTCTGGCTGTCTGGCCGGGTGTCTGGTTGCCTGGCCGGGTGTCTGGTTGTCTGGTTGTCTGGCCGGGTGTCTGGTTGTCTGGCCGGGTGTCTGGTTGTCTGGTTGTCTGGCCGGGTGTCGGACCGGTTGTCTGGTTGTCTGGTCGGGTGTCTGGTTGTCTGGCCGGGTGTCTGGCCGGGTGTCTGGTTGTCTGGTTGTCTGGTCGGGTGTCTGGTTGTCTGGTTGTCTGGCCGGGTGTCTGGTTGTCTGGCCGGGTGTCAGGTTGTCTGGTTGTCTGGCCGGGTGTCGGACCGGTTGTCTGCTTGTCTGGTTGTCTGGTCGGGTGTCTGGTTGTCTGGTTGTCTGGTTGTCTGGTCGGGTGTCTGGTTGTCTGGCCGGGTGTCTGGTTGTCTGGTTGTCTGGCCGGGTGTCTGGTTGTCTGGCCGGGTGTCTGGTTGTCTGGCCGGGTGTCTGGTTGTCTGGCCGGGTGTCTGGTTGTCTGGCTGTCTGGCTGGGTGTCTGGTTGTCTGGCCGGGTGTCTGGGTGTCTGGTTGTCTGGCCGGGTGTCCGACCGGTTGTCTGGTTGTCTGGTTGTCTGGCAGGTTGTCTGGTTGTCTGGTTGTCTGGCCGGGTGTCTGGTTGCCTGGCCGGGTGTCTGGTTGTCTGGCCGGGTGTCTGGCCGGGTGTCTGGTTGTCTGGCCGGGTGTGTGGTTGTCTGGCCGGGTGTCTGGTTGTCTGGCCGGGTGTGTGGTTGTCTGGTCGGGTGTCTGGTTGTCTGGTTGTCTGGCCGGGTGTCTGGTTGTCTGGCCGGGTGTCTGGTTGTCTGGTTCTCTGGCCGGGTGTCTGGTTGTCTGGCCGGGTGTCTGGTTGTCTGGCCGGGTGTCTGTCCGGGTGTCTGGTTGTCTGGTTGTCTGGCCGGGTGTCTGGTTGTCTGGTTGTCTGGTTGTCTGGTCGGGTGTCTGGTTGTCTGGCCGGGTGTCGGACCGGTTGTCTGGTTGTCTGGTTGTCTGGTCGGGTGTCTGGTTGTCTGGCCGGGTGTCTGGCCGGGTGTCTGGTTGTCTGGTCGGGTGTCTGGCCGGGTGTCTGGTTGTCTGGCCGGGTGTCTGGTTGTCTGGCCGGGTGTCTGGTTGTCTGGCCGGGTGTCTGGTTGTCTGGTCGGGTGTCTGGTTGTCTGGCCGGGTGTCTGGCCGGGTGTCTGGTTGTCTGGTTGCCTGGCCGGGTGTCTGGTTGTCTGGTCGGGTGTCTGGTTGTCTGGCCGGGTGTCTGGCCGGGTGTCTGGTTGTCTGGTTGCCTGGCCGGGTGTCTGGTTGTCTGGCCGGGTGTCTGGTTGTCTGGCCGGGTGTCTGGTTGCCTGGCCGGGTGTCTGGTTGTCGGGCCGGGTGTCTGGTTGTCTGGTCGGGTGTCTGGTTGTCTGGCCGGGTGTCTGGCCGGTGGTCTGGTTGTCTGGTTGCCTGGCCGGGTGTCTGGTTGTCTGGCCGGGTGTCTGGTTGTCTGGCCGGGTGTCTGGTTGTCTGGTCGTGTGTCTGGTTGTCTGGCCGGGTGTCTGGTTGTCTGGCCGGGTGTCTGGCCGGGTGTCTGTTTGTCTGGTTGTCTGGCCGGGTGTCTGGCCGGGTGTCTGGTTGTCTGGTTGTGTGGTTGTCTAGTTGTCTGGTCGGGTGTCTGGTTGTCTGGTCGGGTGTCTGGTTGTCTGGCCGGGTGTCTGGTTGTCTGGCCGGGTGTCTGGTTGTCTGGTCGGGTGTCTGGTTGTCTGGCCGGGTGTCTGGCCGGGTGTCTGGTTGTCTGGTTGTCTGGCCGGGTGTCTGGTTGTCTTGTTGTCTGGCCGGGTGTCTGGCCGGGTGTCTGGCCGGGTGTCTGGTTGTCTGGTTGTCTGGTTGTCTGGTCGGGTGTCTGGTTGTCTGGCCGGGTGTCTGGCCGGGTGTCTGGTTGTCTGGTTGTGTGGTTGTCTAGTTGTCTGGTCGGGTGTCTGGTTGTCTGGTTGTCTGGTCGGGTGTCTGGCCGGGTGTCTCGCCGGGTGTCTGGCTGGGTGTCTGGTTGTCTGGTTGTCTGGTTGTCTGGTCGGGTGTCTGGTTGTCTGGCCGGGTGTCTGGCCGAGTGTCTGTCCGGGTGTCTGGTTGTCTGGTTGTCTGGCCGGGTGTCTGGTTGTCTGGTTGTCTTGTTGTCTGGCCGGTAGTCTGGTTGTCTGGCCGGGTGTCTGGTTGTCTGGTTGTCTTGCCGGTTGTCTGGTTGTCTGGCCGGGTGTCTGACCGGTTGTCTGGTTGTCTGGTTGTCTGGTTGTCTGGTCGGGTGTCTGGTTGTCTGGTTGTCTGGCAGGGTGTCTGGTTGTCTGGTTGTCTGGCCGGGTGTCTGGTTGTCTGGCCGGGTGTCTGGTTGTCTGGCCGGGTGTCTGGTTGTCTGGCCGGGTGTCTGGTTGTCTGGCCGGGTGTCGGACCGGGTGTCTGGTTGTCTGGTTGTCTGGCAGGTTGTCTGGTTGTCTGGTTGTCTGGCAGGTTGTCTGGTTGTCTGGTTGTCTGGCCGGGTGTCTGGTTGTCTGGCCGGGTGTCTGGTTGTCTGGTTGTCTGGCCGGGTGTCGGACCGGGTGTCTGGTTGTCTGGTTGTCTGGCAGGTTGTCTGGTTGTCTGGTTGTCTGGCAGGTTGTCTGGTTGTCTGGTTGTCTGGCCGGGTGTCTGGTTGTCTGGCCGGGTGTCTGACCGGTTGTCTGGTTGTCTGGTTGTCTGGTTGTCTGGTTGTCTGGTCGGGTGTCTGGTTGTCTGGCCGGGTGTCGGACCGGGTGTCTGGTTGTCTGGTTGTCTGGTCGGGTGTCTGGTTGTCTGGCCGGGTGTCGGACCGGGTGTCTGGTTGTCTGGTTGTCTGTCCGGGTGTCTGGTTGTCTGGCCGGGTGTCTGGTTGTCTGGTCGGGTGTCTGGTTGTCTGGCCGGGTGTCGGACCGGTTGTCTGGTTGTCTGGTTGTCTGGCAGGTTGTCTGGTTGTCTGGCCGGGTGTCTGGTTGTCTGGCCGGGTGTCTGGTTGTCTGGCCGGGTGTCTGGTTGTTGACCGGTTCTGTGATAAAAGATAGGCCTACATCTTCGGGATTTGGTGATATTCCTAGACCTTGTTTTCTAAAACTGAGTTATTTTAGTGCAAACATTGCCTGTGCTTGGATCATATTTATCGGGGCACGGGTTTCCTACACTACCGCCCAATTAAGCCCAGGACGCCAAATCGCACCCTGTCGGTGCGCCGGCAATTTTTAATTAGTTTTATTACTGGTTATTTGTAGTAATCGACTATGGAATCCCAACCTTATGCATTGTCTTTCGCAATGTTTAAAACGAACGTAGGCGCCAAAGTGCTCATGGAATAGCCAGAGACGCCAAATTGCACTCTGTCTAGGCGCCAGAGAACGCGCCTTAGCGAATGACTGTAAGGAACGTAGGCGCCATAGCGCTCACGCGAAAGACCAGGGCGCCAAATCGCATCCTGTCGGGGACCGCCCGTGTGAAATTATCCCCCCCCCCCCATAAAAAAACTTCTCATGAGTATTCTCATCAACTCCCCAAAATTCTATGGCACTCGAATAAACGGTGTCGAACCGCATCCGTCTTTCATTTTTTTAATACATCGTATGTAGAGAAGAATCGCACCGTCAGGGGGCGCCACCCATGCGAAATTTTAAAAAAAAATTTTTTTTCAAGAAACCTTCCCTGGAGTGTTCTAATCAGCTCCCAAAAGTTTGAAGGCGATAGGATGAACGGTGTCAAACCGCAATCGACTTCATTTTTTTTATATTCAGTTTTTAAAGAAAAAACAAATCGCCCCCCTGTCGGGGCGCCACCCCTGCGAATTTTTAAAAAATCCGCAGATACCTCCCCAGGAGTAACAAATATTTAAATATAAAATTGCTATTTTTGTCAATGACGTTTGAAGTTGTTTGTGTCGGGGATTGGATAAATAGCATCAAACGGCAACCGATTCGTAGCCCCCTTTACAAACAACAACCACTCTCTGAAAGACTCTATCAACATTTCGCGCTTTCAAAGCATAGCTCGGTTGTTAGAATGATTGTAGGAAAAAAAGTCACAGGAAAAAAAAACACAGGAAAAAAAAACACAGAAAAAAAGTCACAGGAAAAAAAGTCACAGGAAAAAAAGTCACAGGAAAAAAAGTCAGAAATATATATTTGCATGGGATTTGTTAATTCTTTTATGTATTAAATATTCAGAGAGTGCAAATTAACTTAAGATTAATTAAATGTAATGTAATGTGTGTAGGTTGTATACGTATAGTAATTTTTATAATTCAGCTAAAAATATTTAGTATGAATTATGTAGATTGTAATTATGTTAAACATAATATGTATAGCATTTAATAGAATTCCACGGTTTTCATCGTGTTTTTTTTTTTAAATTAAATTACCGTGAAATGGTAAGGTCATCTGAATTACTGCCCTCAACTCATCGCAACAATAGTTATGCTTAGTTCAACCACCTTTACTGCCCACATTTATCACGCTCATTACATAACAAAACTTAGGATCAAAACATAATTCAAATTAATAAGCATATTTTTTTTAAATTTAAAACAATTAAAACATAAATTAGATATTTATAATGCAATAAAATGTCAATACCTATTTTTATCAAAGGGACAATACCGCCCTTAAATAAGATCTACTTGAAATAATGTTGAGTTACTGTCCTTTGGTGGACAGATACTGTAAGCCAAATAATAGTTGATTTCCGAGAGATTCGGTTAGACCAGGGGTCGGCAATCTTTTGAGACGAAAAGAGCCAAAAGTTACAAGTTACAAAATTTCCCATTTTTACTTTCTCGTATATACGAAGTATAGAGAAAGTATTGTAATCGTGCACAAAAATCACTTGAAATTTTAACAATTTTCACCGTATTACACCTCAGTCCTTCATCACATCCGAAGTATAGAGGACTTATTTTAATCGGGCAAAAATTATCAATCCAGATTTATCAAAATTAAGAGGTTTTATGCGTAATTCAGTCTGAAAAACTGGGCTTTGCAATTCTGTCCGTATATCTGTGTGTCTGTGTGTCTGTCTGTCTGTCTGTCTGTCTGTCAGTGTGTAAACACGATAACTTGAGTACCGTTACAGCTAGGTTGATGAAATTTAATATATAAGTATTTTATCAAAATCGTATATCCGTATCAACTTTTGAGCGATTTCCGATAACCGGAAGTGGTACTTTTTCTACTTTGAATTTTTCAAAAGCCTATAACTTGAGTACTATTTCAGATAGATAAATGAAATTTCACATGTAAGTAAAAAATCTAATTCTCTACCTTCTGTTAAATTTTTAGTAATTTCCATTGACCGGAAGTAGTAATTTACGCTTCTTCCGATTTGTCAAAAAACTAATGTAAATTTTTAAAGTACTAATAATATTGCGCACTATTATGCACTTTTTTATTTGGCGTTCACTTGGTGTGCATTTCTTTTGTCTACGAGATTTTATTCTATTTTTAAAACTTTAAGTATTTAAAATGGATTTAAAAAAAAATTCATAAAAAACGTTTTAATAACAAGCTTTTATGTAATGATGCACTAAAAAGTAGAAAATAAATTATAGACTACTATTTAAATAACTATAAAGAAAAGCGTGGGTGTCTTCCTTAACATTAGTAAAGGTATCCAATAGATACTAAAGTGACCCACGCTTTTCTTTATAGTTATTTAAATAGTAGTCTATAATTTATTTTCTACTTTTTAGTGCATCATTACATAAAAGCTTGTTATTAAAACGTTTTTTATGAATTTTTTTTTTCTACTTTTCAGTAATTCATAATTTGTGAATTAGACAGTACCAACGCTGCCACTGAAAATATTTCTTTAAAACACTATAAGTATCTCGTTAAGGACGATACCCCCCCCCCCCCTCATTACCCCCCCCCCCCCACCGCCCCTCCGTTAAAGTAAACTCCACTTAGTTACTCTCCCCCCCCCCTACGTTTAAAATCGTTTCAAACTAAATTATCTGCCCCTAATAGTAGTCACTAAACCCGCTCTGCTTGTAAACATTTAGAGTGAACCACAGCTCAGGAAGACACCCACGCTTTTCTTTATATTTATTTAAATAGTAGTCTATAATTTATTTTCTACTTTTTAGTGCATTATTACATAAAAGCTTGTTATTAAAACGTTTTTTATGATTTTTTTTCAGTACTTTACATGTTTTATTTACAATAGAGTTACATGACTAAAAACCATTGCGCGCCTACTGAACATCATGTTCAGTAGGCGCGCAATGGTTTTTGAACGCAGCCATTGAAGCTATTGAAGGTGATGACGCGTGTGGTGTGGTTGGCTAGACATGCCTACTAATTCGGTCCAAATTTTAATTAATTCATAAAAAATTAATTAGGCATCCAATTAAGTCAAATTTAGTTTCAGATTGCATTGTCTTCATGTCTTGACCCACGTGCCAACTGTGAATCGTATCGGTCAAATAGAACTGTCCGAATTTTCACTCCTGCGTTTCCGTCTAGACAGACAGAGGAAGTGAGTTAAATAAAAGCTTGTAAAAAAAATTCATAAAAAACGTTTTAATAACAAGCTTTTATGTAATGATGCACTAAAAAGTAGAAAATAAATTATAGACTACTATTTAAATAACTATAACGAAAAGCGTGGGTCACTTTAGTATCTATTGGATACCTTTACTAATGTTAAGGAAGACACCCACGCTTTTCTTTATAGTTATTTAAATAGTAGTCTATAATTTATTTTCTACTTTTTAGTGCATCATTACATAAAAGCTTGTTATTAAAACGTTTTTTATGAATTTTTTTTTCAGTACTTTACATGTTTTATTTACAATAGAGTTACATGACTAAAAACCATTGCGCGCCTACTGGACATCACGTTCAGTAGGCGCGCAATGGTTTTTGAACGCAGCCATTACGTGATGGCGCAGCTATTGAAGGTGATGATGCGTGTGGTGTGGTTGGCTAGACATGCCTACTAATTCGGTCCAAATTTTAATTAATTCATAAAAAATTAATTAGGCATCCAATTAAGTCAAATTTAGTTTCAGATTGCATTGTCTTCATGTCTTGACCCACGTGCCAACTGTGACTCGTATCGGTCAAGTAGAACTGTCCGAATTTTCACTCCTGCGTTTCCGTCTAGACTGACGACAGAGGAAGTGAGTTAAATAAAAGCTTGTAAAAAAAAATTCATAAAAAACGTTTTAATAACAAGCTTTTATGTAATGATGCACTAAAAAGTAGAAAATAAATTATAGACTACTATTTAAATAACTATAAAGAAAAGCGTGGGTCACTTTAGTATCTATTGGATACCTTTACTAATGTTAAGGAAGACACCCACGCTTTTCTTTATAGTTATTTAAATAGTAGTCTATAATTTATTTTCTACTTTTTAGTGCATCATTACATAAAAGCTTGTTATTAAAACGTTTTTTATGAATTTTTTTTCAGTACTTTACATGTTTTATTTACAATAGAGTTACATGACTAAAAACCATTGCGCGCCTACTGAACATCACGTTCAGTAGGCGCGCAATGGTTTTTGAACGCAGCCATTGAAGCTATTAAAGGTGATGACGCGTGTGGTGTGGTTGGCTAGACATGCCTACTAATTCGGTCCAAATTTTAATTAATTCATAAAAAATTAATTAGGCATCCAATTAAGTCAAATTTAGTTTCAGATTGCATTGTCTTCATGTCTTGACCCACGTGCTAACTTTGAATCGTATCGGTCAAGTAGAACTGTCCGAATTTTCACTCCTGCGTTTCCGTCTAGACTGACGACTGACGACAGACTGACGAGGAAGTGAGTTAAATAAAAGCTTGTAAAAATTTTTTCATAAAAAACGTTTTAATAACAAGCTTTTATGTAATAATGCACTAAAAAGTAGAAAATAAATTATAGACTACTATTTAAATAACTATAAAGAAAAGCGTGGGTGTCTTCCTTAACATTAGTAAAGGTATCCAATAGATACTAAAGTGACCCACGCTTTTCTTTATGGTTATTTAAATAGTAGTCTATAATTTATTTTCTACTTTTTAGTGCATCATTACATAAAAGCTTGTTATTAATACGTTTTTTATGATTTTTTTTTTCTACTTTTCAGTAATTCATAATTTGTGAATTAGACAGTACCAACGCTGCCACTGAAAATATTTCTTTAAAACACTATAAGTATCTCGTTAAGGACGATACCCCCCCCCCTCATTACCCCCCCCCCCCCCCCACCGCCCCTCCGTTAAAGTAAACTCCACTTAGTTACTCTCCCCACCCCTACGTTTAAAATCGTTTCAAACTAAATTATCTGCCCCTAATAGTAGTCACTAAACCCGCTCTGCTTGTAAACATTTAGAGTGAACCACAGCTCAGGAAGACACCCACGCTTTTCTTTATATTTATTTAAATAGTAGTCTATAATTTATTTTCTACTTTTTAGTGCATTATTACATAAAAGCTTGTTATTAAAACGTTTTTTATGACTTTTTTTCAGTACTTTACATGTTTTATTTACAATAGAGTTACATGACTAAAAACCATTGCGCGCCTACTGAACATCATGTTCAGTAGGCGCGCAATGGTTTTTGAACGCAGCCATTGAAGCTATTGAAGGTGATGACGCGTGTGGTGTGGTTGGCTAGACATGCCTACTAATTCGGTCCAAATTTTAATTAATTCATAAAAAATTAATTAGGCATCCAATTAAGTCAAATTTAGTTTCAGATTGCATTGTCTTCATGTCTTGACCCACGTGCCAACTGTGACTCGTATCGGTCAAGTAGAACTGTCCGAATTTTCACTCCTGCGTTTCCGTCTAGACTGACGACAGAGGAAGTGAGTTAAATAAAAGCTTGTAAAAAAAAATTCATAAAAAACGTTTTAATAACAAGCTTTTATGTAATGATGCACTAAAAAGTAGAAAATAAATTATAGACTACTATTTAAATAACTATAAAGAAAAGCGTGGGTCACTTTAGTATCTATTGGATACCTTTACTAATGTTAAGGAAGACACCCACGCTTTTCTTTATAGTTATTTAAATAGTAGTCTATAATTTATTTTCTACTTTTTAGTGCATCATTACATAAAAGCTTGTTATTAAAACGTTTTTTATGAATTTTTTTTTTCAGTACTTTACATGTTTTATTTACAATAGAGTTACATGACTAAAAACCATTGCGCGCCTACTGAACATCACGTTCAGTAGGCGCGCAATGGTTTTTGAACGCAGCCATTGAAGCTATTAAAGGTGATGACGCGTGTGGTGTGGTTGGCTAGACATGCCTACTAATTCGGTCCAAATTTTAATTAATTCATAAAAAATTAATTAGGCATCCAATTAAGTCAAATTTAGTTTCAGATTGCATTGTCTTCATGTCTTGACCCACGTGCTAACTTTGAATCGTATCGGTCAAGTAGAACTGTCCGAATTTTCACTCCTGCGTTTCCGTCTAGACTGACGACTGACGACAGACTGACGAGGAAGTGAGTTAAATAAAAGCTTGTAAAAAAAATTTCATAAAAAACGTTTTAATAACAAGCTTTTATGTAATAATGCACTAAAAAGTAGAAAATAAATTATAGACTACTATTTAAATAACTATAAAGAAAAGCGTGGGTGTCTTCCTTAACATTAGCAAAGGTATCCAATAGATACTAAAGTGACCCACGCTTTTCTTTATAGTTATTTAAATAGTAGTCTATAATTTATTTTCTACTTTTTAGTGCATCATTACATAAAAGCTTGTTATTAAAACGTTTTTTATGAAAAAAAATTTCAGTACTTTACATGTTTTATTTACAATAGAGTTACATGACTAAAAACCATTGCGCGCCTACTGAACATCACGTTCAGTAGGCGCGCAATGGTTTTTGAACGCAGCCATTACGTGATGGCGCAGCTATTGAAGGTGATGACGCGTGTGGTGTGGTTGGCTAGACCCAGTCAGCACACATATATTGGCCCAATATTGGCTAAACATTGGTTACCAATATTGGCTACATCTTGGTGCAACATTGGCTTAACCTTGGCCAAACATTGGTAGTGAAACTCGGCATGATGTTGGCGCAATGTTGGCACAATATTGGCTATATCCCGGCTACATATTGGCCCAACATTGGCTAGATCTTGGCCAAATATTGGCTATATCCCGGCTACATATTGGCCCAACATTGGCTATATCCCTGCTACATATTGGCCCAACATTGGCTATATCTTGGCCCAATATTGGCTATATCCCGGCTACATATTGGCCCAACATTGGCTATATCATGGTTACATCTTGGCCCAATATTGGCTACATCTTGGCTCAACATTGGCTATATCTTGGCCCAATATTGGCTATATCTTGGCTCAATAATGGCTATATCTTGGCCCAACATTGGCTATACCTAGGCTCATCCTGTATTATATCCTGGCTACATCTTGGCCCAATAATGGCTTTATCTCGGCTATACCTTGGCTCAGCCTGTATTATATCCTGGCTACATCTTGGCTAAGATTTTGATTTTCAGCATACAAAAAGATCAATTCTCATATCAGTCATAATATTTACAAAGTTAATTTCAAAATGTGAAAGAAATTTTAATCAAAATGTAGTAAAGCAGCAATACATTCACAAAAACTGCTCATTTATTAAAATCTGTATTATATGATCCATTCAAATGTAAGAAAACTATAACTATACTATAAAGTATTGATTGAAAACGACTATGTAAATAATAGTGTAGTAACTTTCATTTTGACTTTTATACAAACAAATTAAAACAAATATACAAAACATGTTCATATAATGTAACAGATGGTAAGTACAGTTTAAATTAAACTAATGTAAAAACTTAATTTACTGTACACGAATACAGAAGCTGTCTTGTAGTATCTTACGTAAACATAACATTAAAAATAAAAAGTATAAAATATTTGTCTAAAACAATTACTTGCATAGCTTGTATATACTATATTCTAAGTATTCTAATTAAGGTAGATTACAGTTTAATGCTGGACCAGTCTGCCTTGTCCATAAATAACAGAACGAAAATATGTTCAGGATCTCTAGATTATAGTTGTGGTTTAATAGTGTTAAAATTAATGCCATTGTGTATACAAAATGTACAATCTTTCAAAACACCGATGGTTCGAAGGTTTATATGCATTGTGTAGAACAGGAATATCACTGCGATATTCAATAAATATGTTTTTTTTGCCTCGCGTGTGAGGTATTTAATTATAGTAAACTAAATATATATTAATTTACTTCATTAATTAGAAATAAATATCACCAGCAGAAGAATTGTCAATACAAATGTTGCAAACTTTTTTCAGATTGTACAGTGAAACAAAATAATGAAAGAAATTTGCAACTAATTCTTTAAAGAAAAAGATGTAAATTGTATATTGTATTTCATTTAGGGCATTAAATCTACACTAAACATACATACAATGCAAACTTAAATTATTATATTATTACAAAAGGAAACAATTTATTAATTTACAAATCAGCATTTTTCTTAGACTATTTTGGTAAGAGAATCTTTTCTTTTTGTTAAGTATTTAAATGCAATATGTATCAAACTGTTAATAAACCTGATCCAACTGATCCAAAAAAAATTATGAAAATCTGATCTAAAATTATTACAAAAATCAATGTTGTCCTCATTCTTGTGGACCCTTGTGGAGCTGAGAGACACAACCACACCTCTCTTTTTATACTTGGTTTTGGGAGATTCCCCAAAGTTGGGTCCATGACATTCTGCCTGCTTGTGCTTTGTTGGTTTCTGATATTTTCCATGTTTGTTTTGGATAACAAACTTCCTCTTTCCTTTGGGTTTCAAATCCAATATAAGCCTGGTTGTTGATTTGTGCAAGGTATGTCATAATCCATCCACATTCTAAAAAAGAAAAGTTACACACTAAAAGTCATTTATGAAATAATTACAACTATACACTGCTCTTTTTGCACTAAATCTGTTATGTTTATTTTATTTTGCACTGCACTAAACATACAACAAGAAGCCCCTAACATTATGTTTGCTACTTTGTAACGATATATTATATAGGTATAAAGACTGGTGGTCTGGGGTGTTCATGCTACCCAAGTAAATAAAAAGTGGCTATATATAATTTTAATAGTAGAACTGCAGTTCCTTGCTGTGTACACTTATACTGCATATATATATATATATATATATATATATATATATATATGTTTGTGTGTGTGTTATATGTATATTTTTATAAACCAGAGTGAAAAAAAAACCTTGTAATAAAAAAAAAATAGTATGTATATAAATATTATAAACCCCTTGCCCTATGTCTCTGAGTTAAGAAGGTGCCAGACAACTTTTGAGCAATTTCATCAACTTTATCATTTCCGTAATTGAACGATTGGACCCTTCAGTGACCCAGAAGTGATGCTTGTGGTCTGAAATTATTTTACTAATATCAGTAAAGGCATTAACTACACATGCTGATCATTACATGCAAGCAAAAATTACTAAATGAAAATTATTATTCACTTTGAAACAATGTAAACTTACAGTTGTTAAGTGTTAAGAACATTTAGTCATTTTCTGGTGTAGCCAGTATTTGGTGAAGTATCAAGCAGTGGGGACCTTATAATTTATTAAAAAGTTGATACAGTGGGCTGATTGATACACACAACACCTGGAGACCTGAAAATAAATGGCATTCTTAGTTATTAGTTATTAAATATAATAATAAAGTGAGTGAGTAATACAATAAATGATAGCCAGATTAGATACTCAATTTTTAAGACTATTAATAACAAGGTACTAATTGTGGACAATGATACATCAATACCAAGCGTAATCCTACACAAAACTCCAAAAATGATACTGTCATGTTATAGTACATAAGTATCATAAGATTGTCTAAAAATGTCAAGTTCCCTTTCTAGCGTGTGCAATAGGACAAATTATGTACAGCATCTCTGTTTATTTGATCTCTGTATATAAAGGATTGTGTAGTCAGCACTATATCTAGCCACCTTTTTATTTCATAGTCTTAAATCGGGTATATATCAGAGTTAGGTGCACCGATGAATGTACTACTAACTTGGTTTTATGTTTAGCAATAGCGTCCTCAACCATTTGACTACTCTGTCCTCTATATGATAATAGGAGTAGTGTTGATCTATAAGTAAGGCTTACGAATAGTACCATCTTAGCGCTGTTGATCATGAAATTAAGTGTTGCTTTGAGGTCTCCACACTACTATTTACATCTTATTCTCCCATAGGATGCTGTAACAGTAATAGGAATTTGAATGACAATCTTGAATCAATTTAGAATTCTAGTTGACTAAGTTAATTTTGGTAATCTATCGTTTTGGGTACGTAAAATCGCCCGCGATTTGTAATGTGAAAAACAGGTGACTCCTTAAATTTTAATAATTATTTCACATTTTGAGGAGGATTTATGTTTTAAAAAAATCAAAAATGTTTCCTTGATTCATTTCTGTACCTGTTTTTAAACAATTGAATTAAAACTTTTCCGTAATAAATGAAGACTAGCGATGTTTCCAACAGATGCAACCATGCTCATTTACTATAGCAGCCATCTTGTCTAAGTTTTATTTTTATAAGCTTTTAGCGCCAGATTCAGGGGGAAGCCACTCTATTTTACAAATGGCTGCTGTTTATATAGCAAATCTTGCTCTCAGACACTGCTGTTTAAAGTTAATTTCTGGCCTATATCGATATATTTAGCCATTGATTTAGGTTTATTATTCATTTATCTATAATATTTGACACAAAAGTATGACAATATACATCTATTAAAGCCTTGACAATGAGGTAACGTTTTCGTACATAAATAGCCGCGGGCGATTTTACGTACCCAAAACGATAGATTACCTTAATTTTTTTCAAAATTAATACCTATCAAAATACACTGTTTAACATGTAGAAATTTGTTCTATAATTGTGTCTACTGTTCCTCTCTCTCTCTCCATGAATTAATATTAAAGACAGTTTCAAATCCTTAAACAAATAGGCCTACTACAATAAAATTTAGTTGTTTTTTTTAAGTTAAAGTGAATGATTAGGCCCTATTTATTAATTTATTAACATTTAAGCCCCCCCCCCCCCCCCATGTGCTTGATAATTATACCTAAAGTTGAAAACCAATAAATACATATATCTATAAAAAATCAATATAATCCCAAACATACTTGCATACTTTTCAATACACAAAAAAACGCTGACAAAATTAACAGCCCTCTAATTACGATTTTTTGTTATTTAGTATTAGAATCTAGATCTATATCTAGATCTAGATCATAACTAAAATAATTAGCCTAAAATTAACATTTCTGAGTCTGCCACATAACTTCACTGCTTAAGATATTATGAATTAGATTAGACAATCAGAACTTTAGATTTAATTTTTAGATAGTTTTCCCTTGAAAACATAGATCTAATCTAGATCTAGATCCTAAAACTTTTAGTAACTAGATCTATCATTTAGTCTAGAATTTAGATTATTGTAAAATTTAATTATAGCCTAAGGCCTAAGGGGTCGTCCATAAATGACGTCACACTCGTAGGGGAGGGGGGGGCGTAATTTTGTGACGGTGTGTGATGAGGGGGAGGGGGGGGGGTTCAGATGTTGCGACTTCACACTGTGACTTTTGCATTATAAAAAAGCCTTGTTGGAAAACTAATTTTAGACGTTATATTGGGTTTTAGAAAACTGTTTTAATAAATTGTAATAGGAATTGATAAAAATACTCTATATATAGACAGAGTTCAGACAAGATTTTGGAACAATATCGATGTATTAAGAAAAATTCAACTGCAATTTTGAGAGAGAGGGGTTGCAGGCTGAAGTGTGACGTCATTTTAGGGATGGGGGTTTGGCTTTTTGTGACGATGTATGACGGAGGGGAGGTGGAGGTAAAAATCGTCCAAAAAAGCGTGACGTCGTTTATGGATTACCCTAATGCCAAAATAAGCAGAATATAGTATTATTAATATATAGATCTAGATCTATCTACTAGGGCCTATAGATTATAGACTCTAGATCTAGGCACATTTTATTACCTCAAATAAACTACCTTTTATTTAATCATTTATTTAATGAATGACTTATGAAGTTTCCAACAAAAAAATACGAGATTTCCAGATTCTGTATAAATAAAGTTATACTGCTTCTCACTGTTGAACTAAAATGGCTGCAGTGGGCCTACCTTTTTTACCATGACTGGATACAAAGTCTTTTGTTAAGAAAAATGGCGAAGGACCGGGATGCTGGCTTGCGAACAATAGGAAGGAATGTGAACAAAGGGACAATGGGCGAGAGGGGCCAGCGGCAGTAGCGCACACAATTTTTAAAAGTTTAACAAAATGTTTAACACATGCAACGTAGTTTGTTATCAATGCTATGTTTAAATTAGAGCATGATATTAAAAGATAACTTATTTTAGTAAACATATATTAAGTTTAACAAGCATATATAACTAAAATTACTGCAGTGAATACATAAATCAGTGTAATCTTGGCAGCCAAGATAAAAACGGTTAAATATCAAGGTATCAAGGGATGCAAGCATGTACAAATCTTGGCTGTACCCTGGCGTAAGCTTGTCCAGTGTATGGCCAAGATAACCATATTGGGCCAACGAAGGGCCGACCCTGGTATTACATACTGTGTTAGCTGGGGACATGCCTACTAATTCGGTCCAAATTTTTCTTAATTCATAAAAAATTAATTAGGCATCCAATTAAGTCAAATTTAGTTTCAGATTGCATTGTCTTCATGTCTTGACCCACGTGCCAACTGTGAATCGTATCGGTCAAGTAGAACTGTCCGAATTTTCACTCCTGCGTTTCCGTCTAGACTGACGACAGACTGACGAGGAAGTGAGTTAAATAAAAGCTTGTAAAAATCATGTCTATGGCACGAGTTCCCATCCCCTGTTGTTTTAAATAAGAATATTCGAGAAAGTTTAGGGGAGATCACTCCCGGATTATTTTTTAAAGAGCCACTAACATTATTTTTTCCAATATTTTGGTATTTGATTAGAATTAGGTAAATAAATTTAATTGTTTATTTGAAATAAATACCGTTAAATATGAACTAATATTGATTCATAGAAAAACATGTTTCGCACAAAAAGTGTTTTAGATAGTTCTGCTATGATTAAATTAGATATCAAATAATATGACTATAGGACAATCCCAATCCACCTTGGAAGCCAACAACTTTGTTTTTTCTTTCTTTATTGTCACCACTGGTTCAGAAGGTGTCTCCCATAGCCAAGTAGCCCTCAACTCTGACTAACTGGCTTAGATATATGTTTGATAACTGAATCGGTCGCTTCTGTCCTTCGGTTCTCACAGTGCTTATCTTCCACCCTACTCATTCCCCACAGTCCAATACCTGGCTCCACCGTAGAAAATTAATAACTAAAATACTTCGGTAGAGGGATGCATTTCGAATAAAATAAAATTCCTCTTTAAAGTTGTTTTTCTTTACAGTATAATATTTTTATGAGTTTTGAAAATGAAATAATGTAACTATTAATATTAGTGCATGGAAATCGAGAGCCGCACCGTGACATCAAAAGAGCCGCATGCGGCTCGCGAGCCGCAGGTTGCCGACCCCTGGATTAGACAGCCCTAATAGGCAGACTGGCGGGAACCCACAACCCCCATCAATTACCATAGGACCCACTCCCCCGCATCCCCAACCCGCCCTCAAGATGAACCCACATGTACTGCACGCAGGTAGCCACAAGATGAACCCCTAGGTACTGCACGCTGGTGGCCGCAGGATCAACTCGACCAACCATAGGATCAACTCGACCAACCATAGGATCAACTCGACCAACCATAGGATCAACTCGACCAACCATAGGATCAACTCGACCAACCATAGGATCAACTCGACCAACCATAGGATCAACTCGACCAACCATAGGATCAACTCGACCAACCATAGGATCAACTCGACCAACCATAGGATCAACTCGACCAACCATAGGATCAACTCGACCAACCATAGGATCAACTCGACCAACCATAGAATCAACTCGACCAACCATAGAATCAACTCGACCAACCATAGGATCAACTCGACCAACCATAGGATCAACTCGACCAACCATAGGATCAACTCGACCAACCATAGGATCAACTCGACCAACCATAGGATCAACTCGACCAACCATAGAATCAACTCGACCAACCATAGAATCAACTCGACCAACCATAGGATCAACTCGACCAACCATAGGATCAACTCGACCAACCATAGGATCAACTCGACCAACCATAGGATCAACTCGACCAACCATAGGATCAACTCGACCAACCATAGGATCAACTCGACCAACCATAGGATCAACTCGACCAACCATAGGATCAACTCGACCAACCATAGGATCAACTCGACCAACCATAGGATCAACTCGACCACCCGATGCACTATAAACCCTACTTCGAGAAACCTACATCTATCACATCCCAGCGATAATCAAACGACAAACTTCAATAGCTCAGAACACCATCACATCCCATCAAACGACAAACTTCAATACCTCAGGACCCCATCTCCACTTCAGGCCCAACACCCGTTGGTCAAAATAATAAAAAATAATATATTTCAATTAATTCTACCACACGATAACAGCGAACACATTTCGATACTCCCTATCAAGTCTCGATACTCCCTAACAAGTCTCGATACTCCAACACAAAAAGTCTCGATACTCCCTAACAAGTCTCGATACTCCAACACAAAAAGTCTCGATACTCCAACACAAAAAGTCTCGATACTCCCTAACAAGTCTCGATACTCCCTAACAAGTCTCGATACTCCAACACAACAAGTCTCGATACTCCAACACAACAAGTCTCGATACTCCAACACAAGATTCGATACTTCAACACAACAAGTATCGATACTCCAATACAACAAGTCTCGATACTTCAGCACAACAAGTCTCGATACTTCAACACAAGTCCCGATACTCCAACACAACAAGTCTCGATACTCCAACACAACAAGTCTCGATACTCCAAAACAAGATTCGATACTTCAACACAACAAGTATCGATACTCCAATACTACAAGTCTCGATACTCCAACACAACAAGTCTCGATACTCCCTAACCACGAAACCACACCACCTACCTCCCCCAGGCAGAACACCCAATCATCGGCTACACGACAACAGCCAACAGACCGCAACACCACAAAACTTGAAACTACACAACTACAAAACTAAATTAGAAACGCCCATACAAAGATTCAACACCACCCACACAATTTCAACACCACCCACATAATGTCATTACGGGGTGTGTTGTCTGTCGTGTTGCGGTGTCGTGGTTGTGTGTGTTGTGGTCTGTGTGGTGTGCTGTTTTAAATGTGTTACTTGACCTCCAATGTGTTCGCCAACGGCTATCACGTGACCATGTCATGTCCTGTGGAGCGAGCTGCCATTTGATCCTCGGTTATCTGCCCGTTGCTCACCTCGCTGGCTCGTCTTGTCCCTGTAGCCTTGACCTTGGAGAGTCCAAGTACGCGTCTCGATTTGTCACATGACCTGCCCGTAGATTTGACACGTGACTTCTGCCCGTCCTGGCTATAGAGTAATGGTACACTACATGTAGCTTGACGGGCGCTTGCTATACCAGTAGACTGACTGCCTACACCCACCATGGGCATGTAACGCCATAACCGCATAACTTTGTGATGGCGTCAAGTCAACAAGACAACGCCTCAATGGAGGAGACAATGCAGAACTCGACTCTACTGACGCAAGGACTCGGTCTAGCAGACAACAGGGATCACCTACAGCTGTGTGTGGTGCACATTCTGCTCGCACTCTGGGGCTGCTTGGCTAACTCCAGTCAGGTACGTCCTCTACCTAGGCAGGTGTTGGCTAACTCCAGTCAGGTACGTCCTCTACCTAGGCAGGTGTTGGCTAACTCGAGGTACGTCCTCTACCTAGGCAGGTGTTGGCTAACTCCAGTCAGGTACGTCCTCTACCTAGGCAGGTGTTGGCTAACTCCAGGTACGTCCTCTACCTAGGCAGGTGTTGGCTAACTCCAGGTATGTCCTCTACCTAGGCAGGTGTTGGCTAACTCCAGTCAGGTACGTCCTCTACCTAGGCAGGTGTTGGCTAACTCCAGTCAGGTACGTCCTCTACCTAGGCAGGTGTTGGCTAACTCCAGTCAGGTACGTCCTCTACCTAGGCAGGTGTTGGCTAACTCCAGTCAGGTACGTCCTCTAACTAGGCAGGTGTTGGCTAACTCCAGTCAGGTACGTCCTCTACCTAGGCAGGTGTTGGCTACCTCCAGTCAGGTACGTCCTCTACCTAGGCAGGTGTTGGCTAACTCCAGGTACGTCCTCTACCTAGGCAGGTGTTGGCTAACTCCAGTCAGGTACGTCCTCTACCTAGGCAGGTGTTGGCTAACTCGAGGTACGTCCTCTACCTAGGCAGGTGTTGGCTAACTCCAGTCAGGTACGTCCTCTACCTAGGCAGGTGTTGGCTAACTCCAGGTACGTCCTCTACCTAGGCAGGTGTTGGCTAACTCCAGGTATGTCCTCTACCTAGGCAGGTGTTGGCTAACTCCAGTCAGGTACGTCCTCTACCTAGGCAGGTGTTGGCTAACTCCAGTCAGGTACGTCCTCTACCTAGGCAGGTGTTGGCTAACTCCAGTCAGGTACGTCCTCTACCTAGGCAGGTGTTGGCTAACTCCAGTCAGGTACGTCCTCTAACTAGGCAGGTGTTGGCTAACTCCAGTCAGGTACGTCCTCTACCTAGGCAGGTGTTGGCTACCTCCAGTCAGGTACGTCCTCTACCTAGGCAGGTGTTGGCTAACTCCAGGTACGTCCTCTACCTAGGCAGGTGTTGGCTAACTCCAGTCAGGTACGTCCTCTACCTAGGCAGGTGTTGGCTAACTCGAGGTACGTCCTCTACCTAGGCAGGTGTTGGCTAACTCCAGTCAGGTACGTCCTCTACCTAGGCAGGTGTTGGCTAACTCGAGGTACGTCCTCTACCTAGGCAGGTGTTGGCTAACTCCAGTCAGGTACGTCCTCTACCTAGGCAGGTGTTGGCTAACTCCAGGTATGTCCTCTACCTAGGCAGGTGTTGGCTAACTCCAGTCAGGTACGTCCTCTACCTAGGCAGGTGTTGGCTAACTCCAGTCAGGTACGTCCTCTACCTAGGCAGGTGTTGGCTACCTCCAGTCAGGTACGTCCTCTACCTAGGCAGGTGTTGGCTAACTCCAGGTATGTCCTCTACCTAGGCAGGTGTTGGCTAACTCCAGTCAGGTACGTCCTCTACCTAGGCAGGTGTTGGCTAACTCCAGACGTCCTCTACCTAGGCAGGTGTTGGCTAACTCCAGGTACGTCCTCTACCTAGGCAGGTGTTGGCTAACTCCAGTCAGGTACGTCCTCTACCTAGGCAGGTGTTGGCTAACTCCAGTCAGGTACGTCCTCTACCTAGGCAGGTGTTGGCTACCTCCAGTCAGGTACGTCCTCTACCTAGGCAGGTGTTGGCTAACTCCAGTCAGGTACGTCCTCTACCTAGGCAGGTGTTGGCTAACTCCAGTCAGGTACGTCCTCTACCTAGGCAGGTGTTGGCTAACTCCAGACGTCCTCTACCTAGGCAGGTGTTGGCTAACTCCAGGTACGTCCTCTACCTAGGCAGGTGTTGGCTAACTCCAGTCAGGTACGTCCTCTACCTAGGCAGGTGTTGGCTAACTCCAGGTACGTCCTCTACCTAGGCAGGTGTTGGCTAACTCCAGGTATGTCCTCTACCTAGGCAGGTGTTGGCTAACTCCAGTCAGGTACGTCCTCTACCTAGGCAGGTGTTGGCTAACTCCAGTCAGGTACGTCCTCAACTTAGGCAGGTGTTGGCTAACTCCAGTGATGTCCTCTACCTAGGCAGGTGTTGGCTAACTCCAGTGACGTCTTTCATTTAGGCTGCATTCTCCCATGTATCACATGTTGTCTATTTTCACAATGTTCACACTACGCTTACTTTCAGATAGTCAACATTTTATTCAGCCGACAGTTGAGATCTCAGCTGAAAAATGTATGTTTTCTCAACCTTTGTCTAGTGGAACTGGTCAACGCCGGCTTTCTGTGTCCACTCTACTCGGACACTCTGATGCAGGTACGGTGCGAGTCACGACACACCGTGGCCGGGTTTGGGTTTTGTTATTTATCGGCAATTCTTATTTCGGCGAAAGATAGAGGAAGTACGCAACGTGCTTATATATCCTCTTACAACCGATAGAGGATAAATATAACTTCTGGCTGTTGAGAGGAAATAAGCATTGTGTTTATTTCCTCGACAGGATATGAGAGTATATGAGCACTTGCGTATTTCCTTAACGGTATGACAAAATTGTCTGAGGAAAAATAAAAATAAAAATACCTTTACGTAAAATATAGATCTCAACGTCAAAAGATACTTATTTCATTAATTCAGTTAAAATTCGTAAAATTTATTCTGAAAAAAATCATTAATATTATTTCAGAGTATCCTTAGACTTAGCCCTAGCCCTGACACTTATCCTAAGTAAAATATAACGCGTTAAAAATTAATGCCATTTGCTCTTATGACAATAACAAAAAGCTAGAACAAGTTTCGAACCCGAGACTTTTGCTTGCCGGCACACTATCAATTCTGCCAATGAATCTAATTATCTTTTGACGTTTATATCTACATTTCTTGGAGAAATGGTTGTGTTTTTCCTCAGACAATTTCTTCATTCTGTAGAGGAAGTGCTTATATCCTCTCACATCCTGTCGAGCAAATAAACACTGTTCTTATTTTCTGTAAATAACCGTATTTTCTCTATCGTTTGCCGAAATAAGCACTACCAAATATATCATCCAGTAGTTTTTCTATTGCTAACCCACCATCTAAATAAGTCGGGCTCTATGTGCAGGGCACCTGGAGGCACAGTGTCACCACCTGTGTTGTCTACGAGCTGACCTTCTACACACAGGTGTGTGTGTCCACCCTCGGTGTGCTGGCTGTTCTGCTCGAGCGGTTCTACTACCTGCTGACCTTGCGAACCTCACAGGTCAAGGTCTGGTCTACAGCCCTACTGGCCACGCCTTGGCTCCTCGGTCTGCTGCTGGTGCTGCCTTTGTTCTGGTATGGGTCGTCTGCTAGACTCAGTCTGGTAGGTCATCGATTAGACAGCACATCGCGGTCTATATTTAAGTCAAGAAAGTCTATAATTCAGACAGCACATCGCGGTCTATATTTATTAAGTCAAGAAAGTCTATAATTCAGACAGCACATCGCGGTCTATATTTAAGTCAAGAAAGTCTATAATTCAGACAGCACATCGCAGTCTGTATTTCAGTCAAGAAAGTCTATAATTCAGACAGCACATCGCGGTCTGTATTTCAGTCAAGAAAGTCTATACTTCAGACAACACATCACGACCGTTATTTCTCTGCTGTTCACAGGTGTCTGGTTCGTGTGAAATCATTTGGAAAAAACATTACCAAACCCTGACAATATTCGCCAGCTTTTTCTGCCCAGCCTTCCTCGATTTGGCTCTGGTTGCCGCCCTCGTCATGATGCACGTCATGTTGTCAGTCGTTGCTAGGAAACCAGAGTTTCAGTCTAATCAAGACAGGTAGTAAATTCCACTAATCGTTAGCTTTGCTGGGTGTCTGTCGATTCGGTGCAGAACGTAAAAATCTCGTTAGATTTGCTGTAACTTGAAGTTTGATATGTGGATGTGTCTCACTCATCAGTGTGTAAGTGTGTGGGGGGTGTGAGTGTGGATCCAGACTTTTTTCTCCGGGGGTGCACTTGAAATTTTCGGGGGGGGGGGGCGGACAACCATTTTCGGGGGAGGGGGGGGGGCGGACACTGTCAAAAGTATATATTTTCTATATAAATTCCATTTCGTTCGGTGCCCCCCGAAGAGATGTCTGGAAGAAACTCTGGTGTGGATGTGTATGTGTGCCCCACTAAGACCTTAACCTTCTCTCCACAGGACGGTACCGTGTGAGTGTGTGAGCGTGTATGTGTGTCCAGTTTGACCTTGACCTCTCCGCAGGACGGTACCGTGTGAGTGTGTCAGCGTGTATGTGTGTCCAGTTTGACCTTGACCTTCTCTCCACAGGACGGTGCTGTGTGAGTCTCTGCGGGTCATGCTACTGACCAGCTTCACGTGCGTGCTCCTCCAGTTTCCCTTCTTCCTGGTGCTGCTGCTGGACATGTTCTGCCAGAGAGAGCAGAGTGCCGGCTGTGGTCAGCCAGAGGGCACGTGGGCGGGGGTCATGATGCTCATCATGCTCAAACCGGGGGTGACTCCACTCACTGGACTCGCCTACTCCGACCTGAGGCGCGGGTTCTACGTCTTCTGGCGCCGAGAGAAATGTCGAGAGGTTTACACTGGTTCAGAACTGTGTAGTGTAGGCCAGTCGCAGCTCACGCTTCAGTCCAGCCTCATGTGACGTCATTGGGTTTTTTTAAAGATCAAAGTCTCGAATAACCTAAATTGAGAAGAAAATGAACTAACGGCAGTTTTTTTTTTATATTGAAGAAAGTTCCGGAAGAGAAAGTCACGTTAAACAGACTTTCTTTCGATGATCTTTCCATGGAAAGTTTTTACAAGCTTCTATATATCTTGCTTCATCACGTTTATTAGGTGCGCAATGGTTTTAGTCATGAAACTCTATAGTAATATTTTTAAATTTAAAGTACTGAAAAAATGCATGAATTGATAAAGTGCAATATGGTAGATAAAACATGGATATTTTAAACACTGCCTTTTATTTATTTTATACACTGAACATACTGTTTACTAATTATTAATCGAACTTTCCGTTTGCGGACAGGCTGGGGTTTTTACAAGCTTTTATTTAACTCACTTCCTCGTCAGTCGTCAGTCGTCAGTCTAGACCGAAACGCAGGAGTGAAAATTCGGAAACTTCTACTTGACCGATACGATTCACACTTGGCACGTGGGTCAAGACATGAAGACAATGCAATCTAAAATTAAATTTGACTTAATTGAATGCCTAATTAATTTTTTATGAATTAATTAAAATTTGGACCGAATTAGTAGGCATGTCTAGCCAACTACACCACACGCGTCATCACGTTCAGTAGCTGCGCCATCACGGTACGTTCAATAGCTGCGCCATCACGTTCAGTAGGCGCGCAATGGTTTTTAGTCATGTAACTCTATTGTAAATAAAACATGTAAAGTACTGAAAAAAAATTCATAAAAAACGTTTTAATAACAAGCTTTTATGTAATAATGCACTAAAAAGTAGAAAATAAATTATAGACTACTATTTAAATTACTATAAAGAAAAGCGTGGGTCTCTTCTCAAATATTAGTTAAGGTATCCAATCGGTACTAAAGTGACCCACGCTTTTCTTTATAGTAATTTAAATAGTAGTCTATAATTTATTTTCTACTTTTTAGTGCATTATTACATAAAAGCTTGTTATTAAAACGTTTTTTATGAACTTTTTGTATTAAATGTATGTAGCCTATTTCCGGGTCATTTTGTTTTAAAAGTAGCGCTTCTCATTATTATTAATTATACAGTGGCGGAACTAGAACCTCCCCCGCCCCCACCCTCATATTTTTGAGCCCATACACGCACACACACAAGAATCTGTGTGTGAACGTTGTTGTGGATGTGAACTAGGGGGGTTCCGGTCAAGGCGGCCATATAAAACCCAGTGACCATTTTGGACATTCTTTTTCCTTACTGAGACTATCGAGAATGCAGCCAGTGATCTAAGTGAACTGTGCTGCTCCGGGTGTCTCAGGGGTTGGGTTGGGTTAAGCTACTCCTTTTGTCTCAGGGGTTGGGTTGGGTTAAGCTGCTCCTTGTGTCTCAGGGGTTGGGTTGGGTTAAGCTGCTCCTTCTGTCTCAGGGGTTGGGTTGGGTTAAGCTGCTCCGGGTGTCTCAGAGGTTGGGTTGGGTTAAGCTGCTCCTTGTGTCTCAGTGGTTGGGTTGGGTTAAGCTGCTCCGGGTGTCTCAGGGGTTGGGTTGGGTTAAGCTGCTCCTTGTGTCTCAGGGGTTGCCGTTGCAACTTGGCTGGGTGTTTGGTGTGTATTGTTTTTCTGTGTTGTCTCTTTTGATTTTGATTTGCGTAGTACTAGGTTTTAGTATAAATTGATTTTAGTGTTTATTGGTCCCATAATGTTTTTTGTTCAATAAATGTATGAGCTGAAAATCTTTTGTTTTTATTTTAGATTAATTAAGACTAGGGTTTTAACCACCGTTGGTTTAGCCACGGTTGCACTGACGCCCGATAGTTGATTAGCTTGGGGATAGATTTACATTCTTTGAGACACACACTCTGTCAAGGCTTACACACACACACACACACACACACATATGTATGAGGGGTCAAAACTGACCTCGACTGATCGGCTACTTATATGACCTTTAAATCGAAAAAATCTTTTACCGAACAACCCCCCCCCCCCCCGATATATTATGATGTGATAGGAAAACGCCTTGGGATTTTAGAAAAAACTCGCCATATCCGGGGAAAATCTGTAAAGTGGTCAAAAATGACCAGTCGTATTTCCCTATATAATAAATGTAATATATGTAAAATAAACAATGTAATTTCAGCACATATTTTATGGTAATTAACCTCTGTACATCTGGCTAACTTTTTTGCATGCACCTCTATAGATAACTATGCCGTATGGAAAAACTGTTAGTCAGACTCTAAGCCCTCGAAGAGAGCTAAAAATGACAGCGAGTGAAATTCTCTTTATATGAGCTATTTATAAAAAAAATTTCGAACGATCCCCCTAATATTTTGTGAGGTCGTAGACCGACCCTGGAGGGTAACAAAAAAAACTTTATTTCCGTCGGAAAAAAACCTTGAACCGTTAGATTTGTCCAGATGCCGGATATTGTTTATGCAAATGTAAATAAAGACATACGTCATTCGGTCTATGTACAAGGGAGGTAACTTTTAAAGTAATAATTTTAAAATTATTTTTATACTATTTTCAACAAAAACAGAAAATCACAAAGTATAGCATGCGTTTAAATTAGTACTTCGTTATAGATTAAGTAATGTATCGTATTTAAATTGTAAAAATGTATCAATAAGTTTTTTTTTTTTTTTTGCAAAGCTAGGCAGTATGCCTAGTATATATAAAACTAGTATATATAATAAGCTGTTTACTACTTTAACCAATTTCATAGTAAAAGTAAAGTAGATCTATATCCATCGTGAGCGAACTAGACAAACTCATTGAGTGTTTTTGCCGAAAAGTGTGTACAGTGTAACTTCGTGTTTGGCAAGTCGGACAAAAGTATATGAAGAATAACAATAGTTTGATGTGTTTAATTGTTTCCATTGTTAGTTTTATACTCATGTTTCGTATTTAGATTAGTAATTTAGAATAAATTGTTTTTTATAGCTATGCCATTCTTTAGAAAGTTTTTTTGTTTTGTTTTGTAAATTATAAATTATGAGAAGAAATTGGGCCTTTATGCCTTGCTTATGCGTGCTATGTGCTAGTTTCTAGGGCCCTTATGCCTAGCTTATGCAAGATCAGACATATCACAAGATTGCTTCACCCCATCCCACCCATACCACCCACCCCCACAACAAAATGAGACACCGGTCCCCACCCTCACAACAAAATGTGACACCAGCCCCCCACCCCACAAAAAAATGAGACACCAGCCCCCGCCCCACCCCCACAACAAAATGAAATACCAGCCCCCACCTTCACAACAAAATAAGACACCAGTCCCCACCCCACATCAAAATAAGACACCAGCCCCCACCTCCACCCCCCCCCCCACAACAAAATAAGAAACCAGTCCCTACCCCACAACAAAATGAGACACCAACCCCCCCCCCCCCACAACAAAATAAGACACCAGCCGCCACCCCACATCAAAATAAGACACCAGCCCCCACCCCCACCCCCACAACAAAATAAGACACCAGCCCCCACCCCCAACCCCACCCGCAACCCCCCCCCCCCCACAATAAAATGAGACACCAGCCCCCGCCCCTCCTCCTATGACTAAGTACGACTACAAAAATACCCCAACACACACAACCCGATGACAAGAGCAGGTCGATAGATGACAAACTTGGATTTCTTCATGCGGGCTGGCGTCTATAGACTCGTGACGTCATACCTGGAAAGTTTCTTCCCATAGAAATCTGTGTGAGACACACTGAGACACGGAGAGACACATAGAGACACAAATAGACACACGGAGAGACAGAGACTCAGCGGGAGACACACAGAGAGACACAGAGAGACACGGACTGAAAGAGAGATACACCGAGAAACACAGATTGAGAATTACTCGTGTAATGGGTGACACATCTACCCGACCCTAATCAAACACATTGTGTCATGTACACACGTACATACATATCTGGCACAAACCTGTCTGGTCGGCCGTGGGGGGGGGGGGGGGGATTGACCATACCAAGTTATGAGAGGAGGTATTCAAAGTATGGTGACGTTTTGTTTTTCTCTAAAAACCCTGCCTGTGTATCGAGCGGCCTGTTGATAATGGAGCGGCCGTTGGTGAACTGCGTCGATACAGCCCCACCCCATTCTTGTTAGTCACCAGTGCCCCCCCCCCCCCCTCACTGCGTCTCGTGTCTGCTTGATCGATCGCTCGCAACATCCGGGCGATCGATGAGCACACGGCACGGCGTTCCAGCCTGCTCATTCCTGCACATTGTCGCAGAACAGACTTGCCAAGTTGGTCGCTCAAATCAACTTGTTGTTTGACGTCTAGTCGTCCCCTCAATTCTGCTCCCTATGGTGTCTTTCTATTCAGCTATAGCATTGCTTTCTATTTAATAATTTACAACAACAAAAATTCTGACCTCTAAAATACAATTAGTGTCTCAAAATGTAAACTCCGTTTGTTAGCATTTTATGAGAGCAAAGTCTTTATATGATTTTTTAAAGAGAACTCAGAAAGTCCTTTAGATGTTTGTTTTTCTTCTGTGTGAGCGAGGCGTGTAAATGTTTCATGTGTGAGCAAGATATGACAATGTTTTGTGTGTGAGCAAATCTTGTTGCTGTATGTGCACGTGTCTTGTCCAGCTCTCCACGCGCTGATGACCTAGTTTACCCGCCACCTGGCCACCATGTCGTCTCGCGATGACCTGTGGATCGATGCTTCAACAAGCGCCGGCACTTCCTCTACGGTCGCCATGGAGATGATGTCATCTGGCGTTATGCTAATGTTGCTGGGAGCAGTGAAGACGAGGCCGACACCAGGCACACTGGCACTGGTGAGTGAAGGACATTGGCGTTCACTTTTTCTCACCCAGCCAACAGCCTTATTCAACAGGATTGCTGTGTAGTGGAACAGTGCTGTCGTGTAGTAGAACAGTGCTGTCGTGTAGTGGAACAGGATTGTCGTGTAGTGGAACAGGATTGTCGTGTAGTGGAACAGGATTGTCGTGTAGTAGAACAGGATTGTCGTGTAGTGGAACAGGATTGTCGTGCTGACGTCATGAAACAGGAGCGAAGGCTGACCAGGTTCGTTTAACTCAGGCCAGCAGATATGGGGACGGTGCTGTCCCTATCGCCCCCCGCCCGGCGCCCGCTCACTGAGGACGTTAACAACTACGAGGTGCTCAACAACTACAGAAACAACAACAACAATAACAACAACGGTAAGGAGAAAAGCTTCAAGCGACATTCCATTTTTCTCAGCGCATTGAGTTGGAAAAAGTTTACCGTCAACCCAAAGAAAAAGGAGAAGAACTTGATCAAACTCTCAAACTCTGCTTTCCTACATGGCTCCAAGTTCGACACCAACTACAACATTGAAAACTTCAACCTCAACAACTTCCACAAGTCCGTCTCGTGTTATAATTTAAAAGCTGCGCCAGACGAGACCCCGGCCCCAGTTAAAGCCACGTCCATCAAAAAATTTGAAAAGCCGCCCAGTCCCAAGAGAACCGTGATCCAAGCCTCCACATCGGAGCTGCTCAAGTGTCTGGGGGAGTTCCTCAAACGTAAGTGTAAGCGTCTGAAGCGGTTTGAGGCGTCAGACGCCATCTTGTGGCTGCGGTCTGTGGACCGCTCCTTGCTGCTGCAGGGCTGGCAGGACATCGCGTTCATCAACCCCGCCAACGTCGTCTTCATCTTCCTGCTGGTCCGCGACCTGCCCTCGGGCGAGATGCACCACGAGCAGGAGCTGCAGGCCTACGTGCTGACCTGCCTGTACCTGTCCTACTCCTACATGGGCAATGAGATCAGCTACCCGCTCAAGCCGTTCTTGGTGGAGGAGAACAAGGACCGCTTCTGGGACAGGTGTCTCTTGGTGGTCAACAAACACAGCTCCAACATGCTCCGTCTCAACAGGGACCCCGGCTACTTCACGGATGTGTTTAGTGAACTCAAGACCTACTCCCCTTGTATATGAACCAATGGGAACGCTTCATTCCATGATCTCTTTAGCCCTTCACCGAACTTTTGATTTGATCACATAACTAGGTCATTGCATCTGACCAGAGCTCAGTATTTTAGGCTTCTGATGTTCCCATAATTCAAACGTCGTCCAGATGGCTTCAGGACAGAGTAACAGATTTTACAGCCCCATGTTTCCGCTTTGTGTTTGGGTGTGTGTGTCGGCAGTTGGTCAACGCCAGATGTGTTTTTGTGTAAGTGTAGGCAACTTGGGATTGGCCATTGTTGAAAACTTCTCGTGTGTAAGTGTAGGCAACTTGGGATTGGCCATTGTTGAAAACTTCTCATGTGGATTAGGCTAACTTCGTGTCATCACAGCACGGTCTGTTGTATTGGTAATAAATGTCATACAGACACAATCACACAGGCACAATCACACAGACACAATCACACAGGCACAATCACACAGGCACAATCACAAAGGCACAATCACAAAGGCACAATCACACAGACACAATCACACAGGCACTATCACACAGGCACAATCACAAAGGCACAATCACAAAGGCACAATCACACAGACACAATCACACAGACACAATCACACAGACACAATCACACAGGCACAATCACACAGACACAATCACACAGAAACAATCCCACAGACACAATCACACAGACGTTGTCCAAAATGACCTCGACATTCGTTAATTTTTATTGGTTTAAAATGGTTTCATGAATTGTTTATGGACATGATCTATAATTAGTTTGATTCTACGTACGGCTGATGGAAACAACATGGTGCAGAACATTTCATTATTTATTTCAATGTTGCTCACTTCATGGGACGGCTGGTAGCACGTGTTTGTAGGATGATAAATGTTGGACGTTTGTAGGATAATAAATGTTGGACGTTTGTAGGATGATAAATGTTGGACGTTTGTAGGATGATAATTGTTGGACGTTTGTAGGATGATAAATGTTGGACGTTTGTAGGATGATAAATGTTGGACGTTTGTAGGATGATAAATGTTGGACGTTTGTAGGATAATAAATGTTGGACGTTTGTAGGATGATCAATGTTGGACGTTTGTAGGATGATACATGTTGGACGTTTGTAGGATGATAAATGTTGGACGTTTGTAGGATGATACATGTTGGACGTTTGTAGGATGATAAACGTTGGATGTTTGTAGGATGATACATGTTGGACGTTTGTAGGATGATACATGTTGGACGTTTGTAGGATGATAAATGATGGACATGTTTGTAAAATGATGGACAGGTTTGTAGGATGATAAATAATGGACATGTTTGTTAAAGGATTGTAGAATATTTGTTCAGAATATTTATGATAATTTATACTGAGGCTATATGTGATTGTTTTTTGATAGTGTATGATTACATCTTTATAGTTTGTTTTTTTAATCCATGTATAATTTAGAGTGATAACCTGTTCTTTGATGTAAATAATGACAGATAACATTGTGTCATATGACAGATAACATTGTGTCATATGACAGATAACATTGTGTCATATGACAGATAACACTGTGTCATATGACAGATAACACTGTGTCATATGACAGATAACACTGTGTCATATGACAGATAACACTGTGCCATGTACTTAAATGAGCTATAATTATTAGATCAACTTAAAATGTTCTAAATGTAACACGATACGAGTAATGATCAGCAAGGTTTCGTGTAAACTCAGTATTGTTAAAACGTAGGCTTCAGATATCCATGTCACATTAATGTCACACTCAACTACCAGCGTAGGCAGGTCATAGTTGACATTTCAGAACAAAATCCCATGTTTATATATATATATATATATATATATATATATATATATATATATATATATATATATATATATATATATATATATATATATATATATATATATATAAACGATTTTTAGACGGGATACAATAGTTTGATGAAACTGTAAAGATAAAGCGACACGAGCAAACCGTCCCCATCATTTGTTACAAGGGTCCTTGAGCCCCCCCCCCGGCACCTCCTGCCTACGCCACTAAGTTATCCAAACAATTACAGAGTTTACGTGAATTAAAAAGCTGTCACATTGAGCCTCCATGTCACCCTCAGTTACCAGAATAGAACACACACATCAGGCAATGACACACGGCATTGTCTACTAGAACATGTTTATATTATCATCATATTTTAACACCAGTTTACATTCGGTCCTATTACACACATTCAAATACCTTACCACTACACGCACATACAACTAAATACAATTATTTAATTAGAACAGTGAAAAGCTGAAAACCCAACACACACACACCCACACACAAATATTTCATGTGAAGTATATTTCAGCATCATTCAATGCATAATGCATTTTGTACTATAACTAATTATACTCATTCGATGTACTTGTACGACAAATCAATTCCTGTACTTGTATTAATCAGTCCCAGTACTTGTACGACTGGTCAGTCCCTGTACTTGTACAACTGGTCAGTCCCTGTACTTGCACGACTGGTCAGTCCCTGTACTTGTATTGGTCAGTCCCAGTACTTATACAACTGGTCCGTCCCTGTACTTGTACAACTGGTCAGTCCCTGTACTTGCACGACTGGTCAGTCCCTGTACTTGTATTGGTCAGTCCCAGTACTTATACAACTGGTCAGTCCCTGTACTTGTACGACTGGTCAGTCCCTGTACTTGTATTGGTCAGTCCCAGTACTTATACAACTGGTCAGTCCCTGTACTTGTACGACTGGTCAGTCCCTGTACTTGTATTGGTCAGCCCCTGTACTTGTACAACTGGTCAGTCCCTGTACTTGTATTGGTCAGTCCCAGTACTTGTACAACTGGTCAGTCCTCTGTACTTGTACAACTGGTCAGTCCCTGTACTTGTATTGGTCAGCCCCTGTACTTGTACGACTGGTCATTACCAGTACTTGTACAACTGGTCAGTCCCTGTACTTGTATTGGTCAGTCCCTGTACTTGTACGACTGGTCAGTCAATGTACTTGTACGACTGGTCATTACCAGTACTTGTACAACTGGTCAGTCCCTGTACTTGTATTGGTCAGTCGCTGTACTTGTATTAATCAGTCACAGTAAGTGTACGACTGGTCAGTCCCTGTACTTGTACAACTGGTCAGTCCCTGTACTTGTACAACTGGTCAGTCCCTGTACTTGTATTGGTCAGTCCCTGTACTGGTACAACTGGTCAGTCCCTGTACTTGTATTGGTCAGTCCCTGTACTGGTACAACTGGTCAGTCCCTGTACTTGTATTGGTCAGTCCCTGTACTTGTATTGGTCAGTCCCTGTACTTGTACAACTGGTCAGTCCCTGTACTTGTATTGGTCAGTCCCTGTACTTGTACAACTGGTCAGTCCCTGTACTTGTATTGGTCAGCCCCTGTACTTGTATGACTGGTCATTGTGAAACTATGAACGTTTTGCTACAACAAAGATGTTTGATTAAAATATAAGACGTATCATTTCTCGGCTTTTGTTGATTTTTGTCAAATTTTCATTTTTACAAGCTTTTATTTAAATTGCTTTATTGTTCGTTTGTCTATTTGCTTTTGTGTTATGGGTCGAAGCGGGCGTGTGAAATTTCGACCACCTGTATAGGACCTATTTCTTTCAAACTTAACACGTGGGTCTTGATCTTATTACAAATAAATACAATGCAATGTGACATCAAATTTGACTTAGTTGAATGCTTAATTAATTTTTAAAAACTCTTTTTTTTAAAGTGGGTCACTTTAGTATCTATTGGATACCTTTACTAATGTTAAGGAAGACACCCACGCTTTTCTTTATAGTTATTTAAATAGTAGTCTATAATTTATTTTCTACTTTTTAGTGCATCATTACATAAAAGCTTGTTATTAAAACGTTTTTTATGAATTTTTTTTCAGTACTTTACATGCTTTATTTACAATAGAGTTACATGACTAAAAACCATTGCGCGCCTACTAAACATCACGTTCAGTTGGCGCGCAATGGTTTTTGAACGCAGCCATTACGTGATGGCGCAGCTATTGAAGGTGATGACGCGTGAAGTGTGGTTGGCTAGACATGCCTACTAATTCGGTCCAAATTTTAATTAATTAATAAAAAATTAATTAGGCATCCAATTAAGTCAAATTTAGTTTCAGATTGCATTGTCTTCATGTCTTGACCCACGTGCCAACTGTGAATCGTGTCTGTCAAGTAGAAGTTTCCGAATTTTCACTCCTGCGTTTCTATCTAGACAGACTGACGACTGACGACAGAGGAAGTGAGTTAAATAAAAAAAATTCATAAAAAACGTTTTAATAACAAGCTTTTATGTAATGATGCACTAAAAAGTAGAAAATAAATTATAGACTACTATTTAAATAACTATAAAGAAAAGCGTGGGTCACTTTAGTATCTATTGGATACCTTTACTAATGTTAAGGAAGACACCCACGCTTTTCTTTATAGTTATTTAAATAGTAGTCTATAATTTATTTTCTACTTTTTAGTGCATCATTACATAAAAGCTTGTTATTAAAACGTTTTTTATGAATTTTTTTTCAGTACTTTACATGTTTTATCTACAATAGAGTTACATGACTAAAAACCATTGCGCGCCTACTGAATATCACGTTCAGTAGGCGCGCAATGGTTTTTGAACGCAGCCATTACGTGGTCGTGATGGCGCAGCTATTGATGACGCGTGTGGTGTGGTTGGCTAGACATGCCTACTAATTCGGTCCAAATTTTAATTAATTCATAAAAAATCAATTAGGCATCCAATTAAGTCAAATTTAGTTTCAGATTGCATTGTCTTCATGTCTTGACCCACGTGCCAACTGTGAATCGTGTCGGTCAAGTAGAACTGTCCGAATTTTCACTCCTGCGTTTCCGTCAAGACAGACTTACGACAGACAGAGGAAGTGAGTTAAATAAAAGCTTGTAAAAAGCTTGTAAAAAACGTTTTAATAGCTAACCAATGATTTTACTAACCCTGCTCTTGATTTACGCTACGACAGAGCTATTTTTAGATAACACAAGGAAATTGCGCTAAAATTGTCACTAGACTTTTTTTTAATTACTTGTTATTTATATTGTCAATAATACAAGCTACAAGAACACTCGTGTACAATGTCAATATTTTATGAATGTTTAAATTTGCACTCTTTTAATATTGGAATGATATTTATAAACTCATTTTTCTCGATATTATGTTTTTTGGACATACTGTATTTGTCCTCTGTACATTCGTTATATTGTACTGGTAATAAAACGTTTATAGTATTGAACTTTTTTTAAAATACCGTTTTAATAACAAGCTTTTGTAGAATTATGCACCAAAAGTAAAAATAAAATTATTATTTTCTTGAAATATATGATAGTGAAGCACTATTAAAACAGCCATATGCCTATAGAAAAGTATGGGTCAGTATGTTACGTATTGGAAATCTTTATTAAACATTTAAGAAGCGACACCCACTTTTTAACCATATAATTACGGAATTAAGTTCTGGATGAGATTCTGTCTTAAAGAATGTATTATTATATTGCTTTTGGCACACATAAAGCGTAGGTCAAAGGAAATTTTGTTTCGTTATTTTGTAATGGCCTAAATATATATTGGTACTTACAAGTACCGTCAGGAACGTAGGGCATTTTCTTCCGAAAAATAAAAAAAAATTACAAAACAGGAATAAATTGTAAAATGTATTAACTAATAACATTGCAATCACTGTAATAATCATTTTAATTATTTTTACACAAGCATAACTCAAAAGTATATTTTGAGTATTGATTTATATTGGATTTTCTATGGGAACACATCTTAGATCTTTATCTGACTATACAAACACAGAGAAAGGTGCCGGCATATCCTACTTAATTAGTTCTTAGTGACACATTCTTGTCTGTGGTCTTTCTTGTGTAGTAACAGTCCCTGGACTGAACCTGCTTTTGCTTTCAATAGAATTTACTATGACCCGCATACAAAATATATTGAAAACGAAAGCCTAGTCATTCAGTACACTACTACTAGTAATACTAGTATGATTGTAGCCTACTAGAGGCGTAGCGACCCTTCCCGGGGACAAACTTTCAATTTTCGATTTTGCACCCCATCGCCCTCAAACTTTCGATTTGCACCCTCCCCACCCCCCCCCCCCCCTAAAACTTTCGATTTGCACCTCTTAAAAGACTATTTAACACTCGAATTAATCACTTAATTAAGTGGAAATATCAATTTTCTCTATATATATTGTAGGCAAGATAATTTTCTGTAATACATATAACTATAAAAAAACAAATCTTACTACTAGAACTAGACTTATGCATACAAATAAATTTTACTAAGCCTAGTAAACAAGCCTGCAACTTCTATCTTTATTCTTTTTATTCTTTAGTGATAGAAATCTACATTTAATTACAATATTTGTAAATATTTTTCTAAATGTATAAATATCATTTTTTAAGTACACTCCAATAACTGATTATCAAAATAATAAATTTGTATGTCACTACACATAAAAAATCTGCCATTTCTAAGAAAACCTTAAAATATGACCGTGTGCCCTGACGGTACTCCTCAGTATTCGTGCAAACATTGATCTGATACAAAGTGGTCGTCCATAAATGACGTCACGCTTTTTGTGTGATTTTTACCTCCCCCCCCCCCCCCTCTCCCCTCCGTCACTCATCGTCACAAAAATCAAGACCCCCCCCCCTAAAATGACGTCACACCTCATGCAGCTTATTACCCCATCAAAATTGAAGTTGAATTTTTCTTTAAAAAAACGATATTTTTCCCAAATCTTGTCTGAACTCTGTCAACATATTATAGTGTTTTAATCAATTTTATATTACAGTTTATTAAAACAGTTTTCTAAAACGCCAAATAACGGCTAAAATTCGTTTTCTAGCATTGCTTTTTTATAATGCAAAAGTGTGACGTAACACCCTATGAACACCTCCCTCACCCTCATCACACAACACAGCGTCACAAAATTAAGGACATCATTTATGGACGACCCCAAAGACAATTTGATTAAAATTGAATAAACAGAAGTTAAACACACGTTTTTTTTTTTTGCTTTATAACTTTATATCAGAGGCGTAGCGACCCTTCCCGGCGCCCGGGGACAACCTTTTCGATTTGCACCCCCCCCCCCCCCTCAAACTTTCAATTTGCACCCCCCTCAACCTTTCAATTTATTTTTCCAACCCATTTTGGCGCCCCCTAAGGTCGGCGCCCAGGGACAAATGCCCCCCCCCCACTACGCTACTGCTTTATATAAATAATTATAAAGAAAAACGCAAGTCACTATATTATATATTTGAAACTTTTGACTACTGTTTGGGAAGCGGACCACGCTTTTCTTTATAGTTGTTTAAATAGTAAAATAATATTATATTTTTAAAAACTCATTATTTCCTACTTTTTGGTGCATTATTACATAAAAGGTTGATATTAAAACGTTTTTATTTAGTTATTATTTGCTTTTTATAATTGCACCATTTTGACAAGGGTAGGCGTAGGTTAAATTGAAACAAAACGAAAAGTTTAACATGTTAAACAAAATTTAGCGGAAAATAAAATTGAGAAAAAAGTGGGGTTTAAAGATATAAGCCTAGGTCAAGACTTACAGGCCTGATTTACGACCTATGATATGGCCAATCAAATTTAGTCTTACTAAAGTGGAAATTCGAGTTAAAATGTTGGGTTATTGTAGACTGTTGTTTTTTACAGCCCAGAGGATGAATGTTTAAAAAAGAAAATCGATAAAAACGCATCCGCATAGACTACTGTAATTCAGAGGCGTAGCGACCCTTCCCGGCGCCCGGGGACAAACTTTCAATTTGCACCCCCCTCAACCTTTCAATTTATTTTTCCAACCCATTTTGGCGCCCCCTAAGGTCGGCGCCCGGAAACATATGTACCCCCCGCCCCCCCCCCCCCCCCCTTCGCTACGCTACTGCTGTAATTTATGAGCCATCTTTGTTAAATGATGTCTTGTAGATCTAGATCTATTTCCTTTTCAGTTTTTCGTCATGCAGTAACATAATAACATCTTGTTCTTACTATTTGGAAAAATCAATTTTTTAATGTCTTGTTTGGTACTAGAGTAGTACTAAAGGTTTTAGGCTTTGCGAGGTAACTAGTATGATCTCTATAGTTATACCAATTAAGTACCGGTAGATCTCCTGAATCTAGATCTAGAGAAAAAAATCTAGATCTAAATCTAGATCTCTAGATCTAGACTAGGCCTGTGCAATATCATAGAGTCTAGATCAACGAGGTTGGAACCATGTTTTCACTCTCATTAATTTCAGTTTTTATAGAAGAATCAATGGGGGAGTTTTAAATTAATAGTATAATACCAGTGTCCGATAATAGAATCTGGGGTAATCTATCGTTTTGGGTACGTAAAATCGCCCGCGACTAGTAATGTGAAAAACAGGTGACTCCTTACATTTTAATAATTATTTCACATTTTGAAGAGGATTTATCTTTTGAAAAATACAAAAAATGTTTCCTTGTTTCATTTATGTAGGCATTCCGACTTCCGCTGTTTCGATTCGGTATTCAACATCCGGACTTTTCGATGCAGTCTTTATAAAAACTCGCCCTTTTCCGAAGAATGCCGAATCTCACTGTTGGAATCGAGTTTTTAGAAATATTCGATATAGATATTCTAGTGTAGTCGTATTATATAGTTAGTCTCATAAAAATTCAATTTTCTTCAAATTATAAAAAGAATAGCATATAATTGTAGAGCTTTAAAAATGCAATCCAACAGTACCAATTTTATTAATTTAGCATAATTGGTTGATTAAATATAATTTTTTTAGTGTCGCAAATAAAATATATAGAAACGCGACCAAAAACGCAGGTAAAAAGTCAAATTCACTTGTTTTAAAGCTAGTAAGCAAGAAAAGACATGATTCTTTCTTACTATTGAAATCAGTTTGCTTATACCTACATTTTTTTACACCAAGGTGAAAGTAAATAGTTTATATACATTTATAAAATGCCATTTATATAATTTATTGTATGTTTTGTGATGAATTTTCAATTGGAAAATACCGCATTTGGAAGCAGAAAGGTAAATTCTACAGAACAGATGTTGTTTGGAATGTTATAGATTATAGATCTAGGCCTATATCAAAATGTTTGTTTAATAAAATTCAATTAGAGTCCACCCATTTCTGATGGGTACCTGATATACATTGGGGAAATTAAAGGTAAAAAGTAAAGGCGGCTGTGAATATCGCTGACCACACAGACAATCACTTCATATGGCGAGGTCAAGAAACATGAACTCTACTTCATCTGCCAAATAGATTGCTTTGTCTACAGAGGAATCTTAATTAATGTTTACAGGGGCCTAATAAAATTGAGTTATGTTTGTAAAAACATTAGGCCTAAGCTTTAAAAACTTATTTTGGTCAATATCGGAAAAAATAAAAATCTTTTCGACTAAATGGGTTGAAAAAAGCTTTGAATTTGTTTCATTGTTTGTTATTATATCTTGTAGTATTTGGAATTGAAGCTTTCTTTCTTAATTACAAGTTGTATAAATTTCATACCTTAATGTAATTTCTTTTTAATTCAGTATTAGCCTAAATGTAAGGTAGGCTACAGAATTCAGATATTACCTATGGTTTTGTGATTTTTATATGTTTATAACATTTGTGTTTATGAAATGACCTAATGAAGTTATCAAGCAAACTGTTTTATTATTATTTTAATAGGCCTGCAAGTTATAAGTACAAAATATAGATATCTAATCACTAGATCTAGGTCTAAGTTTAAGAAAAAACTACCAAAAGGGTTTGAAATACTTAAATATAGTACTAAAAGTAGCTATGTTTTGAAAAAAAAATATCTTAAACTGGAGACATTCAATTTAAAAGTCATTATAAAAACTCCACGATCTAGATTTATTTCTAGGTCTCTAGTAGGAATACAGATTTAGAGGCTTTCCCATAAGTATCAATGTACTATCTTAGCTATGTGGGAGGTCAGTACGAGTTCACTGGGAAAAAAATCGGAACTGCCGTAGGGGGGTGGGTTTAGTGCGCAAATGCTCCTGACCGATTGCCAAAAGGTACAGAAATTCTAAAGATACATTTTAAAAGAAAAATGGACGGCTGAACTGCAGTTATCAAAATATCTGTGTAAGTAGAAGTATAAATAATAATATTTTACACAAATATAGCTGTCTTTTGCTAAATCTAGCTCAATTTCCACGAAAATCGCATCCGGTCGCAATAATTTTTATATCAGCTTGTCGGCCATTCAACGATCTATCACGTGTAGCAGACACCAAACAGATTTACCCGTATGGTATTGCGCGAATGCTATTTTTAGCAACAGTGCCGAGACGCGATCGAAAAAAACGAACTAGAAAGTGGCCATAAAAAAGCGGGTCAGGGGAGGTAATTCAACTCGCGTTATGAGACTAGCTATATTATATGTTTCAATTAGAAAATTACCGCCATTATGACAATCTTTAAGCCGAAATCGATCGCACGATTCTAATGAGTTTATCTCGCGAACATGTCCCGTACGGTGCTGTCACATTTTAAATAAGTTTACGTATTAAACCCTTTATAAGTGTCTTGCCATTAGTTGTAAGTGTCCATTAAATAAACAAATATTATTATAATAACGGTTTTATGGCACTTACTACTTCTGCTTACGAGTTATCATACATGTCAAATCCCCGAGCTAGCGCTTCGGCCTTGACAACGCCATGGCGTCGGTTTAGCACCGCATTACCTATTATCGATAAAATACGCGCACTAATGCCAATGACGTAGTTTTCGAAGTTGGAAAGAATTTAAATTGTGGGTGGCACTGTTAAAACTAGATAAAATACGTTGATCAAGTTATCTATTAAAACCGACAGGCAAGAAGCTTAGGCTTACATTAAATAGTGTTAAGCATTTCACACATACCTACTTACTTAGATTTAAGGCTAATACTAATAGCCTTTAATATACTATTATACTTTATACTATAAATAAGTTATAGGCCTATTTCTTAGTATAACTAATGCTATATACTATATGTATCGATTGATAAAGTAAGTCTGGGCCTATTATTGGTTATGATAAGTAAAGAAGCTTGGTGATAAACTTATTTAATTATTTGTAATAATTATGCTTATGACATTAGTAAATAATTAACAAAAGGTGCAGCAATTGACATGGGGGGGGGGGGTACTAATTAATAAGGCAGTGAATTTAGAATGACATGAAAAAGGCATGATAATTATTATTCATAATAATTTAGGATACAATTTTTACATTTAATAATAAAAAGTAACAAAAAACAAATAACAACAAACAATACGGATTTAAATCACTGCATGTTGCCAATGTATATATTCATATAAGCAGATAGACAGGGAAGCTGTAACTTCTGATTTGGTACAAATTAACACTTAGCTTATTAAACTTTTACAAGAATTTAAGGTTTTTCTATTGATTAGTAATTTAGTTGTACCAAAATATCAATAGGGTCTTATAAAGGCCCTAGTATATTAAAGTAGTTTCCCTTTTGGACCTGTCAATCCATCATCCATAAAGCAGCTGAAGTAGAGTTTATCTGTTTCTTGACCCATGCACATGAAGTGATGGTGTGGTTAGCTCTCTGCCAAGCTATCTTTACTTTCCCTTGGGTCAGGTACTCATCTGAGCTTGGTGGATGCTGCACAGACAGACTCGTCTGAGATCTGAGCTTAAGACTTGCATGTTGGTAGTTGAGTGCTTTAACACACCATCCCTAGTTTTATTTTTCAGCATTCTTCTTATTACATGCTTCAGTATCAATAACCAAAATGTATCCTATCTATTATAGTAACATTCTGGACATACGTCCGTTGCAGTCATTATAATTACTATAAAAGGGTGCAACACCCTTTCCTAGGACTTTTTAATTATATGCAGTCATACTTAATATAATTTTTTTCTATATTTCTATTGCCCCCACCTTCTAGCAAAGTTTCAATTTTAATATTAAAAAAAAAAACATAGACTTTCAGTCTGCATATTGACCTATATAGAACAGCACCCCTCACTTTAATTTGACTTGATTAGTTCTAATTATCCTTCATCAAATTTTGATTTTACTTTCATATTTCTATTGCCCACACTCTCTAGCACTAATGTGCAAAGTTTTATAATTATATCTCGAATAGCAGCAGTGGTATGCAAGCCTAAAGCCAATCACACAATTAAATCCGATGTTACAGTGATATATAACAGGTTTAATACATAACTTTAAAAATTCATATAAAAAAAACTATTAGGCCTAGAATGATAAATTTGGTATTTTTATCAATGGGGTATATTATAGGATTAATCTGTGTACATTTTATCATTCTATGGTAATTAGGAAAAATATCCCAACATTCCTAATTTATGTACCTGTTTTTAAACAATTGAATTAAAACTTTTCAGTAATAAATGAACACCAGCGATGTTTCCAACAGATGAACAGATGCAACCATGCTCATTTACTATAGCAGCCATCTTGTTGAAGTTTTATTTTTATAGACTTATAGCGCGAGATTCAGGCGGAAGTTACTCTATTTTAGAAATGGCTACTGTTTATACTAGTTTATAGTTTATATATATATATATAGCAAATCTTGCTTGCAGACACTGCGGTTTAAAGTTAATTTCTGGCCTATATTGATATATTCAGCCATTGATTTAGGTTTATTATTCATTTATCTAGGCCTATAGGCCTAATATTTGACACAAACATATCACAATATACTTCTATTACAGCCTTGACAATGAGGTAACGTTTTCGTACATTAATAGCCGCGGGTGATTTTACGTACCCAAAACGATAGATTACAACCTATCGTTTTGGGTACGTAAAATCGTCCGTGGCTATTATTAAATTTACTAATGTACGAAAACGTTTACCTCATTGTCAAGGCTTTAATAGAAGTATATTGTGAAATGTTTGTGTCAAATATTAGGCCTATAGATAAATAAATAATAAACCTAAATCAATGGCTAAATATATCAATATAGGCCAGAAATGGTAATCTATCGTTTTGGGTAAGTAAAATCGCCTGCGGCTATTAATGTACGAAAACGTTACCTCATTATCAAGGCTTTAATAGAAGTATCTTGTGATATGTTTGTGTCAAATATTATAGATAAATGAATAATAAACCTAAATCAATGGCTAAATATATCAATATAGGCCAGAAATTAACTTTAAACAGCAGTGTCTGCAAGCAAGATTTACTATTCACTATCAGCCATTTGTAAAATAGAGTGGCTTCCTCCTGAATCTCGCGCTATAACTTTATAAAAATAAAACTTAAGCAAGATGGCTGCTATAGTAAATGAGCATAGTTGCATCTGTTGGAAACATCGCTAGTCTTCATTTATTACTGAAAAGTTTTAATTCAACTGTTTAAAAAAAGGTACATAAATGAAACAAAGGAACATTTTTGTATTTTTCAAAACAAAAACCCTCATCAAAATGTGAAATAATTATTAAAATTTAAGGAGTCACCTGTTTTTCGCATTACTAGTTGCGGGCGATTTTACGTACCTAAAACGATAGATTACCTAGAATCTTCCTTTAAAAAATGGGATGTTAAATGGGTAATCTATCGTTACCTCATTGTCAAGGCTTTGCACGCAATATTTGCTATATAAACATTAAACAGCTGCAAACTGAAAATAAGAGTGGTTTCCCCTGAATCTCTAACTATAATTTTACCAAAAAAAAATTTAAATAAGCGATGGCTGCTAAAGTAAATGAGCTTGGTTGCATCTGATAAAATATTGCTAGATCTAGTCTTTATTCATTACTGAAAAGTTTTAATACAATTGTTTAAAAACAGGTGCATGAATGAAACTGAAACATTTATGTAACTTTCATTTTCAAAACATCCTCCTAAAAATGTGAAATAATTACTAATTAAGGCCTACTAAATTTTAATGAATCACCTTTTTTCACATTACTAGTCTCAGACGATTTTACGCACTTAAAACAATAGATGTATTGGGGGAATTTTAATACCAGTGTCCGATAATAGAATCTTCTTTAAAAAAGGGGTGTTAGGTTACTGGTAGTTAAATACACACATGGCTTGCTAATGTCAATGCTAACCCTATCCCTAACCTTAACCCCAACCCTGGTCCTACTAGACGCCTAACCCTAATTTCTAACCATAAAACTAGACGAGATTACAATACTTCTAACAACCTAACACACCTATTTTTGGAAGAGTCTATCATCGGGCATCAGTATCTAAAATTATCCGATGTATTTATTTAACTAATTTTAATTAGATCTACTTGCTAATGAATTGAATAATAGGTTAACGGTTAAATAATGTCATCACTAACTGCTAATCCCGACCCTAGTGTTACCATGCCTAACCATAAAACTAGTTTACAAAACTACTAACAACCCAACTAACCCTATTTTATGGAACAGTCATTGAATCATTGTAATTTAAGTCCACATAGGCCTACTACCACTCATGGGACTTTATCGTTTTGAAACCAGGCTCTAGAGATGTAACCTACACTTCTTCAAAAGAACGGCAATATTTAACAATAGGTCTACTGTTAGTGTGAATAGATAATTTGATATGCAGGCCTAACTGAAAAGTATACAAAGTAAAATTTCTAACTGATGCAAAATTTTATAAATCATGTTTGAATGAACAGTAGAAGAGGAAAATAAGGAAAAAAAAGTAGGTCTACATTTTAATTTTACTTAGGCTTAAAGTAACACATTAAAATATAATTTAATATAAAACACGTAGGGTCTCTTCCTGGCTGTTTCAAATGACGTGGTATTGAAAGTCGACTCAATAGAAAGGAGTTGTTCAATCATCGACAAATTTTGGGTGTGGTAACAATTGGAACAACTTGGTATATAGACATGATTTTTAAACCATTTTTAATTACTTAAACTTTTAAAAATAGAATATAATCTCGTAGAAAAAAATAATTGCGCACCAAGTGAACAGCAAACAGTATGTGTATAATAGTGCGGAATATTATTAGTACTTTATAAATTCACGTGCGTTTTTGTTGAGAAATCAGAAATGGCATAAATTACTACTTCAGGTCAACGGAAATTACTCAAAATTTTGACAGAATGCAGAGAATTAGATCTTTTACGTACATGTGAAATTTCATTTATCTATCTGAATTTAATTTTGAAAGACTTCTATGGCTGTAACCTGAACATTATAAACCACTCTATTGACAGGTTGAGCGACCACCTTGGGGAAATGAAAGCGAATAAGTTGTGTGCTACACCCCAGCCAGAAGCTGTAAAAGAGAAGAAAGTTAAAACTGCCCATCAAGACCTCAACAAAAAGGATCAAAACTCACAGGAAGATGAAGCAACTGATTTAGTGGGGGCATGTTCACCAACTATCACAAAAAAACATACAAAACACAAGAAAAACAAGAGTATTGAAGAAGATGAAGCAACTGATTTAGTGGGGGCATGTTCACCAACTATCACAAAAAAACATAAAAAACACAAGAAAAACAAGAGTATTGAAGAAGATGAAGCAACTGATTTAGTGGGGGCATGTTCACCAACTATCACAAAAAAACATACAAAACACAAGAAAAACAAGAGTATTGAAGAAGATGAAGCAACTGATTTAGTGGGGGCATGTTCACCAACTATCACAAAAAAACATAAAAAACACAAGAAAAACAAGAGTATTGAAGAAGATGAAGCAACTGATTTAGTGGGGGCATGTTCACCAACTATCACAAAAAAACATAAAAAACACAAGAAAAACAAGAGTATTGAAGAAGATGAAGCAACTGATTTAGTGGGGGCATGTTCACCAACTATCACAAAAAAACATAAAAAACACAAGAAAAACAAGAGTATTGAAGAAGATGAAGCAACTGATTTAGTGGGGGCAAGTTCACCAACTATCACAAAAAAACATAAAAAACACAAGAAAAACAAAGTGTCTATGCAAAGTGCCTATGATGCCTTAGGTGTAGCAGAAGCACGGCCATCGGTTGCAAGTTTGTTAGAGAATGAAACATCAGAACCTCAAAAACACAAGACAAAAAGGTCTAAAGCTGAACGTTTGCTAGAGAATGAAACATCAGAACCTCTAGAGAAAAAAGTGAAACTCTGTCATGACTCAGGCCAAAAAGCAGTAGATAAACCTGTTGTTACGACAACAGGACATGGCATCTTTCAAGGTCAATGGCAAGGTCAGTTGTTTGAAAATAATGAGAGACAAAACAAGTTTTTAAGACTTTTAGGTGGTATGAAAGGTGCGGGGGCAGGTGAGGAGAAGAAGAAAGGGCTGTTTGGGTCCCTGGGCTCCAGTGCCCTGACTCTGGAGAAAGCTGCAGACCTGAACTCAAGGCTTGAGGACCAGTACAACAAAGCTCTTCACTTCAAACTGACAGGGAAAAAGGGCTCCGGCTTTGGATTCACCCCTGACCCAGCAGAGGGCAAGAAGTTCCACATAGATGTGAACAAGACCAATTCTGTACAGTTTGATGATTGAATAAAATGCTAATCTACTTCAAACTTTTGTTGATCCCTTCACTCAGTCAGCAACTCTACACATCCAGTGGTTTAGTGTGTCTTGGTGGCAATTCAATCACTTTACTTGAAGCATCTGGTGCTAACTTATTTTTGCATCTTTTCCCACTCCTCCCCCCATCTAATATCTATAAGGATTAATGTCAAATATCATTTTAGTTTATATTCCTAGAAAAAATGGATACATTTTAATAACATAATAACAGGAGGGTAGAAAAATCAAATTAATGTAACTCCTTTTTCTAATTTTGACAATGGAGGTAATTTAAAAATACATTAAACTCACGCTAATAAAAAATGTGAATGCAAATGTACGGTCGTCAGAGAAGTAATTAGTGTTGCAATAATATAATGTGTAAGAGGAAATTATTGTTAGAAAATTATAATTAGCATGGATTGATAAAAGGCAATCTTTTATTTATTTTATTCACTGAATGTAGGCCCTACTGTTTATTACTTATAATTTTTAATCAACTATTCAGCATTATTATAGACGCGTCATCACGTTCATTAGGTGCACAATGGTTTTAGTTATGAAGCTCTATTGTAAATTTTTAAAATTTAAAGTACTGGAAAAAAATGCGTGAATGGATAAAGTGAAATATTGTAGGTAAAACACTGATATTTTAAATACTGCCTATTATTTATACTGTTTACTAATTATTATTCTATCTTTCGGTTTGCGGACAAGCTAGGGGTTTTATAGGTGAGGCGTAGCGAGGGAGGGGGGGGGGGGGGGGGGTGGAAATCGAAAGTTTTAGGGCGGGGGGGGGGGGGGGGACAGGGGTGCAAATCGAAAGTTTGAGGGGGGTGCAAATCACCGGAAAGGGCGCGATTTGGCGCTACGGGCTAGACTGTGAGCAATATGCCTTTATGATTGCATTTAAATTGTGTTTATGTTATGAGTGTTGTGTTTGTTTTTTCGTTTTTTTTTTTTTTTGCGTTCGTTTGTGTTGTGTTTAGTTTTGTTCTGTTCCCAAGTTGGTACATTTAAAAAAGATTTACCGTGGCGGAGCACGGGATGCAGCTAGTTATGTATAATAGAGAGAAATAGATAGGCCTATTGTATGTATAGGTCATATGTATGTGCTACAGATTACAGTAACACCAGTCGTGTGATTTGTTTCCTAATACTCTAAGTACTCCCCATCTGTCAGCCCATGGTATGAACCAACTCTAGCATGGTCCTCATGCTAACTTTTGGAACAATAATCTTGTAGTATTGTATGGAACGAGCCGACCCGCAGCATATCATACACCGCTATTTAGTTGTTTTATTTTCTACTTTTCAGCAATTCATAATTTGTGAATTCGACAGTACCAATGCTGCCACTGAAAATATTTGCTTTATTAAAACACTACCAGTAGCTCGTTAAGAACGATAACCCCCCTCTCCTTTCCCAACCCCCGTGAAAGTAAACTCCTCTTAGTTACCTCCCCTAAGTTTAAAATAGTTTCAAACTAAATTATCTGCCCCTAATAGCCGTCACTAAACCCGGCTCTATGAATGTAAACATTTAGCGTGAACCACAGCTCACCAGACCATGTAGGGGTGGGGTGGTAGGGAGCGCGCTTACAGCTTGTTTTCTAGAGTCTCCCAGAAGAGAATTATATATATAGATTGTATCACAGGTTAGACATAGAAGAGAGTAGCAGTTGTTGGATAGTATGTGTGTAGTTGCTGTAGACAAAAGTGGCAGTATGTGGTGCTGGTATTAGAAAAGCATACAAAGCCTCTCGCTTTTGGTGATACATATGCTTGTGGTTTTCATGAGATCAGGGATGTGTTGATACAATATTTTACTGACATTCATGAAATCAGGGATGTGTTGTTACAATATTTGTTTACTGACACTCATGAGTTGAGGGATGTGTTGTTACAATTTAGAAATGGGAGCTGTGAATAATATCCTAGACCTTGGATTATTATTCCAATGTGATGTCTGTGTAGGCCATGTCAATCTTGAACCAAACCTGTTGGACTTGGTGCTTAGTCCTTAACTATGAGATAGTACAAACAAAAAGAAGCCGGCTAGTTTTCAAAGTTTTATTACAACAACTCTAGGAATGATGAGCCATGGCAGAGTGTAGCTTCCACTGTACGTCTTTCCTTAGGACAGGTGCCACAAGCAGCACAGGATCTGTCAAGTAGATCAGTGCAAGTTATCAGAAGAAATCATTTCAGGCAAGTTATCACAAGAAATCATTTCAGTGCTAGTTATCAGAAGAAATCATTTCAGTGCTAGTTATCAGAAGAAATCATTTCAGTGCTAGTTATCAGAAGAAATCATTTCAGTGCTAGTTATCAGAAGAAATCATTTCAGGCAAGTTATCACAAGAAATCATTTCAGTGCTAGTTATCAGAAGAAATCATTTCAGGGCAAGTTATCAGAAGAAATCATTTCAGGGCAAGTTATCAGAAGAAATCATTTCAGTGCTAGTTATCAGAAGAAATCATTTCAGTGCTAGTTATCAGAAGAAATCATTTCAGGGCAAGTTATCAGAAGAAATCATTTCAGGGCAAGTTATCAGAAGAAATCATTTCAGTGCTAGTTATCAGAAGAAATCATTTCAGTGCTAGTTATCAGAAGAAATCATTTCAGTGCAAGTTATCAGAAGAAATCATTTCAGTGCTAGTTATCAGAAGAAATCATTTCAGGGCAAGTTATCAGAACTAATCGTTTCAGTTATTGTTGTGCCCCAGAAATAGGCAACCTTGTGTTGTGCCCCAGAAATAGGCAACCTTGTGTTGTGCCCCAGAAATAGGCAACCTTGTGTTGTGCTCCAGAAATAGGCAACCTTGTGTTGTGCCCCAGGAATAGGCAACCTTGTGTTGTGCCCCAGAAATAGGCAACTTTGTGTTGTGCCCCAGAAACAGGCAACCTTGTGTTGTGCCCCAGAAATAGGCAACTTTGTGTTGTGCCCCAGAAATAGGCAACCTTGTGTTGTGCCCCAGAAATAGGCAACTTTGTGTTGTGCCCCAGAAATAGGCAACCTTGTGTTGTGCCCCAGAAACAGGCAACCTTGTGTTGTGCCCCAGAAACAGGCAACCTTGTGTTGTGCCCCAGAAACAGGCAACCTTGTGTTGTGCCCCAGAAACAGGCAACCTTGTGATATTAAAAAGATGACTGCACAGATACTCCATTTTCCACGAGTTAGGGGGGGGGGGGGGGGTACTGACCTAATTTTTCTTGTGTTGAAACTCCAGCCTGAAGAGCCTGGACTGCAGTGTTGGCAGTGCTGGCTGGTCCCAGCATCTGGAAGATGGACAGGTCAGGTACATCAACACAATGTCTGTCTGTGGTCACACAATGTCTGTCTGGGGTCACATCAACACAATGTCTGTCTGGGGTCACACAATGTCTGTCTGCAGTCACACAATGTCTGTCTGTCTGTGGTCACATCAACACAATGTCTGTCTGGGGTCACACAATGTCTGTCTGGGGTCACACAATGTCTGTCTGTGGTCAGACAATGTCTGTCTGTGGTCACATCAACACAATGTCTGTCTGTGGTCAGACAATGTCTGTCTGTGGTCACATCAACACAATGTGTGTATGGGGTCACACAATGTCTGTCTGCGGTCACACAATGTCTGTCTGTGGTCACATCAACACAATGTCTGTCTGTGGTCAGACAATGTCTGTCTGTGGTCACATCAACACAATGTCTGTCTGTGGTCAGACAATGTCTGTCTGTGGTCACATCAACACAATGTGTGTATGGGGTCACACAATGTCTGTCTGCGGTCACACAATGTCTGTCTGTGGTCACATCAACACAATGTCTGTCTGTGGTCAGACAATGTCTGTCTGTGGTCACATCAACACAATGTCTGTCTGTGGTCAGACAATGTCTGTCTGTGGTCACATCAACACAATGTGTGTATGGGGTCACACAATGTCTGTCTGCGGTCACACAATGTCTGTCTGCGGTCACACAATGTCTGTCTGCGGTCACACAATGTCTGTCTATGGTCACATCAACACAATGTCTGTCTGGGGTCACACAATGTCTGTCTAGGGTCACATCAACACAATGTGTGTATGGGGTCACACAATGTCTGTCTGCGGTCACACAATGTCTGTCTGTGGTCACACAATGTCTGTAGGTCCACTCACCGTGTGTTTATCTGAGTCCTGTTTCCAGATCTGGCAGATACTTGTCTCCACCAGACCCAGGCACTGGCTGTATTGCTGCTGGACTGTCCTGGCCTTCTCATCCCAGTTCAACAGTAGCAGCATCTTCAATAGCTTGCTTGTGTCTTCTGTAAGACAGGCAAGTCTCTAGGTTAGACAACTCTAATGTAGAGAGTTCATTCTCTAAGTTAGACAACTCTAATGTAGAGGGTTCATCCTCTAGGTTAGACAACTCTAATGTAGAGGGTTCATTCTCTAAGTTAGACAACTCTAATGTAGAGAGTTCATTCTCTAAGTTAGACAACTCTAATGTAGAGAGTTCATCCTCTAGGTTAGACAACTCTAATGTAGAGGGTTCATTCTCTAGGTTAGACAACTCTAATGTAGAGGGTTCATTCTCTAGGTTAGACAACTCTAATGTAGAGGGTTCATTCTCTAGGTTAGACAACTCTAATGTAGAGAATACATCTTCTAGGTTAGACAACTCTAATGTAGAGGGTTCATTCTCTAGGTTAGACAACTCTAATGTAGAGAATACATCATCTAGGTTAGACAACTCTAATGTAGAGAGTTCATTCTCTAGGTTAGACAACTCTAATGTAGATTGTTCTCTACAAAAATAAGATAGACAACTTTATTGTAAGTCATAGCGAGGACCTGCAGGTCCAACTGTCAAATTTACAGTTGGACTTTACACCTAAGACATTCTGGTGGAAAACCATACGCTTGAGTTCAAGTGTTGATAAAATTACCTCTAAGACTGTCAATAGCTTTGATAATTTTGGCCAGTGCATCCACTAAAGCAAACTCTTCATTGGCGCTTCCTTCCTTCAGACTCCACTTTTTGTTGGCTGCTTTTCTTCTTGTCCTCGCAGATCTGAGCAACAGATAGACAGCACACATTTTCAACATATACATATGTAGGTACAGCACACATTTTCAACATACACATATCTAGGTACAGCACACATTTTCAACATATACATATGTAGTTACAGCACACATTTTCAACATACACATATCTAGGTACAGCACACATTTTCAACATATACATATGTAGTTACAGCACACATTTTCAACATATACATATGTAGGTACAGCACACATTTTCAACATATACATATGTAGGTACAGCACACATTTTCAACATACACATATCTAGGTACAGCACGCATTTTCAACATACACATATGTAGGTACAGCACACATTTTCAACATACACATATGGAGGTACAGCACACATTTTCAACATACACATATGTAGGTACAGCACACATTTTCAACATATACATATGTAGGTACAGCACACATTTTCAACATACACATATGTAGGTACAGCACACATTTTCAACATACACATATGTAGGTACAGCACACATTTTCAACATATACATATGTAGGTACAGCACACATTTTCAACATATACATACTTATGAGATTTGTCAAACTTATGAGATTTATGACCAAATCTGGTTTTGCTTGTACAGCAAATATTATAACCTACCCTGTTTTGCTAAGTATAGTTGACCTTGAACTCTGAGTGGAAGTGTTGGAGAGTGCGGTTATCCCGGTGAGACTGGACGTATCAGAGAACAGGTCATTGTCAGCACCATGCTGGTCTGTGTGCTCATCTGAAATAATTTGGTCAGACATTGGCTCTTTTCCTAGTTCAGACAGACTTTTCTCTTTACCTAGTTCAGACAGACATTTCTCCTTACCTAGTTCAGAGAAAGACTTCTCCTTCTGTGCCCGTACAATGGCCAGTCTAGTTTTGTATTGCAGAAAACTTTCCTCTTGGCTGGCCAGCATGTCAACCCAATGATTGCAGCTCTCCTCTAGCGCCTCCTTTAGGTGGGTCTCTACCAGGTCCTGGCGTTTGAACCTGTACATCTAACAGAAAACCTACATTTGTTAGGTTTAAGTTTGGCTGAGAAAACCTACATTTGTTAGGTTTAAGTTTGGCTGAGAAAACCTACATTTGTTAGGTTTAAGTTTGGCTGAGAAAACCTGCTAGGTTTAACAAATTTACCTATAAAACTCATAAAACTGAAAAAATAATTTGCCATGACATCACCAGATGAGTGTAATGTCACATGACAGGTGCCACTTGTGTAATGTCACATGACAGGTGCCACTTGTGTAATGTCACATGACAGATGCCACTCACCAGATGAATGTCACATGACAGGTGCCACTCACCAGATGAATGCCACATGACAGGTGCCACTTGTGTAATGTCACATGACAGGTGCCACTTGTGTAATGTCACATGACAGGTGCCACTTGTGTAATGTCACATGACAGGTGCCACTTGTGTAATGTCACATGACAGGTGCCACTCACCAGATGTCGCATGACAGGTGCCACTCACTAGATGAGTGTAATGTCACATGACAGGTGCCACTTGTGTAATGTCACATGACAGGTGCCACTTGTGTAATGTCACATGACAGATGCCACTTGTGTAATGTCACATGACAGGTGCCACTTGTGTAATGTCACATGACAGGTGCCACTTGTGTAATGTCACATGACAGATGCCACTTGTGTAATGTCACATGACAGGTGCCACTTGTGTAATGTCACATGACAGGTGCCACTTGTGTAATGTCACATGACAGGTGCCACTTGTGTAATGTCACATGACAGGTGCCACTCACCAGATGAAGAGCTTCCTCCCAATGAGATCCTTCAATCAAACAAGCTATGGCCTCCTCCACATCCTGCAAAAACATAAAGCAACTGGTTAACTTTACTGCAACTGGTTAACTTTACTGCAACTGGTTAACTTTACTGCAACTGGTTAACTTTACTGCAACTGGTTAACTTTACTGCAACTGGTTAACTTTACTGCAACTGGTTAACTTTACTGCAACTGGTTAACTTTACTGCAACTGGATATCTTTACTGCAACTGTTTAACTTTACTGCAACTGGTTAACTTGCTTAAAACAAATCCTCTCAATTATGTTCAGATTATAAAATGCTTTTAGTTTACGTTGGATATTCTGGCTAAAGACAATAAATTGTGGATAAATGGATACCTTTGCATATTCTTCCAAAACTAGAGCCGCATCTTTGTACATCTTACGATCTTTAAGTTGACCTAAAATGATAGTAAGGTTGTATTTTTTTTATTTTCTTCTTTAATAATCATTTTCAAAGTAGAGAAAAGAAGAAATAAATAAGATTGGATGAGAAAGCCAACACTCAACAGGTTTTAGCTGGCAAAGAACCTCAGTCTTTGAACTATTTCAGCACTAGTCAAATAAATGGTGCACCACATGGTGAGAACATTAGGTGCACCACATGGTGAGAACAATGGTTGCACCATGTGGTGAGAACATTAGGTCGTCACATGGTGAGAACATTGGGTGCACCACATGGTGAGAACATTGGGTGCACCACATGGTGAGAACATTAGGTGCAGCACATGGTGAGAACATTGGGTGCACCATGTGGTGAGAACATTGGGTGCACCATGTGGTGAGAACATTGGGTGCACCACGTGGTGAGAACATTGGGTGCACCACATGGTGAGAACATTGGGTGCACCATGTGGTGAGAACATTAGGTGCACCATGTGGTGAGAACATTGGGTGCACCATGTGGTGAGAACATTGGGTGCACCACATATGCCACAGAAACAAGTGAACTCTACTTCACTTGCCCCATAGACCGTCAGGTTTGAAAGGGAAACTTTTACTTTACATGGTGAGAACATAAGTTGCACCACATGGTGAGAACATTGGGTGCACCACATGGTGAGAACATTAGGTGCACCATGTGGTGAGAACATTAGGTGCACCATGTGGTGAGAACATTAGGTGCACCACATGGTGAGAACATTGGATGCACCACGTGGTGAGAACATTGGGTGCACCACATGGTGAGAACATTGGGTGCACCACGTGGTGAGAACATTGGGTGCACCACATGGTGAGAACATTGGGTGCACCACGTGGTGAGAACATTGGGTGCACCACATGGTGAGAACATTGGGTACACCATGTGGTGAGAACATTGGGTGCACCTCGTGGTGAGAACATTGGGTGCACCATGTGGTGAGAACATTGGGTGCACCATGTGGTGAGAACATTGGGTGCACCATGTGGTGAGAACATTGGGTGCACCATGTGGTGAGAACATTGGGTGCACCATGTGGTGAGAACATTGGGTGCACCTCGTGGTGAGAACATTGGGTGCACCATGTGGTGAGAACATTGGGTGCACCATGTGGTGAGAACATTGGGTGCACCATGTGGTGAGAACATTGGGTGCACCACGTGGTGAGAACATTGGGTGCACCATGTGGTGAGAACATTAGGTGCACCATGTGGTGAGAACATTAGGTGCACCATTTGGTGAGAACATTGGGTGCACCATCTAGTGGTAATTAGTCAAAAATTTTAGAACTTGAACAACTGAGGGACATACCTGCCATCTTTTTGGCCAGTTCCACCAGCCTGAGATGGCCATATTCCAGCCTGCTGGCCATACAGAACATGAGCTGCCAGTTGCAGGCCAAGAAGAAAGCATCAAGCGCCAGCTCCCATTCTTCTGCCTTCAGATACATGATGCCAGCCTCATCATGACGCTTCTTGGTGCACAAATAGTGGCCATATAGTGTGGCTACTCTCTGGGGAGGGGGGAGCACAACTTTGGTTAGGCCAACACAAGCAACCACAGGCCAACACAAGCAGGCCAACACAGGCCAACACAAGCAGCCACAGGCCAACACAAGCAACCACAGGCCAACACAAGCAGCCACAGGCCAACACAAGCAACCACAGGCCAACACAGGCAACCACAGGCCAACACAAGCAACCACAGGCCAACACAAGCAACCACAGGCCAACACAGGCAACCACAGGCCAACACAAGCAGGCCAACACAAGCAGCCACAGGCCAACACAAACAGCCACAGGCCAACACAAGCAACCACAGGCCAACACAAACAGGCCAACACAAGCAACCACAGGCCAACACAAGCAACCACAGGCCAACACAAGCAGCCACAGGCCAACACAAACAGGCCAACACAAGCAACCACAGGCCAACACAAGCAGGCCAACACAAGCAACCACAGGCCAACACAAGCAACCACAGGCCAACACAAGCAACCACAGGCCAACACAAACAGGCCAACACAAACAGGCCAACACAAGCTACCACAGGCCAACACAGGCAACCACAGGCCAACACAAGCAGCCACAGGCCAACACAAGCAACCACAGGCCAACACAAGCAGGCCAACACAAGCAACCACAGGCCAACACAAGCAGGCCAACACAAGCAACCACAGGCCAACACAAGCAGGCCAACACAAGCAACCACAGGCCAACACAAGCAGCCACAGGCCAACACAAACAGGCCAACACAAGCAACCACAGGCCAACACAAGCAGGCCAACACAAGCAACCACAGGCCAACACAAGCAACCACAGGCCAACACAAGCAACCACAGGCCAACACAAACAGGCCAACACAAACAGGCCAACACAAGCTACCACAGGCCAACACAGGCAACCACAGGCCAACACAAGCAACCACAGGCCAACACAAGCAACCACAGGCCAACACAAACAGGCCAACACAAACAGGCCAACACAAGCAGGCCAACACAAGCAACCACAGGCCAACACAAGCAACCACAGGCCAACACAAGCAGGCCAACACAAGCAACCACAGGCCAACACAAGCAACCACAGGCCAACACAGGCAACCACAGGCCAACACAAGCAACCACAGGCCAACACAAGCAACCACAGGCTAACACAGACAGGCCAACACAAGCAACCACAGGCCAACGCAGGCAACCACAGGCCAACACAAGCAGCCACAGGCCAACACAGGCAACTACAGGCCAACACAAGCAACTACAGGCCAACACAGGCAACCACATGCCAACACAAGCAACCATAGGCCAACACAGGCAACCACAGGCCAACACAAGCAACCACAGGCCAACACAGGCAACCACAGGCCAACACAAACAGGCCAACACAAGCAACCACAGGCCAACACAGGCAACCACAGGCCAACACAGGCAACCACAGGCCAACACAAGCAACCACAGGCCAACACAAGCAACCACAGGCTAACACAGACAGGCCAACACAAGCAACCACAGGCCAACGCAGGCAACCACAGGCCAACACAAGCAGCCACAGGCCAACACAGGCAACTACAGGCCAACACAAGCAACTACAGGCCAACACAGGCAACCACAGGCCAACACAAGCAACCATAGGCCAACACAGGCAACCACAGGCCAACACAAGCAACCACAGGCCAACACAGGCAACCACAGGCCAACACAGGCAACCACAGGCCAACACAAACAGGCCAACACAGGCAACCACAGGCCAACACAAGCAGCCACAGGCCAACACAAACAGGCCAACACAGGCAACCACAGGCCAACACAAGCAACCACAGGCCAACACAAACAGGCCAACACAGGCAACCACAGGCCAACACAAGCAACCACAGGCCAACACAAACAGGCCAACACAAGCAGCCACAGGCCAACACAAACAGGCCAACACAGGCAACCACAGGCCAACACAAACAGGCCAACACAAACAACCACAGGCCAACACAAACAGGCCAACACAGGCCAACACAAGCAACAACAGGCCAACACAAGCAACCACAGGCCAACACAAACAGGCCAACACAAGCAACCACAGGCCAACACAAGCAACCACAGGCCAACACAAACAGGCCAACACAAGCAACCACAGGCCAACACAAGCAACCACAGGCCAACACAAACAGGCCAACACAGGCAACCACAGGCCAACACAAGCAACCACAGGCCAACACAAGCAACCACAGGCCAACACAAACAGGCCAACACAAACAGGCCAACACAAGCAACCACAGGCCAACACAGGCAACCACAGGCCAACACAAGCAACCACAGGCCAACACAAGCAACCACAGGCTAACACAGACAGGCCAACACAAGCAACCACAGGCCAACACAAGCAGCCACAGGCCAACACAGGCAACTACAGGCCAACACAAGCAACTACAGGCCAACACAGGCAACCACAGGCCAACACAAGCAGCCACAGGCCAACACAAACAGGCCAACGCAGGCAACCACAGGCCAACACAAGCAACCACAGGCCAACACAGGCAACCACAGTCCAACACAGGCAACCACAGGCCAACACAAGCAGCCACAGGCCACCACAGGCAACCACAGTCCAACACAGGCAACCACAGGCCAACACAAGCAGCCACAGGCCACCACAGGCAACCACAGTCCAACACAGGCAACCACAGGCCAACACAAGCAGCCACAGGCCAACACAAACAGGCCAACACAGGCAACCACAGGCCAACACAAACAGGCCAACACAGGCAACCACAGGCCAACACAAGCAACCACAGGCCAACACAGGCAACCACAGGCCAACACAGGCAACCACAGGCCAACACAAGCAGCCACAGGCCAACACAAGCAACCACAGGCCAACACAGGCAACCACAGGCCAACACAAGCAACCACAGGCCAACACAGGCAACCACAGGCCAACACAGGCAACCACAGGCCAACACAAGCAGCCACAGGCCAACACAAACAGGCCAACGCAGGCAACCACAGGCCAACACAGGCAACCACAGGCCAACACAGGCAACCACAGTCCAACACAGGCAACCACAGGCCAACACAAGCAGCCACAGGCCAACACAAACAGGCCACCACAGGCAACCACAGGCCAACACAAGCAGCCACAGGCCAACACAAACAGGCCAACACAGGCAACCACAGGCCAACACAAGCAACCACAGGCCAACACAGGCAACCACAGGCCAACACAAGCAACCACAGGCCAACACAAGCAGCCACAGGCCAACACAAACAGGCCAACACAGGCAACCACAGGCCAACACAAGCAACCACAGGCCAACACAAACAGGCCAACACAGGCAACCACAGGCCAACACAAGCAACCACAGGCCAACACAGGCAACCACAGGCCAACACAAGCAACCACAGGCCAACACAAGCAGGCCAACACAAGCAGCCACAGGCCAACACAAACAGGCCAACACAGGCAACCACAGGCCAACACAAGCAAGCACAGGCCAACACAAACAGGCCAACACAGGCAACCACAGGCCAACACAAACAGGCCAACACAGGCAACCACAGGCCAACACAAGCAACCACAGGCCAACACAGGCAACCACAGGCCAACACAAACAGGCCAACACAGGCCAACACAAGCAACCACAGGCCAACACAAGCAACCACAGGCCAACACAAACAGGCCAACACAAACAGGCCAACACAAGCAACCAAGAAACCACAGAGGTTCATGTGATGAGAGAGTAGGTAGGTTCATGTCAGTGGCGTAGCGAGGTCGGGTGTCACCCGGTGCGGCACTTAATGGTGTCACCCCCCAGAGGTGTAGCGACCCTTCCTGGGGACAAACTTTCAAATTTTCGATTTACACCCCCCTCCCTCAAACTTTCAATTTGCACCCCCCCCCCTCAAGTTTTTCTCTATATATTTTGCTATTTTTTGCCTTGGTGTCACCCCCCTAAATGGTGTCACCCAGTGCGGTCCGCATCCCCCGCACCCCCCTCGCTACGCCCCTGGTTCATGTGATGAGAGAGTGGGTAGGTTCATGTGATGAGAGAGTGGGTAGGTTCATGTGATGAGAGAGTGGGTAGGTTCATGTGATGAGAGAGTGGGTAGGTTCATGTGATGAGAGAGTGGGTAGGTTCATGTGATGAGAGAGTGGGTAGGTTCATGTGATGAGAGAGTGGGTAGGTTCATGTGATGAGAGAGTGGGTAGGTTCATGTGATGAGAGAGTGGGTAGGTTCATGTGATGAGAGAGTGGGTAGGTTCATGTGATGAGAGAGTGGGTAGGTTCATGTGATGAGAGAGTGGGTAGGTTCATGTGATGAGAGAGTGGGTAGGTTCATGTGATGAGAGAGTGGGTAGGTTCATGTGATGAGAGTGTGTAGGTTCATGTGATGAGAGAGTGGGTAGGTTCATGTGATGAGAGAGTGGGTAGGTTCATGTGATGAGAGCGTAGGTTCATGTGATGAGATCGTGGGTAGGTTTATGTGGTGAGTGTGTAGGTTCATGTGGTGAGTGTGTAGGTTCATGTGATGAGTGTGTAGGTTCATGTGGTGAGAGAGTGGGTAGGTTCATGTGGTGAGAGAGTGGGTAGGTTTATGTGGTGAGTGTGTATTTCATGTGGTGAGTGTGTAGGTTCATGTGGTGAGTGTGTAGGTTCATGTGGTGAGTGTGTAGGTTCATGTGGTGAGTGTGTAGGTTCATGTGGTGAGTGTGTAGGTTCATGTGGTGAGTGTGTAGGTTCATGTGGTGAGTGTGTAGGTTCATGTGGTGAGTGTGTAGGTTCATGTGGTGAGTGTGTAGGTTCATGTGGTGAGTGTGTAGGTTCATGTGGTGACCAACCTTGAAGTGTGTTGTTCCAGGTTTGTACAGGCCCACAGCTTGAGCATAAAGTTTGTGGTCCTCAACTAGAGCCAGGCACTCTTGAAAGTGGTCATCACCTGACACAGATTCATTCAGTCATCTAAGTCATGTGCTGGTTTAACATAAATCATGTGCTGGTTTAACATAAGTCATGTGCTGGTTTAACATAAGTCATGTGCTGGTTTAACATAAGTCATGTGCTGGTTTAACATAAATCATGTGCTGGTTTAACATAAGTCATGTGCTGGTTTAACATAAGTCATGTGCTGGTTTAACATAAGTCATGTGCTGGTTTAACATAAATCATGTGCTGGTTTAACATAAGTCATGTGCTGGTTTAACATAAGTCATGTGCTGGTTTAACATAAGTCATGTGCTGGTTTAACATAAGTCATGTGCTGGTTTAACATAAGTCATGTGCTGGTTTAACATAAGTCATGTGCTGATGTAATTGTTGTAAAATGTTTATATTGATCCAGACTTAACAAAACCACCAGATACTGGCGCCACCAGATACTGGAGCCACCAGATACTGGAGCCACCAGATACTGGAGCCACCAGATACTGGAGCCACCAGATACTGGAGCCACCAGATACTGGAGCCACCAGATACTGGAGCCACCAGATACTGGAGCCACCAGATGAGCCAGATACTGGAGCCACCAGATACTGGAGCCACCAGATACTGGAGCCACCAGATACTGGAGCCACCAGATACTGGAGCCACCAGATAATGGAGCCATCAGATACTGGAGCCACAAGATAATGGAGCCATCAGATACTGGAGCCACCAGATACTGGAGCCACCAGATACTGGAGCCACCAGATACTGGAGCCACCAGAGACTGGAGCCACCAGATGAGCCAGATACGGGTGCCACCAGATACCGGAGCCACCAGATACCGGAGCCACCAGATACTGGAGCCACCAGATACTGGAGCCACCAGATAATGGAGCCACCAGATACTGGAGCCACCAGATACTGGAGCCATCAGATACTGGAGCCACCAGATACTGGAGCCACCAGATACTGGAGCCACCAGATACTGGAGCCACCAGATACTGGAGCCACCAGATACTGGAGCCACCAGATACTGGAGCCACCAGATACTGGAGCCACCAGATACTGGAGCCACCAGATACTGGAGCCACCAGATAATGGAGCCATCAGATACTGGAGCCACAAGATAATGGAGCCATCAGATACTGGAGCCACCAGATACCGGAGCCACCAGATACCGGAGCCACCAGATACTGGAGCCACCAGATACTGGAGCCACCAGATACTGGAGCCACCAGATACTGGAGCCACCAGATACTGGAGCCATCAGATACTGGAGCCACCAGATACTGGAGCCATCAGATACTGGAGCCACCAGATACTGGAGCCACCAGATACTGGAGCCACCAGATACTGGAGCCACCAGATACTGGAGCCACCAGATGAGCCAGATACTGGAGCCACCAGATACTGGAGCCACCAGATACTGGAGCCACCAGATACTGGAGCCACCAGATACTGGAGCCACCAGATAATGGCTCCCGGTCAAAAACCCCCTGGACATAAACCCCCTGGACATAAACCCCCCGACATAAACCCCCTGGACAAAAACCCCCTGCGACATAAACCCCCTGGACAAAAACCCCCCGCGATATAAACCCCCTGGACAAAAACCCCCCGCGATATAAACCCCCTGGACAAAAACCCCCCAATTGAGGTTTATATAAGGAAAAACCAAAGATGACGAGAAACAAAATTAATATAAAAATACAAAACAAACATTAGGAAAAAAAAAATTATTTTTATTATAACTTTAAAAAGACAGATTGTGAGCGATGCCTCGCAAATACTCAATAATGGTGGACTCATTAAAATTTTTAACAACAGTTAAAATTCGAGAGCTGCTATCAATATATTTTTTTTTCTGTTTTGGTAAACAGTGACCTGAATTAATCTGTGTACAATAAACCTCTTGGAGAGATTGTTCCTTTTTAATAAAGTCAATAAATTTCCAAATATTTGGGTGGCAACATCCCATATGCGACTGAAAACTTCTGTGCCAGCCTTCAACTGAGTTGTTTGTTTTTGGCATATGGTCTTCTGCACGTGTGTGCATGTTCCAAATGTCAAGTGGAAACATAGGTTGTCTTCGACCTCGACGTTGTGGTCTGCCAATATAGTAGTCCTCAAAGTAGTCTGCAATCGGCATTGCTTCTTGGGGGAAAATTTCCAATAATTTTTCAAAGGCATAACTCATGTGTTCGATGGGAACAAAGGCCAACGCAGGTAGCATTCTGAGCTTGAGAGCAAATTCACTATCAACTTGGTAGAGTTGTTGAAGGCCAGAGTCCTGAATTTTTCTGTATATATTTTGGCTAAGATGGAAGAAACATCCTTTTACCTCACACTCTGGAAATACCCTTTCAACACTTTTTATCACAGCCATTTCAAAGTCAATCATAATAGAAATTGGTTGCAGGTTTGTGTTTAAGACCGTTAGCTGCTGTAAGAGTGCTGTGTATGTTTCCTGTGTTTTGTTTTGAAGCAAGGCATAAACACATGGAACAGTGCGTCCATTGACCAATGCATGGACTGTGTACAGTTGTGAAAACAATGCAGGAGCTGTTTTGAATGTACCATCCATAAACCAGTGCTGATTAACCTCCAATAACCTAAGGTTGTCCTTGGTTCCAAACAAAAACATCCTACCTTTTGATTTGGCACCGGAATCGAACAGAAGAAATTGTTGTCCATCTTGTGTCATTGTATATTGTTCAGGAATGATTATATCATCAACATTCCTTGGATCAGACAGTGGGTGTTTTAGCGTTTGACGTTGACGCCTGATGTTACGCCGTATGTGTGGAATCGGCTCCCACATGTGGATGATCTATATCTAAGGTGTTGTCGGTGCCCGATCTTTGATCAAATACAACTAAGGTCACTCCTTGATTTCGAAAAGCATTTTTTTAGGTAGAAACTATTTTGTTAGTCGTAAAAAATTAAATTAATTTAATGTAATTTTTTTAAAATTTCTTGGTTCACATCATCGTTATTTTTTCTTTTTTTTAAATTTCTTGGTTCACATCATCGTTATTTTTTCTTTATATAAACCTCAGTCCGGGGGTTATTATCCGGGGGGTTTATATCGCGGGGGGTATTTGTCCAGGGGGTTTATGTCGCGGGGGGTTTTTGTCCAGGGGGTTTATGTCGCGGGGGGTTTTTGTCCAGGGGGTTTATGTCGGGGGGTTTATGTCCAGGGGGTTTTTGTCCAGGGGGTTTTTGACCGGACACCCCAGATAATGGAGCCATCAGATACTGGAGCCACAAGATAATGGAGCCATCAGATACTGGAGCCACCAGATACTGGAGCCACCAGATACTGGAGCCACCAGATACTGGAGCCACCAGAGACTGGAGCCACCAGATGAGCCAGATACGGGTGCCACCAGATACCGGAGCCACCAGATACCGGAGCCACCAGATACTGGAGCCACCAGATACTGGAGCCACCAGATACTGGAGCCACCAGATACTGGAGCCACCAGATACTGGAGCCATCAGATACTGGAGCCACCAGATACTGGAGCCACCAGATACTGGAGCCACCAGATACTGGAGCCACCAGATACTGGAGCCACCAGATACTGGAGCCACCAGATACTGGAGCCACCAGATACTGGAGCCACCAGATACTGGAGCCACCAGATACTGGAGCCACCAGATACTGGAGCCACCAGATACTGGAGCCACCAGATAATGGAGCCATCAGATACTGGAGCCACAAGATAATGGAGCCATCAGATACTGGAGCCACCAGATACCGGAGCCACCAGATACCGGAGCCACCAGATACCGGAGCCACCAGATACTGGAGCCACCAGATACTGGAGCCACCAGATACTGGAGCCACCAGATACTGGAGCCATCAGATACTGGAGCCACCAGATACTGGAGCCACCAGATACTGGAGCCACCAGATGAGCCAGATAGTGGAGCCATCAGATACTGGAGCCACCAGATACTGGAGCCACCAGATACTGGAGCCACCAGATACTGGAGCCACCAGATACTGGAGCCACCAGATACTGGAGCCACCAGATACTGGAGCCACCAGATACTGGAGCCACCAGATACTGGAGCCACCAGATACTGGAGCCACCAGATACTGGAGCCACCAGATGAGCCAGATACTGGAGCCACCAGATACTGGAGCCACCAGATACTGGAGCCACCAGATACTGGAGCCACCAGATACTGGAGCCACCAGATACTGGAGCCACCAGATACTGGAGCCACCAGATACTGGAGCCACCAGATACTGGAGCCATCAGATACTGGAGCCACCAGATACTGGAGCCACGAGATACTGGAGCCACCAGGTACTGGAGCCATCAGATACTGGAGCCACCAGATGAGCCAGATACTGGAGCCACCAGATGAGCTAGATACGGGTGCCACCAGATACTGGAGCCACCAGATACTGGAGCCACGAGATACTGGAGCCACCAGATGAGCTAGATACGGGTGCCATCAGATACTGGAGCCACCAGATACGGGTGCCATCAGATACTGGAGCCACCAGATACTGGAGCCACCAGATACTGGAGCCATCAGATACTGGAGCCACCAGATACTGGAGCCACCAGATACTGGAGCCACCAGATACAGGAGCCACCAGATACTGGCACAACCTACCACATTTGCTGATGTGCTCCAGAGCTTTATTAAACCTTTTTAGATCTTTGTCTATGGTGTAGCGCCTGTAATTTTCTTCAAGACGTCGCAGAGAATTCAAGTAAGGGATGTACTCTTTAGGGTCCTGTAAGAAAGTAAGGGATGTACTCTTTAGGGTCCTGTAAGAAAGTAAGGGATGTACTCTTTAGGGTCCTGTAAGAAAGTAAGGGATGTACTCTTTAGGGTCCCGTAAGAAAGTAAGGGATGTACTCTTTAGGGTCCTGTAAGAGACGGATATGTATGGCATGTCATCTACATTAACATTTACATGGGATGTCATCTACAGCAACAATTACATGGGATGTCACATCAACATTTACATGGGATGTCACATCAACATTTACATGGGATGTCACATCAACATTTACATGGGATGTCACATCAACATTTACATGGGATGTCACATCAACATTTACATGGGATGTCATCTACATCAACATTAACATGGGATGTCATCTACATCAACATTCACATGGGAAGTCACATCAACATTTACATGGGATGTCACATCAACATTTACATGGGATGTCATCTACATCAACATTTACATGGGATGTCACATCAACATTTACATGGGATGTCATCTACATCAACATTTACATGGGATGTCATCTACATCAACATTAACATGGGATGTCATCTACATCAACATTCACATGGGAAGTCACATCAACATTTACATGGGATGTCACATCAACATTTACATGGGATGTCATCTACATCAACATTTACATGGGATGTCACATCAACATTTACATAGGCTGTCATCTACATCAATATTTACATGGGATGGCATCTACATTAACATTCACATGGGATGTCATCTACATCAACATTTACAAGGGATGTCATCTACATCAACATTTACATGGGATGGCATCTACATCAACATTTACATGGGATGTCACATCAACATTTACAAGGGGTGTCCCATACATCAACATTTACATGGGGTGTCACATCAACATTTACATGGGATGTCATCTACATCAACATTTACATGGTATGTCACATCAACATTTACATAGGATGTCATCTACATCAGCATTTACATAGGATGTCATCTACTTCAACATTTACATAGGATGTCATCTACATCAACATTTACATGGGATGGCATCTACATCAACATTCACATGGGATGTCATCTACTTCAACATTTACATAGGATGTCATCTACATCAACATTTACATGGGATGGCATCTACATCAACATTTACATGGGATGGCATCTACATCAACATTCACATGGGATGTCATCTACATCAACATTTACAAGGGGTGTCCCATACATCAACATTTACATGGGGTGTCACATACATCAACATTTACATGGGTTGTCACAGTTCCATGACAAATGATCTCAGACAAAATATCTCAGACAAAATATCTCACGGACAAATGATCTCGGGACAAATGATCTCGGGACAAATTATCTCACGGACAAAAGATACCAGGACAAAACATATCAGGACAAATGATATCATGGACAAATGATCTCAGACAAAATATCTTACAGCAAAATTTTAATAGTTTGTACGATGATTTTAGTTGATTTGAACTTTTTTTATTGACTGTTAATATGGGTTTGTTTACTTTTTTATGCATAATAATTGTGAATAAAATGAATTTGTTAAACCTAATAAACCATCAAAAGATTTATTAATCTTTGTCGTAGCATTTGTTTCGAAATGTAAAAATTATAACAAACTTACTCCTTTACCCTGAAAGGTATAATAAATGATAATGTATAAAAAAAAATAAAGTAACGGTTGTTATACAACATTAAGGTTCAAAACACTCGAAATTTTTTTCAAAAATGTGAATGGGTCTTCAGGTTCGTAACGTAAAACTATTGTTTTTATTGCATCATCAACACAAACATAACGCCTACATTACTTTGCTGGCAGGTACATCAATATGATCACACCTCTCATATACTATGTGATCAACTATTGTGTGAACTCTTGCTCGACATGTCCTAATTTCACATTTCCTAATTTCTTTGCCTGCTTATAGCAAACATAAATTCACCAGAAACTAATGTCCTAAAACCTTTTTGCGAGGTAACGAAAGAGGCCATAACTGAGTTATCACCACTAATACTGCTTTGTTCGCATGCACACTACGACAACTTAGCTCAGCGATTACCGCTGTTTGTTTAAATAAGCATTTGTCACCTGATCACTAAGGTGTGATCGACGCATAACTATTGACTGTTGATGCTAGTTGTATTGTCCATGGAGGGCTGATGTCTTTCCATTAAGGCATGTCTCTGCCATCAAAGCAGACGGCCACTTTGATACGAAGGTGTGTCTTTATTGTTATTTCATCTCCTTTGATCTAATTTCGTCCACCGGACATGGTAGGATTTTCTCATGTTTGTCAAGCCCACCTACGCTGTCTATCGAAAAAAATTCTTTAATCTTCGCATACTATATTACTAATACTAACTTTAAAATGTTTAGTGCAATATGACAAATTTATATGGCAAACATTTCTTACAATTATATATAGGCCTATAAACAATATTAAAACATAATAAACAAAACCATATGACAATCAATAAAAAAAATGTCAAATCGGCTAAAATCATCAACTACACTATTAAAATTTAGGTGTGAGATATTTTGTCTGAGATCAATGGTCCATGGTATCATTTGTCCTGATATATTTTGTCTTGGTATCTTTTACATTTACATGGGGTGTCACATACATCAACATTTACATGGGGTGTCATCAACATTTACATGGGATGTCCAACATTTTTATTGGTGTTAAAAGCAAAAAAAAGATGTCACCTTATGTGAATTTTGTGCCACCATTACGACCAGATCAAAGTTGTACGTGCCCAGAGCCACATTGTACAGGTGGTTGACATCTACCAGGAAGGTCAGGTACTTTAAGGCCTCTTCTGCTCGTCTGTGTGCATCTTTCTGCTCAACTACAACAATCATGGCTCTTACAGGAAGGTTAGGATATTTGGAGCTTGGGGTATAAGGAGCTTTAAGGTATAAGGAGCTTTAAGGTATAAGGAGCTTTAAGGTATAAGGAGCTTTAAGGTATAAGGAGCTTTAAGGTATAAGGAGCTTTAAGGTATAAGGAGCTTTAAGGTATAAGGAGCTTTAAGGTATCAGGAGCTTTAAGGTATAAGGAGCTTTAAGGTATAAGGAGCTTTAAGGTATAAGGAGCTTTAAGGTATCAGGAGCTTTAAGGTATAAGGAGCTTTAAGGTATAAGGAGCTTTAAGGTATCAGGAGCTTTAAGGTATAAGGAGCTTTAAGGTATAAGGAGCTTTAAGGTATAAGGAGCTTTAAGGTATAAGGAGCTTTAAGGTATAAGGAGCTTTAAGGTATCAGGAGCTTTAAGGTATAAGGAGCTTTAAGGTATAAGGAGCTTTAAGGTATAAGGAGCTTTAAGGTATAAGGAGCTTTAAGGTATAAGGAGCTTTAAGGTATAAGGAGCTTTAAGGTATAAGGAGCTTTAAGGTATAAGGAGGTTGGGGTATTAACTGAGTGTAGCAGCTACAGATAAATAACATTAGAAAAAACAGCTCAAACCTCACCATAAAGAGACCAAACAACAAGTAAAGCCTTCTCAAGGTCGGGCTGGGACTTCCTGACGTGAGCTGTGAGAATTGTTTGATCAAAGCTGAAAGAGCACAGAGTCAGTTAGTGACATTCTCAACATGCAACATGTTTCAAGTGATGCAAGTGTGGGGGAGGTATCTCACAATGTGTGGTGGTCTCAATGTGTGAGGGAGTTGTGTCAATGTGTGGGGGAGGTGTGTCACAAGGTGTGGGGGAGGTGTGTCACAAGGTGTGGGGGAGGTGTGTCACAAGGTGTGGGGGAGGTGTGTCACAAGGTGTGGGGGAGGTGTGTCACAAGGTGTGGGGGAGGTGTGTCACAAGGTGTGAGGGTGTGTCACAAGGTGTGGGGGAGGTGTGTCACAAGGTGTGGGGTGGGTGTGTCACAAGGTGTGAGGGTGTGTCACAAGGTGTGGCGGAGGTGTGTCACAAGGTGTGGGGTGGTGTGTCACAAGGTGTGGGGGAGGTGTGTCATGTGTGGGGGAGGTGTGCCACAAGGTGTGGGGGAGGTGTGTCACAAGGTGTGGGGTGGTGTGTCACAAGGTGTGGGGGGGTGTGTCACAAGTTGTGGGGGAGGTGTGTCACAAGGTGTGGGGTGGTGTGTCACAAGGTGTGGGGGGTGTGTCACAAGGTGTGAGGGTGTGTCACAAGGTGTGGGGTGGTGTGCACAAGGTGTGGGGAGGTGTGTCACAAGTTGTGGGGGAGGTGTGTCACAAGGTGTGGGGTGGTGTGTCACAAGGTGTGGGGTGGTGTGTCACAAGGTGTGGGGGAGGTGTGTCACAAGGTGTGGGGGAGGTGTGTCACAAGGTGTGGGGTGGGTGTGTCATGAGGTTAGGGGGTGTTGTGTGATGATTTATGGGGGATATGTCTTAATGTGTGTGGGAGTTGTGTCTTGTGGGGGGAGGTGTGTCTTGTGGGGGGAGGTGTGTGACAATAAGTAGGTAAGAAAATTCACAAGATCTGTGTAAAATACCTCTGGTCATGTTTGTTCTGTAGAATGTTTAAGAAGGCATCACAAATTTTGTCAATCTTTGAACCTGTTTCTGTTTGCTGTGATACACCTCTCTGGTAGGTTGCTGTGTACATGGTTCGTGTCACATCTTCTTCACTGAAATAAAAACATATCACATCTTCCTCACTGAAACATATCACATCTTCCTCACTGAAACAAAAACATATCACATCTTCCTCACTGAAACAAAAACATATCACATCTTCCTCACTGAAACAAAAACATATCACATCTTCCTCACTGAAACAAAAACATATCACATCTTCCTCACTGAAACAAAAACATATCACATCTTCCTCACTGAAACAAAAACATATCACATCTTCCTCACTGAAACAAAAACATATCACATCTTCCTCACTGAAACAAAAACATATCACATCTTCTTCACTGAAACAAAAACATATCACATCTTCCTCACTGAAACAAAAACATATCACATCTTCCTCACTGAAACATATCACATCTTCCTCACTGAAACAAAAACATATCACATCTTCCTCACTGAAACAAAAACATATCACATCTTCCTCACTGAAACATATCACATCTTCCTCACTGAAACAAAAACATATCACATCTTCCTCACTGAAACATATCACATCTTCCTCACTGAAACATATCACATCTTCCTCACTGAAACAAAAACATATCACATCTTCACTGAAACATATCACATCTTCCTCACTGAAACAAAAACATATCACATCTTCTTCACTGAAACAAAAACATATCACATCTTCTTCACTGAAACATATCACATCTTCCTCACTGAAACATATCACATCTTCCTCACTGAAACATATCACATCTTCCTCACTGAAACAAAAACATATCACATCTTCCTCACTGAAACAAAAACATATCACATCTTCACTGAAACATATCACATCTTCCTCACTGAAACAAAAACATATCACATCTTCTTCACTGAAACAAAAACATATCACATCTTCCTCACTGAAACAAAAACATATCACATCTTCTTCACTGAAACAAAAACATATCACATCTTCACTGAAACAAAAACATATCACATCTTCTTCACTGAAACATATCACATCTTCCTCACTGAAACAAAAACATATCACATCTTCCTCACTGAAACATATCACATCTTCCTCACTGAAACAAAAACATATCACATCTTCCTCACTGAAACAAAAACATATCACATCTTCCTCACTGAAACATATCACATCTTCCTTACTGAAACAAAAACATATCACATCTTCCTCACTGAAACAAAAACATATCACATCTTCCTCACTGAAACAAAAACATATCACATCTTCTTCACTGAAACAAAAACATATCACATCTTCCTCACTGAAACAAAAACATATCACATCTTCCTCACTGAAACATATCACATCTTCCTCACTGAAACAAAAACATATCACATCTTCCTCACTGAAACAAAAACATATCACATCTTCCTCACTGAAACAAAAACATATCACATCTTCTTCACTGAAACAAAAACATGTCACATCTTCCTCACTGAAACAAAAACATATCACATCTTCCTCACTGAAACAAAAACATATCACATCTTCTTCACTGAAACAAAAACATATCACATCTTCCTCACTGAAACAAAAACATATCACATCTTCCTCACTGAAACAAAAACATATCACATCTTCCTCACTGAAACAAAAACATATCACATCTTCCTTACTGAAACAAAAACATATCACATCTTCTTCACTGAAACAAAAACATATCACATCTTCCTCACTGAAACAAAAACATGTCACATCTTCCTCACTGAAACATGTCACATCTTCCTCACTGAAACATATCACATCTTCCTCACTGAAACAAAAACATATCACATCTTCTTCACTGAAACAAAAACATATCACATCTTCCTCACTGAAACATATCACATCTTCCTCACTGAAACAAAAACATATCACATCTTCTTCACTGAAACAAAAACATATCACATCTTCCTCACTGAAACAAAAACATATCACATCTTCCTCACTGAAACAAAAACATATCACATCTTCCTCACTGAAACAAAAACATATCACATCTTCCTCACTGAAACATATCACATCTTCCTCACTGAAACAAAAACATATCACATCTTCCTCACTGAAACAAAAACATATCACATCTTCCTCACTGAAACAAAAACATATCACATCTTCCTCACTGAAACATATCACATCTTCCTCACTGAAACATGTCACATCTTCACTGAAACATGTCACATCTTCTTCACTGAAACATGTCATATCCTCCTGACTAAATTCCCCAATGACATATGACATAGACTGACCTTAATTCAGTAAGAAACACATTCAGATAACTTGGGTTGTTGATCTCTTGTATTAAGTTTTGAATGTTGTCAAAAAATAGCTTGGGCTCGTGGTCATGCAGAAGATTGAGGTTGATCCGGTGTTTTCTCATCAGGATAAAAGCCTCTCCCAGTTTCTTCCTGGAGATAAATCAACTTCCTAGGTCAGACACCTTTTTTGTTGTAGCAGGGGTCATGGACAGGTTATAGGAGGGATCACAGGTTATAGGAGGGATCATGGACAGGTTATAGGAGGGGTCATGGACAGGTTATAGAAGGGATCATGGACAGGTTATAGGAGGGATCATGGACAGGTTATAGGAGGGATCATGGACAGGTTATAGAAGGGATCATGGACAGGTTATAGGAGGGATCATAGACAGGTTATAGAAGGGATCATAGACAGGTTATAGGAGGGATCATGGACAGGTTATAGGAGGGATCATGGACAGGTTATAGGAGGGATCATAGACAGGTTATAGGAGGGATCATAGACAGGTTATAGGAGGGATCATGGACAGGTTATAGGAGGGATCATGGACAGGTTATAGGAGGGATCATGGACAGGTTATAGGAGGGATCATAGACAGGTTATAGGAGGGATCATAGACAGGTTATAGGAGGGATCATGGACAGGTTATAGGAGGGATCATGGACAGGTTATAGAAGGGATCATGGACAGGTTATAGGAGGGATCATGGACAGGTTATAGGAGGGATCATGGACAGGTTATAGAAGGGATCATGGACAGGTTATAGGAGGGATCATGGACAGGTTATAGGAGGGATCATGGACAGGTTATAGGAGGGATCATGGACAGGTTATAGGAGGGATCATGGACAGGTTATAGGAGGGATCATAGACAGGTTATAGAAGGGATCATGGACAGGTTATAAGAGGGATCATGGACAGGTTATAGGAGGGATCATGGACAGGTTATAGGAGGGATCAGGGACAGGTTATAGGAGGGATCATAGACAGGTTATAAGAGGGATCATGGACAGGTTATAGGAGGGATCATGGACAGGTTATAGGAGGGATCATGGACAGGTTATAGGAGGGATCATGGACAGGTTATAGAAGGGATCATGGACAGGTTATAGGAGGGATCATGGACAGGTTATAGGAGGGATCATAGACAGGTTATAGGAGGGATCATAGACAGGTTATAGGAGGGATCATGGACAGGTTATAGGAGGGATCATGGACAGGTTATAGGAGGGATCATGGACAGGTTATAGGAGGGATCATGGACAGGTTATAGGAGGGATCATGGACAGGTTATAGGAGGGATCATGGACAGGTTATAGGAGGGATCATGGACAGGTTATAGGAGGGATCATGGACAGGTTATAGGAGGGATCATGGACAGGTTATAGGAGGGATCATGGACAGGTTATAGGAGGGATCATAGACAGGTTATAGGAGGGATCATAGACAGGTTATAGGAGGGATCATAGACAGGTTATAGGAGGGATCATGGACAGGTTATAGGAGGGATCATGGACAGGTTATAGGAGGGATCATGGACAGGTTATAGGAGGGATCCTAGACAGGTTATAGGAGGGATCATAGACAGGTTATAGGAGGGATCATAGACAGGTTATAGGAGGGATCATAGACAGGTTATAGGAGAGATCATAGACAGGTTATAGGAGGGATCATAGACAGGTTATAGGAGGGATCATGGACAGGTTATAGGAGGGATCATGGACAGGTTATAGGAGGGATCATGGACAGGTTATAGGAGGGATCATAGACAGGTTATAGGAGGGATCATAGACAGGTTATAGGAGGGATCATAGACAGGTTATAGGAGGGATCATGGACAGGTTATAGGAGGGATCATGGACAGGTTATAGGAGGGATCATGGACAGGTTATAGGAGGGATCATGGACAGGTTATAGGAGGGATCATGGACAGGTTATAGGAGGGATCATGGACAGGTTATAGGAGGGATCACAGGTTATAGGAGGGATCATGGACGGGTTATAGGAGGGATCATGGACAGGTTATAGGAGGGATCATGGACAGGTTATAGGAGGGATCAGGGAAAGGTTATAGGAGGGATCATGGACAGGTTATAGGAGGGATCATGGACAGGTTATAGGAGGGATCATGGACAGGTTATAGGAGGGATCATGGACAGGTTATAGGAGGGATCACAGGTTATAGGAGGGATCATGGACAGGTTATAGGAGGGATCATGGACAGGTTATAGGAGGGATCATGGACAGCTTATAGGAGGGATCATGGACAGGTTATAGGAGGGGTCATGGACAGGTTATAGAAGGGATCATAGACAGGGGGTCTACGACAAAGTCCCGAAAGACACTTGCCCGAATGCCGTCCTTACACATCACCAAATACTGACTGTCCCTACACATCACCAAATACTGACTGTCTCTACACATCACCAAATACTGACTGTCTCTACACATCACCAAATACTGACTGTCTCTACACATCACCAAATACTGACTGTCTCTACACATAACCAAATACTGACTGTCCCTACACATAACCAAATACTGACTGTCTCTACACATCACCAAATACTGACTGTCTCTACACATAACCAAATACTGACTGTCCCTTCAGACAGCGAGAGACCCCCCACAAGTGAGAAAACCCCCTGGAGTGTGCTTGAGCCCTGACCTGTCCAGCAGCTGTTTGAGAGAGTTGAGGACCAGAGCCCTAGGATGGATGGTCTCCAGGTTGCCTCTGGGCATCTGCAGGACAACTTTGGTGCTGTTGGCCACAGCAGCCACCAGATGAGATCCCCTCTCCACCCTCCGCACACTCTCATCAAAGGGGTGGCTCTTGCCATCCTTCAGCTTGACTACATCTGGGGAACAACAGTTGCAGCACGTTCAATTCTAGCCTGACTAGCAAACTATTACAATCATCAACCAAAGTATTACAATCATCACCCAAAGTATTACAATCATCACCCAAAATATTACAATCATCACCCAAAGTATTACAATCATCACCCAAAGTATTACAATCATCACCCAAAGTATTACAATCATCACCCTAAGTATTACAATCATCACCCAAAGTATTACAATCATCACCCAAAGTATTACAATCATCACCCAAAGTATTACAATCATCAACCAAAGTATTACAATCATCACCCAAAGTATTACAATCATCACCCAAAATATTACAATCATCACCCAAAGTATTACAATCATCACCCAAAGTATTACAATCATCACCCAAAGTATTACAAGCATCACCCTAAGTATTACAATCATCACCCAAAACTCTACTCGTACGTTCCTAATAGATTGCATGTTGCTATCAATAACCAAAATAAAAACTACTCGTAGGTTCCTAATGAATTGAATGTTGCTATCAACTTGAACCAAACATTCAGCTTATCAATCAGTTGAATCTGAGTAGAACCATGTCTAATCAATAGGCTATAATGTCCTCTAATACATAGGAGATCTACTGGATACAATCAAATGTCATTTGATATGCAGGAAGGTAAAGGTCCAAATATAAATGAATCACTAGCAAAGGAAAACAACAGTCAACTTACCAGTTAATTTTGTAGAGCGACAAATGCATCTCAAGGTGTGGGTGAAAGTAGTGAGTAAAAGAAAATCATTATGGAGCCGAAATGATGTGCAGTTGGAGCAGATCTGCAAGTTCAAGAAATGAATCAAGTCACATGACATGTCATCAAGTCACATGACATGTCATAGAGTCACATGATGTCATCAAGTCACATGACATGTCATAGAGTCACATGATGTCATCAAGTCACATGACATGTCATAGAGTCACATGATGTCATCAAGTCACATGATATGTCATAGTCACATGATGTCATCAAGTCACATGACATGTCATAGAGTCACATGATGTCATCAAGTCACATGACATGTCATAGTCACATGATGTCATCAAGTCACATGACATGTCATAGAGTCACATGATGTCATCAAGTCACATGACATGTCATAGAGTCACATGATGTCATCAAGTCACATGACATGTCATAGTCACATGATGACATCAAGTCACATGACATGTCATAGAGTCACATGATGTCATCAAGTCACATGACATGTCATAGTCACATGATGACATCAAGTCACATGACATGTCATAGAGTCACATGATGACATCAAGTCACATGACAAGTCATAGAGTCACATGATGTCATTAAGTTACATGACATGTTATTAAGTCATGACAGTAATTTAACCTAAGTAGCATTGACATAGTGTAAACCTACCTCCATCTGACTGACGTAGAGCCTAAACCTACCTCCATCTGACTGACGTATTCTAAACCTACCTCCATCTGACTGACGTATTCTAAACCTACCTCTGTCTGACTGACGTAGTGTAAACCTACCTTCATCTGACTGACGTAGTGTAAACCTACCTCCATCTGACTGACGTATTCTAAACCTACCTCTGTCTGACTGACACAGTGTAAACCTACCTCCATCTGATTGACGTAGTGTAAACCTACCTTCATCTGACTGACACAGTGTAAACCTACCTCCATCAGATTGACATAGTGTAAACCTACCTTCATCTGACTGACGTAGTCTAAACCTACCTCCATCTGACGTAGTCTAAACCTACCTCCATCTGATTGACGTAGTGTAAACCTACCTTCATCTGACTGACCTAGAGCCTGAACCTACCTCCATCTGACGTAGTCTAAACCTACCTCCATCTGATTGACGTAGAGCCTGAACCTATCTGTTAGACCCAGCACCACAGTCTCCTGACCTAACCCAGCCACAGCCATCTCCGTACAGGTGTAGGGGAACCTAACAGGCTCACCCAGTTCTGACATCCACGGGCTGGGGGCTTCATCTGATGGTTGTATGGATACGTGGTGGGTGTATGGATACATGGTGGGTGTACGGATACATGGTGGGTGTATGGATATGTGGTGGGTGTATGGATACATGGTGGGTGTATGGATACGTGGTGGGTGTATGGATACATGGTGGGTGTATGGATACATGTGGGGTGTATGGATACATGGTGGGTGTATGGCGTGGTTGGTGTATGGATACATGTGGGGTGTAAGGCGTGGTGGGTGTATGGATACATGGTGGTTGTATGGATACATGGTGGGTGTATGGATACGTGGTGGGTGTATGGATACATGGTGGGTGTATGGATACATGTGGGGTGTATGGATACATGGTGGGTGTATGGCGTGGTGGGTGTATGGATACATGGTGGGTGTATGGATACATGTGGGGTGTATGGATACGTGGTGGGTGTATGGATACGTGGTGGGTGTATGGATACGTGGTGGGTGTATGGATACGTGGTGGGTGTATGGATAAGTGGTGGGTGTATGAATACTTGGTGGGTGTATGGATATGTGGTGGGTGTATGGATATGTGGTGGGTGTATGGATACGTGGTGGGTGTATGGATACATGGAGGGTGTATGGATACATGGAGGGTGTATGGCGTGGTGGGTGTATGGATACATGGTGGGTGTATGGTGTGGTGGGTGTATGGATACATGGTGGGTGTATGGATACATGGAGGGTGTATGGCGTGGTGGGTGTATGGATACATGGTGGGTGTATGGCGTGGTGGGTGTATGGATACATGGTGGGTGTATGGATACATGGAGGGTGTATGGCGTGGTGGGTGTATGGATACATGGTGGGTGTATGGATACATGGTGGGTGTATGGCGTGGTGGGTGTATGGATACATGTGGGGTGTATGGATACGTGTTGGGTGTATGGCGTGGTGGGTGTATGGATACATGGAGGGTGTATGGCATGGAGGGTGTATGGCATGGTGGGTGTATGGATACATGTGGGGTGTATGGATACATGTTGGGTGTATGGCATGGAGGGTGTATGGCGTGGTGGGTGTATGGATACATGGAGGGTGTATGGATACGTGTTGGGTGTATGGCGTGGAGGGTGTATGGCATGGTGGGTGTATGGATACGTGTTGGGTGTACTGATACGTGTTGGGTGTATGGATACGTGTTGGGTGTATGGATACGTGGTGGGTGTATGGATACATGGTGGGTGTATGGATACATGGAGGGTGTATGGATACGTGTTGGGTGTATGGCGTGGAGGGTGTATGGCATGGTGGGTGTATGGATACGTGTTGGGTGTATGGATACGTGTTGGGTGTATGGATACGTGGTGGGTGTATGGATACATGGAGGGTGTATGGATACGTGTTGGGTGTATGGATACGTGTTGGGTGTATGGATACATGGAGGGTGTATGGATACATGTTGGGTGTATGGATACATGTGGGGTGTATGGATACGTGTTGGGTGTATGGCGTGGAGGGTGTATGGCATGGTGGGTGTATGGATACGTGTTGGGTGTACTGATACGTGTTGGGTGTATGGATACATGGAGGGTGTATGGATACGTGTTGAGTGTACTGATACGTGTTGGGTGTACTGATACGTGTTGGGTGTATGGATACATGGAGGGTGTATGGATACATGGAGGGTGTATGGATACGTGTTGGGTGTACTGATACGTGTTGGGTGTATGGATACATGGAGGGTGTACTGATACGTGTTGGGTGTACTGATACGTGTTGGGTGTACTGATACGTGTTGGGTGTATGGATACATGGAGGGTGTATGGATACGTGTTGGGTGTACTGATACGTGTTGGGTGTATGGATACGTGTTGGGTGTATGGATACATGGAGGGTGTACTGATACGTGTTGGGTGTACATACACAAGGCCTGTGAGACAGACTGACCTGAGAACTTGTAGATCTGACCAGACTCCAGTTGTAGTGCCACAGTGTGAGAGCTCTCATCCAGGGCTAGACCAACTATATTGCACTTCAATGTAAAACTATGACTGGAAGAGAGTTGTATGAAAACCAATTATTTTTCTTCAACGTACCCAATATGTGAAACCAACAACAGTAGCTAGGCTGATAATGGTTCTCTTTTTCTCTTGAAAATAAATCCTAAATCTAAAACAGAATTTCTTTTCTTACATCACATCACTACCTTTGTGTATCTATTCTTATGTTATACATCATTATCTTTGTGTATCTTTACATAAAGTGTCATTATCTTTGTGTAGCTTTTCTTATCTTGCACATACACTTCATTATGTTACTGTATTTTTCTTGTTTATTCTGATAATTTTAATTTTTTAATTTTTATTGAAAGCAAATTATTGGCAAACAATTATAATTTTAAAGTTGTCTTTTTAATCATGAATTATGAATGATGCTTTGAACCCTTAATAAAGTTTCAACTAGCAGGGGATGACTTAACCAACTGATGACTTAACCAACTGATGACTTAACCAACTGAGGACTTAACCAACAAACTGACCTGATCCTAATAGCCCTTTCCTGCTGACAAATGTGGGCTATGTAGAGCTGGGAGCCAGAGGTCAAGATCAGCTGTTTGTCCCATATCCAGAGCATCTGGACAATGATTGGCTGGAGCGTGTCAGCTGATGTTATGCTGCCAGAAATAATGTCAACAAACTGGTGAGGAAAGAGCCCAACTACTAGCTTCTTATCATATTTATAACAAACATTGTTTGTATTCTATTTTCAATGAAAAATAAAACCAGTTCTTAGGTAATACCAATGAATGCCATCCGTAAGTCCTTAGGGAATGGAAGCTTACCAATAGATGCCATCCATAAGTCCTTAGGGAACGGAAGCTTACCAATAGATGCCATCAGTAAGTCCTTAGGGAATGGAAGCTTACCAATAGATGCCATCCATAAGTCCTTAGGGAATGGAAGCTTACCAATAGATGCCATCAGTAAGTCCTTAGGGAATGGAAGCTTACCTATAGATGCCATCCGTAAGTCCTTAGGGAATGGAAGCTTACCAATAGATGCCATCCAACTGTGGGAGACCACACTGTGGACTGAAGCCGTCACCTGCAGCTGCTGAATAGTTGACGGATCCAGTCTGGTCTGCCTTCCCTGCAGGTCAAGGTAAGGTCAAGGTAAGGTCAAGGTTAAATTGGTGGTAAGAATATTTCCCTTCAATTTTATAACACAATAAAAGATGTATGCATGGTTATATATATTTGGGCCAAACACATATACAATAAAAGATGTATGCATAGTTTTACACTTGGGCCAAACACATATACAATAAAAGATGTATGCATAGTTTTACACTTGGGCCAAACACATACAATAAAAGATGTATGCATGGTTTTACACTTGGGCCAAACACATATACAATAAAAGATGTATGCATAGTTTTACACTTGGGCCAAACACATATACAATAAAAGATGTATGCATAGTTTTACACTTGGGCCAAACACATATACAATAAAAGATGTATGCATAGTTTTACACTTGGGCCAAACACATATACAATAAAAGATGTATGCATAGTTTTACACTTGGGCCAAACACATATACAATAAAAGATGTATGCATAGTTTTACACTTGGGTCAAACACATATACAATAAAAGATGTATGCATAGTTTTACACTTGGGTCAAACACATATACAATAAAAGATGTATGCATAGTTTTACACTTGGGTCAAACACATATACAATAAAAGATGTATGCATAGTTTTACACTTGGGTCAAACACATATACAATAAAAGATGTATGCATAGTTTTACACTTGGGTCAAACACATATACAATAAAAGATGTATGCATAGTTTTACACTTGGGTCAAACACATATACAATAAAAGATGTATGCATAGTTTTACACTTGGGCCAAACACATATACAATAAAAGATGTATGCATAGTTTTACACTTGGGTCAAACACATATACAATAAAAGATGTATGCATAGTTTTACACTTGGGCCAAACACATATACAATAAAAGATGTATGCATAGTTTTACACTTGGGTCAAACACATATACAATAAAAGATGTATGCATAGTTTTACACTTGGGCCAAACACATATACAATAAAAGATGTATGCATAGTTTTAAACTTGGGTCAAACACATATACAATAAAAGATGTATGCATGGTTTTACACTTGGGCCAAACACATATACAATAAAAGATGTATGCATAGTTTTAAACTTGGGTCAAACACATATACAATAAAAGATGTATGCATAGTTATGTATATTTGGGCCAAACACATACCTGTGTGGGAGTATATTGCAATCTGGCCATTGTTCATCAAGACAGCAAGGCCATCACCACTGTCATTAGGTTCAAAGGTCACTCGACTTGCAGGATGTGGCAGATCTATGACATACGCCGCCATTGGAGGCGGGACCACCATTTGTCTCAGTGGGGTCAGCAGTAGCCTGGCTAGAGAGATGACACAAGCAAAGATTTCTAGGTGCTCGTTAGCTAATTGGGTGCAAGCTGAGGCAAATGTTCATACCAATACACGTGTTCAAGACCTAACCCCATCATTTACCACCACAGATACAGCTGTACAAGACCTAACCCATCATTTACCACCACAGATACAGCTGTACAAGACCTATCCCATCATTTACCACCACAGATACAGCTGTACAAGACCTACCCCATCATTTACCAGATACAGCTGTACAAGACCTAACCCCATCATTTACCACCACAGATACAGCTGTACAAGACCTAAACCCATCATTTACCACCACAGATACAGCTGTACAAGACCTACCCCAACATTTACCAGATACAGCTGTACAAGACCTACCCCATCATTTACCACCACAGATACAGCTGTACAAGACCTAGCCCATCATTTACCACCACAGATACAGCTGTACAAGACCTAACCCATCATTTACCACCACAGATACAGCTGTACAAGACCTACCCCCATCATTTACCACCACAGATACAGCTGTACAAGACCTACCCCATCATTTACCACCACAGATACAGCTGTACAAGACCTACCCCCATCATTTACCACCACAGATACAGCTGTACAAGACCTAACCCCATCATTTACCAGATACAGCTGTACAAGACCTACCCACATCATTTACCACCACAGATACAGCTGTACAAGACCTACCCCATCATTTACCACCACAGATACAGCTGTACAAGACCTACCCCCATCATTTACCACCACAGATACAGCTGTACAAGACCTACCCCATCATTTACCACCACAGATACAGCTGTACAAGACCTAACCCCATCATTTACCACCACAGATACAGCTGTACAAGACCTAACCCCATCATTTACCACCACAGATACAGCTGTACAAGACCTAACCCCATCATTTACCACCACAGATACAGCTGTACAAGACCTACCCCATCATTTACCACCACAGATACAGCTGTACAAGACCTACCCCATCATTTACCAGATACAGCTGTACAAGACCTACCCCCATCATTTACCACCACAGATACAGCTGTACAAGACCTACCCCATCATTTACCACCACAGATACAGCTGTACAAGACCTAACCACATCATTTACCACCACAGATACAGCTGTACAAGACCTACCCCATCATTTACCACCACAGATACAGCTGTACAAGACCTAACCCCATCATTTACCACCACAGATACAGCTGTACAAGACCTAACCCCATCATTTACCAGATACAGCTGTACAAGACCTAACCCCATCATTTACCACCACAGATACAGCTGTACAAGACCTACCCCCATCATTTACCACCACAGATACAGCTGTACAAGACCTACCCCATCATTTACCACCACAGATACAGCTGTACAAGACCTAACCCCATCATTTACCACCACAGATACAGCTGTACAAGACCTACCCCCATCATTTACCACCACAGATACAGCTGTACAAGACCTACCCCATCATTTACCACCACAGATACAGCTGTACAAGACCTAACCCCATCATTTACCACCACAGATACAGCTGTACAAGACCTACCCCATCATTTACCACCACAGATACAGCTGTACAAGACCTACCCCATCATTTACCACCACAGATACAGCTGTACAAGACCTACCCCCATCATTTACCAGATACAGCTGTACAAGACCTAACCCCATCATTTACCACCACAGATACAGCTGTACAAGACCTACCCCCATCATTTACCACCACAGATACAGCTGTACAAGACCTACCCCATCATTTACCACCACAGATACAGCTGTACAAGACCTAACCACATCATTTACCACCACAGATACAGCTGTACAAGACCTACCCCCATCATTTACCACCACAGATACAGCTGTACAAGACCTACCCCATCATTTACCACCACAGATACAGCTGTACAAGACCTACCCCATCATTTACCAGATACAGCTGTACAAGACCTAACCCCATCATTTACCACCACAGATACAGCTGTACAAGACCTACCCCCATCATTTACCACCACAGATACAGCTGTACAAGACCTACCCCATCATTTACCACCACAGATACAGCTGTACAAGACCTACCCCATCATTTACCAGATACAGCTGTACAAGACCTAACCCCATCATTTACCACCACAGATACAGCTGTACAAGACCTAACCCCATCATTTACCACCACAGATACAGCTGTACAAGACCTACCCCATCATTTACCAGATACAGCTGTACAAGACCTACCCCCATCATTTACCACCACAGATACAGCTGTACAAGACCTACCCCCATCATTTACCACCACAGATACAGCTGTACAAGACCTACCCCCATCATTTACCACCACAGATACAGCTGTACAAGACCTAACCCCATCATTTACCACCACAGATACAGCTGTACAAGACCTACCCCATCATTTACCAGATACAGCTGTACAAGACCTAACCCCATCATTTACCACCACAGATACAGCTGTACAAGACCTACCCCATCATTTACCACCACAGATACAGCTGTACAAGACCTACCCCATCATTTACCACCACAGATACAGCTGTACAAGACCTACCCCATCATTTACCAGATACAGCTGTACAAGACCTAACCCCATCATTTACCACCACAGATACAGCTGTACAAGACCTATCCCATCATTTACCAGATACAGCTGTACAAGACCTACCCCATCATTTACCAGATACAGCTGTACAAGACCTAACCCCATCATTTACCACCACAGATACAGCTGTACAAGACCTACCCCATCATTTACCAGATACAGCTGTACAAGACCTACCCCCATCATTTACCACCACAGATACAGCTGTACAAGACCTACCCCATCATTTACCAGATACAGCTGTACAAGACCTAACCCCATCATTTACCACCACAGATACAGCTGTACAAGACCTATCCCATCATTTACCACCACAGATACAGCTGTACAAGACCTACCCCCATCATTTACCACCACAGATACAGCTGTACAAGACCTACCCACATCATTTACCACCACAGATACAGCTGTACAAGACCTACCCCATCATTTACCACCACAGATACAGCTGTACAAGACCTAACCCATCATTTACCACCACAGATACAGCTGTACAAGACCTACCCCATCATTTACCACCACAGATACAGCTGTACAAGACCTAAACCCATCATTTACCACCACAGATACAGCTGTACAAGACCTACCCCAACATTTACCACCACAGATACAGCTGTACAAGACCTAACCCCATCATTTACCACCACAGATACAGCTGTACAAGACCTACCCCCACCATCATTTACCACCACAGATACAGCTGTACAAGACCTACCCCATCATTTACCACCACAGATACAGCTGTACAAGACCTACCCCATCATTTACCAGATACAGCTGTACAAGACCTAAACCCATCATTTACCACCACAGATACAGCTGTACAAGACCTACCCCATCATTTACCAGATACAGCTGTACAAGACCTAAACCCATCATTTACCACCACAGATACAGCTGTACAAGACCTAAACCCATCATTTACCACCACAGATACAGCTGTACAAGACCTAAACCCATCATTTACCACCACAGATACAGCTGTACAAGACCTAAACCCATCATTTACCACCACAGATACAGCTGTACAAGACCTAACCCATCATTTACCACCACAGATACAGCTGTACAAGACCTAACCCCATCATTTACCACCACAGATACAGCTGTACAAGACCTAACCCATCATTTACCACCACAGATACAGCTGTACAAGACCTAACCCATCATTTACCACCACAGATACAGCTGTACAAGACCTACCCCCATCATTTACCACCACAGATACAGCTGTACAAAGACCTACCCCATCATTTACCAGATACAGCTGTACAAGACCTACCCCATCATTTACCACCACAGATACAGCTGTACAAGACCTAACCCATCATTTACCACCACAGATACAGCTGTACAAGACCTACCCCCATCATTTACCACCACAGATACAGCTGTACAAGACCTAACCCCATCATTTACCACCACAGATACAGCTGTACAAGACCTAACCACATCATTTACCACCACAGATACAGCTGTACAAGACCTACCCCATCATTTACCACCACAGATACAGCTGTACAAGACCTATCCCATCATTTACCACCACAGATACAGCTGTACAAGACCTACCCCATCATTTACCAGATACAGCTGTACAAGACCTACCCCCATCATTTACCACCACAGATACAGCTGTACAAGACCTAACCCCATCATTTACCACCACAGATACAGCTGTACAAGACCTAACCACATCATTTACCACCACAGATACAGCTGTACAAGACCTACCCCATCATTTACCAGATACAGCTGTACAAGACCTAACCCATCATTTACCACCACAGATACAGCTGTACAAGACCTACCCCCATCATTTACCACCACAGATACAGCTGTACAAGACCTACCCCAACATTTACCAGATACAGCTGTACAAGACCTACCCCATCATTTACCACCACAGATACAGCTGTACAAGACCTAACCCCATCATTTACCACCACAGATACAGCTGTACAAGACCTACCCCATCATTTACCACCACAGATACAGCTGTACAAGACCTACCCCCATCATTTACCACCACAGATACAGCTGTACAAGACCTACCCCCATCATTTACCACCACAGATACAGCTGTACAAGACCTAACCCATCATTTACCACCACAGATACAGCTGTACAAGACCTACCCCATCATTTACCACCACAGATACAGCTGTACAAGACCTACCCCATCATTTACCACCACAGATACAGCTGTACAAGACCTAACCCCATCATTTACCAGATACAGCTGTACAAGACCTACCCACATCATTTACCACCACAGATACAGCTGTACAAGACCTACCCCATCATTTACCACCACAGATACAGCTGTACAAGACCTACCCCCACCATCATTTACCACCACAGATACAGCTGTACAAGACCTAACCCATCATTTACCACCACAGATACAGCTGTACAAGACCTACCCCCATCATTTACCACCACAGATACAGCTGTACAAGACCTAACCCCATCATTTACCACCACAGATACAGCTGTACAAGACCTACCCCATCATTTACCACCACAGATACAGCTGTACAAGACCTACCCCATCATTTACCAGATACAGCTGTACAAGACCTACCTCCATCATTTACCACCACAGATACAGCTGTACAAGACCTACCCCATCATTTACCACCACAGATACAGCTGTACAAGACCTACCCCCATCAATAACAGCTACGCTGGAGGGGTCAGTGTCTAGAGAGCCAGTGCTGCCATCTGTAGCCCAGGCCCAGGTGTAGGTCTGGTAGTGTCCAGTCCTGGTCAGCACATGCATCTTGTTGGCCTGCTCAGTGTCCCAGAGAGCTGCAGCAATCCCAGCCTCGAACTGTAGCGTCTGCTTCTGGTACCAGTGGTAGTTGTTGACAGTCCACAGCTGCACTGTAACCAACATCAACAACAGAGACCAACATCAACAACAGAGACCAACATCAACAACAGAGACCAACATCAACAACAGAGACCAACATCAACAACAGAGACCAACATCAACAACAGAGACCAACATCAACAACAGAGACCAACATCAACAACAGAGACCAACATCAACAACAGAGACCAACATCAACAACAGAGACCAACATCAACAACAGAGACCAACATCAACAACAGAGACCAACATCAACAAAATACATATATAGAGAAAAATCGCACCCTCCAGTGGCGCCGCCATTGCGAAATTATATATGATATTTTTACAGAACTCTTCCCCAGAGTGTTCTTATGAACTCACCACAGCTTGATGGCGATCGGATGAACGCTGTCAAACCAAAATTTTTTTTTTATATACCGCATAAAGAGGAAAAACAAATCGAATATGACTTTTTTTTTTCCGCAAAAACCTCCCCAGGAATATTTTCAACAAACTTCCTAAAGTTTCACGGCGATGTGATAAGGGGTGTAAAAATGCATAAAAGACAAATAAACAAACAAACAAACAGACACACACACATACATTGCTTTTTATATATATAGATTTTATTTAAAATAGTATATCTGACCCACTTACATTGAGAAAAGGTGCTGTCACCATTGATTTAAAATAGTATATCTGACCCACTTACATTGAGAAAAGGTGCTGTCACCATTGCTTTCCAAAATGACAGCTAAGACAGTGGACTCTATGTTCCATTTTAGACTCTTCACCTGTTCAATAAACAAAAAATCATAGTCACCTAATCAAGAAATTTGTAAAGATGATATTCACCTAATCAAAAAAATCATAAAGATGATATTCACCTAATCAACTGACAACAAAAGATGATAATCACCCTAAACACTAACAACAAATGAAATTCACCGTATCAACTTACAACAAAAGTATTTTCACCTTTTCAAAAATCAACATAAAAATCAACTCATAAAAAACTACCATTTCATCAAGAGCGAGTTTTTCTTACACCACCAGGGCGAGTTTTCTGTCCAAAAAATCAATGTCAAGATACAGCTAAAATAGTTTTCTGTCAAATCAGAGCAATGTTAAGATACACGCTAAAATCTAAAATAGTTTTCTGTCAAATCAGAGCAATGTTAAGATACACGCTAAAATCTAAAATAGTTTTCTGTCAAATCAGAGCAATGTTAAGATACACGCTAAAATCTAAAATAGTTTTCTGTCCAAAAAAATCAATGCTAAAATAGTTTTCTGTCAAATCAGACAAACGTCAAAGTTTATCTCACAAGACCAACTTACCCAAAGCTTTTCCTGGGATGATGGAATAGGAAACTCTCCATGACACAAGCCATTTTTTTCAAAAAATAAAACCTCTTGTGAGCCTGCAGTGGTGCGCACACAGGCAATCAGGGAGCCAGAGGGCCTGCAGATGATATGCACACTTTCAACTTAAGGCACAGTATGGCTGCAGCTAAGGTGATATTTAACTTAAGGCACTGAATGGTTGCAGGTAAGGTGATGTTCAACTTAAGGCACTGTATGGTTGCAGCTAAGGTGATGTTCAACTTAAGGCACAGTATGACTGCAGCTAAGGTGATGTTTAACTTAAGGCACAGTATGGCTGCAGCTAAGGTGATATTCAACTTAAGGCACTGAATGGTTGCAGCTAAGGTGATGTTCAACTTAAGGCACTGAATGGTTGCAGCTAAGGTGATGTTTAACTTAAGGCACAGTATGGCTGCATCTAAGGTGATGTTCCACTTAAGGCACTGAATGGTTGCAGCTAAGGTGATGTTTAACTTAAGGCACTGAATGGTTGCAGCTAAGGTGATGTTTAACTTAAGGCACAGTATGGCTGCATCTAAGGTGATGTTCCACTTAAGGCACTGAATGGTTGCAGCTAAGGTGATGTTTAACTTAAGGCACTGAATGGTTGCAGCTAAGGTGATGTTCCACTTAAGGCACTGAATGGTTGCAGCTAAGGTGATGTTTAACTTAAGGCACTGTATGGCTGCAGCTAAGGTGATGTTCAATGGTTGCAGGTGAGGGCTGGTTAGGCTATGCACCTCCAAGTTAGACAGTCCACTGACAAACTCACCTCCAAGCTAGACAGTTAGACAGTCCACTGACAAACTCACCTCCAAGCTAGACAATTAGACAGTCCACTGATAAACTCACCTCCAAGCTAGACAGTTAGACAGTCCACTGACAAACTCACCTCCAAGCTAGACAGACAGTCCACTGACAAACTCACCTCCAAGCTAGACAGTTAGACAGTCCACTAACAAACTCACCTCCAAGCTAGACAGTTAGACAGTCCACTGACAAACTCACCTCCAAGCTAGACAGTTAGACAGTCCACTGACAAACTCACCTCCAAGCTAGACAGTTAGACAGTCCACTGACAAACTCACCTCCAAGCTAGACAGTTAGACAGTCCACTGACAAACTCACCTCCAAGCTAGACAGTTAGACAGTCCACTAACAAACTCACCTCCAAGCTAGACAGTTAGACAGTCCACTGACAAACTCACCTCCAAGCTAGACAGTCAGACAGTCCACTGACAAACTCACCTCCAAGCTAGACAGACAGTCCACTGACAAACTCACCTCCAAGCTAGACAGACAGTCCACTGACAAACTCACCTCCAAGCTAGACAGTTAGACAGTCCACTGACAAACTCACCTCCAAGCTAGACAGTTAGACAGTCCACTGACAAACTCACCTCCAAGCTAGACAGACAGTCCACTGACAAACTCACCTCCAAGCTAGACAGACAGTCCACTGACAAACTCACCTCCAAGCTAGACAGACAGTCCACTGACAAACTCACCTCCAAGCTAGACAGTTAGACAGTCCACTGACAAACTCACCTCCAAGCTAGACAGTTAGACAGTCCACTGACAAACTCACCTCCAAGCTAGACAGACAGTCCATTGACAAACTCACCTCCAAGCTAGACAGTTAGACAGTCCACTAACAAACTCACCTCCAAGCTAGACAGACAGTCCATTGACAAACTCACCTCCAAGCTAGACAGTTAGACAGTCCACTGACAAACTCACCTCCAAGCTAGACAGTCCACTGACAAACTCACCTCCAAGCTAGACAGTTAGACAGTCCACTGACAAACTCACCTCCAAGCTAGACAGTTAGACAGTCCACCAGGGGCGGAACTACAGTGCCGCCAGACCCCGCAATGCGGGGGGCCCGGGACGTTTAGGGGCCCGCAGCCGACCATAATCAATTATTTTACAGTTAAAAAAAAATAATCTTCTTTCATTTTTGGCTTGATGGATGTTTTGTAAAAAGAATACTGCAGTTGCTGTTTGATTATCTTTATTCTATAGACACCATCTCAAGTCCTCTTTCTTCTACAATCAAACACACGCTGTAGTCGGCAAAATTCTTTTGAAAATAAATCCATCGCGTGAAAGATATGCAAACGTTCAAACCACTTCCATGACTTATTTCCCTTTTGTAAATAGTCAAATATGTGTGCTCTTAAGCACCTTTTAATAGATTTGCACTAAACAAATTAAAAAAGCAATTACTTCTCTTAATTATTATTTTGAAAAAATACATATTAAAGAATGACAAAGCATAAAAAGGAAATGTATTTAAAACTAATAATATAAATAAAAAAACACATAAAAATAAACGTAGGGCGAGAAACCATTACACATACACAGCTTTCATGCTTCATATCATTTCGACCGACTTTGTCTCAGGAGGCATTATAGTAAACATGTTAAAACAGATATTTTCGAAACAGACTAATAGCAGTGACACAAATGACGTTTTGTTACTCGTTTTTACTTGTTAATAAAAACTAAGTTTTAATTATTTTTTTTAAAACTCGAACAAGACCGAAATGAGTACTCTAATCTATGTTGGTATTTCAACATATATAAGTATATATATATATATATATATATATATATATATATATATATATATATATATATATATATATATATATATATATATATATATATATATATATATATATATATATATATATATATATATATATATATATATATATATATATATATATATATATATATAGCGGGCCCAAAAAATTTCTTTGCGGGGTGGCCCTTTTTTTCTAGTTCCGCCACTGCAGTCCACTAACAAACTCACCTCCAAGCTAGACAGTTAGACAGTCCACTGACTGCTTGAGACTGAGCTTGAAACACACATTCTCTGGACCAGATATACAGGAAGCGGGCACCTGCAGAGACAGGTACACAATTTCAGACCAATAATTATAGGTACACAATTTCAGACCAATAATTATAGGCACACAATTTCAGACAGATAATTATAGGTACACAATTTCCGCACAGAATTGCCCTTACTGAAGTGCAAAGTTCAGATCATGGCTAGAGACAACAACCATGAGTCCACCCAAACCTGATAATCAAATAACATTTGATCCCAACAAACCCAAGGGTCAAATAAAATAGATGAACTCTCCTACCTTTTGCTTTCCCAACCATAACAGCCCATTATATTTCAACTCTAACCCAGGACATTTCACCACTAGACTGGGACATTTCTGGGACATTTCACCACTAGACTGGGACATTTCACCACTAGACTGGGACATTTCACCACTAGACTGGGAAATTTCACCACTAGACTGGGACATTTCACCACTAGACTGGGACATTTCACCACTAGACTGGGACATTTCACCACTAGACTGGGACATTTCACCACTAGACTGGGACATTTCACCACTAGACTGGGACATTTCACCACTAGACTGGGACATTTCACCACTAGACTGGGACATTTCACCACTAGACTGGGACATTTCACCACTAGACTGGGACATTTCACCACTAGACTGGGACATTTCACCACTAGACTGGGACATTTCACCACTAGACTGGGACATTTCACCACTAGACTGGGGCATTTCACCACTAGACTGGGACATTTAACCCATGTATAAACCCTGGAAACTATAAATTTAAGAAACTTTATAAACCAAGACAAAATAAACACAGATGAGCCAAGAAGAAATAAATCCAAATCAAACTTACGTGTGGAGGGTTCAACAACTGAGATGACAAAATACTGGCCGTCACCTCTCCAGGATATCACTGGCTCTCCTGTATCAGCTGCGGCCTCCAGGCTCTGTGGGGTCAACAAGTTCATCTCACTAGTTGTGGGTGGGGCCAACAAGTTCATGTCACAAATTGTGGGTGGGGCCAACAAGTTCATGTCACTAATTGTGGGTGGGGCCAACAAGTTCATGTCACAAATTGTGGGTGGGGCCAACAAGTTCATGTCACAAATTGTGGGTGGGGCCAACAAGTTCATGTCACTAATTGTGGGTGGGGCCAACAAGTTCATGTCACTAATTGTGGGTAGGGCCAACAAGTTCATGTCACAAATTGTGGGTGGGGCCAACAAGTTCATGTCACTAATTGTGGGTGGGGCCAACAAGTTCATGTCACTAATTGTGGGTAGGGCCAACAAGTTCATGTCACTAATTGTGGGTGGGGCCAACAAGTTCATGTCACAAATTGTGGGTGGGGCCAACAAGTTCATGTCACAAATTGTGGGTGGGGCCAACAAGTTCATGTCACAAATTGTGGGTGGGGCCAACAAGTTCATGTCACTAATTGTGGGTGGGGCCAACAAGTTCATGTCACAAATTGTGGGTGGGGCCAACAAGTTCATGTCACAAATTGTGGGTGGGGCCAACAAGTTCATGTCACAAATTGTGGGTGGGGCCAACAAGTTCATGTCACAAATTGTGGGTGGGGCCAACAAGTTCATGTCACTAATTGTGGGTAGGGCCAACAAGTTCATGTCACTAATTGTGGGTGGGGCCAACAAGTTCATGTCACTAATTGTGGGTAGGGCCAACAAGTTCATGTCACTAATTGTGGGTGGGGCCAACAAGTTCATGTCACTAATTGTGGGTGGGGTCAACAAGTTCACCAAAAGTGGGTGGGGCCAACAAGTTCACCAAAAGTGGGTGGGGTCAGTAAAACAACTTACTACTTCTTGTGTCCGGGCAGCAGCCTTGCCTACAGAGCCGTGAAACTGAGTCTCTTTCTTACCCCAGCCCAACGCCACCTGACTTTCTGAAACATCAATCACAGACTACTACAGTACCAGTCCAACGCCACCTGACTTTCTGAAACATCAATCTCAGACTACTACAGTACCAGCCCAACGCCACCTGACTTTCTGAAACATCAATCACAGACTACTACAGTACCAGCCCAACGCCACCTGACTTTCTGAAACATCACAGACTACTACAGTACCAGTCCAACGCCACCTGACTTTCTGAAACATCAATCACAGACTACTACAGTACCAGCCCAACGCCACCTGACTTTCTGAAACATCAATCACAGACTACTACAGTACCAGCCCAACGCCACCTGACTTTCTGAAACATCAATCTCAGACTACTACAGTACCAGCCCAACGCCACCTGACTTTCTGAAACATTAATCACAGACTACTACAGTACCAGCCCAACGCCACCTGACTTTCTGAAACATCACAGACTACTACAGTACCAGTCCAACGCCACCTGACTTTCTGAAACATCAATCACAGACTACTACAGTACCAGCCCAACGCCACCTGACTTTCTGAAACATCACAGACTACTACAGTACCAGTCCAACGCCACCTGACTTTCTGAAACATCAATCACAGACTACTACAGTACCAGCCCAACGCCACCTGACTTTCTGAAACATCACAGACTACTACAGTACCAGTCCAACGCCACCTGACTTTCTGAAACATCAATCACAGACTACTACAGTACCAGCCCAACGCCACCTGACTTTCTGAAACATCAATCACAGACTACTACAGTACCAGCCCAACGCCACCTGACTTTCTGAAACATCAATCTCAGACTACTACAGTACCAGCCCAACGCCACCTGACTTTCTGAAACATCAATCACAGACTACTACAGTACCAGCCCAACGCCACCTGACTTTCTGAAACATCACAGACTACTACAGTACCAGTCCAACGCCACCTGACTTTCTGAAACATCAATCACAGACTACTACAGTACCAGCCCAACGCCACCTGACTTTCTGAAACATCAATCACAGACTACTACAGTACCAGTCCAACGTCACCTGACCTTCTGAAACATCAATCACAGACTACTACAGTACCAGCCCAACACCACCTGACTTTCTGAAACATCACAGACTACTACAGTACCAGCCCAACGCCACCTGACTTTCTGAAACATCAATCACAGACTACTACAGTACCAGTCCAACGCCACCTGACTTTCTGAAACATCAATCACAGACTACTACAGTACCAGCCCAACGCCACCTGACTTTCTGAAACATCAATCACAGACTACTATAGTACCAGCCCAACGCCACCTGACTTTCTGAAACATCAATCACAGACTACTATAGTACCAGCCCAACGCCACCTGACTTTCTGAAACATCACAGACTACTACAGTACCAGCCCAACGCCACCTGACTTTCTGAAACATCAATCACAGACTACTACAGTACCAGTCCAACGCCACCTGACTTTCTGAAACATCACAGACTACTACAGTACCAGCCCAACGCCACCTGACTTTCTGAAACATCAATCACAGACTACTACAGTACCAGTCCAACGCCACCTGACTTTCTGAAACATCACAGACTACTACAGTACCAGCCCAACGCCACCTGACTTTCTGAAACATCACAGACTACTACAGTACCAGCCCAACGCCACCTGACTTTCTGAAACATCAATCACAGACTACTACAGTACCAGCCCAACGCCACCTGACTTTCTGAAACATCAATCACAGACTACTACAGTACCAGCCCAACGCCACCTGACTTTCTGAAACATCACAGACTACTACAGTACCAGCCCAACGCCACCTGACTTTCTGAAACATCACAGACTACTACAGTACCAGCCCAACGCCACCTGACTTTCTGAAACATCAATCACAGACTACTACAGTACCAGCCCAACGCCACCTGACTTTCTGAAACATCACAGACTACTACAGTACCAGCCCAACGCCACCTGACTTTCTGAAACATCAATCACAGACTACTACAGTACCAGCCCAACGCCACCTGACTTTCTGAAACATCAATCACAGACTACTACAGTACCAGCCCAACGCCACCTGACTTTCGGAAACATCAATCACAGACTACTACAGTACCAGCCCAACGCCACCTGACTTTCTGAAACATCAATCACAGACTACTACAGTACCAGCCCAACGCCACCTGACTTTCTGAAACATCACAGACTACTACAGTACCAGCCCAACAGAAAAATTGGACTTATGGTGGGTAACCTGAACAACAAGCACCTGCCATCCAACTTGCACACTAACTGTGTTTAATGAAACCATCTTGCTCAGGTTTCATTCAGAACAAACCACTAACAGATCATCATATACATAAATCATGGCAGGTCATCTACATGTAGTAAAAAAGTAATGAAGAAAATAGAAGATCATAATTCCATAAGACTTTAAAATGCTGCTTGCCAACACAGAAGTTGATACATTTCAAACATTTTCATGCAACAATCAATTTTTGGCTCATCTTTGAAAAAAAAAAGCATCAAAAGTGTGTTTTAATATAAGCTTTTATATAATTATGCACTAGAAAGCAGAAAAGAATTTTTTATCTTTAAATATAATAATGAGCTACTATTTAAATAACTAAAAATAACAAACATGGGTCAATCATTAAATTCGTGTGTAAAAGTATTCAATATATAATATGGTGACCCACGGTTTTATTTTTAGTTATTTAAATAGCAGTCCATTATTATATTTAAAGATAATAATATGTTTTCTCTTTCTTTGTGCATAATTATATAAAAGGCTGTTATTCAAAATTTTATTGCATTTTTCTTCAGTATTTTAAATTTTTTAATACAACAGAATTTCATGACTTAAAACTATTGCGCACCAATTGAACATGATGATAGTACAGAATAGTAGTAGGACACCCTAATAATTTTAAAAAATGTAAATTATTTCATAAAAAATTAAGCAGTCATTGCAAAAAGTAAGACTGCAAATGTTTGCATTTACTTTGATCATATTTCAGTATGTACATGTCAGACCAGAATAAATCACGCAATAGGCCTAAAATATTAAAGACACACAATAAATATGAGGAGGAATTTGGGCAGGGGTTGGGAATTTTTGTGGTTGTCATATGGACAGGGGATGGGGTTGTAAAGTTAATTTTTTGTGGTTGTCATATGGACAGGGGATGGGGTTGTAAAGTAAATTTTTTTGTGGTTATCATAAATAAATGATTCTAAATTCACTGAATGACTATGTAAGATGCATGGGCCTAATGGCTATAACATTAAGAGCAGCATTACCTTGACCTTGATGATGTGGATACATGGATGTTTCAGAGATGACATCAAACTCTCGTGTCATGAGCAGCAGCTGGCCAGCACCTGGAACAGGAAGTAAACAAAACAAAGGTAGGTTGGTACAGGTACAACTGAGAGGACACTGAAGGAGAAGGACATACCTGTAGGACTATGAAGGGGATTTACCTGTAGGACTATGAAGGAGATTTACCTGTAGGACTATGAAGGAGATTTACCTGTAGGACTATGAAGGAGATTTACCTGTAGGACTATGAAGGAGATTTACCTGTAGGACTATGTAGGTGATTTACCTGTAGGACTATGAGGGAGATTTAAGTGTAGGACTATGAAGGAGATTTACCTGTAGGACTATGTAGGAGATTTACCTGTAGGACTATGAAGGAGATTTACCTGTAGGACTATGAAGGAGATTTACCTGTAGGACTATGAAGGAGATTTACCTGTAGTGATGACTATCAGCTCCATATCCGGACTCCAGCAGATGGCAGTGATTCCTCCGTCCACTTCACCCACACATTCAAACTGTTGAAATAGTCAAGGCATTAATGCCTGCTTCTTTAACATGTAGCTACAGAGTTGCTGGTGTTGTGTATTGAACATGTACCTACATCTTTAGAATTGCTGGTGTTGTGTATTCAACATGTACCTACATCTTTAGAATTGCTGGTGTTGTGTATTCAACATGTACCTACATCTTTAGAATTACTGGTGTTGTGTATTTAACATGTACCTACATCTTTAGAATTGCTGGTGTTGTGTATTCAACATGTACCTACATCTTTAGAATTGCTGGTGTTGTGTATTCAACATGTACCTACAGAATTGCTGGTGTTGTGTATTCAACATGTACCTACATCTTTAGAATTGCTGGTGTTGTGTATTCAACATGTACCTACATCTTTAGAATTGCTGGTGTTGTGTATTCAACATGTACCTACATCTTTAGAATTGCTGGTGTTGTGTATTCAACATGTACCTACATCTTTAGAATTGCTGGTGTTGTGTATTCAACATGTACCTACATCTTTAGAATTGCTGGTGTTGTGTATTCAACATGTACCTACATCTTTAGAATTGCTGGTGTTCCAGAGTGCCAGTTTGCCATCAGCGCCGGCCACACATACAGCCTGCTGGTCACAGACATATTCCAGTCCTACAGGAACAAATCCCACAAAGTCCTCAACGTCAGCAAATAACGGGGATGCTGTGACCTGAAGCAAGGCAAGATCAGCAAAGGGTTGGTCAAAATTATTTGGCATAAACCTAACTGATCCTTAGCTTAGCCACTAAATGTTTTCTCTTAGTGTAGATCACCTGTAAAATGTGATGTGAATCACCTGTAAAATGTGATGTGAATCACCTGTAAAATGTGATGTGAATCACCTGTAAAATGTGATGTAGATCACCTGTAAAATGTGGTGTGAATCACCTGTAAAATGTGATGTAGATCACCTGTAAAATGTGATGTCTATCACCTGTAAAATGTGATGTAGATCACCTGTAAAATGTGATGTAGATCACCTGTAAAATGTGATGTAGATCACCTGTAAAATGTGATGTAGATCACCTGTAAAATGTGATGTAGATCACCTGTAAAATGTGATGTGAATCACATGTAAAATGTGATGTGAATCACCTGTAAAATGTGATGTAGATCACCTGTAAAATGTGAGCAGGTTTGACCCACCTGTGTAGAACTGAGGGCCAGGATCTGAGACTGGGTGGCCAGGTAGAGAAGATTGAGCTCAGTGTCCAGAGATACAAAGGTAGGTGGAGAAATATCTAGCCCTTCATGCAACACTTTCACATTCAGCAGCTTTAGGTTCCTCATTTTGAAGATTATGGTCTTGATAGAAACCTAAGAGTAACCACCTATTTCATTTTTTACAGCATTACATGGATTAAATCAATTCTATGATAACTAGTGTTTAATATAAATAATGGACACAACCGAGAATAGTCTCAAAATTATTTGAAAGGACCATTAAATATTTTTAAAATCATACATGATGATACGTCAGTCGTCATAGCTTGGGAAATTGCTATTTAAAATTGTGGTGGCCTCAGTTTTAGAGTGATTGTGAGTTCATATGTTTATTTATAGTATCATGTATGCGAGATACTTTTAACAATAAAAACGTAACTGCCTGGCAATTATGACTTTCCTACTTTCCCCACTGCCATGAAAATCTAAACTGACAATTGTGACAGTTGACACAAACATATTTTCAAGAGTTAAAAAAACAGCTCATTCTAGATTTAAATAGTGTATATTTTATATTCCAAATTTGGATTTTTCTCAAGTTTTGACAAAAGTAAATGATCTAAAACTAGGCATTTTGATGAAAATCTCAAAAAAAAAAGTCAATTTAGCATATATAAACTTTCTGTGCAAAGTCATTATAACTGAAAAAAAAATTCCAGAGTCAGGTTCAGCCTATTATGAGATAATGAAGAAAAAATTACTAGACCTGTGACCTGATTTCATGAGTGGATTTCTTGATTATTTTTAAAGATTTTTCAATCAAACTTTATAGAAACATATTAAAATATCTTAGAAATTAATTTAGATAGCTAAAATTTAACACAATCAATAGGCAATTAAAAAAAAACTAATGTATAGTTTTGTATATGCCTAGGGGTGGCGGATAGTGGTAGTAAAAAAAAATAATTTTAAAATCGATCTTTGTATTTTTGTGTTTTATGACAATATTTGTACATAATTAACATGCCGTGCATGCTTTTTATATTCACAGAGGGTAAGTATACAAAAACTGCAATCTTAACTAATAATTCATATTTATACTTTAAAAAATGATAAAAACAATCATCAGTTAGGAAAATGCTATACATTCAATTTTTAGATATGAAGAGACGTGACTAATAAATCTAACCAAATTATTGGATTTTCCCGCGCTTTTTTTCTGCAAAAAGATTATAATCAAATGGCATTATGGGGGGTGATATAACTGACATCGTACCACAAGTATGGACATGAGAATTATTCCCAGACGTCATTTATAGAAAGCTAAGACTCTAAGCCATCGTCACATGGCATCATTCGCTAGTTAATGTACATCGCGTAGTTTAGAAGTTTTTTTATTTTAAGTTCACGTTAACACTAGAATAAATAGACCTACTTTCACCAAAGCGCTGTTTGTAAGATAAATAAAGAAATTAGGTAAAAAGTACCCTTAACGTTTCTAGATTAACAGACTTAAACTTAAGTAGAAACGGGTAATTCCGATTACTAAAATTGATGATTGCTTTTATCCCTCTACCCCTTAATAATGAAAACAAAACCACGCCACCATCTTCATAAATCGCTTCGAGAGCTTGCGTCGTGAGATAATATAAATAAACAAACACGGAAGTCGTGAACCGAACAGCCTATCTAAAACTAAAACATGCAGAAAGAAATAATCCTAGTGTTTTCCTAAAGTTTTTGTGCTTTTCGGTTGAGTTTATAATAAAATACGCTCAACTGGAGGTGAACGTGAAATGGGGAATAAAATACGCTAATATTTACCAATATTTGATACCAATATACTTCTATTGAAGCCTTAACAATGAGGCAACTTTTTCACACATTACTAATACTAGCCTCGGCCGATTTTTTACGCACCTAATCACTAAAATGATTGATTACCATTAGTTTAATGGACGCGAGCAAGAAAGTATTTGAGAGGCCCATTAAATAATTTTAAAATCATGCGCAGCGTAGTTACAAATAGGGGTTATAAAATCCTGTCTATCTGGTTTTATTCTGACTTAAAAGATTGGATATATTTTTTATGCTTTTAATATTTTCTGTAACTAAATAAAATTTTTAAATAAAGCAAAAACAATTTGGTTTTCATGTGTAATGGTGACATAAACAATAGCATCCTGCTATTCGATAGGCTGCCATAAATTTTATTGTACACATTGTAAGCGAAAAAAAGGAAAACTAGGTCATGGGGTTTAAATTTGCATTGTTATTTAAAAACTTTGTAAACAAATAGTTATCTATCACGGAGTTCCTGTACAGCCAATCAACATTGGCTTACGAAAGTGTTAAGTGAAACATCCTGTAGTAGGTAGTGTAATATTATATATTAGGCCTAGATCTAGAGAGTCTATATGTCATTTGATATTGATATTCGCCTTATTCGGTTAGGCCTCTTTAAACTAAGGCTTGATGAAAATAAATAGAAATTTGCAACTTTGTCTTTTATAACATTGATTCTAAAAATATAAAATTTCTTAATTAAATTTAGGCTTAAGTTTTTATTTTTTATCATTTTTACGGTCGCTTTGTTTGCTAAATCTAAAAAAGCACGTTTTTATTCGATGTCAATTGTCAACAAGATGATCATAATTTTATTAATTATTAATTTAATTATTACAATATTAATCATCATGATGAGTGACGTTTTCGTCAACTCGCTCGCCTCCATTGGTCTAGAATGGGTGATTAGATTCTATATTTAAAGATAGATCTAGCTAGACTAATTACAAAGAGATCTAGATTATAACTCACACAAAATAATGAAAATATACTAGACTAGATCTAGATCTAAAATACGAGTTCACGTTGCCATCTACCATCTACGGTTACCTGATACAAGTGAAAGTAGACTAGACTAGCCAACAGAGCAATTGTTGTTTACTCGGGGCAATAATTGATTTTGTGAATTTCCCCATAGTCCACGTTTGTTTGATTTTACTGTAAAATGCCTCTCTCTTTAAAAAATAATAGATCTAGGTTAATATTAGGCCTAATAAACTTTATTTTAAAACTCCAATAACACTAGACATTGAGGTGTTTTTTTTTCACACTGGCCGTTATAGCAGTTTAATAAAAAAAAAGCAATTAAATAGTAAAGACATATTTCAGTACTCAGTAGTACTAGATCTAATAGTTAATTAGCATAGAAGTAAGGAATAGCAGTGGCGTATCTAGGTGTGGAGCATTAGGGAGCTGCCGATCCCCTTTTTTAAGGACTAATGCGCTTTCAGAAAATAAAAATTAATTAAAACAATAATTTTAAGTACAGTGGCGCATTTTTCTGGAAATAAAAATTAATTAAAACTAGCAAGAACAGTTAGTGACCATAACTAAACTTAAAAAATTGAAATAGAAGCGTCTATCTTGTGGTTAGCGTCAATACTAACTGTTGGTTACCGTAGGGGCCTATCTTGCGTTCGGCGTGTATAGTGTATAAATTTAACGACTGGTCAAGGGGCACCTATTTACGACATGACTGACACATTTTACCATATGTGTATAGGCTGTAGGGTGTAAGTGATGAATTTTTTGAACCGACGAACAGATTGCTATAATATCGGTTTTTTGTAATATTTTTGAGCCAGTTCTTATTCATTTTTATTAAAGCTATGTAAAAAGTAGAAGCTTTCTAAACCCAGATTGATTGGTGTGGAAAAGATCATGTTTTTTTTAGATAAAGTCACCAAACTAATTCACAGAAAAAGGTACAAACATTTTGCAAAGAAAATTAGATTTATATATTGATAATTCTATTATCTTGCGTAAATAAATATATGGTGTTTATTTTTCAAATTACTAGATCTATATGCTATTTATATACTTCAAAGGCATTGTGATTTGCTATTACATTCTGCTTTCCGCCTTCTCTTGGGGTTCATCCATAAATGACGTCACGTTTTGACGATTTATACCCCCCCCCCCCCCTTTTTCAACTTCCATGACTTGGAACAATATATATATATGTATATATATATATATATATATATATATATGGGGACTAGACAAAAAATGCAGGGGGGGGGGGGCGTTTTAATACGTTTTGCCTAGGGTGTTAAATAACCTGGCGCCGGCCAGTTGCTGTACTCTATGTTGAATAAAACCTATGGTGTATTTGCGCACACATGTTATAGGGAATGGTCCAAACTTACAGGCCCTCACTCAACTGACGGCTCTAAAAACTTTGGCCCGTGCAGGCCCTCACTCAACTGACGGCCCTAAAAACTTTGGCCCGTGCAGGCCCTCACTCAACTGACGGCCCTAAACACTTTGGCCCCTACAGGCCCTCACTCAACTGACGGCCCTAAAAACTTTGGCCCGTGTAGGCCCTCACTAGGCTGGCACCACGTGACAACCAGTCGATATTCCCAACACTGCTCCCATCGATTGGTGCCAGAGACTGTGCCTGGCTTTCATGACGTCACGCATACAAATGAAAATCCCTGCCTGACGCCATTGAGAAAACTAGGTGGCCATTTTAGCTGAAGGTAAAAATGAGACAAACATCAAGATGTAGTAGGGACTTTTAAGCTGTCACCTGTCCAACGAGCCGCCGCATTCAAATTTTATTCTCCAATAACTAGGATCACACTCAAAGATGGTGTCGTCTGGCCACATTTCGCATTCTGTTCATCGTAAGTATTTCTTCAATACATCCAAGATGGCGCGTGTATTTACTGGTAGCCAGCATCGTCCTCTCCCTAACAAATCCTGTTACACAGAGTCAACACACAACACAGAGCGTCAACACACAACACAGCGTAACCACACAACACAGCGTCAACACACAACACAGCGTCAACACACAACACAGCGTCAACACACAACACAGCGTCAACACACAACACAGCGTCAACACACAACACAGCGTCAACACACAACACAGCGTCAACACACAACACAGCGTCAAAACACAGCGTCAACACACAACACAGCGTCAACACACAACACAGCGTCAACACACAACACAGCGTCACAACACAGCGTCAACACACAACACAGCGTCAACACACAACACAGCGTCACAACACAGCGTCAACACACAACACAGCGTCAACACACAACACAGCGTCAACACACAACACACAACACAGCGTCAACACACATCACACAACACAGCGTCAACACACAACACAGCGTCAACACACAACACAGCGTCAACACACAACACAGCGTCAACACACATCACACAACACAGCGTCAACACACAACACAGCGTCAACACACAACACAGCGTCAACACACAACACAGCGTCAAAACACAGCGTCAACACACAACACAGCGTCAACACACAACACAGCGTCAACACACAACACAGCGTCAACACACAACACAGCGTCAACACACAACACAGCGTCAACACACAACACAGCGTCACAACACAGCGTCAACACACAACACAGCGTCAACACACAACACAGCGTCAACACACAACACACAACACAGCGTCAACACACAACAACACACAGCGTCAACACACAACACAGCGTCAACACACAACACAGCGTCAACACACAACACGTCACAACACAGCGTCAACACACAACACAGCGTTAACACACAACACAGCGTCAACATACAACAACTGACAACAACACACAACACAGCGTCAACACACAACACACGCAGCGTCAACAGACAAAACAGCGTCAACACACAACAACACACAGCGTCAACACACAACACATACAACAACAGTCAACACAACACAGCGTCAACACACAACACACAACACAGCGTCAACACACAATGTTTTGTTTATCTTATATTGTTTGTGTTGTGATTATCTTATATTGTTTGTGTTGTGATTATCTTATATTGTTTGTGTTGTGATTATCTTATATTGTTTGTGTTGTGATTATCTTATATTGTTTGTGTAGTGTTTATCTTATATTGTTTGTGTTGTGATTATCTTATATTATTTGTGTTGTGATTATCTTATATTGTTTGTGTTGTGCTTATTAGAAAATTAGTGAAGTTAGACAGGTGAAGTTAGACATGTGAAGTTAGACAGGTGAATTTAAACAGGTGAAGTTAGACAGGTGAAGTTAGACAGGTGAAGTTAGACAGGTGAAGTTTGACAGGTGAAGTTAGACAGGTGAAGTTAGACAGGTGAAGTCAGACGTGTGAAGTTAGACAGGTGAAGTCAGACATGTGAAGTTAGACAGGTGAAGTTAGACAGGTGAAGTTTGACAGGTGAAGTTAGACAGGTGAAGTTAGACAGGTGAAGTTAGACAGGTGACAGGTGATGTTAGACAGGTGAAGTTGGACATGTGAAGCTAGACAGGTGAAGTTAGACAGGTGAAGTTAGACAGGTGAAGTCAGACAGGTGAAATTAGACAGGTGAAGTTAGACAGGTGAAGTTAGACATGTGAAGTTAGACAGGTGAATTTAGACAGGTGAAGTTAGACAGGTGAAGTTAGACAGGTGACAGGTGAAGTTAGACAGGTGAAGTTAGACAGGTGAAAGGTGACGTTATACAGGTGAAGTTAGACAGGTGAAGTTAGACATGTGAAGTTAGACAGGTGAAGTTAGACAGGTGACATGTGAAGTTAGACAGTTGAAGTTAGACAGGTGAAGTTAGACAGGTGAAGTTAGACAGGTGAAGTTAGACAGGTGAAGTTAGACAGGTGAAGTCAGACAGGTGAAGTTAGACAGGTGAAGTTAGACAGTTGAAGTTAGACAGGTGAAGTTAGACAGTTGAAGTTAGACAGGTGAAGTTAGACAGGTGAAGTTAGACAGGTGAAGTCAGACAGGTGAAGTTAGACAGGTGACAGGTGAAGTTAGACAGGTGAAGTTAGACAGGTGAAGTTAGACAGGTGAAGTCAGACAGGTGAAGTTAGACAGGTGACAGGTGAAGTTAGACAGTTGAAGTTAGACATGTGAAGTTAGACAGGTGAAGTTAGACAGGTGACAGGTGAAGTTAGACATGTGAAGTTAGACAGGTGAAGTTAGACAGGTGAAGTTTGACAGGTGAAGTTAGACCGTTGAAGTTAGACAGGTGCAGTTAGACAGGTGACAGGTGAAGTTAGACAGGTGAAGTTAGACAGGTGAAGTTAGACAGGTGAAGTCAGACAGGTGAAGTTAGACAGGTGAAGTCAGACAAGTGAAGTTAGACATGTGAAGTTAGACAGGTGAAGCTAGACAGGTGAAGTTAGACAGGTGAAGTCAGACATGTGAAGTTAGACAGGTGAAGTCAGACATGTGAAGTTAGACAGGTGAAGTTAGACAGGTGACATGTGAAGTTAGACAGTTGAAGTTAGACAGGTGAAGTTAGACATGTGAAGTTAGACAGGTGAAGTTAGACAGGTGAAGTTAGACAGGTGAAGTTTGACAGGTGAAGTTAGACAGGTGAAGTTAGACAGGTGAAGTCAGACAGGTGACATGTGAAGTTAGAGAGTTGAAGTTAGACATGTGAAGTTAGACATGTGAAGTTAGACAGGTGAAGTTAGACAGGTGAAGTTTGACAGGTGAAGTTAGACCGTTGAAGTTAGACAGGTGAAGTTAGACAGGTGACAGGTGAAGTTAGACAGGTGAAGTTAGACATGTGAAGTTAGACAGGTGAAGTTAGACAGGTGAAGTTAGACAGGTGAAGTCAGACAGGTGAAGTTAGACAGGTGAAGTTAGACAGGTGAAGTTAGACAGGTGAAGTTAGACAGGTGAAGTTAGACAGGTGAAGTTAGACAGGTGACATGTGAAGTTAGACAGTTGAAGTTAGACATGTGAAGTTAGACAGGTGAAGTTAGACAGGTGAAGTTAGACATATGAAGTTAGACAGGTGAAGTCAGACATATGAAGTTAGACAGGTGAAGTTAGACAGGTGAAGTTAGACAGGTGAAGTTAGACAGGTGAAGTCAGACAGGTGAAGTTAGACAGGTGAAGTTAGACAGGTGAAGTTAGACAGGTGAAGTTAGACAGGTGAAGTTAGACAGGTGAAGTTAGACAGGTGACATGTGAAGTTAGACAGTTGAAGTTAGACATGTGAAGTTAGACAGGTGAAGTTAGACAGGTGAAGTTAGACAGGTGAAGTTAGACAGGTGACAGGTGAAGTTAGACAGGTGAAGTTAGACAGTTGAAGTTAGACAGGTGAAGTTAGACAGGTGAAGTTAGACAGGTGAAGTTAGACAGGTGAAGTTAGACAGGTGACATGTGAAGTTAGACAGTTGAAGTTAGACATGTGAAGTTAGACAGGTGAAGTTAGACAGGTGAAGTTAGACAGGTGAAGTTAGACAGGTGGCAAGTAGAGAAAGCTGTTATTCTCGGCTATCGGGAGGAAATCAATCAATGATTAGCATTGACGCATCAACTGAAATCGATCAGTGACTTAAGCCGATAACAATTTGTGTCAAGCCTTTATTTCATGTGTCTAGTGTCTTAGTTTGTCGTCGAGCCTTTATTTCATTTGTCTAGTGTCTTAGTTTGTCGTCGAGCCTTTATTTCATTCGTCTTGTGTCTTAGTTTGTCGTCGAGCCTTTATTTCATTTGTCTAGTGTCTTAGTTTGTCGTCGAGCCTTTATTTCATTTGTCTAGTGTCTCAGTTTGTCGTCGAGCCTTTATTTCATGTGTCTAGTGTCTTAGTTTGTCGTCGAGCCTTTATTTCATGTGTCTAGTGTCTTAGTTTGTCGTCGAGCCTTTATTTCATTTGTCTAGTGTCTTAGTTTGTCGTCGAGCCTTTATTTCATTTGTCTAGTGTCTCAGTTTGTCGTCGAGCCTTTATTTCATGTGTCTTGTGTCTTAGTTTGTCGTCGAGCCCAACCTAACTAATGAGCGTCTTTACCCCGGGTCTAAGACTCCCACATCAGACTGTCTTCGTATCAACAACATTAGAAACCCACACACCAAGCCCACACCTTCACACACCAAGCCCACACCTTCACACACCAAGCCCACACCTTCACACACTAAGCCCACACCTTCACACACCAAGCCCACACCCTCACAGACCAAGCCCACACCTTCACACACCAAGCCCACACCCTCACAGACCAAGCCCACACCTTCACACACCAAGCCCACACCCTCACAGACCAAGCCCACACCTTCACACACCAAGCCCACACCCTAACTGACCAAGCCCACACCCTAACTGACCAAGCCCACACACCTAGACTACAATTGACACTATATTGGTGCTGCCCTCTCCCAACATTTAAAATTTCTCCCCAGTTTCGGCTGTAGCCATTTCCGGCATAGCTTTTGGCTGCTTTGTTTTCCTGGCCGCCATGACGGCAGTGGCCTACAAATGTTATCGTCGACGCGTCATGCAAAATGCCCAGAATCGCCTGTCGTCGGCTATCAAGAAGGGGCTCCAAGAAAGCAACTCCGGCAGTTTCAAGAAAAACATGAACGTCCGCACGAGCACCAAAGTGATGAAGTCCAAGGGCACCAGTCCCATCACTCCGCCGGGGGGCGAGGCGGGTCTGGATCGGATCCCAATGATGGGTTTCTCCACCGGTCACCCCGCCGATCAGCCCCATTGCGTCAAAGCTGAGATGTGCTTAGAGAACGAAAAAGACGGAGCCACCCCTGAGAAAGAAGAAGTGCAGAGAGAGCGTAACGTCCTCTCCCCTGACCGCCCGACCAAGCTGGGCAACTTGACCTTCTCTGTGGACCACGACCAACAGAAGTGCGCCCTCATCGTCAGCATTGTGAAAGCCGACGACCTGCCGCCCAGGGACCCCAGCCTCGGGGGATGCGACCCCTACGTCAAGCTGCAGCTGCTGCCGGAGAAGAAGCACAAGTGTAAGACCCGGGTCCTGCGCAAGACCCTCTCCCCGTGCTACGACGAGACGTTCACCTTCTACGGCGTGACCAGCAACCAGATCGCCAACACCACGCTCCACTTCGTCGTCCTCAGCTTCGACCGGTTCTCGCGAGACGAGATCATCGGAGAGGTCATTTACCCCCTGTCTGAGACGGATGTCGAGACAAAGGAGCAGTCCATCACAAGGGACATCACCCCGCGACATCTCAAGGTAAGCAATAAACCTACCACCTCAAGGTAAGCAATAAACCTACCACCTCAAGGTAAGCAATAAACCTACCACCTCAAGGTAAGCAATAAACCTACCACCTCAAGGTAAGCAATAAACCTACCACCTCAAGGTAACCAATAAACCTACCACCTCAAGGTAACCAATAAACCTACCACCTCAAATCTACAATGTGTAGCTAAGTCATGCATTTACTGCACCATCAAAAGGGAGGTAATGGAACCCCTGCAAATTCCTATTAAAATGTAATATCAGGCTACAGTTACATCAGTGTGGGATGTCTGGCCACTGTGTGGGATGTCAGGCCACTGTGTGGGATGTCAGGCAACTGTGTGGGATGACAGGCCACTGTGTGGGATGTCATGCTACTGTGTGGGATGACAGGCTACTGTGTGGGATGTCAGGCCACTGTTACATCAGTGTGGGATGTCAGGCCACTGTGTGGGATGTCAGGCTACTGTGTGGGATGTCAGGCCACTGTGTGGGATGTCAGGCCACTGTGTGGGATGACAGGCTACTGTGTGGGATGACAGGCTACTGTTACATCAGTGTGGGATGTCAGGCCACTGTGTGGGATGTCAGGCCACTGTGTGGGATGTCAGGCCACTGTGTGGGATGTCAGGCCACTGTGTGGGATGACAGGCTACTGTTACATCAGTGTGGGATGTCAGGCCACTGTGTGGGATGACAGGCTACTGTTACATCAGTGTGGGATGTCAGGCTACTGTGTGGGATGACAGGCTACTGTTACATCAGTGTGGGATGTCAGGCTACTGTTACATCAGTGTGGGATGTCAGGCCACTGTGTGGGATGTCAGGCCACTGTGTGGGATGTCTGGCCACTGTGTGGGATGTCAGGCCACTGTGTGGGATGTCAGGCCACTGTGTGGGATGACAGGCTACTGTGTGGGATGTCAGGCTACTGTGTGGGATGTCAGGCTACTGTGTGGGATGTCAAGCTACTGTGTGGGATGTCAAGCTACTGTGTGGGATGTCAGGCCACTGTGTGGGATGTCAGGCTACTGTGTGGGATGTCAGGCTACTGTGTGGGATGTCAGGCTACTGTGTGGGATGACAGGCCACTGTGTGGGATGACAGGCCACTGTGTGGGATGTCAGGCTACTGTTACATCAGTGTGGGATGTCAGACTACTGTGTGGGATGTCAGGCTACTGTGTGGGATGTCAGGCCACTGTGTGGGATGTCAGGCTACTGTGTGGGATGTCAGGCTACTGTGTGGGATGACAGGCTACTGTGTGGGATGACAGGCCACTGTGTGGGATGTCTGGCCACTGTGTGGGATGTCAGGCTACTGTGTGGGATGTCAGGCTACTGTGTGGGATGACAGGCCACTGTGTGGGATGTCTGGCCACTGTGTGGGATGTCAGGCCACTGTGTGGGATGACAGGCTACTGTGTGGGATGACAGGCTACTGTGTGGGATGTCAGGCTACTGTGTGGGATGTCAGGCTACTGTGTGGGATGTCAGGCTACTGTGTGGGATGTCAAGCTACTGTGTGGGATGTCAAGCTACTGTGTGGGATGTCAGGCCACTGTGTGGGATGTCAGGCTACTGTGTGGGATGTCAGGCTACTGTGTGGGATGTCAGGCTACTGTGTGGGATGTCAGGCTACTGTTACATCAGTGTGGGATGTCAGACTACTGTGTGGGATGTCAGGCCACTGTGTGGGATGTCAGGCTACTGTGTGGGATGACAGGCTACTGTTACATCAGTGTGGGATGTCAGGCTACTGTTACATCAATGTGGGATGACAGGCTACTGTTACATCAGTGTGGGATGTCAGGCCACTGTGTGGGATGTCAGGCTACTGTGTGGGATGTCAGGCTACTGTGTGGGATGTCAGGCCACTGTGTGGGATGACAGGCTACTGTTACATCAGTGTGGGATGTCAGGCCACTGTGTGGGATGTCAGGCTACTGTGTGGGATGACAGGCTACTGTTACATCAGTGTGGGATGTCAGGCCACTGTGTGGGATGTCAGGCTACTGTGTGGGATGTCAGGCCACTGTGTGGGATGACAGGCTACTGTGTGGGATGTCAGGCCACTGTGTGGGATGTCTGGCCACTGTGTGGGATGTCAGGCTACTGTGTGGGATGTCAGGCTACTGTTACATCAATGTGGGATGTCAGGCTACTGTGTGGGATGTCAGGCCACTGTGTGGGATGTCAGGCCACTGTGTGGGATGTCTGGCCACTGTGTGGGATGTCAGGCCACTGTGTGGGATGACAGGCTACTGTGTGGGATGACAGGCTACTGTGTGGGATGTCAGGCCACTGTGTGGGATGTCAGGCTACTGTGTGGGATGTCAGGCTACTGTGTGGGATGTCAAGCTACTGTGTGGGATGTCAAGCTACTGTGTGGGATGTCAGGCCACTGTGTGGGATGTCAGGCTACTGTGTGGGATGTCAGGCTACTGTTACATCAGTGTGGGATGTCAGACTACTGTTATTTGTTTCAGTTCCGTAACCAGGGACGCGGCGAGCTCCTGGTCTCCCTGTGCTACCAGCCGGCTGCCAACAGACTGGGGGTTGTTGTCCTCAAGGCCAGGAACTTACCCAAGATGGACATCACTGGACTGTCAGGTGAGGTTCCACACCGGGTGACACCCAACCTAGCGACGCCACTGGGTAAATGTGAGGTAGTAAGTCTGTATAGTATCAGCTGTGTCTAGATCCCTATGTCAAGATCTGCCTGCTGTATAATGTTTGACAAAGTATCACTTGTGTCTAGATCCCTATGTCAAGATCTGCCTGCTGTATAATGTATGACAAAGTATCACTTGTGTCTAGATCCCTATGTCAAGATCTACCTGCTGTATAATGGCCAACGGATCGCCAAGAAGAAGACGCACGTGAAGAAGCGAACCCTGAACCCTGTGTTCAACGAATCTTTTCTCTTCGACGTTCCGTATAACGAAGGGCTGCAGGTGACTAGCTGAAAGTTGCAGATGGCATTTGTGTGTGTGTGTTGTCTAGCCGTTAGTTGAAGGTTACATTTATTTGTGTGTCTGTTGTCTAGCCGTTAGTTGAAGATTTCATTTGTTTGTGTCTGTTGTCTAGCCGTTAGTTGAAGATTTCATTTATTTGTGTGTCTGTGTCTAGCCGTTAGTTGAAGATTTCATTTGTTTGTGTGTGTGTTGTCTAGCCGTTAGTTGAAGATTTCATTTGTGTGTGTGTTGTCTAGCCGTTAGTTGAAGATTTCATTTATTTGTGTGTCTGTTGTCTAGCCGTTAGTTGAAGATTTCATTTGTTTGTGTCTGTTGTCTAGCCGTTAGTTGAAGATTTCATTTGTTTGTGTGTCTGTGTCTAGCCGTTAGTTGAAGATTACATTTGTGTGTGTGTCTGGTGTCTAGCCGTTAGTTGAAGATTTCATTTGTTTGTGTGTCTGTTGTCTAGCCGTTAGTTGAAGATTTCATTTGTTTGTGTCTGTTGTCTAGCCGTTAGTTGAAGATTACATTTGTGTGTGTCTGTTGTCTAGCCGTTAGTTGAAGATTTCATTTGTTTGTGTGTGTGTTGTCTAGCCGTTAGTTGAAGATTACATTTGTGTGTGTGTTGTCTAGACGTTAGTTGAAGATTTCATTTGTTTGTGTCTGTTGTCTAGCCGTTAGTTGAAGATTACATTTGTGTGTGTGTTGTCTAGACGTTAGTTGAAGATTTCATTTGTTTGTGTCTGTTGTCTAGCCGTTAGTTGAAGATTACATTTGTTTGTGTGTCTGTTGTCTAGCCCAGGGGTCGGCAACCTTTGAAGCTGAAGAGCCAAAAGTTACAATTTTCAAAATTTCCCTGGTTTTAAAGAGCCACTAACATTTTTTTTAATTTTAAATATTTTATTTTTTTATCAAGATTATTAGTATTTGTTCAAAGAGCTGGAGAGCCGCATCTTGATATCAAAAGAGCCGCATGCGGCTCGCGAGCCGCAGGTTGCCGACCCCTGGTCTAGCCGTTAGTTGAAGATTACATTTGTGTGTGTGTTGTCTAGCCGTTAGTTGAAGATTTCATTTATTTGTGTGTCTGTTGTCTAGCCGTTAGTTGAAGATTTCATTTATTTGTGTGTCTGTTGTCTAGCCGTTAGTTGAAGATTACATTTGTGTGTCTGTTGTCTAGCCGTTAGTTGAAGATTTCATTTATTTGTGTGTCTGTTGTCTAGCCGTTAGTTGAAGATTACATTTGTGTGTGTGTTGTCTAGCCGTTAGTTGAAGATTTCATTTGTTTGTGTCTGGTGTCTAGCCGTTAGTTGAAGATTTCATTTGTTTGTGTGTCTGTTGTCTAGCCGTTAGTTGAAGATTTCATTTGTTTGTGTGTGTGTTGTCTAGCCGTTAGTTGAAGATTTCATTTGTTTGTGTGTGTGTTGTCTAGCCGTTAGTTGAAGATTTCATTTGTTTGTGTGTGTGTTGTCTAGCCGTTAGTTGAAGATTTCATTTGTGTGTGTGTTGTCTAGCCGTTAGTTGAAGATTTCATTTGTTTGTGTGTCTGTGTCTAGCCGTTAGTTGAAGATTACATTTGTGTGTGTGTCTGTTGTCTAGCCGTTAGTTGAAGATTTCATTTGTTTGTGTCTGTTGTCTAGCCGTTAGTTGAAGATTTCATTTATTTGTGTGTCTGTTGTCTAGCCGTTAGTTAAAGATTACATTTGTGTGTCTGGTGTCTAGCCGTTAGTTGAAGGTTTGTGTGTGTTGTGAATTACATTTCTGTTTGAACTGTGTGAGGCTGGCACTGACCTATGTTCCTCTAATTGACAGAATATTTCTCTGGAACTGCTGGTCCTGGACTGGGATCGCATGACCAAAAATGAGGTCGTTGGTCGTCTGGAGATCGGCTCCAAATGTGAAGGACAGGAAGCCACGCACTGGACTGAGGTCATCAACTGCCCCCGGAAGCAGATAGCCGAGTGGCACAAACTCCAAGACTAATCCCACGTGACTGGCCGGCGACTGCAGCTCCACCATATCAATCGTTGTTTTCATTTTTTGGCGATCAGTTCAGGCCAGCATGGTTAATCTTGGAAGAACAATCTCAGTAGTCTACAAGGTGTAGATCTATCCCATTGAGTAGAGATTGGTAGATCTATCCCACTAACTAGAGATGGGTAGATCTATCCCATTGAGTAGAGATTGGTAGATCTATCCCATCGAGTCTAGATGGGTAGATCTATCCATCGAGTCTAGATGGGTAGATCTATCTCATCGAGTCTAGATTGGTAGATCTATCCCATTAGTCAAGATGGGTATATCTATCCATCGAGTCTAGATGGGTAGATCTATCCATCGAGTCTAGATGGGTAGATCTATCCATCGAGTCTAGATTGGTAGATCTATCCCATTAGTCAAGATGGGTAGATCTATCCATCGAGTCTAGATGGGTAGATCTATCCATCGAGTCTAGATGGGTAGATCTATCCCATCGAGTAGATGATTGATCAAACTGGCCTGACAATGGACATGTTCTTGACTCGTGCCATCTCTGATCCCCGCAGAGGCTGCAGGAAGCGGCCATCAGCCAAGGACATGTCTATGTCGACAGAACAATATTGATTTTTTTTTATTTCTCTTTTATTTTTAGTTGAAAAAAGGAATCCATTTGTAACCATTTCAATTCCAAATCGTCAAGCACGGAACATAATTATAAAATCCTAGATCTCACCTTAAACTTTTGAGAGGAATCAATTTCGCCATACAACACAATCTCCACCTCACACCTAACGTTATTGTCCCATAAATTAGAAGGCGTTAACTAATTTGGTCTAGACAATCAGAAGCTGTTGTTGTTTCAGGCTGTTGATGGCGGTATAAGAGATGTTGAGTCTGCATATATTTTTGGTAGCTAAATTTAGTTGATGCTGAAAAAAATTCTAGTTGTGTCTTTGGAATAGGCCTCACTTGATAGATTTTGCGATAAAACTCAATAAACAAATAAATCAGTAGGCTACCCTAAAAAGCTGGTATTTTAGTTTGGACTATTGCTGTTTATTAAGGTTTTTAATTTTTTTTTATTTAAGACGTAATACATTTTGTCGTCGATACATGGTCTACGTTTTGTGATGTGTCGATATGATTATTATAATTCATTGTGCCATATCATTTTAAATCTCGAAAAATCTTAATTATGGCTGTACACTACCAAACATGTATCCTAAATCTGGTCAGTTTCTTACATCTGATGTCAAACAAAATGGGGATCAAACTGATAAGCCATCTGGAACCAAATAAAAGGCATGTTGGTATCAAGTAAAGGGGGGAAAAGTTTATATATATATATATATATATATATATATATATATATATATATATATATATATAAGGCATATATATAGCCTATATATTAGATCTGTATGATGTCGATCTACAATCATATTTATTTGAGTAGGCCTGCAGTTGCAACCACTGGAGCTCTTATCTAAAAATGTTACTGAGCCAACATTTCGGCCTGTTTGACCTGTTACTAAACGCTGTTGTATTGTGATGTCTTGTAGTTACTGTGGAGTTGTTAGACCTCAGTTTTTACATATCTTTGACACGATCCTTTGAAATAAAACACTTTAAAAAGGCGATATTGTTAGTTGAAGAGAAAATTGGTTTCGTATCTTAGGCATTTTTTGTTTTACATTTTGCACCAAAAAAGCTGGCTCTAAACTATTTAAACAGAGCTCAAAATTGGAAACAAACATATGTCGGCTTACACTACTTACAGGTCTAGTGAAAACAGCCGCTTACTGGGGCTTTTAAAAGGAGACATTTTCTGAACACATTAGTTGGGGAAAATATTGAAGATTAAAGCTAGTGAAATTGATTTGTTTTATTCTTGTAATTTTTTTGCTGCATCTGAACATGTCTTTTGTTTTTGTCTCTGTGTTTAGAAGTACAGTGTCCATTCATAATAAATGGCTGCATGTAAAACTGACCATTTTGATTATCATTTATTGACTCTATTTACATTACAATGATAAGCTGGGGAACGGGGCATTACCCCCCCCTCCCCCGTCAAAGCCTAAGGTACAGTTTGGGCTAGGCATGCATCAGGGTTAGACTTAAGTTTTAGACTGAGGTGAATGCTCATCTTAGGTTTAGTTTTTTTCTTAATTAAGTTTAGGGTTATGGTAATATATAGGTATAGAGTTGGAATTAGTCATGATTCTTGAACTTGAGGAGGGGGTAATTCCCCAGGAGAATCATTAACAAGGGGGGGGGGGGGGGGGTAATGTCCTAGACCCGATAAACTGATTGTAAATCATAGTAAGTAATGAAGTAAATGGGTGGAAGGGGGGGGGGGGGGTAAGGACAGCAAATAGCTTGTAGGTAAACAATTTTTTTAAAAATAGGCATACTTCTATACGGCATGTAGGCATACTTCTATACGGCATGTAGGCATACTTCTATACGGCATGTAGGCATACTTCTATACGGCATGTAGGCATACTTCTATACGGCATGTAGGCATACTTCTATACGGCATGTAGGCATACTTCTATACGGCATGTAGGCATACTTCTATACGGCATGTAGGCATACTTCTATACGGCATACTTCTATAGGCATGTAGGCATACTTCTATACGACATGTAGGCATACTTCTATACGACATGTAGGCATACTTCTATACGGCATGAAGGCCGACATCTACGAACTGAACATGCTCTTTAAAAAATCTCGTGGGTTTTTTTCCACAAGAGTTTAAATTTTAATGCAGCCAAATGACGGAGAACTAAAAGGGGGCGTGTTCGAAAGAACGTCTGCCGTAAAACAGCCTGCTGCTGGCTGCTAAAACTGTTCTATTTGCTAATGTTGTCCTAAGCTATTTTACGGAAAGATATTTCATTGTTATTAAAATGAAATAAAATAGGCTTTTATGATTTAAATATGAAAACATTCATTAAACAGTCACAACAAAACTTGTGATACTCCAGCCACAATTAACCTCGCCAGAGGCGTAGCGAGGTGGGGGGGGGGGGGGGGGTGCGGACCGCACCGGGTGACAACATTTAGGGAGGTGATACCAATGCAAAATATATATAAACAGAAATTTTTTAAAATTTCACTTAATTAAATGATTAATTAGAGTGAATTAAATAGTCTTTTAAGAGCAAAGTGGACAAATCCCAACACAGGTAAAGGGCGGGGGGTGACAACATGACGTAAACCTGCTAATGATAAAGAAAACATGCAATCATCCAGTTGAATTTATAACCGAATATAGATAAAAATCGTTAGAATTATCTGAGAACAGTTTAAAGCAATTACCGTGGGGTTCACGAGGGGGGCGGGGAAATAGAGTTAAATCAACTCAAAAAGTATATATATATATATATATATATATAATGCCGAAAAAAATTGACCCCCCCCCCCATGAGACGATACAGACGCCACTGTTTAAAAGCCATTAGGCCTAATAGATTAGTCGCCCAAATATAGTCACCTAGTGTGTATAGATCTCGGCGTACTACCTACTACTTGATCTAGTCCTACACAATGTCCTGTTGTGTATATACTCTATATAGTATAATTACTTTCTCCTAATTGTCTTGTTTTGAACGGACACAAATTTTGAAAATTCATAAAAAATTAGTTTGAAGATATGCACTTAAAATTTTTAGCTGATTGCCCCAAATAATGGAAGAAGATTATGAATTGATTGTTTATTGGGCTTAAAATGTAATATTTTGTGAATGGTGGAAAACCTACGAATGGGTTAATTTTTCAAGATGGCCGCCGTTGTCATAGTTACCAAGATTTTTTCAAATTTTTTTTTAGTGGAAATGCATATGCGGATGTATCTTACTAAAGCTGTAAAAAAATAACTGTTTTCTAACGAGTATTAAAAAAGGTTTTTTTAACACGTTTTTATTAACTCAGCTTCGCGTTTGTGTGTTTGTTGTTAAAATTGACATCGAAAATTAGCCCACTTCTGATTGCTCTAGAGATCTGAAATTTGGCATACAGGCTACTTTCGCCTAACAATTTCAGATGCAATCATAAAAACTAGCAATTAGAGACCGTAATTAGCTTAATTTAATTACGCCCCAAGGACCATAAAATTGAGGACATGATTTCTAAAGATACCGACAAGACTGGAGGCCTGTTGACACAGTTACTTCGGCCCCAATCGATGTGAGCGCGCTGGCCGTGATCGTATAGTTATTAGTACTTCGCGTTGTGGCCGCGACAACCCAGGTTCGAATCCTGGTCGCTCAAGATTTTTTTAGTCCGTGTATTTATAAACACTTAGTCAATTCATACTTAATCAAGTCATTAGATAAAGTAGAAAATAAACTATATAAAAAACTTTTTTAAAAACCACGTTTTTCATGTGTAGCAACGGACTAAAAAGGAGAAAATAAAATACTTAAAAAAACTTTTTAAAAAACCACGTTTTTCTTGTGGACTAAAAAGTAGAAAATAACTATTTACATACATTTGATGACAAAAAACGTGGGTCGGGCAGATGGGTCGGGAAATTTGATGGTGAACGTACCCACGTTTTTTGTCATCAAATGTATGTAAATAGTTATTTTCTACTTTTTAGTCCACAAGAAAAACGTGGTTTTTTAAAAAGTTTTTTTAAAGTATTTTATTTAACACGTTTTTAACACGTTTTTCTTAACTCAGCTTCGCGTTTGTTTGTTTGGTTGTTTGGATGTTTGTTGTTAAAATTGACATCGAAAATTAGCCCACTTCTGATTGCTCTAGAGACCTGAAATTTGGCATGCATGCTACTTTCGCCTAACAATTTCAGATGCAATCATAAAAACTAGCAATTAGTGACCGTAATTAGCTTAATTTAATTACGCCCCAAGGACCATAAAATTGAGGACATGATTTCTAAAGATACCGACAAGACTAGAGGCCTATTGATACAGTTACTTCGGCCCCAATAGATGTGAGCGCGCTGGCCGTGATCGTATAGTGGTTAGTACTTCGCGTTGTGGCCGCGACAACCCAGGTTCGAATCCTGGTCGCTCAAGATTTTTTTTTAGTCCGTGTATTTATAAACACTTTTTTAAAAACCACGTGTTTCATGTGTAGCAACGGACTAAAAAGGAGAAAATAAAATACTTAAAAAAAACTTCTTAAAAAACCACGTTTTTCTTGTGGACTAAAAAGTAGAAAATAACTATTTACATACATTTGATGACAAAAAACGTGGGTACGTTCACCATCAAATTTCCCGACCCATCTGCCCGACCCACGTTTTTTGTCATCAAATGTATGTAAATAGTTATTTTCTACTTTTTAGTCCACAAGAAAAACGTGGTTTTTTAAGAAGTTTTTTTTAAGTATTTTATTCTTAACTCAGTTTCGCGTTTGTGGATTTGTTTGTTTGTTGTTAAAATTGACATCGAAAATTAGCCCACTTCTGATTGCTCAATAGATCTGAAATTTGGCATGTAGGCTACTTTCGCCTAACAATTTCAGATGCAATCATAAAAACTAGCAATTAGAGACCGTAATTAGCTTAATTTAATTACGCCCCAAGGACCATAAAATTGAGGACATGATTTCTAAAGATACCGACAAGACTGGAGGCCTATTGGCACAGTTACTTCGGCCCCAATCGATGTGAGCGCGCTGGCCGTGATCGTATAGTGGTTAGTACTTCGCGTTGTGGCCGCGACAACCCAGGTTCGAATCCTGGTCGCTCAAGATTTTTAGTCCGTGTATTTATAAACACTTAGTCAAGTCATACTTAATCAAGTCATTAGATATAGTAGCAAATAAACTATATAAAAAACTTTTTTAAAAACAACGTTTTTCATGTGTAGCAACGGACTAAAAAGGAGAAAATAAAATACTTTAAAAAAACTTTTTTAAAAACCACGTTTTTCTTGTGGACTAAAAAGTAGAAAATAAATTTTCATACATTTGATGACAAAAAACGTGGGTCGGGCAGATGGGTCGGGAAATTTGATGGTGAACGTACCCACGTTTTTTGTCATCAAATGTATGAAAATTTATTTTCTACTTTTTAGTCCACAAGAAAAACGTGGTTTTTAAAAAAGTTTTTTTTAAGTATTTTTTTTTCTTAACTCAGCTTCGCGTTTGTGGATGTGTTTGTTGTTAAAATTGACATCGAAAATTAGCCCACTTCTGATTGCTCTAGAGATCTGAAATTTGGCATACAGGCTACTTTCGCCTAACAATTTCAGATGCAATCATAAAAACTAGCAATTAGAGACCGTAATTAGCTTAATTTAATTACGCCCCAAGGACCATAAAATTGAGGACATGATTTCTAAAGATACCGACAAGACTGGAGGCCTGTTGACACAGTTACTTCGGCCCCAATCGATGTGAGCGCGCTGGCCGTGATCGTATAGTTATTAGTACTTCGCGTTGTGGCCGCGACAACCCAGGTTCGAATCCTGGTCGCTCAAGATTTTTTTAGTCCGTGTATTTATAAACACTTAGTCAATTCATACTTAATCAAGTCATTAGATAAAGTAGAAAATAAACTATATAAAAAACTTTTTTTAAAAACACGTTTTTCATGTGTAGCAACGGACTAAAAAGGAGAAAATAAAATACTTAAAAAAACTTTAAAAAAAACCACGTTTTTCTTGTGGACTAAAAAGTAGAAAATAACTATTTACATACATTTGATGACAAAAAACGTGGGTCGGGCAGATGGGTCGGGAAATTGGATGGGGAACCTACCCACGTTTTTTGTCATCAAATGTATGTAAATAGTTATTTTCTACTTTTTAGTCCACAAGAAAAACGTGGTTTTTTACAAAGTTTTTTTTAAGTATTTTATTACCGGAGTCTTCCCCCATAAGAATATTCGAGATAATGTAGGGGAGATCACTCCCGGTTTATATTATAATGTGATCTACATGGAAATTACCATCGCATTGATTTTTTAAACTGCAGGCTTTGGCTTCCCACGATACAAGATGGCGTCAGATTAGTTAGTGTTTTAAGATTCCTTCTCATTTGTGCCATAATTCTAGTCTAGTAGGCTTAGATCTGTACGGAAATATTTATTTGAAACAAAAAATCACAGTAGCTGCAATTCTGAATGGAAGGAATTGCTTCACGAAGTCATCTGGACCAAACGACACTAAATATTATCAATTATCTCGGTGAGTCACCAGTACGTACACCGTACAGTACTACTAGTAGATATATAGTACTAGACAGTATATAGATCTAGGCCTATAGAATATTTAGCAATTAAGTCTGGTGCTGATTTTTATTTTTAAACAAATGAAATAGGCCTACAGAAATTAAACTTGCAGAAGATTTGCGACATTTATTCTTGGCCTAGATCTAGTAAAAACAATTAGTAATATAGAAAAAAATGACTAGAACAATAATTAGTAGCAGCAATAATTACTATAGATTATTAGTAAAAAACACTTAAAAATAGTTAGCAATTCAAAAATGGTTAGCAAAACAGTATTGACCATGCCATTTAAAATCTATCTAGATCTCGATCTACCCAAATTTAAAAAAAACGAAGGCACCAAATTAAGTATGGTAAGGCTCTATTGGTGGGGATAGGGATAAATGACGAGGGGGGGGGGGAATTGGGATCTTATTAAACATAGAGATATTAAAGATGAAGTTGTGCTTCTTGTAGTATTAGTATTTTATTGTATGTGGGTGATTTAACTGCTGGACGAATTAGTCTCTGGTACTGTTGTTTTAATTGATTTTTTTTTGTTTGCTGTTAGAGAAAAGAAATGGCATTTGTCAAATAAATCATGATGTCAGACCTCCAGCTGAGCGCTCAGTGGTTCTCATGTGGGAACAGGTAGGGCTGGCTGTTTCTTTGTAATCAGTGGTTCTCATGTGGGCCTTAATACGGGCCTTAATATCTTTCTCTATTGGCTGTTGCTTTAAAATTTGCCACAGGTCAATGTTTAATATTTTGTCTGGCCATCTTATTTTAAGTATATGTCGTAAGCATTTGTTTACGAATGCCTGTAGCCTATCAGTATTTGTCTTCGTAACCCTGACATTTGTGTTGAAAATCCCAATTATGTAAACCATAGCAAGAGATATTAAATTAAATCAATGAAAACCCTGATAAATAGTAAAAGACAATATAGCCCTTCATTGAAAAACAATAAAACTTTAAATACTGAATATAAAATAAAAATAAACAAATTAAACCAAAGAAAAACTATTACATAGCAGAATGTATATCAACCCATACAAAACCATACCAACATATTGTTTACACTTAAACTTGTTTAGACCAACAACATCATCATTATACTTCATCCTGTTCAGACAACATCACTAGTGTACTTATTTTGTTCATCAGAAGAATTCTCTGTTGCTGCCAGAAGATCTCAAGAATTTTTTCCTCACAAACAATGGCTTCCACTTAACTTGGTCAGTAAAAATTGAAAGTAAGTATTTAAGCCAAACATGTGGGGGGGGGGGGGGGGGGGAGATATCATGAGATGTTTAAAAAATTGAATATTTTCATTTATTTAACACAAGCTGACTCGCAACGTAGCATACGCCGATATGTAGTTGTTTTATTTTCTATTATTTAGTAATTCATAATTTGTGAATTTGTAGCTCGTGAAGGATGATTATCCACACCCTCACTTTCCACAACTCCTCCCCTCCCCCCTCCCTAAGTGAAAGCAGCCGTCCGTGACGGCAGTTTACAGATGTCAATGAAAATATAAAAAAGAACTTGTTATTACCTCCCCTTAGTAAAAACTAAATTATCTGCCCCTAATAGCCGTCACTAATTTGACCTGGCCCTACGATTGTAAACATTCGACATGAACCACAGCTCACCAGACTGGTGGGGGGGTGGTAACGATATGGTCTGTTGAGAATACCTGGAGAGCATATCAACAAGATTTCAAATCTACAGGCCTAACAATTCCAGTTGGGAACATGAGCATATGTTCCATTGGGCAGATGGTGCCTGTACATATCAACTCCATTGAGGGAACTCCTAGTCAGCCCTCCCTCTGGGATCTGGAATGGGATGATGATACAACTGGTAAGTGATGAGTGAGATGATACAACTGGTAAGTTATAAGTGAGATGATACAACTGGTAAGTGATAAGTGAGATGATACAACTGGTAAGTGATAAGTGAGATGATACAAATGGTAAGAGATAAGTGAGATGATACAACTGGTAAGTGATAAGTGAGATGATGATACAACTGGTAAGAGATAAGTGAGATAATGATACAACTGGTTAGAGAAAAGTGAGATAATACAATATTTTTATTCCAATAGGTAAAAGAGTTCCTAGTTTTACTAAAAACAAAATCTTCCAGTTAGATTCATGTGAAGGCTATGGCAAGGCCTGTCTAGTCTACACAACTTCTGAACATGGTATATTTTTTTCCCACGTTTTCTTTAACTTGTTTTCGCCTCTGTTTGTTTGTTTGTTTGTTTGTTTTTCCAATCAAATCTTGCGATCAAAATTTCGTGCACTTCCCAGTTAGCTAGCGCGCTGAAATTTTCAGGGAAGCTTTGTTTTGGATGACAATAGAATATTCAACTGTTATTATTACTAAATTGATCCATGGAAACATTTTATTGATCATTTTATACCCCTATATAATAATATAAAAACGTGGGGAAAAAGGGACATAACCCAGTAACTGTAATTTGATGAAAAGAAGGTTCGATACTCTCCCTCTTTTTGCCTACTGAGTAGTTGTCACGCGTTGTTTGTCTACAAACAACCAGAACGTAAGAACTGGTGGCCAGTATGTGGGAGAAGATATGGTCGAGTGGTTGGGCACACGATTGCTAACCCACTCGACACGGGTTCAAATCTATGTGTTTTAGTCCGTAACGTATTCACACAACGTGTTTTTTACGAGTTGTCTTTTTACGAGTTGTCTTCGTTTACCCAAAAAAAAAGTGAAAAGATAAAATCGATAGCAAGATTTGAATGCAAACAAACATACAAAGACTAAAAAGTAGAAAATAATAATCATTAAAAAAGTTTTAATTAAAAAACCCACGTTTTCTGATTGAACTAAAAAGTAGAAAATAAATGCTATACATCACAATAATGCAAGCGATCACTCTACTATAAGCGATGAAAAACGTGGGGCGCCGTGATTTTCTTACAGTTTCTAATACTGTTGACTCTCTACAAGCTCCCTAATAAAAGTCAATAGTATTATCTAATCAATAGTAATATAACTTTTACTTCGGCGCCCCACGTTTTTCATCGCTTATAGTAGAGTGATCGCTTGCATTATTGTGATGTATAGCATTTATTTTCTACTTTTTAGTTCAATCAGAAAACGTGGGTTTTTAAAAACTTTTTTAATGATTATTATTTTTAAATTAACTCAAACTTATAGCAATAGATATTAGTATTTGTCTAAAACTGATTGAATCCACTTTCTATTTATAAAAATTAAAAAAAAAATTCTTTCCTATGTATGATATTTTTTTTTTAGCATTAACATTTTTTAAATTAGTTTCCTGAACTATAATTCATTCTAGATTTTAAAACAGAGTATTGGTTTTTGGACCGCTCTTTAAAATGGCACTATTTGTGTCATAGCTTCCAGGCCTACTACCGGTTGATGCTAATGCACCTAGGGTTGCCACATTGGCACTTAGCTTTCACAGATGTTGGGCTGCCACCAACAGCCAAGGTAGGCACGGGTTTAATCCTCTTACTCTATTTATGCCAGTTACATTCCTACCACCAAGTTTCAGCCACAAATCTACATTTGACTGGTTTAAGCTGTATGCTCTTATTAATATTGTAGCAATGGTTTAACCTGTATGATCTATATTGTAGCAATGGTTTAACCTGTATGCTCTATATTGTAGCAATGGTTTAACCCAGGGGTCGGCAACCTTTTGAAGCGAAAGAGCCAAAAGTTACAATTTTCAAAATTTCTCTGGTTTTAAAGAGCCACCAACATTTTTTTATTTCAAATATTTTATATTTTTATTAAGATTATTAGTATTTGTGCAAAGAGCTGGAGAGCCGCATTCTGATATCAAAAGAGCCGCATGCGGCTCGCGAGCCGCAGGTTGCCGACCCCTGGTTTAACCTGTATGCTCTATATTGTAGCAATGGTTTAACCTGTATGCTCTATATTGTAGCAATGTTTTAACCTGTATGCTCTATATTGTAGCAATGGTTTAACCTGTATGCTCTATATTGTAGCAATGGTTTAACCTGTATGCTCTATATTGTAGCAATGGTTTAACCTGTATGCTCTATATTGTAGCAATGGTTTAACCTGTATGCTCTATATTGTAGCAATGGTTTAACCTGTATGATCTATATTGTAGCAATGGTTTAACCTGTATGCTCTATATTGTAGCAATGGTTTAACCTGTATGCTCTATATTGTAGCAATGGTTTAACCTGTATGCTCTATATTGTAGCAATGGTTTAACCTGTATGCTCTATATTGTAGCAATGGTTTAACCTGTATGCTCTATATTGTAGCAATGGTTTAACCTGTATGCTCTATATTGTAGCAATGGTTTAACCTGTATGCTCTATATTGTAGCAATGGTTTAACCTGTATGCTCTATATTGTAGCAATGGTTTAACCTGTATGCTCTATATTGTAGCAATGGTTTAACCTGTATGCTCTATATTGTAGCAATGGTTTAACCTGTATGCTCTATATTGTAGCAATGGTTTAACCTGTATGCTCTATATTGTAGCAATGGTTTAACCTGTATGCTCTATATTGTAGCAATGGTTTAACCTGTATGCTCTATATTGTAGCAATGGTTTAACCTGTATGCTCCAGTTCGACTTGAAGTGGACACTGAGTGTGAGACCAACCACACAGCTGATGAAACTGTTACGTCTTCACCTCTAGATTTAAACAAAATTTTCAAAGGGAAAAATGAACGCAAGTAGGTTCACATCTACATCACCAGACTTAGTAACTATATTTTTCTCTAGTCATATGCTGTCATTTGTTTTATTTTTAGAGGTTGGGGTTATGACCTAAATATTTCTTGATGTTGGGGTTATGACCTAAACATATGTAGTTTCTAACTTAAATGTAAAATGTATTTGGTGTTGCAGAAAGCCGGCAGTTCCACCTGGCAACATGGGAAACAAAAGAAAGCCAGCAGTGTCTTCAGCCAGGTAATCTTATCACAGACCCTCCAAGGTTGTACACAACACACACACACACTAGCATTCTGACTGGGTACCCAACACACTGGCGCTATAACATTCTGACTGGGTACCCAACACACACTGGCGCTATAACATTTGGACTGGGTACCCAACACACTAGCGCTATAACATTTGGACTGGGTACCCAACACACACTGGCGCTATAACATTCTGACTGGGTACCCAACACACACTGGCGCTATAACATTTGGACTGGGTACCCAACACACACTAGTGTTATAACATTCTGACTGGGTACCCAACACACACTGGTGTTATAACATTTGGACTGGGTACCCAACACACACTGGCGCTATAACATTCTGACTGGGTACCCAACACACACTGGCGCTATAACATTCTGACTGGGTACCCAACACACACTGGCGCTATAACATTTGGACTGGGTACCCAACACACACTGGCGCTATAACATTCTGACTGGGTACCCAACACACACTGGCGCTATAACATTCTGACTGGGTACCCAACACACACTGGCGCTATAACATTCTGACTGGGTACCCAACACACACTGGCGCTATAACATTCTGACTAGGTACCCAACACACACTGGCGCAGTAATATTTGGACTGGGTACCCAACACACACTGGCGCAGTAATATTTGGACTGGGTACCCAACACACACTGGCGCAGTAATATTTGGACTGGGTACCCAACACACACACACACTAGTGCTATAACATTTGGACTGGGTACCCAACACACACACTAGTGTTATAACATTCTGACTGGGTACCCAACACACTAGTGTTATAACATTCTGACTGGGTACCCAACACACACACTAGTGTTATAACATTCTGACTGGGTACCCAACACACTAGTGTTATAACATTCTGACTGGGTACCCAACACACACTGGCGCTATAACATTCTGACTAGGTACCCAACACACACTAGTGTTATAACATTCTTACTAGGTACCCAACACACACTAGTGTTATAACATTCTGACTGGGTACCCAACACACTAGTGTTATAACATTCTGACTGGGTACCCAACACACACTGGCGCTATAACATTCTGACTAGGTACCCAACACACACTAGTGTTATAACATTCTGACTAGGTACCCAACACACACTAGTGTTATAACATTCTGACTAGGTACCCAACACACACTAGTGTTATAACATTCTGACTGGGTACCCAACACACACACTAGTGTTATAACATTCTGACTGGGTACCCAACAGTTGTTCTGATTAATTTTTCAGATCGGCCACATCTTTGGGAAAGACCATGGGGCCAGTTGCCAATCAGAGATAATGCAACAGCAGTTGTGCAGCAAATATATCATTACATTAAAGAAAATTGTATACTTTGCAATGTCTAAATGCTTTTGGACTTTTTTTTTTTTGTCTTTCAAAAAGCCTTGCATCTAGACCAACATCAAATAGACTATACACAAGACATCTTATAGTGTTCTTAGTGAAAAGCTAGCTAGAACACCCAATAAAACATGAAAGCTTGAAATTTCAGCACACCATCACTCTTTTAGAACACAACACAACATCAGTCAACCAGAACAGCACACCATAAGTCAACCAGAGCAGCACACCATAAGTCCATACAAAATTAGACACAGCACAATAAAAAAAAAACAATGCACAAATTTGCTGAATAACCTTTCTGATTTACATTGAAAAAATATAACATGAAAATAAGGCATACAATTCAGTGAATTAGAAAACATTTACATCAGCTAGCAAAGCTCATGACAGATATGCAGCACATAAGTCATGTGGCAAAGTACACATCCTGCAGCACATAAGTCATGTGGCAAAGTACACATCCTGCAGCACATAAGTCATGTGGCAAAGTACACATCCTGTAGCACATAAGTCATGTGGCAAAGTAAACATCCTGCAGCAGGCCAGGATCACATGAAAGCAGCCCAACCAATGTACATAGCACATAAATTGGTTTCATCTGTGGCCTCCTGGAAAAATACACAAAGTTTGTAACTACTCCTTGGTTACCATAGCTACAACATAGGTAACATCACTAGCACATTGGTGCTACAACATAGGTAACATCACTAGCACATTGGTGCTAGGGACCTAACCTACAACATAGGTAACATCACTAGCACATTGATGCTACAACATAGGTAACATCACTAGCACATTGATGCTACAACATAGGTAACATCACTAGCACATTGGTGCTACTGACTTTACCTACAACATAGGTAACATCACTAGCACATTGGTGCTAGGGACCTAACCTACAACATAGGTAACATCACTAGCACATTGGTGCTACTGACTTTACCTACAACATAGGTAACATCACTAGCACATTGATGCTACTGACCTAACCTACAACATAGGTGACAGCACTAGCACATTGATGCTACAACATAGGTAACATCACCAGCACATTGGTGCTACTGACTTTACCTACAACATAGGTAACATCACTAGCACATTGGTGCTAGGGACCTAACCTACAACATAGGTAACATCACTAGCACATTGATGCTACTGACTTTACCTACAACATAGGTGACATCACTAGTACATTGGTGCTACTTACCTAACCTACAACATAGGTGACATCACTAGCACATTGATGCTACAAAATAGGTGACATCACTAGCACATTGGTGCTACTGACTTTACCTACAACATAGGTGACATCACTAGCACATTGGTGCTACTGACTTTACCTACAACATAGGTGACATCACTAGCACATTGATGCTATAACATAGGTAACATCACTAGCACATTGGTGCTACTGACCTTACCTACAACATAGGTGACATCACTAGCACATTGGTGCTACTGACCTAACCTACAACATAGGTGACATCACTAGCACATTGGTGCTACAACATAGGTAACATCACTAGCACATTGGTGCTACTGACCTTACCTACAACATAGGTGACATCACTAGCACATTGGTGCTACTGACCTAACCTACAACATAGGTAACATCACTAGCACAGTGGTGCTAGGGACCTAACCTACAACATAGGTAACATCACTAGCACATTGATGCTACAACATAGGTAACATCACTAGCACATTGGTGCTGCTTACCTTGATCAGATAGTCAACATGACCTTCAATAGACAGTGGAAGACACCTGGGTTTTGCTTTGGTCTTTAATATTCCACGCATTCTATCTTCAATGTTCTGAACATGACTTAAAGCCTGAACAAGTCAAAGAAAGTCAGGTATAAGTTTAATTTAATCTTCAGTCCTTTTTTTATGTATTGTACTAAATATCCAATATTTAATTGACAAAAACATTCAGGGATTACTGACTAAATCGTGAGCCTAAAATTCTCTTACCAGCTCATTATTTATCTCCCCTGTTTCACTGGAGTGCTGTCCCCTTGAGGACTGTGTGCTCCACTCCACCAGAGGGTCATAGATGAAAGGTTTGAGCACACTGAAACAAAGGCAGTGGTGGAGCAGTTTACTTAAAGACAGGCATACAAGCCCACAGATGAGTACACATAGACATATAACTACCTCATGAGTGGGTCCATCTGATCACGTATCACTTTGAGAGTCATCTCACATGCTCGCCTGAACACACCTTCATAGCCCAGTGGTCCCTGAAACATTGACACATCTACTGTAAACTCTGGGAGGAATCTTATCTGTTGTGTAAGCATTTAGCTTGTTAGTCTACAGTGTAGTGTGTACATGTGTTAGTCCTACATTGTAGTGTGCACATGTCCTACAGTGTAGTGTGCACATGTCCTACAGTGTAGTGTGTACATGTGTTAGTCCTACAGTGTAGTGTGTACATGTGTTAGTCCTACAGTGTAGTGTGTACATGTGTTAGTCCTACAGTGTAGTGTGTACATGTGTTAGTCCTACAGTGTAGTGTGTACATGTGTTAGTCCTACAGTGTTGTGTACATGTGTTAGTCCTACAGTGTAGTGTGTACATGTGTTAGTCCTACAGTGTAGTGTGTACATATGTTAGTCCTACAGTGTAGTGTGTACATGTGTTAGTCCTACAGTGTAGTGTGTACATGTGTTAGTCCTACAGTGTTGTGTACATGTGTTAGTCCTACAGTGTAGTGTGTACATGTGTTAGTCCTACAGTGTAGTGTGTACATGTGTTAGTCCTACAGCGTTGTGTGCACATGTTAGTCCTACAGTGTAGTGTGTACACATGTTGGTAGTGTCAATCACTTACAAAAGCTGCTGTCATGTTGTGTGTTAGACGAAAAGGGACTCTCTCAGGCCACTCAAAAGTTTCTCCCTGTGAATATAAAGTTAGCAACCAGCAATCACAGTCTGACTTAAGAAGCCTTGTAGGATAGATATTGGGCATGAGTGAAGTATGAGCTCAGGATGTAAGGGCTCAAGTTCCTAGTGGATAGTAAATGTACCAACCTTATTAAACAGGCAGTTAAAATCAACATGAATGCAGTCCCCAGTTGTTGAATCAAAGAGGATATTCTCTCCATGCCGGTCTCCTAGGCCTAGAATGTATCCTACCATACTCATCACAGCTGCAGTCCTTGCATAGGATACTCTAGCACTATACCTGCAAATACAACAGTTGAACCATAGCACTATACCTGCAAATACAACAGTTGAACCATAGCACTATACCTGCAAATACAACAGTTGAACCATAGCACTATACCTGCAAATACAACAGTTGAACCATAGCACTATACCTGCAAATACAACAGTTGAACCATAGCACTATACCTGCAAATACAACAGTTGAACCATAGCACTATACCTGCAAATACAACAGTTGAACCATAGCCCTATACCAGCAAACACAACAGTTGAACCATAGCCCTATACCAGCAAACACAACAGTTGAACCATAGCCCTATACCAGCAAACACAACAGTTGAAACATAAAGAAATAATGAAACTGGACAACACCATGAAGAAATAATGAAACTGGACAAGACCATAAAGAAATAATGAAACTGGACAAGACCATAAAGAAATAATGAAACTGGACAAGACCATAAAGAAATAATGAAACTGGACAAGACCATAAAAAAAAAATGAAACTGGACAACACAAGAACTCACCATGAGGTGGGGTCAGGGAATGTCCTTAAGAACCACTCAGGAAACAGGGGAGGATGTTTGGGTAGCAGCTTCTCCTTGAAAATTTTCATTTTAGTTCTGAAATTGTTAAATAAACAAATTAATACTTTTTTCTAATTTTATATGATATGCCATTCTCTCATTTACAAATTTGACCCATGTACTGCAATGTGCAGCTTCTCTCTGGTCTGAAAAAACTGTATCTGTAGTTGCCCAAATCTCAATATTCAAACGTGGGACAGCCTGGTTGAATGGTAGAGCATTCATTTGCTAAGTGAAAAGTCTCAAGTTCATGTCCCCGACAAGAGTTGTAGAACATCACTGAGCCCACCCATAGCTTATGGGTACCTGACACTAGGGAAAGTAAAGGCAGCTGGGCATAGTGCCGACCACACTATCCCTTCATTTACTGAGGTCACAGAAACATACTACAAATAAAAAGTTTTGATTCAAACTTTTTAAGTTATGGATGAAAATATTTTTTTCTAAAAATAGGTTAAACAAGGATTTTATTTTTTTGAAAAAGCTGAAAAGTAACATGTGAGTTAAAATTAATTTCCCAAACACCAGTTATGCCATTTAGGTTGTGAGATGGGACTAAAGGTGAGATGTGACAAATGGTGAGACGTGACAAATGGTGAGACATGACAAATGGTGAGACATGACAAATGGTGAGACGTGACAAATGGTGAGACATGACAAATGGTGAGATGTGACAAATGGTGAGACATGACAAATGGTGAGATTTGACAAGTGGTGAGACATGACAAATGGTGAGATGTGACAAATGGTGAGACATGACACATGGTGAGATGTGACAAATGGTGAGACATGACAAATGGTGAGACATGACAAATGGTAAGACATGACAAATGGTGAGACATGACAAATGGTGAGACATGACAAATGGTGAGATGTGACAAATGGAATGACATGACAAATGGTGAGATTTGACAAATGGTGAGATGTGACAAATGGTGAGATGTGACAAATGGTGAGACATGACACATGGTGAGATGTGACAAATGGTGAGACATGACAAATGGTGAGACATGACAAATGGTAAGACATGACAAATGGTGAGACATGACAAATGGTGAGACATGACAAATGGTGAGATGTGACAAATGGAATGACATGACAAATGGTGAGATTTGACAAATGGTGAGATGTGACAAATGGTGAGATTTGACAAATGGTGAGACATGACAAATGGTGAGACATGACAAATGGTAAGACATGACAAATGGTGAGATGTGACAAATGGTGAGACATGACAAATGGTGAGATTTGACAAATGGAAAGACATGACAAATGGTGAGATTTGACAAATGGTGAGATGTGACAAATGGAAAGACATGACAAATGGTGAGATTTGACAAATGGTGAGATTTGACAAATGGTGAGACATGACAAATGGTGAGATGTGACAAATAGAAAGACATGACAAATGGTGAGATTTGACAAATGGTGAGACATGACAAATGGTGAGATGTGACAAATGGTGAGACGTGATGACACTAGTTACAAATAGGTCAGAGGTCAAGCAGGCGAAAGATAGGATAGCGTCAGTCAGGTAGAACACGTAGACATTGGTCAGTCAAGGAGAACCAATAGAATTGTAGCAGGAGATGACCGTCACGTGTGACAGTCAGCTGACCATGGACTTGTGGGCAGTTGGAAATAGTGTTAGAGGTTAGACATGTTTAGGAAGCAGTCATAGTTAGATATTATTAGTAGATGGTTGAGTTGGGCTGAAGATTAGTTAGGTAGGAGACCAATTTATGCTTAAATAAGAACATTATAGTTTCACATGAATTGGACCTTTTGTGTTTGTTTCCATCACTAAACTGTGTCAGGCTACAAGAAGACGATTACGCAGTACATTCCCCGTACTGGATGTGTATTACAGTGTACATTACTGTATACAATAGCTACATTCATATCTCAAAACCTCTCCCCTCACAGTGAGACATGATATTACAAAAGGTGATATGAATAGATGAAGTTTAATAGTGAGTAGTGTACATAAAAAACTTACTCTATACTGGCATTTAGAGGAGGTTTCAATGCAGTTAGTTCCTTTCCTGTCATGAAGATGCCTCTCTGTTTGTAAAGCTTCAACAAAACATGGCGTAGTCCAGTTGTGTTGTTCACCCACTCGATTAACCCACACTCTTTGTTTAGTGGTGTCACATTCTAGAAGGGAATATAGCACTCAGTATTCAAGCTCTTATCTAACTCCCCACCCCTTACACAGAACAGATCATCTGGATAAACTGCTCAACAACACTTACATAAGTTCGAATAAGTAAACCTCTACGCCTGGATTCTGGGTCTCTACGAAGAAATCTGTTGACCACATTGTTAAAATCCATCAAGCGGCAATCCTTGCGTAGATCATCCTAAAAGTCCAAGCAATACACCCAATTGTAAGCAATACACCCTATTGTAAGCAATACACCCAATTGTAAGCAATACACCCAATTGTAAGCAATACACCCAATTGTAAGCAATACACCCAATTGTAAGCAATACACCCAATTGTAAGCAATTCACTATTGTAAATAGCATAGTTGAAGTGCTGTTAGTGGCTTACACAAGAGAGAGAGGTGCTGTCAGTGGCTTGTCACAAGAGAGAGAGGTGCTGTCAGTGGCTTGTCACAAGAGAGAGAGGTGCTGTCAGTGGCTTGTCACAAGAGAGAGAGGTGTTGTCAGTGGCTTGTCACAAGAGAGAGAGGTGCTGTCAGTGGCTTGTCACAAGAGAGAGAGGTGTTGTCAGTGGCTTGTCACAAGAGAGAGGTGTTGTCAGTGGCTTGTCACAAGAGAGAGAGGTGTTGTCAGTGGCTTGTCACAAGAGAGAGAGGTGCTGTCAGTGGCTTGTCACAAGAGAGAGAGGTGTTGTCAGTGGCTTGTCACAAGAGAGACGGGTGTTGTCAGTGGCTTGTCACAAGAGAGAGAGGTGCTGTCAGTGGCTTGTCACAAGAGAGAGAAGTGCTGTCAGTGACTTGTCACAAGAGAGAGGTGTTGTCAGTGGCTTGTCACAAGAGAGAGAGAGGTGTTGTCAGTGGCTTGTCACAAGAGAGAGGTGCTGTCAGTAGCTTGTCACTAAAGGTGCTGTGATTTAATACATTTCAAAGTTACCCACCCTGGGCTTGCACATCATGACATAACGCTGACCATCACTTCCCAGTATTGTAATCTTTTTTGGTCTTTGCAGTGATGGGAGAACTTCAATCTGTAGCAAACAACATCAGACGTTTTAAACATGAAACAGTTCATCTAAAACACACACCAGACAGTTTAAACAAACAGGAAACAGTTCACCTAAAACACACACCAGACGTTTTAAACATGAAACAGTTCATCTAAAACACACACCAGACAGTTTAAACAAACAGGAAACAGTTCACCTAAAACACACACCAGACATATTAAACAGACATGAAACAGTATTCCACATCTGAACCAAAGATGGAGTGAGCTCGGCATAGCTCTCTCCTTTAGTCTTTATACAGCTTGTGTGCACAGCTTTATACAGCTTGTGTGCACCCAACTGAAAAGAAACTCAGTTTAAATAAACTAGCTAAAACCAACAAGGGAGACAAGTCAGTGACAACTTACATTGTCCTCAAAGCCCTGGATGTAAATGGGATTGTCTGGGAAGGGACTGTGCTGTTGGTCTCTGGCTATAGTAGCTGGCAGCTTGACACACACTGAAGCTTGGGTGGGCAGCAGCATTTGGCTCAGGTTCCTGGACATTGAGAGCAACACAAAGTGGGAGATTTAGTCAGACATTTTACTAAGTGGGATAACAAAGTTGGACATTGGACTAAACTGGCTTACAAACAAACTCATCTTCACTAACCTATCCTCAAACAAGCGCTTTAGAGGTCGAAAAGTCACATTTAAGCTGGTACTTCCTGGATCCAGATGTTTCTCACACACTTCAATTAGATGATCTGTTAGGCGGATGTAATCCTAATCCAAACAAAGTTTACTTTTCACTTAACTTAAAACCACATAAATAAATTTTTTAAAAATGTGATCTAAAGAGTTCAACACCTTAACAATATATATTTTTAATATATATTTGATCCAATAAGTTCAACACCCCAACAATAAAACATGTAAATAAAAATGTGATTAACTAAACATCAACACCTAACAATAAAAAAAAATGTACCTGGATTAATTTAGACAAGCCTGGTCTTTTTTGTCTGGGGAAATAAATCAAGTGATGTTTAAACTCTTAATTTGTGGTACATAGGGGTCATCCATAAATGACGTTACGCTTTTTTTGACACATCGTCACAAAAAGCCAGACCTCCCCCTAAAATGATGTCACATCTCAGCCTACAACCCCCCCTCAAAATTGCAGTTGAATTTTTCTTAAAACATCAATATTTTTCCAAAATCTTGTCTGAACTCTCATCATAGAGTATTTTAATCAATTCCTATTATAATTTATTAAAACAGTTTTCTAAAATGTGAAATAACGGCTAAAATTCATTTTCCAACATTACTTTTTGTTAATGCAAAAATGTGACGTCCCACCATCTGAACCCCCCCTCCCCCCATCACAATATTACGGACCCCTGTCCCCCTTACGAGTGTGACGTCATTTATGCACGACCCCATAATGAGGAGAATTCTTGCTATACTCAAGCTAAAAGGAAGAACATTCTTACACTGCTGTAGCAAATATGTCTGTACATCTCTCAGCTCTTCTCTTATAGGAGGACTGAAAAAGCAAAATAATAGGATTTTTTTTTACATTTACAGCTGGAAAGAAAACCAACAAAATGTTTTATTTTTGACATGAGTCAAGAACTTCAAATCCTCTCAACATTTTACAACAATTCACCTCAAATAGTGCAATAATTTAATTACCATATATAGAGCCATCATTTGATGAACATTTAATTACCTTTGATACAGCCATCATCATCCAGATTGCTTGATGTGGATACTCTATCAACAAACGAGAAATTATTTCCTGTAAAAAAATCAGTGGGTCAATTGTCGGATCAACCAATGGATATGTATGTGTCTGTGCAGAGATATGTATCTGTGCGCAAATATGTGTGCATAAACAAATAAATTATATACATAAATAAAAAAGATAAACATAAGCGCCATAGTGCTCATAGGATAACCCAGAGCACCAAATAGCATGCTGTTAACAATGAAGCAGATTGCTTCATTCGCTAACGAATTAACAGGATTTTTTCTTTAAACGTAAAAAAAAAAATTATTTGTCGTGTTTTAAACATCAGTGTTTTTTCTCTATATAGGGTATATAAAAAATAGGTGATTGCGGTTTGACACCATTCATCCAATCACCATCAAACTTTGGGAAGCTGATTAGAACACTCCAGGTGAGGTTTCTGTAAAAAACAAATCACGCCCTGCCAAAAACTCCTGCCAATTTGAAAATTTTTTTCAGCAGAAACCTCCTTATGAGTATTCTCAACAATTTCTTAAAGTTTCTCGGCCTAAACTTTTATAAGTTTTTATATTATCTATTTGGATTCTAGATATAGATTTAGATTCTAGATCTAGACTAAATGAACTATTTCATTTAAATCTATAGATCTATTCATAAAAACCTAATAAAAATAAATCACTATAAAAACAATAAGAATACCGTGGAATAGCAGAGTTTTTAACGGAATCATTAAAGTCACTTAATCAGTGTGTGCCTGTGTTATGTTAAATGTGTCGGATTTTTAGCCAATTAGTTATTTATTTGCTTTGTCAGTAATATCGTTCAGCGTGTAGTGTTGCACATTGCGTTTTGACCAAAAACTATTTTATAAATTATTTTTCTCAAACAAGTTCAACATTTTAAAATATATAGGCCTATAATTCATGTGAAACGGGTACCGATGGCTAGTATTAATATATTGGGCATGCATGAAACCATATGCCACTTGAGCAGGCAGTAGCACATGCCACTTGAGCATGCAGTAGCACATGCCACTTGGGCATGCAGTAGCACATGCCACTTGAGCATGCATGAAACCATATGCCACTTGAGCATGCAGTAGCACATGCCACTTGAGCAGGCAGTAGCACATGCCACTTGGGCAGGCAGTAGCACATGCCACTTGGGCATGCAGTAGCACATGCCACTTGGGCATGCAGTAGCACATGCCACTTGAGCAGGCAGTAGCACATGCCACTTGAGCAGGCAGTAGCACATGCCACTTGGGCAGGCAGTAGCACATGCCACTTGGGCATGCAGTAGCACATGCCACTTGAGCATGCATGAAACCATATGCCACTTGGGCATGCAGTAGCACATGCCACTTGGGCAGGCAGTAGCACATGCCACTTGGGCATGCAGTAGCACATGCCACTTGGGCATGCAGTAGCACATGCCACTTGGGCATGCAGTAGCACATGCCACTTGAGCAGGCAGTAGCACATGCCACTTGGGCATGCAGTAGCACATGCCACTTGAGCAGGCAGTAGCACATGCCACTTGAGCAGGCAGTAGCATATGCCACTTGAGCATGCATGAAACCATATGCCACTTGGGCATGCAGTAGCACATGCCACTTGGGCATGCAGTAGCACATGCCACTTGAGCATGCAGTAGCACATGCCACTTGAGCAGGCAGTAGCATATGCCACTTGAGCATGCAGTAGCATATGCCACTTGAGCAGGCAGTAGCACATGCCACTTGAGCAGGCAGTAGCATATGCCACTTGAGCATGCATGAAACCATATGCCACTTGGGCATGCAGTAGCACATGCCACTTGGGCATGCAGTAGCACATGCCACTTGGGCATGCAGTAGCACATGCCACTTGGGCATGCAGTAGCACATGCCACTTGAGCAGGCAGTAGCATATGCCACTTGGGCATGCAGTAGCACATGCCACTTGAGCAGGCAGTAGCACATGCCACTTGGGCAGGCAGTAGCACATGCCACTTGAGCAGGCAGTAGCACATGCCACTTGGGCAGGCAGTAGCACATGCCACTTGGGCATGTGGGCATGCAATGTGTGAATGTACAAGTAAGAGGGAAAAGCCAACAAACCTTAAGAACAATGAAGACATCTGGTTGAGCATGACAGATGCGAGATATCAGCTGCGCAAAGGCTGTAAACATTTGGTAAGGAGAAAGCTCTTGGTTTAGTTCACAAATTATCTGCAACATAGAGACTTGCATTAGGTTGGCTTCTAACAGCATGCATTGAGTGAATTTAAACTACTTGGTTTTCCTAGGAGCATCTAGAGTGTGGGGTGACACTAGGAGGATCTAGTGTGTATGGGACTAGGAAGTGTGGGGTGACACTAGGAGGATCTAGTGTGTATGGGACTAGGAAGTGTGGGGTGACACTAGGAGGATCTAGTGTGTATGGGACTAGGAAGTGTGGGGTGACACTAGGAGGATCTAGTGTGTATGGGACTAGGAAGTGTGGGGTGACACTAGGAGGATCTAGTGTGTATGGGACTAGGAAGTGTGGGGTGACACTAGGAGGATCTAGTGTGTATGGGACTAGGAAGTGTGGGGTGACACTGGGAGGATCTAGTGTGTATGGGACTAGGAAGTGTGGGGTGACACTAGGAGGATCTAGTGTGTATGGGACTAGGAAGTGTGGGGTGACACTAGGAGGATCTAGAGTGTGGGGTGACACTAGGAGGATCTAGTGTGTATGGGACTAGGAAGTGTGGGGTGACACTAGGAGGATCTAGTGTGTATGGGACTAGGAAGTGTGGGGTGACACTCTTGTGTTAGGGAGTGTGGGGTTAGGAGAAATGTCTCTGGTGCTAGGCAGTGTGTGTGTGTGTGGGGGGGGGGGGGGGGATGAGACTAGAAGAAATTCTTGTGCTAGTTAGTCAGGATTCAAATTTAATCATCACTAATATATAAGCCTCAAATGTTGGAGTTATCTTCCCTGTGTAAAGCCTATCCCTTCAGTGACCAACTTTGAACTAGTGACATTAAAGATGTGCAATGTGAAAACTGTGCACAACAAAATGCAAATGGGCATTTTTGTTTTCTTAAATTAACCATTAATGACCCATTCATTCTACCAAAACACCACCCTTGACGGCCCAATGTAAGGAGCATAACTCTGTATGAACAAATGAACAGTTTCACAAAATATTTGTTTTTGTCGAAACTAAACTAATAATTAAGAGAAAAAATGCTGCTTAGTGCTGGAATTATATCTGGCTTTCCAACAGTATTAAATAGAATAAAATTATTCCGTAGAAGTACAGTATAAAAATAAATGTCAGAGTAAATCCTAAATAGGACATTTTGTGTAGTCAACTTTATTTATTTTTGTTTAAATAACTATGCATCGACTTTAACTGTTGAATATCAATTTGGTTATATTTAAGATATATAAATAGTAAAATACATGCCTAGATAGATAGGCATGTTTTTATTTTATTTTTAATTTTAAAGCAACTAAAAATAAGACAGATGAGTCTAAAATTTCGGGATGGAAAGAGACTAATTTCAAAATTGCCAAACCGTAAAAGGATGCTGAAACTATCCAACTTCCTGGTTAGTTAAAAATTAGGATTAGTAGGCCAAATTTTTATGAAACAAATTTAATTTTTCTATGCGTATTGTAAGCGGGCGGCAGCAGGCGTTACGAGGACATTTATTGTTAAGCATTTATAGACATTAACAAAGAGAGACTACATGTATACTGTAGCATAATAAAACCTATCTCCACAAAATATAACTAAATTAAAGTGTATTAATATAATTAGTTTGTATTTGCACATTTTTCCGTTGTACATTTTTCCAATTGCACATTGTTCTGGGAACCCTTTAAATGATCATAGTCTAGTCCTAATTTAAATGAAATAAGTCAAGTAAAACTGAGGGAAGAATTTGATTCTACCCCTTCCGACAGACAGAAGAACTGGATGAAATAAAAATAATGTCTGACTACACACATCATTAATCCTTTTGAGAACAGTCCTTTGGTTCTTGAGTTTCTGTGTTTGTTTGCCTTTGTCCCGTCTCTCAGCCTCTACAACAACGGTGCCGTAGTCCAGCCACAGGCTCAGCAGTCGAGGCAAGGACTGGTAAATGTGCTGGTTGCCATACTGCAAGGAGTGGCCAAAGTTTCTCACCACATAAATGATGAAATCCCTAGAACAAGTCAACACACATTAACAAGCTGTAGCAAGAATGAAATCAGTAAAATAAAGCACCACAACACATTAGCAAGCTGTAGCAAGAATGAAATCAGTAGAATAAAGCACCACAACACATTAGCAAGCTGTAGCAAGAATGAAATCAGTAGAATAAAGCACCACAACACATTAACAAGCTGTAGCAAGAATGAAATCAGTAGAATAAAGCACCACAACACATTAACAAGCTGTAGCAAGAATGAAATCAGTAGAATAAAGCACCACAACACATTAACAAGCTGTAGCAAGAATGAAATCAGTAGAATAAAGCACCACAACACATTAGCAAGCTGTAGCAAGAATGAAATCAGTAGAATAAAGCACCACAACACATTAACAAGCTGTAGCAAGAATGAAATCCCTAGAACAAGTCAACACACATTAACAAGCTGTAGCAAGAATGAAATCAGTAGAATAAAGCACCACAACACATTAGCACGCTGTAGCAAGAATGAAATCAGTAGAATAAAGCATCACAACACATTAACAAGCTGTAGCAAGAATGAAATCAGTAGAATAAAGCACCACAACACATTAACAAGCTGTAGCAAGAATGAAATCCCTAGAACAAGTCAACACACATTAACAAGCTGTAGCAAGAATGAAATCAGTAGAATAAAGCACCACAACACATTAACAAGCTGTAGCAAGAATGAAATCAGTAGAATAAAGCACCACAACACATTAGCACGCTGTAGCAAGAATGAAATCAGTAGAATAAAGCACCACAACACATTAGCAAGCTGTAGCAAGAATGAAATCAGTAGAATAAAGCACCACAACACATTAGCAAGCTGTAGCAAGAATGAAATCAGTAGAATAAAGCACCACAACACATTAGCAAGCTGTAGCAAGAATGAAATCAGTAGAATAAAGCACCACAACACATTAGCAAGCTGTAGCAAGAATGAAATCAGTAGAATAAAGCACCACAACACATTAGCAAGCTGTAGCAAGAATGAAATCAGTAGAATAAAGCACCACAACACATTAACAAGCTGTAGCAAGAATGAAATCAGTAGAATAAAGCACCACAACACATTAGCAAGCTGTAGCAAGAATGAAATCAGTAGAATAAAGCACCACAACACATTAACAAGCTGTAGCAAGAATGAAATCCCTAGAACAAGTCAACACACATTAACAAGCTGTAGCAAGAATGAAATCAGTAGAATAAAGCACCACAACACATTAACAAGCTGTAGCAAGAATGAAATCAGTAGAATAAAGCACCACAACACATTAGCACGCTGTAGCAAGAATGAAATCAGTAGAATAAAGCACCACAACACATTAACAAGCTGTAGCAAGAATGAAATCAGTAGAATAAAGCACCACAACACATTAACAAGCTGTAGCAAGAATGAAATCAGTAGAATAAAGCACCACAACACATTAACAAGCTGTAGCAAGAATGAAATCAGTAGAATAAAGCACCACAACACATTAGCAAGCTGTAGCAAGAATGAAATCAGTAGAATAAAGCACCACAACACATTAGCAAGCTGTAGCAAGAATGAAATCAGTAGAATAAAGCACCACAACACATTAGCAAGCTGTAGCAAGAATGAAATCAGTAGAATAAAGCACCACAACACATTAACAAGCTGTAGCAAGAATGAAATCAGTAGAATAAAGCACCACAACACATTAGCAAGCTGTAGCAAGAATGAAATCAGTAGAATAAAGCACCACAACACATTAACAAGCTGTAGCAAGAATGAAATCAGTAGAATAAAGCACCACAACACATTAACAAGCTGTAGCAAGAATGAAATCAGTAGAATAAAGCACCACAACACATTAACAAGCTGTAGCAAGAATGAAATCCCTAGAACAAGTCAACACACATTAACAAGCTGTAGCAAGAATGAAATCAGTAGAATAAAGCACCACAACACATTAACAAGCTGTAGCAAGAATGAAATCAGTAGAATAAAGCACCACAACACATTAGCAAGCTGTAGCAAGAATGAAATCAGTAGAATAAAGCACCACAACACATTAGCAAGCTGTAGCAAGAATGAAATCAGTAGAATAAAGCACCACAACACATTAGCACGCTGTAGCAAGAATGAAATCAGTAGAATAAAGCACCACAACACATTAGCAAGCTGTAGCAAGAATGAAATCAGTAGAATAAAGCACCACAACACATTAGCAAGCTGTAGCAAGAATGAAAAAAAAAAGCAGATATCACGTACCCTTGTTTCTCAGCTTTATCTTTATCATCAATGATGGTATTCATCACACGATCATAATACTTGGCTAGATGAAAATATCCATCTTCCCATTCTGGGCAAGCAGCAATGACATTTTTATAAGATTTGACAATGGAGTTAGTCTCCAAATTTGACGTCTCTTCGCTGTAGCGGGCATAGAGCAGCATTGCCTAAAACAACAAAAAGGACATACAGCTACATTGCCTAAAACAAAAAAGTGGACACATAGCAACATTGCCTAAAATACCAAAGTTGTGGTCTAATGTTTGGTTTACTTGGAATGTTGTGATCTTATGTTTATTTCACTTGTGGTGTTGTGGTCTAATGAAGCATTCCCTACCTGTGCATACACCTGTTTCAGTGGCTGGTTAAGGGTGTCTATCTTGCCAAGATCTGTACCAAAATGTTCCTGTATACCTTTGTCTAAACAGGCTATAGCAGACACAGATTCACCCTGGAAACAATTTGACATCAACTAATTATTGATATCCACCCTATAGTCAAATACAATTCTGTTGTGTCCATCTTGTTTGAATGGGTACATAAAATGCAAGAGAAAAACAAACCTTCTCATATAACCACTTGGCTTTCTCCACATAAAACTCTGGCAAGTTGTAAGAACTTGCCTGGATGAGACATCCATAGGCAGACTGGAGGTATCCAGCTCTGTAACAAACATGCTCATATCAGGCTAGTACTCAGCTATGTTAAGGTTACCACAGGTTAGCCGTTATGTTAGCTGTCATGCTAGATGTCATGTGTGCTTACTTCCTTTCTAAAGGTTAGCTGTCATGTTTTGCTGTCATGTTAGCTGTCATGCTAGATATCATGTTTGCTTATTTCTTTTCTAAAGGTTAGCTGTCATGTTTCGATGTCATGTTAGCTGTCATGCTAGATGTCATGTGTGCTTACTTCCTTTCTAAAGGTTAGCTGTCATGTTTTGATGTCATGTTAGCTGTCATGCTAGATGTCATGTGTGCTTACTTCCTTTCTAAAGGTTAGCTGTCATGTTTTGATGTCATGTTAGCTGTCATGCTAGATGTCATGTGTGCTTACTTCCTTTCTAAAGGTTAGCTGTCATGTTTTGATGTCATGTTAGCTGTCATGCTAGATGTCATGTGTGCTTACTTCCTTTCTAAAGGTTAGCTGTCATGTTTTGATGTCATGTTAGCTGTCATGCTAGATGTCATGTGTGCTTACTTCCTTTCTAAAGGTTAGCTGTCATGCTAGATGTCATGTTAGCTGTCATGCTAGATGTCATGTGTGCTTACTTCCTAGCCACCTTGGCGCTCCACAGCCACCACTTGCCAATCTGTCTTTCTAGTCCAGGATGTCTGTCCTTTTGTATGAGAGACAACAGCGTACGGCGTAGTGTAAGGATTGGTTCTTGCGTGCGGAATGATGACTGGGAATAGTTTTATTTTAATATATCAACAGTCCCTAACATCTGTTTAGGGTAATTTGTGTCTTGTGTAGTCAGATGTGGACATGTCATATTTAGTCAGACGTGGACATGTCTTGTTTAGTCAGACGTGGACATGTCTTGTTTAGTCAGACGTGGACATGTCTTGTTTAGTCAGACGTGGACATGTCTTGTTTAGTCAGACTTGGACATGTCTTGTTTAGTCAGACGTGGACATGTCTTGTTTAGTCAGACTTGGACATGTCTTGTTTAGTCAGACTTGGACATGTCTTGTTTAGTCAGACTTGGACATGTCTTGTTTAGTCAGACTTGGACATGTCTTGTTTAGTCAGACTTGGACATGTCTTGTTTAGTCAGACTTGGACATGTCTTGTTTAGTCAGACTTGGACATGTCTTGTTTAGTCAGACTTGGACATGTCTTGTTTAGTCAGACTTGGACATGTCTTGTTTAGTCAGACTTGGACATGTCTTGTTTAGTCAGACTTGGACATGTCTTGTTTAGTCAGACGTGGACATGTCTTGTTTAGTCAGACGTGGACATGTCTTGTTTAGTCAGACGTGAACATGTCTTGTTTAGTCAGAAGTGGATATGTTCCTCTGACATACCTGGGTCATTTGTAACCTTTGATGCCACTGCTCAAGAAGATCACTAGCTGATGGTAAAACAATGACATCTCTGTGGTCATCAATATTGTGTGGGAAATCCACTAAAACTTGGAAAAATTCCTCAATTTCATTAATCATGTGAAGCCTGGGGAAAAATTAAAAAATTACAACCCATGCTAATACAAGCATTTAGTGGGAGGTAAAAAAATTATTTCTATGTTCAAAACACACATTGGGTTGGTGGTGGGGTTGATGACATTATGGGCGGATGTGTGATTGGCGGAATACAACATTTTTGCCAAAGTTCATAAAAAAAAAAAGCTATTTTCTGGATTTTTCTAATGAAATAAGACATTTAAGGTAGCATTGTAAATGTAACCCTCACTCAGTGGGGATGCTTTTACCCACTGAGGTGTTGTGGTTAAGACGGGCTGACCCTGAGATTTAGAACACACTGAGAGTGGCACCGACAGTTGTTGTCAAGTACTCGCTTTATTTACGGCATCGAGCCATGATGGCGATGCATAACACAGTAGTACGACGATTTCAAAACAGAGAGAAAAAAACTGAAGAAAGACAAAAAAACTTTAGCCCTAAAACAAATGTAAAGAAAAAGTTACATTCATGACAACACCACGTGTAGGCTACAATATACACTGGTACAATAAAAATTGTTTCGGCCAGTACACAGTACTGCCAACAAGTACCAATAAGTAGTACAACAAATAAATACTTAAATAAATACTCAACCTAACTAGTGTGCACATGCAGCACTAGCAGGAATACACAAATAAGTACTCTAACAATAAACATAATTTATATAACCACACTACCTTCATTAGGTCTACATCTTGGTACCGTCACCGTGTCCACAGACAGCAGCCTTGCGTGTGACTGACACGGCTAGGCACGAAAGTACCCACAGTCCCATGTCACATGACATGGGACACAGGTAACATCGCTCACAAGAGCATGAAAAAAAACTACATTTGTTCTTAATTTTAGTGTAGGAAGGGATCCACTCCAACACAATTAAATACGTGTCAACTGGTTATGCGCAATTAAGGCCATTGACTCCGATTTCAGCCTGCTTTTGTTTTTGGATTTGCTTCCATAGCATTTGTCCAAACAAGAACAGACTAAAAGGCAGTAGTTGTTTGATTCCTAGAAGAGTGACTGTCCCCAGCTAACGAGCCTCATCTGCTAGAGGGTTCAAACTTGAGATTTTTCGGTTTAGCAACCTTGAGCTTTATTGACTCAACCACGTAGAGAGCCATCTGATTAATTGATTGAGGGTCAATACGTGAAAACAAATGTCAGAAACAAGAATAAGTAGAGGGTTTTTTTTTAGTCAGGCACTGGAAAATTATTTTTTAATTTCATTTAAACATAAAAAACATCTGCTGAAATCAACTATCTCACAAATGTGACATCACCCAAGTTTAGATCACCTGAGAATGTTTTCATAAGCTCTAGAGTCAACCATCCCACAAATGTGACATCACCAAAGTTTGGATCACCTGAGAATGTTTTCATAAGCTCTAGAGTCAACCATCCCACAAATGTGACATCACCCAAGTTTAGATCACCTGAGAATGTTTTCATAAGCTCTAGAGTCAATCATCCCACAAATGTGACATCACCCAAGTTTGGATCACCTGAGAATGTTTTCATAAGCTCTAGAGTCAACCATCCCACAAATGTGACATCACCCAAGTTTGGATCACCTGAGAATGTTTTCATAAGCTCTAGAGTCAACCATCCCACAAATGTGACATCACCCAAGTTTGGATCACCTGAGAATGTTTTCATAAGCTCTAGAGTAAGAGCCCATCTCCATGCTGGCAGCTGACAGAGGTCCCATCTGATCTTTTCTAGCCAGCTCCAGGCACTCCAGGAATTCAGACTCTTTCTACATGGGATAAAAGTAAGTGGGGCTTTAGGCTTTATACATGGGATAAAAGGATGTGGGGCTTTAGGCTTTCTACATGGGATAAAAGTATGTGGGGCTTTAGGCTTTCTACATGGGATAAAAGTAAGTGGGGCTTTAGGCTTTCTACATGGGGTAAAAGGATGTGGGGCTTTAGGCTTTCTACATGGGATAAAAGTAAGTGGGGCTTTAGGCTTTCTACATGGGGTAAAAGTAAGTGGGGCTTTAGGCTTTCTACATGGGATAAAAGTAAGTGGGGCTTTAGGCTTTCTACATGGGGTAAAAGGATGTGGGGCTTTAGGCTTTCTACATGGGATAAAAATATGTGGGGCTTTAGGCTTTCTACATGGGGTAAAAGTAAGTGGGGCTTTAGGCTTTCTACATGGGATAAAAGGATGTGGGGCTTTAGACTTTCTACATGGGATTAAAGTAAGTGGGGCTTTAGGCTTTCTACATGGGATAAAAGTATGTGGGGGCTTTAGGCTTTCTACATGGGGTAAAAGTATGTGGGGCTTTAAGGCTTTCTACATGGGATAAAAGTATGTGGGGCTTTAGGCTTTCTACATGGGATAAAAGGATGTGGGGCTTTAGGCTTTCTACATGGGGTAAAAGTATGTGGGGCTTTAAGGCTTTCTACATGGGATAAAAGTATGTGGGGCTTTAGGCTTTCTACATGGGATTAAAGTAAGTGGGGCTTTAGGCTTTCTACATGGGATAAAAATACGTGGGGCTTTAGGCTTTCTACATGGGATAAAAGGATGTGGGGCTTTAGGCTTTCTACATGGGATAAAAGGATGTGGGGCTTTAGGCTTTCTACATGGGGTAAAGGTATACATTATACTTGGTCCCTTTGCTAACTTGAGCATTACCTTGACTTTAGAGGCCATGAGGATTTTTCCAGTCAGTACAGCCCAGTTGTTGTTACCCCCCTTTTCCTGTGAAGAAAAAATCCAACGTTTTACCAAGCAGTGAGGACCTCAAAGCTTACATAAGTGAGAACCTCTAAGATTACAGAAGTGAGGACCTCTAAGATGACAGAAGTGAGAACCTCTAAGATGACAGAAGTGAGAACCTCTAAGATTACAGAAGTGAGAACCTCTAAGATTACAGAAGTGAGAACCTCTAAGATTACAGAAGTGAGAACCTCTAAGATTACAGAAGTGAGAACCTCTAAGATTATAGAAGTGAGAACCTCTAAGATGACAGAAGTGAGAACCTCTAAGATTACAGAAGTGAGAACCTCTAAGATTACAGAAGTGAGAACCTCTAAGATTACAGAAGTGAGAACCTCTAAGATTACAGAAGTGAGAACCTCTAAGATGACAGAAGTGAGAACCTCTAAGATTATAGAAGTGAGAACCTCTAAGATTACAGAAGTGAGAACCTCTAAGATTACAGAAGTGAGAACCTCTAAGACTACAGAAGTGAGAACCTCTAAGATTACAGAAGTGAGAATCTCTAAGATTACAGAAGTGAGAACCTCTAAGATTACAGAAGTGAGAACCTCTAAGATGACAGAAGTGAGAACCTCTAAGATTATAGAAGTGAGAACCTCTAAGATTACAGAAGTGAGAACCTCTAAGATTACAGAAGTGAGAACCTCTAAGATTACAGAAGTGAGAACCTCTAAGACTACAGAAGTGAGAACCTCTAAGATTACAGAAGTGAGAATCTCTAAGATTATAGAAGTGAGAACCTCTAAGATTACAGAAGTGAGAACCTCTAAGATTACAGAAGTGAGAACCTCTAAGATTACAGAAGTGAGAACCTCTAAGACTACAGAAGTGAGAACCTCTAAGATTACAGAAGTGAGAATCTCTAAGATTACAGAAGTGAGAACCTCTAAGATTACAGAAGTGAGAACCTCTAAGATTACAGAAGTGAGAACCTCTAAGATTACAGAAGTGAGAACCTCTAAGATTACAGAAGTGAGAACCTCTAAGATTACAGAAGTGAGAACCTCTAAGATTACAGAAGTGAGAACCTCTAAGATTACAGAAGTGAGAACCTCTAAGATTACAGAAGTGAGAACCTCTAAGACTACAGAAGTGAGAACCTCTAAGATTACAGAAGTGAGAACCTCTAAGATTACAGAAGTGAGAACCTCTAAGATTACAGAAGTGAGAACCTCTAAGATGACAGAAGTGAGAGCCTCTAAGATGACAGAAGTGAGAAGCTCTAAGATTACAGAAGTGAGAACCTCTAAGATGACAGAAGTGAGGACCTCTAAGATGACAGAAGTGAGAACCTCTAAGATGACAGAAGTGAGAACCTCTAAGATTACAGAAGTGAGAACCTCTAAGATTACAGAAGTGAGAACCTATAAGATGACAGAAGTGAGAACCTCTAAGATCACAGAAGTTAGAACCTCTAAGATTACAGAAGTGAGAACCTCTAAGATTACAGAAGTGAGAACCTCTAAGATTACAGAAGTGAGAACCTCTAAGATTACAGAAGTGAGAACCTCTAAGATTACAGAAGTGAGAACCTCTAAGATGACAGAAGTGAGAACCTATAAGATGACAGAAGTGAGAACCTCTAAGATTACAGAAGTGAGAACCTCTAAGATTACAGAAGTGAGAACCTCTAAGATCACAGAAGTGAGAACCTCTAAGATTACAGAAGTGAGAACCTCTAAGATTACAGAAGTGAGAACCTCTAAGATTACAGAAGTGAGAACCTCTAAGATTACAGAAGTGAGAACCTCTAAGATTACAGAAGTGAGAACCTCTAAGATTACAGAAGTGAGAACCTCTAAGATTACAGAAGTGAGAACCTCTAAGATTACAGAAGTGAGAACCTCTAAGATTACAGAAGTGAGAACCTCTAAGATGACAGAAGTGAGAACCTCTAAGATTATAGAAGTGAGAACCTCTAAGATTACAGAAGTGAGAACCTCTAAGATTACAGAAGTGAGAACCTCTAAGATGACAGAAGTGAGAACTTCTAAGATGACAGAAGTGAGGACCTCTAATATTACAGAAGTGAGAACCTCTAAGATTACAGAAGACTTACACATTTGAGCACCTGCTCCAGCTTGTCCCAGCTACTGAGTTTCCAGGCAGCCTCAATACAATAACTGTTTAGTTCTTGTGTCCAGCTTGGTCTGAATGTCAAATTTTATTTATACAATTTTTTTTTACTTATAGTGGATTCCAATTATAAATAAAGCAGGAATGATCTCCCATAATAACTAGCCATGGGTACCCGTTACACGTGAATTATAGGCCTATATATTTTAATGTTATACTTTTCTGAGAAAAATATTGTATAAAATAGATATTGGTCAAAACGCCATTTGAAAGAAAACAGCAAATAAGATCATTTATATCTATCTACATACAAAAATTCTTCTACGTAACTGTAACAGCTCTCAAGTGATAAATATATATATATATATATGAATTTGTAATGGTACTCAAGTTATTATGTTGACACAGACACACACAAACAGAGAGGATTACAAAACTAAGTTTTTCCGGCACCAGGAGGTAATAAAACCATCAAACTAGGTCAAAATTTTGAATTAGATTTTTTCAAGATTACATCATTTATATTAAGTATACAATAAAGCTGTGAGGTATAAAATGGTGAAAACTGTCAACATTTCATTGAATTTCTTGCATGACGACAATACTTCCTTGACAGGCTGTAGTTCTGTTACCTGAGCTATGGGTCCATCACCTAAGAGTTGACAGAATTACCTGGTAGTCTTACCTCTCAGCAAGAATGCCAGTAGCACGAAAGAGTGCAGATCCAGGTTGGGCCAAGTCCATTAGACTCTTCAAGATGCCGTGATGGTGTGAAATGACATCTGGCTCCAGCTCTATAGCACGATCATAGCAGGCCTGCGCATCTTGCAGTTCTCCTAGTGGGGACATTTAAAGTAGAAAATGGTTACCAAAATCTTTTAGTATACAGGTGTAGAAGGGCCAATAGCTTAGTTAAAGTATGTAGTATACAGGTGTACAATGTTACCTAATGCCTCATGTGTTAAGATTTGTTGCATTAGTGTAGGTTGTGAGACTCTAACAGCTGAGATGCCCAGCACACCATCTGGTTCATCCATCAAAACATACAGTTTCTGCAGACAAATATTTCAACAAAACATACATTTTCTGCAGACAAATATTTCAACAAAACATAGTTTCTGCAGACAAAAAATATTTCCACAAAACATACAGTTTCTGCAGACAAAAAATATTTCCACAAAACATACAGTTTCTACAGACAAATATTTCAACAAAACATACAGTTTCTACAGACAAATATTTCAACAAAACATAGTTTCTGCAGACAAAAAATATTTCCACAAAACATACAGTTTCTGCAGACAAAATATTTCAGTAAAACAGTTTTTTATAGATAGACGCAATATATTTCAGTAAAACATAGTTCCTACAGACAAATATTTCAACAAAACATACAGTTTCTATATACAAAATTTTCATCAAAACTATAGTTTCTATAGAATAAATATTTCATCAAAACATAGTTACTAAAGATAAAGTATTTCTATACAAACTATTCCTATTAAAACAAACAATTTTCAACAAACTAAATATTTCTATTGCAACATTTCCACAAACAATATATTTCTACTGCAACATTTCCACAAACAAAATATTTCTATTGCAACATTTCAACAAACAAAATATTTCTACTGCAATATTTCCACAAACAAAAAATGTCTATTAAAATATTGTTTCTGCAGGCACCAAAATCATTTACAAAACTTTCAAACTGTCTCTGGCTGACCTGCTAGGCTACGAAGAGCATTTTGTTACCTGCATAAAGTCTAAGTGCTTCTGTATATCCTGATCAGCAGAGACAAACATCTCAAAGTGTCGAAGAGCTCTGGTGTAGGCTTTACAGTTCAAACATGCCTCAGCCAGAACGTCTTGGGGAATTCTTTTTAAAAATCCTTTTACTGCAGCGTAACATGGGTTACTCTCATAAGTCTCTGCTAAAAGAAAAAACATTACCTTCATAGAAGGAAAAAACAAAAACATGAGTGGCCCAAACCTTCAGCTGTACTAACATGAGTGGCCCAAACCTTAGGTGTACCAACATGAGTGGCCCAAACCTTCAGCTGTATTAACATGAATGGCCCAAACCTTCAGCTGTACCAACATGAGTGGCCCAAACCTTCAGCTGTACCAACATGAGTGGCCCAAACCTTAGGTGTACCAACATGAGTGACCCAAACCTTCAGCTGTACCAACATGAGTGGCCCAAACCTTCAGCTGTACCAACATGAGTGGCCCAAACCTTCAGCTGTACCAACATGAGTGGCCCAAACCTTCAGTTGTACCAACATGAGTGGCCCAAACCTTCAGCTGTACCAACATGAGTGGCCCAAACCTTCAGCTGTACCAACATGAGTGGCCCAAACCTTCAGCTGTACCAGCATGAGTGGCCCAAACCTTCAGTTGTACCAACATGATGTTGACCCAAACCTTCAGCTGTACTAACATGAGTGGCCCAAACCTTAGGTGTACTAACATGAGTGGCCCAAACCTTAGGTGTACTAACATGAGTGGCCCAAACCTTCAGTTGTACCAACATGATGTTGACCCAAACCTTCAGTTGTACCAACATGAGTGGCCCAAACCTTCAGCTGTACCAACATGAGTGGCCCAAACCTTCAGTTGTACCAACATGATGTTGACCCAAACCTTCAGCTGTACTAACATGAGTGGCCCAAACCTTAGGTGTACTAACATGAGTGGCCCAAACCTTAGGTGTACTAACATGAGTGGCCCAAACCTTCAGTTGTACCAACATGATGTTGACCCAAACCTTCAGTTGTACCAACATGAGTGGCCCAAACCTTCAGCTGTACCAACATGAGTGGCCCAAACCTTCAGTTGTACCAACATGATGTTGACCCAAACCTTCAGCTGTACTAACATGAGTGGCCCAAACCTTAGGTGTACTAACATGAGTGGCCCAAACCTTAGGTGTACTAACATGAGTGGCCAAAACCTTCAGTTGTACCAACATGATGTTGACCCAAACCTTCAGCTGTACCAACATGAGTGGCCCAAACCTTCAGTTGTACCAACATGATGTTGACCCAAACCTTCAGCTGTACCAACATGATGTTGACCCAAACCTTCAGCTGTACCAACATGATGTTGACCCAAACCTTCAGCTGTACCAACATGATGTTGACCCAAACCTTCAGCTGTACCAACATGAGTGGCCCAAACCTTCAGCTGTACCAACATGAGTGGCCCAAACCTTAGGTGTACAAAGGCTACTCACCTCTGGCAGCCATTCTTCCACCTGAACAAGCTTGCACCTGGTGGTTTAGCCACATGGTTAGGTAATCCATGATGGAGAAAATGGTTTGAGCACTCAGGTGCTGAAAGTTGGTGCTACTGTCCTGGATGCTCTCTGGTTTCTGCATGGCACACAGAACTTCCATCAGCTCTCTATAAATCTGGGGACACAAACACAGAACTTCCATCAGCTCTCTATAAATCTGGGGACACAAACATCTCACACTACATGGCTCACAGTTTATTGTATTATAGGATAATTAATAACAGCAGTGTTTGTGGAATTTTTTTGTAGTGTCCTTGACTCCATCTGTTATAATTTGTGTAGTGTGGATAGCTTATTATACATTTTAACTTTTAGTTACTTTGATTTCATTTGTCATTTTCCAGTTTTTTGTATAGTTGATGTGATGTGCTAGGCTGTACACAGCCTGTTAGTGTAACATCTAGGACCTATACCTTGTTAATGACCATTTAACACTCCCTTGCAAGCGCCGTCTATGTTACCCCATCCACATTGGCCTGTGTCCCATCAGTTAATTACCTCATCCACATTGCCCTGTGTCCCATCAGTTAATTACCTCATCCACATTGCCCTGTGTCCCATCAGTTAATTACCTCATCCACATTGCCCTGTGCCCCATCAGTTAATTACCTCATCCACATTGCCCTGTGTCCCATCAGTTAATTACCTCATCCACACTGCCCTGTGTCCCATCAATTAATTACCTCATCCACACTGCCCTATGTCCCATCAATTAATTACCTCATCCACATTGCCCTGTGTCCCATCAGTTAATTACCTCATCCACATTGGCCTGTGCCCCATCAGTTAATTACCTCATCCACATTGGCCTGTGTCCCATCAGTTAATTACCTCATCCACATTGCCCTGTGTCCCATCAGTTAATTACCTCATCCACATTGGCCTGTGTCCCATCAGTTAATTACCTCATCCACATTGCCCCTTGTCCCATCAGTTAAAACCTGCAGCACCACATGAGGCAGGATGTAAAGAGCCACCTGTTTGCTGTGACGCTTCACTGCACTACATGCAGTGAACACCTGCTTGGCTGTACCGGGGTTTATCTGAAATTATTCAAACACTTTAAAAAAACAACTCAAGTTAAAAGGTAAACAGCTCAATATCACATCACATACAGCACCACATACCTTAGTTATAAGGTAAACTGCATCACAGGTATAAGGTAACCAGTACCACATACCTTAGTTATAAGGTAACCAGCACCACAGACCTTAGTTATAAGGTAACCAGCACCACATACCTTAGTTATAAGGTAACCAGTCCAGTTTGAGATCCAGTCCTTAAAGTTTTTTCCCTTTTCACTGCCATAGATAGGCCGGGGGTAGTTGATCGACCTGATATCCAGTTTGTACCTGAGTGGTGACAGACATAAGGGCAATAACTTCAATAGCCAACAACATCTGACTACTTTATTTCAATTCACAGAAATAATTTATGTCCCTTATTAAATAGTTGTATTCCTTCACAAGAAGGTCAAAACTTTTTGCCAAAGTAGAATGCTAACATTCTTGTAATATTACTGAATGTAAGTGTTGTCGCTATTGATAGAGTTCTGTACCTTAATGTTTGAAACTTTATGGAAGAAACAGTTATTTAATAAACATTTTAATAACACACTTTTATATAATTATACGCTAAAAACAAGAACAAAAATGCACTGCTATCTAAATCACTAAAAAGAAATATATAACATGATGTACTGAATACTGTATTTAGAAAAAGTAGTTCATGTTTCTTGACCTCAGTATATGAAGGGATGGTGTGGTCAGCACTATGACCTCAGCATATGATGGTGTGGTCAGCACTATGACCTCAGCATATGAAGGGATGGTGTGGTCAGCACTATGACCTCAGTATATGAAGGGATGGTGTGGTCAGCACTATGACCTCAGCATATGAAGGGATGGTGTGGTCAGCACTATGACCTCAGCATATGAAGGGATGGTGTGGTCACCACTATGACCTCAGCATATGAAGGGATGGTGTGGAGAGCACTATGACCTCAGCATATGAAGGGATGGTGTGGTCAGCACTATGACCTCAGTATATGAAGGAATGGTGTGGAGAGCACTATGACCTCAGCATATGAAGGGATGGTGTGGTCAGCACTATGACCTCAGCATATGAAGGGATGGTGTGGTCAGCACTATGACCTCAGCATATGAAGGGATGGTGTGGAGAGCACTATGACCTCAGCATATGAAGGGATGGTGTGGTCAGCACTATGACCTCAGCATATGAAGGGATGGTGTGGTCAGCACTATGACCTCAGCATATGAAGGGATGGTGTGGTCAGCACTATGACCTCAGCATATGAAGGGATGGTGTGGTCAGCACTATGACCTCAGCATATGAAGGGATGGTGTGGTCAGCACTATGACCTCAGCATATGAAGGGATGGTGTGGTCAGCACTAGACCTCAGTATATGAAGGGATGGTGTGGTCACCACTATGACCTCAGTATATGAAGGGATGGTGTGGTCAGCACTATGACCTCAGCATATGAAGGGATGGTGTGGTCAGCACTATGACCTCAGCATATGAAGGGATGGTGTGGTCAGCACTATGACCTCAGCATATGAAGGGATGGTGTGGAGAGCACTATGACCTCAGCATATGAAGGGATGGTGTGGTCAGCACTATGACCTCAGCATATGAAGGGATGGTGTTGTCAGCACTATGACCTCAGCATATGAAGGGATGGTGTGGTCAGCACTATGACCTCAGCATATGAAGGGATGGTGTGGAGAGCACTATGACCTCAGCATATGAAGGGATGGTGTGGTCAGCACTATGACCTCAGCATATGAAGGGATGGTGTGGTCAGCACTATGACCTCAGCATATGAAGGGATGGTGTGGTCAGCACTATGACCTCAGCATATGAAGGGATGGTGTGGTCAGCACTAGACCTCAGTATATGAAGGGATGGTGTGGTCACCACTATGACCTCAGTATATGAAGGGATGGTGTGGAGAGCACTATGACCTCAGCATATGAAGGGATGGTGTGGTCAGCACTATGACCTCAGCATATGAAGGGATGGTGTGGTCAGCACTATGACCTCAGTATATGAAGGAATGGTGTGGAGAGCACTATGACCTCAGCATATGAAGGGATGGTGTGGTCAGCACTATGACCTCAGCATATGAAGGGATGGTGTGGTCAGCACTATGACCTCAGCATATGAAGGGATGGTGTGGAGAGCACTATGCCAAGTCAGGTGCCCAACAAAGCTGGATGGACTCAGGGACTTTAGCCTAGTCCAAACCACGATCTAAACTAGAGACCTTTTACTATCACAGTATAAGTTATCCATAGTTCTGTTATTAAAATTGAGTTACAAGATTAACCATAATCTGACAGAAAAACAGAAAGACAGCAGTATAAATAAAAGCTTATAAAAACAAGGAGATTTAAAAAAAAAAATTCATCCCATGTTTAGACTACCCATGCATGTAAAAACTTTTTTTAAAAGTTTGTTTCAAATATGCTTCTAATAGAAAATTTCAATGACGTGTATTTTTAAAACTGCATTAAAAAATAATTCTATTTTAATGCTTCTAATTCTTTCAGACGTGGGCAACTTACTTGCTACTAAGGAGGGGAATCAAGATTTCCTGCATGTCTTCTGTGAAACTGGTCCATAGTTTATTTGTACCAGACTGATGGATCTTGTAGATGTTCAGCAACTCTTGCAAGGCAAAGGCAGCACAATCCTATACAGTTAATACAAACATCTATACAGGACAAAAGGCAGCAAACTCCCATAAACTTTTTTGTACATTTGTACATAACAGCAGGGTTGGGATAGCACTCTCAGTAGAATCAGGCTATAGAAATGTGTAATGGCAAGACATTTTTTGCAATACATATTTGCTATTCAGTTTACCACTTTACTTGTTATTTAATAATATGCTTATAAAAAACTGCCACTGTTACATACAGGGCCTTAACACTGTCATGTTACAAATCTAAAACCCTGTTTTCTCCTCATTCAGAAATGTCATCCCCCTACCCCAAGAGATACATGACAATATTAAATAATTATGGTTGAAAGTTGGGAATTTCAGAAACGTGTTATTTTACTAATATCATTTATTGCTTGCAGTTTCTGCCCAGCTCATTTGAGAACGTGAAACATTATCTTTTAGTTTCTTCACAGACGCCAGAAATACTGGGTTAAGATAAGTTTGTGAGCATATTATAAAATAATTTTAGTTTAAAAGCCATGGTTGAACATGCATTGTGTTTCCATCTGGCCATACAGAAAGTAAAATCATGTCAATGACAGACTGTAAAGGGTTAATTAAACTGCTTGGAACTTACTTGGATTCTTGGTTCTGTGGCTGCCAGAAATGCCTTGACAACAATGTTGATCAGACCAAAAGCAAACTTGTCCTCAACAATGCTAGCACAGAACTGTAGAGACTTGCTCTCTGGATGCTGACTGATGAGATCTAACCTGAAATATCACAGGGTATCACACCCACTGGCAGGGAATGTGTAGAGACAGGGAACATGTAGAGACAGGGAACATGTAGAGACAGGGAACATGTAGAGACAGGGAACATGTAGAGACCGAGGACAGGGAACATGTAGAGACAGGGGACAGGGAACATGTAGATACAGGGGGCAGGGAACATGTAGAGACAGAGGGCAGGGAACATGCAGAGACAGAGGGCAAGGAACATGTAGAGACAGGGAACATGCAGAGACAGAGGGCAGGGAACATGTAGAGACAGGGGACAGGGAACATGTAGAGACAGGGGGCAGGGAACATGTAGAGACAGAGGACAGGGAACATGTAGAGACAGGGAACATGTAGAGACAGGGAACATGTAGAGACAGGGAACATGTAGAGACAGAGGACAGGGAACATGTAGAGACAGGGAACATGTAGAGACAGGGAACATGTAGAGACAGGGAACATGTAGAGACAGAGGACAGGGAACATGTAGAGACAGGGAACATGTAGAGACAGAGGACAGGGAACATGTAGAGACAGGGAACATGTAGAGACAGAGGACAGGGAACATGTAGAGACAGGGAACATGTAGAGACAGAGGACAGGGAACATGTAGAGACAGAGGACATGTAGAGACAGAGGACAGGGAACATGTAGAGACAGGGGGCAGGGAACATGTAGAGACAGGGGGCAGGGAACATGTAGAGACAGAGGACAGGGAACATGTAGAGACAGAGGACAGGGAACATGTAGAGACAGGGAACATGTAGAGACAGAGGACAGGGAACATGTAGAGACAGGGGGCAGGGAACATGTAGAGACAGAGGACAGGGAACATGTAGAGACATGGAACATGTAGAGACAGGGAACATGTAGAGACAAGGAACATGTAGAGAAAAAAGTACCTTCCAGGATCAATGGCTCCCAACTCTCCTAAACACTGGCCATACAGCAGCTGGGTGTGCGAGTCAGTTTCACGGCAGCCAATCAAAAGCTGAGAAATATAATTAAATTGTTAGCAGGAAACATTAAAACAGTGGAAGGTGTGCAGAGCTAAATCTGTGTGTTATTTTGAACAAAACGATGTGTGAAGACTTACAGCTGAGACCAACTGTGACAGCAAAGGCTCTGCTGTCTCACTATTCAACACAAAGCTGCTCAGTTCCTTCTGCAACACACAAGCACACAATCATTGAAACTATCATAAGCGGCAGCCCCATACACTACACAAACATGTATCCTAAAAACCTACTCCCTGCAACCACAATGACAAAAAGTATTTACAAATCAGGAATTGAAACACCAATGAGGTATAGGCATGGTAGCTAAGTTGTAAAAACCTGATACAAAAAATGTCAATGAGTTTTAAATAAAATGACATGTACACAGTCTATATGTGTCTACTATACAACTTTTTTCATAATGTTCATTTTTTATTTACATATTAGTTCAAGCTAAAATGAATGTGTGGAGTCTTTGGCTTGCTTTTATGTGTTCTGACTTGATATGTAATTAGAAGTTTTATTCTTTAGATATGTTTCACTTTTTTTTTTATTCACTCTTAAAATGCTATGAAAGCATTAATTTCAAAATTACTTTCCTGGTTTTAAAAATTTCATTTTGAAATATATAAAAATCCAGAGTGCAATTTTTCTTATTTAGCAGAACAATGGTTTTTTCTTTGTTCTTTTTTTTTTCAGAACAATATCGCTGAGCTGTATGCAGGTCTTTAACTTACATATAACATGTTCTAATCTAAAGACATAAAAGATGTACACAAAAAAAAACACTTATCATACCCTCTTATCCCGTAGAATTTTTCTCAGCTTTGACAGTGCATGTGCTCTAACATCTAGACTCTCATGGTGTATGCCATTGATAGAATGGGTTAATGTTGTCTTAAGATCTTCACTGCTAAAAAAAGCCATTGATAGAATGGGTTAATGTTGTCTTAAGATCTTCACTGCTAAAAAAAGCCATTTATACAATGGGTTAATTGACACCTTTACAGTTGACTAAAACAACACCTGGCTGGACACCTTTACAGCTAACTAAAACAACACCTGGCTGGACACCTTTACAGTTGACTAAAACAACACCTGGCTGGACACCTTTACAGCTGACTAAAACAATACCTGGCTGGACACCTTTACAGTTGACTAAAACACCTGGCTGGACACCTTTACAGCTGACTAAAACAACACCTGGCTGGACACCTTTACAGCTAACTAAAACAACACCTGGCTGGACACCTTTACAGCTGACTAAAACAACACCTGGCTGGACACCTTTACAGCTGACTAAAACAACACCTGGCTGGACACCTTTACAGCTGACTAAAACAACACCTGGTTGGACACCTTTACAGCTGACTAAAACAATACCTGGCTGGACACCTTTACAGCTGACTAAAACAATACCTGGCTGGACACCTTCACAGCTGACTAAAACAACACCTGGCTGGACACCTTTACAGCTGACTAAAACAACACCTGGCTGGACACCTTTACAGCTGACTAAAACAATACCTGGCTGGACACCTTTACAGCTGACTAAAACAACACCTGGCTGGACACCTTTACAGCTGACTAAAACAATACCTGGCTGGACACCTTTACAGCTGACTAAAACAACACCTGGCTGGACACCTTTACAGCTGACTAAAACAACACCTGGCTGGACACCTTTACAGCTGACTAAAACAACACCTGGCTGGACAACTTTACAGCTGACTAAAACAACACCTGGCTGGACACCTTTACAGTTGACTAAAACAACACCTGGCTGGACACCTTTACAGCTGACTAAAACAATACCTGGCTGGACACCTTTACAGTTGACTAAAACACCTGGCTGGACACCTTTACAGCTGACTAAACAATACCTGGCTGGACACCTTTACAGTTGACTAAAACACCTGGCTGGACACCTTTACAGCTGACTAAAACAACACTTGGCTGGACACCTTTACAGCTGACTAAAACAACACCTGGCTGGACACCTTTACAGCTAACTAAAACAACACCTGGCTGGACACCTTTACAGCTGACTAAAACAATACCTGGCTGAATGTTCTCCTCTTTGCCTCAACACTGCATGCACAGCTGACAGTTCTTTTATGTCTGGTAGAAAATAAATCTCATGGAAGTGTTGACCTAAAGCCACCCTGAAACAAAATAAATCTCATGGAAGTGTTGACCTAAAGCCACCCTGAAACAAAATAAATCTCATGGAAGTGTTGACCTAAAGCCACCCTGAAACAAAATAAATCTCATGAAAGTGTTGACCTAAAGCTACTGGTAACAGATGTAAATGTCACACATGACACTGTAAACACATAATGAAGGCAAGCATGACACTTCCAATAGATTTAGCCTTACTATTATAGATTAAATAGTGATCAGTGGAGAAACATGCTTCTTTAAGAGATTTCTGGTACAACTATTGAGGCATTTACATTTTCAAAAAGTAATTTTTTATAAATTAACTAATAATTTTTTTTTAAATTTGATTACAAACCTGTTTTCTACAATAAGATAATTAAATATTTCTGCCACCTGCACAGGTAAAACTTGCAGCAGTGGAAGAAGTGTAGCAATGATCTGTGACATCATCCCACCCAACAGCGACAGCTCCAGACTGAACAAAATATTTTTAATTAGTTTCTATTAGCTACTGTAGACAAATGTGTCAACACTAAAACATCAGCTAGACAAGAAAAAATAAGTCAACATTAAAGCATTAAGTAGATCTTATACTGACATACCTGTGAACAAAACAACTCCAGGCCTTGCAAGAGATCTCCACAAAGCCTGGGTCTGTGTACTTAAGTCCCAGCCTGCAATAGAATAGTCAAGTATATAAGGTCACTAGGCCAGTCTAAGGTCACTAGGCCAGCCTAAGGTCATTAGGCCAGTCTAGGGTTCTGGGGCAGTCTAGGGTTCTGGGGCAGTCTAATGTCACTGGGCCAGTCTAAGGTCACTGTCCCAGCCTTAGGTCACTAGGCCAGTCTTAGGTCACACACTGCTCTCAATTGTGAAGACAACCCACACTGTCAGGGTGAAACAAACGTACAGATGAAAACAGAATACAAATCAACACTGACATGAAAATAGGATACAGAAAGCAACATAAAAAGAGGAAACAAACTGCCACTGACAGGAAGAATATCAACACTTATTGAACTATCTGAATAAGAACCTGAGCGTGTTCATGACTTTGTATCTGATTGAGCCAATGTGTCTTGATCCCATTAACTGGATGATGGAGATCAAGCTTCTTAAAGCCTGTCAAAAATTGGAACAAATTACTCTACATGTAGGTGATAAATAAGTGATACAAGACAATGTTCCTATGATGACATACCAGTTTTTTGTCCTCCAGTGTGATGTTGGAATTGATGAGTTGAGAGTCAAAGAAAGCCAGCACGCCCAGGAGCCGTGGTTCTAGGTACTGAGCCTGTAACAACAAGATTGTCATGTCTAGTGGAATACACAGTAGCCATGGTCATGTCTAGTGGACAACACAGTAGCCATGGTCATGTCTAGTGGACAACACAGTAGCCATGGTCAAATGTGTAAATGAAATGGTCTAAAATGCATTTCACCATTTGCTCAGGAGTTTGAATGGATTTTGATCCTTTATACTGATCATCATGAGAGGCCACTGTCTTTAGTCCATTAAAAACCTGTCAGAAAGAAAAAATTCAATTATTCCAAATTACTTTAATATATCCACATCATCCCAACAACATGACAAGTACACCACCACCCCAGCCTGTACACCAGATACCATCTTGGCATCTAATCACCATTTTGACTTGTACACCATCACCATCCTGTACACCAACCACCTAACAGCACACCTGAAGAAGCCCTTACTTACCTGCTGATAGTGAGTTGATAAATGCACCAGCAATTCATTGTGAACCCTCTGAAAGTCAAGACGCAAGAGATTGCCCAGACTAAATTCTGTTTTATCCTGAAAAAAACACAGAAAAGGTTAACTGAACCTTGAAGCCGGACCACCATTGATCTCAATTCTGCATGGGTCTATTTCCTCAGCATATCAATTTATAAAGTACAAAGATATTCCGCACTATTATACAAATACTTGATGTGCAATTCTTTTTTCTACGAGATTTTATTCTATTTTTAAAAGTTTAAGTATTTAAAAATAGATTAAAAATCATGTCTATATTATGATGTGCCAATCTCCCATGGTGTTAGATAAGAATATTTGAGAAAGTTAAGGGAAGATCACTCCCGGTTTATTTATACTGTGTTCTATACTGCTTTTTTTTTTTAGTTTTTTCTAATTATTACATTACAATTCTGGATATACTTAGACAGAAAACTTACTTCTTTTAAAGTATATTTAGCAATCTAAGTTGCACATGGGTAAGGTTTGTAAGATTTTTTGCCAAATCAGAGCAATATTTTGCTGTAGCGGTATCATTTTTTTTTCTCTTTACAGTTGCTCATAACAGTCAAATGTTGGCAACTGGCTTTTCTGACACACTTGGTGTGGCTTTGAGTCATTAAGTGTGGCAATGAGAAAAAGTATTTACCTGTAGATACAACAATGCCTTTTCCATTTCTTCCTTTTGACACGAGCGAACTATGAAGGAGAAGATGTACTTTGTGTTGTCCATAAGAAGGGCGTGGTAGCTCTGGAATAAACAAAAACCTGTCATTAAACTCAAACAGTTCTGGATCTAGATATTACACTAGTGACAACTGGCCTGTAAGTAGTGACAACTTACAGTGCTGGACGACAGCTGGCCAGCCAGTAGTTTGATGACTTTGGTTGCTTCAGGAGATGCACGTTGTACTAACAATGGCAGCATGTACTTCTCTCCTGTCTGAAAGAAAAGTTTGGATGATAACACTGTCAATGATTTGAACTAGTTAGTGTGGACATAAAATAATTTTATCAGGAAAATTTCATGTCGGGGTGAAGACAATGTACCTGGATGTTGGGGTGAAGACAATGTACCTGGATGTTGGGGTGAAGACAATGTACCTGGATGTTGGGGTGAAGACAATGTACCTGGATGTTGGGGTGAAGACAATGTACCTGGATGTTGGGGTGAAGACACCTGGATGTTGGGGTGAAGACAATGTACCTGGATGTTGGGGTGAAGACAATGTACCTGGATGTTGGGGTGAAGAATCCTGGATGTTGGGGTGAAGACAATGTACCTGGATGTTGGGGTGAAGACACCTGGATGTTGGGGTGAAGCCAATGTACCTGGATATTGGGGTGAAGACAATGTACCTGGATGTTGGGGTGAAGACAATGTACCTGGATGTTGGGGTGAAGACACCTGAATGTTGGGGTGAAGCCAATGTACCTGGATGTTGGGGTGAAGACACCTGAATGTTGGGGTGAAGACAATGTACCTGGATGTTGGGGTGAAGACAATGTACCTGGATGTTGGGGTGAAGACACCTGGATGTTGGGGTGAAGCCAATGTACCTGGATGTTGGGGTGAAGACACCTGGATGTTGGGGTGAAGACAATGTACCTGGATGTTGGGGTGAAGACACCTGAATGTTGGGGTGAAGCCAATGTACCTGGATGTTGGGGTGAAGCCAATGTACCTGGATGTTGGGGTAAAGACAATGTACCTGGATGTTGGGGTGAAGCCAATGTACCTGGATGTTGGGGTGAAGCCAATGTACCTGGATGTTGGGGTAAAGACAATGTACCTGGATGTTGGGGTAAAGACAATGTACCTGGATGTTGGGGTGAAGCCAATGTACCTGGATGTTGGGGTGAAGCCAATGTACCTGGATGTTGGGGTGAAGACAATGTACCTGGATGTTGGGGTGAAGACAATGTACCTGGATGTTGGGGTGAAGACAATGTACCTGGATGTTGGGGTGAAGACAATGTACCTGGATGTTGGGGTGAAGACAATGTACCTGGATGTTGGGGTGAAGACAATGTACCTGGATGTTGGGGTGAAGACAATGTACCTGGATGTTGGGGTGAAGACAATGTACCTGGATGTTGGGGTGAAGACAATGTACCTGGATGTTGGGGTGAAGAATCCTGGATGTTGGGGTGAAGCCAATGTACCTGGATGTTGGGGTGAAGACAATGTACCTGGATGTTGGGGTGAAGACAATGTACCTGGATATTGGGGTGAAGACACCTGGATGTTGGGGTGAAGACAATGTACCTGGATGTTGGGGTGAAGACACCTGGATGTTGGGGTGAAGCCAATGTACCTGGATGTTGGGGTGAAGCCAATGTACCTGGATGTTGGGGTGAAGACACCTGAATGTTGGGGTGAAGACAATGTACCTGGATGTTGGGGTAAAGACAATGTACCTGGATGTTGGGGTGAAGCCAATGTACCTGGATGTTGGGGTGAAGACACCTGGATGTTGGGGTAAAGACAATGTACCTGGATGTTGGGGTAAAGACAATGTACCTGGATGTTGGGGTGAAGCCAATGTACCTGGATGTTGGGGTGAAGACAATGTACCTGGATGTTGGGGTGAAGACAATGTACCTGGATGTTGGGGTGAAGACAATGTACCTGAATGTTGGGGTGAAGCCAATGTACCTGGATGTTGGGGTGAAGACAATGTACCTGGATGTTGGGGTGAAGACACCTGAATGTTGGGGTGAAGACAATGTACCTGGATGAAGGCTTTAAGGTTCTCTGACTCAAATGTCTTGGCAACGTCTACCAGGATAGTTTTTGCATTCATCCCTCCAGTTGTTTGCTCATCTGCAGTGATAGCCTCTACAACAAACTGTGGAGTTAGGTGGGATAAATCAGTCCTGCAGCTTTAGTAGTAGTACAACCCTCGCAACCATATCACAGTAGTACAACCCTCGCAACCATATCACAGTAGTACAACCCTCGCAACCATATCACAGTAGTACAACCCTCGCAACCATATCACAGTAGTACAACCCTCGCAACCATATCACAGTAGTACAACCCTAGCAACCATATCACAGTAGTACAACCCTCGCAACCATATCACAGTAGTACAACCCTAGCAACCATATCACAGTAGACAAAACCTCGCAACCATATCACAGTAGTACAACCCTTGCAACCATATCACAGTAGTACAACCCTCGCAACCATATCACAGTAGTACAACCCTCGCAACCATATCACAGTAGTACAACCCTCGCAACCATATCACAGTAGTACAACCCTTGCAACCATATCACAATAGTACAACCCTCGCAACCATATCACAATAGTACAACCCTCGCAACCATATCACAATAGTACAACCCTAGCAACCATATCACAATAGTACAACCCTCGCAACCATATCACAATAGTACAACCCTCGCAACCATATCACAGTAGTACAACCCTAGCAACCTTATCACAGTAGTACAACCCTTGCAACCATATCACAGTAGTACAACCCTCGCAACCATATCACAGTAGTACAACCCTCGCAACCATATCACAATAGTACAACCCTCGCAACCATATCACAATAGTACAACCCTCGCAACCATATCACAATAGTACAACCCTAGCAACCTTATCACAGTAGTACAACCCTAGCAACCTTATCACAGTAGTACAACCCTTGCAACCATATCACAGTAGTACAACCCTCGCAACCATATCACAGTAGTACAACCCTCGCAACCATATCACAATAGTACAACCCTCGCAACCATATCACAATAGTACAACCCTCGCAACCATATCACAGTAGTACAACCCTAGCAACCTTATCACAGTAGTACAACCCTTGCAACCATATCACAGTAGTACAACCCTCGCAACCATATCACAGTAGTACAACCCTCGCAACCATATCACAATAGTACAACCCTCGCAACCATATCACAGTAGTACAACCCTTGCAACCATATCACAATAGTACAACCCTCGCAACCATATCACAATAGTACAACCCTAGCAACCTTATCACAGTAGTACAACCCTAGCAACCTTATCACAGTAGTACAACCCTAGCAACCATATCACAATAGTACAACCCTAGCAACCTTATCACAGTAGTACAACCCTCGCAACCATATCACAGTAGTACAACCCTCGCAACCATATCACAATAGTACAACCCTCGCAACCATATCACAATAGTACAACCCTCGCAACCATATCACAATAGTACAACCCTAGCAACCTTATCACAGTAGTACAACCCTAGCAACCTTATCACAGTAGTACAACCCTAGCAACCATATCACAATAGTACAACCCTAGCAACCTTATCACAATAGTACAACCCTAGCAACCATATCACAGTAGTACAACCAAATCCCAGTGGCATGAAAGAAAAACTACCTTGTATATGGCTGGCTTGAAACGTGCATAAATTAGTTGCATTGATTCTTTCTTGTCATTGGCTATTCTCTGTAACTGGTTCAGATAGTATTGAACATTACTTCATACATTTACATTTCAAGTTCTAAAACTAATGTAAGGTTGTCAGCAACTAAAACTAATGCAGGATTGTCAGCTACAAAAACTAATGTAAGGTTGTCAGCAACTAAAACTAATGTAGGGTTGTCAGCAACAAAAACTAATGTAAGGTTGTCAGCAACTAAAACTAATGCAGGATTGTCAGCTACAAAAACGTTGGGTTGTCAGCAACTAAAACTAATGTAAGGTTGTCAGCAACTAAAACTAATGTAGGGTTGTCAGCTACAAAAACTAATGTAGGGTTGTCAGCTACAAAAACTAATGTAGGGTTGTCAGCTACAAAAACTAATGTAACTAATGTAGGGTTGTCAGCAACTAAAACTAATGTAGGGTTGTCAGCTACAAAAACTAATGTAGGGTTGTCAGCTACAAAAACTAATGTAGGGTTGTCAGCTACAAAAACTAATGTAAGGTTGTCAGCAACTTAAACTAATGTAGGGTTGTCAGCAACAAAAACTAATGTAGGGTTGTCAGCTACAAAAAAGCTGCTTACTTGCTCCAATGCTACAGCAGCAACTGACATGCTGGGATTAAATCGGAGTTTTAAAAGGGAGATAACAGCAGACTCTAGAAGTTCACCTTCAACCAACCTGCAGGTCAAGATTTTTGTGTCAGATTACAAGCAAGGTCAAACACTTGGGATTCTGATATAATAAAACTTGCCTTCCAAATTGACCAATGGCTAAAATAACTTGAGGGAGGTACTGCTGACTACATTGATCAGCAATAGTTTTGAGTCTTGTCCACACCAGGCTGGCTGACCCTTCCTGTGCTGTTTCTAGAATATGGTCCAAAAGGCAACTGTCAGATTCAAACAGGATCATTTATTATTTTATTTTATGAATTGAATTCAATTGAATTATCGCAATCCTAATATATAAAAGGCCATGTGCGCTCTTCTCTCTCTCTGTCCGCAAAATATTTTCGCCGGACATCACGTCAGAATCGGCAGCGATATATGGATACCTTTATACGGACTTTTGTTGAAAATAATATGTTAGATGTTTTAAATGTATAACCACAATTTTATTTAAAGAAGAAAAATAAAAAATAAAGGCGTATTCGAATGTAGAGAAACAGTATTATTTATGCAACTGGAAAAGTGTTTAAACTTGGGACAAGAACGCATTTAACAATGACGTCGCTTATTGTTTACACTAAATAAAAAAAAGAGCACAAAACTGATGATATCATCTTCCGAGTTTAGAATTTTAAAAAATGAACTATTTCATTCAAATATGATTGAGAGCTATGTACGCTATGAAATGTAGACTACACAATACGATATTCTCAGCCTAAACTTAAAAAAATTATTTTATCTATTTGGATTCTAGATCTAGAGATTCTAGATCTAGACTAGATCTAAATCTACGCTACGTCGCTAAGATCTATTCTAGATCTATATTTAGACTCTATCTACAGTAGAACCTATTCCAAAAATAAATTTCTATAATAAACTTTTTCAGGGCTTAAATATTTTATAGAAATCTTTCTTTGTTTAGCAATGAAACTGGCTAATTTTGTGTAAAAAAATAATTTGAAAAAATAGGCATATTCGTGTAAGTTATTTTTTAAACACTTCTTTTATTCTCCATATTTTAAAAGGTACCTAATTAGCTGAGATGATAGTGTACTTGATACCAGACAGGTGGTGCTGGATCAAGACACACCAAGTCAAACCTATTTTTTTTTTATATTATATGTGAATCTTCCTATTTTAGACTATAAAGAAAGGAACTACTTTAGAAATCTTTGTTTATCTATGCAATTTGCTAATCTCTATAATATATAAAGCAAAGTTGTCGGGTGCCCGACATCTGGCACTTCCCGGCGCCGCAGGCGCTTCAAATTTGGCAGGATCTTGCCTTGGGGCGACAGAACACGGGGGCCGGTGCCGGTTGGCCTAAGGGTCTACGATGAGGGGGTCAAAACTGACCTCGACTGACCGGCGCCTTATATGAGCTATAAATCGAAAAAAAATTGTCCACGTAGGAACCTCTTCATAACTCCTGAGGTCGTAGACCGACCCTCGGGCGAATTAATTAAGCATTCAAATTCTCAATGTTTTTGAAAGCCTAAGCGAAGCTGGGCAGCATGCCTAGTCATTTATAAAAGCAAAACTTTCTTACCAGCATCCAGTCCTTACATCTTCATTTTCATCAAGTAAAAGATCCAGACAACTTTGGATAATGGATACAGCACTTTGACTGTCAATATCCATGACATCAAACACAAAACTCAAGCTTTCCACCAAATCTGTGGGTATACAATCATGTTAGACAGGTACACCTGTTATATATGGGACAGGTGTACACAATCATGTTAGATATGGGACAGGTATACCTGTTTTATATGGGACAGGTGTACACAATCATGTTATATATGTGACAGGTGTACACAATCATGTCAGAAATGGGACAGGTATACATGTTATATATGGGACAGGTGTCCATAATCATGTTAGATATGGGACAGGTGTACACAATCATGTTAGATATGGGACAGGTGTACACAATCATGTTAGATATGGGACAGGTGTACACAATCATGTTAGATATCGGACAGGTGTACACAATCATGTTAGATATGGGACAGGTGTACACAATGTTATATATGGGACAGGTGTACACAATCATGTTAGATATGGGGCAAATGTAAATGTTATATATGGGACAGGTGTACACAATCATGTTAGATATGGGACAGGTGTATACAATCATGTTAGATATGTGTCAGGTTTGAGCAAAATTTTCATACACTACACCAAACAAAAATTTGTCCTTACACAATCTTGTTTCATTATCAGTACATTTAAGCAGAGAAAGAAAAGGCAGAACTTGGCTGCTGTCAATCATAAGCCCTTTATCTTTTCTTTCCTTCTTGGTGTCTGAGAAAAAAAAAATTTAATTTATTTTCAAACCTTCTTCTAAGGGTCAACAGTAACCTGTTGAGAAATGATTGATCTATTGACTAGCATAATGGAATAAAATGAGTATTCTATGAATCAGCTATATTTTGCTAACCTGTTGAGAAATGATTGATCTATTGACTAGCATAATGGAATAAAATGAGTATTCTATGAATCAGCTATATTTTGCTAAGTATAAAAATGTTGCTTTAAGTAAGGCATACTTTTAAGTGTAACATCAATATCATCCAGGCTATACTTAGGGCCTTGAACTTTAGACCTGAAATAAAATAATTGTTTAATTCTATGTACAGGAACCAAATGAATGAAATCTCTATGTTAACACTTTCAGCTGAATGTGACTCACCAAACCATACAAGCAGACTGAGCCAGAGTAATGAAAATAGAGCCTAAATGTTTTGCTATAGTAAGGTGCATCTTGCTCGGCATATCCAACAAGGGGCTGAAACAAATGGCAATTTTTAATTATCTACCGTTACAAAGCATGGGTCACTTATACAATTTCAATACAGGTACTCAATACCTAATATAGTTACCCATGCATATCTTTATTTATAACTTTATATTTATTTTATTTCTATCTTTTTATTCCGTCCATCATGGGTCAAATCTTGTGAGTGAAATAGATACCATTTCTACAGACTGATTTCTTTCTAACAATGCAATGTGATGAAAAAATGTGTCTTAATGAGGTGTTTAATAGCTTATGCTTTCTTAATTGTTATGTTGGAAGGGATTTCCTGGAACACAAGTATTAAGTGTCAATTCATTATGTGCCATATAGGCCTTTGACTCCGATTTTAGACTGCTTTTCTTTTTGGATTTGCTTCCATAGCCTTTGTCCAATCAAGAACAAACTACTAGGCAGCAGTTGTTTGATTTCTGAGTTTTCTCTTTTAGATGGTTTGCCTTCACCGGCTTTTTAGCCTCATCTGCTTGAGGGTTCCAACTCAGCACTTTTGGGTATAGCAACTATGAGCTTTACCGAACCAACAATACCAGCCCCATAAATGTTTAATTTAATTAATTTTTAAATTAAGTTTACTATATAAATTACTACCTTTCCCTCACTATCGTTATCGTTCATCTTTTTATCTATATAATTCTATTCTATTCTAACAAGCTTCTTTAAAATATACCTTGAAAAGAAGACAATAATTTCTTTTAATATATATAAATGCATCAGTTTTTATACAACTGTCAAGAAAAGCATGGGGGCTGTACCAAGGTTAACTTGGATGTTACCATGGTTGTGTGGGGGTGCACCAAGGTTAACTTGGATGTTACCATGGTTGTGTGGGGGTGCACCAAGGTTAACTTGGATGTTACCATGGTTGTGTGGGGGTGCACCAAGGTTAACTTGGATGTTACCATGGTTGTGTGGGGGTGCACCAAGGTTAACTTGGATGTTGCCATGGTTGTGTGGGGGTGCACCAAGGTTAACTTGGATGTTGCCATGGTTGTGTGGGGGTGCACCAAGGTTAACTTGGATGTTGCCATGGTTGTGTGGGGGTGCACCAAGGTTAACTTGGATGTTGCCATGGTTGTGTGAGGGTGCACCAAGGTTAACTTGGATGTTGCCATGGTTGTGTGGGAGTGCACCAAGGTTAACTTGGATGTTGCCATGGTTGTGTGGGGGTGCACCAAGGTTAACTTGGATGTTGCCATGGTTGTGTGGGGGTGCACCAAGGTTAACTTGGATGTTGCCATAGAATGTGAAGGGGTGCACTTACTACAACAGCTCCTGGACCAAATGGTTGCTCTTGTTCCCCATATGGAGAAGACAGATTGGGAAGAATTTGACAGCTGTTCTCATCACCTCCTCATCGCTGTCACTCTGTGGACAAAACATCTCTGCACCATAGTCATTTGAGGCATCTCCACTACTTGGCAACTAAAAGAAATTGTCCTGACAATGAACATTGTTTAAGTTAACTGAAACCAGTGAGACTGACCATTGCTTGAGTAAGAATGTGAGCTCTCCAGGTTCCTGCTATTTCACGAGGCAGCAATGCCATTGCTTTTATGCACAAGCACATGACCTGGACATCTGAATGATTGTAACAAGCATGTTAAAGGGTCAAAAGTAATTACATATAGTTCATTACCAGCTTTAAAACCAGTGCTACAGAGAGAGGCAATAGGCCAATGCTAGAGAGAGCAGTTATAAAGTACTTACCAAAAGATTGAGAGAGTTTCGAAGCAATGTTTGCCACTTCCTTGGGTTTAGTTGGCTTCATATCCTTCCATGACATATCCCCCTGTTATGTTCATTCAATTGGTATAAGCATGTAAATCTAGATATAAGGTTAGACTACATATATTGTTAATATTTAACAAGCTTTTATTAAACTTGCTTCCTCTGTCTATCGTGCTTGGTACTTTTGTCCATCATGGATCGAAACAGGGGAGCAAAAATTAGACCAAACTGATTTCTTTCAAACTTGGCAAGTGGGTCAAGACTCAAAGACAATGCAATTTGACAGCCAATGTGACTTAATTGAATACTTAAATAATTTTTTATTATTAATTAAAGATTCCTATATAAAGTACAAATTTTATCACCCTATTACTATTTGCATTCCTTTCATGCACAGTTTTTTTAGTCATGCAATTCTATTCTATTAAAAAAAATAAAAGAAAGTAATTATTTTTTTTTAATTTTATAATAATGAGCCATTATTTAAATAATTTAAAAGAAAAGCATTTTTAAGAAATTTTTTCTTAGCTATTGCCAAGATATTTACAATTCTGATGTCTAGCTGGTAACAAGATTTCAAAGAAGTGGATATAAGCCGCACTAGAAATTCTATAATATATGAGTGAAATGAGAACTGAATGTACCATCCTCAGCCCATGGACCACAAGTTTAAAAGGGTAACTTTATACCAGGAAGCACATCTTTCTTGATGCTCCAGTGGTGAAAAGTTTAAACAATTATTTCATAACAGATTTAGTCTACTTATTAAATGGTTTCACAACAGATTTAGTTTACTTATTAAATGGCTTCACAACAAATGAAAAGAGGTCATTTTGTATAGTGGAAAAGATAATATAATTTACTCACTGGAATCCATGGTAATGTGACTATCCATGAGAACTGCTGTAGTACTGATGCATGTAACGGCCGTATATCTAAAAAATTTTTATAAAAGTGTTTAATGTATTTTTAAAACAGCATATTGAAAGAAAGGTAGAGAAAGGGAGCCATGTTGAAGACGTAACTATCTTTGGCTTGACAAGGCCAAGTAAAAGATTTATCTTGACAATTATTTGTTCAGCCCCTCACATCTGCTTACCTTGCAATAATTTATAACTTTCTTTCAACATTTCAAAATATGCTTGTCCTAATCAGAAGCACACAAAAAACTTACTGTTTACAAGTAGAAGAAAAGCTATTGACTTCACGATTTTTTGGTAGCAAGTTTTTAGTTGACCACTCTCCACTTGCCCGCTGCAGACACCATTAAAGTAGCGAATCCAGGCATCAAGAGAAGAGTTAATCATATGATCAGAACACATGACTAGGTAGAAGCTGGAGAACACAATATATTAAGGTGAGTACACCAGGGTTTAAGCTACAAAAGTCTGCTTTCTATTTCTTATCTATGGGCGCGCTAGTCAGATGGTGAAAGGTATGCTGGCAGTTGTGGTGGTTGGTGGTTGTGGAGGGTAGGTTGGTGGTTGTGGAGGGTAGGTTGGTGGTTGTGGAGGGTAGGTTGGTGGTTGTGGAGGGTAGGTTGGTGGTTGTGGAGGGTAGGTTGGTGGTTGTGGAGGGTAGGTTGGTGGTTGTGGAGGGTAGGTTGGTGGTTGTGGAGGGTAGGTTGGTGGTTGTGGAGGGTAGGTTGGTGGTTGTGGAGGGTAGGTTGTGGTTGTGGAGGGTAGGTTGGTGGTTGTGGAGGGTAGGTTGGTGGTTGTGGAGGGTTATGGCAGTTGTAGACAAAATATTATTTGACAAATTGACTAGCACTACCTGTCAGGTAAATCTTGCTGATGAAGCAGAATTTGTGTGACAACTGTCATCACTACATAAACACACTCCAGTTCTTGACTGCTTGGGGCCTGAGATAAAATGAGATATTCTATCTACAGTAAACAGTAGGTTAACTTTCTTACATGACTAGTGACTCAGACTTTATCAAAGGTAGCTTAACTTTATAATTGTCTAGAGGTAGCTGAGTGACTATGTGTGATGATCTGTGTGTATGCAAAGTCTGTATTAGCTTTTCTCCTAATATAAATTCAACAGTTAAGAATCCTTTAGTTAAGTCTGAACATAGCAGTTTAAAAGAGTAAACTCTAGTCAACTGACTTATAAGTCAAGCATGCAAGTGAAATGTACAGCTCGCCTTGTGCAAATATGTAACCATTTAAACAACTCACTCCCTGGTTTGAAGAGAAGGCATTGAGTTTCTTGGTGAGTAAGTTCAGTATAGGAAAGTTGGCTGCAGCCATGTAGGAATCATACCTCTTCAGCCTGTAAGAGAAGTATTGCTTATACATACAACAATACATAATAGGTCAAGCATTGACAGGTTTTTCATAAAGCCTCTTTGGTTGATACTTTGCATAAAAAAAAAACCACAAGGAAGTAAGTTATAACATAAATAATGGCGGCAGTACTGTTGTCTGGTGTGTTGCTGTGATGTGTGGTGTGTGGCTGTGATGTGTGGCTGTGATGTGTGGCTGTGATGTGTGGCTGTGTTGTGTGGCTGTGATGTGTGGCTGTGTTGTGTGGCTGTGTTGTGTGGCTGTGATGTGTGGCTGTAATGTGTGGCTGTGATGTGTGGCTGTAATGTGTGGCTGTGATGTGTGGCTGTGTTGTGTGGCTGTGATGTGTGGCTGTGATGTGTGGCTGTGTTGTGTGGCTGCATTGTGTGGCTGTGTTGTGTGGCTGTGATGTGTGGCTGTGTTGTGTGGCTGTGATGTGTGGCTGTGATGTGTGGCTGTGATGTGTGGCTGTGTTGTGTGGTGTGTGGCTGCGTTGTGTGGCTGTGTTGTGTGGCTGTGTTGTGTGGTGTGTGGCTGCGTTGTGTGGCTGTGACGTGTGGCTGTGTTGTGTGGCTGTGATGTGTGGCTGTGTTGTGTTGTGTGGCTGTACTGTGCAGTTGTGGTTTGATGCCTGGTGTGTGGTGGTGGTGTGTGAGACTAGACTGTCTACTGACCTTATACATGTCTGGTCAGTGACTGTGGTGTTGACATCAATCTGCAGTAGCTCCACAAGCATGGGTAGGATCAGCTAGTGCAGACAAACAAAAGAGAGAACAGCTTTTCTACGATAGGTTAAGTCTAGAATAAGTTTCCAGTCCAGTCATTAACCCTAAAAGAACTAACACAGGTACATAACATTTCACAGGACATGAACTTACATCTGTGCTGTCCTCGGTTCCAATCAGATTCATCACTTCAATCACAAACTTACGTAAGGTCATCTCGTAAACTTGACCTTTTAAATCTGCTGATGGAATGGCCTTAAGAAGATGAACAAACAAACTGGTGACAGCTTGCCTAGCTTCAGGGTTTGTGAGCTGATGTAGTCCTTCAACTGTGACCTGGTTTGACACTTGGCGAAATACACTCAGTGGAGACCCTGTCTGCACAAAAGTCTTCTCCTCCACCACTACAACAATCAACTTGGACAGAGACAGCTCTAAGTCAGCTTGCTCCCTATATAAATTAGAGAGAGACAGCTCTAAGTCAGCTTGCTCCCTATATAAATTAGAGAGAGACAGCTCTAAGTCAGCTTGCTCCCTATATAAATTAGAGAGAGACAGCTCTAAGTCAGCTTGCTCCCTATATAAATTAGAGAGAGACAGCTCTAAGTCAGCTTGCTCCCTATATAAATTAGAGAGAGACAGTTCTAAGTCAGCTTGCTCCCTATATAAATTAGAGAGAGACAGTTCTAAGTCAGCTTGCTCCCTATATAAATTAGAGAGAGACAGTTCTAAGTCAGCTTGCTCCCTATATAAATTAGAGAGAGACAGCTCTAAGTCAGCTTGCTCCCTATATAAATTAGAGAGAGACAGTTCTAAGTCAGCTTGCTCCCTATATAAATTAGAGAGAGACAGCTCTAAGTCAGCTTGCTCCCTATATAAATAAGAGAGAGACAGTTCTAAGTCAGCTTGAATGACAAAATTACCTTGCATCTAAAATGACTATGAGAATGTGTAGAATGTTTTAATGAATAACTCAAAACCCCCAAAATGTAACTCTGGTGATTGTCAAATGACCATCTTCTTTCTTCTTCATTCTTAATTTTAGTGTTGGAAGGGATCCCCTTCCAACACAATTAAGTATACGTGTCAACTGATTATGCGCCATGAGGCCATTGACTCCGATTTCAGCCTGCTTTTCTTTTTGGATTTGCTTCCATAGCCTTTGTCCAACCAAGAACAAACTACAAGGCAGCAGTTGTTTGATTTTGGAGTTGTCTCTCCTAGAAGAGTGGCTGTCCCCAGCTAACGAGCAAATGACCATCTGAATGTGTAGAGATGGGTACCTGTTGCTTAGTTCACTGTCTCCAGAGCACAGCATCTCTATCAGCCCCAGCAGACAGCCATGGAAATAATCAGAAACAGCCAGGGGAGGCGGACCTGTTAGTCTGAGCCAGCCTGTCAACACTTCAAGGGCAGTCTATAAAACAAGGTTAACATTTTAATGGCCAGCTATAGAACAATGATGTCAACACTTCAAGGGCAGTCTATAAAACAAGGTTAACATTTTAATGGCCAGCTATAGAACAATGATGTCAACACTTCAAGGGCAGTCTATAAAACAAGGTTAACATTTTAATGGCCAGCTATAGAACAATGATGTCAACACTTCAAGGGCAGTCTATAAAACAAGGTTAACATTTTAATGGCCAGCTATAGAACAATGATGTCAACACTTCAAGGGCAGTCTATAAAACAAGGTTAACATTTTAATGGCCAGCTATAGAACAATGATGTCAACACTTCAAGGGCAGTCTATAAAACAAGGTTAACATTTTAATGGCCAGCTATAGAACAATGATGTCAACACTTCAAGGGCAGTCTATAAAACAAGGTTAACATTTTAATGGCCAGCTATAGAACAATGATGTCAACACTTCAAGGGCAGTCTATAAAACAAGGTTAACATTTTAATGGCCAGCTATAGAACAATGATGTCAACACTTCAAGGGCAGTCTATAAAACAAGGTTAACATATTAATGGCCAGCTATAGAACAATGATGTCAACACTTCAAGGGCAGTCTATAAAACAAGGTTAACATTTTAATGGCCAGCTATAGAACAATGATGTCAACACTTCAAGGGCAGTCTATAAAACAAGGTTAACATTTTAATGGCCAGCTATAGAACATTGATATCAACACTTCAAGGGCAGTCTATAAAACAAGGTTAACATTTTAATGGCCAGCTATAGAACAATGATGTCAACACTTCAAGGGCAGTCTATAAAACAAAGTTAACATTTTAATGGCCAGCTATAGAACAATGATGTCAACACTTCAAGGGCAGTCTATAAAACAAGGTTAACATTTTAATGGCCAGCTATAGAACAATGATGTCAACACTTCAAGGGCAGTCTATAAAACAAGGTTAACATTTTAATGGCCAGCTATAGAACATTGATATCAACACTTCAAGGGCAGTCTATAAAACAAGGTTAACATTTTAATGGCCAGCTATAGAACAATGATGTCAACACTTCAAGGGCAGTCTATAAAACAAAGTTAACATTTTAATGGCCAGCTATAGAACAATGATGTCAACACTTCAAGGGCAGTCTATAAAACAAGGTTAACATTTTAATGGCCAGCTATAGAACAATGATGTCAACACTTCAAGGGCAGTCTATAAAACAAGGTTAACATTTTAATGGCCAGCTATAGAACGATGTCAACACTTCAAGGGCAGTCTATAAAACAATGTTAACATTTCAATGGCCAGCTATAGAACAATGTGGCATATATTATTCTTTCTAGTATTACATTTAAAGTATAGATTTAAAACTGTTACCACTCAAAATGAATAAATTCATGATTTAACAATGGCAGGCGTGCTACTCACCAGTTTAAGACCAACATTGCCCTTTTCTAAATTGTCACACAAAAATGCCCACACAAGGTAGCATTCTCTCTTACAGAACATGTAGACATCAACTAGAATCAGACCCAGGATTTTTCTACAAGGGATAAACATATTTTAATTTCTTTGTATTCATTAGCTCAATATTAATCAAAACCCTAGGGCTAAGTCAGACTTGGATACACTGATCAAAACCCTAGGGCCAAGTCAGACTTGGATACACTGATCAAAACCCTAGGGCCAAGTCAGACTTGGATACACTGATCAAAACCCTAGGGCCAAGTCAGACTTGGATACACTGATCAAAACCCTAGGGCCAAGTCAGACTTGAATACACTGATCAAAACCCTAGGGCCAAGTCAGACTTGAATACACTGAACCCTAGGGCCAAGTCAGACTTGGATACATTGATCAAAACCCTAGGGCCAAGTCAGACTTGGATACACAGATCAAAACCCTAGGGCCAAGTCAGACTTGGATATACTGATCAAAACCCTAGGGCCAAGTCAGACTTGAATACACTGATCAAAACCCTAGAGCCAAGTCAGACTTAGATACACTGATCAAAACCCTAGAGCCAAGTCAGACTTAGATACACTGATCAAAACCCTAGAGCCAAGTCAGACTTGGATACACAGATCAAAACCCTAGAGCCTATCTTAACTTACACAAGGTTTACTTGCAAGAGTTGACAGTGTGTAGAGTCATCCAGTGACAGCTCAACTGTCTGGACTTTACTTTCATTCAGGCTCCAGTCCTTGACAAGAGAGAGAAATGAGACACAAGTTAAATCCATATGACCACAGCACATCCATTAACTTAAAGCACAGCCCAGTGAGAAAAAAAAAACAACTCACATCAGTTGGCAATGATGAATCTTTCAGGGCTTGTCGAGCCAAATTCAAAGAAAAATTAAAACTGTTCAAAGTGTTTCCTTCTATTCCATTCTCCAATTGGTCACTGACTTCAACAAGTTCTGAATATAAGATAAGATGCATCACTTCACATTTTTAACATATTTTGTCAAAACAAAAAAAGTACCTATGAAACTTGAGTTAAAACATAACAGATTATAACAAAAGCCAGCACATTCATAAAAAAATACAATGAAATAAGAGAACAAGCCTTGAAAATAAATAAGCAAGGTTTTGTCTGGCCGTGCTGAGAAAATATTTTAAATGTAATGGGCTGAGGGGCAAAAGCTATTTGTAGGCGTAAGTCTGAGGATAACACACTGTGTTCAGCACAACTATACCTGACCATAGTGTGTTGGGCTCACCTGTACCTGACCATAGTGTGTTGGGCTCACCTGTACCTGACCATAGTGTGTTGGACTCACCTGTACCTGACAACTGTGTGTTGGGCTCACCTGTACATGACAACTGTGTTGGGCTCACCTGTACCTGACAACTGTGTGTTGGGCTCACCTGTACCTGACCATAGTGTGTTGGACTCACCTGTACCTGACAACAGTGTGTTGGGCTCACCTGTACCTGACCATAGTGTGTTGGGCTCACCTGTACCTGACAACTGTGTGTTGGGCTCACCTGTACATGACAACTGTGTGTTGGGCACACCTGTACCTGACAACTGTGTGTTGGGCTCACCTGTACCTGACCATAGTGTGTTGGGCTCACCTGTACCTGACAACTGTGTGTTGGGCTCACCTGTACCTGACAACAGTGTGTTGGGCTCACCTGTACCTGACAACTGTGTGTTGGGCTCACCTGTACATGACAACTGTGTGTTGGGCTCACCTGTACCTGACAACTGTGTGTTGGGCTCACCTGTACCTGATAACTGTGTGTTGGGCTCACCTGTACCTGACAACAGTGTGTTGGGCTCACCTGTACCTGACCATAGTGTGTTGGGCTCACCTGTACCTGACAACTGTGTGTTGGGCTCACCTGTACATGACAACTGTGTGTTGGGCACACCTGTACCTGACAACTGTGTGTTGGGCTCACCTGTACCTGACCATAGTGTGTTGGGCTCACCTGTACCTGACAACTGTGTGTTGGGCTCACCTGTACCTGACAACAGTGTGTTGGGCTCACCTGTACCTGACAACTGTGTGTTGGGCTCACCTGTACATGACAACTGTGTGTTGGGCTCACCTGTACCTGACAACTGTGTGTTGGGCTCACCTGTACCTGATAACTGTGTGTTGGGCTCACCTGTACATGACAACTGTGTGTTGGGCTCACCTGTACATGACAACTGTGTGTTGGGCTCACCTGTACATGACAACTGTGTGTTGGGCTCACCTGTACCTGACAACAGTGTGTTGGGCTCACCTGTACCTGACAACCGTGTGTTGGGCTCACCTGCACCTGACAACTGTGTGTTGGGCTCACCTGTACCTGACAACTGTGTGTTAGGCTCACCTGTACATGACAACTGTGTGTTGGGCTCACCTGTACCTGACAACTGTGTGTTGGGCTCACCTGTACCTGACAACTGTGTGTTGGGCTCACCTGTACCTGACAACAGTGTGTGTTGGGCTCACCTGTACATGACAACTGTGTGTTGGGCTCACCTGTACATGACAACTGTGTGTTGGGCTCACCTGTACCTGACAACTGTGTGTTGGGCTCACCTGTACCTGACAACTGTGTGTTGGGCTCACCTGTACCTGACAACTGTGTGTTGGGCTCACCTGTACCTGACAACTGTGTGTTGGGCTCACCTGTACATGACAACTGTGTGTTGGGCTCACCTGTACATGACAACTGTGTGTTGGGCTCACCTGTACCTGACAACTGTGTTTTGGGCTCACCTGTAAATGACAACTGTGTGTTGGGCTCACCTGTACCTGACAACTGTGTTTTGGGCTCACCTGTAAATGACAACTGTGTGTTGGGCTCACCTGTACCTGACAACTGTGTGTTGGGCTCACCTGTACCTGACAACAGTGTGTTGGGCTAACCTGTACCTGACAACTGTGTGTTGGGCTCACCTGTACCTGACAACAGTGTGTTGGGCTCACCTGTACCTGACAACTGTGTGTTGGGCTCACCTGTACATGACAACTGTGTGTTGGGCTCACCTGTACCTGACAACTGTGTGTTGGGCTCACCTGTTCATGACAACTGTGTGTTGGGCTCACCTGTACCTGACAACTGTGTGTTGGGCTCACCTGTACCTGACAACTGTGTGTTGGGCTCACCTGTACCTGACAACTGTGTTGGGCTCACCTGTACCTGACAAATGTGTGTTGGGCTACCTGTACATGACAACTGTGTGTTGGGCTCACCTGTACATAGTGTTATGAAATTTACAAGCTGGTGTTTGAAAACAAATCTGTTCTTTAGCTTGGTGGCATGCATGATGTGGGTCATTAGTTTAATGGTCATTGGGTGCAGATCTTTGCAGTCAGGCCGACTCAGTAGACGGAGTAGACAACGGAAAAACCAGAAGCAGAAATCTGGGAGTAAAATTTAAATAAAAGCATTTTAATCTAACTTATGAGCTTTTAAAATAAGATGCAAAGTTGATATAGTAAGAGTTCATAATGAACTCAAAAAATTTATTCTACTCTATTGAGTAACATTATGTGACCTATTAATCATTTCCGTGTGTCAATATACCAGTATTTATGCTTTAAAAGTAGAGGTTGTCACTATACAAAATGGCTGTTATTACAAATGGTTTTACCTAAACAAGAAACCAGCAAGGGGGTCACCGAGGGTTAACATAAGTTAAAAAATCAGTAGGCCTCTAGAAAATGTCACAGCAAGACACAGCTCTTTGTCTGTGCTGTGACTGTTATTTTCCCCCAAACCATCAGTAACAAACATAATCAGGTCACAGTTCATATAGACTTAATGAGCTACAGATGCTATGAGGTGGGGCAGCGAGTATACTTAGTAGGCAACTTTTACAAGAAATACAAAATTATTTTTGTGATTTTTAGCAATTGATACCAGTTTAAAAATGAAAGCTTAATTATAAGTACCAGTACAAAAATAATACCTACAGGAGTACCACACATGTGAGATTATCATTTAAGAAACTGGGCTCAGGGATGCGCATTTCCTTTGAGAGTAGCAAGTTTTTTTAAATACTTTTTTCACCAATTTTTAAATTAAAGATAAGTAGATCTTACTTCAACTATCAGTGGAAAATTTAGGGCTGAAAATTCTAATGACTGAAATATGCTGAAATTAAGAAAAATTACATCCTTGTATAACTCACCAATAGATGGTATTGGATCAATATTTTCTGTCTCAACTGAACTAGTGCCTGTTTGGTCTGAAGTCTGAATGAAAATGTCTGGATTTTCCCTGTGGAATGCTAGACACACAGTAAGTGAACGGTAACTACCACTGTCCTCGCCTGTGCTTGCCAAACTTTCTGCAGCTAAAATAAAAAATGTATGACTTTTTTCATTGAAAAAAAAATTAACAGCAATAAATATCAGTATAACTTACAAAAGATTTAAACCAATTATAGATTGCACAATTTTTCTTTATCTAATATTCTTATGCAAGATTAAAATCAAACATTCTTATCATTACTAGCTATCTTACCCTCATTAAGATTTTTAAGAAATGCATCCACCAGATCTGCTATAGCTGTCCTATAGCTCTGAAGCGAAAAATCTTTAGGGCCATCAGTAGAATTCCACCTATTAAAAGATAACAAAACACATCTTTCAAAACTTGAAAAGCATACAAGTTATCTGAATTTAAGATATTTTTTACAACATCACCAGTAATTAATTAATAACATAGCTTTTAACTATTTTAAGCAAATTATTGATTACTGACATGGATTTTAATGAAATGTTATGAATTAAGCCTAACTTACCGTTTAATAAAAGAAATGGTTGACTCTTCTACAGGAGGCATGTTCTTGTAAGTGTGAATTCAAATGGGTGTCTATAAAAATATCAAACAAAGTGCTCTTTAAAACTTTTTGTGAAATACAAATGAATAAAAGTTTAAAAGCTGTTTTGGATTTGAAGCTGCACAGCAGTTATTTTTTTCTTTAAGTTAATTTCTAGAAATATATAAGTATATGTATGTATGTATGTATGTATGTATGTATGTATGTATGTATGTATGTATGTATGTATGTATGTATGTATGTATGTATGTATGTATGTATGTATGTATGTATGTATGTATGTATGTATGTATGTATGTATGTATGTATGTATGTATGTATGTATGTATGTATGTATGTATGTATGTATGCTTGTATGTATGTATGCTTGTATGTATGCTTGTATGTGTGTATGCTTGTATGTATGTATGCTTGTATGCGTATATGCTTGTATGCATGTATTCGTGCATTCATGTATGCATGTATAAGTAATTTAATTTTATCTTTGTTTTGTTTTTAATTGGAGAAGACACAAAAGCTTGGGCCACTATAATAATAAGTATTTAAACAATCTGCCCACGCTTTTATTTATAGTGATATAAATAGTAGTGCATTAATATATTTAAAGAAAGTCTTCTTCTTCTTCTTCGTTCTTAATTATTAGTGTTGAAGGGGATCGAGATTTATCTGCCACTCGAGACTTTTCGAATTTATAAACCATGAACTTTTTGCCGACTCGACCACGCCTCCAACAAAATTAAGCGTTACGTGTCAACTGGTTATGCGCCATTGAGGCCATTGACTCCGATTTCAGCCTGCTTTTCTTTTTGGATTTGCTTCCATAGCCATTGTCCAACCAAGAACAAACTACAAGGCAGCAGTTGTTTAATTTTGGAGTTGTCTCTCCTAGAGGAGTGGCTGTCCCCAGCTAACGAGCCTCATCTACCCGAGGGTTCGAACTCGAGACTTTTCGGTTTAGCAACCATGGGCTTTACCGACTCGACCACGCCGACCCCTTAAAGAAAGTAATTTTTTTATATTTAAAGTAACCGCAGATTTATTCTATTTTTAAAAATTATTTTATATTTAATAAAAATTGTATTATTTTCTTCTTTTTTAGTGCATTTATAAAAGCTTGTAATTATAAATGTTTTTAGGTATTTATTATTTACATTTACGGACATGTCTGCTTTATGCAGCTGAATAGTATTATTAGACAGAGATATTTGTTGCATCTTTCTCGCACTGAAATCCCCAAGATTTAATTTCACCATCCTCAACATACAGGGTTTGATGAGATTTTCTCCTATTGTGTTAGGTTTTTTCGCTTGGCAATTTTTAATGTGACTACATATGATGCTTGCGATAATGCTGTGTTTCCGAGGTAAAAACTTCCTGCCGACGAAAGAACTCTATATCTTTTTTGGTGTGTTCCAAATGACTCGTCTCAAAATGCCGTTTTGGCTTTGAAATCTTCATAGACTCATGACTAAGAACAACTTTGCACAGTACGAATTGTTTATTTTTTTCTTCCATTTCCATTGTGATGTTAGTAAAGCCGAATTTCAGATCTTCTAAATATTTGTGCTTTTATTTTTCATTGCTAGGGTTTAGTCTACCAGTTTCACATTTTGAAGAGGATTTATGTTTTGAAAAATCAAAAATGTTTCCTTGTTTCATTTCTGTACCTGTTTTTAAACAATTGAATTAAAACTTTTCAGTAGGCCTAATAATACATGAAGACTAGTGATGTCTTCAACAGATGCAACCATGCTCATTTTCATTTAGACATTTAAATTAAATCTACTGCTGTTTAAAGTTAATTTCTGGCCTATATTCAACTACATTGATATGTTTAGCCATTGATTTAGGTTTATTATTCATTTATCTATAATGTTTGACACAAATAGATCTATACCTGTTATATCACAGTATAACAATGGTATACTATTTACTATTTATACTTCTATTAAAGTATTATATAAAGTATTATTTTTTTAGTATTAAAGTATTAAAGTTTAAATTAAAGCCTTGACAATGAGGTAACTTTTTCGTACATTACTAGCCGCGGGCGATTTTACGTAGGCCTACCTAAAAGTAAAACGATAGATTACCGTATTAAGCCGTATTTTATTATAATTAATTTTATACAACTAAATATTTAATATAGATCTATTATTATAATAATTTCCTAGGGGCCTTAGTTTTAGTGCGTGCCTTACTGCTGAATTCATGTTCATTGGAGAGTTCCTCTGCTAAAACACAAAAATTAAATTTAGATATCCCGCGGGGAAAAAAATCTAGAATTCTAGAAGAGCTAGGGCTAAGCTAAAGTCTAGGGCCTAGACCTATATTCTACAATTAACTGTAGGCCTAATATTAATAAATTAATAGGCCCTAATAGATCTTTAAGTATAGAAAGATTGGGGGTTTAATTTCATCTTTTAAATAACGCAATGCAAATGTTATTAGAAAAATGTAATAAACTTGACTAGGCCTACTCCACAATGTAATTATTATTAGACTACACGTACAGCACATTCTGGCTGGAAAAGTGTACTTGGCATGTTTTATTACAATGTATCTGGCAAAGTCAGACCAACCAGGAGTCTAGACTAGAGTGTAGTCTTTTGATTGAACTGTAGATCTAGATCTAGATCTAGATTCTAGTAGGTCCTAGCTGTAGTCCAGATCTAATTTTAAAAAATTAATTTAGGCTACAATCTGTCTAGATTACTCTATATCTAGATCCAGAACTAGTCTAGATCTAGAGATCTAATAAATAAATCTATTCTTGGAATAATCTTTGTGTAGATTGTAGAACCTCTGGTTAGTTTGCTCTAGCTCTAGTCTAGACTCTAGAGTACTCTAGAGAGTCTAGAGATTAGGCCTACTCAGTTTTACTTTTACTGATTGATTAAATGATTGATTCAGGATTAGTGATTAGTTTGAAGAGTTTTTAGACTGGTTTTTATTTTTTACAGTTTAGTAGGCCTAGTTAGTTCTATTATTAGTATTATTATAACAGTGAAACACTAGGGCTAGGCCTAAACAATTTTAATAAACTACTAGATAGATACTAAGTAGCTAGTCTCATAACGCTAGTTGAATTACCTCCCCTGACCCGCTTTTTTATGGCCACTTTCTAGTTCGTTTTTTTCGATCGCGTCTCGGCACTGTTGCTAAAAATAGCATTCGCGCAATACCATACGGGTAAATCTGTTTGGCGTCTGCTACACGTGATAGATCGTTGAATGGCCGACAAGCTGATATAAAAATTATTGCGACCGGATGCGATTTTCGTGGAAATTGAGCTAGATTTAGCAAAAGACAGCTATATTTGTGTAAAATATTATTATTTATACTTCTACTTACACAGATATTTTGATAACTGCAGTTCAGCCGTCCATTTTTCTTTTAAAATGTATCTTTAGAATTTCTGTACCTTTTGGCAATCGGTCAGGAGCATTTGCGCACTAAACCCACCCCCCTACGGCAGATCCGATTTTTTTCCCAGTGAACTCGTACTGACCTCCCACATAGCTAAGATAGTACATTGATACTGATGGGAAAGCCTCTAAATCTGTATTCCTACTAGAGATCTAGAAATAAATCTAGATCGTGGAGTTTTTATAATGACTTTTAAATTGAATGTCTCCAGTTTAAGATATTTTTTTTCAAAACATAGCTACTTTTAGTACTATATTTAAGTATTTCAAACCCTTTTGGTAGTTTTTTCTTAAACTTAGACCTAGATCTAGTGATTAGATATCTATATTTTGTACTTATAACTTGCAGGCCTATTAAAATAATAATAAAACACTTTGCTTGATAACTTCATTAGGTCATTTCATAAACACAAATGTTATTATAAACATATAAAAATCACAAAACCATAGGTAATATCTGAATTCTGTAGCCTACCTTACATTTAGGCTAATACTGAATTAAAAAGAAATTACATTAAGGTTTGAAATTAATACAACTTCTAATTAAGAAAGAAAGCTTAAATTCTAAATACTACAAGATATAATAACAAACAATGAAACAAATTCAAAGCTTTTTTCAACCCATTTAGTCGAAAAGATTTTTATATTTTTTCCGATATTGACCAAAATAAGTTTTTAAAGCTTAGGCCTACTGTTTTTACAAACATAACTCAAATTTATTAGGCCCCTGTAAACATTAATTAAGATTCCTCTGTAGACAAAGCAATCTATTTGGCAGATGAAGTAGAGTTCATGTTTCTTGACCTCGGCATATGAAGTGATTGTCCGTGTGGTCAGCGATATTCACAGCCGCCTTTACTTTTTACCTTTAATTTCCCCAATGTATATCAGGTACCCATCAGAAATGGGTGGACTCTAATTGAATTTTATTAAACAAACATTTTGATGTAGGCCTAGATCTATAATCTATAACATTCCAAACAACATCTGTTCTGTAGAATTTACCTTTCTGCTTCCAAATGCGGTATTTTCCAATTGAAAATTCATCACAAAACATACAATAAATTATATAAATGGCATTTTATAAATTTATATAAACTATTTACTTTCACCTTGGTGTAAAAAAATGTAGGTATAAGCAAACTGATTTCAATAATAAGAAAGACTCATGTCTTTTCTTGCTTACTAGCTTTAAAACAAGTGAATTTGACTTTTTACCTGCGTTTTTGGTCGCGTTTCTATATATTTTATTTGCGACACTAAAAAAATTATATTTAATCAACCGATTATGCTAAATTAATAAAATTGGTACTGTTGGATTGCATTTTTAAAGCTCTACAATTATATGCTATTCTTTTTATAATTTGAAGAAAATTGAATTTATATGAGACTAACTATACTAAGATAGAATAACTATGAGAGTGTCTATTGGTACTTCACTACAAATAGCCTTCAGAGGGCTATTCGTACTTCGCTATTTTTAGCCGACCAATCAAATTTATTTTTAAATTCATTGTCCTGCAGTTTATGTATGAGATTCAAATTTTGTAGTTTGTCGTAACTGTTCCGGTGGTCGAAGTGGTTGCGCATTGGCTTACTAGTTTTTTGAGGCGTGGGTTCGATTCCCGCTGGCTCAGAGGTTTTTTTTCTTTTTTTTTTGCTTTTTTTTTTTCTTTTTTTTTTTTTTTTCTTTTTTTTTTTTAAATTTTTTTAAGGATTAGGGTTTAGCATTAGGGTTAGGGTTAGGTATAGGGTTAGGGTTAGGCATAGGGTTAGGGTTAGGTATAGGGTTAGGTATAGGGTTATGGAGATCTAAAAAATAATTTGTTCTATATCTATACTAGATTTTCTTACTAAATCTAGAATTTACCCAAATTTCAAATTAAACATGACTACTGAATGATAGACATCCATATTTAATCCATTAGGGACTAATTTTGAAGTTTTTAGTTCGTTTTAAACTAAATTACTTAATTTAATATTTATTGACACTCACTGCCATGGACAACACATCTCTCCATGACAACTCTTCTTACCCCTGAAGGCACTTGAAGCTAAAGAGAACCACAAATGCGGTTAGACTTTTTAAGTGGCCATGTACCCAGAGTTCCCCACTAGTGATCATCAAATAGCGGTCACGTGGTCAAAAAAATTAAAAAAATTTGGTTGTCATTTTTTGGCCACTCTTATTAAAAAAAGGGTTGAAGATAATTGATTTCTTTTTTCATAGAATGATAAAACTAATAATGCTTTACTATGGAAATCAATTTTGTGATAGGGAGATCTATATTTAAAAAGTTATATTATTTTGAATGACACCGACTTTAAATTTAGCCTACATTCCCCAAAGCAATTTCTGAAAATGCTTTTCTGGCATATTTAGCCTTGCCACCTATAGCATGTTTTTATAACGTGAAAACCCGCCATTTTACTCGTGATAACTATTTTTAAAAGTAATTCTAAGAAGGTCTCTGGAACTAAGTCGAAAAACTCGCCGGAAGTCATGGTCCGATCCTTACGCCATGTTCTGGTTAGCAACCAAGGACGCTTTTAAGTTATTGAGCCTCCCTAATCTATACAGCTTGTAAAAGATGAAAAAGGGAATTCAAGAATAAAAAAAAAAATGCCGCACGCTGATTGGTCAGAGTACGAATAGCCTTCATAGGGCTATTAGTAGTTCACTACGAATAGCCGCAGCCATAACTATTAACTAGATCTAGTAGTAGGGACTAACTACTACTAGGGTTGTCGGTATCGGCCGAGATCGCTGTAAAAACATGACCCGAAATCACCCATTACTTTCTGATACTGGGCGCACGAGATTTGGTTTTGCATACTAATAAGTTTTTAATTTATGGTAATTAATTAAGTTTAAAAGGTCATTTCCTAATGTTAAATGAAAAGTGGAATGGTTTTCCCATTGTTTTGATGGCTTAGCGATCTGATCGCACGCTGTATGAAGGCTAGTTTCAAATACGTTGGAATCACGATTTTTTAAAAGATTATTCTAGGTGAGAGTAGATTACTGATCAGACATATCTTAAGTATGTGGAAATGAAATTTGTTTTTGGATATTTTGACTCCGACATTAGTTATACTGCTCCGAACGAAGTCACTTTATGTAGGTCACGCTGCCACCATTGTTATATTTTTTCATCCCGATCTTCCGGCCTTTAAGTTTGATCAACTAATAACAGCATTCTTATGGCATGTGCAAACAAATCTCGGTATACCATTCGAATCGTCCTTAGAGGATTTCATAGTGTCAGCCGCCAACCAATCAAACGCGCGCTTTCTCCGCCGTGTAGTGTGTAGTTTCGTTAAATGTAAATTAATCAGCCCGGCAGCAGATCAATCGCAAACTGTTAAAATGGTTGGATGTGAAAAGCTTCTACTTACAAATTACTTCTGAATAATCACATCACACAAAATAATTCCAAAGAAAGCACAAAATAAAATCCTTTAGAAAAGCATCACCATGAAATTTGAAAACCAGTTTGTCAACCTTAACCAGCCATCTTTGGCTCGATCTAGAGGTCATTCTTTAGCCTACACATGAGTCTTGTCAACCAATTTAGTTTCTGATGGTACACGACATTTAGATAAATATAATATAACAAACTAAGTGAATTCCAACATTATATCCATCTAATCCAATATTGAAACAGAATTTGAAGCACAATGATCTAACGAATAAATCCAACTCTATGCGAGTGTCGCAGCTTTAGTCCTGGATACAACCATAGTGTGTAGTCGTGTTGTGAGTAAATTTGCACGAGATACAACACCGTCCTAGACCTTCCTGATGTGTATGGCCCCAAAGTGCTGCGAGTAGGGGAGGGCAATTTAACGCCAGAATAGTTTTTTTTTTCAATAGTTAGGTCATCAGTAGTTCACGCATCCTAACGGGGTTGAAAGTGTAACTTTAAATTGAACTAGGTGAGAGGAGGAGGGTGAGGTCATTAGAACAACGGAGCTATATTTCTAGTAGAAGAATACGGGGAAATCATAGCTTGAAGTTTGAAGCCGGCATTTAATTTTTTTCATTGTTATTGAGTACAGCCCTTTAATGCACGACTAGGCTACTCATTATGAAATCTAAAAATGTAGTTGTGCTACCATGCAAAAATAGCCTAATAGGTCTTGTTTATTTAAATGCAGATCCTGTTAGCCTAAAAATATTTGGATACACATTTTAGTTTTATCGTAATGATTAATGTTATAATACAATGCATATATTCTGATAGTCCTTCAAGTTTTTGGACAATCCATAACTTGTATTTCAAATTTATAATGAGCGGGATGCACTCGATGTTTTAAGTGCTACATTCAGAGCTGTTACTTTGTGTATGACAGCATCCCAATAGTTCACTGTAAATATAAACTGAGCTTGACGAGATTCCCATCGCCAAGCAATCGTATGATAGACCCAGCAAGCATCACTCGTTAAATTCGACATCATGGCTATACCAGTCCTTGATTTTCATTACAGCCTTTAAACGCCTAGTTCTTGGTTTAAAAAAAAAAGTGTCTCCCCCCCCCCCCCCCCCGCTTGCGCCGACGTCATCATAGGCCAATAACGTTTTGCGATTTCTTTTAAACGGATATAACACACCCCTCTCCCCCTCACAGCAAACGCCAACAACGTCACCGAAGGCCCAAGGCCAATAACACGCACCACGGTGGGTTTTTTCTTCAATGAGTATATACCCTACCCACCCGCCGCCTTACACTTACAGCATACCGCATGTCTCTACGACATAGCCAAGGTCTTGCTATGACGTATGCTATACGCTACACTGTTCACATCTAAACCAATCTTAACTCACAGTGACCCTGGCTAGACCGTGTCGGTATTTTTCTTGCGCTGACCAGAAAACGCGAGCGGGCGATCAATGGAGCAACGATGTTTTTATAGGGCCTAATTGGCGTGTTTAAAAACCTAAATCTAGAAAAAAAATAATCTATTTTAAAAAAAAACAATTACAAAAAGACACTTTTGCAAACAACTCAATGGAATGTTAGACTTAGATAAATACACTTTATTTCACGCTTTGATAGGTTCGGAACCCGTAACTGATCGAGATGCGTGAGGCACCGCGTTCTCCACTCGACCACGACGTCTTACTATAATTGCTGTATATTTAATGATTTTGTATATACAGCTAAATATAGGGTATTTAGTAATAGCAACACAGTGTTCATGTCATTTACTTTAGATTTCTAACTATGCAGTTCTTTCATTCACTGTATTTATATAAAACATTGCTTTAGAAACATTTTCATATTTGCGCAGCACACAGTTTTTTGGAGTTATGGGAGGAAGCTAACACAAAAATATACTTCTGTATTATTTTTATTCATTTCAACGGCATATAGGCCTACAAGTTCTATATATCATTCTAGCTAAACTCTGCAAATATGATCAAAATACAACTGCAAGTAAAATAACTATGCTCTATTTATTCAAGTATACCTGTAGTGTTATATCTGCTAACACACGACACATAGCAACAAAAAAATGGAATTAGATCTAACTATTAAAACTATTTGATAGTAAATCTAGAAAAATGAAGAAAGTACCAGAATACTCCACAACCATTCTAGTGTAATAATTGGGCGTATGTTTTAGGATAGGCCTATGTTTAATTTAATAATTTTGTATTCCTAGTCTCCTAACATATAGCATTTAAGATATTCTTGATTAAGTAAGGCTTTGGTTTTTTTTTTTTGTTTTTTTTTTTTTAATTTTACAAGTCAGCTCATACCTATACTTTGCTCGCAAACATAGCAAATTTTGTTCATTTAGAATACTTTAAAGTCTATTGATTGAATAAAAAATTGATATTTAGAAACAACCCTTTAAATCCCTAAGAGGTATAAAGCTTGCATTCGATTGGTCAGTAGCTATATAGGCCCTAGCTAAAACTAATTAATGTTTGTCTTAAAATGAAAATAAAATGAAATATGTAACATTTTGTAGCCTCGAACAAAAATATTTTAAAGTTCTCAGCATTTGCAACTTTGTAACATTGATTCTTAAGGCCTAAGTAGTAGCTTACTAATTAGATCTAGACCTTGTTTTCTAAAAATGCCAAAATTAAATGTAAACAATGCTGGGACTCTTCTTGAATCTTAGTTGGTTACACTATTGCAGGGACTTCGGATGCAACCCCTGGTTTGGTTTAGTCATTAATTATCATTGCATGCTCTAATAACTTGTTTGTGGGATAGTACTGCTGTTTAACTATAATGTTTTTTTTTTTACCAAACAAGTTGCCATGGATGTACAAAACTTGAAACCAGACAGAAATGGATTATATTCAGTGTGTGTCCCTATTGATTACTTCCCTCAACAAGACAAAAAGGTAATTTTAAAAATCTCTATTAGATGCAACCTTGTTTAGTAACTTTGATATTGTTTTAACAGCTGAACCTTTTATTAGTAACAAGTTGGCACATCCAGCAGTGGTGTGATCTCAGAAGAAAGGACCCACAATTTGAAAATTCATAAAAAATTAGTTTAAAGATATGCACTTAAAATTTTTAGCTGAGTACCCTAAAATATGGTGGAAGATTATGAATTCATTGTTTATTAGGCTTAAAATATAATATTTTATGAATGGTGGAAAACCTACGAAGGGGTTAATTTTCAAGATGGCCGCCATTGTCATAGTTACCAAGATTTTCCCACCAATTTTTACTTTCTCATATACAAAGTATAGAGGAAGTAATTTTAATCGTGCAAAAAAAAAAAATCGAGATTTTCACAGATCTCGACGTTTTACACCTCCCTGGTTCAGAAAAACATAGTTCTGCAATTTTGTCCGTATGTCTGTGTGTGTATGTGTGTCTGTAAACACCATAATTTGAGTACCGTTACAGCTAGGTTGATGAAATTTCATATATGAGTATTATATCAAATTTGTAGTTCTGTATCAACTTTTCAGTGATTTCTGATAACCCGAAGTGGAACTTATTCTAGTTTCTATTTTTCAAAAGCCTATAACTTGAGTACTATTTCAGATAGATTAATGAAATTTCATATTTAAGTAAAAGATCTGATTCTCTGCCTTCTATCAATTTTTTTGTAATTTCCATTGACGGAAGTAGTAATTTACACTATTTCCGATTTCTCAAAACATGGCATGTGAATTTATAAAGTACTCATAATATTAAGCACTATTATGCACATTGTTTGGCGTTTACTTGGTGCGAAATTCTTTTTTCTACGAGATTCTATTCTATTTTTAAAAGTTTAAGTTATTAAAAATGGATTAAAAATCAAGTCTATATCCCGAGTTGCCATCCCCCGTAGTAAACCCCTTAATTGTGTTGGAGGGGAACCCTTCCAACTCTAAAATTACGAAGGAAGAAGAAGACACAACCACCAGGGTACAGATGCACACTTCTGGTGCAATTGGACTGTTGGTTCAAGTAGTAGTATTCAAGTTGATGGTGGGTCTAAACAGCTTGTCAATCATAGATTTTACTTAATTACTAGTCATCCAAAATTTTAACTGTATGTGTATATACTAACATGGGTCATTTTTGCCCCAAACACATTAGATATAACAAAATGTATACAGTGTCATAGAGTATAGAGAAAAGTGGTATCTAGACAAGTTCTCAGCCAACTTGACATGATCTAGACATTTTGGGTTCTAAACTTTGTGTGGCTACTGCACACACCAATCAGAAACATTTTTCACCTCCCAAAAACAGAAACATTCCTTTGTGAGTGTTTTTGATTGGACATTTCAACCAAATTTGTTACTAATGAAACTGTCGTGAATCTTCATGTTAGATGAAGTTGTATGTAAGGATGGACAAAGACAACAAAACAACTGATAATTATGTCAAATTCATTGGCTACTTTATCAGTTAGAAAGCCACTAACCAGAACATCTTGTTTTCTTAGTTGAATCTGAAAATAATTTTAGTGTCTCACTGTCACGACATTGTTTGAAGTTTTCCGACTCTACATACTGTCACTGTAAAACTGTCATATTGCTGACTTTTAATATTGCTAGAGTTGTCCTAAGTGATTTATGGGATCTGTCTATTGCTTTTCTCTCTCTCCTGCTTGTTCCGTTTCTTCTCTCTCTCCTGTTTGTCTGTTGCTTCTCTCTCACCTGTTCGTCTGTTTCTTCTCTCTCACCTGTTCGTCTGTTTCTTCTCTCTCTCCTGTTTGTCTGTTTCTTCTCTCTCACCTGCTTGTTCTGTTGCCTCTCTATCTCTCCTGTTTGTCTGTTTCTTCTCTCACTCCTGTTTGTCTGTTTCTTCTCTCTCTCCTGTTTGTCTGTTTCTTCTCTCTCTCCTGTTTGTCTGTTTCTTCTCTCTCACCTGTTTGTCTGTTTCTTCTCTCTCTCCTGTTTGTCTGTTTCTTCTCTCTCACCTGTTTGTTTCTTCTCTCTCATCTGTTTGTCTGTTTCTTCTCTCTCATCTGTTTGTCTGTTTCTTCTCTCTCTCCTGTTTGTCTGTTTCTTCTCTCTCTCTCCTGTTTGTCTGTTGCTTCTCTCTCACCTGCTTGTTCTGTTGCTTCTCTCTCTCCTGTTTGTTCTGTTGCTTCTTTCTCACCTGCTTGTTCTGTTGCTTCTCTCTCACCTGCTTGTTCTGTTGCTTCTTTCTCACCTGCTTGTTCTGTTGCTTCTCTCTCACCTGCTTGTTCTGTTTCTTCTCTCTCTCCTGTTTGTCTGTTGCTTCTCTCTCTCCTGTTTGTCTGTTTCTTCTCTCTCTCCTGTTTGTTTCTTCTCTCTCTCTCCTGTTTGTCTGTTTCTTCTCTCTCTCCTGTTTGTCTGTTTCTTCTCTCTCTCCTGTTTGTCTGTTTCTTCTCTCTCACCTGCTTGTTCTGTTGCTTCTCTCTCACCTGTTTGTCTCTTGCTTCTCTCTCACCTGCTTGTTCTGTTGCTTCTCTCTCTCCTGTTTGTCTGTTTCTTCTCTCTCACCTGCTTGTTCTGTTGCTTCTCTCTCACCTGCTTGTTCTGTTGCTTCTCTCTCACCTGCTTGTTCTGTTGCTTCTCTCTCACCTGCTTGTTCTGTTTCTTCTCTCACTCCTGTTTGTCTGTTTCTTCTCTCACTCCTGTTTGTCTGTTTCTTCTCTCTCTCCTGCATGTTCTATAGCTTCTCTATCTCCTGTTTGTACTTGGCTCTCTGCTGGTCTCTAAAAATATTCAAACATATTTCTGGCTCAGCTATTGGAACATGACATACAGACAAGAGCCTGAACATATTTTATTTTGATATTTGATTGAAAACGTTTTTTTTTTATCCTGTAGATGATTGAAAATATATTTAGTAAAGCAGGTTTGGTGAAAAGGACAAATTTTAGCCAAAAGTAAGTTCATTATATTCATATTCTGACATAAATTCTATGTTATGTTTTAGACTTGCTGTAGTTGACTGATTTCAAATTCTATACTTTATTAGAATACAATTTCATAAATGATTTTTCTTTTCCTTAGATACTTATTTGTTAGATATGGAAAAAAAGAGGAAGTGGTCAATGCTGTAAATATGTTTGGTAAACGATATCATGCGGAGTTGGCAAATGCATCCAAGAAAGAAATAGAGTACATGATGAATGCTAATAATGATACTGCAAGACCCAATGACCTGCTTATTGAACAACAAGATTCCTCACTGGATACAAATACTTTTTATAATGGCCAGAAAACAAATCAAAACAGAGGCAGCGACAGAGTCAATGGTAATAAAGTAAACGGTAGAAATCTGGAGAGGAACACCATGATACCCGACAACTGTTTTGTCCCGCATGTGAAAACTACAGGTGCGTTCTGCTCGGGTTTTTTGGTTGCTAATTAAATCTTTGTATTGTAATCATCAAGATAGGTAAACCAGATGTATAAAAAGTATTAATTTTATCTTTTATTTGAGTAGGTCGTTTGTGTTGTGTCATCAAAATGTTTACTGTTTTTTCCAGCTTCAGATAAACCTGTCACACTCTACATCTCTAACATTGAATCTGAGGTAAAATTTCTAGAGATAATAGTAGTCCTTTTTTTTTAAAGATTCTTTAACCATTCATTATCCAATCAACATTTATAAAGTAATGAGTCACCCTTTTACAGCTACTGAGGAATAGCTTGTTAGATTTTTGGTAAGGTCAGTGTACTATCACCCTGTAACAGCTACTGAGATGTAAGATTTTTGGTAAGGTCAGTGTACTATCACCCTGTAACAGCTACTGAGATGTAAGATTTTTGGTAAGCTCAGTGTACTATCACCCTGTAACAACTACTGAGATGTAAGATTTTTGGTAAGGTCCGTGTACTCTCACCCTGTAACAGCTACTGAGATGTAAGATTTTTGGTAAGCTCAGTGTACTATCACCCTGTAACAGCTACTGAGATGTAAGATTTTTGTACAGATGGAGTTCAGAGAGCTGATCAAGCCTTACCAGCCAGAATCTGTGAATGTCATCAAAAAACAGCCCAAGAAAATGTAAATATCTCACATCTCTAGATTCTTAGAGGCTTGTTAGGAAGATTTGCATTTAGATAACTATTTTTATAATAGTCATATAATTGTCATGGCAGTTTAATGATTATTTTTTTTAAATCTTCGACAGCTTTGCCTATGTTGAAATGAGCAGTGATTCAGCCGCCAAGAAAGTTATTGAGGATTTGAATCACAAAGAACAGAGAGAGAAAACATTGTTAGTTGACTATAAAAAAAACAGTGGCCACAGAGGTAGATTCAGCATTTTTCCTCTTTGTTCCACTCTCCACTTTTTCCTGCCACTCCTTTCAGCTGTTCTTGATTTCTTTCTATCCTTCACCATGTCTTCCTGGGTATACTCCTGTGTTGCTTGCCCTCTGGGTTCCATCTGGGGCTTGGCTGGCTTTAAAGTCTTTCCTAAGCGTGTGCCTAATCCGTCACTTTGCATGATTTGCCTTTCTATTGTTTCCTGTCCACACATCTATAGTTTTATGTTTTCTACCTTGTCTTGCCATTTTATATACTTCTTAGGCACCTATATATAAAAGTGTGGAAGCTTTTTGTTGTTCTCCATGTCTTTGATCTGTAGAACAGGACTGCTTTAACATTAAAAGATTCTTTTTTTAGAGATGTTGGACGATTTCCTGACTTACAAGATTGGCAAATGTTAGATATATTCGTCTGTTCAAATACATACATTGACCACACTTCCGAGATGTATTAAGCTGTCTATTTGATGATGTCACATATCTAGTTTGTCTTTGATAGGCCATTTGATCATGTCACATATCTAGTTTGTCTTTGATAGGCCATTTGATCATGTCATATATCTAGTTTGTGCTTGCGACCCAACTTTGGTTTATACATTTCAGAAGACTCCAGTCCTAGAATGGAAAATTTAGCAGCTAAACAAGTTCTGGTAAAACAATTTTTTTTAAAAACTCCAGTGTTTAATGTAATTGTAAATGTATTAGTGTAGTGTTTGAATCTCCAATCTGTAATAATAGTTAATAGTAATTTTCCATGACCGTGACGTCACATGGAACATATAGGAAATATATTCTTAAGCTGGAAAAGTACATCCTAATTTATTTGTCTAATCTTAAAAGTGGTATGCATGTGGAGTTTCTTCCCGGGATCTGAAATTTTCAGGGGGTGGGGGGTGGACTATATAAATTTCATTTTGTTAAAAGGGGCAGTAAATGTTCTTCGGGGAGCTCACACACATTTCCTTTCTTCCCCCCCCCCCCCCCCCCCCCCCACCATATTTAGTTTGTATGTACAGTAACTACGTGTAGATCAAGGTTAAATCTGGTTAAAATGCTGATTTTGGATAAAAATCTATTTTCAATGAAATTTTGCGTTTAAATTTGAAGTTGAGGTGGTGATTTTGGTTTTGGTTTAGAGAAAAAGAGCACTATCAACCTAGTGCCTGTTGTATGTCTCCCTCAACTGGCCATTTATCTGTAACCACTCATTAACTGAGGCACTAATGTCCGCTCTTATCTTTTCTATTAATCTGACTGAAGTCACATAAAGTGTTACACTGCAGGCACCTCACATAAAATGTTTGTGACATGGTAGGCACTCACATAAATTCATCATTTATTTCCTACTCATGCCAGCCAATTCTCCATTATTTTTCCTTATCCTCAGGAAATGCCACAGCTTGAAGTGGATTACTCGGATATTCCGGCGCTGATCCATGCATCCACAATAAAACAAGACATCGATGAGCTGAATTTTCGCATTTTTGTTGCTAATTTTCCTTCGCATTCTCTAGAGGTATAAAGCGGCACTTTATTCAGTGAACGGCATGAAATTTTCGGGGGCCTTTTTTTTTTTTTAGACTTTAGTCATAACTATATGCTAAATATTATAGCATTAGGTTTAGAAATAAGAATTTTGGTTTTCATCATCCGCCCATGCCCTTTAAGAAAATCATTTATTTTCTTCTTTTACACTTTCCTTTACATTTTTTTTCAGCATTTTAAAATATTTTGATACAATAGTTGCATGACTAAAAATTATTGCACACCAAATAAACATAAGGGGCTTAAAATAGTGCGGAATAGTAAGATAAGACTACTTACAAATTTCAGAAAATTTTAATCAATTCATAATTTAATTAGTCATCCAATTAAGTCAAATTTAATGTCATATTGCATTGTCTTGAGAGAAACTGATCAGAGAAATTGATCAGATAGAAGTGCCCGAAATTTCACTCTCCCGCTTCAATGTAGGATTAAGACAGACACTATTTTATTTATTACAGTAAAACTTGGCACTTTATTCATTGAAGGATCTTGACTTACAATTCTTTCTTCTGTATAGAGTACGCTCCGCAAGGCATTTGCTGAGTACCACGTACGTGACATCTGTTTGCAAAACAATGTGGCTGCAAATGGCTGGTAAGTTCGTCATGTGCCCATTACTGCACTCAGTCACAGGTATTAATCTTTGGTGCAATATGTCAGATAGTGCACCTTTTATAAAGTTATTTATTTGTATTAACCACAAAGACAAACCTGTACCCTTGAATGACAAAAAACATGCATTTATTTGTGTTACAGCACAAAGGCTCTCCTCTACCTTGCCACAATATATGATGTACTGGCAGCTGTCAAGGATATGAATGGATCTTGTATTCTTGGGATGCCACTGAAGGTTGTTTTTTTTTTTAAATGTTTTTAACTGTTTGACTCCTAGGCTGCCACACATAGAAAAGGGGGCACTACTCTTTAAAATAAAATCTAATTATATAGGGTGAGTCTTTTTAAAAATTCAGAATGAAACAAATTTTCATCTGCTACAAACATACATTTATTTTTAAAAAAGCATAAAATGGTCAATACATTAAATGTAATGAAGTCTTTATTTGCATTTAGTTGAACAAAAATAAATTAGTGTGCTTCGTCGTAATGAACGTAGCAAAGCAGAGCACAACTACAATTATTAAATTATTATCAATGATTCCTACCTTTAGAAGTACCAACATATCCACATTTATAAATCAAATATTATTATCACTATTTATTTTCATCTAAATTTGATACATATCCCCATTAATACTTCAAAGGCATCCGTTAATGAACACTTAAGTTATGCAGCTAATTATGAAATTTTGACTGAAAGGAAGCTCGTGTCTGTTTCTTTTATCTGGAGAATTTTTAATGTAATAAATAGCTGTTAAAAAGTTTAATCAGTGGTGCAACGACACACAATATAATTGTTGTTATGCGACAATTGGAGTTAAAGGGTTAAACTTGTTTATGTCATCATAGATATCTGGCATGCATGGGTATCTGTAGAAAGAAACCACCTGAGTACCTGAAGTGAGACCTGACCTGAGTACCTGTAGAGTGGGACCTGACCTGAGTACCTGTAGAATGGGACCTGACCTGAGTACCTGTAGAGTGAGACCTGACCTGAGTACCTGTAGAGTGAGACCTGACCTGAGTACCTGTAGAGTGAGACCTGACCTGAGTACCTGTAGAGTGAGACCTGACCTGAGTACCTGTAGAGTGAGACCTGACCTGAGTAGCTGTAGAGTGAGACCTGACCTGAGTACCTGTAGAGTGGGACCTGACCTGAGTAGCTGTAGAGTGAGACCTGACCTGAGTACCTGTAGAGTCAGACCTGACCTGAGTACCTGTAGAGTGAGACCTGAGTCACCTGACCTGTAGAGTGTGACCTGGCCTGAGTACCTGTAGAGTGTGACCTGACCTGAGTACCTGTAGAGTGTGACCTGACCTGAGTACCTGTAGAGTGAGACATGACCTGAGTACCTGAAGTGAGACCTGACCTGAGTCATCTGACCTGTAGAGTGAGACCTGACCTGAGTACCTGTAGAGTGGGACCTGACCTGAGTACCTGTAGAGTGAGACCTGACCTGAGTACCTGTAGAGTGAGACCTGACCTGAGTACCTGTAGAGTCAGACCTGACCTGAGTACCTGTAGAGTGAGACCTGAGTCACCTGACCTGTAGATTGTGACCTGACCTGAGTACCTGTAGAGTGAGACCTGAGTCACCTGACCTGTAGAGTGTGACCTGACCTGAGTACCTGTAGAGTGTGACCTGACCTGAGTACCTGTAGAGTGTGACCTGACCTGAGTACCTGTAGAGTGAGACCTGACCTGAGTACCTGTAGAGTGAGACCTGACCTGAGTACCTGTAGAGTGAGACCTGACCTGAGTACCTGTAGAGTGAGACCTGACCTGAGTACCTGTAGAGTGTGACGTGGGACCTGACCTGAGTACCTGTAGAGTGTGACCTGACCTGAGTGCCTGTAGAGTGAGACCTGAGTCATCTGACCTGTAGAGTGTGACCTGACCTGAGTACCTGTAGAGTGAGACCTGACCTGAGTACCTGTAGAGTGAGACCTGACCTGAGTACCTGTAGAGTGTGACGGGGGACCTGACCTGAGTACCTGTAGAGAGAGACCTGACCTGAGTACCTGAAGTGAGAACTGACCTGAGTACCTGTAGAGTGAGACCTGACCTGAGTACCTGTAGAGTGAGACCTGACCTGAGTACCTGCAGAGTGAGACCTGACCTGAGTACCTGTAGAGTGAGACCTGAGTCACCTGACCTGAGTACCTGTAGAGTGAGACCTGACCTGAGTACCTGTAGAGTGTGACCTGAGTACCTTTAGAGTGAGACCTGACCTGAGTACCTGTAGAGTGTGACCTGACTTGAGTACCTGTAGTGTGGGACCTGACCTGAGTACCTGTAGAGTGGGATCTGACCTGAGTACCTGTAGAGAGAGACCTGACCTGAGTACCTGTAGAGTGTGACCTGAGTACCTGTAGAGTGTGACCTGAGTACCTGTAGAGTGTGACCTGAGTACCTGTAGAGTGTGACCTGAGTACCTGTAGAGTGTGACCTGAGTACCTGTAGAGTGTGACCTGAGTACCTGTAGAGTGTGACCTGAGTACCTGTAGAGTGTGACCTGAGTACCTGTAGAGTGTGACCTGAGTACCTGTAGAGTGTGACCTGAGTACCTGTAGAGTGTGACCTGAGTACCTGTAGAGTGTGACCTGAGTACCTGTAGAGAGAGACTTGTACTGAGTGCTATAGATATGCTGCCTTAAGCCCATTCTGACCGTAGATATTTGTCTTCAGGTGGCTGTTCCATACAGAGACCAACTTCTTCAAAAGATTGTGGGAAAAGTCAAATATTGATTGGACTCAGTTGTTGATGTCACTCCATTGGGAATCTGCTTCACAATTTTTTACTGAGGTTTTTTATTCAAAGATGATTGTAATTGTAAAAAAAAGAATTCCTTTGACCACTGTAGTTTACTTAGAGTAGACTCATGGTTTTAATGGCTCTCAGAATTTCTTTAGTGGTGCCATAATTCTACGGCTCTCATATTGTCCTTATGAAATGATGGAGCCATAGTTTGATGGCTTTCAAATTGTTCTTATGAAGTGGTGTAGCTATAATTCTATGGCTCTCACATTATCCTTATGAAGTGGTGTAGCTATAATTCTATGGCTCTCATATTGTCCTTATGAAATGGGAAGTCATGATTTGATGGCTCTCACATTGTCCTTATCAAATAACCGCTCCACCACTTCTTAGATTGTCTTAATATATAAATCTAAAGTTTTAGTGCCACTGCCATTGAAGTTACTAGTTGTGGCTAAACCTTATTGAAGTTAATCTGAATTTGACAATGTTGGTTAAACCTTAATGAAGTTAATCTGAATTTGACAATGTTGGTCAATCCTTATAGAAAAGTATCTGAATTTGACTATGTTGGTTAAACCTTAATGAAGTTAATCTGAATTTGACAATGTTGGTCAATCCTTTTAAAAATGTATCTAAATTTGACAATGTTGGTCAATCCTTTTAAAAATGTATCTGAATTTGACAATGTTGGTCAATCCTTTTAACCATTAATCTCCCATAGCATCTCCAAGTTTACCAACCATAGAGTCCCAGCGTAAGGGGAATAACTCTAAATGATTAAATGACTAATTTTACAGCAATCAATTAAACTCATTTCAGTAAATAACTAATTAAATTTTTAAAAATCTTATATTGTAGAGAAATGAATGCTCTAAAAACTGATACCAAATATGTCAGTATTTAACATATAGGTATTTGCAAAAAAAAATAAAAAATGTCGGAGAAAATTCAAAACAGGTCATTTTCCGTAGTCAACTTTATTTATTTTTGTCTAAACAACTATGCATCGAATTTAACAGTTAAATATCAATTTGGTTATGTTTAAGATATATAATTCATAAAATACATGCCTAGATACGTTTAGAGGCATTATTTTATTTTATTTTTAATATTAAATCTACTAAAAATAGGACAGATGAGTCTAAAATTTTGAGATAGAAAGAAACTATTATTTTTTTATCTTTCAAAAGCGCCATTGAAATTAGAAGACCGGAAACGGATGCTGAAACTATCCGACTTCCTGTTTAGTTAAAAATTAGGATTTGTAGGCCAAATTTTAATGAAACAAATTTAATTTTTCTATGCGTATTGTAAGCGGGCGGCAGCGGGCGTTACGGGACATTAACGGTGTCGGGCGGCAGCGGGCGTTACGGGACATTAATGGTTAAAAATGAATCTGAATTTGACAATGTTGGTCAATCCTTATAAAAATGTATCTGAATTTGACAATGTTGGTCAATCCTTATAGAAATGTATCTGAATTTGACAATGTTGGTCAATCCTTTTAAAAATGTATCTGAATTTGACAATGTTGGTCAATCCTTATAAAAATGTATCTGAATTTGACAATGTTGGTCAATCCTTATAAAAATGTATCTGAATTTGACAATGTTGGTCAATCCTTAGAAATGTATCTGAATTTGACAATGTTGGTCAATCCTTATAGAAATGTATCTGAATTTGACAATGTTGGTCAATCCTTATAGAAATGTATTTGAATTTGACAATGTTGGTCAATCCTTATAGAAATGTATCTGAATTTGACATGTTGGTCAATCCTTATAGAAATGTATCTGAATTTGACATGTTGGTCAATCCTTATAGAAATGTATCTGAATTTGACAATGTTGGTCAATCCTTATAGAAATGTATCTGAATTGAAGAATGTCAAACCCTAGAGTGCACCTGTTCCTCACTGTTTTACTTAGTGTCAACTGTTGTTTCTTGTCTCAAATGGTCATCTTAATTAGTTCTTACATGGTTACTAGTTCTTGGACATTATTAAAAAAAATGGCAATGATAGTTCCAATTTATGAGCTAGCCACATGATGTGAATGTAAGAAGTATAGCTCTAAGGGTTTGGGGTGAAGCTACACATCCCAGTACTGTTCCTTATTTTCACTCAGAATATTCATGTAGGGCATCCACTAAAGTAAAAACTACTGCGCCTGGCCGTCACGGTTACATCTATGCCTAATGTATGTAGAGAGGATAAAACTGAGAGCCCCCCCCCCCCCCTTTCATCCTTGTTCATGAACACATGGTTATCCTTTTCATAGATTCACTCATGATAAGGCATTAACTTCAGCATCGTAAATTATATTTCTATGGTCACAACAATAATATCATCTGAATATACAGAAGGGTTTTCTCTGGACTCATTTTGTTAACATGTGGTCCTAGATCCCTTGCACAAATTACCTGTTTCCTTGGCTCATGACCCTTAAACCTTTTCCCTTGGGTCATGGCCCTTAAACCTTTTCCCTTGGGTTATGACCCTTAAACCTTTTCCCTTGGGTCATGGCCCTTAAACCTTTTTCCTTCCGCTCTTGGCCCATAAACCTTTGGTTTTGCAGCATTCTGGAATAACTTAGGCATATATGTATTTCTTTTATTTACACATTTTAAATAGCATGAAATTACAATCCCTTTGCTTTGTGTTGAGTAAATGTACTCCAGATATTCCTTAACAACAGCAACTAGCAAAAACATTTTATATTGTTGAATACAATTTTAAATTTTGCACAAATATTGACCAGTAAACTATGATTCTTTGCTTATTGTGACTATAAGCTTACCCCACAACAACCTAAAGATATAACATACCTATTCTATAGAATGGTCTTTTTTTAAACTAATCACACCTCTGAAGTTGACATCCATAAATGATGTCCACTTGGGAGTGGGTGTCCTATTTAATGTTTGTATTTTTTTAAAATATTAACTTTGTTTTAAAAATTGCATCAGAAATTGGTCAGTATACTCATTGCTTACCTTGGTTAGTTAGAAAGATATTGTGATATCACAAAAAGAAAATACTATTTGGAGGGGGTGAAGAGTCCTGACTTTTATACCTCTGGCCACGTAGAAGTAGAATCTAAATTCTTTCCCAAGAGAATTGCTTGCTGGTGAAGTTGGGTGCTGAATATATGCAGTTACTTTTTTCTGGGTAGAATCAGTAGTCCTTATTAGGCAACTATATGGTTAAGCTAGTCAAAAAAACTGTTCAGGCATTGTATCACTAAATAGAAATTGAATTAGTCAAAACAAAAAGATTACGCTAAAGATAACTATTATCCTTTAAGTTAATTTATATATATATATATATATATGAGTTACAACGAAACTAAATTATGTATTGTCAATGAACAGTTTAAAAATGTCAAGAATAGCAATAAATAAAGATAAGATTTGTAAGATAAGCTTGGTCCATCCAAGGCCGCAGCTAGTTTTAACACCTTAATGGCCTCAATTTCTTAGTGATCAATATCACACCTACATTTTTATCACCTGTCTTGCAATATGTGCAGATCTATTCCTCTCCACAAAATCCAAATATGAGATACAGAGATTGCTTTACAAAACACACTGAGGGTAGAAATTTGGTGGCTTCCTTGAACTGTAACATGAGGAACCATTGTTCATAGGTGTTTATAAACTCTTGTATGATAGTTTCTGATTTTAAAAATTTCTAGGGTCTACCAAATAGCCCTTATAACCTTTCTTGTGGCTCATGGCCCTTAAACCTTTCTTGTGGCTCATGGCCCTTAAAACCATGGCCCATGACCTAACGGACTTGTCCCTTTTTTAAACAGGGATTGTTCTTGTTTTGCCTTTTTAAAAGCCCAAGTTTTTAAATTGAGTTATCACAACAGTTGAAGTGTTTGCAGCCTGTAGACAAGCACATCTGAGCTCAGTTTTGTGTTTGACCAACTATGCACCTGAGAGCTGCCAGCTAACAAGTGACCTTGAGCAGCAGTAGGATTCCAAACTTGAATCTTTGCTTTTGTTTCAACTAGTTTGCTGTGGCGCTCTCACCAGACACAAATCATCCTTGTCATTTTTTATCTTGTGTGTATGTCCCTCTTGTTGAGCAGTCAACAGTTTGTAGATAGCAATTAAATCCTAGTTTGTTATGGAGTTTAAATGCACACACTTAACTAACCAACTGAATCAGGATTTTATGTTTGGCTGTCTAGACTAACCAACTGAATCAGGATTTTATGTTTGGCTGTCTAGACTAAAACTCAATCAGGATTTTATGTTTGGCTGTCTAGACTAACCAACTGAATCATGATTTTATGTTTGGCTGTCTAGACTAACCAACTGAATCAGGATTTTATGTTTGGCTGTCTAGACTAACCAACTGAATCAGGATTTTATGTTTGGCTGTCTAGACTAACCAACTGAATCATGATTTTATGTTTGGCTGTCTAGACTAACCAACTGAATCAGGATTTTATGTTTGGCTGTCTAGACTAACCAACTGAATCAGGATTTTATGTTTGGCTGTCTATTCTGTGATCAGGTTCTTGCCATTTTTACATTTATTCTGGCTAGTTCAGATTGTCATGATTGTCTTTCTAGACTAGAAAAAAAAGGCAACCATTTTTGCAGTGTTAGACTCTGAAGAATACAACTCTTGTTTAAAAATTTGTGTTGTATGGACAGGTAGTAACCATGCTTGTCTTAGCATCAATCAGTTTGGGGATTACACCTCCTACTGGCTTTTTCTTCCTGTCTTTATTTTTTTATTTCTTAATTGTAACACTGATTATTTGGGTGTAAATATTTCAGTAAATTAACATAAAAATTAAGTTCTGCTGCATTAGTTTGTTGTTCTAAATCTTATATTTTATGTGAGGGTAATATTAAACTTTATCAAATTTTCATCTTGTTTTTATTTTGTTGTAAACATTGTATTTTTTTACACCTCAAACATGTGTTCTCAAAAAATAAATTGCACACATTGCATGAAGGTCTTGGATAAAATCTAATGAAAGACTACCAGTAACAGTTCATACATATATGTATTATTTAAGTGCTACAGAATAATAGGTCATAATTATAAAAAGGTACTTTTAATGGAACTGAGCTAACATGGATCTTTTTTTGGTTGCTCAAAGTTTAATGAAATTAATTTTTTTGCCACTCATTCTTCATTCAACTTTTAATATTAAATACAGAAAATGATAGAATTACAAGTTACCCATGCATGCAACAAATTATATTTTTTTGGTGACTTCAGGGGTGGGGATGGATGTCATAAATAGATGACTAACAATGCTGTCATGTGTTCGGTCAACACCAATAAATTCAGCCAAAAAATTAAGCATTTAGTTGACTTTTAATTCAGAAGGCATCGCATACATGTTCCATACAATCATGTCAGCAAAGAAAACTCAAGCAATGGGTGGTTCTTTGGTACCTAGGAAGTAGCTACACTAAGGCTGGGACCTAGGAAGTAGCTACACTAAGGCTGGGACCTAGGAAGTAGCTACACTAAGGCTGGGACCTAGGAAGTAGCTACACTAAGGCTGGGACCTAGGAAGTAGCTACACTAAGGCTGGGACCTAGGAAGTAGCTACACTAAGGCTGGGACCTAGGAAGTAGCTACACTAAGGCTGGGACCTAGGAAGTAACTACACTAAGGCTGGGACCTAGGAAGTAGCTACACTAAGGCTGGGACCTAGGAAGTAGCTACACTAAGGCTGAGAGTTGCTGGGACCTAGGAAGTAGCTACACTAAGGCTGGGACCTAGGAAGTAGCTACACTAAGGCTGGGACCTAGGAAGTAGCTACACTAAGGTTGGGAGTTGCTGGGACCTAGGAAGTAGCTACACTAAGGCTGGGACCTAGGAAGTAGCTACACTAAGGCTGAGAGTTGCTGGGACCTAGGAAGTAGCTACACTATGGCTGGGACCTAGGAAGTAGCTACACTATGGCTGGGAGTTGCTGGGACCTAGGAAGTAGCTACACTAAGGTTGGGAGTTGCTGGGCTTATATTTATATATGTATATACATGCATACATGTATATATATTTATGTGTATGTATAGATATAAACATATATACACATGTATGTATGTAAATATATACATATATTTGTGTATACATACACTATATATACTTTTTCTGATTAACATTGTTTTAGAAGTTATGGCAATCCCTTTTGACATTGAGGGATAGAAGACAAAAATTTGGCTAGACAACCTTGATCAAAAGTACATTACAGAAAAATTAATAAAACTTAAAAAAGGCATAATAAAAATACCATCTGTTCGACAGAGCTCTGACTTCTATTACTTCCAGTTTTGATGTGGCTGGTTATCCACTAATACAGGGGAATTTTCATTTTTTTGAAAACTTGTGAAGCTATGAGTTAACAGTTTCTGTAGCATGTTAGGACATGGTGCTTGCTAAAATTACATCAAAGAGAAACTAAAAAAATGATGCTCTTCTAGCATAAATGTTTATTAAAATTGGAAACTATTCAGGAGAACTGTTTTGTTTGCACAAAGAAATACTTCGGACTATCTTTGATTACAGATGGATGCAGCACATCAAATCTGGAAATTCTTAGTTACACAATCACGCTAACATTTGATTTATCCACTTCAGTTTTTGATTGTGCTAAAAAAAATTTTTTAAAAGATGTCTATACAACATCACCCATTGCCATACTAAAATAGAAGCTTCGTTGATGTGTCCAATCTATTAGCTATGAATTTAGATTTTAGCTAACATACAATTAGATAAAAATCAGTAAAAGAACATATGAAGTACAGAGACCTTTTAGTTATTTTATCAGCAGCTGAAGGCATTTGTGATGAGGTTTAAATCCATGTTATTTTGCTTGATTAAAAAGCTAAGTTTTGGAATAAATGAAGTATGCTAGGGTATCATTTTTAAAGAGTATCAAACCAAACCAGTTTTGTAATAAACTAATGAGTGAACAATATCAGATATCCATCAGTGGCAAGAACTGGCCTGCAGTTAGGAATCATTCATTGTGAGCTGTGCAAATCCTATCAATGCCTTGTCATCTGGTGCCTCATTGGGCCCACAACCTGAGTTCTGAAATAACAACGTATTTACAGAAAGGGCTTCCATTTGCCATGCTACAAAGGACTAGATCAGATTATATTGTCTTGTAAACATTGATTGGTGTGTGGATATGAGTTCTGAATGATAAATGTAAGAAAATCTGAACTTTACCAAAGCAAAAGTGAGGCTGGTCAAATCTGGTTTGTCCACCATTTTCTGGAGGTTTGCAGCAACTGAAATGGTAAGTTGGTGGTTCAACAATTAGTGAAATGGTAAGTTGGTGGTTCAACTAACATCTAGTGAAATGGTAAGTTGGTGGTTCAACTAACATTTAGTGAAATGGTAAGTTGGTGGTTCAACTAACAATTAGTGAAATGTTAAGTTGGTGGTTCAACTAACATCTAGTGAAATGGTAAGTTGGTGGTTCAACTAACATTTAGTGAAATGGTAAGTTGGTGGTTCAACTAACATCTAGTGAAATGGTAAGTTGGTGGTTCAACTAACATTTAGTGAAATGGTAAGTTGGTGGTTCAACTAACATCTTGTGAAATGGTAAGTTGGTGGTTCAACTAACATTTAGTGAAATGGTAAGTTGGTGGTTCAACTAACATCTTGTGAAATGGTAAGTTGGTGGTTCAACTAACATTTAGTGAAATGGTAAGTTGGTGGTTCAACTAACATCTTGTGAAATGGTAAGTTGGTGGTTCAACTAACATTTAGTGAAATGGTAAGTTGGTGGTTCAACTAACATTTAGTGAAATGGTAAGTTGGTGGTTCAACTAACATTTAGTGAAATGGTAAGTTGGTGGTTCAACTAACATCTTGTGAAATGGTAAGTTGGTGGTTCAACTAACATTTAGTGAAATGGTAAGTTGGTGGTTCAACTAACATTTAGTGAAATGGTAAGTTGGTGGTTCAACTAACATCTTGTGAAATGGTAAGTTGGTGGTTCAACTAACATCTTGTGAAATGGTAAGTTGGTGGTTCAACTAACATTTAGTGAAATGGTAAGTTGGTGGTTCAACTAACATTTAGTGAAATGGTAAGTTGGTGGTTCAACTAACATTTAGTGAAATGGTAAGTTGGTGGTTCAACTAACATTTAGTGAAATGGTAAGTTGGTGGTTCAACTAACATTTAGTGAAATGGTAAGTTGGTGGTTCAACTAACAATTAGTGAAATGGTAAGTTGGTGGTTCAACTAACATTTAGTGAAATGGTAAGTTGGTGGTTCAACTAACAATTAGTGAAATGTTAAGTTGGTGGTTCAACTAACATTTAGTGAAATGGTAAGTTGGTGGTTCAACTAACATTTAGTGAAATGGTAAGTTGGTGGTTCAACTAACATCTTGTGAAATGGTAAGTTGGTGGTTCAACTAACATTTAGTGAAATGGTAAGTTGGTGGTTCAACTAACATTTAGTGAAATGGTAAGTTGGTGGTTCAACTAACATTTAGTGAAATGGTAAGTTGGTGGTTCAACTAACATTTAGTGAAATGGTAAGTTGGTGGTTCAACTAACATTTAGTGAAATGGTAAGTTGGTGGTTCAACTAACAATTAGTGAAATGTTAAGTTGGTGGTTCAACTAACATCTTGTGAAATGGTAAGTTGGTGGTTCAACTAACATTTAGTGAAATGGTAAGTTGGTGGTTCAACTAACATCTTGTGAAATGGTAAGTTGGTGGTTCAACTAACAATTAGTGAAATGTTAAGTTGGTGGTTCAACTAACATTTAGTGAAATGGTAAGTTGGTGGTTCAACTAACATTTAGTGAAATGGTAAGTTGGTGGTTCAACTAACATTTAGTGAAATGGTAAGTTGGTGGTTCAACTAACATTTAGTGAAATGGTAAGTTGGTGGTTCAACTAACATTTAGTGAAATGGTAAGTTGGTGGTTCAACTAACATTTAGTGAAATGGTAAGTTGGTGGTTCAACTAACATTTAGTGAAATGGTAAGTTGGTGGTTCAACTAACAATTAGTGAAATGGTAAGTTGGTGGTTCAACTAACAATTAGTGAAATGGTAAGTTGGTGGTTCAACTAACATCTTGTGAAATGGTAAGTTGGTGGTTCAACTAACAATTAGTGAAATGGTAAGTTGGTGGTTCAACTAACATTTAGTGAAATGGTAAGTTGGTGGTTCAACTAACATTTAGTGAAATGGTAAGTTGGTGGTTCAACTAACATTTAGTGAAATGGTAAGTTGGTGGTTCAACTAACATTTAGTGAAATGGTAAGTTGGTGGTTCAACTAACAATTAGTGAAATGGTAAGTTGGTGGTTCAACTAACATTTAGTGAAATGGTAAGTTGGTGGTTCAACTAACATTTAGTGAAATGGTAAGTTGGTGGTTCAACTAACAATTAGTGAAATGTTAAGTTGGTGGTTCAACTAACATTTAGTGAAATGGTAAGTTGGTGGTTCAACTAACATCTTGTGAAATGGTAAGTTGGTGGTTCAACTAACATCTTGTGAAATGGTAAGTTGGTGGTTCAACTAACAATTAGTGAAATGTTAAGTTGGTGGTTCAACTAACATTTAGTGAAATGGTAAGTTGGTGGTTCAACTAACATCTTGTGAAATGGTAAGTTGGTGGTTCAACTAACAATTAGTGAAATGTTAAGTTGGTGGTTCAACTAACATTTAGTGAAATGGTAAGTTGGTGGTTCAACTAACAATTAGTGAAATGGTAAGTTGGTGGTTCAACTAACATTTAGTGAAATGGTAAGTTGGTGGTTCAACTAACATTTAGTGAAATGGTAAGTTGGTGGTTCAACTAACAATTAGTGAAATGGTAAGTTGGTGGTTCAACTAACATTTTGTGAAATGGTAAGTTGGTGGTTCAACTAACATTTAGTGAAATGGTAAGTTGGTGGTTCAACTAACAATTAGTGAAATGTTAAGTTGGTGGTTCAACTAACATTTAGTGAAATGGTAAGTTGGTGGTTCAACTAACAATTAGTGAAATGGTAAGTTGGTGGTTCAACTAACATCTTGTGAAATGGTAAGTTGGTGGTTCAACTAACATTTAGTGAAATGGTAAGTTGGTGGTTCAACTAACATTTAGTGAAATGGTAAGTTGGTGGTTCAACTAACATCTTGTGAAATGGTAAGTTGGTGGTTCAACTAACAATTAGTGAAATGGTAAGTTGGTGGTTCAACTAACATTTAGTGAAATGGTAAGTTGGTGGTTCAACTAACATTTAGTGAAATGGTAAGTTGGTGGTTCAACTAACATTTAGTGAAATGGTAAGTTGGTGGTTCAACTAACATTTAGTGAAATGGTAAGTTGGTGGTTCAACTAACAATTAGTGAAATGTTAAGTTGGTGGTTCAACTAACATCTTGTGAAATGGTAAGTTGGTGGTTCAACTAACATTTAGTGAAATGGTAAGTTGGTGGTTCAACTAACATCTTGTGAAATGGTAAGTTGGTGGTTCAACTAACAATTAGTGAAATGTTAAGTTGGTGGTTCAACTAACATTTAGTGAAATGGTAAGTTGGTGGTTCAACTAACATTTAGTGAAATGGTAAGTTGGTGGTTCAACTAACATTTAGTGAAATGGTAAGTTGGTGGTTCAACTAACAGCTTGTGAAATGGTAAGTTGGTGGTTCAACTAACAATTAGTGAAATGTTAAGTTGGTGGTTCAACTAACATTTAGTGAAATGGTAAGTTGGTGGTTCAACTAACATTTAGTGAAATGGTAAGTTGGTGGTTCAACTAACATTTAGTGAAATGGTAAGTTGGTGGTTCAACTAACATTTAGTGAAATGGTAAGTTGGTGGTTCAACTAACAATTAGTGAAATGTTAAGTTGGTGGTTCAACTAACATCTTGTGAAATGGTAAGTTGGTGGTTCAACTAACAATTAGTGAAATGGTAAGTTGGTGGTTCAACTAACATTTAGTGAAATGGTAAGTTGGTGGTTCAACTAACATTTAGTGAAATGGTAAGTTGGTGGTTCAACTAACAATTAGTGAAATGTTAAGTTGGTGGTTCAACTAACATTTAGTGAAATGGTAAGTTGGTGGTTCAACTAACATCTTGTGAAATGGTAAGTTGGTGGTTCAACTAACATCTTGTGAAATGGTAAGTTGGTGGTTCAACTAACAATTAGTGAAATGTTAAGTTGGTGGTTCAACTAACATTTAGTGAAATGGTAAGTTGGTGGTTCAACTAACATCTTGTGAAATGGTAAGTTGGTGGTTCAACTAACAATTAGTGAAATGTTAAGTTGGTGGTTCAACTAACATTTAGTGAAATGGTAAGTTGGTGGTTCAACTAACATTTAGTGAAATGGTAAGTTGGTGGTTCAACTAACATCTTGTGAAATGGTAAGTTGGTGGTTCAACTAACATCTTGTGAAATGGTAAGTTGGTGGTTCAACTAACAATTAGTGAAATGTTAAGTTGGTGGTTCAACTAACATTTAGTGAAATGGTAAGTTGGTGGTTCAACTAACATCTTGTGAAATGGTAAGTTGGTGGTTCAACTAACAATTAGTGAAATGTTAAGTTGGTGGTTCAACTAACATTTAGTGAAATGGTAAGTTGGTGGTTCAACTAACAATTAGTGAAATGGTAAGTTGGTGGTTCAACTAACATTTAGTGAAATGGTAAGTTGGTGGTTCAACTAACATTTAGTGAAATGGTAAGTTGGTGGTTCAACTAACAATTAGTGAAATGGTAAGTTGGTGGTTCAACTAACATTTTGTGAAATGGTAAGTTGGTGGTTCAACTAACATTTAGTGAAATGGTAAGTTGGTGGTTCAACTAACATTTAGTGAAATGGTAAGTTGGTGGTTCAACTAACATCTTGTGAAATGGTAAGTTGGTGGTTCAACTAACATTTAGTGAAATGGTAAGTTGGTGGTTCAACTAACATTTAGTGAAATGGTAAGTTGGTGGTTCAACTAACATTTAGTGAAATGGTAAGTTGGTGGTTCAACTAACATCTTGTGAAATGGTAAGTTGGTGGTTCAACTAACAATTAGTGAAATGTTAAGTTGGTGGTTCAACTAACATTTAGTGAAATGGTAAGTTGGTGGTTCAACTAACATTTAGTGAAATGGTAAGTTGGTGGTTCAACTAACATTTAGTGAAATGGTAAGTTGGTGGTTCAACTAACATCTTGTGAAATGGTAAGTTGGTGGTTCAACTAACATTTAGTGAAATGGTAAGTTGGTGGTTCAACTAACATTTAGTGAAATGGTAAGTTGGTGGTTCAACTAACAATTAGTGAAATGTTAAGTTGGTGGTTCAACTAACATCTTGTGAAATGGTAAGTTGGTGGTTCAACTAACATTTAGTGAAATGGTAAGTTGGTGGTTCAACTAACATCTTGTGAAATGGTAAGTTGGTGGTTCAACTAACAATTAGTGAAATGTTAAGTTGGTGGTTCAACTAACATTTAGTGAAATGGTAAGTTGGTGGTTCAACTAACATTTAGTGAAATGGTAAGTTGGTGGTTCAACTAACATTTAGTGAAATGGTAAGTTGGTGGTTCAACTAACAGCTTGTGAAATGGTAAGTTGGTGGTTCAACTAACAATTAGTGAAATGTTAAGTTGGTGGTTCAACTAACATTTAGTGAAATGGTAAGTTGGTGGTTCAACTAACATTTAGTGAAATGGTAAGTTGGTGGTTCAACTAACATTTAGTGAAATGGTAAGTTGGTGGTTCAACTAACATTTAGTGAAATGGTAAGTTGGTGGTTCAACTAACATCTTGTGAAATGGTAAGTTGGTGGTTCAACTAACATCTTGTGAAATGGTAAGTTGGTGGTTCAACTAACATTTAGTAAAATGGTAAGTTGGTGGTTCAACTAACATCTTGTGAAATGGTAAGTTGGTGGTTCAACTAACAATTAGTGAAATGGTAAGTTGGTGGTTCAACTAACATTTAGTGAAATGGTAAGTTGGTAGTTCAACTAACATTTAGTGAAATGGTAAGTTGGTGGTTCAACTAACATCTTGTAAAATGGTAAGTTGGTGGTTCAACTAACAATTAGTGAAATGTTAAGTTGGTGGTTCAACTAACATTTAGTGAAATGGTAAGTTGGTGGTTCAACTAACATTTAGTGAAATGGTAAGTTGGTGGTTCAACTAACATCTTGTAAAATGTTAAGTTGGTGGTTCAACTAGTTAAGAGAGCAGCACAACAAGGAGGTACTCACCAACAATCATGTCCCGTCCATCAACTAGTCCAGCCTCCACCAGCTCTCTAGACACACTGTCAGCTGTATCTGGGAGGATTACAGGCTTCATTATTTTTATTATTAAGTGTTACAGATTTGATCAAAGGGGAGAGAAAGATTTGATGGCAAATGGCAGGATTACAGATTTGATTAAACAAATGACAGGATTACAGATTACAGGATTAAACAAATGACAGGATTACAGATTTGATTAAACAAATGACAGGATTACAGATGCGATTAAACAAATGACAGGATTACAGATGTGATTAAACAAATGGCAGGATTACAGATTACAGGATTAAACAAATTTAAACAAATGGGAGAGTTACAGATTTAAGGCTGAAATCCCAAGAGGAAGAGGAAAGTAAACTGGCCATGGAAATCCTGGAAAAGGACAGTAGATGATGAGACATGGGCCACAAAGGAAAGTCAAACATTAACAGGTGACTAGTAACTTGTAGGACATTAATGGCAACATGCAAAGGGAGGTGCATCACATTTTTTTACATTTACATTTGACTACACAGGGATGTGACTAGACCACAGAGGTCATTTCTGTTAGGGTTTTTTCAACTTCTAAAAAAGTCATCAAAAAAAAAAATCAATGCAGCTCAAACAGAAAATCAGATTTCTACCAAAAATCTGAAAAGTCACATCCCTGAAAGCAATACAAGACTGAACAAATACCTTGTCCAACCTTGTAATCAAACCTAATATCATTCAGCTCGCGTTTTTCATTTCTGAAATAAAGACACACAAAAAAAAAGTTAAACAAATGCACCATTAATATTTCAACTCCAATTCACTCACAAAATATATTTTGGAGTAATTTGGTGCAAATATATAGTTTTTGGCAAATCAATATTTGTTTGTTTATTTTAGAATGTTTTAGTAATTGCTTTTCAAACCTCAGTAATTTCAAAACTAAGTAAACCATACTTTTTTTCTGCATAAGTGTGCTTTTTAACACAATATAAAACTAAAATGATTTTCTTCTGATGAATAAAACATGAATTGTAACATGTTCCACTAAAATGCCAACCCAGTATTGCTATGAGCTGGTTTCCTACACTATGTGCAAGATTTAGTCATCTTTAAGAATGATTATTTTAATTCTAATGAGTTGTGCTTTCACCTTAAGCGCAGCACCATATTCCTAGCTGGTTTATCTTCCAGCTTAGCACCATCTGGCGAGCTCTTGGATTCTGGAGATGCTTCTTCTGCTGACTCAACTTCCAGTTTAAGTTGATCTGTCTCAGCTTCATCATCTGAATCAGGCTTACCATCTTCTACAGTAGCTGATCTTATTGGAATGGGTAATTCAGGTAGCTTGAAAGAAAATAATATCTAATATTTAAATAATTAATTTAAAATATAAAGTTTTTAACTTAATCAACTATTGGGAATGATCTAAGAGATCTAAAGTAAACAAGATAAAACAAAAGTGATTTGCTATCTAATAAGCAACAATCCATGAATAAGCACTCACCTGATCTGGGGAAACTTTTACTCTGGGGGACTGAAAACAAAGGCAACACCCAATGAAACAATTTTCATTTTTGTAAATGCGTATACAATATACCTACACACCGTTTAGCACTAATTTTCCATTCAAAAAAAATTTAATGTCTGTTTAGTCAATACCCTACAACTTTACCGGCCAGTAAAATCTAGTGTCTGTTAAGTCAATACCCTACAACTTTACACGCCAGTAAAATCTAGTGTCTGTTAAGTCAATACCCTACAACTTTACCCGCCAGTAAAATCTAGTGTCGGTTTAGTGAATATCTCACCCTTCCTTCAGCCATGGCGGCCTTCCCTTCTTCTGATGTGACATCCATTTCATCATCTGACCATTCCCAGCCTCCATCTTCTGTCTTGTGCAGCCTGCCACTAGACCCAGGCACACGCTTCACCTGCAACATATACAACAACAGCTCTAGGAAACTGGAGGCATCAAAAGGATTAGCTGCATCCAACTGGTAAACAATTTGTAGCAACCTACTACCTTTTGTCCTTTAAGAGCTGGTCCTTCTGCCAACAAACTTTTCTGCAAGTATGTCTTGTCCTGAAAAAAATAAAAATTAAGCGTTAGTTCTTCCTTCACCGTTTTTATCCAACCATAACTCTTTGTTCACAACACTAATTTTTTACCTTAGCTTTCTTAAAAAACTCATGCTTCAATAACTGTTTTGCTGTTGGTCTGAAAAAATGAAGAAAAAATATTGTATCAGTTAACTAGTAGCTACCTAGCTGAAGACTTTCATCTGTCCAGTATATATCTATTGTTTAAAGAATTCAATCTGTCAAATAGGTGACATGGACTTGTATATCTACTCTTACCTTTTCTCTGGATCTTTTTTTAAACAGTCACTAATCATTTTACGGAAAATTTTGCTATAGCCTTTGTACTGGTCTTTATCCTCTGCATTTGTGTCTAGAGTTGGGGGATCATTTTGTAAAGTCAACATTAACACCTACATAGTGAAAATAAAACACAGTTGGGGGATCATTTTGTAAAGTCAACATTAACACCTACATAGTGAAAATAAAACACAGTTGGGGGATCATTTTGTTAAGTCAACATTAACACCTACATAGTGAAAATAAAACACAGTTGGGGGATCATTTTGTAAAGTCAACATTAACACCTACATAGTGAAAATAAAACACAGTTGGGGGATCATTTTGTAAAGTCAACATTAACACCTACATAGTGAAAATAAAACACAGTTGGGGGATCATTTTGTTAAGTCAACATTAACACCTACATAGTGAAAATAAAACACAGTTGGGGGATCATTTTGTTAAGTCAACATTAACACCTACATAGTGAAAATAAAACACAGTTGGGGGATCATTTTGTAAAGTCAACATTAACACCTACATAGTGAAAATAAAACATTTTACAAAATTAAAACAAAATAAAATAAAAGTACAGTGGAACCTCAACATATAAAATGTGATTTTTTTTTAGATCAGAGCAGTCTAGAGAACATACAGTGGAACCTCAACAAATAATATGTGATATCATTTCAATGAAAAAATTGCTTTGAGATACAAACAATGTTACAGAGTCTTGAGGTACCACCATAATAGTAAACATGGCTAAAATAATTCATCAAGCATTGTTAAATACATGTTTATTGTGAGAGGGAATAGGTCATGTTACACTGTGCAGTACCATATACTAAAGCACACTCATGTATGCAGCAGTGTAATGGACACCAACACCAGAAATTACTGAAGAGTTACCTTCATGGGAGGGAACTTGTGATAAGGGGCTGTTCCTGTTGCTAATTCAATGGCTGTTATTCCAAAACTCCAAATGTCTGCTTTGAAATCATATCCAGTCACCTGCAGTTAATATTGGTTTTAAGAAATCATAATTTAATCATATTTTTCCATCTAACATCTTTTTAATTTTTTTTATTACCATGGATACTTAGAAAAGTACAACTGATTGTTAAATATTTGAGCAAAGAAATCAATTTGGCCTAGAGGGAAAAGACAAATTGAGCAATGAAACAATGTGTTAAGTACTTTCCTTTTCAAAAGAGTCCAGCTCTGCATTTCTCTATATCAACCAAGAAAACCGTACTATACCATAGAGGCAAACTCAATCAAGTCTTTACTAACCTGCTCCATTACTTCTGGCGCCATCCAGCAGGGAGTTCCAACAAAAGTATGTCTAACAGATTCTCTGGTCAGATCTTTACCAGTGGCTAACCAAGCACTTACACCAAAATCTAAAGCACATTATAAAGATCATCATGAATTATATATAACCAAGCACTTACACCAAAATCTAAAGCACATTATAAAGATCATTATGAATTATATATAACCAAGCACTTGGAATAAAATGTATTTTTAAAATGTGTCGTGAAGAGTGACTGATAAGACACTACCTGCAACAAAAACAGATCCATCATCCCCAATGAGAATGTTACCAGCCTTTATATCTCTGAAAAAATCAAATTTAAAAAAAAAGCACTTGATATATTTTTTAAAAAAAATACATTTCACCAATACACTGTACACCAAACGCACACAGAAGTAAACAGTTTAACGATATTTAATTGTACTCTTCTTCATTCTTAATTTTAGTGTTGGAAGGGATCCTCTCCAACACAATTAAGTATACATGTAAATTTGTTATATGCCATTTAGGCCATTGACTCTGATTTCAGTCAGCTTTTCTTTTTGGATTTGCTTCCATAGCCTTAGTCCGAACAAGAACAAACTACAAGGCAGCAGTTGTTTGATTTTGGAGTTGTCTCTCCAGCTGTCCCCAGCTAACAAGCCTCATCTGCCCGGGGGTTCGGAACTTAAGACTTTACGGTTTAGCAACCGTGAGCTTTACCAACTTGATCATGCCGACCCCTGTACTAAATACCACCCACATTTTTCACTCATCTAATTGCAGTGAGAGTGGGTCAACATTTTGCCATAATTTCTGGTGTTTCATAGTACATGTTTAACTAGTAAGTTACTTTTGGCAGCAATGTTGGAAAGTAAAATCTAAGATAGCTAGTCTATTATGCATCCAGCAGTTTAGAGCCAGTGGCAGCAGATCATCTTGTTGAATAGACCAGAGGTTAGTAGTTCAAGTGGACAGTCCAGTCAGTTGCAGGACCAGTTCATAACTTAAGAGTTAAACAATATCCAGGACAATATCAACACTTAAATGTTTATCAGTATCTGACCACTGGCATGAAAATAACAACAATTACCTGTCTATCTGACCACTGGCATGAAAATAACAACACTTACCTGTCTATCTGACCACTGGCATGAAAATAACAACACTTACCTGTCTATCTGACCATTGGCATGCAAATATCAACAATTACCTGTCTATCTGACCACTGGCATGAAAATAACAACACTTACCTGTCTATCTGACCACTGGCATGCAAATATCAACAATTACCTGTCTATCTGACCACTGGCATGAAAATATCAACACTTACCTGTCTATCTGACCATTGGCATGCAAATATCAACACTTACCTGTGTATCTGACCACTGGCATGAAAATAACAACAATTACCTGTCTATCTGACCATTGGCATGCAAATATCAACACTTACCTGTGTATCTGACCACTGGCATGAAAATATTCTAATCCTTTCAAAACTTCTTTTAGCACAGTAGCAATAGAAGCTTCATCTAAAACTCCGTTTTTTCCATAGCCTGACCTCAAGCGTGATTTTATGATGTCTAGCATTGATCCTATAGAAATATAGCACTATAGTAACAAGAGAGAAATGTGTAGGAACTATAGCAATAATGTAATAAAACCCACATTTGAGTCAACATAACGTCATTCAATTGCTTATCAACTCGTCTTTAATTTTGTATAAGCTTTCTTTTCCCAAAAATTGTCCACTTGGAGACTTTAAAACAAACTCTTCCACACTTAAAATATCTTTAAAATCAAATCAAATACCAGACTAAATAGAAAATTAATTATTAACTTAAAGGACAACAAGTTTTTCTATTTCATTAGACTAATATAGTAAAATTTGAAATTTTTTCTGAACGTATTTTTATATTTAAGCAAATATTTAAAATCTGCCCTGGTCCAGAAAAATTTCAAATTTTGATTGAAGCATACCAGTGGAATAATGGTATTGTGCCATTTCACCAAGATGAAAACATGAATGTTCACAACACTTATTTCTTACTGGAAACTTATTTCTCTTGCAATAATCTCTCTTATATCTAGAGTGAATACAATCAAACTACAAATCACCTCCACACAATTTCATCACAACCCAGAGCTCTTCTTTAACCACAAATGATGTGTAGTAGCATACCACATTCTCATGCTTGCACTGGCTCATGGCTCGAATCTCTTTCTACAAAATCAAAAGAATTCAAACTTAATAGATTTAAAAGTAAGCTAGAGGATTAGATGACTAGATTTGACATTGATTAAAACATGTTTTTGTTCATTTCATTTTATGAGTAGCCTTACTTTTTAAAATGTTATATTTTAAGAACTGAAGTTAGGCCATCTGCAAACAAAAATTTGAAACTATTTATTGACTTTGAAGTTACATTAGTATTTACATATTTGATTAACACTGCCCTGTGAAAGTACACTGGACTCATGTCTATTCAGTTCAATTTAAACAATACTTATTGCCCTTACATGAGGCTTGCAACAAACCAAATTATCTAACAAGATTAAATAGATGAAAAAACATACCAGTAACTCTTCGACTGTGGTGTTGCATTTCTCTAAGTTAATACGCTTGATAGCACATTTTTCATTACGAGGTTTACACATAGCTGCTTGGACAACAGCCGTTGCACCAGCACCTAATCATTCAAAACATTATTTCAACTAGTATATTTCCATTTTGCAACTGAGTATTTTTATGGTTTAATAAACTTCTTACTTGGGGGAAGTGTAGTAATGCAGAATAATTTATTTTGCCTTTTTTTCCTCTAACAAATAAAAAAGGTCAGTAGCATGCTAATTCTAAATATTTAAACTCTGTCAAAATAGCCAGGTTAGGCTCACCAGAAAAATGTGTCGCTGTCCAGGACATACAATTGTCAATTAGAATATAATTAATGCTTAAGTTATATAACAAAGGCTGTGCACAAAAATAACCTTTCTCTGACACCAAAGTTTGTCAAAGATTGATAGCTTTTAGAAAGAAGTAGGTCAGTTAATGATCTGACAGTTCAAGCACATGAAATCTGTAAAGGAATGCTTCTCACTTCTGGCCTTCCTTTTGTTGCAATATTTTCTCATTTTTATTACTTATGAGGAATCCATTTTTGAAAAGTAAATCAGTCAGAACAAAATATCTTTTTGCGCAGCACATTTTTTATAGTGAATAAAAATAATAACTGTACATCTGGCTTAGTATTTCTAAAAACATCTTTTAAGACATTTTATCCTGATATCCAGTTAACACATTTGAAACTTTTACTAGACTTCTCAGTTAGGCTTTATAATAACACATTGTCATAAAAAGACACCCCAGCCCTACAAATGACACTACACCTCAGCCTACAACACCTCCCCCTCTAAATAGGAGTTTTTTTGTTTGTTTTTTAAGTCGATTGTTTTCTGAAATATTAACTGAGTACACAAAGAACATATCTTAATTTCTATTAAATTATTTTAAATCTACAAAAACATTTTTTAAAACGCTAAATAACAACTACAATTCAGTTTCTAACATAACTTTTTTTAATTGCAAAAGTGTGACATCACGCTTTGCATTCTAAACACCCCCCCCCCCCCCAAGGTGTGTGACATCATAAATTAGGTTATTTTAAAACAAAATATTAAAGTCTTAATTAGTAATTAGAAGGCTTCTACTATTTAACTATTACTATTACTGGTAAACTAACTATAGATCTAGTCCAGTCACGTCTCAAAAGAAAGGCTGACGCAACATTTTAAGAGTATTTCATCAATGTATTTTTAGACGCATGACCTTGTTTTCTAAAACTGTGTTATTTAAATGTAAACAACGTCAGTATTTTATTTCTTGGATCCTAGTCGTTAGGGCTCGGTTTGTCCACACTACCACCCAGATGTCCCATGCCTTGAGTGTACATTAATCACCCTCACTAATAGTGAAGTAAAATACACCTCAGTGATAGCCTAGTTGTCAGGGGTGTCACAGGGCCTTCTTGTCAGCCACCTGTTACTCTAAAGCAATCTCATCCAGTTACTGTATTCATTGATTGCTTAATATTTTACATAAAAGAAGTTTATGTTCCTCTAAAATAACAATGGAAGTCTTGTCTAAATGCAATTTAATGCTTAACTTATAAACACCTTTAAAAAAAAAAATTTAAATGTAATAAAAGGGGCAATTAAGATTTATTTTAACATTAAGCTACTGGCCTAGTTGTACTCTTGTTTTCAATTTTAAATTATTACTTATATAAGTTATATTCTTTTAAAGATAAGCATGGTTAAAGTGTAAAGAGCCTAGATTTAAATTAATTGTAATCTGAAAATTTTAGTTTGTTCTAGTGATGGAAAATTAAATTGACCAGATAGATAAGGTGATATTTTAAAAAGTGTTGTAGAATTAAAACTTGTAAAAAAATTAAATTTACAATTTTGATACCCAAACCACATCGTTATTTATACTTTTGGAATAACTGAAGATTGTAAGGTGTTCATGCAAAAAATGAAGTCATGTTTTCTTTTGACGATTTTTACCTCCCAACTCCCCTCCTTACAAAAAGCCAGACTCCACACTAAAATGACGTCACACCTCAGCCAACAACCACCCCCACAAAATTGCATTTAAATTTATTTTTTTAACATTGATTTTTTTTTCTAAAATATTGACTGAGCTAAGTTAACATAGGGTATTTTAATCAATTTCTATTACAATTTATTATGACAGTATTCTAAAAGGCGAAATAACGGATAAAATTTGGTTTTTAACATTACTTTTTAAAATGCAAAAGTATGACACCACACTATCTGACCCCCACCCCCTCATCACGCGTCACAAAATTATGGACCACCCCCCCTTCCCCACGAGTGTGATGTCATTTAAGGGAAGACCCCATTATTAAAAACTGTCTGTATCGAATTTTTTCTTCCAAAAAACAAGACATGGCCTGGGTCATATCTTCACATGCGTTTTTAAATAGTAGGCCTTGGTTATATCTAGCATACGTAATAGTAATTACACAGCAATTTGATATTGGGGAAAAATAAAAATGACGTCACAGTCAAACAAGTAGTACCAAACACGTACTTGGGGCCATGTTGAAGTCACAAGAGCCACCGTTAATTCAAGGAGGGGCGGTTATCTAGTCCTAATACTCACCTTTTGCAAGGATTTCAATATTAATTTGAGATTGCGCAATAAATAGAATTAGAAGCAGAGAGAAACAGTAGATTTGGGCGAGTTAAAAACTGTTAGATAAATTAGGCTTTAGACTACTGTGCATGAGAGATTAACTGTAAAGAAACCATGCTTAAGAGAAGTAAGTTTCATTTGAAGAGCGGAATTATTTTGAATTACTTTTTTTGTGTTTTTGATTAACAGAAAATATCAGCTGAAAATGTGGACTAAAAAATTGCATTGGATTGTCAGCTTGACCTAAGTACTGTTATACTCAATTTAAATAGGAATATGCGGTATGCCCATGTGGGGTGTTTCCATAAGATTAATTTCCGTTGATTTTTTTCCTAATTTTTTAAAACTTTGTAAAAAAAAATTTAAATTTAACTGAAAAGGAAAAATTGGATTTCCGCTAAAAATTGAAAAGTCATATTCATGTATAATGTATGTTGTCCATAAATGACATCACATTTCTGTAGGGGGGGAGGGGTTAGTAATTTTTGTGATGATGTGTGACAGTGGGTAGTATAGTAGGAGATGTATTAATTGTCAAAAAAAAAGCCAATTTTTACTGAGATATTCCATATAATAAAAGTTTGACAGCAGATTTTGTATTGCCTTTAAAGACATTAGAATGAAAATTTTAGGGGGGGGGGGGGGGGGGGGGTGACCCTCTTTATTAATATTGCTTTTAACCATTTTTCACAACCACTGCAATTATTTTTTCTAAACCTTTTACTGATATGATAAGCTTGTTCCTAGTGAATTTTTATTAAAAATACAAGGTATTTAAAAAGTTAGAGATTTTTGTTCACATCCAAAAAACAAGGGTCACAGAAAATTGGGAAAAAACAATAAAAAAAAACCAAGAAAATTAAATATGCTAAAAATTCATAACTTTGTAACTATTTGTAAGCTGAAATTAAAATGAAAATATCTTTGTTTCTGGCTAAATGAGCTCATATAAGATGGGGCTATTAAATTTTTTTTAAGTAAAATTTTATCCATAGAGATGGATTCTACTCATTAATTAAACTATATAATAGGCCGATACTAAAATATACTTACTTAACAAATAACTAGTTTAACTATCTAATAGATCTAGAATTGAATTCTATATTTAGATTAGTTTAGTTATTTTAGCAGTAGCTTTCCTATGATACTCAGTAGACTGGTCTATAGAGATTGATATAGATCTATATTTTTATATACTATATACTAGGTACTAGGATAAATTTTCAAAATTGGGTTTTTGTGGAAACAACTACTACAGTTAAAAGGAGCAGAAAATTACAATAACAGAACAGTTTTCATTTTTGATGTAGCTCAAACGGTTAAAAAGTTATGATTTTTTTTCGTATTAAAAAAAGCGTTTTTTTTAACATAGGATTTTTTTCAATTTCTGTGTTAGAATTTTTTTTAAGCGTTTACTAAAATTGTCATAGCCTGTAAACCGTGTGATCAAATTTGTTATAACTTTGTAGTAACTTAAGTTATCATATATGTTAACATAATAAAAAATAAAAAGAGAACTTCATAGGTAGAATTCTAAAAAAAACTGGAGGGGAGGAGGGGACCCCCTTGTTTTTGCATTCACAGTGCTTTCATACAATCACAGTTTAAAGTTAAACTATTTGAAATATCAAGCTGAAAATTGCTCAGAATGTGTGGCTATGGATGAGATCATTAATACCATCAAAATATTGATCATAATTTGAAAGTTTTTTGTTCAAAGAGCAAATGAGCTGATAAATTATGCATTTTTACAAAAACCGAAATCTGGTTAGTGTAAAATGGAAAATGATGCCAAATTTGAACTTTTAAGTATTTATGTCTCAAAATTGGCCTGATTGTAGTTAACCCTAAACCTAAATAGATACAATCAAATTGTATGTTTTAGTTATATATGTTTGCCTAAAATAGTGGGTGGAAGAATGTACCCCTCTATATTTTTAACACCGAAACTTTTTACACAACTCAAAATTAACTCAAACTATTTAAAATATCAAGCTGAAAACTGATCAGAATGAAGTTCTGTAAGTGTGTCTGTTAATATTATATAAATATTGATATTGGTAAGTTTTATTAATGGTTATATGTGAATTCTAATTTTTTTTAATATATGAAACCATATTTTAAACTATTGTAATTTGTTTTAGAAAATTAACGATGAACAAGTTATTTATTTCCATCAAAGAAATTTAATTTTCATCACTGTTTAATATTACATTGTTCTTCCTTTGCCTGTGCTGTAGAATTGCAGTTTCTATCTGGAATAATGAACATTACTTTAGTAACATGTCATTAAAATAAATGAAACATAACTAATTAGTAAACTGACCAACCACTGTAGACATTAAGATCGACTTATTAAAATTCCCGACAAACCCCTTGACATCATTAATGACATATTGTGCGTGACAATGACTCCCGTCATTAATGCTCACGTCAATATGTGCGTGACAATGACTCCCGTCATTAATGCTCATGGCAATCTGTGCATGACAATCACTCCCGTCATTAATGCTCACGGCAATCTGTGCATGACAATCACTCCCGTCATTAATGCTCACGGCAATCTGTGCATGACAATCACTCCCTTCATTAATGCTCACGGCAATCCGTGCGTGACAATAACTCCCGCCATTAATGCTCACGGCAATCTGTGCGTGACAATGACTCCCGTCATTAATGCTCGCGTCAATATGTGCGTGACAATGACTCCCGCCATAAATGCTCACGGCAATCTGTGCGTGACAATGACTCCCGTCATTAATGCTCACGGCAATCTGTGCATGACAATCACTCCCGTCATTAATGCTCACGGCTATACAGTTCTAGAATCTAGCTCTCGTCAAAATGGCTCAAAATAAACGCCGTAGATAAAAAAAAAAGAAAACTAATTTTGTTAGTATTCAAGATCTAAAAAGTCCACAACATTAAAGAAGAATTCAAATAAACAGGACTACTGCGTTTACAATCAGAACAGAGCGTTGAAAACTTGGAATACTGTTTTAAATCCTTCATTATAAACTACGGTAAACGATCTTCCATAAGTGACGTCATTAACCCTCTCCCTATCCTCATTGGTACACTACGTCACCTTTCTTAACCCCAACCCTCGATGCTCATGTAGAACAATGTCAACCTCTGGTCAACGCGTCGTTCAGTGACGTCAGAGGACTGAGGACAGATTCCCGGTGAACGCAGTTAATTGGGGGGGGGGACCATAACCAACAATAATAATGTCAGTTTCGCGTGTTGGTTTAGTATTTAGTAGTGGGCCATCCATACAATAGATCTACATGACGTCACGGAACTGGAGTCCACCGTACTTACTCAACCCCCCCCCCTCCCAACACCCATCTCCTATGTGCAACACATCATCCAAAACGTTATGCCCTCTCGGTCTCAACCTTAAAACCGACCGCTAAATGTATGCGTATATGACAGCATTTCAGATAATAAAATATATAGGCCTAAATAAAGAGTCAATGGGAAATGTGCTATTATTTTCTAGAACTGTCAATTCAAACGATATAGTGATATTAATTAAACAAAGTCTATACTAAATAATAAAAAAAATAACTGAATACAGTGTAAATTGAAAGTCATATTTAATAAGTCGGTAGTGTTGTTAGCGTGATCGGGCTAGGCCTCTCACGGTACTTCCGGCTTTCCTTTCGTTTTGAGCCGTAACCATCAGAAATGGCGAAGTACATACCTTTTTAGGGAGTGAACCATTAACAATGGGAGCAACTTAGAACTCTAAATTAATAAAGATAATACGTAGAAATGGTCCCTTTGTTTGATTCTCGACATAAAGTGCGCGTGTCTTCAATAGTTTTTTTGTAATGAATAAAATAAACTTACCTTATTTTCAAAGAATAACTCCTCTTTTTTGGGTCCAGAAGAAAAAACAAAAAAAAACCAAACAAGCTTGATATCCATTTTTCTCCTTAAAACAATCATCACAAGAAAAATGATCACACGGAAGCGGCGAATTAAGCAAATTTTCGAACATCGTCACTCGCGCCATCGCCGAAAACGCAACAGCCTGGTAACGGGAGAAAAATGACGCCTCGGACGCCGCGGCGCGAGCGTAATCCTAGTACCTACTATATACAATAGTAACTAAATTTTTTAAAATTAGTACTAGATCTAGATTTCTAGATCTATAATTATAAATTAACTATAAGTATTAAGTAGGCCTATACAAGTATACTTGTCGGTAATCCCTTAGTTTAGCGTCGGTTATTATTCCGGAATCGTATAGCAGTAAAAAACAGTAAAACAATGCCAAAGTCTGTCACACACTTCCGGAATTCACCGGAAGTACTGTAAACCATACTTTATTTGGCGTCATCTTTTATTTTTATACAGAATGTTTAAATTTTGGATAGATTTATTTTTGTAATCATTTTTACATTTTGTAATCATTTTTACTATTTTCGTAATCTAGATTTTTTTACTTGGTCTAGCAGCTAGATATCTAGCTAGATTCTAGATCTAGATCTAATTAATTAATGGTCGCAAATCCGCTGCAAGCCAAAAACATTAAATTATTACATTTGACTTCATTATTTATATTAATATATGTTTTTTTTTTTATTTTTAGATCTACTAATTTAAATCTACTATTATATTTATTATTGTTTCCTTTAGACTTTAGTCGATTAAACTTAAAAAATTAAAACATTAATTTACTACAATCGACTTTCAATTTATTTATATTTCAATGGTCAAATAAACCATGGTTTACCGTAACTCTAGTTACCGAAACTCAACAAACATTACCGGATAATTTCCGACGCTAAACTAAGGGATTACCTACTTGTCTATACTCTATACTATACACTATAGTGTGATATAGTTATTAGTTAGTTAGTAGGCTATAGATTCTAGTAGGCCTACAGTTTTATACTTTTATAAATTTATAGTAGGGCCTATTATAATAAATAAATAGTATAGTAAAGTTTTAAAACATTTTATTTTTACCTATGACTCCCATGAGTTCGTAGTCATCTTTGTCGTTTGACCAAGGAGTTACACCCTCACTTGTTGTTACTGCCATAGCTGACAATAACTGATAGTCCTTAGCACTCTAGTGTATATTTTTTAAGAGATGAATAAATTAAAATTTTAGTTAAATTAAGCTTAGTTTTATTATGTTTTAAACTACATGAACGTACAACAAAATTGGGTAACACATTTTTAGAATTGGCCAGGTAATAATAAATAAAAACATTTGCAGACAAGAATAGTTAGAATCTAGTTTCGTAATCATTTTTCTATTTACATGAACAAGTTTCAAAAAGTTATATGTAAAGTAATTAACACGTAGATCTAGATCTAAATCTATTAGCCTGTTGTATTTTAGGTAATGCTGTAGAGAATATAGACTCTATATAAAAATAGAATACTGTTAATAGTATTTCAACATTATACTTAAGGAACCTGTTGACAACAAACAATAGTGATATTTCACACAACCCATAGACAGAACATTATCTGGAGTTATCACTTACATTTTCGACCATTTTCTTAAAAGGTTTTGTCTGTAGACTGACTTCGTTTTCTTTAACAATAAATCTGTTGTAGCCAAACAATACGCTAAATGATCCTGAAAAGCTAGATCGAATAAAGTAAAGCTCCCTGACCCTTCTTTTATTCAACCTAAGTCTGTGCCGTGACACAGATGTGCAGATTATCTGTCCAAAATACTGACTGAAATTATCTCAAGACGCGCATTTATCAACCCCTTTTGTCTATCACGCAGTCCCTGCCACCCAATAAATTAATCAATGCATGTCGTCTGCCATGAAGGATCTGTACTTATGCTCAGCAGTCTTATGCTATACCCCAACAGAAAATGATTGCCCGCCGCTAGCGCTACGAAAAGTTTAGAATCGCTATCTTACACACTAGTTCAACCTTCTTGCTGTGCAGCAACAAATAACAACAACAAAAAAGCGAAAAAAGATATCATGTTTTATGTATTAGGCTATAACGAAATTCAAATATCCTATACTTTGCAGACAAAGTGTTCGCGCACTCGGCATGGTGTTAAATCAATATTATCGGGCTATATGGGGAACACGGGTTTTATCACTTAAAAATAAAAATTGAATCTAGACTAGCTGAGTTTTCATCTGACCTAACCATTCAACCTTTCGAAGCAATCGCTCCCAGTGTTTGTTCCAGACTTTTCTCCGGGGGGAGGGGGGGTGGCACTTGAAATTTGGGGGGGGGGGGGGGCGGACGGTAGACTTTCTTCGTGGGGGGGGGGGGCGGACACTGTTAAATGTATGTATTTTCATTATAAATTCCCATTTCGTCCCCCCCCCCCCCTGGAAGAAACTCTGATCGCTCGTCGCATATGTATTATCCATGACAAGATATGCAAAGTCCTGAAGCACGATCAGGTTATTAGTTATACTTTGATTTGGTCTTTTGGCTTATAGTAATAAGCGCTCACCCATAAATGACGTCACGCTTTTTTTGGACGATTTTTACCTCCCCTCCGTCACACATCGTCACAAGAAGCCAGACCCCCCCCCTAAAATGACGTCACACCTCAGCCTACAACACCCCCCCTCAAAATCTTGTCTGAACCCTGTCAAAATAGAGTATTTTAATCAATTCCTATTACAATTTATTAAAACCGTTTTCTAAAACGCAAATTAACGTCTAAAATTCGTGTTTTAACTGCAAAAAATGTGACGTCGCACCATCTGAACCCCCTCCCCTCCCCCTCATCACACATCGTCACAAAATTACGGACCCCCCCCCCCCTACGAGTGTGACGTCACTTATTGACGACCCCTAATTACACTTGAATTAGTTTTAAGCTAGTTAAGCTATCGGCCAATGCCTTCGTCGTGTATTGCCGCCAAGGAGCAACTCGCGCCTTACGACCCTTACGTCACACCAGTGGCGGAACTAGAAAAAAAGGACCACCCCGCAAAAAAAAATTCTGGGCCCCCTATAGGCTATACACACACACACACACACACACACACACACATATATAAAAATAAATAAAAATATGATTTATTTTTATTTATTTGTTACAGTTTTAATTTTTTTTGACTGCCTAGGTTTATTAAATATGTTCGATACGTGTCCCAACTTGTCTAGCGGCGAGCCAGACTGCACTATTTACATGTTGTAAATACATTTCTCTGTGTGTTTGCTGTAATATATTTGAAAAAAAAATGCCAAATAATTTTATTATTTTGAAACATTTATGTTTATTATTTATTAATACATTATGACTATAAGTATGTGCTCTAGAGTAAAAAAAGGTTGGGAACCCCTGATCTAGATCTACGTCTAGAACAGTGTTTCTTCCAGACTTTTTTCTCCGGGGGGGGGGGGGGGCGGCACTCGACATTTTCGGGGGGGGGGGGGAGGAAATTAAATTTTCCGGGTGGCTGACACTGGTATAAGTATATATTTCCTATATAATTTCCATTTCGTTCGGGTAGGGGGGGGGTTAGACATGCCTGGAGGAAACTCTGATCTAGAATTAGTTAAAAGAAATCAAGCCTAGGCCGAGACATAACGCAAGACAATTCATTTTGGTCACATGACAATCCGACCCAACCAAAAACTAGAATCTGGATCTAGATGTAGAAACATTCTAACATGGCGGATTAAGTCAAAAAGTTCTAACTTCTTTTTTCTTGACTTCTAGATCTAGATCTAGATTCTACATTTTAACAACGGAATATACGTTTAAATGAACATTAAAATTCAAACAATTTTGCTTGTTGAAACATGCGGATTGGTTCACTTGCAGTACTGGAACTTGAAGATGAGGTTTGTTCAAACAACAAAGTCAGACGACAGAAGACCTCAGTTGAGTTAACTAGGGACTTGGATGAAATTTCAATTTTAAAAAAATAAAAAATATAGTAGCACCAGTTTATAGAGCTCATTCAGACAAGAACAAAGATACTTTTATTTTAATTTTAGCTCAAACGGTTACGAAGTTATGAATTTTTAACGTATTTAATTTTCGGGTTTTGGTAATCTATCGTTTTGGGTACGTAAAATCGCCCGCGACTAGTAATGTGAAAAACAGGTGACTCCTTAAATTTTAATAATTATTTCACATTTTGAGGAGGATTTGTGTTTTGAAAAATACAAAAATGTTTCCTTGTTTCATTTAATTTAATAAATTTATGTACGTGTTTTCAAACAATTGAATTAAAACTTTTCAATAATAAATGAATACTAGCGATGTTTCCAACAGATGCAACCATGCTCATTTACTATAGCAGCCATCTTGTTTAAGTTCTTTCTTTGTTACCTTATAGCGCGAGATCAGGGGAAGGCAACTCTATTTTACAAATGGCTGCTGTTTATATAGGAAATCCTGCTCGCAAACACTGCTGTTAAAAGTTAATTTCTTGCCTAGAGTAAAGTTCCACGCGCGGTTAAAACACCGGTGCGATCATCGCCTGTTTATCGCTTCGTACAATATTTGTTTTGATGTTTTATACGAAACTACCGATATCTGCTGTAAACCTGTCCATTTCTAAATATATCCAGGTCAAATTCTTTTGTTTTTCTCCTTCTGGAAGTCGAGTTTTTAAATTTTAAAGTTTCGAGGTATGACGTCGTAGGCGGTTCTAGTTCCCCCTATGAAAAACACTAGGTCCCGGATGAGATGAATAAAACCAACCAATCAAAGCTTTTTATAACTAGTTTAACTATAAATAGCTTCTACAATATATGCGGGACACTGTACATACGATAGATAAGGCTAATAAAGCAACCTGATAGGTAAATAGGGGTGGCCGCAGCTTGGGTGTCGATTACGGTGGTTTCACATCGCTGCGTAACCAACGACTTGAGCTAGACTAGCCTAGTTCTAGATGCTCTATATTTCAAACTAAGCCTAGAATCTGTATACTTTCTATTTTTTTCTGCTGTTTTAAATTATTTCGATCATCTACTTCTTCTAAATCTAGTTTGTGTCTCTACATACAAGCATATCTAAGCAAATGTTACGTTATGTCTTTTAGTGGTTGTTACGTCCCTTTGTTATGATTATTATAGTTGCGTCCCTTGAGTCATCACTGGGTCAACTTTTAATGTCTTTAATTAATTTAATTAACATGTTTTTAATTATTATTTTTGCAATCTATTAATTAATAATACAATCAACAACACGTTTAAGTGTGTAAAATATTTATTTCAATTATTAAAATTGGATCAAAACGTATACAATACGCTCGTTGGCAAGCAGGTTCTTGCGTACGCAGGCAAAAAAAAAAGGGAAAAAAAATATCGCAAGGAGGGACGTCACTAAAACATGAATATCTTAAATACTATGCGTAGGAATACAAAATGACTCATACATATTACAGTAGAATGGCAGCGGAGTAATACAGTGCTTTCGGTTTGTTTCTGTGTGAAACGGTTATAAAATAGCGCCCGATGAAAATCGGGAATTTGGAATTTTTCGCTATGTGTGACCGCGCGTGGAACTTTACTCTATATTGATATATTTAGCTATTGATTTAGGTTATTTATTCATTTATCTATAATATTTGACACAAATATATCAAAATATACTTCTATTAAAGCCTTGACAATGAGGTAACTTTTTCGTACATTACTAGCCGCGGGCGATTTTACGTACCCAAAACGATAGATTACCCGGGTTTTTTACTTTCTCGATTATACGAAGTAGGCCTATAGAGAAAGTCTTGTAATCGTGCAAAAAAAAAAAAATCGAGATTTTTACAAATCTCGACGTTTTACAACTCAATGACAATTTTGCAATCTTGTCCGTATGTCTGTGTGTGTGTGTGTGTGTCCGTGTGTAAACATGATAACTTGAGTACCGTTACAGCTAGGTTGATGAAATTTCATATAGTAATATAGAGTAAAGTTCCGCGTGTGGTCAAAACCACGGTGTAGTCACATTCCTGTTTATGGCTTCGTATAATATTTGTTTGGATGTTTTATACGAAACTACCAATATCTGCTGTAAACATGTCCATTTCTAAATATATCCAGGTCAAATTCTTTTGTTTCCCTCCTTCTGAAAGATGAGTTTTTAAATTTTCAAGTTTCGAGGTATGACGTCGTAGGCGATTCTAGTTCCCCCGTATGAAAAGCACTAGGTCCCGGATGAGATGAATAAAACCAACCAATCAAAGCTTTTTATAACTAGGTTAACTATAAATAGCTTCTATTTGTGTGCGGGACACTGAAAATACTGTAGTTAAGGCTATTAAAAGAATCTTAGTGGTGAAATGGGGGTGATCACAGCTGGGGTAACGATTTTTGTGTTTTACCCTCGCTGTGGTCACCAATGACTTGAGCTAGACTAGCCTAGATCTAGATGCTCTATATTTCAAGCTAAGTCTAGAACCTATATAATTTCTATTTTTTTCTGTTGTTTTAAATTATTTTAATCATCTACTTCTTCTAAATCTAGTTTGTGTCTCTACATACAATCCAATCGAAGCAAATGTTACGTTTTGTCTTGTTAGTGATTGTTACGTCCCTTTGTTATGATTATAATAGTTGCGTCCCTTGAGTCATCACTGGGTCATCCATAATTTGTAGTTAATAAATTTAATTAACGTGTTATTATTTGGTTTTGCAAATCTATTAATTATACAATCATCAACACGTTTAAATGAGTAAAATGTTTATTTCAATTATTAAAATTGGATCAAAACGTAAAAAATACGCTAGTGATCACAAGCAGGGACAGGTGACCACAGGCAAAAAAAAAGGGGGGAAAAGTAGATCACAAGGAGGTTCGTTACTAAAACATGAATATCTCAAATACTATGCGTATGAATACAAAATAACCCATGCATATTAGAGTAGAATGGCAGTGGAGTAATAAAGTACTTTCGGTTTGTTTCTGTGTGAAACTGTTACAAAATAGCGCCCGATGAAAATCGGGAGTTAGGAATTTTTCGCTATGTGTGACCACACGCGGAACTTTACTCTATAAGTATTTTATCAAAATCGTAGATCCGTATCAACTTTTGAGCGATTTCCGATAACCGGAAGTGGTACTTTTTCTACTTTGAATTTTTCAAAAGCCTATAACTTGAGTACTATTTCAGATAGATAAATGAAATTTGATATGTAAGTAAAAGATCTAATTCTCTACCTTCTATCAAATTTTGAGTAATTTCCGTTGACCGGAAGTACTAATTTACGCTATTTCCGATTTCTCAAAAAACGCATGTGAATTTATAAAGTACTAATAATATTGCGCACTATTACGCACATTTGGTTTTGGTGCTCGCTCGGTGCGCAATTTTGTTTTCTACTAGATTTTATTCTATTTTTAAAAGTTAAAGTAAACAAAAATCATGTCTATATTCCGAGTTGACATCCCACATAGTGTTATATTAGAATATTCGAGAAAGTTTAGGGGAGATCACTCCCGGTTTATTTACTATGGGGTTTTCTCAAGTTTTTGCTTCCCTACTTTTTTGAATGCGAATTAAAATCTCTGTAACTTTTTAAATAGCAGGTATTTTTTAATGAAAATTCACTAAGATCAAGCTTATGATATCAGTAAAAGAGTAAGATAAAAATAATTGAAGTGGATGAGAAAGATCATAAAAAATAATGTTAACAAAGAGGGACACCCCCCCTAAAATTTTTGAATAAGCGTCTTTGATAGGCAACACACAATCTGTTGCCAAATTTTTAATATATTAAATATCTTACTGAAAATTGTCCTAAATGTTGTTTCCATCATTTTTACCACATGGAATATCTTACTGAAAATTGTCCTAAATGTTGCCAACATTGTACCCATTCACAGAAGGTCAAGATATTTCATCCATCTTATATGGTTTTTGTACAGTGTTATTCAAAATTGAAAAGTATTTTATTGTGCGCAACTATTTTCTAGTAAGAATGAGCTACAGTGTTGAGCTGATTTTGAATTACTAGGCTTTTAAGCCTGAAAGTTAGTAAAAATTCAGATATTATTATTTAGGCTACTTCAATATGTACACACTGATTAAATTTGATTCTAAATTTTATGATGAAAATGAGGGGTGAGACTGGGGCATTTCGTTTCTTCAGTATTTCTCCTCACTGTAGTTGCTTAGGAGTTGATTCACATGTTTAGATTCCCTATCTACTTTCAAGACTGTTCCCTGTGATTCTATTTTATTCAGGGCTAAGACTAGTAAAAAGCAACTGAGATGCATACTACAGCAAAAATACAGTAGTATCGTGTACTTCAAATACAGATGAAGACAGAACATTGTACAAGAATTGTAGTAATAAAACTAAAACGAACAAAGTCCTAGAGCTATAAAGAAAATATAGGACTACTAAAATGTTTGAATATTAGTAATATTGGTAATAAAAATTCGCTTGAAAAGCAATCAGAAGGCCAAATGTTAAATATAGAATTACCCTATTCATACATATTTTATAGACCAAATGATAGGCTAATGGAATTTTATATTAGATTCTAGATCTATATCAAGCTTTAAAATTTAAGAAAAATGTGGAAAGTACACATATATAGGTAATATAAAATACAGAACTCATTCAAGTTAACAATATAGATCTATATCTAGGCCATACAATTAAAATGAAACAATAATTCAACTTGAAAAATTTGGCAGAAATCTATTTTTAGACCTAACTCAAAATTACAAAAAAAAATGAATCTAAATAGAAAATATGCGCAAAAAGTCATCAAAAAGTCAAAGTTTTATCAATATAAAATATAATTCTGTAATTTAAAATGATTTTAAAGTCAGATTCGTGTGGATGTTGCTGGATTTACAAATCAATTCAATTGAGAGCAATTGCGTCATTAACAACACAAGTACACTTCCGGTTTTAACCTCTGTCTTTCCCGGTAGCCGTAAAATGGCTTAAGCCTATACTTTCTAAACTATTTATAAAAAAATACCTTGCTATCGATTAACATTATGAAAATGTTCACACATATAGAAAAATGGTGATTATGGTCGGAGGGCTTTTTATTGGCCTTCGTTGTAAGTTTTTATGGTACAAAGAGTTTTACTTACCAAAAGTTTGGCTCCAAATATCCATTTTCACCTTCAACAAAATCTCAAAACAAAAATAATACATAAAAAAAAAAACATACAAAATCCATTTGTTTTTCAGAATCAGTCATCAAATTATCTTTATAATAAAAAAAAAATTCGATCATCACCCGCGACCGCACGGCTAAATTGATGAAACTCGGTATGGGCAGAAAACTCTCGTTTTTAGTGCCTCAAAATCTACGTCATCCAAGTCCCTAGAGTTAACTTACTCACTCATTCTCATTCTCTTACTCTTTAGTTTTAAGTTTATAGAGTCTAGATCTTTCTAGATCTAGAAAGAATCTGGATCTAGGATGGGGGGGGGGGGGGGAACCTTCAATGCATTACATACTAATAGTACAGTAGGCATTTTGATGAAAATCTCAAAATTATTTTTTTATAAAATAAACCGGGAGTGATCTCCCCTCTAAACTTTCTCGAATAGGTAATCTAGGTAAAACTCCATTTTAGCGTATTTTATTCTCCGCTTGTCGTTCACCTCCAGTTGAGCGTATTTTATTATAAAAACCGAAACACACCAAAACATTAGAAAAACACGTTTTATTTAGCGATACTCACTAATTTTAAATTTCGTTATTTTTCGATTTAAACATTACCAATGAAAACTAGAGATCAATCTCTAATCAATCAAATACTTAATTTGTTGATAATAAACTCATTTGGAGCTTAATTACTGATTTTTATTAATTGGCCACTCCCAGCATTGCAAGCCAAAAAATCCGTGACAACCATATGCCTATCTGAAGAGAAGAACTCTGAAGGGTTGACCTTGCAGCTGATTTGATTTTAGCAGAATATGCACAGTACATTTGATTTTATTACCACATTTCTATTCTTATGGACACTGTCTTCGTCAGAATAAAAATCATAAGATGGAATTAGATCTAGATCTATGTTTTTTTAAATATTTGATTTCCTTTTTTTAAAGGAAGGATGTTTAAAAAGGAAAACTAAACCCAGATTAATGCATTTGATGACAAATATGCGTCAATAAAATATGTTTAAGAATAGGCCTATAGAATAGATCTAAACTTTTTAAAGATTTTCTATCCCATGCATGTTTTATTAACTAGTGTAAGTGTTTTAGCGATGCTTAATCAGGGCAATTTATAAAATTCTAGTGATGTCATTGTAAAATGAATCTAACCCTCCTCTCTCACTGGACTTAGGACAGGTGTATTATTCACAAAGTTTCGCCAATGCTCAGTTCGTACTTGTGGTACGATGTCAGTTATATCACACGCACATATATCCCCCCCCCCCCATAATCATGCATAATGCCATTTTAGTTTTAGTATAATCTTTTTGTCGAAAACAAATCATGGCAAAATGTGTGCCGCACCAAAATCCAATAATTTGATTAGATTTATTAGTCATGTCGCGTCATATGTAAAAATAGAATGTATAGCGTTTCCCTAATTGATGATAGTTTTTATAATTTTTTTAAAGTAAAAATATGAATTATAAGTTAAGATTGCAGTTTTTGTAACATGGTATACTTACCCTAAGTAAATATAAAAAGATTTTAATTTTAATTTTTTTACTACCACTATCCTACACCCCTAGGCCTATACAATACTATACATTAATAGAGTCCTTTCATATGACGTCACGTCCGTTCGTGATACCTACGCCCGCCGCCACAGTGGTGTACATCAGACGTAAACACAATCAGCTGTTCGCCAGCGCTGGACATGTTCACCAACGCTGGACGCGTTCACTGTATGTAAAGAACCGCACCCGCGGAAAAGGAAAAATACGTTAAAAAACTTGAACTCTTAGGAATTGAAGATCCTTATACTGTTATTGACAGTTTCGTATAAATAAATATGTGGACAAAATTTCTAAATAAAAATACTGTTAGTAATACTGTTTGCGTTTAGAGTTAAAGTAGCCGAATCTGATCAAATGCAGTTCTCGATACTTTGTTTCAGGTAAGGACAGTAAAATAATAAACTTCATTTTAATTATAAAAGATAACTATTAATAATTAATAAAACAAATATGCTCGACCTTCACAAATACTAATATATAGTAAAAGACAAAGTCAAAAGTAATAGGCTAATAAGAATAATAAGATCTAATAGTAGGCCTAATACCTGGCTCCGCTGGGTAGACATAGAATCTAGAATCTACTTCTTTACTTAAATTTAATTACTTTAGATCTACATTCGATTCAAAATACACCCATAATAAATCAAAAGTAGTCATAATAGGCCTAATAAAGCATTTAATTGTCTCTAAGATCTAAAATCTCGCTCTATTAGTATTATCTAATCATTTTTTTAGCAAACGAAATTTTCTGAAATTGAAATAGATTATATGACTAGACTTAGATCTAGAATCTGCTACTTAAATTAAATTGTAAAAACTTTATACAAGCATGTAGTTGATATTATTGTAGTAGAAGGCTTTAATAAATTACTAAGGCCTAACTACTTTGTTGTCTTTTTACAGCAATATGTATCTGATACTGGACTGAGTTTAATTAAATTCAAATTCATATCTAGTAATTGGTCTACTAAGTTTTTGTAGCCTAGTAGTACAATCTAGATCATACCAGCCAACAACAAATAACCACATTATTATTATTTGGTTAATGATTAGGCTAATTTTTTTTTAAATCCACTGTTTATAAAAGAAACAAATCAAGCTAGAAACATTATAAGTGAGATGGTTTAGAATAATAACAATGGACCCAGTCTACAATTGATACAATTGCAGGTCTACATAGGGCCTACAGTCTAGTAGTTTACAGTAGGCACCTAGTGTGTAGCTAGTATACTAGTGTGTAGCTGTCCAGAGTTAAGATTCTTAATGCCTTAATGCTTTCCCCTGATAAGCCGTGTGTGCTATAAATGACATAACATGACACCGAGGTGAGAAGCGTTGAGGGGAGAGCAGTGGGACTTTCCCTTTTGTTCTCCCTGCTGGGCCCTGAGGGTCAAAATTATATAAGAAATACTATCTCTGTGGGGCTGGGTATCACGGAGGTGAGACATTTTCAGGGGAGGGCAGGGCAGACTCCTCTTTGGTTTTATTGTGGGCTAGATACAGGTGGGGGCAGCCATCGTGAGGGTTGAACGTCAGTATTAATGTGTCTGATCACTTCCCTGCTGGATTATAAGGGTCTTAAATTGTATAACATGCTACCCAGATTGGTTATTCCATGGATTATATTAGCCGTTGTAGTGTGGGTTTTGTAGGAGTTAAGTGGTCTCACGTTTGCTACAGTAGATAACCTCTAATATATTACTGCATTTGATCAGATTCGTCTACTTAAACTCTAAACGCAAACGGTATTACTAAGAGTATTTTTATTTAGAAATTTCGGCCACATATTTATATTATCCACGAAACTGTCAATAACTGTATAAGGATCTTCAATTCCTAAGAGTTCAAGTTTTTTAACGTATTTTTCCTTTTCCGCGGTCGCGATTCTTTACATGCGGTGAACACGTCCAGCGCTGGTGAACACGTCCAGCGCTGGCGAACAGCTGATTGTGTTTACGTCTGATGTACACCACTGTGGCGGCGGGCGTAGGTATCACGTGATTTAGGTCACGTGTTTGCAAGGACTCTATTTTTGTTTTGTTTTGTTTATTGATTGTGATAAATTTTAGCTATCTAAATTCATTTCTAAGATATTTTAATATGCTTCTGTGCTGTTTTATTGAAAAATCTTTTTAAATAATTGAGAAATCTTAAATGTATTAAATGTTAAATTTACTGACAACACAGCATGCTTTGTGTGTTTGATCACATTATTAATTTTACCAAGAAGGCCTACATCACTCAAAAATGACCGTTTTAGCTATTCATTATTTTCCTGCATTGCTAATGAAATATATATTGTCTAACTATTTATACTGTCTGGATATCTTAATGTTGGGAGGGAAATTAAGAAAACCATACAATAGCATTAGCATACTTTGTTTATCCTGACAGATTGTGTGTGATAAGAGAAAGGTGTTTTTGTTGGTGCACCTACAGACATGCTGATGAGAAAGCTATTTCTGTTGCTGCACCTACAGACATGCTGATAAGAGAATTATTTCTCACTAATAGTGTAACTTATTTACTTAAACAATTGAAAATTTCTTTTAAGAAAATATTTTATACCTTCTTGTAGCCACCACTAGTTCAAGCCTGTTTCCATGGAGACCCTGATGAAGTTAGGGCGCTACTATACAAAAGGGAGGATGTGAATTATCAGGTTTGTTATTCAGTAATTTAATAACAAGCCATCTGTAAATTTTTCGTTTGAGGACACTTTACTTTTAAATGCTATAAATGTTGTTGGTGATGGCAGTGAGGAATGGTTATTGAAAGTTTAGCTATTCTATAGCCTTGCTATTAGCAAACTAAAATCCTATATTATTTAGGCTTAAAAGTTATTTAAATGACAGTTACGAGGTTCCATAAAAATTGTTTTTATTAAAAATCATTTACATGACACTGTTAACTGTTTCTTAATCTGACAATGTTGATAAATATTTCTTTACCTGACACTGTGATAAATGTTTCTTTTCTTGACTCTGTTCAGCATACTTTCTAGAGATTTCGCTGTTGTAAATGTTTCTTTACCTGACACTGTGATAAATGTTTTCTTGACTCTGTTTAGCATACTTTCTAGAGATTTCGCTGTTGTAACTGTTTCTTTACCTGACACTGTTGATGAATGTTCTTTTACCTCACACTGTTGAGTTGATCACGTTTTGTTTTATAATTGGTACTGACATGAAAAGCATAAATAATCTCATATCTGATTGGAATACATAACTAGATAACTCTTAACCCTTTAGATCAGGCCTCATGTTGCAGTTATTAGAAATCAATGAAAACGTAATAGGTTATAGGTCATTAGATAGATTAGAACATGTGTAACTGTATAACTTGTTTGTTTGTTTTTTGTTACAAAAGTGTTGATGGATCCTTTGTTGCATAAATGATACATTTGATTATTAGAGAACATGTTAGATCAAATATGATACAAGGGTTACCGTAACTTAAAATGGTGATTCATACTTTGCTCCAAAAACAGTGAGGTTTTACATTTTACACATAATGTTAATGTGCAAAACCTTGATTTTAACAGTTTTGCAAAAACATAATGGTTAAGCTTTGTTAAAGCAAAAAAGAGTCAATTGTTATCATACCAAACACATCAGTTACACATGATAAAGTCTTTGTGGTGATATTGTAATGAGAACCAAAGTGGGCTAAAGATGTTTGACAGCTTTACTTACTTCCCCAGCAACAAGATCCTAATCTCAAACATCACATCCTTACTGACCTCGCCACAGTCACAATCTTTTATTATTATAAACACATTCTACAACGCACATACTCTTGTACCCTTGCAATACACTGAGATACCATTCATAATATTCTATGAAAAATATTTGTCTCTTAAAATGTCAAATATATTTAGTGTAAGGTGACGAAATAAATGATCAGTTATATGCATTTTCACCATTAAAAATGAATGGTTTATCTTACACTTGTTTTTTGTCATTTTAAAAGCTCATTGTTACCTTGGCAACTCAATCTAATTTAGGATGCAGAAAAACGAAGTCCACTTCATGCTGCAGCTTACTGTGGAGAAGCAGAAATAGCAGATTTGTTAATTCTTAGTGGAGCCAGAGTGAACACAAAAGATAATAAATGGTTGACACCATTACATAGGGCCTGTTGTTCTAAAAGTTATGTAAGTTTTTCTTGATAACAAACACCATTGTCCTTCAACATTTTTTTTACCCGTAGCACAATTATTGTTGCAATATTTTATTAGCTAACTAACATCAGTGGAAACTTTTGGAAGTGATTTTATAATTAATAGGAGAAAGGTTAAGTGTTATAAAATGTTGAAGCTGTGCTACTGGAATGTTTAGGAAACAGTTGAAATCTTACTGCGTCAAGAGGCTGATGTGAATGCCAGAGATAAAAACTGGCAAACACCATTACATGTTGCTGCAGCCAACAACGCTGTCAAATGTGCCGAGTCTATCATTCCCCTGTTGACCAATGTAAATGTTTCAGACAGAGCTGGGCGCACGAGCTTGCACCATGCAGCATTTAATGGCCATAAGGAGGTAAAAAAGTTTGTAACCTTGTTAATTTGTTGAAAATTTTTATACATTATTTGTCTTTAAGAAATTTTACTGTTTTTTGTCATAATTCCTTTAATTCTTTCACACTTAGATGGTTCAACTTCTTATTGAAAAAGGAGCTACTATTAATGCGTATGATAAAAAAGATAGAAGAGCAATTCATTGGGCAGCGTATATGGGTCATGTTGAAGTTGTCAAGTTGCTTGTAGACCAAGGTGCAGAGCTTAACTGCAGAGATAAAATGGTAATTGTATGACTGGTTGGTATGTACATCTTTTCAGGGGTGTGACCTTTTCAATATTTTGTGGAAATCTGATTTTTCTGAGTTGTAGTTTTCCTCTGCTAATTACATTTTCTCCTAATTTTTCCTCCTTATTTCATTTACTCCTCATTTCTCTGCAGATTTAAAAAAAAAATTTGCTGATTTTAACGAAGTTTAAAAAATTTGGGGAAAAAAGACCTTGGAGAACAGCAGACATTCGCATTCCACACAATCGTATTCAAATCAAGTACCGTATTATGCTTGTGGTTACTCCATTCAAACGTTGATCAAATACACACATTTCTTTCAATTGGATGATGTTACTAGATAAAGATTAAATCTAGGTCAAGATTCATTGGCAGGGATGTGATTTTTCCAAATTTCTGCAGATTTCCAAATTTTTCCTAATTAGAATTTTCAGTTCTAATTTTGTAGATAATTTTCAATTATTTATTGTTATGACAAAAAAAATTTGGAAAAAAGTATTCCAAATTATTAGAAAAAGTAGATCTCCTGCGGTCGGTTTATTTACAGCTTAACTCGCCTGCATGGTATTTTAGGTAAAGTTTATCTACCGGTATTTAAAAAATGTTATTCACATTTTGTTTTTTAAATTATTAGCTACCGCCTCTACAGTGTCCCGCTACTTTTCATTTAATTTTGTAATCTGAAATTATTTTTGAAATCTTTGCATTAATGTGATTATGTGGAATAGACTACCTCCTCCCCTTCCTTGTAGCAATGGTCGCTGGTTTCTAAGCTTATGTGAACTCACTGTGACCCTGTTTAGATGTTTGATACTGCTTGCTTTGGAGGGGGTGGGATACAAGTGACGTCACCAACTGTTCATACTATGATGCTTCGACCTATGGCATTTGGTTTTTTCTATGATCAAAATGATTATTTTTTGCTCAAATGTGTTTTTTTCCAAGTATTATTTTTAAATCAACCCATCTAACTAAATATATTCTAAATCTAGTTGGCCCTATCTAATTTCAGCTAGTCTGGTTGCTCTCATTGTTCACCACATGAACTAAGACGTTTAAATGTTGAAGCCTTAGATTTACAAAAGATAGACATGGGTTACCTTGTCCATCTTTAAAAACAAGACATTTTCATTAAATTGAAAATGAGTGCAAATTACAGTTAAAATTAAGTTACACTGTTGTAAAGTAATTTCACTTTATAAGAGAAAATTGTAATTTGCAATAGAATACAGAAATTATTTTTAAAAAAGTTATTACTATATTATGAAGCTATTAATTACTACAGTAATGGTATGAAAGTATTTAACTCCAATAAATTATAGCTGCATAAAATGTATAAAGTCTGGTCCGAAAAAGATGCTTATTTTATTTTCAATGTCTGGTCACATCCCTGTCTTTAGTTGCTGCCTAATCTATAAATATGTATGACTGTCTACTGAATAATCTATAAATATGTGTGACTGTTCATTGCCTAATCTATAAATATGTGTGACTGTCCATTGCCTAATCTATAAATATGTATGACTGTCTACTGCCTAATCTATAAATATGTTTGACTGTCCATTGCCTAATCTATAAATATGTATGAATGTCTACTGCCTAATCTATAAATATGTATGAATGTCTGCTAAATAATCTATAAATATGCATGAATGTCTACTGCCTAATCTATACATATGTATGAATGTCTGCTAAATAATCTATAAATATGCATGAATGTCTACTGCCTAATCTATAAATATGTATGAATGTCTACTGCCTAATCTATAAATATGCATGAATGTCTACTGCCTAATCTATAAAAATATATTTGTGTTTCTTTATCTACAGATGTATACACCTCTTCATGCTGCCGCCTCCTGTGGTCAGATATCTGTTGTGAGACTGCTTCTAGAGCTAGGTGTAGAGGCAGATGCTGTTAACACACATGGAAACACTCCCCTACACATAGCATGTCTGAATGGTCAAGATGTAGTGGTCAGCAAACTGTTAGAATATTCAGCTTCAGTCAACGCTATCAATAACAAGGGGATGGTTAGTCTTTGGGTTTTCACCAAAGTTTTCCAATGCTCAAACTCCAGTTTTTTATTTTAATTTTAAGACTTAACCACTTATTTCTCATTAACACCACTTTGATTCTAAGACTTGCCACTTATTTCTCATTAACACCACTTTGATTCTAAGACTTGCCACTTATTTCTCATTAACACCACTTTGTATTTCTCATTAACACCACTTTGATTCTCAGACTTGCCACTTTTTTCTTGTAGACGCCACTTCACTTTGCCTCGGCATCAACTCATGGAAGTATATGCCTTGAGATTCTTGTTGCAGAAGGTGCCAACACAAAGGCTCAGGTATGTGGGAATGAACCTATCCATTAGAATAAATTGTATAGATTTAGACTACTCTGAAGTTAACCAATCATTTTAAACATTAGTGTTCTGATTTAGGTTTACAATTTTTATAACCAAATGTATACTTAACTAATTCTTTTTCTTAAATTTGAGTACATCCAACTATTCTTTTTATTAAATATTTTAAAATTTAATATGAGTACATCTAGCAAAAATAATAACTGAATAGTTATGTTTGAATGTGATAAAACTAGCTATGTTTCTATTTGTATAGTTTTACTTGAATACAAGTAAAGCCACCTTTGTTTTATTGACTGACTTGAACATGATCAAATCTGGTTGTTTTCAATGAAACAAAGACTTGTACCAACATCAAAGTGACATGTGTACAGGCTGGCAGCGCCTACACTCTGCTTCTTGCTTGCTCAAACATTGGCTTATATTTTTCTCTTTATTGTCTGTGCTTGAGAATTTTCTATTTTATTTACACAACAGCTTAGGCACCATGGGAAGAAAGCTGGTCATCTAAATGGTAAATGGATTTCTCTACAGATGCTAACACTAATACTTTGTGCATCATGTTTAGTAACTTGCAGAGATGTGACATTTTTTAGATTATAGTGCACTTCCAAATATTCATCAGATTTAGAATTATAGGCTGATATTTAAGCTAAGTTAGTGTTCCTGAGCCCAGTCTCTTCACTAGGTGAGGTTGCTTTTAAACCATTCAAGCAAGCATGGTTGGTGTAATGTATCAGTGGGAATTCTTAGTTAAACTTTGAAACTGTTTTTCCCCCTCCAGTTTTCTGCTACCTGATTTTCATTTCAGAATGGGAAAAAAACTCATACATAACTTCCATTTCACTGTCCAGCTTTAGCTAATGTAAACTCTTTTTTGATTTACAAAAATGTTTAGTTAGGGAGAATTTAACAAAATGACATCTCTAACAATCTCAGATAGGTGTTTACACTATATTCTACTGCATACTTACATTTTAGTGAGGCATTTATCAGAACTATTTCTTTTTGACCAGTTTTGTTTGTCACAATGTCTGGTTTTTTGGGCAGATCTAGTAACCCTGTATTAACTACACTTAATAAAGCCACTTCTTTTAAAACTTTTCAGGCAATTATTGTAAATAAAAGATTGCTATATTTACCACCAAAATGGGAGATGACCAGGTAGTAGCAATCTATTCACTGAGCTGCTCTCTTCACAAACCTTCTTTACAAATCTTTATGCTGTGACAGACTCTAGTGATAATACTACATAATGTCTTTTAGAAAAGAAAATTAGCAACATAATGTATTGCAAACTACTGATCAGTAGGGGTGTCAACTAAAGAAAAAATTTATATAGTAGTAAGTACTAGATCTAGTTGTTTATAAAACTTAAATACTGAGTTACTATAATTTTACAATATATAAACGCTTTAAAGGTATCAAAAAATAAAAATACCTCTTTAAAATCAAGCTTTAAATGCACTAAAAATATATTGTCACTTCATTTTCTGTTTTGATGGGATAAAATTGGCCTGGGCACATCTTTTGTGTATTAGTTATTTGTACATCAAGTACAGATAGTGATGTGGTATTAACTTTTGTAAATTAGCCACTTGTTCATACACTTAAAAGTTCTTTATTTATCTTGACACTGGGTGTATTAAGCTGAAAATAAGACACAAATCAATCATTAAATAGTATTAAAAATAATTTTAACCTGCCATATTATTAGTACATTACTAGAAAATGAAATGCTTATTTATTAAAGGAAGATTATTTATATTAGCTTTTATTTAGTTAACTTTTTTTTGCTAAGTTTGTAGCACATCTTGATATATCTCTCTAAAGATAACACAAGACTAGCTTATTTTTAATATATTTGGGTATTAATCATTAAAAATAAATTAAAATATATGAACAGCTGCAATTTTCCTCCACTGATTTTATTTTCTCTAAATATTTCTGCCAATTTTCAATTTTTGACGATTTTTTATAAATGACCCCTACGGAAACAGTCCACATTCGCATCCCACATATTTCTATTTAAATCAAGTATTACAGTACTTAGGTCAAACAGACAATCTAGTACGAGCATTTCTTTTCAATTGGATGATTGCGCTAGGTCTGACGGTGCTCAATTAAGATTAAATGTAGGTCAAGATTATAAGTTTTGGCAAATTTCTGATTTTTTTTCAGAGCACACATTTTTTTAGTCCATGGCGTGCTGGGTGGTATTATAGGTAAACCTGTGATAAATATGAAGCAAGCATTGTTTGCACTTACATAACTCAGTTTTAGAAACCAAGGTCTAAGACACGCGTCTAAGAATATAGGATTGGTAAAGCATTGATGAAACACTTCTAATATATTTCGTCAGACTTTATTTGTCTTTTATGCTTTACTACACCTTTCATCCGACCGTTGTGAAACTTTTGGAAGTTGTCGAGAATACTCATGTGAAGGTTTCTGCTGGAAAAAAATTTTCAAATTTCACACTGCATGGTGCACTTTTGCGCCCCGTGACACCCCTGACACCTGGACGTTTGATGAAGTGTGTTCTACCTCACTATTACAGAGGGATTAACGTACACTCAAGGCTTTCATACACCATGCCCTGGGGCTTTCATACACCACGCCCTGGGGCATTCATACACCATACCCTGGGGCTTTCATACACCATACCCTGGGGCTTTCATGCACCACGCCCTGGGGCATTCATACACCATACCCTGGGGCTTTCATGCACCACGCCCTGGGGCTTTCATGCACCACGCCCTGGGGCATTCATGCACCACGCCCTGGGGCATTCATACACCATACCCTGGGGCATTCATACACCATACCCTGGGGCATTCATGCACCACGCCCTGGGGCATTCATACACCACACCCTGGGGCATTCATGCACCACGCCCTGGGGCTTTCATGCACCACGCCCTGGGGCATTCATGCACCACGCCCTGGGGCTTTCATGCACCACGCCCTGGGGCATTCATGCACCACGCCCTGGGGCATTCATGCACCACGCCCTGGGGCTTTCATGCACCACGCCCTGGGGCTTTCATGCACCACGCCCTGGGGCATTCATGCACCACGCCCTGGGGCTTTCATGCACCACGCCCTGGGGCATTCATGCACCACGCCCTGGGGCATTCATGCACCACGCCCTGGGGCTTTCATGCACCACGCCCTGGGGCATTCATGCACCACGCCCTGGGGCATTCATACACCACGCCCTGGGGCTTTCATGCACCACGCCCTGAGGCATTCATGCACCACGCCCTGGGGCTTTCATGCACCACGCCCTGGGGCTTTCATGCACCACGCCCTGGGGCATTCATGCACCACGCCCTGGGGCATTCATGCACCACGCCCTGGGGCTTTCATGCACCACGCCCTGAGGCATTCATGCACCACGCCCTGGGGCTTTCATGCACCACGCCCTGGGGCTTTCATGCACCACGCCCTGGGGCTTTCATGCACCACGCCCTGGGGCTTTCATGCACCACGCCCTGGGGCATTCATACACCATACCCTGGGGCTTTCATGCACCACGCCCTGGGGCTTTCATGCACCACGCCCTGGGGCATTCATACACCATACCCTGGGGCATTCATGCACCACGCCCTGGGGCATTCATGCACCACGCCCTGGGGCATTCATGCACCATACCCTGGGGCTTTCATGCACCACGCCCTGGGGTAGGTAAACCCATGCCCTGACAAATAAGATCCAAGAAATATAGCGCAGGCATTTAGAAAACAAGATCACATGTCTAAGAATATAGGATTGGTAACACATTGATGAAACCCTCTTAAAATATTCCTCAGACTTTCTTCTAACCCCCGCGGGAACGGGCACACTAGTGTTAAAAATAAAACTTAATTGACACTTTTGTTACATTGTAATTTTTTTTTTTTTAAAGTTAAAGGTTTTTAAAGGTAAATATTGCAATTCAATGATATTTTAGAGTAATATAAACTTTTATTTTAAACATCAGCTGTTAAACCATTAATTAGTACAATAACGATGTGAGACTGATGTAACTGCGATATAAAAAACAGATAAAACATATTGAGTTTTTGTCTGAACGCAAATTTCCTATTTTTTTGGTGGTCTGGTCACATCCCTGTTGATTGATCAGCTAGCTGACAGGGATGAACTGTTGGTCAAGGCTGGTTGGTTTCTCATCTAAGAGTTGAACTGTTGGTCACAGCTGGTTGGTTTCTCATCTGAGAGTTGAACTGTTGGACACAGCTGGTTGGTTTCTCATCTGAGAGTTGAACTGTTGGTCACAACTGGTTGGTTTCTCATCTGAGAGTTGAACTGTTGGTCACAGCTGGTTGGTTTCTCATCTGAGAGTTGAACTGTTGGTCACAGCTGGTTGATTTCTCATCTGAGAGTTGAACTGTTGGTCACAACTGGTTGGTTTCTCATCTGAGAGTTGAACTGTTGGTCACAACTGGTTGGTTTCTCATCTGAGAGTTGAACTGTTGGTCACAACTGATGTTTTAAAGCAAATATTTTTAGCCATCTGTGGTGTTGACTTCATTAAAAACAGTTTGCAAAAAAAAGAAAGTACTAAATGGTTTTAAAAACTTGAATACCGGCTACTATTTTAATTTGAAAATTCATAATCACTAAAAAGTACAAATAAAACGTAAAAAAACCTTTATAATAATAAGCTTTTAAATGCTCTGAAGATAAGGAAGAAAAAGCTTGCCTTAATGCATTGGTCACTAAGCTGAGTGACTAATGTTTGTATTAAAGAAAGCTAGTTTGCTTTACTTTCTAATTTTCAGTGCATTTTAAAGCTTTTTTATTATTTAGTTTTTTTTCTATTTGTTTTATATTAAATCAGTTGTGTAGTGTTGAAAAAACAAGAGCTGACATAGCCCCTCTCTAGCTGGCCATGTATTTAAACAGGATGAAATATAGCAAGACAGCACATCTAGTGAGCTGTGGTTCAACCAGTACAGAGAGGTGAGCATAACATTACAAAGGAACAGGTTTTATTGAGCACCTTTTTAACCCTTTCCCCGGCGACTGGGTGTAATCGACCCGAAGTCGCTATATTTTTGCTCATATCTCGAGTCTCGTTTTATAAATTTTTCTGGGCCTCATTCCCATCTATAAGGTGGTTGGGGTGAACACATTGGAGGTTGTAAATTTTAAAAATATGCGGAAAATTTTTTTTTATGAGGGTTTGAAATTTTTTTATACGGTCCCTGGCAACTGGGTGCTACACACCCGTACACAATTTTGAATGGAAAAAATATTTATAACTTATAAACTGGCTTCTAACATTTTGTTTTTACTCATTGTGGGTTAAGTCATTGTGTTACATTTTTAAAGTTTAACTATAAATTAACAATCTGAAGGTATTTGAGTAACAAAAATATCAAACCGGATTGAAGTAATCAACTTTAGTAATAAAATAATAGAACAGTTGTTAGATAAAATTAAAATAACTGGACATTTCCTTTCGCTGGCAGGGAACTTTAGTTTTCTTTTTATAAAATATGGGCACCCTTTTAGTGGTGAGTCACAGGTCCAAAATATTTTAATTCCATACTTATTGGAATTGCTTGGTATGTATTGGATAAATCTACTCCCACCTCTAAAATCAACCAGTTGCTAATTAGTAATGATCTCTCCAGAAACATAACACCTTTCTAAATTTGAATGGAATATCTACCATAATGGAAGCATATATACCATGAGCCTGATGGACTGTTAGTGTTATTGTTGTGAAGTGAATATGACCCAGAAGGTTGCTGAATTTCTTCATAGAAAATTCTGCCTTCAAAAACTTCCATAAGCAGAACTGAATTAACATACAACTAAATTGTTATTCTGCAGAGTGCCAGTGTCTCCTCTTGCTTTCTCTCCATCCCTGCTAATGAAGTCAAATATTGGTTGTATTATTTTTTGTATTCATGCACAGAAGAAATATTTAGGGTCAGGCTGTTTATAAATTTCCTGGGATTAGCACTTCAGGCAGTGGTCTAGTGTACTGTTACTTTGTCTTTCCTGAAAATATTTCTTTTTCTTCACTTTGCACCAGATGTTTCATTTCATTATGAGTGCCAACTGTTGACACATTATTGATAGTTGAAATGCAGTATATTGGGTAGACCTCGTCATCAGAGCTGCTTGATACTGATGGCTGCCATTCTTCATCTTCTACCTCTGATACTAATAGTTCAGACTCAAAACTTGTTGGTCATTTTCACCTGCTATACTAAAACTGGCAAATATATTCCTTTATCATTAGCACTTGAGTTTAGACAAAAGCGTTCAAGACTTGTTTCTGTTGTGTTCTCAATAACGTTTGTGACTATTTATAAACCTTACTCTCAGGGTCACAACCTGTAGAACACCCACCCCACTCCCAGTTTGATCAATTAATTGCCCAGTATTAACTTTCAAGCAGCATTACAAAGTTTTTTTGCCTTTTTGTCCTCATTCGTACTCCCGAGGTTTATGTCAAGTTACTCTAAAAGGCTCGAATGTCTCTATCTACATTCCAGAGCTCCCTAAAAGAGTACAAATCACTATATATGTCCTCCCACAGGCAATCTTACCCCTGCATTTCATTAACCTATTGTAACTCTAAACTACAGTTCTGTCTGTAACTGCAAGTCAGAGCTCCAGCAAAGAGTATAAATCACTACAAGTGTCCACCCACAGGTTAACTCTTGCTTGAGAATCCCATCAACCTGTAGTATCATATTACAGCTTTCCCATTGACAACAACATGTCTTGTGTTCCCCATGGCCTCTGTGCCCTGAATACCTCAACTGTGTCAGTATTGCTACCCACCCCACAATGAACAAAGAAAAGAATTTACTATAAGAAAGTCTTTGGGTGTGATCCACCCAGTTGCCGGGGACAGGGTACCAAATATGTTGCCGGGGAAAGGGTTAAAGAAAACCAACTTCCAGGATACAAGGCTATATAGGCTTTAATCATTCTAATCTTATAAAAGGAAGAAAGAAAGCAAATATTTTAGGTGCTCTGGGAAAGTTTCAATTCATTTTAGCAACCTACTTTATAATTATGATAGCTAAAGATAAAGAAAGTATGTTTACTTTTGTTGGTACATTTAAAGCTTGGTATTATAAAGTGGTTTTTTTTAATGATTTAACATCTCATCATTCCTGTCAACCCCTTGTGAAGTGTAGGGAGGCAACCACACCTGTCCATCGTATGCTGTTTTGGGCGATTCCTCTAAGTTGGGCTCACAACATTTCGGCTGCTTTCACTTACAGCTGACCATTTCCACTTTTGTTTCCCTTCTTTCCTCTGTCCTTTGGGGATTTCAATCTAGAGCCTGTCTGGTGTAATTGCTAGTTGGTTGATGCTGGTGATTCAACATAATCAACTCACAACTATTTGGGGAAGAAAAAAAAATTCTGTTGTTCTGATTGATCCCATAGTCCACCCAACAAAAGTTCCAAAATAGGCTTTTTTTTTTTGTAGGCTTTGGTAAACTTGAACCCTGGATTCATGTATAAAGCACATGATTGGGTCATTGTGTTCTTGATTGACATCCTTCACTGGTAGTCAGTGAGTTGAGAAGTGTTTGAGCCATGCATGTATCTTAACACAGATCTAATAGGTCTGGTGAGAAGTAGTGAACACCATACACTGCAGTTAACAGGCTTCCTGTCCAACAAGTACACTTTTTTTTTTATAAATTTGGTAGGACAAAAAAATTTATTCCAAAAACTGTTTAGTCAGGGATGTAGATAAATTTTAGAAATTTCTGTTTATTAAAGTTAGACACACAGTAATGCTTAGACTTTGGCTGTAATTAGTTTCTTAAATGTCATTAGACATTGGCTGTAAACATTTCCTAAATGTCCTTAGATATTGGCTGTAAACATTTCCTAAATGTCCTTAGACATTGGCTGTAAACATTTCCTAAATGTCCTTAGACATTGGCTGTAAACATTTCCTAAATGTCATTAGACATTGGCTGTAAACATTTCCTAAATGTCCTTAGACATTGGCTGTAAACATTTCCTAAATGTCATTAGACATTAGCTGTAAATATTTCCTAAATGTCTGTCACATCCCTGTAACTTGATACATTGTTTAGTTGAGTTTAAAATTACATTAAAAAAACAATTTTCATTTCATTTTTTATATGTTGCTCTTTAAATCTTCTAGCTACCTTTAATGATCTTAATGCCAATACTCCTTTATGTTAAGTAGGCTGTCTAATTGGTAATTATAATATGTATGTGAGTAATCCTGATGATTTGGATATGCCTTGACATGAAATGCACAGAGAAAATTTGATGTTCCTGCTAACCCATTATGAGAGCATGCTTTTTACTGTTGCACTGTTTGTTTACTGAAGGAGCAGAGTGGCGCTGCTTGTTCTATGTCAGTGTGACCCACAATGTATGTAGCTCTAATAGATAGTTTACTGAAGGAGCAGAGTGGCGCTGCTTGTTCTATGTCAGTGTGACCCACAATGTATGTAGCTCTAATAGATAGTTTACTGAAGGAGCAGAGTGGCGCTGCTTGTTCTATGTCAGTGTGACCCACAAGGGAGCATGACTTCTATCCATATATGTGCATGTTATACCTAACCTGTGTTTCAGAGTGAAGATGGAAGGACAGCACTTCATATGACAGCGCTGCATGGTAGATTCACCCGAGCTCAGAGCTTAATCCAGCATGGTGAGATGGTTCAGTGTCTACTTATGTCTCCCTCACTGCTCTGTCTGTGTGTTTTTGTGTGTGTATTCATGTAATCATGTTTTGTGTGAGAGTTTAGTCATTGTTAATTTGAATATTGAGAGGTCAAATATACCTAATAGACAAGATATGAACATGTGACACCATGGTAGGCATTACTTGCCATCTACTTCATTCATTCACACTTTCACTTTAGTGATACAACATTATTAGCTTTTTAAATGGTTTGTTCAATTAAATCATTGAATTTTCATCGTCATTCAGTCATTACTATGTATATTTGTTTCAGTTGTTGATTATAAAAATGAACATTTGATAAGCTCTAAATACAGGTTTAGCTAGGTGAATACAGCCTTGTGTCATGTCTTACCTGACTCAAATACCTTCTTACCTAGGCTGTCTGGTAAACACATGTGATCGTCTGGGTAACACAGCCCTACATGTAGCAGCTCGCTATGGGCATGAGCTACTAATCAACACACTGCTGGATCATTCAGCTGACCCCATTCAGTAAGTCCTTTTTGTTAACATTTCATTGTCTCACTACTATACTTGTAATACTAGACCATAGCCTACCATGTAAATACATGACAATGTAACATTGTATTGTGGGAGGGGGGGGGGGGGGGTGATGTTAAAAACATCCTACTGACAATGTAACATTGTATTGGGGCAGATGTTTTAAACAACTGTTACTGACATGCAATAAATGTTTCTTGTAGACGTGGCTACTTAGGCATGCTACCCATCCATGTTGCTGCACTGAATGGTTTTGTTGAGTGTGTGAATAAGCTGCGCTGTGCAATGCCAGCTTTTGATATCAACATATCTGATGATGCTGGCAGGACGTGTCTACATGGAGCTGCCTGCAGTGGGTTGGTATTTCAACTCTCTTCACTCTTAAAAGGACTTGATCAAGAAAAACAGATCATTGTCACATATACATTTAGTTTATTCCAAGCTATTTACAGTTTAGTAAAGATTATTACAATTAAAAAATGCATTGGCTTTAATAATGGTATCTATCCTACATGCATGAATCAGAAAGGTGGACTGTGTTGAATATCTACTAAATGAAGGAAGTAACTTAACATTACAGGATATGGATGGCAGGTAAGTGGATAGGGATGGCAGGTGATTGGATAGGGAAGGCAGGTGAGTGGATAGGGATGGCAGGTGAGTGGATATGGATGGCAGTTGAGTGGATAGGGATGGCAGGTGAGTGGATAGGGAAGGCAGGTGAGTGGATAGGGATGGCAGGTGAGTGGATAGGGATGGCAGGTGAGTGGATAGGGATGGCAGGTAAGTGGATAGGGATGGCAGGTGAGTGGATAGGGAAGGCAGGTGAGTGGATAGGGATGGCAGGTGAGTGGATAGGGATGGCAGGTGAGTGGATAGGGATGGCAGGTGAGTGGATAGGGATGGCAGGTGAGTGGATAGGGATGGCAGGTGAGTGGATAGGGATGGCAGGTGAGTGGATAGGGATGGCAGGTGAGTGGATAGGGATGGCAGGTGAGTGGATAGGGATGGCAGGTGAGTGGATAGGGATGGCAGGTGAGTGGATAGGGATGGCATGTAAGTGGATAGGGATGGCAGGTGAGTGGATAGGGAAGGCAGGTGAGTGGATAGGGATGGCAGGTGAGTGGATAGGGATGGCAGGTGAGTGGATGGGGATGGCAGTATCTTGATATTCATGGCACTTGATGTTAATCACAGTGTTTGATTGAGGATGAGATAAAGGAAACATTGTAGACTAACCCATGTATTTCTTGTTGCCACAGAACACCATTACATTATGCTGCAGCACATTGCCATTACCAGAATGTTTTGGTTCTGCTCAATGCTGGAGCTGATGTGAACATTACTGACAGTAAAGGGTGTTCTCCCCTGCACTATGCTGCTGCTAATGATGCTGATGCTAAGTAAGTCTCAGGAGTGGTAGCTTTTGGTTGGTGTGTACATTCTCAGTTGGCTCTAGTAGCCAGAGGTGTGTTGGTGTGTACATACTGTCTAGTAGCCTGAGGTGTGTACATACTGTCTAGTAGCCTGATGTGTGTTGGTGTGTACATACTGTCTAGTAGCCTGAGGTGTGTTGGTGTGTCCATACTGTCTAGTAGCCTGAGGTGTGTACATACTGTCTAGTAGCCTGAGGTGTGTTGGTGTGTACATACTGTCTAGTAGCCTGATGTGTGTTGGTGTGTACATACTGTCTAGTAGCCTGAGGTGTGTTGGTGTGTCCATACTGTCTAGTAGCCTGAGGTGTGTACATACTGTCTAGTAGCCTGAGGTGTGTTGGTGTGTACATACTGTCTAGTAGCCTGAGGTGTGTTGGTGTGTACATACTGTCTAGTAGCCTGAGGTGTGTTGGTGTGTACATACTGTCTAGTAGCCTGAGGTGTGTTGGTGTGTACATACTGTCTAGTAGCCTGAGGTGTGTACATACTGTCTAGTAGCCTGAGGTGTGTTGGTGTGTACATACTGTCTAGTAGCCTGATGTGTGTTGGTGTGTACATACTGTCTAGTAGCCTGAGGTGTGTACATACTGTCTAGTAGCCTGAGGTGTGTACATACTGTCTAGTAGCCTGAGGTGTGTTGGTGTGTCCATACTGTCTAGTAGCCTGAGGTGTGTACATACTGTCTAGTAGCCTGAGGTGTGTACATACTGTCTAGTAGCCTGAGGTGTGTACATACTGTCTAGTAGCCTGAGGTGTGTTGGTGTGAAATTGAAACATTGTGTGTCCACAGAGTGGTGGAGTTGTTATTACATCATGATGCTAGGCCTGGTATTCGAGACGATGATGGCTACAATGCTGTCCACTATGCAGCACTAAAAGGCCATAAGTTGTCACTAGAAATGGTAAGAAATGTTCGCACTATTTTGAAATTTAAAAATAGGCATTATTCATTATTGACACATGACACTAATGAGAATAAAAATAATATTTTTAAAAATAGTGATAAATTAAAATAAATTTCTGATTTTTCTCATGTTTAATGTTAATGCTAAACACATGTAAATTATGTTTAATGCTCAACCCAGTGTAGATGATGTTAAGCTCTAGATTCCATATGCGAGAATTTTGTGGTAGAGTCCAATATATCCACGTTCATCTGATCTATGTATAGTGCATTTATTTACATAATACAATTAGTAAGGGATAGTCAGTAACATGATTCTAAAGATACCCCTTTTTTATTATAATTTTTAACCAGTGTCTATTTTAAAATAATTTTTTTTAAAAGTGCCTTAGTTGAAAACTATGTCTAATCAATTTCAGTTACTTGATGCTGCTCCTACAGATTTACTGCGAAGTGGTGCACCATATTCACCTGGACATCTAGCAGTAAGTCATTTACATTCACGAAACTTGCTGCCAATAAAGTGTGAATATCATTTAGATAGACATAACCTGCTATCAATAAAGCTGAATATTATTTACATACACATAACTTGCACATACACAAACGTTATTACCCATAAAGCTGTAATTGTCATTTAGATAAACAAATTTTCTATCAGTAAAGCTCTGATTGTGTGTTTCTGACTAGGCGTACAACGGTCACAACCAAGCCCTGACTGTCCTGCTGGGTTATATGATGAATGTGGATATCAAGGACTCTAATGGTCAGTTCACCAGCTGACTTTGCTTTACATTGCCATTTTCTAGCTCCAGCCTCTACTTGAGCTGCATGCATATATGAGTTACAACTAGATACATATTACAAGTCCCACCTAGATGTAAAGTTTAGTCAGGTCAAAACTCAGTCTGGCTGTTTTTGTCTGGGGGTATAAGTCTGTGGTATCAGCCACAGTTAAGTATTACAATGGGCATGGTATCTTAACTCGTTAGCTACTAAAGCCTCAGCACACTTCACCAGGCCAGGAGGTAACCTCAAACTATTTTTATTTGATGTTTTAAAAATGAGTCTATCCTTTGTTTAATTATTAAAAAGGCTCAAAATATACTTATTAAATAAAGAAATGTATTATCTCAAAGAAAAAATATAATTTAATATGCTATATGAATTTATCTTTTTGAGTGAATTTAGTGATGCAACTAGTGGTCAGAGTCCGCCACTGAATGCCTCAGTATCATTTCTAATATTTTAAAAATTATCATTTTACAATAGGTTCCGATTGCTAATTTTAATAGCTTAAATATCTAACGTATATAGAATCTATTTAACTATCTGATTCTTTAAAACAAATTGAAAATTACGTTAATGCTGAAGTGACCATTTGTGCAAAAACATGTAAAAATTTGTCCAAAACTTGATTTAGTAAACTGAGTATAAAATAATAACAAAAAATGCTAGAAACTTACAGTGTGCAAGGTATCTGAAGTAGCTGCAGTAAAGCTATGTTTGTTGTAGACACCTGTATTTTCTGTTCCTTAATACTTTATTTTGCAGTAATTAGTTATGATTTTTTTCAGGTCGCACAATGCTAGATTTGGCATGTTTTCGTGGCCATACAGAGTGTGTGGAAACACTTGTATCACAGAATGCTCTTATCCTGGTCAATGATAGTGTGACCAGACGAACACCACTACATGCAGCTGGTACTCACTTCTTTAATGCTACTCTAATGGGGAAGTAGAGTGGGCTGGTGTTGTAGTAGTAGGGGAAGTAGAGTGGGCTGGTGTTGCAGTAGTAGGGGAAGTAGAGTGGGCTGGTGTTGCAGTAGTAGGGGAAGTAGAGTGGGCTGGTGTTGCAGTAGTAGGGGAAGTAGAGTGGGCTGGTGTTGCAGTAGTAGGGGAAGTAGAGTACTCACTATATTCTTTTGTGGATAAAGTCTGTTAAATTTTATAAATTACCTTTTTCAGCTATGAATGGACATTCCAAATGTTTAAGTTTATTATTAGAAGCAGCAGATGATTGTAATATTGTTGATTGTACAGATTTGTATGACAGGTGAGTCTATTGCAGTGATTTTAATTTTTTTTCACACCATGCTCTACCCTGTCTTGTAGACACCACCCACACCCATGTCTTGTACACACCACCCACCCACCATGTCTTGTACACACCACCCACCCACCATGTCTTGTACACACCACCCACCCACCATGTCTTGTACACACCACCCACCCACCATGTCTTGTACACACCACCCACCCACCATGTCTTGTACACACCACCCACCCACCATGTCTTGTACACACCACCCACCCACCATGTCTTGTACACACCATGAAAAAGTATGACTTGCAAACAATGAAAAAGTATGACTGGCAAACAATGAAAAGGTATGACTGGCAAACAATGAACAAGTATGACTGGCAAACAATGAAAAAGTATGACTTGCAAACAATGAAAAAGTATGACTGGCATACAATGAAAAAGTATGACTTGCAAACAATGAAAAAGTATGACTGGCATACAATGAAAAAGTATGACAGGCAAACAATGAAAAAGTATGACTGGCAAACAATGCTCTCCTCCTATCTTTGTTACAAGCCCCTTTGATGTTTCTATTAGTATGGCTTTGTTTTGTTTCTGTTGTTTTTCTCATTAAAAACCAAAACCATTGCTCTCTTTTTGAAGGACCCCACTGATGCTGTCTGTGGAGTTTGGCCATATTGACTGTACAGTTTTTCTTATAAGGAATAATGCCATTGTCAATGCTAGAGATACTGATGGCAGATCTGCTCTTCACCGTGGGGTAAGCCCAATTCCTGTACACATATCAGAAATGTCTTGAGACTGTTGAGTGGATGCTGGTAAAATGTTGGGACAATACTTAATGTGCAGTTAGTTATGTTTGTTGCTTCTAGTTTTCACTTGTTTGAAAACATTGTTTTTTTCTTTAGGCTGCTAATGGTCATGAAGAATGTGTTGATGCCTTAATACGTCATGGTGCTGATTTAACATTGCGTGACAACCGTGGTCGTACTGCTGTCCACATGGCAGCAATGTCAGGTCACATGAACTTGCTGACATCTCTCCTGATGGTAAGTGGCTGACTGATACAATAATCATCTGTTCTCAACATGTAACAATCTGCAAGCTCCACATACAATTCTCATCATGTAACAATCTTAGCTCCACATACAATTCCCATCATGCAACAATCTTAGCTCCACATACAATTCTCATCATGCAACAATCTTAGCTCCACATACAATTCTCATCATGTAACAATCTTAGCTCCACATACAATTCTCATCATGCAACAATCTTAGCTCCACATACAATTCTCATCATGTAACAATCTTAGCTCCACATACAATTCTCATCATGCAACAATCTTAGCTCCACATACAATTCTCATCATGCAACAATCTTAGCTCCACATACAATTCTCATCATGCAACAATCTTAGCTCCACATACAATTCTCATCTGTAACAATCTGCAAGCTCCACATACAATTCTCATCATGTAACAATCTTAGCTCCACATACAATTCTCATCATGCAACAATCTTAGCTCCACATACAATTCTCATCATGCAACAATCTTAGCTCCACATACAATTCTCATCATGCAACAATCTTAGCTCCACATACAATTCTCATCATGCAACAATCTTAGCTCCACATACAATTCTCATCATGCAACAATCTTAGCTCCACATACAATTCTCATCATGCAACAATCTTAGCTCCACATACAATTCTCATCATGCAACAATCTTAGCTCCACATACAATTCCCATCATGCAACAATCTTAGCTCCACATACAATTCTCATCATGTAACAATCTTAGCTCCACAGTTTCTATCATGTCCTTGCTGACAATGTTGCTCTACATTTTCAGGCAGGACCTTTAGATCAACTAGAAGACAACCAAGGCTACACCCCACTTCACTATGCTGCTTATAATGGTAAGGCTACACCCCACTTCACTATGCTGCTTATAATGGTAAGGCTACACCCCACTTCACTATGCTGCTCAGAAAATTGACTTTTGTTCATGAATGGGGGGGGGGGGGGGTTGGGGTTCAGGTCAAGTTGAAGTTTACATCAAATTACTTATTTACATCTACAATTTAAAAATAAATAAATAAAAAACTGCATATAAAATTTGTGAGTTAAATCAGCTGTTCTAGCATTAAAAATTAAAAAAAAAAAACCAGCAAATTTTTATAAGCACGGGGGGGGGGGGGGGGGGGGGGGGGGGGATGACATTGACCTGCTGCCATTTTCAAAATTTTTGTGGATGTGATAAATGGATGATCCCTTATAATGGCTCCACCCCACTTCACTATTTTTCTTAAGCTCAACATTTGTGTGTGTATGATATTTGATTTCTAATTTTTCAAGAGCAGCAGTGCCAGTTATTCAGGATTTAAGAATACATTTTTTTACCTCTTGGATTTGTAAAATTTGAGTTTTAAATTTCCAGTTTTGCAGTTTAAAAAAAAAATCAAGACTATTTTATTCTTTAAAAATGAATTTTGTCAATCAAATTGTTTTTATCAACAAGACTTCAGAGCATTTTTACCACCCTTTCTGCCAGTGGAGCATGTGTAAATGATACAATATCCACTGCTGTATAACCTTAGAATTGATCAACATTGTTGTGTGATCATTTATTGTGCCGCTACTTTGGTAACCTTGACTTTGTGATCTGATAAATTGTTAATATTAAACTATCTATGTCCAGGTCATGACAGTAGTGTTGAAGTTCTTTTGGAGCAAGAAAATATGAAAAGGTTTACAGGAAATACATTTTCACCATTACATTGTGCTGTGTAAGTAGGAGTTACCTTCATATTTGTTTACATAGGATTTTTTTTTTTATACAGGATGAATGTATTTGTTATACATGTGCAAATTTACATATTTTTACATTAGCATATTCTAGGGCACATGTTCTACGTGGGCCTGCGCACGTTAGTATGTTTGAGATGGACATGTTCTACGTGGGTAATATTTGTATATTAGGAACTTGTAGCCAGTCTGCTGTTACTTAAACACAATGTAAATTGGTTGATGTCTTCAGGATAAATGGCAATGATAGCTGCACAGAATTACTCATTGATTTATTAGGGGAAGCTCTAATCAATGTCCAAGACAGCAAAGGTCGGACTCCCCTCCATGCTGCAGCCTACTCAGATCAGGGAGAATCTATGCAACTTTTACTCACTCACAAAGCTCTGGTCAACATACAAGACTCCTCTGGCAAGTCTCCAGTCATGTATGCTGCAGCTAACGGACATGTGGCTGCCGTAGGTTGGTAGCTTTTATCTCATGTAGGAATAGACAAATTTAAAATGTGTTTCATTGGTTTAGCCAAAAGATTTGAACTGATGGACTTTTTCCATGATTGTGTAGAACTACTTTTAGAACATGGAGCTGAGCTGACTACCTCAGATAGAGATGGCAACACAGCCTTACACCACGCTTGCTTCAATGTAAGTACACGTTTCTTACACAAACACATTTACATCTTATATTTCTTGCAACAACAAAAAATGCAATTTAGTACACCATCTTTGAGATATATTAATGTTTTAGTTTGGATGTCATAGATAGATAATTACGTTAGCCACTTTTTTTGGAAAAAAAGATTCCAGCAAAAAAAAAAAATGGAATTTTCCGCCAAAAATTTTTTGTTTTCCGGGAGTGACTTTTCCACTAAACTTTGGAAATCTTTTCAGCAGATCCATTTTTCCGTTTTGCTACTCATATTCAAGTGATCGCATCTTCCCCTCCGGCTTAATGACCGTTTTGCTAGTTTATAAAAGAATGATGTTCAGTCAGTAACTAGTCTACGTCAGTCATGGATGGGTAATAATTAATCTAAGGCAGGGGTTCCCAACCCTGTGCCCGCGGGCGCCATGGCGCCCGCTGAACGATTCGTATGTGCCTGCCTCTCACTATTCGACAAAGACAGAATTTTTTTCATAAACATTATTTTAAAATAAGATCACATTGACTATATTATATTTTTTAATTAAATGTTTTCTTTGTATTTATGTGTTATGTTTACTTTCTTTACATTTTGTAAATAGATTTCTCTGTGTGTATGAAATTTGAAAAAAATGCCAAATAATTTTATTATTTTGAAACAATTTTGTTTATTATTTATTAATACATTATGACTATAAGAAAATAAGAAAATAAATTATGGGAAAATGACAAGTTATGGAAGGAGTTTGTCGATTTAAAATAGGTGGTGCCCACCACCCTACCGATATTTTAGAATGTGCTCTAGAGATAAAAAAGGTTGGGAACCCCTGATCTAATGTAAACTTACTGTGGCCACGTGAATGTGCTACAACTATATTTTTTTAAAATGTTATTTATTGAAAGTGATCACTTTGAAACCTCTCGATTTTACCCACTATTTTTCATAATGTCATAAAGCTAGTCAGAATTTACAGGCAATTAAGGAAATTTTTTTTGGTAAGGTGGGCACGTCTGTAGACCAAACTTTTTGATACCATTAGTTGTGTGGTTGCCTAGCTATTAATAATGATATGGATTGACGTAAAGTTTGGTTGGTTAACGAGACGTCATTTATGTATGACCACTTGGCTGCACCTTTTAAATTACTTTACCAATGTGGTTCTTTATAGGATTTTCTCTAGCAGAGATGTAACTTTTCCATTTTTATGGCAGAAAGATTTTGCGCCATCCTAGACTATTTGTTTCTCTTCCTATTTTGAATTTACAAAAAAAGTGAATTGATTTGGATGACTATGAAGTATGAAACAGAAATGTGCTGAGAAATGCGCTGTTCTGATTTTATTACTATTACCTCAGCCTTCATCATGGTCATGCTGACCATGAAGCCTACGACGCGAGACAGCACGAGAATATTCTTCTAGCGTTTTTATTTACATATCTTATTTTAACTGTGGCAATTATGAGATTTTTACTAAATTTTTTGGAGAAAAAACAATTGCCGCTCTTTCTTAAGTCTTAATTTTTTTTTCCCCGAAATACTTCTGTAGGCTTACTATGATGTGGATAAAACATGATCGATCAGGGCCTAGATCTGATGGTCTTGAAACTTGCGTAAAAAACCTCCAACTTTCTACTGCCTTCACTGCGCGCCCACCCCCACCCCACCCCATAAAAAAATTCTACTTTTTTCTTAAGAGGTCGTTACATCTACGTATTGGTGAGATAAGTTTTTTTAGTTTAAATGTTATCAGTCATATAAGTTTTCTTGGTTAAGCCTATACCCAGTAAAGAGGAAAAAAACTAAGGTTATAGATTTGTTGCCTTTTTTAACATGTTTAGATTATATACCTTCTAATAAATACTTAAATGATGAATTCTAGAGTCGAGAAGACATTGCCTTGTTGCTGTTAGATAAAATAGATGATTCTGTTACAATCAACATGGCTAATACAGAATTGAGAACGTAAGTATTGCTTCAAGTAAATCTAGCCATTGAAAGCCTTGACAGTTTGCCCTTTTATTAGATTTGTTGTTTGTCCCCAGACCTTTACACATAGCAGCCAGAAATGGACTAGTGCCTGTAGTTCAAGATTTGATTGCTAAAGGTGGTAGTGTTCTGGCACTGGATGAAAATGGTAAGTTCTAGCCAACTAGCTGTATCAACTCTAATGTAAAACAGCAGGTCTTGTAAGTTCTAGCCAACTAGCTGTATCAACTCTAATGTAAAACAGCAGGTCTTGTAAGTTCTAGCCAACTAGCTGTATCAACTCTAATGTAAAACAGCAGGTCTTGTAAGTTCTAGCCAACTAGCTGTATCAACACTAATGTAAAACAGCAGGTCTTGTAAGTTCTAGCCAACTAGCTGTATCAACTCTAATGTAAAACAGCAGGTCTTGTAAGTTCTAGCCAACTAGCTGTATCAACACTAATGTAAAACAGCAGGTCTTGTAAGTTCTAGCCAACTAGCTGTATCAACACTAATGTAAAACAGCAGGTCTTGTAAGTTCTAGCCAACTAGCTGTATCAACACTAATGTAAAACAGCAGGTCTTGTAAGTTCTAGCCAACTAGCTGTATCAACACTAATGTAAAACAGCAGGTCTTGTAAGTTCTAGCCAACTAGCTGTATCAACACTAATGTAAAACAGCAGGTCTTGTAAGTTCTAGCCAACTAGCTGTATCAACTCTAATGTAAAACAGCAGGTCTTGTAAGTTCTAGCCAACTAGCTGTATCAACACTAATGTAAAACAGCAGGTCTTGTAAGTTCTAGCCAACTAGCTGTATCAACTCTAATGTAAAACAGCAGGTCTTGTAAGTTCTAGCCAACTAGCTGTATCAACACTAATGTAAAACAGCAGGTCTTGTAAGTTCTAGCCAATGAGCTGTGTAAACACTAATGTGAAACAATTGTTCTCCACAGGTTATACACCAGCCCTTTCCTGTGCACCAACAGCCAAAATAGCAGACTGTCTGGCCATCATTCTTGCTCATATGCCTTTTTCTTCCACCTGTAATCATGTCTTGTCCAAGTCCACTCGCTTCAATACATCTGCACCAAGTTACGGTAAAATTGTTTTCTTTGGCCATTTGTAATTGGGTTGACAGGAGTGTGGGATAAATGTGTTGGGCATGATGCAGTTGACAGGAGTGTGGGATAAATGTGTTGGGCATGATGCAGTTGACAGGAGTGTGGGATAAATGTGCTGGGCATGATGCAGTTGACAGGAGTGTGGGATAAATGTGTTGGGCATGATGCAGTTGACAGGAGTGTGGGATAAATGTGTTGGGCATGATGCAGTTGACAGGAGTGTGGGATAAATGTGTTGGGCTTGATGCAGTTGACAGGAGTGTGGGATAAATGTGTTGGGCATGATGCAGTTGACAGGAGTGTGGGATAAATGTGTTGGGCATGATGCAGTTGACAGGAGTGTGGGATAAATGTGTTGGGCATGATGCAGTTGACAGGAGTGTGGGATAAATGTGTTGGGCATGATGCAGTTGACAGGAGTGTGGGATAAATGTGTTGGGCATGATGCAGTTGACAGGAGTGTGGGATAAATGTGTTGGGCATGATGCAGTTGACAGGAGTGTGGGATAAATGTGTTGGGCATGATGCAGTTGACAGGAGTGTGGGATAAATGTGTTGGGCTTGATGCAGTTGACAGGAGTGTGGGATAAATGTGTTGGGCATGATGCAGTTGACAGGAGTGTGGGATAAATGTGTTGGGCTTGATGCAGTTGACAGGAGTGTGGGATAAATGTGTTGGGCATGATGCAGTTGACAGGAGTGTGGGATAAATGTGTTGGGCATGATGCAGTTGACAGGAGTGTGGGATAAATGTGTTGGGCTTGATGCAGTTGACAGGAGTGTGGGATAAATGTGTTGGGCTTGATGCAGTTGACAGGAGTGTGGGATAAATGTGTTGGGCATGATGCAGTTGACAGGAGTGTGGGATAAATGTGTTGGGCATGATGCAGTTGACAGGAGTGTGGGATAAATGTGTTGGGCATGATGCAGTTGACAGGAGTGTGGGATAAATGTGTTGGGCATGATGCAGTTGACAGGAGTGTGGGATAAATGTGTTGGGCTTGATGCAGTTGACAGGAGTGTGGGATAAATGTGTTGGGCATGATGCAGTTGACAGGAGTGTGGGATAAATGTGTTGGGCATGATGCAGTTGACAGGAGTGTGGGATAAATGTGTTGGGCATGATGCAGTTGACAGGAGTGTGGGATAAATGTGTTGGGCATGATGCAGTTGACAGGAGTGTGGGATAAATGTGTTGGGCATGATGCAGTTGACAGGAGTGTGGGATAAATGTGTTGGGCTTGATGCAGTTGACAGGAGTGTGGGATAAATGTGTTGGGCATGATGCAGTTGACAGGAGTGTGGGATAAATGTGTTGGGCATGATGCAGTTGACAGGAGTGTGGGATAAATGTGTTGGGCTTGATGCAGTTGACAGGAGTGTGGGATAAATGTGTTGGGCATGATGCAGTTGACAGGAGTGTGGGATAAATGTGTTGGGCTTGATGCAGTTGACAGGAGTGTGGGATTAATGTGTTGGGCATGATGCAGTTGACAGAAGTGTGGGATAAATGTGTTGGGCATGATGCAGTTGACAGGAGTGTGGGATAAATGTGTTGGGCATGATGCAGTTGACAGGAGTGTGGGATAAATGTGTTGGGCATGATAGAGTAGATGGGTCTGAACATTTGAAAACATTTGATCTTACCAATGTCTTTGTGCTTGCAGATCTTGAGCTATTGTTTGTTTCCTCAGGTATTACAAAATGTCTGGATGTACAAGAAACACTGAATGTAACTAACACTGGCAATGCAGATCATAAAGAACATTCCGGATCTTTACAAAGTTCTGATTCAGAATTTTATTGAGTCGTTTTTAAGTACAACTGTAACAAAAAATGTATGGCCTGACTGAGATAAATGACATTTGGACTGAGGTAGAAGACAACCTGATTGTATGGCCTGACTGAGGTAGAAGACAACCTGACTGAGGTAGAAGACAACCTGACTGAGGTAGAAGACAACCTGATTGTATGGCCTGACTGAGGTAGAAGACAACCTGACTGTATGGCCTGACTGAGATAAATGACATTTGGACTGAGGTAAAAGACAACCTGATTGTATGGCCTGACTGAGGTAGAAGACAACCTGATTGTATTGCCTGACTGAGGTAGAAGACAACCTGACTGTATGGCCTGACTGAGATAAATGACATTTGGACTGAGGTAAAAGACAACCTGATTGTATGGCCTGACTGAGGTAGAAGACAACCTGATTGTATTGCCTGACTGAGGTAGAAGACAACCTGACTGAGGTAGAAGACAGCCTGACTGAGGTAGAAGACAACCTGACTGAGGTAGAAGACAACCTGACTGAGGTAGAAGACAACCTGACTGAGGTAGAAGACAACCTGACTGAGGTAGAAGACAACCTGATTGTACACATTCCTTGCTTGTATCTCAAGTCTTTCCTTTAGTCCACTCTTACCACCTATCATTGTTGAGCACCAGTCTGAGACAGTTGATCAAATCTAGCAAGCTGTTGGTTGTTGAATCTGGTGTAAATGCTCAGTGAGTTTTTAACAGATGTGATTGAGTTGTTGTTTAACAGATGTGATTTACTGGCTGAATACCTGCAGTAATAACTAACCCCTCATTGCAGGCAATAGAGTCACTGTTTAGTTATTCTAATTTTTTCTGGCAAAAAGTGTAGAATGTACAAAGCAATCTCTTAACTGGTTGGGCACACTAATCACAGAACCAAGGAAACTGAGTCTTTTTTTTCCACCATAACACTTTTAAAAACTATTTAAAAATATCTGCATATATTTTTAAAAAACCACTTTATTTAGGAAAATAGTCTTAGTTTATGTTTCAATAAAAATGGTTGAATAAAATACAAAATAATCTAGACAAAATTTCAAAAACATACAATTTTACTATTTCAGTGATTGTTTCCAGAACCTCCAATCTTTACTATTTCAATGAAATTTAAAAAAAAATAAGACGTAGTTTTTCCTCAAATTTCACTATGCTATATGTAAATAATAAGTTAAGCCTGATTCATCAGCAGTCAGATTTTGATTGGTTTTGTTTGTCGCTAATTAACCTGCCTTTAGTTTTAAACAATTGTTGGAAATAACTGCTAGTGATTGAAGAAGAAAAACGCAAGTAAAACATTTTCTACTGCTGATTGTATCTCCAAACTATTATTACCAGTAAGACTTCCATTACTCCACAGACCTAAATAGACTACGGTGGCGTAAAAGTTGAGCCCACAGGACATGAATGGGTTAATGTTTGGGTCTTGCTGCTGGTGTTATTAACTAAATGTGTGACTGGTGTGACTGTCTTGTTGTGGTAGCCAGTCCTGTGTGGCTAGCCTGACTACTCCGCAATGAAGATGTTTATCAATTACTTTTAATTATGTGCCTTTATTGATCTGCACTTCTCTATTGATAGAGTCAAGTGAAACATGTATTTTAATGAAATCTTGTAGATGTAAAGTTTTTCAAATTTTTAGACTGGGTTGTCTTACTTGTAACATTTTAAAAGTAATATATGACAAAATAAAATGTACACCAATTTGATGATGTCCCAAAAAGTCCTTGTCTAGTACTGTACACATTTTATTTCTACAATTCTTTATTTACTATAAACTCCAGCTATTTATCTTTGGTGCATGTTTGTGATGAGTGGCTTTTCACATGGTGTGTGTAGAGGCACATGTAGTATCATTTAGCAACAGGTGTCACAAGTCTTACATTTCCTGGTAGTCTGATCATGACATAGATACTATATATAGAATTTGTATTATCAGTATTTACATTTGTAATAAATTGGTACACATTTTTTCTGCTTGTCACTTATCTGTACTAGACATAATTTGTGGTGGAAAAAAAAAGTTATGAAAATATTAGCTTTATTTATATTTTTAAAAGCTAAGGTAAGATACTAATAATACTGTTATATTAAGTAGGTTTTTAATCTCTTTATTTTTACAATTTTTAGTGTCATGGAATTGTAATAGTAATTTATTATAACAATGCTAAGGACCTATTATTCTTTAAAACTGCTTAATCAATGATTAATTTGCTTTAAAAAAAAAATGGAATCTTTAAATTAGTTTAAATGACTAATTTAATACCTAATCAAGTGATAAGAATAGATGCATTTTGAAAGAATTAGCTCCATTAGAAATGGTCCTGTTGGTGTTTGTTGGCATGGTAACAGCTAGATCCAGCTGGCTGAGGGACCAGAGCATTCATTAACTGTCAAGGAGTTAGAAAACTTGCTGATCAATGTAATTGAGTAGAAAGATTTAAACCAAATCTGTACAGCAAACTTTGTGAGGTTCCATGCAGTAGCTGGTGACCTGAATAAAAGCAGCATTAGCACATGTCCAGAGAGCTACTGAAAGAAATGCACAGAACAAGTAGATGTGAGAAATGGTTTATTTAGAAAGACATCAATAGAATGAGCACTAAAATATATAAAGTTGCCTCGTATCACATTCATCAAACTTGACTAGTTTGCAAACATCTTTCTACTAGTCATATTGCTTTTTTTATGTCAAGTAGAAAGAATGAGCACAATTATATAGGTGGAATTTAGTTATCAATCAGGTATCAAAACATGACAAAAATTAACTGCCCACAGAAATGTATCTTTAGTATTTGACAACATATAAAGATTAAGAAAAAATTATCTTTTTAACATGAAACAAATAAATATTATGCTCATTATTTAAACACTTGCAGGCAAGGAATTTACAAGAATAACAGAGCTGTGAAATGTGTCTATGGTTGTTGCTCTGAGTTAATACCATTACAAGTGTTAAACTCAGAGCCAAGCTTACAAATGTCTGTATTTTCCCAGAGGTTGTAGCCAAGCTTACAAATGTCTGTATTTTCCCAGAGGTTGTAGGCAAGCTTACAAATGTCTGTATTTTCCCAGAGGTTGTAGGCAAGCTTACAAATGTCTGTATTTTCCCAGAGGTTGTAGGCAAGCTTACAAATGTCTGTATTTTCCCAGAGGTTGTAGGCAAGCTTACAAATGTCTGTATTTTCCCAGAGGTTGTAGCCAAGCTTACAAATGTCTGTATTTTCCCAGAGGTTGTAGGCAAGCTTACAAATGTCTGTATTTTCCCAGAGGTTGTAGGCAAGCTTACAAATGTCTGTATTTTCCCAGAGGTTGTAGCCAAGCTTACAAATGTCTGTCTAGCACAGAGGTTGTAGGCAAGCTTACAAATGTCTGTATTTGCCCAGAGGTTGTAGCCAAGCTTACAAATGTCTGTCTAGCCCAGAGGTTGTAGGCAAGTTTACAAATGTCTGTATTTTCCCAGAGGTTGTAGGCAAGCTTACAAATGTCTGTATTTGCCCAGATGTTGCCCAAGCCACTTCTGGAATGTTGACTGCAGTAGTGCAGTGGAAACCTAACACAGCCAGTAAAGTATAAACCAATGGTCATGGACCAGAATAAATATGGACCAAAACCAGTATAAACATGGAACACTAAAGCAAGACAATCATTGTGGCTTCTATTTCTAGACAATCAGAGAAATAAGAGATAAAAATCTTGTAATTATTGTTTAAATTGGTAAAATATGTACAACATAATTGTAACGATTCAAAGAGTGCAATCTAAACTAACATGGTATGAAAACATTCAGTGCTTGTACATAGTAGGCACCAATGAATGGCAGTAACAAGTTCACTATAGTACAAGCTCTCTAACAAGAGCAAAAATCAATAAGTTAATCATTCATCAAGCTTCCATTGACCTGATGCTATTAGTTTTACTAAGACCTTTACAACCTAATTCTTCTAGCACCAAATTCTACACCGAAATTTGTGTCTTACACTTCTAGCTCCCCAAATACCTTTCTACACCACTGAACCTTCTCTGACTTGGGATGGTCATCCACCTGTAGACGACGGATATCTGCGGCTTGAAGTTTTGTTTCAAATGCAAGGCTGTACTCTCTGTCAAAAGCATCTGAAACATCCATTAATCAAATTAAAATGTGGACCAGTAGTTGCACTCTCTAAAACAGATTAACCCTTTGCAGGCCTATGCACACAGTCGCCCATAAATTTTATTTAGAAATAATATTAGAAGTACTTTTTCAGAGATTTATTTATTATTAGTAAACTATTATGCTGTTTAACCTCATACATAATAAACGTAGACCAATATTATGTATAATGCTTTTAGTTTTATTTTTTAACATGGTTATTTAAATTTTTAAAAATTTGTTTCTAATTGCAGTGGTTGAGAAAATGCGTAGTATGTAAAATGTTTATACCATGATCAATGTTTTCCCTTCCACACTCAGCAAATGACAAAAAAAGAATTTCTCTGTACATGCTCCTGAATCTGCGTTTTCGTGAATTCATTTTACGCCTGGCAGCAACCAGCTGCCTGATGGCCGCAGACACGTCATTACGTTTGATAGAAGCAATTATCTGCCACATAAGGCTGGAAAAAATTGATTAGAACAGACACGTCATTACGTTTGATAGAAGCAATTATCTGCCACATTAGACTGGAAAAAATTGATTAGAACAGACACGTCATTACGTTTGATAGAAGCAATTATCTGCCACATTAGACTGGAAAAAATTGATTAGAACAGACACGTCATTACGTTTGATAGAAGCAATTATCTGCCACATAAGGCTGGAAAAAATTGATTAGAACAGACACGTCATTACGTTTGATAGAAGCAATTATCTGCCACATTAGACTGGAAAAAATTGATTAGAACAGACACGTCATTACGTTTGATAGAAGCAATTATCTGCCACATAAGGCTGGAAAAAATTGATTAGAACAGACACGTCATTACGTTTGATAGAAGCAATTATCTGCCACATAAGGCTGGAAAAAAGTTATTAGAACAGACACATCATTATGTCTATACATTTTTTAAGCACCTGTAAGTATTAACATCCTCTCATTTGCCATAGGTCAACCTTTTAATGAAACAGAGTAAAAAAGTCATGTTTACTTACGGTCGACTAAAAGACTCGGATTCTATAACTAAAGCATCAACAACTGTAGATTTGTGACCTGTGGACATATGGGGTGCTTGTTAGAGCGGTTACATAAAATGGCTTTTGTGTCTGGCTGTAATGGCTTTTGTGTCTGGCTGTAATGGCTTTTGTGTCTGGCTGTAATGGCTTTTGTGTCTGGCTGTAATGGCTTTTGTGTCTGGCTGTAATGGCTTTTGTGTCTGGCTGTAATGGCTTTTGTGTCTGGCTGTAATGGCTTTTTGGTCTGGCTGTAATGGCTTTTGTGTCTGGCTGTAATGGCTTTTGGGTCTGGCTGTAATGACTTTTGTGTCTGGCTGTAATGGCTTTTTGGTCTGGCTGTAATGGCTTTTTGGTCTGGCTGGTGAAAACTATATTTTCTATGTAAATTTCATTTTTGTTTCAATTATTGGGGGGGAGGGGGGGGGGAGGAGAGATTCTTAAGAGATAGGTGAAAGCCATTTTGCTAGTAATATGCAAGTAAAATCTGGCAGTGCTGACCTGCTCTCCAAGCAGAGTACATGGGAAGTCCTGCTTCATCATGGATCCTCACATTGTCCCACTGAGGTCGAATCAAAATGTTTTGACTGCTAAATACACCTTTGTGTCCAGCCTAAAACATCATCAACATACATCTTTGTTTACCTCAATTACAAATAACATACTAGAATTAAAAGATTACTATTGAAAACTTACTGTTGAATGATGGGAAAACTTACTGTTGAATGATGGGAAAACTTACTGTTGAATGATGGGAAAACTTACTGTTGAATGATGGGAAAACTTACTGTTGAATGATGGGAAAACTTACTGTTGAATGATGGGAAAACTTACTGTTGAATGATGGGAAAACTTACTGTTGAATGATGGGAAAACTTACTGTTGAATGATGGGAAAACTTACTGTTGAATGATAGGAAAACTTACTGTTGAATGATGGGAAAACTTACTGTTGAATGATGGGAAAACTTACTGTTGAATGATGGGAAAACTTACTGTTGAATGATGGGAAAACTTACTGTTGAATGATGGGAATTAAAAATTTTAGATGTTAAGAGAAAGTCTATCAAATGTGTTGGGACCTCAATTCGTCGAAAAAACCAAATCTGAAAAAAAAAATATAACAAACTGCATGGATGTACTCTAACAGTTGTGTTGTTTTACAGAAAACTATATTCTATATGGAAGATATTGTAAGATGTGGACAGAGGTAGCAGTGAGATGTGGACAGACTACTCTGCTCACTAAGACAAAAACAAACCAGGTTCCAAAAGATTATGGGATGTTCCTCTACAAAACCATCTGAAGCAAGGCACAAATTGCTCTCATGATCCAGCACATATTCCACTTCTTTACGAAGCACAAGAGGGCTGAGATATGGTACAACAACAGGCTCGGAGGATGATGCCGACCTAATGGACAAAAACATTTTTTAGAGTTATTTTTATATGTGAACTGATACATTAAACATTTCTCACTCACTCAGGCTACCTGTACTGATACATTAAACATTTCTCACTCAGGCTACCTGTACTGATACATTAAACATTTCTCACTCAGGCTACCTGTACTGATACATTAAACATTTCTCACTCAGGCTACCTGTACTGATACATTAAACATTTCTCACTCAGGCTACCTGTACTGATACATTAAACATTTCTCACTCAGGCTACCTGTACTGATACATTAAACATTTCTCACTCAGGCTACCTGTACTGATACATTAAACATTTCTCACTCAGGCTACCTGTACTGATACATTAAACATTTCTCACTCAGGCTACCTGTACTGATACATTAAACATTTCTCACTCACTCAGGCTACCTGTACTGATACATTAAACATTTCTCACTCACTCAGGCTACCTGTACTGATACATTAAACATTTCTCACTCAGGCTACCTGTACTGATACATTAAACATTTCTCACTCAGGCTACCTGTACTGATACATTAAACATTTCTCACTCAGGCTACCTGTACTGATACATTAAACATTTCTCACTCAGGCTACCTGTACTGATACATTAAACATTTCTCACTCAGGCTACCTGTACTGATACATTAAACATTTCTCACTCACTCAGGCTACCTGTACTGATACATTAAACATTTCTCACTCAGGCTACCTGTACTGATACATTAAACATTTCTCACTCAGGCTACCTGTACTGATACATTAAACATTTCTCACTCAGGCTACCTGTACTGATACATTAAACATTTCTCACTCAGGCTACCTGTACTGATAGATTAAACATTTCTCACTCAGGCTACCTGTACTGATACATTAAACATTTCTCACTCAGGCTACATGTACTGATACATTAAACATTTCTCACTCACTCAGGCTACCTGTACTTATACATTAAACATTTCTCACTCAGGCTACCTGTACTGATACATTAAACATTTCTCACTCAGGCTACATGTACTGATACATTAAACATTTCTCACTCAGGCTACCTGTACTGATACATTAAACATTTCTCATTCAGGCTACCTGTACTGATACATTAAACATTTCTCACTCACTCAGGCTACCTGTACTGATACATTAAACATTTCTCACTCAGGCTACCTGTACTGATACATTAAACATTTCTCACTCACTCAGGCTACCTGTACTGATACATTAAACATTTCTCACTCAGGCTACCTGTACTGATACATTAAACATTTCTCACTCAGGCTACCTGTACTGATACATTAAACATTTCTCACTCAGGCTACCTGTACTGATACATTAAACATTTCTCACTCAGGCTACCTGTACTGATACATTAAACATTTCTCACTCAGGCTACCTGTACTGATACATTAAACATTTCTCACTCAGGCTACCTGTACTGATACATTAAACATTTCTCACTCAGGCTACCTGTACTGATACATCAAACATTTCTCACTCAGGCTACCTGTACTGATACATTAAACATTTCTCACTCAGGCTACCTGTACTGATACATTAAACATTTCTCACTCAGGCTACCTGTACTGATACATTAAACATTTCTCACTCAGGCTACCTGTACTGATACATTAAACATTTCTCACTCACTCAGGCTACCTGTACTGATACATTAAACATTTCTCACTCAGGCTACCTGTACTGATACATTAAACATTTCTCACTCAGGCTACCTGTACTGATACATTAAACATTTCTCACTCAGGCTACATGTACTGATACATTAAACATTTCTCACTCACTCAGGCTACCTGTACTGATACATTAAACATTTCTCACTCAGGCTACCTGTACTGATACATTAAACATTTCTCACTCACTCAGGCTACCTGTACTGATACATTAAACATTTCTCACTCAGGCTACCTGTACTGATACATTAAACATTTCTCACTCAGGCTACCTGTACTGATACATTAAACATTTCTCACTCAGGCTACCTGTACTGATACATTAAACATTTCTCACTCAGGCTACCTGTACTGATACATTAAACATTTCTCACTCAGGCTACCTGTACTGATACATTAAACATTTCTCACTCAGGCTACCTGTACTGATACATTAAACATTTCTCACTCAGGCTACATGTACTGATACATTAAACATTTCTCACTCACTCAGGCTACCTGTACTGATACATTAAACATTTCTCACTCAGGCTACCTGTACTGATACATTAAACATTTCTCACTCAGGCTACCTGTACTGATACATTAAACATTTCTCACTCAGGCTACCTGTACTGATACATTAAACATTTCTCACTCAGGCTACCTGTACTGATACATCAAACATTTCTCACTCAGGCTACCTGTACTGATACATTAAACATTTCTCACTCAGGCTACCTGTACTGATACATTAAACATTTCTCACTCAGGCTACCTGTACTGATACATTAAACATTTCTCACTCATGCTACCTGTACTGATACATTAAACATTTCTCACTCAGGCTACCTGTACTGATACATTAAACATTTCTCACTCAGGCTACCTGTACTGATACATTAAACATTTCTCACTCAGGCTACCTGTACTGATAGATTAAACATTTCTCACTCAGGCTACCTGTACTGATACATCAAACATTTCTCACTCAGGCTACCTGTACTGATACATTAAACATTTCTCACTCAGGCTACCTGTACTGATAGATTAAACATTTCTCACTCAGGCTACCTGTACTGATACATCAAACATTTCTCACTCAGGCTACCTGTACTGATACATTAAACATTTCTCACTCAGGCTACCTGTACTGATACATTAAACATTTCTCACTCAGGCTACCTGTACTGATACATTAAACATTTCTCACTCATGCTACCTGTACTGATACATTAAACATTTCTCACTCAGGCTACCTGTACTGATACATTAAACATTTCTCACTCAGGCTACCTGTACTGATACATTAAACATTTCTCACTCATTCAGGCTACCTGTACTGACCTGGACATAAACTCTTTTTTCATGCAATTTTTTTCAGGTGAGCTGTCTGAAGATTCTTCTTCAATGGACAGACTAAGAGGTGAGCGCTGGAACTGGTGGCTGGGACTGTCCATGTTGGAGCCAGCAAGCTCACTGATCAGGCACTCACTGGTGCAGCGTCTGCGCATGGTCAGCTCAGCTTCCTCCATTGACAAAGGCATCTCACCTCGATCCAGTGAACTTGGCTCGGTTAAATTTTGCTTGTTTGCAATGGCTAGAAGCTTCTCACTGGCTGGGTAGGCTTGCTCATTGTTAAAGGTGAAGCTTTTTGCGTCAGCTCGCCAGTCCTAGTTCAACACAATTAAACTATTCAACTCTAATATTCATAACCAAAGAACTTGTTTGTATAATGAACTTGAACATGTTTTCCATGTGAAATAAAAAATTGTGCACCAATCAACTAGAGGGTGCACTGAGCCAGGACAGCGTGTTCTTACCTTGATATAGACTTGCAGATGGGGAACAAACTTGGCATGACAGTATGGACAACTGAAGAGAAGAGACAACAAGTTACATCAACTCTGACATTCTTTGTGTTGACCAGTGTGTACAACCCTGTCCATAACTAGCTTCACAACACAGCTAAGCCAATCTAACCCCCCCCCCCCCTCCCCCTTCACAACACAGCTAAGCCAATCTAACCCCCCCCCCCTCCCCCTTCACAACACAGCTAAGCCAATCTAACCCCCCCCCTCCCCCTTCACAACACAGCTAAGCCAAGCTAACCCCCCCCTCCCCCTTCACAACACAGCTAAGCCAAGCTAACCCCCCCCTCCCCCTTCACAACACAGCTAAGCCAAGCTAACCCCCCCCCCCCTCCCCCTTCACAACACAGCTAAGCCAATCTAACCCCCCCCCCCCCTCCCCCTTCACAACACAGCTAAGCCAATCTAACCCCCCCCCTCCCCCTTCACAACACAGCTAAGCCAAGCTAACCCCCCCCTCCCCCTTCACAACACAGCTAAGCCAAGCTAACCCCCCCCTCCCCCTTCACAACACAGCTAAGCCAATCTAACCCCCCCCTCCCCCTTCACAACACAGCTAAGCCAAGCTAACCCCCCCCTCCCCCTTCACAACACAGCTAAGCCAATCTAACCCCCCTCCTCCTTCACAACACAGCTAAGCCAAGCTAACCCCCCCCTCCCCCTTCACAACACAGCTAAGCCAATCTAACCCCCCTCCTCCTTCACAACACAGCTAAGCCAAGCTAACCCCCCCCTCCCCCTTCACAACACAGCTAAGCCAAGCTAACCCCCCCCTCCCCCTTCACAACACAGCTAAGCCAATCTAACCCCCCTCCTCCTTCACAACACAGCTAAGCCAAGCTAACCCCCCCCTCCCCCTTCACAACACAGCTAAGCCAATCTAACCCCCCCCTCCCCCTTCACAACACAGCTAAGCCAATCTAACCCCCCCCCTCCCCCTTCACAACACAGCTAAGCCAATCTAACCCCCCCCCTCCCCCTTCACAACACAGCTAAGCCAATCTAACCCCCCCCCCTCCCCCTTCACAACACAGCTAAGCCAATCTAACCCCCCCCCCTCCCCCTTCACAACACAGCTAAGCCAATCTAACCCCCCCCCCTCCCCCTTCACAACACAGCTAAGCCAATCTACCCCCCCCCCCTCCCCCTTCACAACACAGCTAAGCCAATCTACCCCCCCCCCCCTCCCCCTTCACAACACAGCTAAGCCAATCTAACCCCCCCCCCTCCCCCTTCACAACACAGCTAAGCCAATCTAACCCCCCCCCCTCCCCCTTCACAACACAGCTAAGCCAATCTAACCCCCCCCCTCCCCCTTCACAACACAGCTAAGCCAATCTAACCCCCCCCCCTCCCCCTTCACAACACAGCTAAGCCAATCTAACCCCCCCCCCCCTCCCCCTTCACAACACAGCTAAGCCAAGCTAACCCTCCCTCCCCCTCCTAACACATCATAAATAAATGTCCCAAAGGAACTGGGTGGGAGTTTGGGTATAAGGGTGGGGTGGGCATAATGGGATATTGGTTTGTAAAAACTAAACTAATGTTAGGATATAACTTAACAACTAGATACACAAATATTCTAAATTATAATCTTTAGCTCTTAACGTGCAAAAAAAAACTAAACTAACCTGGTATTTAGATTATAATCTTCAGCTCTTAACGTGCAAAAAAAAACTAAACTAACCTGGTATTTAGATTAGAATCTTCAGCTGACCAACCAGCCATAATTTCCTCATCATAAAGTAGCCTGTTACACTTAGTACACCGGGAACACGAACTCATCTCAACCTCCATTGCTACCTGTAGGGTTCATGTTAGGCTCAATTACATTGATGGCACATATGGGGTTAAAGGATGAATTACATTGATGGCACATATATGTGGTTAAAGGATGAATTACATTGATGGCACATATATGGGGTTAAAGGATGAATTACATTGATGGCACATATATGGGGTTAAAGGATGAATTACATTGATGGCACATATACGGGGTTAAAGGATGAATTACATTGATGGCACGCATATGGGGTTAAAGGATGAATTACATTGATGACACACATATGGGGTTAAGGGATGAATTACATTGATGGTACATATATGGGGTTAAGGGATGAATTACATTGATGGCACACATATGGGTTAAAGGATGAATTACATTGATGGCACACATATGGGGTTAAAGGATGAATTACATTGATGACACATATATGGGGTTAAAGGATGAATTACATTGATGGTACACATATGGGGTTAAAGGATGAATTACATTGATGACACACATATGGGGTTAAAGGATGAATTACATTGATGACACATATATGGGGTTAAAGGATGAATTACATTGATGGCACACATATGGGGTTAAAGGATGAATTACATTGATGGCACATATATGGGGTTAAAGGATGAATTACATTGATGACACACATATGGGGTTAAGGGATGAATTACATTGATGGTACATATATGGGGTTAAGGGATGAATTACATGGATGGCACACATATGGGGTTAAAGGATGAATTACATTGATGGTACATATATGGGGTTAAGGGATGAATTACATGGATGGCACACATATGGGGTTAAAGGATGAATTACATTGATGGTACATATATGGGGTTAAGGGATGAATTACATGGATGGCACACATATGGGGTTAAAGGATGAATTACATTGATGGCACACATATGGGGTTAAAGGATGAATTACATTGATGACACATATATGGGGTTAAAGGATGAATTACATTGATGGTACACATATGGGGTTAAAGGATGAATTACATTGATGACACACATATGGGGTTAAAGGATGAATTACATTGATGGTACACATATGGGGTTAAAGGATGAATTACATTGATGACACATATATGGGGTTAAAGGATGAATTACATTGATGGCACACATATGGGGTTAAAGGATGAATTACATTGATGGCACATATATGGGGTTAAGGGATGAATTACATTGATGACACACATATATGGGGTTAAGGGATGAATTACATTGATGACACACATATGGGGTTAAAGGATGAATTACATTGATGACACATATATGGGGTTAAAGGATGAATTACATTGATGGCACACATATGGGGTTAAAGGATGAATTACATGGATGGCACACATATGGGGTTAAAGGATGAATTACATTGATGACACATATATGGGGTTAAAGGATGAATTACATTGATGGCACATAAATGGGGTTAAAGGATGAATTACATTGATGGCACATAAATGGGGTTAAAGGATGAATTACATTGATGACACACATATGGGGTTAAAGGATGAATTACATTGATGGTACACATATGGGGTTAAAGGATGAATTACATTGATGACACATATATGGGGTTAAAGGATGAATTACATTGATGGCACATAAATGGGGTTAAAGGATGAATTACATTGATGACACACATATGGGGTTAAAGGATGAATTACATTGATGGCACACATATGGGGTTAAAGGATGAATTACATTGATGACACACATATGGGGTTAAAGGATGAATTACATTGATGACACACATATGGGGTTAAAGGATGAATTACATTGATGACACACATATGGGGTTAAAGGATGAATTACATTGATGGCACATATATGGGGTTAAAGGATGAATTACATTGATGACACACATATGGGGTCAAATGATGAATTACATTGATGGCACATATATGGGGTTAAAGGATGAATTACATTGATGGCACATATATGGGGTTAAGGGATGAATTACATTGATGACACACATATGGGGTTAAAGGATGAATTACATTGATGGCACACATATGGGGTTAAAGGATGAATTACATTGATGACACACATATGGGGTTAAAGGATGAATTACATTGATGGTACACATATGGGGTTAAAGGATGAATTACATTGATGGCACATATATGGGGTTAAAGGATGAATTACATTGATGGCACATATATGGGGTTAAGGGATGAATTACATTGATGACACACATATGGGGTTAAAGGATGAATTACATTGATGGCACACATATGGGGTTAAAGGATGAATTACATTGATGACACACATATGGGGTTAAAGGATGAATTACATTGATGGTACACATGAGGTTAAAGGATGAATTACATTGATGGTACATATATGGGGTTAAAGGATGAATTACATTGATGGCACACATATGGGGTTAAAGGATGAATTACATTGATGGTACACATATGGCGTTAAATGATGAATTACATTGATGGTACACATATGGGGTTAAAGTATGAATTACATTGATGGCATACATATGGCGTTAAATGATGAATTACATTGATGGTACACATATGAGGTTAAAGGATGAATTACATTGATGGTACACATATGGGGTTAAAGTATGAATTACATTGATGGCATACATATGGCGTTAAATGATGAATTACATTGATGGTACACATATGGGCTTAAAGGATGAATTACATTGATGGTACACATATGGGGTTAAAGGATGAATTACATTGATGACACACATATGGCGTTAAATGATGAATTACATTGATGGTACACATATGGGGTTAAAGGATGAATTACATTGATGACACACATATGGGGTTAAAGGATGAATTACATTGATGGTACACATATGGGCTTAAAGGATGAATTACATTGATGGTACACATATGGGGTTAAAGGATGAATTACATTGATGGCACACATATGGGGTTAAAGGATGAATTACATTGATGGCATACCTATGGGGTTAAAGGATGAATTACATTGATGGTACACATATGGGGTTAAAGGATGAATTACATTGATGACACACATATGGGGTTAAAGGATGAATTACATTGATGGTACACATATGGGCTTAAAGGATGAATTACATTGATGGTACATGTATGGGGTTAAAGGATGAATTACATTGATGGTACACATATGGGGTTAATGGATGAATTACATTGATGGCACACATATGGGGTTAATGGATGGATGTATTTGGTACAGTCAGAAAAAGGTCTAAGATATGTTCCCATACAAAATCCAGTAAAAATCGAACTCAAAATATACTTTTAAGCTGTGTTTAAGTGTGAAAAATACAAAAATGATTGTTATAATGATTGCCATGTTATTAGTTAATAAATTGTATAGTTGAAGTCAATTTTTTATCTTTAGGAAAAAATGTCCTATATTCCTGATGGTACTTATAAGTACCAATGTGTTTTTGGGCTATTAAAAATGTACAAATCTGAATTTCCTTCAACAAATGCTTTAAGTTTGACAAAAGCAATATAGTATACGTAACACAATGTTTAAGAAACACTTCATTCAGAACTTAATTCCGTAAATAAGGGGTTAATAAAGGGCTTGTGTTGTAATATATATATATATATATATATATATATATATATATATATATATATATATATATATATATATATATAAATATATATATATATATATATATATATATATATATAAATAAATATAAAATACTTTTCTTACTAATTCTTTAAAAATACAAGTAAACAAAATCTTATATTATCACAACTTGTTGGACATTGTTGGTATAATGGTTCATGACTGGCTTGGCTACTCTAGTTTATCTTTAACGAAAAAGACTAATTGTAATTTGAATCTTGACTTCATGGTGTTTTAATAAATAACTACGCCGGCACTTTGAGTGATTGAAATCTTGGACTATTTTTCATTAAAAAAAATATAGTTCTCGGTTTAATAAAACTATTGTCTGTGTTGGATCAGTGAATAAGGTTTATAGAGTAATTTATATTTAATAGCAACAGCACATTCTTGGGTTCAAAGAAATGTAACCCATATACCTAATGACTCCTACCTACCTGGACATTAGACTGAAAAGGAGCATGTAAGCCAGTTCTGGACAATACTGCTAACAATTTAATAAGCTGAATGCTTAAGTCAGGAAAGTTACCACAAGAAAATAAAGAAATTACTACTATTTTATGCGGAAGATTACTTTGATATTTGCAGAGGGTTAAGGGCTAACCATTAAGTTAGATATTATACACCTAACCATTTAAATAGATATTATACGTCTAACCGTTTAGATAGATATTATAGGGGTAACCATTTAGATAGATATTATACACCTAACCATTTAGATAGATAATAAAGGGCTAACCATTTAGATGGATATTATAGGGGTAACCATTTGTATAGATATTAAAGGGCTAACCCAGGGGTTCCCAACCCCGTGCCCGCCAAACGATTCGTATGTGCCCGCCTCTCACTATTCGACAGAGACATAATTTATTTCATAAACATTATTGAAAGGTTGAAGGGGATGGAAATCGAAAGTTTGAGGGGGGGGGGGGGGGTGCAAATCGAAAGTTTGAGGGGGGGGGGGGTGCAAATCGAAAGTTTGAGTGGGGGGGGGGGTGCAAATCGAAAGTTTTGTCCCCGGGTGACGGGAAGGGTCGCTACGCCTCTGAAAAGGATTTTGTCGATTTAAAATAGGTGGTGCCCGCCACCCTACCGATATTTTAGAATGGGCTCTAGAGTAAAAAAAGGTTGGGAACCCCTGGGCTAACCATTTGGATAGATATTATAGGGGTAACCATTTAGATAGATATTATAGGGGTAACCATTTAGATAGATATTATAGGGGTAACCATTTAGAAAGATATTACCCTAGACTGGTAAACAGGCTGTCAAATTATGGGCCAAACTGTACCAGTAGGCAGATGGGACTGGGGTCTAAGATAACTGTACCAATAGGCAGATGGGACTGGGGTCTAACTGTACCAGTAGACAGATGGGACTGGGGTCTAACTGTACCAGTAGGCAGATGGGACTGGGGTCTAACTGTACCAGTAGGCAGATGGGACTGGGGTCTAAGATAACTGTACCAGTAGGCAGATGGGACTGGGGTCTAACTGTACCAGTAGGCAGATGGGACTGGGGTCTAACTGTACCAGTAGGCAGATGGGACAGGGGTCTAACTGTACCAGTAGGCAGATGGGTCTGGGGTCTAACTGTACCAGTAGGCAGATGGGACAGGGGTCTAAGATAACTGTATCAGTAGGCAGATGGGACTGGGGTCTAACTGTACCAGTAGGCAGATGGGACAGGGGTCTAAGATAACTGTATCAGTAGGCAGATGGGACTGAGGTCTAACTGTACCAGTAGGCAGATGGGACTGGGGTCTAACTGTACCAGTAGACAGATGGGACTGGGGTCTAAGATAACTGTACCAGTAGGCAGATGTGACTGGGGTCTAAGATAACTGTACCAGTAGGCAGATGGGACTGAGGTCTAACTGTACCAGTAGGCAGATGGGACTGGGGTCTAAGATAACTGTACCAATAGGCAGATGGGACAGGGGTCTAACTGTACCAGTAGGCAGATGGGACAGGGGTCTAACTGAACCAGTAGGCAGATGGGACAGGGGTCTAACTGAACCAGTAGGCAGATGGGACTGGGGTCTAACTGTACCAGTAGGCAGATGGGACTGGGGTCTAACTGTACCAGTAGGCAGATGGGACTGGGGTCTAACTGTACCAGTAGACAGATGGGACTGGGGTCTAACTGTACCAGTAGGCAGATGGGACTGGGGTCTAACTGTACCAGTAGGCAGATGGGACTGGGGTCTAAGATAACTGTACCAGTAGGCAGATGGGACTGGGGTCTAACTGTACCAGTAGGCAGATGGGACAGGGGTCTAACTGTACCAGTAGGCAGATGGGACAGGGGTCTAACTGTACCAGTAGGCAGATGGGTCTGGGGTCTAAGATAACAGTACCAGTAGGCAGATGTGACTGGGGTCTAACTGTACCAGTAGGCAGATGGGACTGGGGTCTAACTGTACCAGTAGGCAGATGGGACTGGGGTCTAAGATAACTGTACCAGTAGGCAGATGGGACTGGGGTCTAACTGTACCAGTAGGCAGATGGGACTGGGGTCTAACTGTACCAGTAGGCAGATGTGACTGGGGTCTAAGATAACTGTACCAGTAGGCAGATGTGACTGGGGTCTAACTGTACCAGTAGGCAGATGGGACTGGGGTCTAAGATAACTGTACCAGTAGGCAGATGGGACTGGGGTCTAACTGTACCAGTAGACAGATGGGACTGGGGTCTAACTGTACCAGTAGACAGATGGGACTGGGGTCTAACTGTACCAGTAGGCAGATGGGACTGGGGTCTAAGATAACTGTACCAGTAGGCAGATGGGACTGGGGTCTAACTGTACCAGTAGGCAGATGGGACAGGGGTCTAACTGTACCAGTAGGCAGATGGGTCTGGGGTCTAAGATAACAGTACCAGTAGGCAGATGGGACTGGGGTCTAACTGTACCAGTAGGCAGATGGGACTGGGGTCTAACTGTACCAGTAGGCAGATGGGACTGGGGTCTAAGATAACTGTACCAGTAGGCAGATGGGACTGGGGTCTAACTGTACCAGTAGGCAGATGGGACTGGGTCTAAGATAACTGTACCAGTAGGCAGATGGGACTGGGGTCTAACTGTACCAGTAGGCAGATGGGACTGGGGTCTAAGATAACTGTACCAGTAGGCAGATGGGACTGGGGTCTAAGATAACTGTACCAGTAGGCAGATGGGACTGGGGTCTAAGATAACTGTACCAGTAGGCAGATGGGACTGGGGTCTAAGATAACTGTACCAATAGGCAGATGTGACTGGGGTCTAACTGTACCAGTAGGCAGATGGGACTGGGGTCTAAGATAACTGTACCAGTAGGCAGATGGGACAGGGGTCTAACTGTACCAGTAGGCAGATGGGACTGGGGTCTAACTGTACCAGTAGGCAGATGGGACTGGGGTCTAACTGTACCAGTAGGCAGAGATAAACAGATGACTTACAGATATCAACAGATGACTTACAGAGATCAACAGATGACTTACATTGGTGAGATCAACAGATGACTTACAGAGATCAACAGATGACTTACAGAGATCAACAGATGACTTACAGAGATCAACAGATGACTTACAGAGATCAACAGATGACTTACAGAGATCAACAGATGACTTACAGAGATCAACAGATGACTTACAGAGATCAACAGATGACTTACAGAGATCAACAGATGACTTACATTGATGAGATCAACAGATGACTTATCACTGGCTGACCCTATTGCTGGTCCACCAGAGACATCTTTAAAGTGACTGTATTCCAAAATTGATGGAGATGGAACACTTTCTGAAATGCATGATATATAATTATCAGTAAGATTTCAGCAGTCCTGACTAAAAGGAGGGGAAAATACATGGAAATGTACAAAATAGGGGGTAAATATGTATGTGCGGTGTTGTGTATGAAAGGTAAGTATGTTGGCCAGATCACTTCATGTGTGTGTGTATATACAGTCATGACTCACATATGAACACACCAACAAAACTCTTTGTGATTAGGGTAAGACTCGTCTGTTTAATCTCTCTCTATTTTGTCATCCTTACAACCTTCTAACTGCCGCTCACGTCCATCCTTACAACCTTCTAACTGCCGCTTACGTCCATCCTTACAACCTTCTAACTGCCCCTCATGTCCATCCTTACAACACAAATTTTATTCCCTATATTAGGGCCAGAAGAATCTAGGGTATATGTATAACATAGTGGCACTCACCTAATGAGAGTCTGCCATGTGTATAACATAGTGGCACTCACCTAATGAGAGTCTGTCATGTGTATAACATAGTGGCACTCACCTAATGAGAGTCTGCCATGTGTATAACAATGCACTCACCTAATGAGAGTCTGCCATGTGTATAACATAGTGGCACTCACCTAATGAGAGTCTGTCATGTGTATAACACAGTGGCACTCATCTAATGAGAGTCTGCCATGTGTATAACATAGTGGCACTCACCTAATGAGAGTCTGCCATGTGTATAACATAGTGGCACTCACCTAATGAGAGTCTGCCATGTGTATAACATAGTGGCACTCACCTAATGAGAGTCTGCCATGTGTATAACATAGTGGCACTCACCTAATGAGAGTCTGCCATGTGTATAACATAGTGGCACTCACCTAATGAGAGTCTGCCATGTGTATAACATAGTGGCACTCACCTAATGAGAGTCTGCCATGTGTATAACATAGTGGCACTCACCTAATGAGAGTCTGCCATGTGTATAACAATGCACTCACCTAATGAGTGTCTGCCATGTGTATAACACAGTGGCACTCATCTAATGAGAGTCTGCCATGTGTATAACATAGTGGCACTCACCTAATGAGAGTCTGCCATGTGTATAACATAGTGGCACTCACCTAATGAGAGTCTGCCATGTGTATAACATAGTGGCACTCACCTAATGAGAGTCTGCCATGTGTATAACATAGTGGCACTCACCTAATGAGAGTCTGCCATGTGTATAACATAGTGGCACTCACCTAATGAGAGTCTGCCATGTGTATAACATAGTGGCACTCACCTAATGAGAGTCTGCCATGTGTATAACAATGCACTCACCTAATGAGTGTCTGCCATGTGTATAACACAGTGGCACTCATCTAATGAGAGTCTGCCATGTGTATAACATAGTGGCACTCACCTAATGAGAGTCTGCCATGTGTATAACATAGTGGCACTCACCTAATGAGAGTCTGCCATGTGTATAACATAGTGGCACTCACCTAATGAGAGTCTGCCATGTGTATAACATAGTGGCACCCATCTAATGAGAGTCTGCCATGTGTATAACATAGTGGCACTCACCTAATGAGAGTCTGCCATGTGTATAACATAGTGGCACTCACCTAATGAGAGTCTGCCATGTGTATAACATAGTGGCACTCACCTAATGAGAGTCTGCCATGTGTATAACATAGTGGCACTCACCTAATGAGAGTCTGCCATGTGTATAACATAGTGGCACTCACCTAATGAGAGTCTGCCATGTGTATAACATAGTGGCACTCACCTAATGAGAGTCTGCCATGTGTATAACATAGTGGCACTCACCTAATGAGAGTCTGCCATGTGTATAACATAGTGGCACTCACCTAATGAGAGTCTGCCATGTGTATAACATAGTGGCACTCACCTAATGAGAGTCTGCCATGTGTATAACATAGTGGCACTCACCTAATGAGAGTCTGCCATGTGTATAACATAGTGGCACTCACCTAATGAGAGTCTGCCATGTGTATAACAATGCACTCACCTAATGAGTGTCTGCCATGTGTATAACACAGTGGCACTCATCTAATGAGAGTCTGCCATGTGTATAACATAGTGGCACTCACCTAATGAGAGTCTGCCATGTGTATAACATAGTGGCACTCACCTAATGAGAGTCTGCCATGTGTATAACATAGTGGCACTCACCTAATGAGTCTGTGTATAACATAGTGGCACTCACCTAATGAGAGTCTGCCATGTGTATAACATAGTGGCACTCACCTAATGAGAGTCTGCCATATGTATAACATAGTGGCACTCACCCAATGAGAGTCTGCCATGTGTATAACATAGTGGCACTCACCTAATGAGAGTCTGCCATCTGTATAACATAGTGGCACTCACCTAATGAGAGTCTGCCATGTGTATAACATAGTGGCACTCACCTAATGAGTCTGTGTATAACATAGTGGCACTCACCTAATGAGAGTCTGCCATGTGTATAACAGTGGCACTCACCTAATGAGAGTCTGCCATGTGTATAACATAGTGGCACTCACCTAATGAGTCTGTGTATAACATAGTGGCACTCACCTAATGAGAGTCTGCCATGTGTATAACATAGTGGCACTCACCTAATGAGTCTGTGTATAACATAGTGGCACTCACCTAATGAGAGTCTGCCATGTGTATAACAGTGGCACTCACCTAATGAGAGTCTGCCATGTGTATAACATAGTGGCACTCACCTAATGAGAGTCTGTCATGTGTATAACATAGTGGCACTCACCTAATGAGAGTCTGCCATGTGTATAACAGTGGCACTCACCTAATGAGAGTCTGCCATGTGTATAACAGTGGCACTCACCTAATGAGAGTCTGTCATGTGTATAACATAGTGGCACTCACCTAATGAGAGTCTGTCATGTGTATAACATAGTGGCACTCACCTAATGAGAGTCTGTCATGTGTATAACATAGTGGCACTCACCTAATGAGAGTCTGCCATGTGTATAACATAGTGGCACTCACCTAATGAGAGTCTGCCATGTGTATAACATAGTGGCACTCACCTAATGAGTCTGTGTATAACATAGTGGCACTCACCTAATGAGAGTCTGCCATGTGTATAACATAGTGGCACTCACCTAATGAGTCTGTGTATAACATAGTGGCACTCACCTAATGAGAGTCTGCCATGTGTATAACAGTGGCACTCACCTAATGAGAGTCTGCCATGTGTATAACATAGTGGCACTCACCTAATGAGAGTCTGTCATGTGTATAACATAGTGGCACTCACCTAATGAGAGTCTGCCATGTGTATAACAGTGGCACTCACCTAATGAGAGTCTGCCATGTGTATAACAGTGGCACTCACCTAATGAGAGTCTGTCATGTGTATAACATAGTGGCACTCACCTAATGAGAGTCTGTCATGTGTATAACATAGTGGCACTCACCTAATGAGAGTCTGTCATGTGTATAACATAGTGGCACTCACCTAATGAGAGTCTGCCATGTGTATAACATAGTGGCACTCACCTAATGAGAGTCTGCCATGTGTATAACATAGTGGCACTCACCTAATGAGAGTCTGCCATGTGTATAACATAGTGGCACTCACCTAATGAGAGTCTGCCATGTGTATAACATAGTGGCACTCACCTAATGAGAGTCTGCCATATGTATAACATAGTGGCACTCACCCAATGAGAGTCTGTCATGTGTATAACATAGTGGCACTCACCTAATGAGAGTCTGCCATGTGTATAACATAGTGGCACTCACCTAATGAGAGTCTGCCATGTGTATAACATAGTGGCACTCACCTAATGAGAGTCTGCCATGTGTATAACATAGTGGCACTCACCTAATGAGAGTCTGCCATGTGTATAACAGTGGCACTCACCTAATGAGAGTCTGTCATGTGTATAACATAGTGGCACTCACCTAATGAGTCTGTGTATAACATAGTGGCACTCACCTAATGAGAGTCTGCCATGTGTATAACAGTGGCACTCACCTAGTGAGAGTCTGCCATGTGTATAACATAGTGGCACTCACCTAATGAGAGTCTGCCATGTGTATAACATAGTGGCACTCACCTAATGAGAGTCTGCCATGTGTATAACATAGTGGCACTCACCTAATGAGAGTCTGCCATGTGTATAACATAGTGGCACTCACCTAATGAGAGTCTGCCATGTGTATAACATAGTGGCACTCACCTAATGAGAGTCTGCCATGTGTATAACATAGTGGCACTCACCTAATGAGAGTCTGCCATGTGTATAACATAGTGGCACTCACCTAATGAGAGTCTGCCATGTGTATAACATAGTGGCACTCACCTAATGAGAGTCTGCCATGTGTATAACATAGTGGCACTCACCTAATGAGAGTCTGCCATGTGTATAACATAGTGGCGCTCACCTAATGAGAGTCTGCCATGTGTATAACATAGTGGCACTCACCTAATGAGAGTCTGCCATGTGTATAACATAGTGGCACTCACCTAATGAGAGTCCAGACAACCTCTTGTCGGTGTCCTCTGGGTCACTGTCCTCACTTGGAGTGAGCAGGTCCTGGCTGCCCCCATGCTTGAGTCTCTCCCGCAGAGTGCCACTGGTGCTGCTAGCGTCCAGTTCCTCCACTGACTGGCTAAGTGAAGCCAGAGATCCCAACGAGCCATTCTTAATGGGCGTACTTATAGTCTGCTTTAGCTCATTCAGTTTGCTAAATGCTGCTTTGGATGCATAGGATGCATATTTGAGAAAAGTTCCAATCTTTTCATTGGTTTTTTTAAGACTCTGAGTCCGTTTGAAGAGGAATTCACTAGGTCTCTTCTGGTCAGTCAATGAGGAGATGGACTGGGTGTCTTCTGGCTGCTGGCCAACTGCTGGCTCAGGTAGGCCAGGTGAGCTCAGCGTGTGGCCGCTCTCACTCAGGGACTGCTTCATTAGAGCTTCACTCAGCTGACCACTCAATCTGTCCTCAGGGATGGACACTGAGCGCCGGATTTCACGTCGGACAGAAATAGTTTCACCTTTTTCTCTCAGTTTTCTGTCCAGTGATGAGGTGTGGGTGGGGTCAGGGGTGGCATTAATGTCTTGTGATGAGGTGTGGGTGGGGTCAGGGGTGGCACTAATGTCTTGTGATGAGGTGTGGGTGGGGTCAGGGGTGGCATTAATGTCTTGTGATGAGGTGTGGGTGGGGTCAGGGGTGGCACTAATGTCTTGTGATGAGGTGTGGGTGGGGTCAGGGGTGGCACTAATGTCTTGTGATGAGGTGTGGGTGGGGTCAGGGGTGGCACTAATGTCTTGTGATGAGGTGTGGGTGGGGTCAGGGGTGGCACTGATGTCTTGTGATGAGGTGTGGGTGGGGTCAGGGGTGGCACTGATGTCTTGTGATGAGGTGTGGGTGGGGTCAGAGGTGGCAATAATGTCTTGTGATGAGGTGTGGGTGGGGTCAGGGGTGGCACTGATGTCTTGTGATGAGGTGTGGGTGGGGTCAGGGGTGGCACTAATGTCTTGTGATGAGGTGTGGGTGGGGTCAGGGGTGGCACTAATGTCTTGTGATGAGGTGTGGGTGGGGTCAGGGGTGGCACTAATGTCTTGTGATGAGGTGTGGGTGGGGTCAGGGGTGGCACTAATGTCTTGTGATGAGGTGTGGGTGGGGTCAGGAGAAGCCTCTGTTGGTTCTCTACTAGATAAACACTCATCATTTTCTTTGATGGTGATCAGGAGATGGTCAGACTCTTTACAGCTGCATGATGAGTTATTGACTTGATGATGATCTGTTGTGTTAGTGCTAGGATTTTCTGACTCTGGTATGTGACTGCTAGCCTCACTAGGAGATGAGAGTGTTTGTGTACCATAAGACTGCGCCTGACAAGTTTCCTGACTGTCAGCATCATTTTTTAACAGCTGTGAGTAAGTGAACTGTGGCTCAGCACTGCTTCTCTGTGTCTGAGGCATCCAGCTGGCAAACAGACTCATGGAGCGGCCAGGCTTGCTCTCCCCTGCACTGCGATGTCTGCGTCTCTTGACCTCCTCCAGCTGCAGGTCAGGGCTCACTACACTTTTCTCTAGGCACGCCTTGCTCAGCATCACCAGACCACAGCTGTTGACCACTAGAGGGGAAGACAAACAGTTGACCACTAGAGGGGAAGACAAACAGTTGACCACTAGAGGGGAAGACAAACAGTTGACCACTAGAGGGGAAGACAAACAGTTGACCACTAGAGGGGAAGTCAAACAGTTGACCACTAGAGGGGAGGTCAAACAGTTGACCACTAGAGGGGAAGTCAAACAGTTGACCACTAGAGGGGAAGACAAACAGTTGACCACTAGAGGGGAAGACAAACAGTTGACCACTAGAGGGGAAGTCAAACAGTTGACCACTAGAGGGGAGGTCAAACAGTTGACCACTAGAGGGGAAGTCAAACAGTTGACCACTAGAGGGGAAGACAAACAGTTGACCACTAGAGGGGAAGACAAACAGTTGACCACTAGAGGGGAAGACAAACAGTTGACCACTAGGGGGGGAAGAGAAACAGTTGACCACTAGAGGGGAAGTCAAACAGTTGACCACTAGGGGGGAAGACAAACAGTTGACCACTAGAGGGGAAGTCAACCAGTTGACCACTAGAGGAGAAGACAAACAGTTGACCACTAGGGGGGAAGTCAAACAGTTGACCACTAGGGGGGAAGACAAACAGTTGACCACTAGAGGGGAAGACAAACAGTTGACCACTAGAGGGGGGAAGGTCAAACAGTTGACCACTAGAGGGGAAGTCAAACAGTTGACCACTAGAGGGGAAGACAAACAGTTGACCACTTGAGGGGGAAATTAAAACAGTTGACCACTAGAGGGGAAGACAAACAGTTGACCACTAGAGGGGAAGTCAAACAGTTGACCACTAGAGGGAAAGTCAAACAGTTGACCACTAGAGGGGAAGTCAAACAGTTGACCACTAGAGGGGAGGTCAAACAGTTGACCACTAGAGGGGAAGTCAAACAGTTGACCACTAGGGGGGAAGTCAAACAGTTGACCACTAGAGGGGAAGACAAACAGTTGACCACTAGAGGGGAAGTCAAACAGTTGACCACTAGAGGGGAGGTCAAACAGTTGACCACTAGAGGGGAAGTCAAACAGTTGACCACTAGAGGGGAAGACAAACAGTTGACCACTAGAGGGGAAGACAAACAGTTGACCACTAGTGGGGAAGACAAACAGTTGACCACTAGGGGGGGAAGAGAAACAGTTGACCACTAGAGGGGAAGTCAAACAGTTGACCACTAGGGGGGAAGACAAACAGTTGACCACTAGAGGGGAAGTCAACCAGTTGACCACTAGAGGAGAAGACAAACAGTTGACCACTAGGGGGGAAGTCAAACAGTTGACCACTAGGGGGGAAGACAAACAGTTGACCACTAGAGGGGAAGACAAACAGTTGACCACTAGAGGGGGGAAGGTCAAACAGTTGACCACTAGAGGGGAAGACAGTTGACCACTAGAGGGGAGGTCAAACAGTTGACCACTAGAGGGGAAGTCAAACAGTTGACCACTAGAGGGGAAGTCAACCAGTTGACCACTAGAGGGGAGGTCAAACAGTTGACCACTAGAGGGGGGGGGGAAGTCAAACCACAAGTGCTGACCAAGGGGAGGGATCTGTTATAAAGATGTGTTACTTACAGATTGAGCCTTTAAGAGTCTCCATATCACTGACATGAGTTTTCTGTATGCTGCTAATGGAGCGCTTTACAATGCTCCCTACACGAGGTCTGTGCTGTCTGTCAGATAAGATGTGCACATCTGAAACCAGAGATTTTATATCAAATGGCAGCTCCACATTCTGTTATCAACAACACAGGAGCCATTCATTCTACTAGCTTAGACAGAGGCTTGAGAGAAATGTCAAATTTAGAATCTGTTTAGGTAAAGCAGGGGTCTCCAAACTTTTCAGTCCGAGGGCCGCATTAACTATCAAATTTCAGTTCGGGGGCCAGTTTCTTCCAGGCATGTCTTTGATTTTTCTGGGCAAAGTTCCTCAGCCATCACCAACAAATGATTTTTCCTTGGACAAAAAATCTCCGCGGGCCGGATCAGATGACTTAGCAGGCTGCATCCGGCTCGCGGGCTGTAGTTTGGAGACCCCTGAGGTAAAGCAATGTGAAACTAAATAAAACTACACACCATTTCTGTAGGCCGGGTATAACAATAAACATGAGCAGAAATTTTAAAGGAGCTAATTCCCATTTTATTTTTAAAATTACAAAGTAGAAATGGGGGGAGGGGGGGGGGGGGGGGGGGGTCTTGGGTTTATCTGAATGTCTAGACTAGATCCACACTTACCCTTCTTGGGTTTATCTGAATATCTAGACTAGATCTACACTTACCCTTCTTGGGTTTATCTGAATGTCTAGATCTACACTTACCCTTCTTGGGTTTATCTGAATGTCTAGATCTACACTTACCCTTCTTGGGTTTATCTGAATGTCTAGATCTACACTTACCCTTCTTGGGTTTATCTGAATGTCTAGAACCACACTTACCCTTCTTGGGTTTATCTGAATGTCTAGACTAGATCCACACTTACCCTTCTTGGGTTTATCTGAATGTCTAGACTAGATCCACACTTACCCTTCTTGGGTTTATCTGAATGTCTAGACTAGATCCACACTTACCCTTCTTGGGTTTATCTGAATGTCTAGACTAGATCTACACTTACCCTTCTTGGGTTTATCTGAATGTCTAGATCCACACTTACCCTTCTTGGGTTTATCTGAATGTCTAGACTAGATCCACACTTACCCTTCTTGGGTTTATCTGAATGTCTAGACTAGATCTACACTTACCCTTCTTGGGTTTATCTGAATGTCTAGATCTACACTTACCCTTCTTGGGTTTATCTGAATGTCTAGATCCACACTTACCCTTCTTGGGTTTATCTGAATGTCTAGAACCACACTTACCCTTCTTGGGTTTATCTGAATGTCTAGACTTGCCCCCAGCCTTCAGAGGGTTCCATGTAGGACCTTTGGGCTTGTCATTGCCGTCATTTAAACTGACAGACATGACAATCTGGGCCAAGTGTCTGACATCTTCCTGTGTCATTGAGTTGTAGCCTCTGTCTGAAACACCACCTTTAAAATAGTACAAGTCATGTAGCGTGTAACACCACCTTTAAAATAGTACAAGTCATGTAGCGTGTAACACCACCTTTAAAATAGTACAAGTCATGTAGCGTGTAACACCACCTTTAAAATAGTACAAGTCATGTAGCGTGTAACACCACCTTTAAAATAGTACAAGTCATGTAGCGTGTAACACCACCTTTAAAATAGTACAAGTCATGTAGCGTGTAACACCACCTTTAAAATAGTACAAGTCATGTAGCGTGTAACACCACCTTTAAAATAGTACAAGTCATGTAGCGTGTAACACCACCTTTAAAATAGTACAAGTCATGTAGCGTGTAACACCACCTTTAAAATAGTACAAGTCATGTAGCGTGTAACACCACCTTTAAAATAGTACAAGTCATGTAGTGTGTAACACCACCTTTAAAATAGTACAAGTCATGTAGCGTGTAACACCACCTTTAAAATAGTACAAGTCATGTAGCGTGTAACACCACCTTTAAAATAGTACAAGTCATGTAGCGTGTAACACCACCTTTAAAATAGTACAAGTCATGTAGCATGTAACGTAACACCACCTTTAAAATAGTACAAGTCATGTAGTGTGTAACACCACCTTTAAAATAGTACAAGTCATGTAGCATGTAACACCACCTTTAAAATAGTACAAGTCATGTAGCGTGTAACACCACCTTTAAAATAGTACAAGTCATGTAGCGTGTAACACCACCTTTAAAATAGTACAAGTAATGTAGCGTGTAACACCACCATTAAAATAGTACAAGTCATGTAGTGTGTAACACCACCTTTAAAATAGTACAAGTCATGTAGCATGTAACACCACCATTAAAATAGTACAAGTCATGTAGCGTGTAACACCACCTTTAAAATAGTACAAGTCATGTAGCATGTAACGTAACACCACCTTTAAAATAGTACAAGTCATGTAGCGTGTAACACCACCTTTAAAATAGTACAAGTCATGTAGCGTGTAACACCACTTTAAAATAGTACAAGTCATGTAGCGTGTAACACCACCATTAAAATAGTACAAGTCATGTAGCGTGTAACACCACCATTAAAATAGTACAAGTCATGTAGGGTGTAACACCACCTTTAAAATAGTACAAGTCATGTAGTGTGTAACACCATCTTTAAAATAGTACAAGTCAAGTTGCATGTAATTATCAATTTCTTTAAATGTCACTTTAGAATACTTATCTAACTTATCACACTGAAAGTTCATTGCTAATATTGTTGAAACCTAATAGTTATAGCAACTGAATATTTTCCCATAGCTAGACCCAACAGAACAAAAACATTATCAAGCAGGTTGTGTTTGTTTTTAAAGCAGATTTAGACTGGGAGACAGATGTAATGAAGAGACTGGGAGACTGGTGTAATGAAGAGACTGAGAGACAGATGTAATGAAGAGACTGGGAGACAGATGTAATGAAGAGACTGAGACAGGTGTAATGAAGAGACTGGGAGAGAGATGTAATGAAGAGACTGGGAGACAGATGTAATGAAGATACTGAGAGACAGATGTAATGAAGAGACTGGGAGAGAGATGTAATGAAGAGACTGGGAGAGAGATGTAATGAAGAGACTGAGACAGGTGTAATGAAGAGACTGAGACAGGTGTAATGAAGAGACTGGGAGACAGATGTAATGAAGAGACTGAGAGACAGATGTAATGAAGAGGCTGGGAGAGAGATGTAATGAAGAGACTGGGAGAGAGATGTAATGAAGAGACTGGGAGAGAGATGTAATGAAGAGACTGGGAGACAGATGTAATGAAGAGACTGAGACAGGTGTAATGAAGAGACTGAGACAGGTGTAATGAAGAGACTGGGAGACAGATGTAATGAAGAGACTGAGAGACAGATGTAATGAAGAGACTGGGAGACAGATGTAATGAAGAGACTGGGAGAGAGATGTAATGAAGAGACTGGGAGAGAGATGTAATGAAGAGACTGGGAGAGAGATGTAATGAAGAGACTGGGAGAGAGATGTAATGAAGAGACTGGGAGAGAGATGTAATGAAGAGACTGGGAGAGAGATGTAATGAAGAGACTGGGAGAGAGATGTAATGAAGAGACTGGGAGACAGATGTAATGAAGAGACTGGGAGAGAGATGTAATGAAGAGACTGGGAGAGAGATGTAATGAAGAGACGGAGAGAGATGTAATGAAGAGACTGAGAGACAGATGTAATGAAGATACTGAGAGACAGATGTAATGACGAGACTGACCTGTACTCATCCTCTCCTCCAAACTGGCAGTACACTTGGTGTTGAGGTCATCACTGGCAGGCCCACCATCTTGGGTAGGCTGCATCTTGTCCCCCTTGGACTCCCCTAGATAACTGTCCACACTTGTGTGGCTGATCTGATCAAACTCACTACCAGAGTTGGAGTAGATGGAGATACTTCTGCGTCTAATGGCTCGCCTGAACTGAGCTACCCCAATGATAACATTGCGAATTTTCAACCACCTTAGACGACCTTTGGACTGCGGAGAAGGCCATTTTGCCTCAAGCATAACCTGTTATAGATGACATTCAATAGAAAGTTGGAGGCTGAAATAAATAAAATCACAGTCCAACATGTCAACTATAATGGAGAATAAATGTTACCTTATTGTAATAACCATAAGTGATAGCATTAGGCTGGACTCCATTTTTCTTCATCTGTGAGAAAACCTGGACAGCTAAACCAGGTTTGTTGTACTGGCCAGCTAGTTGCATCAAGACACGATAGCACAACTAGGGACAATTTAGAGACATGTTAGGTACAACTACAGACAATTTAGAGACATGTTAGGTACAACTAGGAACAATTTAGAGACATGTTAGGTACAACTAGGAACAATTTAGAGACATGTTAGGTACAGCTACAGACAATTTAGAGACATTTTAGGTACAACTACAGACAATTTAGAGACATTTTAGGTACAACTACAGACAATTTGGAGACATTTTAGGTACAACTAGGGACAATTTAGAGACATTTTAGGTACAACTAGGGACAATTTAGAGACATGTTAGGTAGAGCTACAGACAATTTAGAGACATTTGAGGCACAACTAGGGACAATTTAGAGACATTTTAGGTACAGCTACGGCCAATTTATAGAGATACAAGCTGTCCCGGCCAGGCCTGTACTGGCCTCTGTGAAAAACCTATCTGTAAAGGACTTGTGTGTTTATTAAGCAGTATATAATTGGCATTGCTCGAGTTTACGAAATATATTACTTTTCCAATTTACCCTAACCACAACCAACCAAAACCAAAATGAAAACACACCCAAACAAAAACACAAAGATAAATCCAAACACAAACATAAACGTAAACATAAACACAAACCCAAAAACAAATGCAAATACAAACACATAAGGCAACGCAAACAAAAATGCAAACGCAAACACAAACTTAACCGCAAACACAAAAGCAAACACAAACAAAAATCCAAATGCAAACCTAAATGCAAAATAATAGTGCTCACAATAGAACCCTGTCGGGGCGCCGGAGGACGCACGGATTCAATTTAGTTAAGGACTATAGTAACCTTTTTTATCCAAAGTCTATAGCACTGTTTAAAATGAATGTATGCACCATAGCGCCCAAAGGATAGCCCAGGCGTCAAATTGAACCCTGCTGAGGCGTCAGCAGACGTGCCTGATTGAATTTAGTGAATGACTATAATACCACAAGCTTGTACGCAAACCAAAAGTTAGAAGTAAACATAAAGGACATTTAGGAGCGGCTTCTAAACTGTTACAGATTTTTTTTTAAATTAGTAAACAGTACGTTCTGTGTATAAAATAAATAAAAGGCAGCCTTTAAAATATCTGTTTTACCTACCACATAGCACTTTATCCATCCATGCTAATTATAATGATTTTTTTCCAACACCAAAACAAACTAATAAAAAGTATCCCCCCCCCCCCCCCAATGTAATGTTTTTTTAAAGGGAAGTTGTTTGTTTTATCTATCAAGGGAAGTAATAGGCTATAAAGGAAGTAATTTGTACACTTTTAAAATTCTTGTGAAGAATGATACATTTACTTTGACTATTCTACATGACGTTAATTAAAATGCCTTTTTTATACAAAACCATCCATGTTAATTTTTAAAAATTATTCATTTGTAGAATAAACGCTTTAAGAATATTACACTACGGCGATCAAGTAGAGTTGTTTACTATGTGCTACTTTTGCCAAGGGTCCATCCTCTGTAGATTATAGGCACAACTAGGATTAATTTATAGAGACATTTAAACAGCTATGGACTTTTGGCACAATTAGGGACTTTCAAAGTGGCATATTAGATAAGTCAATGGCTAAGGACGCTCAATAGGCACATAATTGGCATTAGTATAGAAATTTTATAGAGACATTTGAGATTTTAAAAACCCCACAAATATAAATTTGTACCTCGTCCACTGTGATTAGCTTAGCTTCTTGCATCTTTCTTAGAACAGCAAATCCAATTTTTAGAGCTTCTATTTTCTTGGGGCGAGCCTGGACAAAAGCAGGGAACACAACAAACCAGAGGCTGTAGCAGTAGCTGACCAGACACCTGATGATATATCCAGAGATAGTATCATAACCTACAGCAGTACTAACACAACCTATAGCAGTACTAACACAACCTACAGCAGTACTAACACAACCTATAGCAGTACATACACAACCTACAGCAGTACAAACACAACCTACAGCAGTACAAACACAACCAACAGCAGTACATACACAACCTACAGCAGTACTAACACAACCTATAGCAGTACATACACAACCAACAGCAGTACTAACACAACCAACAGCAGTACTAACACAACCTATAGCAGTACAAACACAACCTATAGCAGTACAAACACAACCTATAGCAGTACAAACACAACCTCCATAGCACAACCTACAGCAGTACAAACACAACCTACAGCAGTACAAACACAACCTACAGCAGTACAAGCACAACCTACACAGCACAACCTACAGCAGTACAAACACAACCTACAGCAGTACAAACACAACCTACAGCAGTACAAACACAACCTACAGCAGTACATACACAACCTCCACAGCACAACCTACACAGCACAACCTACAGCAGTACAAACACAACCTACAGCAGTACAAACACAACCTACAGCAGTACAAACACAACCTACAGCAGTACATACACAACCTCCACAGCACAACCTACACAGCACAACCTACAGCAGTACAAACACAACCTACAGCAGTACAAACACAACCTACAGCAGTACTAACACAACCAACAGCAGTACTAACACAACCTATAGCAGTACAAACACAACCTATAGCAGTACAAACACAACCTATAGCAGTACAAACACAACCTCCATAGCACAACCTACAGCAGTACAAACACAACCTACAGCAGTACAAACACAACCTACAGCAGTACAAGCACAACCTACACAGCACAACCTACAGCAGTACAAACACAACCTACAGCAGTACAAACACAACCTACAGCAGTACAAACACAACCTACAGCAGTACATACACAACCTCCACAGCACAACCTACACAGCACAACCTACAGCAGTACAAACACAACCTACAGCAGTACAAACACAACCTACAGCAGTACATACACAACCTACAGCAGTACAAACACAACCTACAGCAGTACCTACACAACCTACAGCAGTACAAACACAACCTACATCAGCACAAACACAACCTACAGCAGTACATGCACAACCTACAGCAGTACAAACACAACCTACAGCAGTACAAACACAACCTACATCAGTACCTACACAACCTACAGCAGTACAAACACAACCTACACAGCACAACCTACATCAGTACAAACACAACCTACATCAGTACCTACACAACCTCCAGCAGTACATACACAACCTACAGCAGTACAAACACAACCTACAGCAGTACAAACACAACCTACATCAGTACAAACACAACCTACAGCAGTACAAACACAACCTACACAGCACAACCTACAGCAATACAAACACAACCTACAGCAGTACAAACACAACCTACAGCAGTACAAACACAACCTACATCAGTACAAACACAACCTACAGCAGTACAAACACAACCTACATCAGTACAAACACAACCTACAGCAGTACAAACACAACCTACACAGCACAACCTACAGCAGTACAAACACAACCTACAGCAGTACAAACACCACCTACAGCAGTACAAACACAACCTACAGCAGTAAAACACAACCTACAGCAGTACAAACAACCTACACCAGTACAAACACAAGCTACAGCAGTACGAACACAACCTACAGCAGTACAAAAAGCACCTACAGCAGTACAAACACCACCTACAGCAGTAAAACACAACCTACAGCAGTACAAGCACAACCTACAGCAGTACAAACACAACCTACAGCAGTACAAACACCACCTACAGCAGTACATACACAACCTCCACAGCACAACCTACAGCAGTACAAACACAACCTACAGCAGTACAAACACCACCTACAGCAGTACATACACAACCTCCACAGCACAACCTACAGCAGTACAAACACAACCTACAGCAGTACAAACACAACCTACAGCAGTACAAACACAACCTACAGCAGTACAAACACCACCTACAGCAGTAAAACACAACCTACAGCAGTACAAACACCACCTACAGCAGTAAAACACAACCTACAGCAGTACAAACACCACCTACAGCAGTAAAACACAACCTACAGCAGTACAAACACCACCTACAGCAGTAAAACACAACCTACAGCAGTACAAACACCACCTACAGCAGTACATACACAACCTCCACAGCACAACCTACAGCAGTACAAACACAACCTACAGCAGTACATACACAACCTACAGCAGTACTAACACAACCTACAGCAGTACAAACACAACCTACAGCAGTACAAACACCACCTACAGCAGTAAAACACAACCTACAGCAGTACAAACACCACCTACAGCAGTACATACACAACCTCCACAGCACAACCTACAGCAGTACAAACACAACCTACATCAGTACAAACACAACCTACAGCAGTACAAACACAACCTACAGCAGTACAAACACCACCTACAACAGTACATACACAACCTACAGGATTACAAACACAACCTACATCAGTACCTACACAACCTACAGCAGTACAAACACAACCTACACAGCACAACCTACATCAGTACAAACACAACCTACATCAGTACCTACACAACCTACATCAGTACATACACAACCTACAGCAGTACAAACACAACCTACAGCAGTACAAACAGCACCTACAGCAGTACAAACACAACCTACAGCAGTACAAACACAACTTACAGCAGTACATACACAACCTACAGCAGTACAAGCACAACCTACACAGCACAACCTACAGCAGTACAAACACAACCTACAGCAGTACAAACACAACCTACAGCAGTACAAACACCACCTACAGCAGTACATACACAACCTCCACAGCACAACCTACAGCAGTACAAACACAACCTACAGCAGTACAAACACAACCTACAGCAGTACAAACACCACCTACAGCAGTACATACACAACCTCCACAGCACAACCTACAGCAGTACAAACACAACCTACAGCAGTACAAACACAACCTACAGCAGTACAAACACAACCTACAGCAGTACAAACACAACCTACATCAGCACAAACACAACCTACAGCAGTACATGCACAACCTACAGCAGTACAAACACAACCTACAGCAGTACAAACACAACTTACAGCAATACAAACACAACCTACAGCAGTACAAACACAACCTACATCAGTACAAACACAACCTCCATAGCACAACCTACAGTAGTACAAACACAACCTACAGCAGTACAAACACAACCTACAGCAGTACATACACAACCTCCACAGCACAACCTACAGCAGTACAAACACAACCTACACAGCACAACCTACATCAGTACAAACACAACCTACATCAGTACCTACACAACCTCCAGCAGTACATACACAACCTACAGCAGTACAAACACAACCTACAGCAGTACAAACACAACCTACATCAGTACAAACACAACCTACAGCAGTACAAACACAACCTACACAGCACAACCTACAGCAATACAAACACAACCTACAGCAGTACTAACACAACCTACAGCAGTACAAACACAACCTACATCAGTACAAACACAACCTACAGCAGTACAAACACAACCTACATCAGTACAAACACAACCTACAGCAGTACAAACACAACCTACACAGCACAACCTACAGCAGTACAAACACAACCTACAGCAGTACAAACACCACCTACAGCAGTACAAACACAACCTACAGCAGTAAAACACAACCTACAGCAGTACAAACAACCTACACCAGTACAAACACAAGCTACAGCAGTACGAACACAACCTACAGCAGTACAAAAAGCACCTACAGCAGTACAAACACCACCTACAGCAGTAAAACACAACCTACAGCAGTACAAGCACAACCTACAGCAGTACAAACACAACCTACAGCAGTACAAACACCACCTACAGCAGTACATACACAACCTCCACAGCACAACCTACAGCAGTACAAACACAACCTACAGCAGTACAAACACCACCTACAGCAGTACATACACAACCTCCACAGCACAACCTACAGCAGTACAAACACAACCTACAGCAGTACATACACAACCTACAGCAGTACAAACACAACCTACAGCAGTACAAACACCACCTACAGCAGTAAAACACAACCTACAGCAGTACAAACACCACCTACAGCAGTAAAACACAACCTACAGCAGTACAAACACCACCTACAGCAGTAAAACACAACCTACAGCAGTACAAACACCACCTACAGCAGTAAAACACAACCTACAGCAGTACAAACACCACCTACAGCAGTACATACACAACCTCCACAGCACAACCTACAGCAGTACAAACACAACCTACAGCAGTACATACACAACCTACAGCAGTACTAACACAACCTACAGCAGTACAAACACAACCTACAGCAGTACAAACACCACCTACAGCAGTAAAACACAACCTACAGCAGTACAAACACCACCTACAGCAGTACATACACAACCTCCACAGCACAACCTACAGCAGTACAAACACAACCTACATCAGTACAAACACAACCTACAGCAGTACAAACACAACCTACAGCAGTACAAACACCACCTACAACAGTACATACACAACCTACAGGATTACAAACACAACCTACATCAGTACCTACACAACCTACAGCAGTACAAACACAACCTACACAGCACAACCTACATCAGTACAAACACAACCTACATCAGTACCTACACAACCTACATCAGTACATACACAACCTACAGCAGTACAAACACAACCTACAGCAGTACAAACAGCACCTACAGCAGTACAAACACAACCTACAGCAGTACAAACACAACTTACAGCAGTACATACACAACCTACAGCAGTACAAGCACAACCTACACAGCACAACCTACAGCAGTACAAACACAACCTACAGCAGTACAAACACAACCTACAGCAGTACAAACACCACCTACAGCAGTACATACACAACCTCCACAGCACAACCTACAGCAGTACAAACACAACCTACAGCAGTACAAACACAACCTACAGCAGTACAAACACCACCTACAGCAGTACATACACAACCTCCACAGCACAACCTACAGCAGTACAAACACAACCTACAGCAGTACAAACACAACCTACAGCAGTACAAACACAACCTACAGCAGTACAAACACAACCTACATCAGCACAAACACAACCTACAGCAGTACATGCACAACCTACAGCAGTACAAACACAACCTACAGCAGTACAAACACAACTTACAGCAATACAAACACAACCTACAGCAGTACAAACACAACCTACATCAGTACAAACACAACCTCCATAGCACAACCTACAGTAGTACAAACACAACCTACAGCAGTACAAACACAACCTACAGCAGTACATACACAACCTCCACAGCACAACCTACAGCAGTACAAACACCACCTACAGCAGTACAAACAACCTACGCACTACAAACAACCTACGCACTACAAACAACCTACGCACTACAAACAAAAAAAAAACTTACTTTGCCCATAGCTTTGGATTGCCCACCTGTTGCTGAGCTACCTGCAAGCAAATTTTACATGGACATGTTAAACATGGATACATTTCATATGGACATGTTAAACATGGATACATTTCATATGGACATGTTAAACATGGATACATTTCATATGGACATGTTAAACATGGATACATTTCACATGGACATGTTACACTTGGATACATTTCACATGGACATGTTACACTTGGATACATTTCACATGGACATGTTAAACATGGATACATTTCACATGGACATGTTAAACATGGATACATTTTACATGGACATGTTAAACATGGATACATTTTACATGGACATGTTAAACATGGATACATTTCACATGGACATGTTAAACATGGATACATTTCACATGGACATGTTAAACATGGATACATTTCACATGGACATGTTAAACATGGATACATTTGATATGGACATGTTAAACATGGATACATTTCATGTGGATACATTTCAAAAGGATAACAAACTAAAACTATCTAGTGTGTTTGAAGGTAATTTCCATGTGAAATGTATCCATGATATATGAAGGTAATGTCCATGTGAAATGTATCCATGATATATGAAGGTAATGTCCATGTGAAATGTATCCATGATATATGAAGGTAATGTCCATGTGAAATGTATCCATGATGTATGAAGGTAATGTCCATTTGAAATGTATCCATAATGTATGTAGGTAATGTCCATGTGAAATGTATCCATGATATATGAAGGTAATGTCCATGTGAAATGTATCCATGATATATGAAGGTAATGTCCATGTGAAATGTATCCATGATATATGAAGGTAATGTCCATGTGAAATGTATCCATGATATATGAAGGTAATGTCCATGTGAAATGTATCCATAATGTATGAAGGTAATGTCCATGTGAAATGTATCCATAATGTATGAAGGTAATGTCCATGTGAAATGTATCCATAATATATGAAGGTAATGTCCATGTGAAATGTATCCATAATGTATGAAGGTAATGTCCATGTGAAATGTATCCATAATGTATGAAGGTAATGTCCATGTGAAATGTATCCATAATATATGAAGGTAATGTCCATGTGAAATGTATCCATAATGTATGAAGGTAATGTCCATGTGAAATGTATCCATAATGTATGAAGGTAATGTCCATGTGAAATGTATCCATAATGTATGAAGGTAATGTCCATGTGAAATGTATCCATAATGTATGAAGGTAATGTCCATGTGAAATGTATCCATAATGTATGAAGGTAATGTCCATGTGAAATGTATCCATGATGTATGAAGGTAATGGTTAAAGTGAAGAACCTTTTGTGCAGATTTGACTTCTTGCTTTGTTCTCCTGGCTAGTGGGCTGTTGGGGCAAGTTGCTTTTGTTGGTACAGGCAACACTGACTTCTTGTTAGCAAGAAACAGCTCTTGGTTCAACTCAGGGAAGCCATTGTAGCTGCGAGAGTCAACAAAAACTACACATATATAGACATTGTTTGGACATATTAACACATACATGAACAGAGACATTTTTGGACATATTAACCCTTTGAACCCAGGCCTCCCTGGCCTAATTTCTCCCATTTCCTGAGCTAACAGGCCCAAACCAATTTTCTCTTATCTACTTCTAACTTTGCCTATAACTTCTGAATGGTTTGAGATAATCAAGCCAAATTTTGCATCAAGGCTCAGTATAGAACAACAATTCAGCAATAATAATTATAACCGAATAATAAAATAATAGATTTGTTGTTGTTGTTGACAATGTGTTTCACACAATGCAAACACTTTCACTTTCAACTTTCCCCCAAAGTCTATTTTTAGAATTATAACCCCGCACTTTAAAGACATGTTTTATTCAGTCCACTGCTAATTATATTTAATAAGACGGTGTACCAGCCCCTAGGACTTTGACACTAGATCATCGGGCTGGAAAATTGACTTTTCAGACATATATGCCTAATTTTGAAACTGGTTTACCAGCTTGTCAGGCTCAAAGGGTTAAGGAGATATGCGCCTTAAAAAAAAAATCCCAAAATTTCTTGTTTTTTGTCATGATGACTTTCTTGTACTTTTGGATACTTTGTCCATTTTGTGTTAAGAAAATAATAACTTTAATGAGAAAAAAATTATTTTTATGTGTTTAAAATACCATTTTTAAGACCCTATTAATTAAAAAATTATTTTTCCCAATCTTACAATCTCTATTTGAAAAGTTTTATATCCGTCATCATATTGTATTTGGCATCATTGGAAAGCTGGATTTCGCATGTATTTGATAACCTTAATTTCCATCATCTCCGAAACACCCAAAGCTTACAATCGGCTTTGCAGTTTACACAGATATGGTATTTTCATGATCTCCTTTTCATTACTTTTGGCTGTTTTTCTCAGTTTGTAGGTTTTTAACACTTAAAAGCCTACTTCTTTTTACTTTCTCGTACACAGAGTATAGAGGAAGTATTGTTATCGTGCACAAAAATCACATGAAATTTTGACAGTTTTTACCCTTTTACACCTCAGTACTTATTTGTAGATTTGTATCAACTTTTCAGCAATTTTTGATAACCGGAAGTGGAACTTTATCAAAAGCCTATAACTTGAGTACTGTTTCAGTAGATCTAATTATCTGCCTTCTGTCAAATGTTGAGTAATTTCCGTTGACCGGAAGTATAATTTAAGCAATTTCTGATTTCTCAAAAAATGAATGTGAATTTATAAAGTACTAATAATATTCCGCACTATTATACACATTTTGTTTGGCGTCCACTTGGTGTGCAATTCTTTTTTCTACAAGATTCTATTCTATTTTTAAAAAGTTTAAGTAATTAAAAATGGATTTAAAATGTTGTCTATATTCCGAGTTGCCATCCTCCGTAGCGTTATATAAGAATATTTGAGAAAGTTTACCCTTTAGGGGAGATCACTCCCTGTTTATTTATTGATTTAACAATGCCAACCAAATTTTCAGTACTTGTTCTTCAGGCAAAAATACAACTTTTATTGTGGGGGAATTGTGATGGCTTTCATAAAAAAAACTATTTTGTAATTAATATGAAATTTTGAAACTTTTGAATTCCAAAAAGGGTACAATTTATTTGACCTTGTAAAATTCTTACTGGTAGCTATTTCAAAAAGTTGTTGTGACAAAAGTTTTAATATATACTGAAATATAAGCAGTTTAAATTTGATTGCTATAAGTGCATAAATAAATAAGCCTTAGCATTTTTAAAAGTACTGAAAAATGCAAATTGGCAGAGGTTCTTTTTTGGGTTTCCATGACAAACAAAATTGTTTTTAACCCTTTTTTTTTGCTGTTTAATACTTACTTTCATGTGCCAAACATGGTAACAGAATTCAAAAGGCTTTAGATCTTAAATTGTAAAAAATAGAAAAAAAAACCAGCATATCCCCTTAATAGATATATTTTTTGGATATTAACACATACATGAACAGAGACATTTTTGGACATATTAACAGATATATTTTTTGAACATGTTAACAGATAAATTTTTTGGACATATTAAACACGTACATGAACAGAGACATTTTTTGGATAAGTTAACATATATTTTTGGACATTTTAAAAACATACATGAACAGAGACATTTTTTGACATATTAACAGATATATTTTCTGGACATGTTAGCAGATATATTTTTTTGACCTATTAAACACATACATGAACAAAGAAGAAAACTCTTGGGACTTAACCCCCCCCCCCCCCCCCACCCCACTTATGCCATAAATGTGAATAATTATTGGGATAGAGAAGTGATGGTAATTAGTTAAATATTTTTCCACTAATTTTTGCTTAACATAGCAACACAGCTGTCTTACAGCAATGAGGAAATGATGATTTACCTGTACTTAACTCCTTCAGGTAAATTTACTGGCTCTGGCGGCATTATGAACACTGTTCTTTCACTGAAAACATAAGAAGAAGACATTATATTTAACATAGATGAAACAACAAAAAGTAAAATTTTTAGGGCAGTTTATTTCACTAGTCAAAAATTTTGTAGTTGAATAATTGAAATTTTAAAAATTGGCCAAAAAAAGAATTGGACAAGTAGAATTTATAATAATCTTGAGAGACTGTGAAATGAAACATCACAACTGCAAACTAGAACTCATGTAAAAATTGCTGACCTACCTCATCTGGCTGTTATCAATCTCAATCAGTTTTGGTGTGTCACTAGTTTCATCAACCTGGACAGATACATAAGACAGTAACATGACAGTGGTCTCAAGAGTAGGACAGTGATGTCAACAGTAGGACAGTGATGTCAACAGTAGGACAGTGATGTCAACAGTAGGACAGTGATGTCAACAGTAGGACAGTGATGTCAACAGTAGGACAGGGGTGTCAACAGTAGGACAGTAATGTCAACAGTAGGACAGTGATGTCAACAGTAGGACAGTGATGTCAACAGTAGGACAGGGGTCTCAAGAGTAGGACAGGGGTGTCAACAGTAGGACAGGGGTGTCAACAGTAGGACAGGGGTGTCAACAGTAGGACAGTGATGTCAACAGTAGGACAGTGATGTCAACAGTAGGACAGTGGTCTCAAGAGTAGGACAGGGGTGTCAACAGAAGGACAGTGATGTCAACAGTAGGACAGTGATGTCAACAGTAGGACAGTGATGTCAACAGTAGGACAGTGATGTTAACAGTAGGACAGTGATGTCAACAGTAGGACAGTGATGTCAACAGTAGGACAGGGGTGTCAAGTGTAGGACAGTGATGTCAACAGTAGGACAGGGGTGTCAACAGTAGGACAGTGATGTCAACAGTAGGACAGTGATGTCAACAGTAGGACAGTGGTCTCAAGAGTAGGACACGGGTCTCAAGAGTAGGACAGGGGTGTCAACAGTAGGACAGGGGTGTTAACAGTAGGACAGTGATGTCAACAGTAGGACAGTGGTCTCAAGAGTAGGACACGGGTCTCAAGAGTAGGACAGGGGTGTTAACAGTAGGACAGGGGTGTTAACAGTAGGACAGGGGTGTCAACAGTAGGACAGGGGTGTCAACAGTAGGACAGGGGTGTCAAAATTACAAGCTAGACAATGACTTATTGAAATTTAATTTTTAAAAATGTATACAAAAAGAAGCCAAACCTTCTCTGCACATTCATCAAAGAAAGCAAGACTAGCATCTTTATCTGACACAAAAGATCTTTCCTCGATAAAGCGAAAAAACATCTGTGTATGCATCAATTGGGAGAAAAACTTGGTGTTGGCCTTGTCTCGGCTTTTAAGAAATCCTGCATGTACAGTAAACATTTACAGATGGCAGAGGCATACACAGGTTTTCGGGTTAGGGGGGGAGGGGAGAAAAAGGCTATATATTTATATATTTATTATATATATACCCCCCCCCCCCCGTAATTGACCGGGGGGGGATATAACTCCAGGGGTTATATATGTATATATATATATATATTTATATATATACTAGCTGTATGACATTGCTTCGCTAAGGTGAAAAATACATTCAAACATTACTCTGTAAAAAAAAAGAACACAACACTAAGTAGGCCCACAACAAAACAATGTATCACACAAAACAAAATACAACACAAAATACACACACAACACAACCAAAAACAAGCAACGCAATAGAATCTGTTTTGTAGTCTTTGTAAAACAAAACAATATGACATAATGGAATATTAATAAAGGCAACCAAACCACAGTAGGGGAAATAACCACTGTTAATATAGATATGTAATGAGCTGGTAAGTAGGTCACCAACAAGTTCTATGGCTCATGCAGGTTTTAATTGAGAAATAGAACTGGTTGGTGACCTACTTACCAGCCCTATAGGTCTACACATTTAATTGTAAATTTCAAATTCTACCGAATCAATAATTATTTAAACATTTCAGTTGTAGTTGCGTATCACTATTTATTTTTACAAATAATTATCATTAAAAATAAAAAATAAAAACCCACGTTTTCTGATTGAACTAAAAAGTAGAAAATAAATGCTATACATCACAATAATGCAAGCGATCACTCTACTATAAGCGATGAAAAAGCCTCCAGCATAAATGATAGATAGCTGAATTGAGCCTACAGCATAAATGATAGATAGCTGAATTGAGCCTCCAGAATAAATGATAGATAGCTGAATTGAGCCTCCAGCATAAATGATAGATAGCTGAATTGAGCCTCCAGCATAAATGACAGATACCTGAATTGAGCCTCCAGCATAAATGATAGATAGCTGAATTGAGCCTCCAGCATAAATGATAGCTGAATTGAGCCTCTAGCATAAATGATAGATGGCTGAATTGAGCCTCCAGCATAAATGATAGATAGCTGAATTGAGCCTCCAACATAAATGATAGATAGCTGAATTGAGCCTCCAGCATAAATGATAGCTAAATTTAGCCTCAAGCATAAATGATAGATAGCTGAATTGAGCCTCCAGCATAAATGATAGATAGCTGAATTGAGCCTCCAGCATAAATGATAGATAGCTGAATTGAGCCTCCAGCATAAATGATAGATAGCTGAATTGAGCCTCCAGCATAAATGATAGATAGCTGAATTGAGCCTCCAACATAAATGATAGATAGCTGAATTGAGCTAGACAACTCAAGCAAAGACCACAATTGTGAATTAGATCATTATTGACGGTCTATATACAGCACGAATAGCACAAACAGCAGATGCCTTAAAGTGGACAGGCACAGACAAAAAAGCGCTTTGCACACACCTGTGCTAAGCTCGGCGCCGCTAAGTAAGCCAAGACGTAGGCTATAGAGTTGTCTAAAAATGTGATATTCAGGGTACATAGAATGACAGTTTTTCAGTAACGTGTTGTTGTTGTTTTTTTGTGTGTTGTGGAACTTGGTTCATATTTAACTTTATTTAACGTATGCTACTGACAGATGGATATCCAAAGTCATGTTGAATAAACATTTATAGATGGATTTCTAAAGATCATGTTCAATAAACATTTACAGATAGATATGTAAAGATCATGTTCAATAAACATTTACAGATGGATATGTAAAGATCATGTTCAATAAACATTTACAGATGGATATGTAAAGATCATGTTCAATAAACATTTACAGATGGATATCTAAAGATCATGTTCATTAAACAAGTGACCTACATATAGATCTAATCTAAGCAGACAAAATTACCCTGCATATCAAATAGAGATGAAGCATCAGTAGTGCGGCTGTTAGGCTGTTTCATTATTGGATTCAGGAAATTTTTGTAGTCTTTCAATAAGCAAGCTGTGAACCTTAGAAAAACTTCCTGGATTGCAAACTCAAGCTGCATCTGAAATGACAAGCCCATTTTTTAGGTTTTTTAAGGAGACATAATCAGACAACTATACTTGTGATCTAGGATCTACTTAAATGTGATCAAAGACAATGAAACTAACTGCAGTGATGCTGATGTCATACTACTCACATCTTGTTTTTTCCGTCTAAAATCCAAATCAAAGTGTGTCATCTCCAGAGAGACTTCATCATTTCCATGTTTATGTACACTGGGTTGGCTGGCTTCTTCATAAAGTTTAGACAAACTTTCTAGCATCACTCTACTGGGCTTCTGTCAAATGGGAGATAAACTTATTTAAGCATCACTTTACTGGGCTTCTGTCAAATTGGAGATAAACTTATTTTAGCATCACTTTACTGGGCTTCTGTCAAATAGGGGATAAACTTATTTAAGCATCACTTTACTGGGCTTCTGTCAAATAGTGGATTTGTAAGCTTGTGTAACATACAATACACTAGACCATGTAACATATAAACAATACACTAGACCATGTAACATACAATACACCAGACCATGTAACATACAATACACCAGACCATGTAACATACAATACACCAGACCATGTAACATACAATACACCAGACCATGTTACATACAATACACTAGACCATACACTAGACCATGTAACATACAATACACTAGACCATGTAACATACAATACACTAGACCATGTAACATACAATACACTAGACCATGTAACACTGGACAGTAAGCCGCTACTCATTCTATAAGTTAGCAGAATTGGACATTTCAAATGTTGCCTCCACTGCTCACCGCCCTGCACCCAGCCCTATCAACACACAGGCAGCAAAATTTAACTTCACCATCACCCAAAAATAAATAGGATTTTGGAAGAATATTTGAAAAACTCACCTTAGGCAAGTTTTTAAAACTCAAAGACTTTTTGTCTTCAGGTCTGTGCATTAGAAAAAATGTCAGAACATTAAAAATTATACATAAAGCACTCAATAACTTGATAAAAAAGAATGAGGTGATAAGTCCATTCTCTTAAAATCATGTCTAGATTTTATATATATATATATATATATGTTGCTGATGTTTTTGTATATATTTATGTCTATGTTTATTAATATGCTCCAATCTTTTAGTACATTTCTTTTAGCCTGGCCTTCACGTCATTGTACAGTATCCAGTAACCAAATGAGAGTAACTAAACCTAGAACAACTTACGGGGAAATTCTGCTAGTGTCAAGATCCACACATATAACATCTGGAGGTGGGTCATACAGATCAAAATAACGGGAATCAACACCTGCAACAAAATAGCAATACACGGTGATGCTTCTCTTGGCCTTTCTTTTATTTCCTAGCCAATATCAATATTTATTCTGTTTAGAAATCATAGTTCTAAAACAGTTTTCAATTGTTCAAACTGCTCTCAATATAACGAAGCCAACTTAAGTGACAGCAACTGTTTTTCAAGAGATGTAAGAAAGCAACAAATAACAAATTTGAAATATTTCCCAAGTTTAATTAAAACTTTAGAGTATTTCTAGGATTTTTTCAGATGGAGATTAGAATTTCAAGGAATTATTATTGCATTAAATTATTTTTTTAAAAACATCTTAGAATAATATGCTTTTAAATGCACTGAAAATTTGAAAACAAAATTTGCTTTTTAATAAAAGCATTGATCGCTAAAAAAAAAAAATTTCATGAGCAACCAGTGCTTTGTTTAAACTATTTTATTTTTTAGTGCAATTAAATAGCTTATTATTAAAACTTTGTTTTTAATTTGTTTTATTTTCTACTTTTTAGTAAGAAAGGAAAAAAAGGTAAATTGATATTTAGTTTTTAAAAACGACTTGTGGGTTTACTTTATTTGAATTTTATTTTTTACATTCTGTTTATTATCGAACTCTACATTATGTACAACTTAAAATATCTGCTTTAATACCCTTATCAGTAGCTTGTGATCTTTAATAGACAATTAGCTGCTTTTTTTTAGTCTGTGGTGAATTCTCAATGTGCGAAATCAATCATCCGCGACCAACAGTTCACAGCTTCTGCTGGCACTTAATCTCGTTATTACTGCTTTTGTTATTGAATTTAGTGAACTGTTAATTACATTTTAACAATTAATCTAATTAGATTAAAAAGTATGTATTCTTGCATTGTCACCAAAGATGGACATGTCTGGATAGTTAGAACTGAATTGCTGCAATAGAAGTGGGTCAAAATAGAGCTGCACAAGATTTGCCAAAAAACCCACATACAAACAGATATTATGATCCAACTAAAAGCCTTTAAAACTCTAATAATGCTATTAGGCTCAGTATAATTGTGGTAAAAGAAATTTCAGTATCCTGATAACATTTATTAATATTTTATTATATAAATTTATAAATAACCTATTTTCCCCTTTTGCCATAAAGAAAATGCCTTTCTACTCAGTCCAAAAAACCTATTAAAATTACTGTATTAAATTAAAGTGCTGGGTGATTCATGACTGACTACAACCCATGTTACAAAAGTGGCCCAGAGAGTGGAGTATCACACAAAAACTAGTTAAAAACAGACAAATGCCACTATTTATGGTAAGTGAAAAATAACTCTGCAAAAAAAATCAGCTATAGGTAAATAGAAAACAAAATGTGGAACAGAAATAGATGAGTGAAAATGGCTGACATAGGTAAATTATACATTTTTTTCAGCACTAACCCTCGAAGTGAAACAGAGTTGAAAATCTCATAAGGTAACCAGTCGTTTGTCCGCCATTACTAGGGATGTGACAAGACCATGACAAAAATTTGGAATTTTTTTTCGGACAAGAACTTCGTATGTTTTATCTATTTTTTTTATCGCAGTTAAAGCAGTCCCACGCCATTACTGTACTAATTAATTGTTTAATATTGCGATTGTTTTAAATAAAAGAAGTTTAAGTTATTCACTCTAAAATAACACAAAGCCTTGTCTAATTGCAATTTTATGTTTTTAAATTAAATTTTACAATGTAACAAAGGAGGCAAGTTTTATTTTAACATTAACCATTAATGTCCCGTAACGCCCGCTGCCGCCCGACACCGTTAATGTCCCGTAACGCCCGCTGCCGCCCGCTTACAATACGCATAGAAAAATTAAATTTGTTTCATTAAAATTTGGCCAACAAATCCTAATTTTTAACTAAACAGGAAGTCGGTTAGTTTCAGCATCCTTTTCCAGTCTTCTAATTTCAATGGCGCTTTTGAAAGATAAAAAATAATAGTTTCTTTCCATCTCGAAATTTTAGACTCATCTGTCCAATTTTTAGTTGATTTAATATTAAAAATAAAATAAAAGAATGCCTCTAAACGTATCTAGGAATGTATTTTATGAATTATATATCTTAAAGATAATCAAATTGATATTTAACTGTTAAATTCGATGCATAGTTGTTTAGACAAAAATAAATAAAGTTGACTACCAAAAATGACCTGTTTTGAATTTTCTCCGACATTTTTTATTTTTATTCTGTACTTGTACCGAATATAATATATTCTATTTAATACTGTTGGGAAGCCAGGTTTATTCCCAACATTAAGCAGTAGTTTTTATCTTAATTTTCAATTTCATTTAGACAAAAACAAATATTTTGTGAAACTATTCACTTGATCATACAGAGTTATGCTCCTTACATTGGGCCGTCATGGGTGGAGTTTTGGTAGAATGAATGGGACATTAATGGTTAAGCTAATTTAAACTATAATGATCTAGTTGTACTAGTTTTCAACTTTTAAATTATGCCTAAAAATGTAAGGTATATTCTTTTAAGAATGAGCCTAGATTTAGATTAATTGTACCTTGAAAGTTTTAGTTCATAGTTAATGTGATGGAGAGTAAAATCAACCACATTAGCAGAAATTAGAAAGGGTCTAATTTTTTTTTTAAACAGTGTTTTGGAACATTTGGAACAAGTCCCATCATTATTTATTCTTTTAACAATTTTTACCTCCTTACCAACAATAAAAGGACAGCCTATATCTGCTGCACAGTGTGCCTGCATGTTCATACTTACCAACAATAAAAGGACAGCCTATGTCTACTGCAGTGTGCCTACATGTTCATGCTTACCAACAATAAAAGGACAGCCCTGCTGCACAGTGTGCCTGCATGTTCATACTTACCAACAATAAAAGGACAAGGAGCATTGAGGACATCTGAGAGACCCAGTGGACACAGTGGTATATAAGGACACTGCCAGTGGAATGGGAATATCATCTGTAAACAGTTAGATACATTGGTCAAATTGAGGACTTAATTTTCAGCATGTGTTAGTTCTACCCTACATGTCAGACACACGTACAAGGTCCTGTGTTAGTTGTACCCAACATGTCAGACACACATACAAGGTCCTGTGTTAGTTGTACCCAACATGTCAGACACACGTACAAGGTCCTGTGTTAGTTCTACCCTACATGTCAGACACACGTACAAGGTCCTGTGTTAGTTCTACCCTACATGTCAGACACACGTACAAGGTCCTGTGTTAGTTCTACCCTACATGTCAGACACACGTACAAGGTCCTGTGTTAGTTCTACCCTACATGTCAGACACACGTACAAGGTCCTGTGTTAGTTCTACCCTACATGTCAGACACACGTACAAGGTCCTGTGTTAGTTCTACTCTACATGTCAGACACACGTACAAGGTCCTGTGTTAGTTGTACCCAATGTGTCAGACACACGTACGAGGTCCTGTGTTAGTTGTACCCTACATGTCAGACACACGTACAAGGTCCTGTGTTCTACCCAACATGTCAGACACACGTACAAGGTCCTGGGTTAGTTGTACCCAACATGTCAGACACACGTACAAGGTCCTGTGTTAGTTGTACCCAACATGTCAGACACACGTACAAGGTCCTGTGTTAGTTCTACCCTACATGTCAGACACACGTACAAGGTCCTGTGTTAGTTCTACCCTACATGTCAGACACACGTACAAGGTCCTGTGTTAGTTCTACCCTACATGTCAGACACACGTACAAGGTCCTGTGTTAGTTCTACCCTACATGTCAGACACACGTACAAGGTCCTGTGTTAGTTCTACCCAACATGTCAGACACACGTACAAGGTCCTGTGTTAGTTCTACCCAACATGTCAGACACATGTACAAGGTCCTGTGTTAGTTCTACCCTACATGTCAGACACACATACAAGGTCCTGTGTTAGTTCTACCCAACATGTCAGACACACGTACGAGGTCCTGTGTTAGTTCTACCCTATATGTCAGACACACGTACAAGGTCCTGTGTTAGTTCTACCCAACATGTCAGACACACGTACAAGGTCCTGTGTTAGTTCTACCCTACATGTCAGACACACGTACAAGGTCCTGTGTTAGTTGTACCCAACATGTCAGACACACGTACGAGGTCCTGTGTTAGTTCTACCCTACATGTCAGACACACGTACAAGGTCCTGTGTTAGTTGTACCCAATGTGTCAGACACACGTACAAGGTCCTGTGTTAGTTGTACCCAACATGTCAGACACACGTACAAGGTCCTCTGTTAGTTCTACCCTACATGTCAGACACACGTACAAGGTCCTGTGTTAGTTGTACCCTACATGTCAGACACACGTACGAGGTCCTGTGTTAGTTCTACCCAACATGTCAGACACACATACAAGGTCCTGTGTTAGTTGTACCCAACATGTCAGACACACGTACAAGGTCCTGTGTTAGTTGTACCCAATGTGTCAGACACACGTACAAGGTCCTGGGTTAGTTTCCTGAAATCAGCCAGAAATTACAAACCATGGATACAGCCTCAGCCACTTCTGTCAGGACAGTTGGTCGCAGGGAATGAAGCAAGATTTTGTTTTCCAGCAAGACAAACAAGAGAAGATTCATGGTCAACTCAGGCCCCAAATTCCTCAACAATGTAATGAAGGATGCTCCACTGTAGGGAAACAAGGAAGTATTTTTTTATTTCTAACAGTTCACAAACACCTCATTTAGTCAATGCTGAAGTAGCTCATATATTTTTAAAAAGCAGTTGATTTTAAAACCTTGAATTGTATCTAGCCCTCAACATACCTTTGGGGCAGTGGTGAGTCTTCAGGCATACACAAGGAAATAGAATCATGTGTTAATTGAACCAGTATGCGTGGACGTTCAGGAGAAGGATATGGGACATCATACATAAAATGTGAAATGTGTCTCTCCATGGGTACTGTATGTGGTCCAGTGATAGAGATCTTATAGAGCTGTGAGAGGAACTTCTTAAAGGCATCAAAGAAAGGCCAGTGAGACAGCAGAGCTATAGACTTGCGCACATGAACAGTTTTAAGGATATGAAACTGTTGGCGGATATGCTTATTCTTTAGACCTAAAGCTCTCATCTGCATATCTGTAAGATTTTCCTCCTTGTGCTCTTCATAAAAACTAACAGCTGCACCATAGACCTGTGGAATACAATAGTGGGCATAAGAACTAACAGCTGCACCATAGACCTGTGGAATACAATAGTGGACATAAGAACTAACAGCTGCAGTGGACATAAGAACTAACAGCTGCACCATAGACCTGTGGAATACAATAGTGGACATAAGAACTAACAGCTGCACCATAGACCTGTGGAATACAATAGTGGACATAAGAACTAACAGCTGCAGTGGACATAAGAACTAACAGCTGCACCATAGACCTGTGGAATACAATAGTGGACATAAGAACTAACAGCTGCACCATAGACCTGTGGAATACAATAGTGGACATAAGAACTAACAGCTGCAGTGGACATAAGAACTAACAGCTGCACCATAGACCTGTGGAATACAATAGTGGACATAAGAACTAACAGCTGCACCATAGACCTGTGGAATACAATAGTGGACATAAGAACTAACAGCTGCAGTGGACATAAGAACTAACAGCTGCACCATAGACCTGTGGAATACAATAGTGGACATAAGAACTAACAGCTGCACCATAGACCTGTGGAATACAATAGTGGACATAAGAACTAACAGCTGCACCATAGACCTGTGGAATACAATAGTGGACATAAGAACTAACAGCTGCACCATAGACTGGTGGAATACAATAGTGGACATAAGAACTAACAGCTGCACCACAGACCTGTGGAATACAATAGTGGACATAAGAACTAACAGCTGCACCATAGACCTGTGGAATACAATAGTGGACATAAGAACTAACAGCTGCACCATAGACTTGTGGAATACAATAGTGGACATGAGGCAACAGTTCTAAAGATCTGTGACAAATTTAGTTGTTACCTTTTCTCCGCCTGCACCAGTTAGAATAAAGGTAGAAAAACTTGGCACTGGATGCTGGGCATCAGCTGACCAGCACTCAATAGTAGCTCCCATAGGAAGACAAAACATAGGCACAGATTCTGGTAATGGAAACTCTTCACGGTCTTCTAATGGATAACGTCCAAGGATTGCTAAATGTGAAAACACAATACAGGTGATGTCTTAGAGACGTTGCTTTCTAATTAAGTGGGAGATTAATACAATCCAGATATACTCACAAGGTAGAGGTCACATGACACTGAAGGCAGAGTAAAGGTAACAAATAAGATATAAAAACTGTCACACCACACATGTAAGCTACAGTAATGGTCACATTACACATGTAAGCTACAGTAATGGTCAGATCACACATGTAAGCTACAGTAATGGTCAGATCACACATGCAAGCTATAGTAATGGTCAGATCACACATGTAAGCTACAGTGGTCAGATCACACATGTAAGCTACAGTAATGGTCAGATCACACATGTAAGCTACAGTAGTGGTCAGATCACACATGTAAGCTACAGTAATGGTCAGATCACACATGTAAGCTACAGTAGTGGTCACATCACACATGTAAGCTACAGTAATGGTCAGATCACACATGTAAGCTATAGTAATGGTCAGATCACACATGTAAGCTACAGTGAACACATTACACATGTAAGCTACAGTAGTGGTCAGATCACACATGTAAGCTACAGTAATGGTCAGATCACACATGTAAGCTACAGTAGTGGTCACATCACACATGTAAGCTACAGTAATGGTCAGATCACACATGTAAGCTACAGTAATGGTCAGATCACACATGTAAGCTACAGTGGTCACATCACACATGTAAGCTACAGTAATGGTCACATCACACATGTAAGCTACAGTAATGGTCAGATCACACATGTAAGCTACAGTAATGGTCAGATCACACATGTAAGCTACAGTAGTGGTCACATTACACATGTAAGCTACAGTAGTGGTCACATCACACATGTAAGCTACAGTAATGGTCAGATCACACATGTAAGCTACAGTAGTGGTCACATTACACATGTAAGCTACAGAAGTGGTCACATCACACATGTAAGCTACAGTAATGGTCAGATCACACATGTAAGCTACAGTGGTCAGATCACACATGTAAGCTACAGTAATGGTCAGATCACACATGTAAGCTACAGTAGTGGTCACATCACACATGTAAGCTACAGTAATGGTCAGATCACACATGTAAGCTACAGTGGTGGTCACATCACACATGTAAGCTACAGTAATGGTCAGATCACACATGTAAGCTACAGTAGTGGTCACATCACACATGTAAGCTACAGTAGTGGTCACATCACACATGTAAGCTACAGTAATGGTCAGATCACACATGTAAGCTACAGTAATGGTCAGATCACACATGTAAGCTACAGTGGTCACATCACACATGTAAGCTACAGTAATGGTCACATCACACATGTAAGCTACAGTAATGGTCAGATCACACATGTAAGCTACAGTAATGGTCAGATCACACATGTAAGCTACAGTAGTGGTCAGATCACACATGTAAGCTACAGTGAACACATTACACATGTAAGCTACAGTAGTGGTCAGATCACACATGTAAGCTACAGTAATGGTCAGATCACACATGTAAGCTACAGTAGTGGTCAGATCACACATGTAAGCTACAGTAGTGGTCAGATCACACATGTAAGCTACAGTAGTGGTCAGATCACACATGTAAGCTACAGTGAACACATTACACATGTAAGCTACAGTAGTGGTCACATCACACATGTAAGCTACAGTAGTGGTCAGATCACACATGTAAGCTACAGTAGTGGTCAGATCACACATGTAAGCTACAGTGAACACATTACACATGTAAGCTACAGTAGTGGTCACATCACACATGTAAGCTACAGTAATGGTCAGATCACACATGTAAGCTACAGTAGTGGTCACATCACACATGTAAGCTACAGTAATGGTCAGATCACACATGTAAGCTACAGTGGTCAGATCACACATGTAAGCTACAGTGGTCACATCACACATGTAAGCTACAGTAATGGTCACATCACACATGTAAGCTACAGTGGTCACATCACACATGTAAGCTATAGTAATGGTCAGATCACACATGTAAGCTACAGTGATGGTCAGATCACACATGTAAGCTACAGAAATGGTCAGATTGCCAAACTGAAGGCATCAATGCAAAAGAAAACAGGGAAGGCCAAGACAGATGTGTGTGTGACACAGCAGAAAAACAACTGACTAGATGCAGACAATGTTGGTCTACAATGTAGCACTATAAAACCTTCTTATAACAAGTGACTATATGCAGACAATGTTGGTCTACAATCTAGCACTATAAAACCTTCTTATAACAAGTGACTAGATGCAGACAATGTTGGTCTACAATCTAGCACTATAAAACCTTCTTATAACAAATGGTGTACTCACATGCCTTGTAAGCTAGTACATCTGTTTTTACCATAGCTTTTTTGTAACACAAAAAAACATCAGAACCCAGCTGTTGAAAAATGATCAAAAAATAAATCAGATAAATGACGGAAACAAAATCTGTCGACTAGTAATAAATCAGGTAAATGACTGAATTCAAATATGTTGACTAGTTATAAATCAGGTAAATGGCTGAAACAAAATCTGTCGACTAGTAATAAATCAGGTAAATGACTGAAACAAAATCTGTCGACTATTAATTAATCATGTAAACGACTGTAACAAAATCTGTCGACTAGTAATAAATCAGGTAAATGGCTGTAACAAAATCTGTCGACTATTAATAAATCAGGTAAATGACTAACAAAATCTGTCGACTATTAATAAATCAGGTAAATGACTGTAACAAAATCTGTCGACTATTAATTAATCATGTAAATGACTGTAACAAAATCTGTCGACTAGTAATAAATCAGGTAAATGGCTGTAACAAAATCTGTCGACTATTAATAAATCAGGTAAATGACTGTAACAAAATCTGTCGACTAGTAATAAATCAGGTAAATGGCTGTAACAAAATCTGTCGACTATTAATAAATCAGGTAAATGACTGTAACAAAATCTGTCGACTATTAATAAATCAGGTAAATGACTGTAACAAAATCTGTCGACTAATAATAAATCAGGTAAATGACTGTAACAAAATCTGTCGACTAGTACTGAATTGAAACTTTTGATAGTGTGCATTCTATTTGGTCTGAGATAAAGACAGTATTTCTTACCATGCCTTTGTTTAAATTTTTCAAAATCTTCAAGAATGTCAAAGGTGGTTCTTCTCCCTGTGGATCATAATATACTTTTTAACATAGCACCATACAGACAGACTAGCACAGAACCACACATATGGTCTCTAGCATAGCACTGAACAGACTATAGCATATCAACACACAGACAAACACAGAACCACAGTCTCTAGCATAGCACCATGCAGAGAGTCTCAATGCAAACATTTGATGTTAGAGTAACTTACCCGACTACCTAAGATAACACATATGTCTACAACAACCAAGGTGTCACTAGGAGCTGATTTGTCAGCTCTACGAAATGTTACGTATGTTCGGCTGCTATTGCTGTTGTTTACATTAGCAGGATGACCTTCCATTGTTGTGCTGACAATTTCACAGCCATCCATTACACGCTCTTTACCCTCGTACAATATTCTGTGTAGAAACAAAACACTGGTATAACGATACATAAAACACTGGTATAACAACACATAAAACACTGGTATAACAATACATGAAACACTGGTATAACAACACATAAAACACATAAAACACTGGTATAACAAATGAAACACTGGTAAAACATCACATAAAATACTGGTATAACAACACATAAAACACTGGTAAAACAACACATAAAACAGAAACAACACAATAATACTTAAATGCACAAGAATGCATAAAACAATTATAATTAAAGTTCCGTGTAAGTACTACCAAAGCAGCATTGCTATATGGCTTAGATGTGGGGGGAGGGGGGTTTACAAAATCAAACAACAGGCTACAGTCCTTTACAAATAGATGCCTATAAAAAATACTAAAGATATGATGGCCACACAAAATGTCCAAAGACCACTTATGTAACATGACAAGGCAACAAAAAAAAAACCATAATGAGGATGGATCTGACAAGCCCTTAGAAGAGAAGCAGGGGCAGAACTACCATACTGCCAGACCCACAATGTAGGCTGAACTGAACAATCCTGGATAAGGACCACAATGTAGGCTGAACTGAACAATCCTGGATAAGGACCACAGAACTACCATGCTGCCAGACCCACAATGTAGGCTGAACTGAACAATCCTGGATAAGGACCACAGAACTACCATGCTGCCAGACCCACAATGTAGGCTGAACTGAACAATCCTGGATAAGGACCACAATGTAGGCTGAACTGAACAATCCTGGATAAGGACCACAGAACTACCATGCTGCCAGACCCACAATGTAGACTGAACAATCCTGGATAAGGACCACAGAACTACCATACTGCCAGACCCACAATGTAGACTGAACTGAACAATCCTGGATAAGGACCACACTACCATGCTGCCAGACCCACAATGTAGACTGAACTGAACAATCCTGGATAAGGACCACACAACTACCATGCTGCCAGACCCACAATGTAGACTGAACTGAACAATCCTGGATAAGGACCATGGAAGAAGAATCATGGTCTGTAGGGCTTACAGAGCTTAACTAAAGAGAGCTGCCGAAAACAGAGGTGATTCACAGGATTAAGTCAAGGCAGTCACTTAAGATCTGTGCTAGAGTAGATTATGAGCTTACCCTAAATCTTTGAGAGGAGGTTTGTCCCTCCCCCTCCTGTAGCAGATAAACATATCAGGACAGCGTATACTCCCATGGTTGAGGTTAGCTGGGTATCCTGTGGGGGTCTGTTCAATACACTCAAATCCTTTGGGGACTTTCTCACCTAAACTCCTGTCAATACAACAATAAATACTACAACTGACTGAAGCTGATGCATGGGTAAAGTCAGATGTTTTTGCATCACAAATATTGGCTTTAACCTGACACACTGATCATAGTGTATTACAATCCAAGTTTTAAATGCACTTTTCAATTTGTCTCTCAAGGAGAGACAAATTTCATGCTGAAATAAATTAGATATTTTTAACATGCTAAAACATTCATTATTCAGTTGGGTCTACAGTTTACTTATGACAACCAATTAGTCTACAGTTATATTCAAGAAAATACATCAAAGCATCCTGACAGTACAATTTTTTTTTTAAAATAAGAGAGTTAGTTGTTGATAGAGTAAGCAAACAGTGAGCTGACTGGGGAAGTGGGTGGTGTACAGCTGACCAGGGGAAGTGGGTGGTGTACAGCTGACCAGGGGAAGTGGGTGGTGTACAGCTGACCAGGGGAAGTGGGTGGTGTACAGCTGACCAGGGGAAGTGGGTGGTGTACAGCTGACCAGGGGAAGTGGGTGGTGTACAGCTGACGAAGTGGGTGGTGTACAGCTGACCAGGGGAAGTGGGTGGTGTACAGCTGACCAGGGGAAGTGGGTGGTGTACAGCTGACCAGGGGAAGTGGGTGGTGTACAGCTGACGAAGTGGGTGGTGTACAGCTGACCAGGGGAAGTGGGTGGTGTACAGCTGACCAGGGGAAGTGGGTGGTGTACAGCTGACCAGGGGAAGTGGGTGGTGTACAGCTGACCAGGGGAAGTGGGTGGTGTACAGCTGACCAGGGGAAGTGGGTGGTGTACAGCTGACCAGGGGAAGTGGGTGGTGTACAGCTGACCAGGGGAAGTGGGTGGTGTACAGCTGACCAGGGGAAGTGGGTGGTGTACAGCTGACCAGGGGAAGTGGGTGGTGTACAGCTGACCAGGGGAAGTGGGTGGTGTACAGCTGACCAGGGGAAGTGGGTGGTGTACAGCTGACCAGGGGAAGTGGGTGGTGTACAGCTGACGAAGTGGGTGGTGTACAGCTGACGAAGTGGGTGGTGTACAGCTGACGAAGGGGGTGGTGTACAGCTGACCAGGGGAAGTGGGTAGTGTACAGCTGACCAGGGGAAGTGGGTGGTGTGCAGCTGATGAAGTGGGTGGTGTACAGCTGACCAGGGGAAGTGGGTGGTGTACAGCTGACCAGGGGAAGTGGGTGGTGTACAGCTGACAAAGGGGGTGGTGTACAGCTGACCAGGGGAAGTGGGTAGTGTACAGCTGACCAGGGGAAGTGGGTGGTGTACAGCTGACCAGGGGAAGTGGGTGGTGTACAGCTGACCAGGGGAAGTGGGTGGTGTACAGCTGACAAAGGGGGTGGTGTACAGCTGACCAGGGGAAGTGGGTAGTGTACAGCTGACCAGGGGAAGTGGGTGGTGTACAGCTGACGAAGTGGGTGGTGTACAGCTGACGAAGTGGGTGGTGTACAGCTGACGAAGGGGGTGGTGTACAGCTGACCAGGGGAAGTGGGTGGTGTACAGCTGACCAGGGGAAGTGGGTGGTGTACAGCTGACCAGGGGAAGTGGGTGGTGTACAGCTGACTGGGGGAAGTGGGTGGTGTACAGCTGACTGGGGAAGTGGGTGGTGTACAGCTGACTGGGGGAAGTGGGTGGTGTACAGCTGACCAGGGGAAGTGGGTGGTGTACAGCTGACCAGGGGAAGTTGGTGGTGTACAGCTGACCAGGGGAAGTGGGTGGTGTACAGCTGACCAGGGGAAGTGGGTGGTGTACAGCTGACCAGGGGAAGTGGGTGGTGTACAGCTGACTGGGGGAAGTGGGTGGTGTACAGCTGACCAGGGGAAGTGGGTGGTGTACAGCTGACCAGGAGACACAGAGAGTGCAGCTGGAAAATGTTTCCACCAACCTGTTTATAACTGTAATATCAGTAATTGGATCCAAACGGCTGGTGGGTTTAGTTATTGCTTCATTTGAAAACTCTTCTAAAGGCAGCAGTTGGTTTCTGTCTAGACCAGCAACAACAAAATAGTCAGCCACTCGTCGATCCTCCATTGTTCTAATAGGTGATAGAAGACAGATAAAATAGATTAAGTTATAAGCTAATGGATAAAATATGGATCCTCCATTGTTCTAATAGGTGATAGAAGACAGATAAAATAGATTAAGTTATAAGCTAATGGATAAAATATGGATCCTCCATTGTTCTAATAGGTGATAGAAGACAGATAAAATAGATTAAGTTATAAGCTAATGGATAAAATATGGATCCTCCATTGTTCTAATAGGTGATAGAAGACAGATAAAATAGATTAAGTTATAAGCTAATGGATAGAATATGGATAACAATTATTTCTCTATAAACATATACATTAAAAAAACAAAAAAAAACGAGGTCCTGCGGTCACTGAATGTAGTGAAATGTTAAACATATTGCTCTACACCTATTTCCAATTAAAAACTGTGAACAATGTCCTGGATAGTTAATTTGACTTGTGTGCATCAACTAACTAGTTGACTAGCATAGATACAGGGGAGACAAGCAGTCCAGTATCACCAGATGTTCAAATGTCACACAACTATGTTTCTGGGTCCTAGTAATGTAAACAATGCTGTCAGGTTCAAGCTTCCAATGTATGAGTCACAGAAAACAAACTTTGTCAATTCTAACCAATAGGGGTAATGGTTTAGATTAATAAAATCATGTCAGAAAAATACTTAGCTAAAAAACTCAATCAGTATTGATTAAAGGGGGGATACCTTCTGTTGATTAAGTTCAAGAGAGTTTATCACACATGTGAAACTATCAGCTTAATGTGACACTGAGTAAGTAATGATGGTCTTTATTTCTTTACAAACCAACATCCAGCTATGTGTGTGTGAGTACAAACCTCATGCTGGACTTATGAATGCAGGCAATAGTGGCTGGCAACAGCAGGGTGATGTACTACATTCAACAACTTACAACAACACAATTCACACACATGGTTCAAAGCTATAAATAGAAACAAGGGGTTATGTGATCTTATGGATTAAATACCCTGACTATAAGGTAAGATCCACCTGGAATGTTTCTCTTAGTGTTATATCTGACAGAAAACTATTTATGCTCAAGTAACTAAGATGGACTTCCATTGGTTCATCAAAATTTGTATTTGGACCATGGTTTACACTATAAGCATCATACAAAACAAGTCCCACTGGCACTTAACAAATAGGTCAATTTCTCATAGTTTTTACTGCAAATAATTACACTTAACAAAAAAACTGGTCAAACCTTTCAATACTGAATACTATTTAACAAGAGCATCAGATATGTGAATGCTTGATTTAATAAAAAAACAATAAGAGCAAAGAAAAATGACTACCACCCTAATCTAACACTGGATTAACCATCCTGTTCCCAGAAATAGCACTGTGTATGATACAGTTGTGCCACAAATGGCTCAGATGTTACAGAAAGATAAGTGGAAGTAACAGTTGTAAACGTTGAATCAGTATACAAATTTCTATCCAATAGTGTAGGTCACATGATAAATATTGCACCACACCATTCTAGTGTCTACCAATTCACAGCAGATTCATTAAGTTAAACACCAAATAGCAATGAACTTTCCATAAACATTAGCCACAGGGAACTAATTATTCAAAGAAGCCATGAGAGAAACAACAGTGAGTCCCAAGAGTAAGGGTTGTATTCAACTCTTTCATGTCTATACCAGAGGGAAGTACTGCTTATAGTGGGCTATCTTTTATCACACTCAACTGATAATGTGTCTATCAGAACTTGGATATCTCAACATCTCAACATGGAAAACTAAACCTAAGATTAGACTGATAATAGCACAGCTTTAAAATACATAATAATCGTCAATACTTTTATAAAACAAACATTCTATTAAGATTTCAAAATAAAATGTAATGTAGTGTAACAACAATATTCACTGCTAGTTATCGTCAGTGTCAACAGGATGACGCTTCACTTATATTATAAAACATTTTTTTAGTTTACTAAATTCCCTCTACTAGATTCAACAAGGTTGGTTTAGAACATACATAGTGGGTTATAATGAATCACTAAAACTTTAAAAAAGGAGAAAACATCTGTTACATATAGCACTTAGCCAGAAATTCAATAAAATAGATCAGCAGAGAATAGCTTCTGGGTTTAGTTTGTGGATCCATACATCTGCAACATCTGGCAATCAACAGCTCAAGCCAATGTGCCTGATACATGTGACAACTGGCTCACAACTTACATGCCTGTGTGTGTTACCCACCACTAGATTTGACTCAAACTTGGCACACGACTTTTTATATGAGTACTAATATATTTAATTACAGACTAAATGACAGCTAATTTAGGCTTGTTACTTTTCCCATAATGTAGTTTTAACAAAATTTCTCTCCCACTATTACTTACTTTGTCATGCCAGCATGATCAAAACCTATTTTGTTGTTCTTTATCATTTAAAGCCTGGAGCCAAATTTTAACATCTATTTTCTTGTTTCGCTCTGTCTTACTTTTTTAGGACAGACATGGTTATAAGTTAAATTCAGCTATTTTGACTACAACATAATAAGGCCTTGCAGGAAAAATTTACTCATTTCCCTATTTTAACAACTAGAATATTTCATTGAAAAATTCACTCTTTTCCATTTTCCCAATTGTGTGGAAATACTGTTTGACCATTTTGTGAATTTACCATAAAAATTATGTATAAGATCTGAAAGCCAATATTTATTCATCGTTTTATCTTTGTACTGAGTGAAATAAAAAACATCAGTTGCTTGGTAGTTATTGTTTTGGGACTAATTCTTTTGAAAAATGTTTGAGCCAAAACAAAAACAATCTTGATAGCAGTTAAGCCACACTGTTTTTTATGCTTTTAGCCTAGAAGACTGCTTTTACAAATTACAGGTATCATACCCCCCCCCCCCCCTCTGAAAAAGACAAAGTATAAAGGCCACAGTGAGTTCATTTTAGTTTAGGAATCAGTAGGCCTAGAACATACTTCACAGTAGGAACACAGCTATCTGAGATCGGCCATGACATCAATTTTATTTTTCCTAAAACAAGCTGTATCAAACACAAACTCGGGAACATGGTGAGTTCACCAATGCCTCTAATGAGGATTAGTCTAGTAATCAGTAAACTTTTGAAGGCATTTTAAAATTCACTGTTCCAAAATAAAATGGAAAGCAGAGGGAAATGGTACCTGGGGTAGCTTTTAAAACAGGACGAACTAAAATACTAGTAAATAAGTTACAAATTGACTAACACGCATGCAAAATTACTGGCAAAGAAATCAGGCTTGGGTGAAGTATTTTTTCTTCAAAGAACAGCAACATTTTATAAATGATCTTCTTTTTTACTAAATGTTTACTAAATGTTACTAAATAACTAACAGAAAACATCAGCAGAAAATTCAGACTGAAAAATTGGGAACATATTTAACATATTTGAAAAGCAGCATCAACTTAACCCCTGTGCTGAATGAAAGAAGGTTTGACATTTGTGATATTGGATATATTTGTATTTTTTAAAAAGTAACAGTTTTTAAACAATTTAGTTCTGTTATTTGACTGGTGTAAGTGTAATATAGGCCTAAATAAAATCGAGTGTACTAAATGTACAGAAAATTAAAACCAATGAGCAGACCCGCTGCATATCATACGCCGCTATTTAGTTGTTTTATTTTCTACTTTTCAGTAATTCAAAATTTGTGAATTCGACAGTACCAATGCTGCCACTGAAAATATTTGCTTTAAAACACTATCAGTAGGTCGTTAAGGACGATAACCCCCCCCCCCCCTCCTTTCCCCCAACCCTACACCCCCACCCCCCCCTACGTGAAAGCAGCCATCTCTTAGTTACCTCCCCTAAGTTTAAAATCATTTCAAACTAAATTATCTGCACCTAATAGCCGTCACTAAACCCGGATCTACGATTGTAAACATTTAGCGTGAACCACAGCTCACCAGACCATGTGTGGGTGGTAGGGATATGCCTAGAGAGGAAGAGAGGGGGCTGCTTGGCGTGCTTACAGCTTGGTGTTTTCTATGGTCTCGATGAAGAGAATTATATATATAGATAAGTATTAGGCATAGTAGATCAAATTATAGATCTAAGCCTAAATAATAAAGTCAATTGTAGCAATTTAATTTTTTTTTTAAATAACAGAAAAAAATATGCAACATTAGAATCAATCTAGATCTAGATTTACTACTGATTTAGTACAATACTATTAACAACCCAACACACCTATTTCAATAATTTCATGGAAGAGTCTAGTATCGGACATCGATATCTATAAATCCATAGACCTGATCATCCAAATAAACTATGATTTATAGTAATTAATGTTATCGAAACTCAACAAACATAACCAGATAATTTCTGACGCTATATCGTGAGATTACCCAATGCCTTACATACTTACATTCATAAAATTAAAATAAAAGATAAAAAATGATTAGGCTTTGGCCAACTATCTAGATCTAGATATATTTTATATAAGCTAAAAACTTAAGACTAAATTCTAAATTCTACACTATGTACTCATGGAGGGTGACTTACTAGGCCTAACAGCTAAGCTGCTAACATAACTACCAATTTTCAATATTAATTTTCTTAGCCTACTAGATCTATTACTAGTTTTAGCCTCACAAAAGATTAAAAAAACAGGTAATCTATCATTTTAAATACGTAAAAATCGCCTGCGGCTAGTAGTGTCTGAAAAAGTTACCTCATTGTCAAAGCTTTAATAGAACTTAGAAGTAAGTTAGAGTGGCTTCCCCCTGAATCTCGCGCTATAAGTTTACAATAAAAAAAACGAAGTGTCTACTCAGAAGAAGATTTTTCTCCCCAACGTCTCCACTTAGTCGGCAAAAGATTGCTCTGCGCATGCGCAGTGACCTATGGCTAGGGTTAGGGCTAGGATTAGGGTTGATGTTAGTCTTCTGCGGTTGTAAACACACGCATGCGCAGTACCATCGAAAACATCGCCGCGAAGGCAAGTCGTAGTTTCTCTCCATTGCCCATGCGTCACTCATGCGTATCTTATTCCGGCTAGCATCGGCCTAAAAAAATAAACAAGATGGCTGCTATAGTAAATGAGCATGGTTGCATCTGTTGGAAACATGGCTAGTCTTCATTTATTACTTATTACTGTAAAATTTTTAATTCAATTGTTTAAAAACAGGTACATAAATAAATGAAACTTTTTTGTATTTTTCAAAACATAAATCCTCCTCAAAATGTGAAATAATTATTAAAATTTAAGGAGTCACCTGTTTTTCACATTACTAGTCGCGGGCAATTTTATATGTACCTAAAACGATAGATTACCAAAAAACAAATTAAGGCCGATGCTAGCCGGAAAAAGATACGAATGTGCAATGGAGAGAAACTACGCCGACTTGCCATCGGGGCGATGTTTTCGATGGTACTGCGAATGCGTGTGTTTACAACCGCATAACCCTAACAGTAACACCAACACTAATCCTATCCCTAACCCTAGGCATAGATCACTGCGCATGCGCAGAGCTATCTTTTGCCAACTAAGTGGAGACGTTGGGGAGAAAAATCTTCTTCCGAGTAGTCAGTAAAATTAAAAATAAACAGAGTGTTTAATTCATTGTAAGATTTTAGTCTAACCTGAAATACTGTTTTAAAAAGTTGCTGTGGGGAATATCCTTTAGATTGTGTTAATTTACAATTCAGTTATAGATCTAGATCTAGATCTATCTATATTCTAGATCATGAATCATCTGATAAGTAAAATTAACAAATGGTGAAATGTCAACAAAAATAGTCTGCTTGATTGGACTCCATTTTTATTTTTTATTGATGTGCATGCCAAAGTTTATAATTATTGTTAAACCCATTATAGCTGAAAATAATACGAAATTCAAAACAGAGATAGTGTAAATTACATATTTATATTAAACTGACTTACAATTTGGATGATAATAATTGACAGATTTGTAAAATCCCCGTTATATTTATAAACGCTATTTGATCCTAACTGGCAACAAAATAAAAACGCAGTAAGTCCACATTATTATAATCCACGAGGTTTCACTTTCTTTAGGTGTAGGCCTGTGGTCTTGTCTGTTTAATCTATATGTATGCTTATATAAGGTATATATATATATTATATATATTTTATATATTTATATATAGAGAGAGACGGGGGGGGGAGTTCCGGACCGCACCATTGGGGGTGGGGGGGGGGGGTGTGTGACACCAACAGAGTTTATTCCAGGCATGTCTTCGGGGGGGCTTCGCCCCCCCCCCCCCCCCCGAAAAAATTTACCGCCCCCCCCCGAACGAAATTAAATTTATATTACTTATATATAAAATATATACTTTTAACAGTGTCCGCCCCCCCCCCCCCGAAGAAAGTCTACCACCCCCCCCCCCCCGAAAATTTCAAGTGCCCCCCCCCCCCCCCCCGGAGAAAAAAGTCTGGAAGAAACACTGGACACCAAGGCAAAAAATTGCAAAATGTTCAGAAGAAAAAGGGTTTTTTTGCCAGCTTCATTGCAGTTAAATAGTCTTTTAAGTACAAATCGACAACTGTAACAAGGGGGTGAGGTCGACACCATGACGTAAACGCACTAACTATAGAGAAAACAATGCTACAGCCAACTGTTTTATTAATATATATATATATATATATATATATATATATATATATATATATATATATATATATATATATATAAGTAGACTAAATTTTAAACTAATTATTTAAACCATTTCCTAATAACCTATTTCATCGCAAAGTATATCATGAGACTGCAAATCACAAGAAATTTTGCTCAATCTTATATCGGGGGAGATATAATTGTGTTTAAAAACGTTTAGATCTATGGGGTCGTTCATAAATGACATCACACTCGTAGGGGGGAGGGGGGTCCGTAATTTTGTGACGGTGTGTGATGAGGGGGAGGGGGGTTCACACTTTTGGATAATATTAAAGCAATGTTAGAAAACTAATTTTAAAAGTTATTTTGCGTTTTAGAAAACTGTTTTAATAAATTGTAATAGTAATTGATCAAAATACTCTATGTCGACAGTGTTCAGAAAAATATCGATGTTTTTAAGAAAAATTCATCTGCAATTTTTAGTGGGGTTGTAGGCGGAGGTGTGACGTCATTTGGGGGTTCTGGCTTTTTGTGACGATGTGTGACGGAGGGGAGGGGGGAGGTAAAAATCGTCCAAAAAAGCGTGACGTCATTTATGGATGATCCCTATATCACATTTGTAACTTTTTTTTTTAAAGTTCTGCATTGTAATGGTTTCCCGTGTTTGTTTTATTCCTGTGTTTTTCTGCATTAATATTAATAATTTTAAACACATTTCTTTTTACTTCTGTGTCATTTTTAGTATACCTGAATTTAATAATAATTGATAGAAGAAATTGCTTTTTAATATGCTTTTTAAACTATTAAATTAAAATCAGACTATTTAAATTTGGGGGGGGGGGGGGGGAGATAGTCTTGGAAGCTCAAGTTTTTTTTTTTTTTAGGTCTAAGCAATAATGTGTGATGTGTGTTAGTTACTGAGTTACTGTAGAACAATCACTGCTGTAGTAGATTTAAAAAACAACCCTTGTCTATCAAGGTGCAAGGAAAATTATTTTCTTGGTTTTGGTCGGATTTTTAGACCCCTAAACGCACCCCCCCCTTCCCCCGCATTGCGGAGTCTGGTGGCATGGCGCTTTGGGTACCTCATTACGCGTTTTCCCAAATATACTTAGCAGATCAGTACGGGGGGGGGGGGTGTCAACTTCATTCACCACTGTCCGGTTACTTTAGGTCTATTATCTTATCCAGCGTATACCTAGGTGTGACAGTAATGTCGCTCTATACAATTACGGCCTGTGTCGCTCTGTTGGGGGGGGGGTGTAGAATTACCAATATAGCGTCAGTTTTTATGTGGCTGTTCTAAACATGCATTATACAAATTCAAGTAAGAGTTTTGAAATTAGGTCTTTATTAACTATTAATTAATGTAAATGACAGGCACGTTCAAATTTTTTCATTGCACTCACTATATTTTCAATCTAAATTATCATTTGTTACAGCAAGATAAACTTTTATGACATTTAGAATTACAAAGTAGCTTGTTGCTTTTAAAACTTGCAGCTATTTGTTGTACACTTGGCTGGGCAATTGCAGAGAGTGTAGGCTTGACCGCCGGTCAGTGATTGTAAAGATGCGCTGGTTCGTGATGATTTGTGCACTGTGTCGACAGCTTTTCGGGCAGAATGGAAAACTCACTTCTGGAATACAGTTGCTCTAGAACATCATGTTCCATTCCTAGCTTGTAGAAAGAGCCTGAAATACTGCAAGGAGGCTTCAGGGATCACCGTGACCTCTGTCAACATCTAATGCACGGCTGTACCACAAACAATCCCTCACACACACAACTAATTTACTTATAGACATAAACGTATACGCATAAACTTATACACACACACACACATACACTCAAACACATTCACTATACAGACACTCTCACACACCCGCACACAAACGCATACACACTTATACACACATTCTCTCACACCCACACTTATACACGCACACTCAAACACATTCACTCACACACAGTCACTTACCCATACACTCATACTCATAAACGTATACTCACACACACTCTCATACGCATACTCATACACACACATACACACGAACAAAAACATACTCATACACACTCCCATGCACGCACAAACACATCATACATACCTATACACTCTCTCTCACACACACACACACTCACAAACTCTCGGACACAGACTCTCACACACACGCACAAAATGCTATACAAACACAAGCCGAGCTATTGCCTACATTACTCACAATGAACCGCAGCCAAAATTATTATTATGTGAGATTTATTTATCTTTCAAACAATCGCATTTAAAGCCAAGTATCTATTTAAATGACGTCTAAAATTCACAACTGAATGAGTTGAAAGCCCTAGGGCGCCTGATACGCATGACTACACACACCTCTCTCACAGCGGGCCAACGCTGTTAAACTGCAGTAGGTCAGCTGTTTTTCACAGCGTCTCAACCAAAGGGACCAAACCCCTGCTGTGATTTACGTTGATTGCATCAAGTTCTATAAACCTAAATACACGTTTAACGCCTTGAAAGGTGGGAGCTGAAAAAAAACACTGCATCCACAGGTAAAGAGATACGACCCAGCTCTGTAATTCTAACAAACTCAGTCGCCGTGCTCCAAAGGTGAGTGTTCAGATCTAAAACCTATAAATATTTTATTCACTTGCTGTCAGCCTGCTATACTGAAGCAACCTGGCCGTTAAAAAAAAATGTATCCCATGTTAATGGCCGTATCGTCATGGGGCAGGGTGTGGCGATGTGGTCGGATGAAGAGCCTACGACTTTTAACCCGAAAGTCTCGAGTTCAGATCCTGGGCTTGAGTTTGTAGGGTGTCACTGAGTCCACCCAGCTCAGATCACTAAGGCGGCTGGGCATAGTACTGACCAGAGGCGTCGCGAGGGGGGGGGCGGGGGGCGGAGGATGCGGACCGCACCGGATGACGCCACTTAAAATGAAATAACAAAAGTGGAGATAACTGGCAAGACCTGATCACCCAATCAGTCTGCTGTGCTGTGGTTCACGCTGAATGTTTACAATCGTAGAGACACGTTTGTAAAGGCTATTGAGGCTAGATAATAGACACTTTTAAAAAGCTTTTCTTTAGTTCACAACGTCCGTCAATTTTTACCCATTTTTAATGCAGCGTTTTAGTTCAACCTTTACATACATTCTTCTTTAATGGCGATTCATGGTTCTCAATTTTAAAATTTAATTATATGATTGATTAGTCATTAAAGATTAATTAAACTATTTCGAATCGGAGAGGAGATAACAAGATTAAGAACTAGTGATCGATTAATCGACTTGCTGTCATCTGTGAACGGTCATGGACGATTGCTTTCACGCCCGAGACCGGCCACTGGCCAGATATTTGTCTTTCAGAAATCGCAAGCTACTGATGGTGTTTTAAAGCAAATATTTTTAGTTGTAGCCTATGTAGTAGTATGAAGTGTCCACTTATAAATTATGAATCACTAAACAATAGAAAATAAAACAAATATTAAAAAAACTGTATCGATCTAGCAACAAGCTTTAAAATGCACTGAAAATTTAAAGAGATATAAGAAGGCCTAATTTGTATTTTTTATGAACCCAGGTATGAATCTATCTTCTATTCTCTCTCTCTCTCTCTCTCTCTCTCTCTCTCTCTCTCTCTCTCTATATATATATATATATATATATATATATATATATATATATATATATATATATATATGTAACTGGGGTAGGCCTAACTACCAGTTACAAATGATAACGAACGAGAAGCCGAGACACAGTGTTGGTCTGACGCAACCGATAGCAGGTGGCTTATTGGGTCGGGCTGATAACAACCTCAAAGCCGGCGCGTGCTATTTTGGGAAACGGTATTCAGACGGCCTGTCAACTTTGATGGATAGGACGCAGATGTTATTTTACGGTCTGTACGTTTGAACTACGCAACTGGTGGTCGGAGATCGAGTACAAGTATCGATTACGGAGAAATACAAGTACGGAGACGAGTACGGATACAAGGCATAAATAGGAGGGCACGGCAGGACTCGTTCTCTCTCTTCCCGTTTCAGCGAGCTCTCTTCCATCTTCATCGCTCGCTTAGATCAGTCAGTCTGTGTGACTATGTCAAGTCGGTTATAGAACGGGTTAGCCGTATTGTGTTAAGGAGGATTATAGACATGTGGATTCAGTTATATAAAGCCTAGTGAAGGACTGTTAGGGGTCAGTTGATTCAGACTATTATTGAGAAGCATTCCTGTTGATTTATTGTGTTATTATGAAGCATTTCTTGATTCATGTAATAAAGGATCAATAGCGAACCTGCATCTTGAGTATCTATACTGTGGTCAATGTTGTCTAGAATGAGTGGTTAAACTCGTTAACACGTGGCACTACAGGCAATTAGGTCTCATTACATGTGGCGTTGCGAGCATGGTAACTGTTGGCTCGTTACAATTGGCGTTGTCGGCAGGATAAATGTTCGCTCGTCACAATTGGCGCTGCGAGCAGGGTCACATTTGGCGCTGCGAGTAGCCTAGGTCACATTTGGCGTCGTCGGACAGGATGAATTCAACTAGACTTGCCGTTTAAGGCACCTATAGTCAACCTTGTGCATAACTGTGTTTAGTGTGTGTGTGAATTCGGACATTCAGGAACTGTGAAAATTGAGGAACGAGGAAAAATTTTTCATACACACACGGTAAGAAAGAACTCTTTTTTTAGTACTTAAGGAAGAAAATGTCTACTCTGGACGAGAAGCAGACCCATATAGTGGTCCTACCCAGAGAGTCCCATATTAACAAATTTTACGGGGACGGAGACCCAACTTTAACCAACAGGTTCAGTGAAGAGGTCAAAGCGGCCTGGGCCTCGAGACATATGTCACCAGAGGAAAGATTAAGACTGCTGATGGGCAGTATAGGTGAAACGGTTAGGGCAGAGGTTAAGTGCCACGATAGGACCGTCCAATCAGATCCAGATAAGGTGCTGGATCTGATTATGGAGACCTTTGGGGAGAGACGGTCGGGAGTGCAACTGCTATCGGGATTCGTGGGCTTAAAGCAGAGAATGGCGGAGAGTGTGATGGAGTACTCACACAGGATGAACAGGGCCTTTGATTTGGTAAAGGGCAAATCACCGGACATTGATGTACGCCTACTGAGGGACCATTTCATCGAGGGGCTAGCAACCCCGATCTTAAGGAGAGAGTTGAAAGAGGAGGTCCACAGAGACCAGCAGTTGACCTTCCTTCAGGTCAGGAACTCAGCGATCCGCAGGTCCGAGGATGAGGACCAATCGAACTGTTCGGTGGACAAAGTCTCTGTGCCTGAACAGAGACAATCCCCACCCACAGGGGCCGACACGATGGAGACCATGATGGCTCAACTGTTGGCCCACCTAGAGAAGGTTGACCAACGCTTGAAGTGGTTGGAAAGCAGGTCAACAGCTGAGAATCAGGAAAAGAACGGGACAAAACAGGGACGGGTTGGACGGCCGCGTCCTGCCAAGCCATCACTCCAATGGACGGCAGACGGTCGACCAATTTGTTTGTCTTGTTCACAACCCGGACATATGGCACGGTACTGTCCGGTGAAACGATCGCCCTCTGTAAGGCAGGTCAAGGCTACAGAGCGGCGAGGTAAGGACTTGGTAAACAAAATGACACAGAAACACAGTAAGGAAAAAAAGAAAGGCAAAACACAACTAATGAAAAAAATGAACTGTGAAATGAACTTGAATGTTGAAAAGTTTCAAGTGAACAATTTGTTGGTAGAGAAAAATGATGATAAGAAGAAAATTGGTAGACTTAATAAAGGAATTCAAAGTCTAACCAGGAAACTGGATAGGAAAAGTTCATGCAAATCAAAAGCACAGGAGAAATGTTCATCTTTAAAGTGTCTGTTATCGGAAGAAGTAAATAAAAATATTAGACAACAGAACAGTGTTGGCAAACTAGAAGGAATGAAAGAGTCTCAAACAAGACTTGAAGAAAAATTATCAGATATTGGAAAAGAACTTCAAATTACAGCAAGGCTGGGATCCATCGAACAGCGATGGGCAGCAGAATTGGCACTCGTTGACCTAGAGAGAAAACATCGCCCGGGGCGGTCCAATGGCAATGCGGACGCTGTATCAAGGAATCCTTACGAGAAACCGGGTGATGAGGAAGAAACGCTGACAGGAATATGTGAGGTCAGAGCGTCAACAGATATCCCTCATGGGGTACAAGTGATGCAGAACGGGCAGACCGGGGTGGAGCACATATCCACGGAACCCGAACATATGGACAGTAGTGATTTTAATTGCCTTAATCACCAAAAGATAAGAGATGCCCAGAGAACGGATAGTGGCTTACAACCGCTATTGAAACACGTCCAGGAACAAAAATTCCCAGGAAGAAGGGAAAGAGAACAATTTGGTCGAGAAACAAAGAAAATACTGAGTCAGTGGAACCGTCTCAGTATAAAGGATGGTGTTCTCATGCGGAGAATTCATGACCAAATTGATGGCACAATACACCAGGTGGTGGTGCCGGGACAATTACGAGGAGAAGTGCTAAGGTTGGCACATGACAGGGCAGGACACCAGGGTCAGGACAGAACCCACAAAATATTACGACGGAGGTGTTACTGGCCCAATATGGAAATGGAGGTCAAACGCCATTGTGAGGCTTGTGTGAGGTGTCAGCATGCGAAAATGCCAGTTGTCAAAATGAGACAGCCATCAGGACACCTACTAGCGACAAAACCACTAGAGATTGTGGCTATGGACTTTACGTCGTTGGAGCAATCATCGGATGGGACGGAACATGTGTTGGTAATGACTGATGTATTCACCAAATGGACTGTGGCGGTGCCCACACGAGATCAGACTGCCAAAACAGTGGCAAAGGTCTTATTACAACATTGGTTCATCAAATATGGCATACCAAGACAATTACACTCTGACCAAGGAAGGGCCTTTGAGTCAGAAGTAATTAACCAACTGTGCAACCACTACGGGATCAACAAATCTAGAACAACCACATTTAATCCGAAAGGAAACGGACAGTGTGAACGGTTCAACCGCAGCATGCATGATTTGCTGCGTACGCTAGAACCTGAACAGAAAAAACGTTGGCCTGATTTTCTCCCAGAGTTGGTATATCTATACAACTGCACACCACATGCCACAACCGGCTTTTCGCCATACATGTTGCTGTTCGGACGAGAGGCTCGACTCCCTCTTGATTTGTTCCTAGGAAAAAGGGAGAGTATGACTGGCTCATACACCGCACTGGAATATGTGAATGAACATATGAGAAGAATTAGAGAAATGTACAGGGTAGTACAGGAAAGACTAGAACATGAATCTCGGCGAAGGGAACCGCCGATACAGACGAAGGACCCGCCACTCAAACTGAATGACAGGGTATTACTGCGTAGCCACCCGTTAGGCAGAAACAAAATCCACGATCTCTGGGGACAGGAGATATGGCAAGTCGTGGAGATGCCTAAAGTAGCAGGTGGCCCCTTTAAGATAAGACCCATCGATCACGCCAAACCGGATCGGTGGGCGAATATTGCTCAATTAAAGAAATATTGGAATAGGCAAGAAGAGCAGTTACACACAGAGAAACCCAAGACAATTAGGGAACCGGAAGTTATAACGGAAATTCACATACCCATTCCGGAACCATATCACCATCAACAGAACAACCGCGATACGCAAGGGGAGGATACCGGCAACAATGAGGATCCCGGTCCCTCCAGAAGCAGAGAGACTGTAGACCATCAGATAAGTGGTCCGCGGAGAAGTTTAAGGAACAGAAGGAATACGAAATTTTTTGTCAGCAACCATCAATTCTTTCATGGTCGCGCTGGTATGAAAACAGACTGTTCAAAGAGCTATAGAAGTGAACTGGTGAAGGCACCAAATGGAAAGGGTGGATGTGAATTCTAGAACTGTTTTGTGTCTCAGGAAGATGATGTAGACACAGTTGATATGTGAAATAGGTATAACTGTCAATCGTATACGAATGGAACGTCGTGGACAGTGAGTGGAACAATAAATTTTTTTTTTTTACGATGATGCGATGGACATTTAGGAAGTGCACCTGCCAGGCGTTGTTTGTGGTTGAAAACACACAAAAAAAGCAGGGGTGGATGTAACTGGGGTAGGCCTAACTACCAGTTACAAATGATAACGAACGAGAAGCCGAGACACAGTGTTGGTCTGACGCAACCGATAGCAGGTGGCTTATTGGGTCGGGCTGATAACAACCTCAAAGCCGGCGCGTGCTATTTTGGGAAACGGTATTCAGACGGCCTGTCAACTTTGATGGATAGGACGCAGATGTTATTTTACGGTCTGTACGTTTGAACTACGCAACTGGTGGTCGGAGATCGAGTACAAGTATCGATTACGGAGAAATACAAGTACGGAGACGAGTACGGATACAAGGCATAAATAGGAGGGCACGGCAGGACTCGTTCTCTCTCTTCCCGTTTCAGCGAGCTCTCTTCCATCTTCATCGCTCGCTTAGATCAGTCAGTCTGTGTGACTATGTCAAGTCGGTTATAGAACGGGTTAGCCGTATTGTGTTAAGGAGGATTATAGACATGTGGATTCAGTTATATAAAGCCTAGTGAAGGACTGTTAGGGGTCAGTTGATTCAGACTATTATTGAGAAGCATTCCTGTTGATTTATTGTGTTATTATGAAGCATTTCTTGATTCATGTAATAAAGGATCAATAGCGAACCTGCATCTTGAGTATCTATACTGTGGTCAATGTTGTCTAGAATGAGTGGTTAAACTCGTTAACACGTGGCACTACAGGCAATTAGGTCTCATTACATGTGGCGTTGCGAGCATGGTAACTGTTGGCTCGTTACAATTGGCGTTGTCGGCAGGATAAATGTTCGCTCGTCACATATATATATATATATATATAATTTTATTTATGGAGACCATAGAAAACACCACGCAGCTTAGCCACCACCCTCATCCCCACCTGTCAGGTGAGCGGTGGCCGGTGGTTCACCCCGAATGTTTACAATCGTAGAGCCGGATTAGTGACAGCTATTAGGGGCAGATAATTTAGTATTAAACGATTTGAAACGAAGGGGAGGTAACAATTTCTGATTGATCTTTTCTTTGTCTGTAAACGCCTGTGGTAGTGTTGAATTTACAAATTATGAATTGTTGATACGCAGAAAATAACACAACTAGATGGCGGCGTATACTACGTCGCAGGTCAGCTCGTATATATCATTCTCTTCATGGGGACCATCAGAGGCGTAGCGACCATTCACGGCGCCCGGGGACAAACTTTCGATTTGCACCCCCCTCAAGCTTACGATTTGCATCCCCCCTCACCCTCAAGATCTCGATTTATTTTTTTAACCCATTTTGGCGCCCCCTACGGTCGGCGCCCAGGGACATGTGTGTCCCCCGCCCCCACCCTCGCTACGCCTCTGGCGACCATACAAGACACCACTCAGCTTAGCCGTTCCTACCCCGCTTTCTAGGCATATCACTACCACCCCCATCCCCACCTGTCAGGTGAGCTGTGGTTCATCCCGAATGTTTACAGTAGAAATGACGGCTATTAGGTGCAGATAAATCACTTTTTAAACTATTTGAAACAAAGGGGAGGTAATTATAAGTCGTCACGGACGGCTGCTTTCACGAGGGGGGGGGGGGGGAAGGATAATCGTCCTTAACTAGCTACTGATAGTGTTTTAAAATCTTTTTAATTTAGACTTAATCTGACTTAGACTAGTTGGTGACGCGAGATTTACTTTTATTAGTATATATATATATATATATATATATATATATATATATATATATATATATATATATATATATATATATATATATATATATATATATATATATATATATATATATATATATATATATATATATATATATATATATATACATATATATATATACTAGCTGCATCCCGTGCTCCGCCACGGTAAATCTTTTTTAAATGTACCAAGTTGGGAACAGAACAAAACTAAACACAACACAAATAAACGCAAAAAAAAAACACAAACGAGAAAACAAACACAACACTCATAACATAAACTCAATTTAAATGTAATCATAAAGGCATATTGCTCACAGTCTATCCCGTAGCGCCAAATCGCGCCCTTTCCGAGCGCCAGCGGACGCGTCTGACACAGTGAATGACTATAAAACAGAGGCGTAGCGACCCTTTACGACGCCCGGGGACAAACTTTCGATTTGACCCCCCCCCTTAAACTTACGATTTGCACTCCCTCCCCTCAAAATTTCAATTTTCACCCTACCCCCTCAAACTTTCGATTTGTACCTCCCCTCAGACTTTCGATTTGCTACACTTTTGATTTAAAATTCCCCCCGCTCAAACTTTTGGTTTGCACCCCCCTCCTCAAACTTACGATTTGCACCCTCCCCCCCCCCCCCGCAATTTTTTTCCAACCCACATTGGCGCCTCCTAAGGTCGGCGCCCGGGGACATATGCCCTCCCCCCTTGCTACGCCTCTGATATAAAACCCCTAGCTTGTCCGCAAACCGAAATATAGAATAATAATTAGTAAACAATACGTTCAGTGCATAAAATAAATTAAAGGCAGTATTTAGAATATCCGTGTTTTACCGACCATATTGCACTTTATAAATTCATGCATTTTTTTCAGTACTTTTTAAAATTTACAATAAAGTTTAATGACTAAAACCATTGCGCACCTAATGAACGTGATGACTTAATATAATAATGGAGAATAGTTGATTAAAAATTATAATTAGTAAACAGTACATTAAGTGAATAAAATAAATAAAAGATAGCCTTTTATCAATCAATGCTAATTATAATTCCAACAATAATGTACTCTTACACGTCTGCATAATTTGCATTCTCATTTTGCTAATTATATTATTCCAACAATTATTCCGTCTTGCAGATTTTGCATTCACATTTTTAGCGTGAGTTCAATTTATTTTTAAAATACCTCCCTTGGCAAAATTACTAAACAGTTTAATTAGATTTTTCTAACCTACAGTTATTATGTTATTAAAATGTATCCACTTTTTCTAGGAATATTAACGAAAACGATATTTGACATTGATCCTTTTAATATGTTTTAGCAATGTGCGTGTATTTAATATTCTCTTTACGTTATGCAAAATTGTACAAACAGTGGAAATTATAAAATAGCTCTATGTCGTTATATAAACAAACCCTACTCTATAACAAGACAATGCGATGCACTGCAAAGCACTATATGGTGCGATGATTACTTTTATGGTTCCAAAATCTATAGCGATGACGGAAGGAAGGAAGGAAGGACTGACACACTACTTGCCCGCTTATATTATAGATATATATATATAGATTCTATTTGTAACATGTCAGAAAGTGATCTTTTAAAAAGTGGAAACCTCTCCTCAACTGTTTAGTTAGTTTAGTATAATAGATACTAGATCTAGATCTAGTATCTAGAACTTTTTACAAATTAGTCTACACCAGCAGTCACTCCTACACACAACAGGGGTTATGTTTTCATTTGTCAATATGCCCTTTGACCCGACACCCGGAAGAAACCTGACTACGTGGTATTTTAAAATTACAAGATAGGCACAATATGATGAAAAATAATATTAATACATTTAAAAAGCCCGAATAACTAATTTAACTGTATAGCTTATAACTTAATTAATAACTAGGCCTAATTACTAATTAAGGGCCTAGATCTACTAGCACTACAATTCTAATCTTATAATTCTAAATCCGAAATCTATAACTATAGACTCGATAGATTTTAGATAGTTACTCACTGATTGTAACTTCAAACTTAGTCAGTACTCAATAGGCCAGCCACTATACCATAGACTAGTAGAGTATAGACATAGATCTGACATTAGGTGTAGTCTACAACTACAAGGTATGATGGTCAAGTGTGGTGTAGCACTCAGTGTTAAAACTGATATAATTGAATGTTACTAATTAGTAATACTACTACTACATCACTAATTTTTTATATATTTAATAATGGAAATAATAATAGACAATAGAAGATCATTTGGCTACATACTACATTAATTTAAAATAATTTTCTATCAGTTATTTTCAATCTAATTATATTGAAAAGTATATTTTATTGCATTGTCATGGGAGATGTGATGAGGTGCAGTGGCGTAGCGAGGTCGGGTGTCACCTGGTGCGGCACTTAATGGTGTCACCCCCCAGAGGCTTAGCGACCCTTCCCGGGGACAAACTTTCAAATTTTCGATTTGCACCCCCCCTCAAGTTTTTGATTTGCACACCCCCCCCCCCTCAAAATTTCGATTTGCACCCCCCTCAAGTTTTCGATTTGCACCCCCCTCAAGTTTTCGATTTGCACCCCCCCCCTCAAACTTTCGATTTGCACCCCCCCCCCCAAGTTTTTCTCTATATATTTTGCTATTTTTTGCCTTGGTGTCACCCCCCTAAATGGTGTCACCCGGTGCGGTCCGCACCCCCGCACCCCCCTCGCTACGCCCCTGATGAGGTGTCATACATTGCTCTTTTAAAAATGGATCAAAATACCCACCTATAGGCCTATACATTGCTCTTTTATAAATAGATCAAAATACCCACCTATATACATTGCTCTTTTATAAATGGATCAAAATACCCACCTATATACATTGCTCTTTTATAAATGGATCAAAATACCCACCTATATACATTGCTCTTTTATAAATGGATCAAAATACCCACCTATATACATTGCTCTTTTATAAATGGATCAAAATACCCACCTATATACATTGCTCTTTTATAAATGGATCAAAATACCCACCTACATACAAAATAAATGGACCAGAGCGAAAAGAAATCTTTTTAAAATCATATGCCAAATGTTGTCTTTGATTCTTTGGTTTGTATTTTCAGAAATGAAAACAAGAAGTGGAAAAACTCTTGATGCAGATGGTCAAAACATATTAAAGACAAATTCAGCCAAAATAATGGCAGGAAATGGAAGCAACAAAATATTTTATACAGTATTTGTCTCCCTTATTCTTGATTTATTGGCTTTTACTGTGATACTTCCATTATTGCCAGGATTGTTGGAACATTACAGTAACAATGACCAGGTTTGTAGTTTAACATTACAGTAACATTGACCTGGTTTGTAGTTTAACATTACAGTAACAATGACCAGGTTTGTAGTTTAACATTACAGTAACAATGACGAGGTTTGTAGTTTAACATTACAGTAACATTGACCAGGTTTGTAGTTTAACATTAGAGTAACTGACCAGGTTTGTAGTTTAACATTACAGTAACAATGACCAGGTTTGTAGTTTAACATTACAGTAACAATGACCAGGTTTGTAGTTTAACATTAGAGTAACTGACCAGGTTTGTAGTTTAACATTACAGTAACATTGACCAGGTTTGTAGTTTTACATTAGAGTAACTGACCAGTTTTGTAGTTTAACATTAGAGTAGCTGACCAGGTTTGTAGTTTAACATTACAGGAACAATGACCATGTTTGTAGCGAAACATTACAGTTTAGAAGTAGAAGTTGTTTAGAAGTAGAAGTTGTTTACTGTTTAGAAGTATAAGTATGTAATAAATTATTATTATTTAGACTGGCCTGTTTTCTGCATTGAAAAGTGGCGTCTCTAGGTTCAGTCTCTTTGTGGGGGCTCCAGACACACCAAGATGGAATTCAGTTTTATTTGGTGGTAGGTTGAAATAGTTTTATTCAGTGGTAGATTGAAATAATTTTATTTGGTGATAGGTTGGGAAAATGGAGAAGAGATTTAAAAAAAAAACAACTGGTTAGTTGTTTCTGATTTGTGTGCCATGAATGTTCCAGGCCTGATTGGATCCCTGTTCTCAATGCTTCAGTTTCTGACATCACCCATCATTGGTGCAGTGTCTGATGTGTATGGCAGACGGCCAATGATGCTCCTCAGTTTGGTGAGAAATTCTTTACACACCTCATACATATTTTGAAGTATTATTTTTTTTTGAGTTTGTTTACTGTTGTAGAATGTCTTCAATTCCAAATAAATACAGGCTGTGTTCATTCTTTTTTTTTAAGTTTGGGATCGCTTTGTCATATCTGTTATGGGCTTTATCAAACAACTTTCTCATGTTTGTCATCGCAAGAATAGTTGGCGGAATAAGCAAGAGTAATGTTAGCTTAGCTACAGCCATTGTGACGGATGTCTCCACACCACAACAGCGTGGGAAGGGAATGGTAAGTATTGCCAGTCTATAGTTGTCTGTCTGTCAGCTCTTGACATAATGCCTGGTTCATACTCATTTACCCATTTAAGCACAAGATAAAATCCTTTGGAATTTGTGCTTCTAATATGGACAGGTTTGATAGTAAAATAGATTGAATTCATCAAATACTTTAGTAATGGCATTGGGAGGAAAATGTGTTTCTAATCTGCCACAATGGAGCTATGAGTTGATTAGTTGTACATAGAATGTTCCAGCAATTCATGGCTCTGCTACTTGAATCTTCCAGCAATTCATAATTGTTTCTAAGAGACTTGAGACTAATGCATAGCATTCTGTTCTGAAAAGTAACATTAGAGAACTAATGTATTACATGTAGGCTTGAATTTAGAAGTTAGCTGTCACAATTTAATTAACCCAATACTGGACTGTCACAATTTAATCAACCCAATACTGGACTGTCAGAATTTAATTAACCCAATACACTGAATTGTCACAATTTAATAAAAATGTCACAATTTAATCAGAATGTCACAATTTAACCAGAATGTCACAATTTAATCAACCCAATACTGGACTGTCACAGTTTAATCAGAATGTCACAATTTAATTAACCCAATACTGGACTGTCACAGTTTAATCAGAATGTCACAATTTAATTAACCCAATACTGGACTGTCACAATTTAACTAACCCAATACACTGGATTGTCACAATTTAATCAAAATGTCACAATTTAATCAACCCAACACTGTCACAATTTCCTTTCCACAGGCTCTGATAGGAATAGCCTTTTCAATAGGGTTTGTGTTTGGACCAACTATAGGAGCGGCCTTCTCCATCCTGACAAAAGACAGTGAGGCATCCGTGCCCTCCCTCACACCCGCCCTGTTCTCTCTCTGCCTCTCCCTCATAGATATTGTCTATGTATATTTATATCTGCCAGAAACCTTGCCAGCCAGCAAGAGGGTAAGTAAACACATAGCGTTATCCATAGCATACACAACCAGTTTAAAGAGGGTAAGTATCAAAGTTAACACATAGCGTTATCCATAGCATACACAACCAGTTTAAAGAGGGTAAGTATCAAAGTTAACACATAGTGTTATCCATAGCATACACAACCAGTTTAAAGTCAGCTGTTTGATAATAGTTTTCAACATTGTCACCACATAAACTGTAATATACCAATATGTTCCCTTATGTCTAGTAGTTCCCTATCTAGTCACCATGAAGTCTTGTGTCTAGTAGTTCCTTGTGAAAATTCACCATGAAGTCTTGTGTCTTGCCTACAGTTAAGTGCCAAGAGTCTACTGTCTCATGCAGCCCAGTACATCAGCCCTGTGGCCTTATTCAAGTTTTCTTCTGTCCAGAACCTGTCACCATCTGGTAGGTAACCTGTCACCTGTCACCATCTGGTAGGTAACCTGTCACCATCAGGTAGGTAACCTGTCACCATCTGGTAGGTAACCTGTCACCATCTGGTAGGTAACCTGTCACCATCTGGTAGGTAACCTGTCACCTGTCACCATCTGGTAGGTAACCTGTCACCTGTCAACATCTGGTAGGTAACCTGTCACCTGTCACCATCAGGTAGGTAACCTGTCACCATCTGATAGGTAACCTGTCACCTGTCACCATCTGGTAGGTAACCTGTCACCATCTGGTAGGTAACCTGTCACCATCTGGTAGGTAACCTGTCACCTGTCACCATCAGGTAGGTAACCTGTCACCATCTGGTAGGTAACCTGTCACCATCTGAAATAGTTTTTAATTTTTAGACTTTTTACTGCTTCTATTTTAGCCAAATCTGATTTTGCTTTTTTTTTCCAGCTTGTTTATTTTGTTTGCTATCATTTCCAGTCTTTTTTTTTAGCAATCTTTATATTAAACAAAGATTAATAATGTGACAGCAACCTTTATGGCAATTCAAACAACTAGACAGCAACCTTTATGACAATTCAAACAACTAGACAGCAACCTTTATGACAATTCAAACAACTAGACAGCAACCTTTATGGCAATTCAAACAACTAGACAGCAACCTTTATGACAATTCAAACAACTAGACAGCAACCTTTATGACAATTCAAACAACTAGACAGCAACCTTTATGGCAATTCAAACAACTAGACAGCAACCTTTATGACAATTCAAACAACTAGACAGCAACCTTTATGACAATTCAAACAACTAGACAGCAACCTTTATGACAATTCAAACAACTAGACAGCAACCTTTATGACAATTCAAACAACTAGACAGCAACCTTTATGACAATTCAAACAACTAGACAGCAACCTTTATGACAATTCAAACAACTAGACAGCAACCTTTATGACAATTCAAACAACTAGACAGCAACCTTTATGACAATTCAAACAACTAGACAGCAACCTTTATGGCAATTCAAACAACTAGACAGCAACCTTTATGACAATTCAAACAACTAGACAGCAACCTTTATGACCGTTCAAACAACTAGACAGCAACCTTTATGACCGTTCAAACAACTAGACAGCAACCTTTATGACCGTTCAAACAACTAGACAGCAACCTTTATGACCGTTCAAACAACTAGACAGCGGCCGTGGGATGTTTGTTTTTTAAGTAAACAAAACATTTTATGAATTTGTTTTTAATAAAAGTATGATGCTACATTAATTGATTTGTTTTGTTTTCATATTTTTACCCCTTTTTTTCCTTATCTAGAATCCTCCAAAGTTCAAAAGCTCGGTAGAATTTATTTTATTTTTTTGTTTGTTTACGCTGGACTGGAGTTTACCCTACCATTTCTCATGCACAACAGGTTTCATTATTCCAGGTTGGTAACTGATAGAAAACTACTGTCATTAGCTGGGTCTTTGCTGTCATTAGCTGGGTCTTTGCTGTCATTAGCTGGGTCTTTGCTGTCATTAGCTGGGTCTTTGTTTTCATTACCTTGGTACTTGCTGTCATTACCTGGTTCTGCTGTCATTACCTGGTTCTGCTGTCATTACCTGGTTCTGCTGTCATTACCTGGTTCTGCTGTCATTACCTGGTTCTGCTGTCATTACCTGGTTCTGCTGTCATTACCTGGTTCTGCTGTCATTACCTGGTTCTGCTGTCATTACCTGGTTCTGCTGTCATTACCTGGTTCTGCTGTCATTACCTGGTTCTGCTGTCATTACCTGGTTCTGCTGTCATTACCTGGTTCTGCTGTCATTACCTGGTTCTGCTGTCATTACCTGGTTCTGCTGTCATTACCTGGTTCTGCTGTCATTACCTGGTTCTGCTGTCATTACCTGGTTCTGCTGTCATTACCTGGTTCTGCTGTCATTACCTGGTTCTGCTGTCATTACCTGGTTCTGCTGTCATTACCTGGTTCTGCTGTCATTACCTGGTTCTGCTGTCATTACCTGGTTCTGCTGTCATTACCTGGTTCTGCTGTCATTACCTGGTTCTGCTGTCATTACCTGGGTCTGCTACAATAACCTGGGTACTTGCTTCTATTACCTGGGTCTTTATATGTAACCTAGATCTAGTATGAATCTTAATATGTGAATATATCCAGTAGGGTTTCAGTGATTGTGTAATTTTGCATCTGTAGTTTTGTATGTGATTTTAGCAAATTAAAATATTTTCTGATTGGCTGTATTTTTAAAATTTACAGCATGCAGCAGGGCAAAATGTTTTTTTACATTGGAACTGTGATGGCACTAGTGCAAGGTAAGGGGATCTTACCTTACTGGGGCATGATCTGTACTGGGACATGATCTGTACTGGGACATGATCTGTACTGGGACATGATCTGTACTGGGACATGATCTGTACTGGGACATGATCTGTACTGGGACATGATCTGTACTGGGACATGATCTGTACTGGGACATGATCTGTACTGGGGCATGATCTGTACTGGGACATGATCTGTACTGGGACATGATCTGTACTGGGACATGATCTGTACTGGGACATGATCTGTACTGGGACATGATCTGCACTGGGACATGATCTGGTAGTTTACTGGGACAAGATCTGAGCTTGGTGCGTTATTTTTTTCAGGTGGATACACAAGAAGAATAACACCAGGAAAAGAAGCCAAGATAGCTTCACATGTAACTAACAACATACATTTTTACCATCCCAGATTATTACCAACACTTCATTTCTCTTTTCATTTCATCCTTCATTTTAGCTAAATGGACACCAGCGAGTTGACGAGATTCCTTCCGTAATGTTGTTGACATGGAATAAAAATGTGCTTTTTTAGATTTAGGACCATAAAAATAATAAATGATAAAATTTTATTAAAAACTTAAGCCTAAAATTAATTCAAAAATTTAATATTTTTAGAATCAATGCTATACAAGTTGCAGATCCAGAGAACTTGAAAATAATTTGTTGAGTTTAAGGCTACATTTCTATTTATTTTCATCAAGCCTAAGTTATAACCCGATGTTTCACTTCTGTAAGACAAACATTGATTGGCTGTAAAGGAACTCCGTGATCGATTTCTGACAGCCCCACTTCATAGTTATTTTGTTTACAAAACTTTGCAGATCAAGTTTTTAAATAACTATGCAAATTTAAACACCATGACCTATTTTTTTCTATTTTTAGCTTACAATGTGTACAATAAAATTTATGGCGGCCATTGTTTATGTCGCCATTACACGTGAAAACCAAATTGTTTTTGCTTTTTTTAAAATTTTTATTTAGTTACCGAAAATATTAAAAACATCAAATACATCCAATCTTTAGTAAAGTCCGAAAAAAACCAGACAGACAGGATTTTATAACCATTTTAATTGTAACTACGCCGTGCAAGATTTTTAAATTAATTTATGCACCTCTCAATTACCTTTGAGACTTTTCTCGCTGGTGTCCATTATTTTTTAAATTCAGGGGATATTGAGTCTAATTTCACCCACCATTCTAGCCATTTATATATTTTTTTTAATTTAGGGGATATTGATTCTCATTTCATCCATCATTCTAGCCAAATTATTTTTATTTAATTTAGGGGATATTGATTCTCATTTCATCCACCATTCTAGCCAAATTATTTTTCTTTAATTTAGGGGATATTGATTCTCATTTCATCCACCATTCTAGCCAAATTTTTTTTTTTTAATTTAGGGGATATTGATTCTTATTTCATCCACCATTCTAGCCAAATTATTTTTCTTTAATTTAGGGGATATTGATTCTCATTTCATCCACCATTCTAGCCAAATTATATTTCTTTAATTTAGGGGATATTGATTCTTATTTCATCCATCATTCTAGCCAAATTATTTTTCTTTAATTTAGGGGATATTGATTCTTATTTCATCCACCATTCTAGCCAAATTATTTTCTTTAATTTAGGGGATATTGATTCTCATTTCATCCACCATTCTAGCCAAATTATTTTTCTTTAATTTAGGGGATCGTGATTCTCATTTCATCCACCATTCTAGCCAAATTATTTTTCTTTAATTTAGGGGATATTGGTTCTTATTTCACCCACCATTCTAGCCAAATTATTTTTCTTTAATTTAGGGGATATTGGTTCTCATTTCATCCACCATTCTAGCCAAATTATTTTCTTTAATTTAGGGGATATTGATTCTCATTTCATCCACCATTCTAGCCAAATTTTTTTTTTTTAATTTAGGGGATATTGATTCTTATTTCATCCACCATTCTAGCCAAATTATTTTTCTTTAATTTAGGGGATATTGATTCTTATTTCACCCACCATTCTAGCCAAATTATTTTTCTTTAATTTAGGGGATATTGATTCTTATTTCATCCACCATTCTAGCCAAATTATTTTCTTTAATTTAGGGGATATTGATTCTCATTTCATCCACCATTCTAGCCAAATTATTTTTCTTTAATTTAGGGGATCGTGATTCTCATTTCATCCACCATTCTAGCCAAATTATTTTTCTTTAATTTAGGGGATATTGGTTCTCATTTCATCCACCATTCTAGCCAAATTAATTTTCTTTAATTTAGGGGATATTGATTCTCATTTCATCCACCATTCTAGCCAAATTAATTTTCTTTAATTTAGGGGATATTGGTTCTTATTTCACCCACCATTCTAGCCAAAATATTTTTATTTAATTTAGGGGAGATTGGTTCTCATTTCATCCACCATTCTAGCCAAATTAATTTTCTTTAATTTAGGGGATATTGGTTCTCATTTCATCCACCATTCTAGCCAAATTATTTTTCTTTAATTTAGGGGATCGTGATTCTCATCCCATCCTTCCTGTTGATGGCGTTTGCCACGGTGCCCTGGCTGATGTATACAGCTCTGACTCTCTTTGCCTTTGGTAACTTTTTCTTATACAAGATTGGTTTTAAAATTGTTACATTTTTCTTCAATATCATATTAAAAAAAAATATATCATTATCACTGTTCAAACCATTAAACAGAAATGTAATTGAAAAAAATCCAATGAAAAAGAAGTACAAGAAAGTGGTACATAACATTTTCCACATATGTTACGGCCATTGCAGCTACACCATCACTGTCAGAGTGTAAGCATTGCAGTTTTTGGGTCGGATTGATGTCCTGAAAGGTGGTTTAATTCACAGGGGGTAATTAAACTGGTGGTAATGACATTTGTAAAATGACCGGTGGCTAATTAACGTGATGGGAGTATGCCTAACTACCTTTTTAAGCACCTCCTACCACTGTGACGTAACATCTCTTATGGCAGGGTGTCACCTAAGACTTTAAACTGTCACCTAAGACTTTAAACTGTCACCTAAGACTTTAAACTGTCACCTAAGATTTTAAACTGTCACCTAAGATTTTAAACTGTCACCTAAGACTTTAAACTGTCACCTAAGATTTTAAACTGTCACCTAAGATTTTAAACTGTCACCTAAGACTTTAAACTGCCACCTAAGACTTTAAACTGTCACCTAAGATTTTAAACTGTCACCTAAGATTTTAAACTGTCACCTAAGATTTTACACTGTCACCTAAGATTTTAAACTGTCACCTAAGATTTTACACTGTCACCTAAGATTTTAAACTGTCACCTAAGACTTTAAACTTCATTATTGTTCAAGATGACTTAAAGAATGAAAAAACTACATTTATTTACCTTTAATTTGATACCAATTTTATTTATCAAATTTAATCACTAGCCTAGAAAATGATTTGTGAAAAAACGCGTTTGTTTTTAAATGGCTACAATGATATAATTGATTTTCAGTGATACGGTGGGTTAGTTTTTAAGGAGTGTTGTTGTGATGCGATTGACCGTTCACTGCCGTTCAGTAGATTTATCTCCATTCAATTACATGGCGAGCTAAAAGGGCGGGCTCAGTTAGCTGTTGTCTCGATCAAGTTATTTTTTGTATGTTTTGTTTTTATCCTGCATGCTTTTTAAAAATTTAATGAAATTATTTTAGTTGGACACAATATATAATTTTCTATATTTTACAGTACTTTTGAGTAAGTTTACCACAATATTAAATAAAGCAATTCACGTTTTGCATACTTTTATTATGTTCTGCTCAATATTCTCAGTGATTAGACAAAAATATGTCCAAATGGCAAGCTTGCATCAAACACTAATAGTCCATTGTTAAAATTAGATCGGTATGTTTGAATAATACACAAAATTAACAATTATTAGTGTATATTTCTGAAATGACTATCAAACGTTTAAAAAACTGAATCACGGTATGGTCATTCTCAGCAGTCATCATTACCACCAAGACGACAGTAAAAAAAAGTAGGTAAAGCGACAACCTTTTCTATGGCCACAACATCTCTATATTATTTCTTGGCTTTGCTCATCTTATCCCCCCCCCCCCACACACACACATTCTCAAACCATTGACCACATTTTATACAGCAAAGTATAGATTTAAAGAAATGGGTGAGAGAATATCATTTTAAAGAATGGTAGTGATGTTTCAATTTTCATAAAAAAAACATTGTGATTCCTTATTACGCACCAAAAGCACTAATAAACATCATTGTTTGTCGGTGATGTATTTGCTTTCTTTAAACACCATGCTAGTGTCTAACTATTTCAGCATCAGCAGCAGTGGTGCCATGTCTAACCACTCTGGTGTCTACCTATTTCAGCAACAGTGGTGCCATGTCTAACCACTCTGGTGTCTACCTATTTCAGCATCAGCAACAGTGGTGCCATGTCTAACCACTCTGGTGTCTACCTATTTCAGCAACTGTGGTGCTATGTCTAACCACTCTGGTGTCTACCTATTTCAGCATCAGCAACAGTGGTGCCATGTCTAACCACTCTGGTGTCTACCTATTTCAGCAACTGTGGTGCTATGTCTAACCACTCTGGTGTCTACCTATTTCAGCAACTGTGGTGCCATGTCTAACCACTCTGGTGTCTACCTATTTCAGCATCAGCAACTGTGGTGCCATGTCTAACCACTCTGGTGTCTACCTATTTCAGCATCAGCAACTGTGGTGCCATGTCTAACCACTCTGGTGTCTACCTATTTCAGCAACTGTGGTGCCATGTCTAACCACTCTGGTGTCTACCTATTTCAGCATCAGCAACTGTGGTGCCATGTCTAACCACTCTGGTGTCTACCTATTTCAGCAACTGTGGTGCCATGTCTAACCACTCTGGTGTCTACCTATTTCAGCATCAGCAACTGTGGTGCCATGTCTAACCACTCTGGTGTCTACCTATTTCAGCATCAGCAACTGTGGTGCCATGTCTAACCACTCTGGTGTCTACCTATTTCAGCATCAGCAACTGTGGTGCCATGTCTAACCACTCTGGTGTCTACCTATTTCAGCAACTGTGGTGCCATGTCTAACCACTCTGGTGTCTACCTATTTCAGCATCAGCAACTGTGGTGCCATGTCTAACCACTCTGGTGTCTACCTATTTCAGCAACTGTGGTGCCATGTCTAACCACTCTGGTGTCTACCTATTTCAGCATCAGCAACTGTGGTGCCATGTCTAACCACTCTAATGTCTACCTATTTCAGCATCAGCAACTGTGGTGCCATGTCTAACCACTCTGGTGTCTACCTATTTCAGCATCAGCAACTGTGGTGCCATGTCTAACCACTCTGGTGTCTACCTATTTCAGCATCAGCAACAGTGGTGCCATGTCTAACCACTCTGGTGTCTACCTATTTCAGCATCAGCAACTGTGGTGCCATGTCTAACCACTCTGGTGTCTACCTATTTCAGCATCAGCAACTGTGGTGCCATGTCTAACCACTCTGGTGTCTACCTATTTCAGCAACTGTGGTGCCATGTCTAACCACTCTGGTGTCTACCTATTTCAGCATCAGCAACTGTGGTGCCATGTCTAACCACTCTGGTGTCTACCTATTTCAGCAACTGTGGTGCCATGTCTAACCACTCTGGTGTCTACCTATTTCAGCAACTGTGGTGCCATGTCTAACCACTCTGGTGTCTACCTATTTCAGCATCAGCAACTGTGGTGCCATGTCTAACCACTCTGGTGTCTACCTATTTCAGCATCAGCAACTGTGGTGCCATGTCTAACCACTCTGGTGTCTACCTATTTCAGCATCAGCAACTGTGGTGCCATGTCTAACCACTCTGGTGTCTACCTATTTCAGCATCAGCAACTGTGGTGCCATGTCTAACCACTCTGGTGTCTACCTATTTCAGCATCAGCAACTGTGGTGCCATGTCTAACCACTCTGGTGTCTACCTATTTCAGCATCAGCAACAGTGGTGCCATGTCTAACCACTCTGGTGTCTACCTATTTCAGCAACTGTGGTGCCATGTCTAACCACTCTAGTGTCTACCTATTTCAGCATCAGCAACAGTGGTGCCATGTCTAACCACTCTGGTGTCTACCTATTTCAGCATCAGCAACTGTGGTGCCATGTCTAACCACTCTGGTGTCTACCTATTTCAGCAACAGTGGTGCCATGTCTAACCACTCTAGTGTCTACCTATTTCAGCATCAGCAACAGTGGTGCCATGTCTAACCACTCTGGTGTCTACCTATTTCAGCATCAGCAACTGTGGTGCCATGTCTAACCACTCTGGTGTCTACCTATTTCAGCAACTGTGGTGCCATGTCTAACCACTCTGGTGTCTACCTATTTCAGCAACTGTGGTGCTATGTCTAACCACTCTGGTGTCTACCTATTTCAGCAACTGTGGTGCCATGTCTAACCACTCTGGTGTCTACCTATTTCAGCATCAGCAACTGTGGTGCCATGTCTAACCACTCTGGTGTCTACCTATTTCAGCATCAGCAACTGTGGTGCCATGTCTAACCACTCTGGTGTCTACCTATTTCAGCATCAGCAACTGTGGTGCCATGTCTAACCACTCTGGTGTCTACCTATTTCAGCAACTGTGGTGCCATGTCTAACCACTCTGGTGTCTACCTATTTCAGCATCAGCAACTGTGGTGCCATGTCTAACCACTCTGGTGTCTACCTATTTCAGCATCAGCAACTGTGGTGCCATGTCTAACCACTCTGGTGTCTACCTATTTCAGCAACAGTGGTGCCATGTCTAACCACTCTAGTGTCTACCTATTTCAGCATCAGCAACTGTGGTGCCATGTCTAACCACTCTGGTGTCTACCTATTTCAGCATCAGCAACTGTGGTGCCATGTCTAACCACTCTGGTGTCTACCTATTTCAGCATCAGCAACTGTGGTGCCATGTCTAACCACTCTGGTGTCTACCTATTTCAGCAACTGTGGTGCCATGTCTAACCACTCTGGTGTCTACCTATTTCAGCAACTGTGGTGCCATGTCTAACCACTCTGGTGTCTACCTATTTCAGCATCAGCAACAGTGGTGCTATGTCTAACCACTCTGGTGTCTACCTATTTCAGCATCAGCAACTGTGGTGCCATGTCTAACCACTCTGGTGTCTACCTATTTCAGCAACTGTGGTGCCATGTCTAACCACTCTGGTGTCTACCTATTTCAGCAACAGTGGTGCCATGTCTAACCACTCTAGTGTCTACCTATTTCAGCATCAGCAACAGTGGTGCCATGTCTAACCACTCTGGTGTCTACCTATTTCAGCATCAGCAACTGTGGTGCCATGTCTAACCACTCTGGTGTCTACCTATTTCAGCAACTGTGGTGCCATGTCTAACCACTCTGGTGTCTACCTATTTCAGCAACTGTGGTGCTATGTCTAACCACTCTGGTGTCTACCTATTTCAGCAACTGTGGTGCCATGTCTAACCACTCTGGTGTCTACCTATTTCAGCATCAGCAACTGTGGTGCCATGTCTAACCACTCTGGTGTCTACCTATTTCAGCATCAGCAACTGTGGTGCCATGTCTAACCACTCTGGTGTCTACCTATTTCAGCATCAGCAACTGTGGTGCCATGTCTAACCACTCTGGTGTCTACCTATTTCAGCAACTGTGGTGCTATGTCTAACCACTCTGGTGTCTACCTATTTCAGCAACTGTGGTGCCATGTCTAACCACTCTGGTGTCTACCTATTTCAGCAACTGTGGTGCTATGTCTAACCACTCTGGTGTCTACCTATTTCAGCAACTGTGGTGCCATGTCTAACCACTCTAGTGTCTACCTATTTCAGCATCAGCAACAGTGGTGCCATGTCTAACCACTCTGGTGTCTACCTATTTCAGCATCAGCAACTGTGGTGCCATGTCTAACCACTCTGGTGTCTACCTATTTCAGCAACTGTGGTGCCATGTCTAACCACTCTGGTGTCTACCTATTTCAGCAACTGTGGTGCTATGTCTAACCACTCTGGTGTCTACCTATTTCAGCATCAGCAACTGTGGTGCCATGTCTAACCACTCTGGTGTCTACCTATTTCAGCATCAGCAACAGTGGTGCCATGTCTAACCACTCTGGTGTCTACCTATTTCAGCATCAGCAACAGTGGTGCCATGTCTAACCACTCTGGTGTCTAACTATTTCAGCATCAGCAACAGTGGTGCCATGTCTAACCACTCTGGTGTCTACCTATTTCAGCATCAGCAACTGTGGTGCCATGTCTAACCACTCTGGTGTCTACCTATTTCAGCATCAGCAACTGTGGTGCCATGTCTAACCACTCTGGTGTCTACCTATTTCAGCATCAGCAACTGTGGTGCCATGTCTAACCACTCTGGTGTCTACCTATTTCAGCAACTGTGGTGCCATGTCTAACCACTCTGGTGTCTACCTATTTCAGCAACTGTGGTGCCATGTCTAACCACTCTGGTGTCTACCTATTTCAGCATCAGCAACAGTGGTGCCATGTCTAACCACTCTGGTGTCTACCTATTTCAGCAACAGTGGTGCCATGTCTAACCACTCTGGTGTCTACCTATTTCAGCATCAGCAACAGTGGTGCCATGTCTAACCACTCTGGTGTCTACCTATTTCAGCATCAGCAACTGTGGTGCCATGTCTAACCACTCTGGTGTCTACCTATTTCAGCATCAGCAACTGTGGTGCCATGTCTAACCACTCTGGTGTCTACCTATTTCAGCATCAGCAACTGTGGTGCCATGTCTAACCACTCTGGTGTCTACCTATTTCAGCATCAGCAACTGTGGTGCCATGTCTAACCACTCTGGTGTCTACCTATTTCAGCAACAGTGGTGCCATGTCTAACCACTCTAGTGTCTACCTATTTCAGCATCAGCAACAGTGGTGCCATGTCTAACCACTCTGGTGTCTACCTATTTCAGCATCAGCAACTGTGGTGCCATGTCTAACCACTCTGGTGTCTACCTATTTCAGCATCAGCAACTGTGGTGCCATGTCTAACCACTCTGGTGTCTACCTATTTCAGCAACTGTGGTGCCATGTCTAACCACTCTGGTGTCTACCTATTTCAGCAACAGTGGTGCCATGTCTAACCACTCTGGTGTCTACCTATTTCAGCAACTGTGGTGCCATGTCTAACCACTCTGGTGTCTACCTATTTCAGCAACAGTGGTGCCATGTCTAACCACTCTAGTGTCTACCTATTTCAGCATCAGCAACAGTGGTGCCATGTCTAACCACTCTGGTGTCTACCTATTTCAGCATCAGCAACTGTGGTGCCATGTCTAACCACTCTGGTGTCTACCTATTTCAGCAACTGTGGTGCCATGTCTAACCACTCTGGTGTCTACCTATTTCAGCAACTGTGGTGCTATGTCTAACCACTCTGGTGTCTACCTATTTCAGCAACTGTGGTGCCATGTCTAACCACTCTGGTGTCTACCTATTTCAGCATCAGCAACTGTGGTGCCATGTCTAACCACTCTGGTGTCTACCTATTTCAGCATCAGCAACTGTGGTGCCATGTCTAACCACTCTGGTGTCTACCTATTTCAGCATCAGCAACTGTGGTGCCATGTCTAACCACTCTGGTGTCTACCTATTTCAGCAACTGTGGTGCTATGTCTAACCACTCTGGTGTCTACCTATTTCAGCAACTGTGGTGCCATGTCTAACCACTCTGGTGTCTACCTATTTCAGCAACTGTGGTGCTATGTCTAACCACTCTGGTGTCTACCTATTTCAGCAACTGTGGTGCCATGTCTAACCACTCTAGTGTCTACCTATTTCAGCATCAGCAACAGTGGTGCCATGTCTAACCACTCTGGTGTCTACCTATTTCAGCATCAGCAACTGTGGTGCCATGTCTAACCACTCTGGTGTCTACCTATTTCAGCAACTGTGGTGCCATGTCTAACCACTCTGGTGTCTACCTATTTCAGCAACTGTGGTGCCATGTCTAACCACTCTGGTGTCTACCTATTTCAGCAACTGTGGTGCCATGTCTAACCACTCTGGTGTCTACCTATTTCAGCAACTGTGGTGCTATGTCTAACCACTCTGGTGTCTACCTATTTCAGCAACTGTGGTGCCATGTCTAACCACTCTGGTGTCTACCTATTTCAGCATCAGCAACTGTGGTGCCATGTCTAACCACTCTGGTGTCTACCTATTTCAGCATCAGCAACTGTGGTGCCATGTCTAACCACTCTGGTGTCTACCTATTTCAGCATCAGCAACTGTGGTGCCATGTCTAACCACTCTGGTGTCTACCTATTTCAGCAACTGTGGTGCCATGTCTAACCACTCTGGTGTCTACCTATTTCAGCATCAGCAACTGTGGTGCCATGTCTAACCACTCTGGTGTCTACCTATTTCAGCATCAGCAACTGTGGTGCCATGTCTAACCACTCTGGTGTCTACCTATTTCAGCAACAGTGGTGCCATGTCTAACCACTCTAGTGTCTACCTATTTCAGCATCAGCAACAGTGGTGCCATGTCTAACCACTCTGGTGTCTACCTATTTCAGCATCAGCAACTGTGGTGCCATGTCTAACCACTCTGGTGTCTACCTATTTCAGCATCAGCAACTGTGGTGCCATGTCTAACCACTCTGGTGTCTACCTATTTCAGCAACTGTGGTGCCATGTCTAACCACTCTGGTGTCTACCTATTTCAGCAACAGTGGTGCCATGTCTAACCACTCTGGTGTCTACCTATTTCAGCAACTGTGGTGCCATGTCTAACCACTCTGGTGTCTACCTATTTCAGCAACAGTGGTGCCATGTCTAACCACTCTGGTGTCTACCTATTTCAGCATCAGCAACTGTGGTGCCATGTCTAACCACTCTGGTGTCTAACTATTTCAGCATCAGCAACAGTGGTGCCATGTCTAACCACTCTGGTGTCTACCTATTTCAGCAACTGTGGTGCCATGTCTAACCACTCTGGTGTCTACCTATTTCAGCATCAGCAACTGTGGTGCCATGTCTAACCACTCTGGTGTCTACCTATTTCAGCATCAGCAACAGTGGTGCCATGTCTAACCACTCTGGTGTCTACCTATTTCAGCAACTGTGGTGCCATGTCTAACCACTCTGGTGTCTACCTATTTCAGCATCAGCAACTGTGGTGCCATGTCTAACCACTCTGGTGTCTACCTATTTCAGCAACTGTGGTGCCATGTCTAACCACTCTGGTGTCTACCTATTTCAGCATCAGCAACTGTGGTGCCATGTCTAACCACTCTGGTGTCTACCTATTTCAGCATCAGCAACAGTGGTGCCATGTCTAACCACTCTGGTGTCTACCTATTTCAGCATCAGCAACTGTGGTGCCATGTCTAACCACTCTGGTGTCTACCTATTTCAGCATCAGCAACTGTGGTGCCATGTCTAACCACTCTGGTGTCTACCTATTTCAGCATCAGCAACTGTGGTGCCATGTCTAACCACTCTGGTGTCTACCTATGGGGGAGATCATGAGAAGGGAACCATCATGGGAATCTTCAGGTCTCTGGGAGCACTAGCTCGAGCCATAGCACCCATTTTAGCCTCGTTTGGTAGGTAGGCTACTCACTGGGTGAGAGAATATCAATTTTAGCCTTGTTTGGTAGGTACTCCCTGGGTGAGAGAATATCAATTTTAGCCTCGTTTGGTAGGTACTCCCTGGGTGAGAGAATATCAATTTTAGCCTCATTTGGTAGGTACTCCCTGGGTGAGAGAATATCAATTTTAGCCTCGTTTGGTAGGTACTGGCTGGGGAAGAGAATATCAATTTTAGCCTCGTTTGGTAGGTACTTTCTGGGTGAGAGAATATCAATTTTAGCCTCATTTGGTAGGTACTCCCTGGGTGAGAGAATATCAATTTTAGCCTCATTTGGTAGGTACTTTCTGGGTGAGAGAATATCAATTTTAGCCTCGTTTGGTAGGTACTTTCTGGGTGAGAGAATATCAATTTTAGCCTCATTTGGTAGGTACTCCCTGGGTGAGAGAATATCAATTTTAGCCTCGTTTGGTAGGTACTTTCTGGGTGAGAGAATATCAATTTTAGCCTCGTTTGGTAGGTACTTTCTGGGTGAGAGAATATCAATTTTAGCCTCGTTTGGTAGGTACTTTCTGGGTGAGAGAATATCAATTTTAGCCTCGTTTGGTAGGTACTTTCTGGGTGAGAGAATATCAATTTTAGCCTCATTTGGTAGGTACTCCCTGGGTGAGAGAATATCAATTTTAGCCTCGTTTGGTAGGTACTTTCTGGGTGAGAGAATATCAATTTTAGCCTCGTTTGGTAGGTACTTTCTGGGTGAGAGAATATCAATTTTAGCCTCATTTGGTAGGTACTTTCTGGGTGAGAGAATATCAATTTTAGCCTCGTTTGGTAGGTACTTTCTGGGTGAGAGAATATCAATTTTAGCCTCGTTTGGTAGGTACTCCCTGGGTGAGAGAATATCAATTTTAGCCTCATTTGGTAGGTACTTTCTGGGTGAGAGAATATCAATTTTAGCCTCGTTTGGTAGGTACTTTCTGGGTGAGAGAATATCAATTTTAGCCTCGTTTGGTAGGTACTCCCTGGGTGAGAGAATATCAATTTTAGCCTCATTTGGTAGGTACTGGCTTGGTTTTAAATTAAAAAAAAATGAAATTCTTATTTTGATTTGTTTACTATGTATAAAAAAAAGAAGTTAGCAGCACTGAACATTGAATGGAAAGTAAACAACACATTTCTGTCTTCAGTGTACTGGGGCTTTGGTGCTCACATCTGCTACACCATTGGAGGGATTCTTCTTCTGCTGCCCTTATTACAAGTCATAAGCCTTGTCAAAGGAAAGACACAATAGACTTTTATAGCACTAGCATTAAAGAGCTCTCATTAACACACTTCCTGTCATAACATTATGCAAGTTCATTGTTTCAACTTGACAAAAATTTATAAAAAAAGTAATAGAATTGATTTTATGTAATTATGTTACACACATTTAAAAAAAATAGAATTGATTTTATGTAATTAGGTTACACCATATGTTGTTTTTACATAACTATCTTCAAATGGCAGCATGAGTAGCACTACATGTAGTTACCCATGCTGACACCCCTTCAATGGCAGCATGAGTAGCACTACATGTAGTTACCCATGCTGACACCCCTTCAATGGCAGCATGAGTAAGGCTACATGTAGTTACCCATGCTGACACCCCTTCAATGGCAGCATGAGTAGCACTACATGTAGTTACCCATGCTGACACCCCTTCTATGGCAGCATGAGTAGCACTACATGTAGTTACCCATGCTGACACCCCTTCAATGGCAGCATGAGTAGCACTACATGTAGTTACCCATGCTGACACCCCTTCTATGGCAGCATGAGTAAGGCTACATGTAGTTACCCATGCTGACACCCATTCAACAGTGATATAAATATATCTAATAAACATTCACTTCAACTAAAGCATGAGGGAGGTGTACCAATCTAAACATTCACTTCAACTTGTGGGAGGTGTACCATCTATTTACACAAAATGTACAAATCTCATTGACTGGGAAACTATGGATAAAATTGTTTAAATTGCATTTGATCTCTTTTATTGGTGTTAAAATGTTTGAACTGTGAACACAGCCAATAGGGGTGGTCATAAGTGTGATGGGAGGGGCCAATATGGGTGTGGGGGAGGGGCAAATATAGGTGTGGTATCCTAGTGTTTTCTGGGTGGGGGAGTGTATGTGTGTGTGGGGTGTAATAAGAGTGGTTTAAGTATTCAGGGGTTTTTCCTATAGTCCACAAGCTGACATTTTGTAAAACTGTTTTATTCTAAAACAGGTTTTATTACAACTTTTTTAAACTATTCATTTTGAAAGAATGCAACTACTTTTAGTGATATTTTTTATGCAATATATTTTCCAAGATAGCCAATGTTTACATTTAAGTAATTTATAAAATAATTATTTTTGCTGAATGTTATACATTGTATTTAAGACTAATCTACTTAATTGTTCCTTACAAGATGTTTCTTTACATGATTCATGACAATCCATGTATTTTATGTAATTGTTTGCTTTATTGGAAAGTTGCATTTTTTACTTCACAATTCTGTTATCTTGACAAAATCAATATACACCGGTAGAGTAAGATTTTTTTAAAATATGTGTGACAAGATCAATATACACCGGTACAGTAAGATTTTTTAAATTGTGTGTCACAAAATCAATATACACCAGTACAGTAAGATTTTTTAAAAATGTGTCACAAAATCAATATACACCGGTACAGTAAGATTTTTAAAAATATGTGTCACAAAATCAATATACACCGGTACAGTAAGATTTTTTAAATTATGTGTCACAAAATATATATACACATGTACAGTAAGATTTTTTAAATATGTGTCACAAGATCAATATACACCGGTACAGTAAGATTTTTTAAATTGTGTGTCACAAAATCAATATACACCAGTACAGTAAGATTTTTTAAAAATGTGTCACAAAATCAATATACACCGGTACAGTAAGATTTTTAAAAATATGTGTCACAAAATCAATATACACCGGTACAGTAAGATTTTTTAAATTATGTGTCACAAAATCAATATACACCAGTACAGTAAGATTTTTTAAAAATGTGTCACAAAATCAATATACACCGGTACAGTAAGATTTTTAAAAAATATGTGTGACAAGATCAATATACACCGGTACAGTAAGATTTTTTAAAAATATGTGTGACAAGATCAATATACACCGGTACAGTAAGATTTTTTAAATTGTGGGTCACAAAATCAATATACACCAGTACAGTAAGATTTTTTAAAAATGTGTCACAAAATCAATATACACCGGTACAGTAAGATTTTTAAAAATATGTGTCACAAAATCAATATACACCGGTACAGTAAGATTTTTTAAATTATGTGTCACAAAATCAATATACACATGTACAGTAAGATTTTTTAAATATGTGTCACAAGATCAATATACACCGGTACAGTAAGATTTTTTAAATTGTGTGTCACAAAATCAATATACACCAGTACAGTAAGATTTTTTAAAAATGTGTCACAAAATCAATATACACCGGTACAGTAAGATTTTTAAAAATATGTGTCACAAAATCAATATTCACCGGTACAGTAAGATTTTTTAAATTATGTGTCACAAAATCAATATACACCAGTACAGTAAGATTTTTTAAAAATGTGTCACAAAATCAATATACACCGGTACAGTAAGATTTTTTAAAAATATGTTTCACAAAATCAATATACACCGGTACAGTAAGATTTTTTAAAAATATGTGTCACAAAAAGCAATATACACCGGTACAGTAAGATTTTTTAAAAATATGTGTCACAAAATCAATATACACCGGTACAGTAAGATTTTTAAAAAATATATAGTTGGCTCCCTGGTGCTGCTTATGTCAGCCATCTGTGTCTGGTGTCAGCCATCTGTCTTAGTGTATCGTACGACTCTTAAAATTGTATTCTTTTAAAACCAAAATCTGCTTTGAATATTTATTTTTTAATTATTAGAGTTTTCCAATTTACATTACATGCAACAAGTATTGGTAAAATGCTGATGTATTACTAATCAAGCACCCTGCTTATAAATCAAATGGTGATGGGGCATTTCTGTCTGTCAGGTGTAACATGTCTGTCTATGTCAGGTGTAACATGTCTATGTCAGGTGTAACATGTCTATGTCAGGTGTAACAGTTCTGTCTATGTCAGGTGTAACATGTCTGTCTATGTCAGGTGTAACATGTCTGTCTATGTCAGGTGTAACATGTCTGTCTATGTCAGGTGTAACATGTCTGTCTATGTCAGGTGTAACATGTCTGTCTATGTCAGGTGTAACATGTCTGTCTATGTCAGGTGTAACATGTCTGTCTATGTCAGGTGTAACATGTCTGTCTATGTCAGGTGTAACATGTCTGTCTATGTCAGGTGTAACATGTCTGTCAGGTGTAACATATCTGTCTATGTCAGGTGTAATATGTCTGTCTATGTCAGGTGTGACATGTCTGTCTAGGTCAGGTGTAACATGTCTGTCAGGTGTAACAGGTCTATGTCAGGTGTAACATATCTGTCTATGTCAGGTGTAACATGTCTGTCTATGTCAGGTGTAACATGTCTGTCTATGTCAGGTGTAACATGTCTGTCTATGTCAGGTGTAACATGTCTGTCTATGTCAGGTGTAACATGTCTGTCTATGTCAGGTGTAACATGTCTGTCAGGTGTAACATGTCTGTCTATGTCAGGTGTAACATGTCTGTCTATGTCAGGTGTAACATGTCTGTCTATGTCAGGTGTAACATATCTGTCTATGTCACGTGTAACATGTCTGTCTATGTCAGGTGTAACATGTCTGTCTATGTCAGGTGTAACATGTCTGTCTATGTCAGGTGTAACATGTCTGTCTATGTCAGGTGTAACATGTCTGTCTATGTCAGGTGTAACATGTCTGTCTATGTCAGGTGTAACATATCTGTCTATGTCACGTGTAACATGTCTGTCTATGTCAGGTGTAACATGTCTGTCTATGTCAGGTGTAACATGTCTATGTCAGGTGTAACATGTCTGTCTATGTCAGGTGTAACATGTCTGTCTATGTCAGGTGTAACATGTCTGTCTATGTCAGGTGTAACATGTCTGTCTATGTCAGGTGTAACATGTCTGTCTATGTCAGGTGTAACATGTCTGTCTATGTCAGGTGTAACATGTCTGTCTATGTCAGGTGTAACATGTCTGTCTATGTCAGGTGTAACATGTCTGTCTATGTCAGGTGTAACATGTCTGTCTATGTCAGGTGTAACATGTCTGTCAGGTGTAACATGTCTGTCTATGTCAGGTGTAACATGTCTGTCTATGTCAGGTGTAACATGTCTGTCTATGTCAGGTGTAACATATCTGTCTATGTCACGTGTAACATGTCTGTCTATGTCAGGTGTAACATGTCTGTCTATGTCAGGTGTAACATATCTGTCTATGTCACGTGTAACATGTCTGTCTATGTCAGGTGTGACATGTCTGTCTAGGTCAGGTGTAACATGTCTGTCAGGTGTAACAGGTCTATGTCAGGTGTAACATGTCTGTCTATGTCAGGTGTAACATGTCTGTCTATGTCAGGTGTAACATATCTGTCTATGTCAGGTGTAACATGTCTGTCAGGTGTAACATGTCTGTCTATGTCAGGTGTAACATATCTGTCTATGTCAGGTGTAACATGTCTGTCTATGTCAGGTGTAACATGTCTGTCTATGTCAGGTGTAACATATCTGTCTATGTCACGTGTAACATGTCTGTCTATGTCAGGTGTAACATGTCTGTCTATGTCAGGTGTAACATGTCTGTCTATGTCAGGTGTAACATGTCTGTCTATGTCAGGTGTAACATATCTGTCTGTCAGGTGTAACATCTGTCTATGTCACGTGTAACATGTCTGTCTATGTCAGGTGTGACATGTCTGTCTAGGTCAGGTGTAACATGTCTGTCAGGTGTAACAGGTCTATGTCAGGTGTAACATGTCTGTCTATGTCAGGTGTAACATGTCTGTCTATGTCAGGTGGGACATGTCTGTCTATGTCAGGTGTAACAGGTCTATGTCAGGTGTAACATGTCTGTCTATGTCAGGTGTAACATGTCTGTCTATGTCATGTGTAACATATCTGTCTATGTCAGGTGTAACATGTCTGTCTATGTCAGGTGTAACATGTCTGTCTATGTCAGGTGTAACATGTCTGTCTATGTCAGGTGTAACATATCTGTCTGTCAGGTGTAACATCTGTCTATGTCACGTGTAACATGTCTGTCTATGTCAGGTGTGACATGTCTGTCTAGGTCAGGTGTAACATGTCTGTCAGGTGTAACATGTCTGTCTATGTCAGGTGTAACATGTCTGTCTATGTCAGGTGTAACATGTCTGTCTATGTCAGGTGTAACATCTGTCTATGTCACGTGTAACATGTCTGTCTATGTCAGGTGTGACATGTCTGTCTAGGTCAGGTGTAACATGTCTGTCTATGTCAGGTGTAACATGTCTGTCTATGTCAGGTGTAACATGTCTGTCAGGTGTAACAGGTCTATGTCAGGTGTAACATGTCTGTCTATGTCAGGTGTAACATGTCTGTCTATGTCAGGTGTAACATATCTGTCTATGTCAGGTGTAACATGTCTGTCAGGTGTAACATGTCTGTCTATGTCAGGTGTAACATATCTGTCTATGTCAGGTGTAACATGTCTGTCAGGTGTAACATGTCTGTCTATGTCAGGTGTAACATGTCTGTCAGGTGTAACATGTCTGTCTATGTCAGGTGTAACATGTCTGTCTATGTCAGGTGTAACATGTCTATGTCAGGTGTAACATATCTGTCTATGTCAGGTGTAACATGTCTGTCTATGTCAGGTGTAACATGTCTGTCTATGTCAGGTGGGACATGTCTGTCTATGTCAGGTGTAACATGTCTGTCTATGTCAGGTGTAACATGTCTGTCAGGTGTAACATATCTGTCTATATCAGGTATAACATGTCTGTCTATGTCAGGTGTGACATGTCTGTCTAGGTCAGGTGTAACATGTCTGTCAGGTGGAACAGGTCTATGTCAGGTGTAACATATCTGTCTATGTCAGGTGTAACATGTCTGTCAGGTGTAACATATCTGTCTATATCAGGTATAACATGTCTGTCTATGTCAGGTGTGACATGTCTGTCTAGGTCAGGTGTAGCATGTCTGTCAGGTGTAACAGGTCTATGTCAGGTGTAACATGTCTGTCTATGTCAGGTGTAACATGTCTGTCTATGTCAGGTGTAACATGTCTGTCTATGTCAGGTGTAACATGTCTGTCTATGTCAGGTGTAACATGTCTGTCTATGTCAGGTGTAACATGTCTGTCTATGTCAGGTGTAACATGTCTGTCTATGTCAGGTGTAACATGTCTGTCTATGTCAGGTGTAACATGTCTGTCTATGTCAGGTGTAACATGTCTGTCTATGTCAGGTGTAACATATCTGTCTATGTCAGGTGTAACATGGCTATGTCAGGTGTAACATGTCTGTCTATGTCAGGTGTAACATGTCTGTCTATGTCAGGTGTAACATGTCTGTCTGTCACGTGTAACATGTCTGTCTATGTCAGGTGTAACATGTCTGTCAGGTGTAACAGGTCTATGTCAGGTGTAACATGTCTGTCTATGTCAGGTGTAACATGTCTGTCTATGTCATGTGTAACATATCTGTCTATGTCAGGTGTAACATGTCTGTCTATGTCAGGTGTAACATGTCTGTCTATGTCAGGTGTAACATGTCTGTCTATGTCAGGTGTAACATGTCTGTCTATGTCAGGTGTAACATGTCTGTCAGGTGTAACATGTCTGTCTGTCAGGTGTAACATCTGTCTATGTCACGTGTAACATGTCTGTCTATGTCAGGTGTGACATGTCTGTCTAGGTCAGGTGTAGCATGTCTGTCAGGTGTAACAGGTCTATGTCAGGTGTAACATGTCTGTCTATGTCAGGTGTAACATGTCTGTCTATGTCAGGTGTAACATGTCTGTCTATGTCAGGTGTAACATGTCTGTCTATGTCAGGTGTAACATGTCTGTCTATGTCAGGTGTAACATGTCTGTCTATGTCAGGTGTAACATGTCTGTCAGGTGTAACATGTCTGTCTATGTCAGGTGTAACATGTCTGTCTATGTCAGGTGTAACATGTCTGTCTATGTCAGGTGTAACATATCTGTCTATGTCACGTGTAACATGTCTGTCTATGTCAGGTGTAACATGTCTGTCTATGTCAGGTGTAACATGTCTGTCTATGTCAGGTGTAACATGTCTGTCTATGTCAGGTGTAACATGTCTGTCTATGTCAGGTGTAACATGTCTGTCTATGTCAGGTGTAACATATCTGTCTATGTCACGTGTAACATGTCTGTCTATGTCAGGTGTAACATGTCTGTCTATGTCAGGTGTAACATGTCTATGTCAGGTGTAACATGTCTGTCTATGTCAGGTGTAACATGTCTGTCTATGTCAGGTGTAACATGTCTGTCTATGTCAGGTGTAACATGTCTGTCTATGTCAGGTGTAACATGTCTGTCTATGTCAGGTGTAACATGTCTGTCTATGTCAGGTGTAACATGTCTGTCTATGTCAGGTGTAACATGTCTGTCTATGTCAGGTGTAACATGTCTGTCTATGTCAGGTGTAACATGTCTGTCTATGTCAGGTGTAACATGTCTGTCTATGTCAGGTGTAACATGTCTGTCTATGTCAGGTGTAACATGTCTGTCTATGTCAGGTGTAACATGTCTGTCTATGTCAGGTGTAACATGTCTGTCTATGTCAGGTGTAACATGTCTGTCTATGTCAGGTGTAACATGTCTGTCTATGTCAGGTGTAACATGTCTGTCTATGTCAGGTGTAACATGTCTGTCTATGTCAGGTGTAACATGTCTGTCTATGTCAGGTGTAACATGTCTGTCTATGTCAGGTGTAACATGTCTGTCTATGTCAGGTGTAACATGTCTGTCTATGTCAGGTGTAACATGTCTGTCTGTCAGGTGTAACATGTCTGTCTATGTCAGGTGTAACATGTCTGTCTATGTCAGGTGTAACATATCTGTCTGTCAGGTGTAACATGTCTGTCTATGTCAGGTGTAACATGTCTGTCTATGTCAGGTGTAACATGTCTGTCTATGTCAGGTGTAACATGTCTGTCAAACAGAATCTTCCCCAGACTCTATTACTATTGGCAACATTTTCTTTGCTCTGGGATTGAATAATCAGATAATAATAAAATGGGGACTAATGGTTTGAATAAGTTTTTACATTTTTTTCTTGTTTTAGAATCTTCTATTGTTGAAGACACATCATATTGTTTAGATGTTCTTTTGTTTACAACCTGATTTTGGTGGTGGTCAGTAAGTAATTTGTTATCAAATGTTTTATCCATATCAAATGTTTTATCCATATCAAATGTTTTATCCATATCAAATACTTTCAAATTTGGATCAGAGAATAAAAGTGCCTTATTATAAGATTTGTGTTCTCATTAAATCATTTACTTTCTTTTTGGTGCATAATTATAGACAAAGTTTTTATTAGAGAATTGCGAGTCTAAAAGAACCGTACACCAACACAATTGACATGCATATAATATTGTGGACAAGTAGTACTTATGGATTCCTAAAAAATGAATTCAGCATCTAATTAAGTCAAATTTTATGTCATAAGGCATCGTCATCGGGTCATGACCTGCGTGCTAGGTAGAGGTGGTTAAAATTTTCTTGGCCTGTTTGAAGCCATGACGAAGCATGTAAACAGCACAGCACACAGGCCTGTTTGAACCCATAACGAAGCACGTAAACAGCACAGCACGCAGACGTGTGCAACAGAAAAAGCGCAAATAGAAATTTCCACACACAGAAAAATGTTCAAAGAGAAAAATGTGCAAACAGAAATTAGCACAGAAAAATGGGCAAATAAGAAAATGACACACCGATTTTTCATCAATTATGAGTCTGACAATGTCTTTATATATATATATATTTGTGTGTGTATGTTTATGCTTGCATGTTTAAGTTGGTCTGTGTTAAGAAAATAATATTCTAATAACAATAGAATTAGCATGATATTTAGATGTATGGACGGACGGATGGACAGACAGGTAGCCAAGGTGAGTGGATGAGTCATTGGGTCTGTTGATAGGTGGTAGGTGTTGGTGTGGCTGTTAATGTAGGTATATATGTAAGTGTAGGTACACGTGTAGGCTTAGCTAAGCAAATCACCACTGGTCAAATAACCTGTGATCAACACCTGTGGTGAACAAACTGCCTGTGGACAATGCTTGGCTGTGGTCAAACAACATGTGGGCTCATCACCTTTGGTAAATAAAACATCTATAATCGGAAAATCTGAGGAATTTATGATTCTATTTATTTTAGAAATTGACGCATTTATTTTCTTAAATAAAAGTATACAGACGTTGAAACAAAATATTTCTGTCTATGAATGCACATAGGCACATGAAAACTCAAACACACACATTGCCATAATCCTCATTGGTGAGCGATCTGTGCTAGTTTTCTGTGCGCACAATTTTCTGTGTGTGCATTTTTCTGTGTGCAAATTGCAAATTTTTTCCCCCTTTCTGGGAACCCACGCAGACAGAGAAAACAAAATGGATAAAAAAACCAAGCATGAAACCGGCGGAACTGTTGTGTAGAAACTGTCGAGGTTCAAAGTTTTAACCATTTACCCTAACTAAACATAGTTACTTTACAAAACAAAAACTTCCATTAACTTAAAACAAGTCAATACTTTATAGATTTATTGATCACATTTATAAAAATGTGTTTGATCTGTCAAATATAACAAATAAAAAACTTTTGAAAATAGAATAACATGAATAAAGTAATTATTGTGTAAACACAAATCCAACAGCATAAATCCTAAGAATTATCAACTTTGTAATGGTTTTAGACAGCTGAACAAAAAAACTGGTTCATACAGCATGTTCAAATCTGCTTACAATAGAAATGATATAACTATATTATCACATCATTTATTCAGAATATTTTTATACATAAATCTAATCATAGACCTAGCATAAATCTCCAACTGTGGTGAGAGATGTGTGTTCTTTACTGTCAGGTAGGTGGGGCTGTTTGTTCTTTACTGTCAGGTAGGTGGGGCTGTGTGTTCTTTACTGTCAGGTAATTGGAGCTGTGTGTTCTTTACTGTCAGGTAGGTGGGGCTCTGTGTTCTTTACTGTCAGGTAGGTGGAGCTGTGTGTTCTTTACTGTCAGGTAGGTGGGGCTGTGTGTTCTCATTGTCAGGTAGGTGGGGTTGTGTGTTCTTTACTGTCAGGTAGGTGGAGCTGTGTGTTCTTTACTGTCAGGTAGGTGGAGCTGTGTGTTCTTTACTGTCAGGTAGGTGGGGCTGTGTGTTCTCATTGTCAGGTAGGTGGGGTTGTGTGTTCTTTACTGTCAGGTAGGTGGAGCTGTGTGTTCTCATTGTCAGGTAGGTGGAGCTGTGTGTTCTCATTGTCAGGTAGGTGGAGCTGTGTTCTTTACTGTCAGGTAGGTGGAGCTGTGTGTTCTCATTGTCAGGTAGGTGGAGCTGTGTGTTCTTTACTGTCAGGTAGGTGGAGCTGTGTGTTCTCATTGTCAGGTAGGTGGAGCTGTGTGTTCTTTACTGTCAGGTAGGTGGAGCTGTGTGTTCTCATTGTCAGGTAGGTGGGGTTGTGTGTTCTTTACTGTCAGGTAGGTGGGGGCTCTGTGTTCTTTACTGTCAGGTAGGTGGGGTTGTGTGTTCTTTACTGTCAGGTAGGTGGGGCTCTGTGTTCTTTACTGTCAGGTAGGTGGGGTTGTGTGTTCTTTACTGTCAGGTAGGTGGAGCTGTGTGTTCTTTACTGTCAGGTAGGTGGAGCTGTGTGTTCTTTACTGTCAGGTAGGTGGAGCTGTGTGTTCTTTACTGTCAGGTAGGTGGAGCTGTGTGTTCTTTACTGTCAGGTAGGTGGAGCTGTGTGTTCTTTACTGTCAGGTAGGTGGAGCTGTGTTCTCACATTTTGAACTACTAACGTTAAAGGACTTTGTAAATAAATGTATTTTTGATGATCCAACACCACAAATAGTCACAAGTAGTTTGTTTAACAAATTTTAACATGCACTTTTTCAACAAGAGGAAATATTTACACACACACACACTATATATACATTATATATATATATATATATATATATATATATATATATATATATATATATATATATATATATATATATATATATATATATATATGCTTATAGGAAAAATGATCTCAGACAAAATATCTCATGGAGAAAAGATCACAGAGATTAAATATCTCATGGCAAAATACATAGAATCTGATTTATCCATTTAGGATGTCAACAAAAGTATGTAGCTTTCAATACAGCTCCATGTAGAAGTCCACAAAAATATAGTTCCCCTTACTTAAACCTACCTAAAATTTACTAATTCAATAACTTGCAATGTGTATACATACACTTAAGGGAATGGGTGGGTGATGAAAACCAAACAACCTAAAATGCTTATTAACAAACATAATGCTATCAGTTCTAGCATATAGCTATAACTCAAAAAGTAAAAAAAATATTTTTTAAACTGGCCAAAAATTTCCTGCTGTTGCCACGGTGACGGTGGCCATCTTTGATTATTTTTTTTACAATTTCAACATAGAAATAACTTTCTTAATGGTATTAAAATTGATCAAAATTTTCTATGGTTTTTCTGTATGCATTACCAACAAAACTGATAGAACACATTTTTGAAAATGTGTAGTTAAAATGGTGTCTTTTTGCACACATTTTGATTTTTTAAAAGTGATTTTCAGAATAAAAATTGTATAAACGAAAGTATTTCAAAATATAATCTCACAATTTTTCTGCACATTTTTCATTGAATTCTTTGAGTTAATTCGTTGTTAAAAAGGTAAATAAAATCCAAAATGGCCGCCATCACCATGGCATGACATTTTCTGCCATTTTTTATTTTAGGCTTAACTTAACTTGGTCATAACTATATGCTAAATATTATAGCATTAGGTTCAGAAGTAAGCATATTGGTTATTTTAGTTTTCATCACTCACCCATGCCCTTAAAAAAATAAAATTAGGTTATTTAAACACGTGAATGTCTGTTAATAATAATGAATGTAGAATATATAAGTTGTTAAAAATATACATAAATAAATAGATCAACATTCATACAAAATTTCTGTACAAAATTGTCATATCAGCTATATAATTTTCTTAGAATATTAAAGCTAAAACCAAGACTTAGTTTGCAGAATGACTATGGGGATGATGTCCAGAGTTTGGCCCACTATCTGGGGAAAGTACCTCAAGTAAGAGAGACAACTTTCAAATTAAAAAAACTCAAGTAAGAGAGACAACTTTCAAATAAAAAAACTCAAGTAAGAGAGACAACTCTCAAATAAAAAAACTGCTGTCGTATGTGGACAAAGGATGTGGAAACAAATTCCCAAAGAAAAGCAGGCCAAGTTCACCAGTCATACGGTGCACAAAATGTTGACAAGCAACTCTTCATTATGTCAGAGGATTTCCCTTCAATATTATAATTAAAACCAATCACAAGAAGAATGACTATAAAATTCAAGAGATTTAAAATGACTATCTAATTTTAAACAAAAGACTTTCCTCCAGAACTATAATAGTAAAAAAGCTTTGGTCGCATTCATTTTTTCTTTAAATTAAAAGCACATTCTATCTTAGGGTAGGCATTGAGTACAAGTGGGATACATTATGCTAAACTTATATATGTGAAAACAATTGCAACAAATGTGGATAAAACAATAGACAAAATGGACGAGTAAAAATCTGGCCAACTGACAGGCTCTAACATGAAAATACAAGAGTCACAGCAGAGATTCAGCTTTGGTTACTGCCTAAAATCAACATAGCACTAAGGCATATCTGAGGCAGGGTTAACTCACTATTGACAAACATGTCCAAACTATTGCCCAGCTAAAACTGGGATATGGCAGTGCATGGAGAAATTATGTGTATTTTAAAGCGACATATAGTCAATCAATTGCAATCACAAACTACATTGAATCGGACTAAAAAGTGTAGTGTTTTTAATAGTAATACTTTAGTTAAGTCAATTACCTCTTGTGAAAAATTTTGAACTATAAATCTCCTCCCTGGCAATTCGCAGCGCATAGTTTCATTATGAATTGACAAAAATTGACATCATTATGACTTGATGACATAAATTGACATCACTACAACATGATGACAATAATTGGCATCTTGAATTCATTTCAGCAATCGAATAGAAATGTTTTCAGTTCCTAAGTCATTATTTCCTACCAAAATTGCAAGCCTTTGTCTAGACTGCATCATGAAAATGTTTATACAGATCTCTTTAAGTCATCTCCATAAATGACCAAAGTAACTAAAAAACCAATACAACATTTCAGACCATTTCTTCTGGAGGCTTAGATCTGATTGATGGTGATCATTTGATTCTTGGTGATACATCTTTCTTGGTCAAACTTTCTATACTGTGTTGAGCTTCTCATCTTGGGCCTCAATGCCATTGTCTGCAGACTTGACCTGCGCTGGGTTAGACTGCTGGTTGGTTATCTGGCTTTGTTCCTGCTGCCCTCTACTCTTTGTACCTTCAGCAGGCTCGAGGTGGATGCTTGTTATGATCCCATACGGCTTCAGGTGATAGATCAGGTATTCTAACACATACATCATGTTAGGTGAAACGTAATGAAATGTTATAGCATAATCACTACAACACTCTTCCCCCTGAAACAAATAGACCAGATATTTGATCACACAAGGCAATACAGCCAACAGTTCTAACACTACAACACAAGGCAATACAGCCAACAGTTCTAACACTACAACACAAGGCAATACAGCCAACAGTTCTAACACTACAACACAAGGCAATACAGCCAACAGTTCTAACACTACAACACAAGGCAATACAGCCAACAGTTCTAACACTACAACACAAGGCAATACAGCCAACAGTTCTAACACTACAACACAAGGCAATACAGCCAACAGTTCTAACACTACAACACAAGGCAATACAGCCAACAGTTCTAACACTACAACACAAGGCAATACAGCCAACAGTTCTAACACTACAACACAAGGCAATACAGCCAACAGTTCTAACACTACAACACAAGGCAATACAGCCAACAGTTCTAACACTACAACACAAGGCAATACAGCCAACAGTTCTAAGACTACAACACAAGGCAATACAGCCAACAGTTCTAACACTACAACACAAGGCAATACAGCCAACAGTTCTAACACTACAACACAAGGCAATACAGCCAACAGTTCTAACACTACAACACAAGGCAATACAGCCAACAGTTCTAACACTACAACACAAGGCAATACAGCCAACAGTTCTAACACTACAACACAAGGCAATACAGCCAACAGTTCTAACACTACAACACATGGCAATACAGCCAACAGTTCTAACACTACAACACAAGGCAATACAGCCAACAGTTCTAACACTACAACACAAGGCAATACAGCCAACAGTTCTAACACTACAACACAAGGCAATACAGCCAACAGTTCTAACACTACAACACAAGGCAATACAGCCAACAGTTCTAACACTACAACACAAGGCAATACAGCCAACAGTTCTAACACTACAACACAAGGCAATACAGCCAACAGTTCTAACACTACAACACAAGGCAATACAGCCAACAGTTCTAACACTACAACACAAGGCAATACAGCCAACAGTTCTAACACTACAACACAAGGCAATACAGCCAACAGTTCTAACACTACAACTGATTTGATCACACAAGGCAATAAAGTCAAAACACAATAAGGAGTGCAAGAAATTCATTATCATTACAAGCAATCAAGCAACAACACACAAGGGAAACAAGCAACCAACACACAAGGGAGACAAGCAACCAACACACAAGGGAGACAAGCAAGCAACCAACACACAAGGGAGACAAGCAAGCAACCAACACACAAGGGAGACAAGCAAGCAACCAACACACAAGGGAGACAAGCAAGCAACCAACACACAAGGGAGACAAGCAAGCAACCAACACACAAGGGAGACAACACTGAAGTGACATACCTGTTTAGCTGGGTAGTAGCTGTATGACCAGTACCACACAGCAAGCAACCAACACACAAGGGAGACAAGTGACGTACCTGTTTAGCTGGGTAGTAGCTGTATGACCAGTACCACATAGCAAGCAACCAACACACAAGGGAGACAACACTGAAGTGACGTACCTGTTTAGCTGGGTAGTAGCTGTATGACCAGTACCATATAGCAAGCAATCAACACACAAGGGAGACAAGACAAGCAACCAACACACAAGGGAGACAACACTGAAGTGACGTACCTGTTTAGCTGGGTAGTAGCTGTATGACCAGTACCACATAGCAAGCAACCAACACACAAGGGAGACAATACAAGCAACCAACACACAAGGGAGACAACACTGAAGTGACGTACCTGTTTAGCTGGGTAGTAGCTGTATGACCAGTACCACATGTCTTTAGGGAGGATGTCTGGTATGAGGTGGTGCTCAGGAACAAATGGGTGGAACCTCTCCCTCCCCAGCTCATCCCTGGTGTCCCCCGCTCGCACTCCCAGATTCTCCAGACATTTGCCCATCTCCAGGTCCTCGGCTCCCCCGCCGTCCCCCCGACAAGAATCAGAGTTGGAGAGACCGCTGCTGACCAGCCTGGTCAAGGCCTCTTTACTGAGCACGTAGCCAGCACCCCCACTCATGTAGCCCTGGTTCACCATTGGCTTAAATCTACGGCCAAAATAGATGGGATCCTTGGGGGACTTATCTTGCAGGAAAAATCTCAAGTTTTCAACCACCATATAGGTATCATCATCAGCTTTGACAAACCAGTCAGCCTGATCAAAGTGTTTAGAAAAAACGTATTTAAATGCTTCCTTAGTTTTGGCCCACAGGTTATCACGGCCCTCCTGAAAGAAAAACATTTTTTTTTAAAAACTTGTTTTTTCATTGTACTTCTTTCTATAGTATAATTCACACTATACTTTCTACATTAAAAATTCTTTGCATTTTATAAACTTTTACTGAGGTCACGATGTATGTCTGTGGCAAATCTGGTAATTCAGTTTTAACCTAAGCAGTCTTTCATTAAAACATTCAAGATTGATTAGTATCTGAACTAACAACAATGAAAGAATATCTGATGTTCAATATAACTGGATGTTAAATTAGTTATTAAAAATGTATTTAAAGATAACTATATTTATAACAAAATGAACAAGTAGTGACAATGAGTCAGGTGAACTGTATTCACTGATGTTTTTATACATAAAAACTGACCACTGACTTTACTGAGGGACAGATAATTATCACTTAGCGCTACTGATCAAGTGTGAAAGCAGATATTTTTTTGTTGGCTAAATTTAAAAAACCGACTCAAAGTGATTACTATGGAAATAATTGGTTTTTAAACTGAACTGTTCACTTACTTTTGCATCTTGACAATATTTAAGTAGTTAAAAGTAGATAATTATACAAGAGTAAATAACCTTTAAAACTATAAGATTTTAAATGAACTGAAAATAAGAAAGCACAAAAAACGTCTATTTAGCTAAGGCATTAGTGGCTAAAACTTGTCATGAGTACAGCAAGTGAAATGATTGGCTTACATCAACTGGCAGGGCAATGGCTGGCAGTGTATCCTCAGGCTGGGAGAACTAACTAGTAACTAGAGAAAGTTTGTGTAGATAAAACTTGTACAGCAAGTGAAATGATTGGCTTACATCAACTGGCAGGGCAATGGCTGGCAGTGTATCCTCAGGCTGGGAGCTCATGAAGAGCAGAACATTACACCTGTGACCCCAGGTGGCCTTGACATGGCGGGCCTTGGTGTAGATATTGTTGGGGTTTGTCATTACCCAGCACAAAACTCGGACTTTCTTCCGCAACATTTTGGCTATGGAGTCATCTTCATCTGCTCAAACAAAAATATGACTTCACTTAACATTGTCTAAGTTTCATCCTGGCCATTACTTTGGTGGGGATGAAGGGGTGCTCAATATGGTATGTATGTCTTTTGTTCACATGGTGACTTTGTTGTGTTCTTGTCACTATATCACATTAACTGTAAAATCAGGTGTTGTCTTGTCAAAGAAGTTTACAAAGTCATGTTCACTTCATATCAGTGCTTCTCTTAGTTGATTGGAGTCAATTAGTAGTTTATTTTTTGTGTTTGTGTCAACTATTTCTTGTGTTTACAGTAAATTTGCTATTTCTCATGTGTCAACTATTTCTTGTGTTTACAGTAAGTTTGCTATTTCTCATGTGTCAACTATTTCTTGTGTTTACAGTAAGTTTGCAATTTCTCATGTGTCAACTATTTCTTGTGTTTACAGTAAATTTGCTATTTCTCATGTGTCAACTATTTCTTGTGTTTACAGTAAGTTTCCTATTTCTCATGTGCCTTTGATTACCAGTGTTGCCCTGAATCTTTTATTTAGTTCACAATATCTGTCCTTCTGTCTTGGCAAATCAATTTTGACCCATTTCTTACAATGAATTTATTCATTTAGATACATTTGTCTCCAACAAAAACACAAAAATCTGACATTTTCAATCTAATTAAATATTAAATTTGTCATTAAAATTCCATTGAAATATGACTAAAGCAAAAAACTAAACAGAGACAACAAGATTAACAAGGTCTCATTCAGTCAAGTTATCAGATGAGCAGGGGTAGATAAATGTCTTTAACTTTTAGTAATAGCCAGCTACTGATTGGGTTTAAAGTTATCAGAAGGGGTAGATAAATGTCTTTAACTTTTAGTAATAGCCAGCTACTGATTGGGTTTAAAGTTATCAGAAGGGGTAGATAAATGTCTTTAACTGTTAGTAATAGCCAGCTACTGATTGGGTTTAAAGTTATCAGATGAGAAGGGGTAGATAAATGTCTTTAACTTTTAGTAATAGCCAGCTACTGATTGGGTTATCAGATGAGCAGGGGTAGATAAATGTCTTTAACTTTTAGTAATAGCCAGCTACTGATTGGGTTTAAAGTTATCAGATGAGAAGGGGTAGATAAATGTCTTTAACTGTTAGTAATAGCCAGCTACTGATTGGGTTTAAAGTTATCAGATGAGAAGGGGTAGATAAATGTCTTTAACTTTTAGTAATAGCCAGCTACTGATTGGGTTATCAGATGAGCAGGGGTAGATAAATGTCTTTAACTTTTAGTAATAGCCAGCTACTGATTGGGTTATCAGATGAGCAGGGGTAGATAAATGTCTTTAACTTTTAGTAATAGCCAGCTACTGATTGGGTTATCAGATGAGCAGGGGTAGATAAATGTCTAACTTTTAGTAATAACCAGCTACTGATGGGGTTTGAAGCTAATATTTTTAGTTATAGTTGTATGAATTCTTTAAAACATGAACAAAAAAGTAAAGACCTATTCAAAGCTTATGGTCCATGAGCAGGGGAAGTAGAGTTCACCTGTTTCAACATGTGGTCAGCTGACTTAACTTTCCTTAACTTGAGGTAGGCCAACCCATCACAGAGGGGTGGACTTAAGGACATCCAAGGATTCGAGCCTGGGATCCACTTAATCTAGTTAAACTCAAAAGCTCATGTGCGTTTTCAGAAAGTCATAAATAATTGACATCTTCAAATGATCTTCATTTGAAAAAAAAATGACAACGCCGTATATTGAGTTGAAGATGTGTAGGTCAAGCTAAACCTACCTAACACAAAGAATGAGAGTTGAAGATGTGTAGGCCAACCCAAATCTACCCCTGCCTAAGTCAAAGAATTAGAGTTGAAGATGTGTAGGCCAACCCAAACCTACCCTACCCAACAAAGAGTTGAAGCCAAAACTTACTGGCATGGCTGTGTGAGTGCTCATCTTTCCAGTTGATGGAGCTGTCTGGACCTTTGAGTAAATCATTCTCTCCATGGCTGTGGGGACTGTCAGGGATGTAGCCAGCTATAGAGTTGTGACTTGAGGAGGACGTGTATCTCAGAATATTGGACACTGAGATGCCAATGGCTATCCCTATAGCTAAAGTTGTTATACTCACTTTCCCAAAGCTATTGACTATTGAAGGCATCTTGTACAATGGTTTGCTATTTAGATTTCAAGCATGTTAGCCAGTCTCACTGCTCCCTGTAAAAGAGCAGAAATGAAAGAATCAATTAGACAGTTTTGTTTCATCTAATCAATTTATAAAGGGTCTAATGAAAGAATCAATTAGACAGTTTTGTTTCATCTAATCAATTTATAAAGGGTCTAATGAAAGAATCAATTAGACAGTTTTGTTTCATCTAATCAATTTATAAAGGGTCTAATGAAAGAATCAATTAGACAGTTTTGTTTCATCTAATCAATTTATAAAGGGTCTAATGAAAGAATCAATTAGACAGTTTTGTTTCATCTAATCAATTTATAAAGGGTCTCACCAACCATTTTAATAGCAAAGCCACATCGTTATTTATGATTTTGGAATAGCTGATAATTATTAGGGGTTATCCTTAAATTATATCAAGGTTTTTTGACGATTTTTACCTCCCCTCTTCCATCCGTCACAAAAGCCAGACCCCCTGAAATGATGTCACAGCTCAGCCAACAAGCGCCTCCCTCCCCCTCAAAATTGAATTTTTTTTAAAACAGATTTTTTTGTAACTGAGCTCGAACAACATAGGATATTTTAATCAAATTTCTATTAAAATTTATTAAAACGGTTTTCTAAATTGTGAAATAGTGGCTAAAATTCAGTTTCTAAAATTACTTTTAAAAAAATACATAATTATGTTGTCACACTATCTGGAAATCTCTGCCCCCTCCCCCTCATCAGATGTTACAAAATTACTGATCCCCCCCCCCCCCCCCCCCCACCAATATGTATTTACGGAAGACCCTTTAATAAAAATATTTTTTCTTCCACAGACAAGACATGGTCAGCGTGATGGTCAGTGTTATGTTGAGTTCACATTGGTTTTTAAATCAGTAGGCCTTGAGCATAGCACTGTAGGAACAGTTACTCAAAATTGACAATGACGTTATTTTTAGTTTTTCCCCCAAACAAGCAGTACCAAACATGTACTTGGAGTCATGGTGAGGTCACAAGAGCCATCATTGCTAGAAGGAGGGTTAGTCTAGTCCTCATAGTCACTTTTTGCAAGGATTTCATTATTAATTTGATTTTTGCTAAAGAATATATATTGTATGTTCATGATGGAGCATTACAGTTATATATAGAATCAAACTTTCTACAACCCTATATTACAGTTGGTGGTAGAACTACCACTATCACATTTTGTAGAGCAGAGGTTTCTCCAACTTGCACCCTCACAACTGGTGCATCTCCAACTTGCACCCTCACAACTGGTGCATCTCCAACTTGCACCCTCACAACTGGTGCATCTCCAACTTGCACCCTCACAACTGGTGCATCTCCAACTTGCACCCTCACAACTGGTGCATCTCCAACTTGCACCCTCACAACTGGTGCATCTCCAACTTGCACCCTCACAATTGGTGCATCTCCAACTTGCACCCTCACAATTGGTGCATCTCCAACTTGCACCCTCACAACTGGTGCATCTCCAACTTGCACCCTCACAATTGGTGCATCTCCAACTTGCACCCTCACAACTGGTGCATCTCCAACTTGCACCCTCACAACTGGTGCATCTCCAACTTGCACCCTCACAATTGGTGCATCTCCAACTTGCACCCTCACAATTGGTGCATCTCCAACTTGCACCCTCACAATTGGTGCATCTCCAACTTGCACCCTCACAACTGGTGCATCTCCAACTTGCACCCTCACAGACCCATATACGGATTTGAGATGGCCATTAAATTTTTTTTCATGAACACAACAAAAGCTGGCTTTCACACATTTTTTTTTAAATTTTAATCTGTGTTTCTCCCAAATTTAGTACCACAGGCTAACCGTGAAATAGTTTGCTACAAGGGTTATCCTTAAAATAGGTGATAATATTAAACTACTTGCCCGCGACCCTAGTCCTTTAATAACATTTATTAAGGTCCACCTTTAGACTACTCTGCAAGTTCACTGCAAAATCTAGGCGAGTTCAAATAAGCCTTAAAAAAAATCACTTGTAGCCTAAACTAAATTTTATACCAATCCTGAAATTAAAAAAAAAAAATGATGTAACACCTATGTTGAGTGACCCCTAGCTAGCATAGCAGTAGATGTACCATATACTGTTGCACATTTGGCGGAAAACTGCACATTAGGCAGAAAACAGATCAACAGTAAAAAGGCTCTAGAGTCTTAATACTAAAAACTATTTCTAGTATCTAGAATGATGTCAGATATGCCAGAAATCACATTACAAACAATGCAAAAAATTAACAAAAGCAACCATTTAATCAACAACAGGAAAGGCATCTGTTGGATTGGTACCCGCACCTTCCAAAATGGCAGCCACCCACAAGTCGACAACACTTCTGCTAGGTTTGGTGTTTTTAACATTAAATCTATCAAAAACAGTCATGACAGTGAATAGCCCCAATACGTTTTTTCCCAGTCGACTGGGAGTGGACACTTCATATTATTAAATTAAATAAGTCGTGTGTAGTAATTAAAGGTTTTTTAAGAAACACAGAAAAAAAAACTTGCAGAAGATGTGTGACAACTAGATTCTAGACTTAAAATAATTAGCAATACAAAATAATTAGCAAAACAGTATTTAAAATGCAACTAAAATCAATCTGTGCACATTTTTAAACATTATTAAAAATAATATGGCGCCAAATAAATGATGGTTTACAGTATTTTTGGTGGTTTTCATGCAGATTACGGCATGCTTTTACTGTTTTTTACTGCTATACCATACCGGAATAATAACCAATGCTATATCATAATTTTACCTAATAGTCAATAGAATATTAGAAATTTGGAATTAGAATCTCTCATTCAATGAGAAAAATGAAGATTATTGAATAGTCCTATCTTATATCTAAATCTAGTTATCAGCTAGGCCTATACTATTTAGATTTTCTCATTAAGTTTTTAATTAAAATTTTCTGTCACTTATCATGCATCATAACAAACCATATCACTTACTACTGGTTAATTTGAGACCAATTTAATGGTCTAGCTTACTCAGGGGCAAAAAAAAAAAGACCATAGATTTTTGCTATGAGTAATCAGTAAAAACAACTTGGGAAAAGTGTGATGGAAACTGTGAAGAGAGAATTTTTACACCGGTGTCCGATAATGGAATCTTCTTTAAAAAAGGAGTGTCAACTAAATATGGGACGGAGTAGTCTAGTGGTAGAGAGCTGGACTGCTAACCCGTAAGTCTCGAGTTCGAATACGGGTTCAAGTCAGCAGACCGTCCCTGAGTCCACCTAACTCTGATGGGTACCTAACTCACGTTAGGGAAAGTAAAGGTGGCTGGGCATAGTGCTGACCACACTTTCTCTTCATATGCCGAGGTCACAGAAACAAGTGAACTCTACTCCACTTGCCCGATAGACCGTCAGGTTTGAAAGGGAAACTTTACTTTTTTTTAAATAGTTAACTAAATACACACATGGCTGGCTAATGTCAATAATTGAATATGCTAACCCTGGTCCTACCATACACTTAGTCTTAAGCTTAATTTAATTTCGGTAATCTATCGTTTTGGGTACGTAAAATCGCCCGCGGCTAGTAATGTACGAAAAAGTTACCTCATTGTCAAGGCTTTAATAGAAGTATATTTTGATATATTTGTGTCAAATATTATAGATAAATGAATAATAAACCTAAATCAATAGCTAAATATATCAAAATAGGCAAGAAATTAACTTTTAACAGCAGTGTTTGTGAGCAGTATTTCCTATATAAACAGCAGCCATTTGTAAAATAGAGTTGCCTTCCCCTGAATCTTGCGCTATTAGTCAACAAAGAAAGAAGTGAAACAAGATGGCTGCTATAGTAAATGAGCATGGTTGCATCTGTTGGAAACATCGCTAGTCTTCATTTATTATTGAAAAGTTTTAATTCAATTGTTTGAAAACAGGTACATAAATGAAACAAGGAAACATTTTTGTATTTTTCAAAACATAAATCCTCCTCAAAATGTGAAATAATTATTAAAATTTAAGGAATCACCTGTTTTTCACATTACTATTCGCGGGCGATTTTACGTAGGCCTACCAAAAACGATAGATTACCTTAATTTCTAACCATAAAAGATAAAATTAGTCAAGATTACAATGTAACAATACTACACTAACCACCCAACACATACATTTTTTTAATTTTATGGAAGAGTCTATTATGATATCGTTACACCGGGGTCTGATGCTTTACTTTTATTTTAATAGAATCTGAATCTATCTTCTTTAAAAAAAAGGGGTGTTGACTGGGTGTTGGGTTTCATTAAATTTAATTATAAGAATTAAATTAGGCCTATTGTAGGCTATTCAATTGGATAAAAAAGACAAGAGAATCTAGATCTAGATGTAAAGAGCCTAGAATATCTTAATATATTATATAATATTACTTCATTATGCTTTGTTACTTGTAAGCTTCTTGCTTATTCGTCTTATTCAAGATTTCTACCAAACTCTTTAACAGATGTGAAGTAGGAAGTAGATCTAGTTAGAGTTACTTCCCTTTAATATTACCAGACATGAATGATAATACTAGATACCGTAACACAATGTATTTCAACGGTTTGCCCACATCTCAAATGGGGTGGGGTGGGGGCGGGGGGTTTGATACATTTAAAAAAGATAAGGAAAAAAAAGATTAGAGTGTGTAGAAGATCTGAAAAGAAGAAATTCGCACATATTTTATAAATCTGTGTCAGTTATTTCTGAACTAAAGAACATTTGGCCTGAACTTAAACTACTTCACGGCAATCCAAGGCATAGCCAAAGCCAAGGTTCAGTAGAACGTGCCAACCTAGATGTTTAAAAAAACAAAAGGAATTCAACAATCACCATACGAAGCCTTGTTTCGATGCAAAACGAAAGTGGGACTTAGCACTTCAAATCTACCAAGAGAGGCTCTCGATAATTTAGTTACTGAGGTAGCTCTTGAGAACAGTGAACAAGAAATGCAGGTTGCCATAAATGCAACGACATCCTCAGCTAACACATATGCTGCCGTGGCGGAACGTCCAGACCAGTTGCGTGACAATAATATGGCCAATAGATTATGTGTAGTTTGTGAAAAATATTGTAGTGCAGCCCATTCTTGTGGATCCTGTAGCAACGATGTCCATGCAATATGCGGAGTAGCCATAGCCAATGAAGCAGACGAAGGGTACGGGGGGAACACTACTTGCAGATTATGTCACAATAAAAAAGAAATCATGGACAACAGGTCAGCAGCTCATACTAGCTTGCAAACTCAAGGTTCTAAGATGCTAACAAAATCAAATACGTATTTTAAACAAACTAAAAAGGGGGGATAATGTTCTCATCCGTATACCAGATGTTGACAGAGGTCGCGGTGATCCCCGAAGCGTCATTGCAGTTGTCATGATCGTTGAGGGCGCTTTCTACAAGCTAGGAACGGAACATGGTGTTCTAAAACAACTATATGCTAGAAGTGATTTTTCAATTCTTCACGAAAAACTGCTCTCATTGTCGTCCGTTGGAACTGAGGAAAAGTCACTACGAACCATCGCATCTTCACAATCACTGACCGGCGGCCAAGGCTACATTTGCTGCAATTGCACAACCAAACGCACAACAAATCGCTGCAAGTGTAAAAATAACAAGTTACTATGTAGTTCTAAATGCCATAAAAGTTCAACTTGTAAGAAGTGATAATTTGGATTGAGACTTTAGTACAATAAAAAAATGTGAATGTTTCTGTCATTTACTTTAATTAATAATCAATAAAGATTTAATTTCAAGATCCTTATAGTATAAAAAAACCCAAATCTGCTCATGATCTTCTAATTCGGTCGGTCGTCCCTAGCCAGATGATCTTCTAATTAGGACCTTAAAAAAAAGGCCGAAATCAAGAGCCATTTCAGACTTTGGGCGGTCCATCCTGGCCAGTCCGCGGATTGACCGGCCAAAGGCCAAAAATAAGTTAAATTTCGGACTTTGACCGGTCAATGGGAGGCGATATTAACCAATGCGCGCATTGGTCGCCAATGCGTGCTTTGGCCGACTTCAGGCTTTGAACGTAACGTATATATATATATATATATATATATATATATATATATATATATATATATATATATATATATATATATATATATATATATATATAATCCTAGGGTTTAAATGGATATACATGTGTGGTTGAGATTTGAAATCCGTTTTATCTTTTGTTTTACTTTCATGTTTAGATTCCTTTGGTCGTAAAGTTTCTGGACTACTGATAAATATTGATAACATCCATGTAAATTGCAGATGGATATTTCTAATTTATACTCGACAATTTAGAAACAGAAAGAAAATAGTCATTAATGTCTCTTCATCAGACATTACGGGATATGGTTAGGCGAGGTTACGCAGGTTATGTAACTTTAAACTGTCTCTGAAATCAATAATAAATTTTAAATTATAATGAAGATTAATTTACTTATTTATAGCTACAATTTTTAAAATAGCAATCTCTCGTAATAGTCCGAGTCATCCCATTATAGATCGTTTTTAATAAGACTATCTCAAAAATGTTTAAATAGGATTCGTACAATTTTTAAAAAATGTAATGTAGGGGAAGGAATGATGAAATTATTTTTAATTTTAAGTTTGTGGAGAGTTGTTATCCTTATTTGTTTTAAATGTTGGTTGATTTCTATGTAAAACTTTTAACATACATTTTATAATATCTAAGAAAAATAACATCTTCTAAATGTTTTTTTTAAATCAAGAAAGAATAAAAGCAAAATTTCTAGAGTATTTTTGGTAAAGTATGATAAGACAATTCACTCTGTGATTAACTGAGGAAAATATTAGCTTGCCATATCCCTTACACCTCAATATTTTTAGATATTAAGGACAAATAACCCAATGTTTTAATGCTCTTATAAAAATGTAACACAATAATATATTTTAATAATTTGTGCTTTAAAAACTTTTTTTATTATACGAAATTTTTACAGCAAGTATTTACAGGAACATTTAGTTCGAGAGAACAAGTAAAGGGGTACAACCTTAAAGCATTAAAAATAATTACGCGATTACTTTCCTTTGACTATAAATTTTTTTTAATTTATGTATTTTTTTAGTTTTTTTTTTAGAGGGGAGAGTGCCTATTTTATTACATTTATTTACAATTAAAAAAAAATATTGTGATTATTTTTTTCCCCTTATAATTGTCGACAGATGTTTCTTGGTCGACGGCTTTTGCGCTTTCCTATATGGCTGGTAAGTAGGTCACCAACTAGTTCTACGGCTCAATAAAACCTGCATGAGCCATAGAACTGATTGGTGACCTACTTACCAGCCCTACAGAGTCCAACTTAATGCCCACTTAGTGAGACTGGTTGGTTTACGTAGTGTGCCATATCCAAACCAATCTTCTCTTCCTCACTTCCTCATCAGCAGAAAGTTTATCCGCTGTTTCCGAAAGGTGGGAGTTGCTGAAAGTGTCAGGCCAGTGGATCCTAACTATTCCTCTAAAAAAACTTTTATTTAAAAAAAAGGAATTTTTACAGCAAGTAGGCCCTATTTACAAGAAATTTAGTTCTAGAGAACAAGAAAAGGGGTACAACACTAGCATACGTTAACGCATTAAAAATAATTACGCTATTACTTCCCTTTGACCATAATATAAAAAAAAATATTTTAGAGGGGAGAGTGCCCATTTTATTACATTTATTTAGGCCTATAATTTTTTCTTTTATTTACAGGGCAGACGAGGACCGGTATCTGGCGACAGCAAGCCATCTAGATAGAAAATTATGGAAGCAAATCCAGAAACAAAATTAGGCTGAAATCGGAGTGAGCGGCCTAAATTTTTACCTTTCCTTTTCTTCATTTTAAATTTTAGCAAGGCCTAATAATTACGAGTGATCCCCCCTCATATTTCAAAAGGCGTCCATGGTGAATGAAATCTAAATACCGACACATTTATTTGTAACATTAGGCTAATAATTTTAATTTAACTAATTACTAGGGCCTAAAATAATTAGACCTAGATCTAGAGAATCTAGGTAATTTTAATACTCTTTTACAAAAGCTAAGTAATCTCACGATATTAGGCCTAATCTAATACTGCTAATAGCACCTAATACTATATATAGCCTAATAGTCTAATACTACTACTAATTAATATATTATTATTTAGGTAATCTATCGTTTTAGGTACGTAAAATCGCCCGCGACTAGTAATGTGAAAAACAGGTGACTCCTTACATTTTAATAATTATTTCACATTTTGAGGAGGATTTATGTTTTGAAAAATACAAAAATGTTTCCTTGTTTCATTTATGTACCTGTTTCTAAACAATTGAATTAAAACTTTTCAGTAATAAATGAACACCAGCGATGTTTCCAACAGATGCAACCATGCTCATTCACTATAGCAGCCATCTTGTTAAATTTTATTTTTATTATTTTTTATAGACTTATAGCGCAAGATTCAGGCGGAAGTCACTCTATTTTACAAATGGCTGCTGTTTATATAGCAAATCTTGCTTGCAGACACTGCTGTTTAAAGTTAATTTCGGGCCTATATTGATATATTTAGCCATTGATTTAGGTTTATTATTCATTTATCTATAATATTTGACACAAACATATCACAATATACTTCTATTACAGCCTTGACAATGAGGTAACGTTTTCGTACATTAATAGCCGCGGGCGATTTTACGTACCCAAAACGATAGATTACCATTATTTATTATTATTAATAATTAAGGTAATCTATCGTTTTGGGTACGTAAAATCGCCCGCGGCTATTAATGTACGAAAACGTTACCTCATTGTCAAGGCTGTAATAGAGGTATATATATTGTGATATATTTGTGTCAAATATTATAGATAAATGAATAATAAACCTAAATCAATGGCTAAATATATATAAATATATATAAACAGCAGTGTCTGAGCCATTTGTAAAATAGAGTGGCTTCCCCCTGAATCTCGCGATATAAGCTTATAAAAATAAAACTTAAACAATATTACTGCTATAGACTATAGTAAATGGACTAAATGAGCATGGTTGCATCTGTTGGAAACATCGCTAGTCTTCATTTATTACGGAAAAGTTTAAATTCAAGTGTTTAAAAACAGGTACATAAATGAAACAAGGAAAGATTTGTATATTTTAAAAAACATAAATCCTCCTCAAAATGTGAAATAATTATTAAAATTTAAGGAGTCACCTGTTTTTCATATTACAAGTCGCGGGCGATTTTACATACCTAAAACGATAGATTACCATAATTAATTAGATCTAGTATAATTTAAAAATTTAGGCCTAATGCTAAAAAAATAGTTAAAAATGCTAACAATAGGTTACGTGCAATCTATCATTTTTATTATTGTAAACTTATAGCTTACTGATGGACGCTTTTTATATAGCAAATCCTGCTTGCAAACACTGCTGTTTAAAGTTGATTTCCTGCCTATATTCAAAACTATATTGATATATTTAGCCATTGATTAAGGTTTATTATTCATTTATCTATAATATTTGACACAAATATATTATTATATATCACAATATATACTTCTATCAAAGCCTTGACAATGAGGTAAATGTTTTGTACATTACTAGCATCGGGCGATTTTACGTACCTAAAACGATAGATTACCTATTTTATTAATAAAATAATTAGAATCTAGTCTAAGTCTAGCTAGCTGCTAGCTAGGATGGTAAAATCACGATTTTCAAATATACAACAATTACCAGATAATTTACTATATCATGAGATTACCAATTTGCCAATTATCTATAATCAATAATCTATCTTTACTATTCTTTACGGATTCTTTAATCTTTTCATTCTTTAGATATCTAATTTCTAGTACTAGATTTATCTCTAGTCTAGAATCTAGATCTAGATCTACTTACTTAAATTAAACTACTTTTAACTTTAGTATTTGTGATTGTGACAATAATGTTCATTTGACATTTAGATTCTAGGTCAAATTTTAAATATTGATAAAATAGGCTAATATTATTAATTATTATTATTTATTTATTAATAGTAGGCTAATAATAGGCCTAGTAATTTTAATTTACTTTATTTAATTTAGTTAACCTAGTCTAATTTTGTTATTAGTTAAGTCTAATTCACTAGTGTCTAGATTTATTTGAATCAATGAATGTGTACTGTAATACAATCAGAGTTTCTTCCAGGCATCTCTTCGGGGGGGCTTTGCCCCCACGAAAAATTTTTACCGCCCCCCCGAACGAAATGAAATTTATATAATTTATATAGAAAATATATACTTTTAACAGTGTCCGCCCCCCCCCCGAAGATTTCAAGTGCCCCCCCCCCCCCTCCGGAGAAAAAAGTCTGGAAGAAACACTGAATACAATACACATTGGGTATCAATTGTACTTCTAGAATTAGTTAAATAGTTTGGTAATCTATAACTATTGTTTTAGGTACGTAAAATTGTCCGAGACTAATAATGTAAAAAAAAAAAAAGTGATTCATTAAATGTTTGTAATTATTTCACATATTTAGGAGGATTTATGTTTTGAAAGTTAGAAAAATCTTTCAAAGTTTCATTAATGTACATGGGATGGTATTTAGAATGGACCCGTTGAATCCTGGACAGATCGTCCCCCTGGCCTGGCCTATTTATTTAAATCTGCCCAAACCAACCCAAGTTATAATCTTAAATATTTATTTTAATCTGCCTAAACCAACCCAAGTTATAATCTTAAATATTTATTTAAATCTGATCTAAATCTTGGTAGGAAAATTTGTGAAATAAAGAAAGTGCAAACTTAAATTTCTTAAAACATTAGTTAGTGCACTCGACTTTTTATTCAGTAATCTGTCAATTTAATTGAATAATAAAGCAAATGCAATGTCTCTCATAGGCCTATATTTAACTATATTACTAATAAAAAGTAGGCCTATAATATATATATGCCTTTATGATCTGGTGCATAAATGCTGCTGTTCTGTTAACTGCTACTGCTAGTAGTGTTAGTTGACCAGTAGCTACTGCTAGTAGTGTTAGTTGACCAGTAGCTACTGCTAGTAGTGTTAGTTGACCACAGGCTACTGCTAGTAGTGTTAGTTGACCAGAGGCTACTGCAAGTAGTGTTAGTTGACCAGTAGCTACTGCTAGTAGTGTTAGTTGACCAGTAGCTACTGCTAGTAGTGTTAGTTAACTAGTAGCTACTCAGTTTTTAATAGTTTTATTCAAATCTTTCATCAGCCAAGATGAAAATGCCAGCTTGAAAATACAAGTCTACAATCAAACATGTCCAAACTTTCATTCAATATAGAAATACAGGGATTTATAAATGCACTGGGTAAGTCATTGACCTGCATACTTGTGACCCTCCATGATGTCTGGGTGAGTCATTGACTCGTGTACTTGTAACCCTCCCTGATGTCTGGGTGAGTCATTGACTCATGTACTTGTGACCCTCCCTGATGTCTGGGTGAGTCATTGACTCGTGTACTTGTGACCCTCCCTGATGTCTGGGTGAGTCATTGACTCATGTACTTGTGACCCTCCATGATGTCTGGGTGAGTCATTGACTCGTGTACTTGTAACCCTCCCTGATGTCTGGGTGAGTCATTGACTCATGTACTTGTGACCCTCCCTGATGTCTGGGTGAGTCATTGACTCGTGTACTTGTAACCCTCCCTGATGTCTGGGTGAGTCATTGACTCGTGTACTTGTGACCCTCCCTGATGTCTGGGTGAGTCATTGACTCGTGTACTTGTAATCCTCCCTGATGTCTGGGTGAGTCATTGACTCATGTACTTGTGACCCTCCCTGATGTCTGGGTGAGTCATTGACTCGTGTACTTGTGACCTTCCCTGATGTCTGGGTGAGTCATTGACTCATGTACTTGTGAGCCTCCATGATGTCTGGGTGAGTCATTGACTCGTGTACTTGTAATCCTCCCTGATGTCTGGGTGAGTCATTGACTCATGTACTTGTGACCCTCCCTGATGTCTGGGTGAGTCATTGACTCGTGTACTTGTAATCCTCCCTGATGTCTGGGTGAGTCATTGACTCATGTACTTGTGACCCTCCCTGATGTCTGGGTGAGTCATTGACTCGTGTACTTGTGACCCTCCCTGATGTCTGGGTGAGTCATTGACTCATGTACTTGTGACCCTCCCTGATGTCTGGGTGAGTCATTGACTCATGTACTTGTGACCCTCCCTGATGTCTGGGTGAGTCATTGACTCATGTACTTGTGACCCTCCCTGATGTCTGGGTGAGTCATTGACTCATGTACTTGTGACCCTCCCTGATGTCTGGGTGAGTCATTGACTCGTGTACTTGTGACCTTCCCTGATGTCTGGGTGAGTCATTGACTCATGTACTTGTGAGCCTCCATGATGTCTGGGTGAGTCATTGACTCGTGTACTTGTAACCCTCCCTGATGTCTGGGTGAGTCATTGACTCGTGTACTTGTAATCCTCCCTGATGTCTGGGTGAGTCATTGACTCATGTACTTGTGACCCTCCCTGATGTCTGGGTGAGTCATTGACTCGTGTACTTGTAATCCTCCCTGATGTCTGGGTGAGTCATTGACTCATGTACTTGTGACCCTCCCTGATGTCTGGGTGAGTCATTGACTCGTGTACTTGTAATCCTCCCTGATGTCTGGGTGAGTCATTGACTCATGTACTTGTGACCCTCCCTGATGTCTGGGTGAGTCATTGACTCATGTACTTGTGACCCTCCCTGATGTCTGGGTGAGTCATTGACTCGTGTACTTGTGAGCCTCCATGATGTCTGGGTGAGTCATTGACTCATGTACTTGTGACCCTCCCTGATGTCTGGGTGAGTCATTGACTCGTGTACTTGTAATCCTCCCTGATGTCTGGGTGAGTCATTGACTCATGTACTTGTGACCCTCCCTGATGTCTGGGTGAGTCATTGACTCGTGTACTTGTAATCCTCCCTGATGTCTGGGTGAGTCATTGACTCGTGTACTTGTGAGCCTCCATGATGTCTGGGTGAGTCATTGACTCATGTACTTGTGACCCTCCCTGATGTCTGGGTGAGTCATTGACTCATGTACTTGTAATCCTCCCTGATGTCTGGGTGAGTCATTGACTCGTGTACTTGTGACCCTCCCTGATGTCTGGGTGAGTCATTGACTCATGTACTTGTGACCCTCCCTGATGTCTGGGTGAGTCATTGACAGTGAGTACTTTTAGCACTATCCAGAAGGATATGAAACAGTACATTTGAAACTTCATATTTATTAGCTGATATCTTAGCAACACGTGGTTTAAATGAAACCAAAAGCAGTTACATTACTTTAGATTTTTAAACCTTTAACCACCAATGTATTCACAAAATGTTTGACCACCTCCTTATATTTTGCAACTCTAGCCAACCAACTCATTTTGTCTCACAATTGTCTCTTTTGTGCTAGACCAAATACATCATGTAGGCTGTCAGCTCTAACCACATACATCATGTAGGCTGTCAGCTCTAACCACATACATCATGTAGGCTGTCTGCTCTAACAACATACATCATGTAGGCTGTCAGCTCTAACCACATACATCATGTAGGCTGTCAGCTCTAACCACATACATCATGTAGGCTGTCAGCTCTAACCACATACATCATACTGTCAGCTCTAACCACATACATCATGTAGGCTGTCAGCTCTAACCACATACATCATACTGTCAGCTCTAACCACATACATCATGTAGGCTGTCAGCTCTAACCACATACATCATGTAGGCTGTCAGCTCTAACCACATACATCATGTAGGCTGTCAGCTCTAACCACATACATCATGTAGGCTGTCAGCTCTAACCACATACATCATGTAGGCTGTCAGCTCTAACCACATACATCATGTAGGCTGTCAGCTCTAACCACATACATCATACTGTTAGCTCTAACCACATACATTATGTAGGCTGTCAGCTCTAACCACATACATCATGTAGGCTGTCAGCTCTAACCACATACATCATGTAGGCTGTCAGCTCTAACCACATACATCATGTAGGCTGTCAGCTCTAACCACATACATCATGTAGGCTGTCAGCTCTAACCACATACATCATGTAGGCTGTCAGCTCTAACCACATACATCATGTAGGCTGTCAGCTCTAACCACATACATCATGTGCTGTCAGCTCTAACCACATACATCATGTAAGCTGTCAGCTCTAACCACATACATCATGTAGGCTGTCAGCTCTAACCACATACATCATGTAGGCTGTCAGCTCTAACCACATACATCATGTAGGCTGTCAGCTCTAACCACATACATCATACTGTCAGCTCTAACCACATACATCATACTGTCAGCTCTAACCACATACATCATGTAGGCTGTCAGCTCTAACCACATACATAATGTAGGCTGTCAGCTCTAACCACATACATCATGTAGGCTGTCAGCTCTAACCACATACATCATACTGTCAGCTCTAACCACATACATCATGTAGGCTGTCAGCTCTAACCACATACATCATGTAGGCTGTCAGCTCTAACCACATACATCATGTAGGCTGTCAGCTCTAACCACATACATCATGTAAGCTGTCAGCTCTAACCACATACATCATACTGTCAGCTCTAACCACATACATCATGTAGGCTGTCAGCTCTAACCACATACATCATGTAGGCTGTCAGCTCTAACCACATACATCATGCTGTCAGCTCTAACCACATACATCATGTAGGCTGTCAGCTCTAACCACATACATCATGTAGGCTGTCAGCTCTAACCACATACATCATGTAGGCTGTCAGCTCTAACCACATACATCATGTAGGCTGTCAGCTCTAACCACATACATCATACTGTCAGCTCTAACCACATACATCATGTAGGCTGTCAGCTCTAACCACATACATCATGTAGGCTGTCAGCTCTAACCACATACATCATGCTGTCAGCTCTAACCACATACATCATGTAGGCTGTCAGCTCTAACCACATACATCATACTGTCAGCTCTAACCACATACATCATGTAGGCTGTCAGCTCTAACCACATACATCATGTAGGCTATCAGCTCTAACCACATACATCATGTAGGCTGTCAGCTCTAACCACATACATCATGTAGGCTGTCAGCTCTAACCACATACATCATGTAGGCTGTCAGCTCTAACCACATACATCATGTAGGCTGTCTGCTCTAACCACATACATCATGTAGGCTGTCAGCTCTAACCACATACATCATACTGTCAGCTCTAACCACATACATCATGTAGGCTGTCAGCTCTAACCACATACATCATGTAGGCTGTCAGCTCTAACCACATACATCATGTAGGCTGTCAGCTCTAACCACATACATCATGTAGGCTGTCAGCTCTAACCACATACATCATGTAGGCTGTCAGCTCTAACCACATACATCATGTAGGCTGTCAGCTCTAACCACATACATCATACTGTCAGCTCTAACCACATACATCATGTAGGCTGTCAGCTCTAACCACATACATCATACTGTCAGCTCTAACCACATACATCATGTAGGCTGTCAGCTCTAACCACATACATCATGTAGGCTGTCAGCTCTAACCACATACATCATGTAGGCTGTCAGCTCTAACCACATACATCATGTAGGCTGTCAGCTCTAACCACATACATCATGTAGGCTGTCAGCTCTAACCACATACATCATACTGTCAGCTCTAACCACATACATCATGTAGGCTGTCAGCTCTAACCACATACATCATGTAGGCTGTCAGCTCTAACCACATACATCATGTAGGCTGTCAGCTCTAACCACATACATCATGTGCTGTCAGCTCTAACCACATACATCATACTGTCAGCTCTAACCACATACATCATGTAGGCTGTCAGCTCTAACCACATACATCATGTAGGCTGTCAGCTCTAACCACATACATCATGTGCTGTCAGCTCTAACCACATACATCATGTAGGCTGTCAGCTCTAACCACATACATCATGTAGGCTGTCAGCTCTAACCACATACATCATACTGTCAGCTCTAACCACATACATCATGTAGGCTGTCAGCTCTAACCACATACATCATGTAGGCTGTCAGCTCTAACCACATACATCATGTAGGCTGTCAGCTCTAACCACATACATCATGTAGGCTGTCAGCTCTAACCACATACATCATGTAGGCTGTCAGCTCTAACCACATACATCATGTAGGCTGTCAGCTCTAACCACATACATCATGTAGGCTGTCAGCTCTAACCACATACATCATGTAGGCTGTCAGCTCTAACTACATACATCATACTGTCAGCTCTAACCACATACATCATGTAGGCTGTCAGCTCAAACCACATACATCATGTAGGCTGTCAGCTCTAACCACATACATCATGTAGGCTGTCAGCTCTAACCACATACATCATGTAAGCTGTCAGCTCTAACCACATACATCATGTGCTGTCAGCTCTAACCACATACATCATGTAGGCTGTCAGCTCTAACCACATACATCATGTAGGCTGTCAGCTCTAACCACATACATCATGTTGGCTGTCAGCTCTAACCACATACATCATGTAGGCTGTCAGCTCTAACCACATACATCATGTAGGCTGTCAGCTCTAACCACATACATCATACTGTCAGCTCTAACCACATACATCATGTAGGCTGTCAGCTCTAACCACATACATCATGTAGGCTGTCAGCTCTAACCACATACATCATGTAAGCTGTCAGCTCTAACCACATACATCATGTAGGCTGTCAGCTCTAACCACATACATCATGTAGGCTGTCAGCTCTAACCACATACATCATGTTGGCTGTCAGCTCTAACCACATACATCATGTAGGCTGTCAGCTCTAACCACATACATCATGTAGGCTGTCAGCTCTAACCACATACATCATACTGTCAGCTCTAACCACATACATCATGTAGGCTGTCAGCTCTAACCACATACATCATGTAGGCTGTCAGCTCTAACCACATACATCATGTAGGCTGTCAGCTCTAACCACATACATCATGTAGGCTGTCAGCTCTAACCACATACATCATGTAAGCTGTCAGCTCTAACCACATACATCATGTAGGCTGTCAGCTCTAACCACATACATCATGTAGGCTGTCAGCTCTAACCACATACATCATGTGCTGTCAGCTCTAACCACATACATCATGTAGGCTGTCAGCTCTAACCACATACATCATGTAGGCTGTCAGCTCTAACCACATACATCATACTGTCAGCTCTAACCACATACATCATGTAGGCTGTCAGCTCTAACTACATACATCATACTGTCAGCTCTAACCACATACATCATGTAGGCTGTCAGCTCTAACCACATACATCATGTAGGCTGTCAGCTCTAACCACATACATCATGTAGGCTGTCAGCTCTAACCACATACATCATGTAAGCTGTCAGCTCTAACCACATACATCATGTAGGCTGTCAGCTCTAACCACATACATCATGTAGGCTGTCAGCTCTAACCACATACATCATGTGCTGTCAGCTCTAACCACATACATCATGTAGGCTGTCAGCTCTAACCACATACATCATGTAGGCTGTCAGCTCTAACCACATACATCATGTAGGCTGTCAGCTCTAACCACATACATCATGTGCTGTCAGCTCTAACCACATACATCATGTAGGCTGTCAGCTCTAACCACATACATCATGTAGGCTGTCAGCTCTAACCACATACATCATACTGTCAGCTCTAACCACATACATCATGTTGGCTGTCAGCTCTAACCACATACATCATGTAGGCTGTCAGCTCTAACCACATACATCATGTAGGCTGTCAGCTCTAACCACATACATCATGTAGGCTGTCAGCTCTAACCACATACATCATGTAAGCTGTCAGCTCTAACCACATACATCATGTAGGCTGTCAGCTCTAACCACATACATCATACTGTCAGCTCTAACCACATACATCATGTTGGCTGTCAGCTCTAACCACATACATCATGTAGGCTGTCAGCTCTAACCACATACATCATGTAGGCTGTCAGCTCTAACCACATACATCATGTAGGCTGTCAGCTCTAACCACATACATCATGTAGGCTGTCAGCTCTAACCACATACATCATGTAAGCTGTCAGCTCTAACCACATACATCATGTGCTGTCAGCTCTAACCACATACATCATGTAGGCTGTCAGCTCTAACCACATACATCATGTAGGCTGTCAGCTCTAACCACATACATCATGTTGGCTGTCAGCTCTAACCACATACATCATGTAGGCTGTCAGCTCTAACCACATACATCATGTAGGCTGTCAGCTCTAACCACATACATCATACTGTCAGCTGTAACCACATACATCATGTAGGCTGTCAGCTCTAACCACATACATCATGTAGGCTGTCAGCTCTAACCACATACATCATGTAGGCTGTCAGCTCTAACCACATACATCATGTAGGCTGTCAGCTCTAACCACATACATCATACTGTCAGCTCTAACCACATACATCATGTAGGCTGTCAGCTCTAACCACATACATCATGTAGGCTGTCAGCTCTAACCACATACATCATGTAGGCTGTCAGCTCTAACCACATACATCATGTAGGCTGTCAGCTCTAACCACATACATCATACTGTCAGCTCTAACCACATACATCATGTTGGCTGTCAGCTCTAACCACATACATCATGTAGGCTGTCAGCTCTAACCACATACATCATGTAGGCTGTCAGCTCTAACCACATACATCATGTAGGCTGTCAGCTCTAACCACATACATCATGTAGGCTGTCAGCTCTAACCACATACATCATACTGTCAGCTCTAACCACATACATCATGTAGGCTGTCAGCTCTAACCACATACATCATGTAGGCTGTCAGCTCTAACCACATACATCATGTAGGCTGTCAGCTCTAACCACATACATCATGTAGGCTGTCAGCTCTAACCACATACATCATACTGTCAGCTCTAACCACATACATCATGTTGGCTGTCAGCTCTAACCACATACATCATGTAGGCTGTCAGCTCTAACCACATACATCATGTAGGCTGTCAGCTCTAACCACATACATCATGTTGGCTGTCAGCTCTAACCACATACATCATGTAGGCTGTCAGCTCTAACCACATACATCATGTAGGCTGTCAGCTCTAACCACATACATCATACTGTCAGCTCTAACCACATACATCATGTAGGCTGTCAGCTCTAACCACATACATCATACTGTCAGCTCTAACCACATACATCATGTAGGCTGTCAGCTCTAACCACATACATCATGTAGGCTGTCAGCTCTAACCACATACATCATGTAGGCTGTCAGCTCTAACCACATACATCATGTAGGCTGTCAGCTCTAACCACATACATCATACTGTCAGCTCTAACCACATACATCATGTTGGCTGTCAGCTCTAACCACATACATCATGTAGGCTGTCAGCTCTAACCACATACATCATGTAGGCTGTCAGCTCTAACCACATACATCATGTTGGCTGTCAGCTCTAACCACATACATCATGTAGGCTGTCAGCTCTAACCACATACATCATGTAGGCTGTCAGCTCTAACCACATACATCATACTGTCAGCTCTAACCACATACATCATGTTGGCTGTCAGCTCTAACCACATACATCATACTGTCAGCTCTAACCACATACATCATACTGTCAGCTCTAACCACATACATCATGTAGGCTGTCAGCTCTAACCACATACATCATGTAGGCTGTCAGCTCTAACCACATACATCATACTGTCAGCTCTAACCACATACATCATGTTGGCTGTCAGCTCTAACCACATACATCATGTAGGCTGTCAGCTCTAACCACATACATCATGTAGGCTGTCAGCTCTAACCACATACATCATGTAGGCTGTCAGCTCTAACCACATACATCATGTAAGCTGTCAGCTCTAACCACATACATCATGTAGGCTGTCAGCTCTAACCACATACATCATACTGTCAGCTCTAACCACATACATCATGTAGGCTGTCAGCTCTAACCACATACATCATGTAGGCTGTCAGCTCTAACCACATACATCATGTAGGCTGTCAGCTCTAACCACATACATCATGTAGGCTGTCAGCTCTAACCACATACATCATGTAGGCTGTCAGCTCTAACCACATACATCATGTAGGCTGTCAGCTCTAACCACATACATCATGTAGGCTGTCAGCTCTAACCACATACATCATGTAAGCTGTCAGCTCTAACCACATACATCATGTAGGCTGTCAGCTCTAACCACATACATCATACTGTCAGCTCTAACCACATACATCATGTAGGCTGTCAGCTCTAACCACATACATCATACTGTCAGCTCTAACCACATACATCATGTAGGCTGTCAGCTCTAACTCTACTGTTTGACAGGTTCAATTGCTAGTTCTTTGCTGGGATCAGACATGGGGTAAGTCCATCCTTGCACTATATTACCACTTCCCTATATAACCGTGCACTATATTACCACTTCACCATATAACCTAGCTCTATATTACCACTTCCCCATATAACCTAGCTCTATATTACCACTTCCCCATATAACCTAGCTCTATATTACCACTTCCCCATATAACCTAGCTCTATATTACCACTTCCCCATATAACCTAGCTCTATATTACAACTTCCCCATGTAACACAAAATAAGAAATGAGCATTTGAATGTAAAAATTTAAAGATTACAGTTGATATTTTTCTACAAATTTTAGATTTTTAGTTTTCTACAAATTTTAGATTTTTAGTTTTCTACAAATTTTAGATCATTAGTTTATCTACAAATTTTAGATTTTTAGTTTTCTACAAATTTTAGATCATTAGTTTATCTACAAATTTTAGATCATTAGTTTATCTACAAATTTTAGATCATTAGTTTATCTACAAATTTTAGATCATTAGTTTATCTACAAATTTTAGATTTTTAGTTTTCTACACATTTTAGATTTTTAGTTTTCTACAAATTTTAGATCATTAGTTTATCTACAAATTTTAGATTTTTAGTTTTCTACAAATTTTAGATCATTAGTTTATCTACAAATTTTAGATTTTTAGTTTTCTACAAATTTTAGATCATTAGTTTATCTACAAATTTTAGATTTTTAGTTTTCTACAAATTTTTGATCATTAGTTTATCTACAAATTTTAGATCATTAGTTTATCTACAAATTTTAGATCATTAGTTTATCTACAAATTTTAGATCATTAGTTTATCTACAAATTTTAGATTTTTAGTTTTCTACAAATTTTAGATCATTAGTTTTTCTACAAATTTTAGATTTTTAGTTTTCTACAAATTTTAGATCATTAGTTTATCTACAAATTTTAGATCATTAGTTTATCTACAAATTTTAGATTATTAGTTTTCTACAAATTTTAGATCATTAGTTTTTCTACAAATTTTAGATTTTTAGTTTTCTACAAATTTTAGATCATTAGTTTATCTACAAATTTTAGATCATTAGTTTATCTACAAATTTTAGATTTTTAGTTTTCTACAAATTTTAGATCATTAGTTTATCTACAAATTTTAGATTTTTAGTTTTCTACAAATTTTAGATCATTAGTTTATCTACAAATTTTAGATCATTAGTTTATCTACAAATTTTAGATTTTTAGTTTTCTACACATTTTAGATCATTAGTTTTTCTACAAATTTTAGATTTTTAGTTTTCTACAAATTTTAGATCATTAGTTTATCTACAAATTTTAGATCATTAGTTTATCTACAAATTTTAGATTTTTAGTTTTCTACAAATTTTAGATCATTAGTTTTTCTACAAATTTTAGATTTTTAGTTTTCTACAAATTTTAGATCATTAGTTTATCTACAAATTTTAGATCATTAGTTTATCTACAAATTTTAGATTTTTAGTTTTCTACAAATTTTAGATCATTAGTTTATCTACAAATTTTAGATTTTTAGTTTTCTACAAATTTTAGATCATTAGTTTATCTACAAATTTTAGATCATTAGTTTATCTACAAATTTTAGATTTTTAGTTTTCTACAAATTTTAGATCATTAGTTTTTCTACAAATTTTAGATTTTTAGTTTTCTACACATTTTAGATCATTAGTTTATCTACAAATTTTAGATCATTAGTTTATCTACAAATTTTAGATCATTAGTTTATCTACAAATTTTAGATTTTTAGTTTTCTACAAATTTTAGATCATTAGTTTTTCTACAAATTTTAGATTTTTAGTTTTCTACACATTTTAGATCATTAGTTTATCTACAAATTTTAGATCATTAGTTTATCTACAAATTTTAGATCATTAGTTTATCTACAAATTTTAGATTTTTAGTTTTCTACAAATTTTAGATCATTAGTTTATCTACAAATTTTAGATCATTAGTTTTTCTACAAATTTTAGATCATTAGTTTTTCTACAAATTTGAGATCATTAGTTTTTCTACAAATTTTAGATTTTTAGTTTATCTACAAATTTTAGATCATTAGTTTATCTACAAATTTTAGATTTTTAGTTTTTCTTAGCAAGATCTGAGTGAGCAAGAATGGTGTTTTAATATTCCTTGAAAAGGCAGAGATTTATGTTGAGAATGTTCAAACAAATAGGGGCAGGTGTTATGTAATGATTGAAGGAGTCTAGAGTAGGTGGTGTTATGTAATGATTGAAGTGTAGGTGGTGTTATGTAATGATTGAAGTGTAGGTGGTGTTATGTAATGATTGAAGTGTAGGTGGTGTTATGTAATGATTGAAGGAGTCTAGAGTAGGTGGTGTTATGTAATGATTGAAGTATAGGTGGTGTTATGTAATGATTGAAGGAGTCTAGAGTAGGTGGTGTTATGTAATGATTGAAGGAGTCTAGAGTAGGTGGTGTTATGTAATGATTGAAGTGTAGATGGTGTTATGTAATGATTGAAGTGTAGGTGGTGTTATGTAATGATTGAAGTGTAGGTGGTGTTATGTAATGATTGAAGTGTAGGTGGTGTTATGTAATGATTGAAGTGTAGGTGGTGTTATGTAATGATTGAAGTGTAGGTGGTGTTATGTAATGATTGAAGTGTAGGTGGTGTTATGTAATGATTGAAGGAGTCTAGAGTAGGTGGTGTTATGTAATGATTGAAGTATAGGTGGTGTTATGTAATGATTGAAGGAGTCTAGAGTAGGTGGTGTTATGTAATGATTGAAGTGTAGGTGGTGTTATGTAATTGAAGAAGTCTAGAGTAGTTAGTGTTATGTAATGATTGAAGGAGTCTAGAGTAGGTGGTGTTATGTAATGATTGAAGTGTAGGTGGTGTTATGTAATGATTGAAGTGTAGGTGGTGTTATGTAATGATTGAAGGAGTCTAGAGTAGGTGGTGTTATGTAATGATTGAAGGAGTCTAGAGTAGGTGGTGTTATGTAATGATTGAAGTGTAGGTGGTGTTATGTAATGATTGAAGGAGTCTAGAGTAGGTGGTGTTATGTAATGATTGAAGGAGTCTAGAGTAGGTGGTGTTATGTAATGATTGAAGGAGTCTAGAGTAGGTGGTGTTATGTAATGATTGAAGGAGTCTAGAGTAGGTGGTGTTATGTAATGATTGAAGTGTAGGTGGTGTTATGTAATGATTGAAGTGTAGGTGGTGTTATGTAATGATTGAAGTGTAGGTGGTGTTATGTAATGATTGAAGTGTAGGTGGTGTTATGTAATGATTGAAGTGTAGGTGGTGTTATGTAATGATTGAAGTGTAGGTGGTGTTATGTAATGATTGAAGTGTAGGTGGTGTTATGTAATGATTGAAGTGTAGGTGGTGTTATGTAATGATTGAAGGAGTCTAGAGTAGGTGGTGTTATGTAATGATTGAAGTGTAGGTGGTGTTATGTAATGATTGAAGTGTAGGTGGTGTTATGTAATGATTGAAGGAGTCTAGAGTAGGTGGTGTTATGTAATGATTGAAGGAGTCTAGTTAGGTGGTGTTATGTAATGATTGAAGTGTAGGTGGTGTTATGTAATGATTGAAGGAGTCTAGTTAGGTGGTGTTATGTAATGATTGAAGCAGTCTAGTTAGGTGGTGTTATGTAATGATTGAAGCAGTCTAGTTAGGTGGTATTATGAAATGATTGAAGGAGTCTAGTGTAGGTGTTATGTTAATTTACAGTCAAACTGTTTCAGCATCAAGTGTATTGACCAAGGTGAAGGACATTTGTTTACTTCGGATGTTGAAACTCTACTTTCACAACTTGATATAGAGGTAAAACAATTCGATAAGCTGTTTGACAGCATCCTGCTATAGAGGTGGTGATTGAGGTCTAATTGTGTTTGACAGCATCCTGCTATAGAGGTGGTGATTGAGGTCTAATTGTGTTTGACAGCATCCTGCTATAGAGGTAGTATTTGAGGTCTAATTGTGTTTGACAGCATCCTGCTATAGAGGTGGTGATTGAGGTCTAATTGTGTTTGACAGCATCCTGCTATAGAGGTGGTGATTGAGGTCTAATTGTGTTTGACAGCATCCTGCTATAGAGGTGGTATTTGAGGTCTAATTGTGTTTGACAGCATCCTGCTATAGAGGTGGTATTTGAGGTCTAATTGTGTTTGACAGCATCCTGCTATAGAGGTGGTGATTGAGGTCTAATTGTGTTTGATTGAGGTCTAATTGTGTTTGCCAGCATCCTGCTATAGAGGTGGTGATTGAGGTCTAAATGTGTTTGACAGCATCCTGCTATAGAGGTGGTGATTGAGGTCTAATTGTGTTTGATTGAGGTCTAATTGTGTTTGACAGCATCCTGCTATAGAGGTGGTGATTGAGGTCTAATTGTGTTTGACAGCATCCTGCTATAGAGGTGGTGATTGAGGTCTAATTGTGTTTGACAGCATCCTGCTATAGAGGTGGTGATTGAGGTCTAATTGTGTTTGACAGCATCCTGCTATAGAGGTGGTGATTGAGGTCTAATTGTGTTTGACAGCATCCTGCTATAGAGGTGGTGATTGAGGTCTAATTGTGTTTGACAGCATCCTGCTATAGAGGTGGTGATTGAGGTCTAATTGTGTTTGACAGCATCCTGCTATAGAGGTGGTGATTGAGGTCTAATTGTGTTTGATTGAGGTCTAATTGTGTTTGACAGCATCCTGCTATAGAGGTGGTGATTGAGGTCTAATTGTGTTTGACAGCATCCTGCTATAGAGGTGGTGATTGAGGTCTAATTGTGTTTGATTGAGGTCTAATTGTGTTTGACAGCATCCTGCTATAGAGGTGGTGATTGAGGTCTAATTGTGTTTGATTGAGGTCTAATTGTGTTTGACAGCATCCTGCTATAGAGGTGGTGATTGAGGTCTAATTGTGTTTGACAGCATCCTGCTATAGAGGTGGTGATTGAGGTCTAATTGTGTTTGATTGAGGTCTAATTGTGTTTGACAGCATCCTGCTATAGAGGTGGTGATTGAGGTCTAATTGTGTTTGACAGCATCCTGCTATAGAGGTGGTGATTGAAGTCTAATTGTGTTTGACAGCATCCTGCTATAGAGGTGGTGATTGAGGTCTAATTGTGTTTGACAGCATCCTGCTATAGAGGTGGTGATTGAGGTCTAATTGTGTTTGACAGCATCCTGCTATAGAGGTGGTGATTGAAGTCTAATTGTGTTTGACAGCATCCTGCTATAGAGGTGGTGATTGAGGTCTAATTGTGTTTGACAGCATCCTGCTATAGAGGTGGTGATTGAAGTCTAATTGTGTTTGACAGCATCCTGCTATAGAGGTGGTGATTGAGGTCTAATTGTGTTTGACAGCATCCTGCTATAGAGGTGGTGATTGAGGTCTAATTGTGTTTGATTGAGGTCTAATTGTGTTTGACAGCATCCTGCTATAGAGGTGGTGATTGAAGTCTAATTGTGTTTGACAGCATCCTGCTATAGAGGTGGTGATTGAGGTCTAATTGTGTTTGACAGCATCCTGCTATAGAGGTGGTGATTGAAGTCTAATTGTGTTTGACAGCATCCTGCTATAGAGGTGGTGATTGAGGTCTAATTGTGTTTGACAGCATCCTGCTATAGAGGTGGTGATTGAAGTCTAATTGTGTTTGACAGCATCCTGCTATAGAGGTGGTGATTGAGGTCTAATTGTGTTTGACAGCATCCTGCTATAGAGGTGGTGATTGAAGTCTAATTGTGTTTGACAGCATCCTGCTATAGAGGTGGTGATTGAGGTCTAATTGTGTTTGACAGCATCCTGCTATAGAGGTGGTGATTGAGGTCTAATTGTGTTTGACAGCATCCTGCTATAGAGGTGGTGATTGAGGTCTAATTGTGTTTGACAGCATCCTGCTATAGAGGTGGTGATTGAGGTCTAATTGTGTTTGATTGAGGTCTAATTGTGTTTGACAGCATCCTGCTATAGAGGTGGTGATTGAGGTCTAATTGTGTTTGACAGCATCCTGCTATAGAGGTGGTGATTGAGGTCTAATTGTGTTTGACAGCATCCTGCTATAGAGGTGGTGATTGAGGTCTAATTGTGTTTGACAGCATCCTGCTATAGAGGTGGTGATTGAGGTCTAATTGTGTTTGATTGAGGTCTAATTGTGTTTGACAGCATCCTGCTGTAGAGGTGGTGATTGAGGTCTAATTGTGTTTGACAGTATCCTGCTATAGAGGTGGTGATTGAGGTCTAATTGTGTTTGACAGCATCCCGCTATAGAGGTGGTGATTGTGGTCTAATTGTGTTTGACAGCATCCTGCTATAGAGGTGGTGATTGTGGTCTAATTGTGTTTGACAGCATCCTGCTATAGAGGTGGTGATTGAGGTCTAATTGTGTTTGATTGAGGTCTAATTGTGTTTGACAGCATCCTGCTATAGAGGTGGTGATTGAGGTCTAATTGTGTTTGACAGCATCCTGCTATAGAGGTGGTGATTGAAGTCTAATTGTGTTTGACAGCATCCTGCTATAGAGGTGGTGATTGAGGTCTAATTGTGTTTGACAGCATCCTGCTATAGAGGTGGTGATTGAGGTCTAATTGTGTTTGACAGCATCCTGCTATAGAGGTGGTGATTGAAGTCTAATTGTGTTTGACAGCATCCTGCTATAGAGGTGGTGATTGAGGTCTAATTGTGTTTGACAGCATCCTGCTATAGAGGTGGTGATTGAAGTCTAATTGTGTTTGACAGCATCCTGCTATAGAGGTGGTGATTGAGGTCTAATTGTGTTTGACAGCATCCTGCTATAGAGGTGGTGATTGAAGTCTAATTGTGTTTGACAGCATCCTGCTATAGAGGTGGTGATTGAAGTCTAATTGTGTTTGATTGAGGTCTAATTGTGTTTGACAGCATCCTGCTATAGAGGTGGTGATTGAGGTCTAATTGTGTTTGACAGCATCCTGCTATAGAGGTGGTGATTGAAGTCTAATTGTGTTTGATTGAGGTCTAATTGTGTTTGACAGCATCCTGCTATAGAGGTGGTGATTGAGGTCTAATTGTGTTTGACAGCATCCTGCTATAGAGGTGGTGATTGAAGTCTAATTGTGTTTGATTGAGGTCTAATTGTGTTTGACAGCATCCTGCTATAGAGGTGGTGATTGAGGTCTAATTGTGTTTGACAGCATCCTGCTATAGAGGTGGTGATTGAGGTCTAATTGTGTTTGACAGCATCCTGCTATAGAGGTGGTGATTGAGGTCTAATTGTGTTTGACAGCATCCTGCTATAGAGGTGGTGATTGAGGTCTAATTGTGTTTGACAGCATCCTGCTATAGAGGTGGTGATTGAGGTCTAATTGTGTTTGATTGTGGTCTAATTGTGTTTGACAGCATCCTGCTATAGAGGTGGTGATTGAGGTCTAATTGTGTTTGACAGCATCCTGCTATAGAGGTGGTGATTGAGGTCTAATTGTGTTTGATTGTGGTCTAATTGTGTTTGACAGCATCCCGCTATAGAGGTGGTGATTGAGGTCTAATTGTGTTTGACAGCATCCTGCTATAGAGGTGGTGATTGAGGTCTAATTGTGTTTGACAGCATCCTGCTATAGAGGTGGTGATTGAGGTCTAATTGTGTTTGACAGCATCCCGCTATAGAGGTGGTGATTGAGGTCTAATTGTGTTTGACAGCATCCTGCTATAGAGGTGGTGATTGAGGTCTAATTGTGTTTGACAGCATCCCGCTATAGAGGTGGTGATTGAGGTCTAATTGTGTTTGACAGCATCCCGCTATAGAGGTGGTGATTGAGGTCTAATTGTGTTTGACAGCATCCCGCTATAGAGGTGGTGATTGAGGTCCTACAGTCCCACAAACAACAGCATGGCTGCAGCATCAAGACCTGTCTCTACATGCTGACACATTTAGCTCAGGCTGTCCTACATTTAGAGCTGTTGGTGAGTTCATACATGCTGACACATTTAGCTCAGGCTGTCCTACATTTAGAGCTGTTGGTGAGTTCATACATGCTGACACATTTAGCTCAGGCTGTCCTACATTTAGAGCTGTTGGTGAGTTCATACATGCTGACACATTTAGCTCAAGATGTCCTAACACATTTAGCTCAGGCTGTCCTACATTTAGAGCTGTTGGTGAGTTCATACATGCTGACACATTTAGCTCAAGATGTCCTAACACATTTAGCTCAAGCTGTCCTACATTTAGAGCTGTTGGTGAGTTCATACATGCTGACACATTTAGCTCAGGCTGTCCTACATTTAGAGCTGTTGGTGAGTTCATACATGCTGACACATTTAGCTCAGGCTGTCCTACATTTAGAGCTGTTGGTGAGTTCATACATGCTGACACATTTAGCTCAGGCTGTCCTGCATTTAGAGCTGTTGGTGAGTTCATACATGCTGACACATTTAGCTCAGGCTGTCCTACATTTAGAGCTGTTGGTGAGTTCATACATGCTGACACATTTAGCTCAGGCTGTCCTGCATTTAGAGCTGTTGGTGAGTTCATACATGCTGACACATTTAGCTCAGGCTGTCCTACATTTAGAGCTGTTGGTGAGTTCATACATGCTGACACATTTAGCTCAGGCTGTCCTACATTTAGAGCTGTTGGTGAGTTCATACATGCTGACACATTTAGCTCAGGCTGTCCTACATTTAGAGCTGTTGGTGAGTTCATACATGCTGACACATTTAGCTCAGGCTGTCCTACATTTAGAGCTGTTGGTGAGTTCATACATGCTGACACATTTAGCTCAGGCTGTCCTACATTTAGAGCTGTTGGTGAGTTCATACATGCTGACACATTTAGCTCAGGCTGTCCTACATTTAGAGCTGTTGGTGAGTTCATACATGCTGACACATTTAGCTCAGGCTGTCCTACATTTAGAGCTGTTGGTGAGTTCATACATGCTGACACATTTAGCTCAGGCTGTCCTACATTTAGAGCTGTTGGTGAGTTCATACATGCTGACACATTTAGCTCAGGCTGTCCTACATTTAGAGCTGTTGGTGAGTTCATACATGCTGACACATTGAGCTCAAGATGTCCTAACACATTTAGCTCAAGCTGTCCTACATTTAGAGCTGTTGGTGAGTTCATACATGCTGACACATTTAGCTCAAGATGTCCTAACACATTTAGCTCAAGCTGTCCTACATTTAGAGCTGTTGGTGAGTTCATACATGCTGACACATTTAGCTCAAGATGTCCTAACACATTTAGCTCAAGATGTCCTACATTTAGAGCTGTTGGTGAGTTCATACATGCTGACACATTTAGCTCAAGATGTCCTGACACATTTAGCACAAGCTGTCCTAACAAATTGAGCTCAAGCTGTCCTATCACATTGAGCTCAAGCTGTCCTGACACATTTAGCTCAAGCTGTCCTAACACATTGAGCTCAAGCTGTCCTGACACATTTAGCTCAAGCTGTCCTAACACATTGAGCTCAAGCTGTCCTAACACATTTAGCTCAAGCTGTCCTAACACATTGAGCTCAAGATGTCCTAACACATTGAGCTCAAGATGTCAAAACACATTGAGCTCATAACTTTACTCTCTTAAAGGGGGTGTCACCAGACAGGTCCCTGCCAGTGATTGAAGCTGTCATGCATGAGTTGTGTCAACACGTCAAAACTCTGGCAGTCCCAGTCAACTTCTCCCCACCTCTGGTCACGACAGGTAAACAAACACACACAGGGTAAACAAATGTCTCACACACGCAGGGTAAACAAACGTCACACAGGGTAAACAAATGTCTCACACACACACAGGGTAAACAAATGTCTCACACACACAGGGTAAACAAATGTCTCACACACACACGCAGGGTAAACAAATGTCTCACACACACAGGGTAAACAAATGTCTCACACACACATGGGGTAAACAAATGTCACACAGGGTAAACAAATGTCTCACACACACAGGGTAAACAAATGTCTCACACACACACGCAGGGTAAACAAATGTCTCACAGGGTAAACAAATGTCTCACACACACAGGGTAAACAAATGTCTCACACACACACACAGGGTAAACAAATGTCTCACACACACATGGGGTAAACAAATGTCTCACACACGCAGGGTAAACAAATGTCTCACACACACAGGGTAAACAAATGTCTCACACACACATGGGGTAAACAAATGTCACACAGGGTAAACAAATGTCTCACACACACAGGGTAAACAAATGTCTCACACACACACACAGGGTAAACAAATGTCTCACACACACACATGGGGTAAACAAATGTCTCACACGCGCAGGGTAAACAAATGTCTCACACACACACACAGGGTAAACAAATGTCTCACACACACACAGGGTAAACAAATGTCTCACACACACACATGGGGTAAACAAATGTCTCTCACACACACACACAGGGTAAACAAATGTCTCACACACACACACACAGGGTAAACAAATGTCTCACACACACACAGGGTAAACAAATGTCTCACACACACACATGGGGTAAACAAATGTCACACACACATGGGGTAAACAAATGTCTCTCACACACATGGGGTAAACAAATGTCACACACACATGGGGTAAACAAATGTCTCACATACACAGGGTAAACAAATGTCTCACACACACTCATGGGGTAAACAAATGTCTCACACACACATAGGGTAAACAAATGTCTCACACACACACACAGGGTAAACAAATGTCTCACACACACACATGGGGTAAACAAATGTCTCTCACACACACACACAGGGTAAACAAATGTCTCACACACACACACACAGGGTAAACAAATGTCTCACACACACACATGGGGTAAACAAATGTCACACACACACATGGGGTAAACAAATGTCACACACACACATGGGGTAAACAAATGTCTCTTACACACATGGGGTAAACAAATGTCACACACACATGGGGTAAACAAATGTCTCACATACACAGGGTAAACAAATGTCTCACACACACACATGGGGTAAACAAATGTCTCACACACACACATGGGGTAAACAAATGTCTCACACACACACATGGGGTAAACAAATGTCTCACATACACATGGGGTAAACAAATGTTACACACACATGGGGTAAACAAATGTCTCACACACACACACAGGGTAAACAAATGTCTCACACACATGGGGTAAACAAATGTCTCACACACACAGGGTAAACAAATGTCTCACACACACATGGGGTAAACAAATGTCACACACACAGGGTAAACAAATGTCTCACACACACACAGGGTAAACAAATGTCTCACACACACACAGGGTAAACAAATGTCTCACACACACAAGGGTAAACAAATGTCTCACACTCATACAGGGTAAACAAATGTCTCACACACACATGGGGTAAACAAATGTCTCACACACACACACACACACAGGGTAAACAAATGTCTCACACACACAGGGTAAACAAATGTCACACACACAGGGTAAACAAATGTCTCACACACACACAGGGTAAACAAATGTCTCACACACACAGGGTAAACAAATGTCTCACACACACACATGGGGTAAACAAATGTCTCACACACACACAGGGTAAACCATAGTCTTACACACACACAGGGTAAACAAATGTCTCACACACACAGGGTAAACAAATGTCTCACACACACATGGGGTAAACAAATATCACACACACACACACAGGGTAAACAAATGTCTCACACACACATGGGGTAAACAAATGTCACACACACGCATGGGGTAAACAAATGTCTCTCACACACATGGGGTAAACAAATGTCACACACACACACACAGGGTAAACAAATGTCTCACACACACACAGGGTAAACAAATGTCTCTCACACACACATGGGGTAAACAAATGTCTCACACACACATGGGGTAAACAAATGTCTCACACACACATGGGGTAAACAAATGTCTCTCACACACATGGGGTAAACAAATGTCACACACACATGGGGTAAACAAATGTCTCACACACATGGGGTAAACAAATGTCACACACACACATGGGGTAAACAAATGTCTCTCACACACATGGGGTAAACAAATGTCACACACACATGGGGTAAACAAATGTCTCACATACACAGGGTAAACAAATGTCTCACACACACTCATGGGGTAAACAAATGTCTCACACACACATAGGGTAAACAAATGTCTCACACACACACAGGGTAAACAAATGTCTCACACACACACATGGGGTAAACAAATGTCTCTCACACACACACACAGGGTAAACAAATGTCTCACACACACACACAGGGTAAACAAATGTCTCACACATGGGGTAAACAAATGTCTCTTACACACATGGGGTAAACAAATGTCACACACACATGGGGTAAACAAATGTCTCACACACACACATGGGGTAAACAAATGTCTCACACACACACATGGGGTAAACAAATGTCTCACACACACACATGGGGTAAACAAATGTCTCACATACACATGGGGTAAACAAATGTCTCACACACACACATGGGGTAAACAAATGTCTCACACACACACATGGGGTAAACAAATGTCTCACACACACACACACAGGGTAAACAAATGTCTCACACACATGGGGTAAACAAATGTCTCACACACACAGGGTAAACAAATGTCTCACACACACATGGGGTAAACAAATGTCACACACACAGGGTAAACAAATGTCTCACACACACACAGGGTAAACAAATGTCTCACACACACACAGGGTAAACAAATGTCTCACACACACAAGGGTAAACAAATGTCTCACACTCATACAGGGTAAACAAATGTCTCACACACACATGGGGTAAACAAATGTCTCACACACACACACACACAGGGTAAACAAATGTCTCACACACACAGGGTAAACAAATGTCACACACACAGGGTAAACAAATGTCTCACACACACACAGGGTAAACAAATGTCTCACACACACAGGGTAAACAAATGTCTCACACACACACATGGGGTAAACAAATGTCTCACACACACACAGGGTAAACCATAGTCTTACACACACACAGGGTAAACAAATGTCTCACACACACAGGGTAAACAAATGTCTCACACACACATGGGGTAAACAAATATCACACACACACACAGGGTAAACAAATGTCTCACACACACATGGGGTAAACAAATGTCTCACACACACACAGGGTAAACAAATGTCTCACACACACATGGGGTAAACAAATGTCTCACACACACATGGGGTAAACAAATGTCTCACACACATGGGGTAAACAGATGTCTCACACACACAGGGTAAACAAATGTCTCACACACATGGGGTAAACAGATGTCTCACACACACAGGGTAAACAAATGTCACACACACACAGGGTAAACAAATGTCTCACACACACACACAGGGTAAACAAATGTCTCACACACACATACACAGGGTAAACAAATGTCTCACACACACACAGGGTAAACAAATGTCTCACACACACAGGGTAAACAAATGTCTCTCACACACACATGGGGTAAACAAATGTCTCACACACAGGGTAAACAAATGTCTCACACACACATGGGGTAAACAAATGTCTCACACACACACAGGGTAAACAAATGTCTCACACACACAGGGTAAACAAATGTCTCACACACACACAGGGTAAACAAATGTCTCACACACACAGGGTAAACAAATGTCTCACACACACACATGGGGTAAACAAATGTCTCACACACACAGGGTAAACAAATGTCTCACACACACACACATGGGGTAAACAAATGTCTCACACACACATGGGGTATACAAATGTTACATAAACAGAAGGTAAATATTTTACTGCTGACAGATTAATATCTTTTTCCTTTAGAAATCTGTAGACAAGATATAAAAAAGTCACCCAGTCACTCATGTGAGACCACTCAAAAGTCACCCAGTCACTCATGTGAGACCACTCAAAAGTCACCCAGTCACTCATGTGAGACCACTCAAAAGTCACCCAGTCACTCATGTGAGACCATGAAAAAGTCACCCAGCTATTCATGTGAGACCACTCAAAAGTCACCCAGTCACTCATGTGAGACCATGAAAAAGTCACCCAGCTATTCATGTGAGACCACTCAAAAGTCACCCAGTCACTCATGTGAGACCATGAAAAAGTCACCCAGCTATTCATGTGAGACCACTCAAAAGTCACCCAGTCACTCATGTGAGACCATGAAAAAGTCACCCAGCTATTCATGTGAGACCACTCAAAAGTCACCCAGTCACTCATGTGAGACCACTCAAAAGTCATCCAGTCACTCATGTGAGACCACTCAAAAGTCACCCAGTCACTCATGTGAAATCCCCCAAGACCTCAAGTCTCAAATAAAAATCATAGACACAATGTTGAATTCACTGGGTGATCGTCCAATCCAAATTGCTCATGGCAACACCAAGATCAAACATGCAACTAATGTTGGGCCAGGGTTGTTGGGACGTTGTGTAAACAGCAAGTCAGGGGCCACACTTAGACAACTGACACTCCCACTGGAAGCTTCTGCTTTGGTTGGTTGCTATGGTGATGTCATGTCAACAGTAAAAGAAGTTTGTGAAAATCAGTATAAAATAACAAATATCAAAAGGTTAATTTGTTTGACATTTAATTTTTATAACACTCTTAAATTTTAATAATTTGTAATGTAAGATTTAGAATTAAATTTGTAAAAGTCACTAGACGACCCAATTTCCCATTGGAAATTGGACTCTGCAAAAAAAAAATGTATATAAATACAAATAAATCTAATTAGAAGTAAAATAACTGCATAAATACTTGAAAAAGTTGTATAGGGTTAAAATGTGTTTCCCTTTCAGGCTCAACTTAAAGTTTGTTTTGAGTTTATCAGTTCCTGCATCCCAGCCTTCACTAGCAGATCCCATATCTATTTATAGAGGCCTAGTCATTCCCTGTAACTCTGGTCAAGCTGACCTCTTCAGTTGGGGCCTCACAAGACCTGCCCTGGTACAGTTCAATCTGGATATCCTACCTGTGTGTTGTGTGTTGTTCTTTGTGGATATCTTACCTGTGTTGTGTGTTGTTCTTTGTGGATATCTTACCTGTGTGTTGTGTGTTGTTCTTTGTGGATATTTTACTTGTGTTGTGTGTTGTTCTTTGTGGATATCTTACCTGTGTTGTGTGTTGTTCTTTGTGGATATCTTACCTGTGTTGTGTGTTGTTCAATCTGGATATCCTACCTGTGTGTTGTGTGTTGTTCTTTGTGGATATTTTACTTGTGTTGTGTGTTGTTCTTTGTGGATATCTTATCTGTGTTGTGTGTTGTTCTTTGTGGATATCTTACCTGTGTTGTGTGTTGTTCTTTGTGGATATCTTACCTGTGTTGTGTGTTGTTCTTTGTGGATATCCTACCTGTGTGTTGTGTGTTGTTCTTTGTGGATATCTTACCTGTGTGTTGTGTGTTGTTCTTTGTGGATATTTTACTTGTGTTGTGTGTTGTTCTTTGTGGATATCTTACCTGTGTTGTGTGTTGTTCTTTGTGGATATCTTACCTGTGTTGTGTGTTGTTCAATCTGGATATCCTACCTGTGTGTTGTGTGTTGTTCTTTGTGGATATTTTACTTGTGTTGTGTGTTGTTCTTTGTGGATATCTTATCTGTGTTGTGTGTTGTTCTTTGTGGATATCTTACCTGTGTTGTGTGTTGTTCTTTGTGGATATTTTACCTGTGTTGTGTGTTGTTCTTTGTGGATATCTTACCTGTGTATGTGTTGTTCTTTGTGGATATCTTACCTGTGTTAAATGGTTGTTCTTTGTGGATATTTTACCTGTGTTGTGTGTTGTTCTTTGTGGATATCTTACCTGTGTTGTGTGTTGTTCTTTGTGGATATCTTACCTGTGTTGTGTGTTGTTCTTTGTGGATATCTTACCTGTGTTGTGTGTTGTTCTTTGTGGATATCTTACCTGTGTTGTGTGTTGATCTTTGTGGATATCTTACCTGTGTTGTGTGTTGTTCTTTGTGGATATCTTACCTGTGTTGTGTGTTGTTCTTTGTGAATATCTTACCTGTGTTGTGTGTTGTTCTTTGTGGATATCTTACCTGTGTTGTGTGTTGTTCAATCTGGATATCCTACCTGTGTGTTCTTTGTGGATATCTTACCTGTGTTGTGTGTTGTTCTTTATGGATATATTACCTGTGTTGTGTGTTGTTCTTTGTGGATATCTTACCTGTGTTGTGTGTTGTTCAATCTGGATATCCTACCTGTGTGTTGTTCTAGGCCATTTCAATGTGGATATCCTAGTGTGTGTTTACACAGTACATATGCATTTACTTTTATCTTTAAAAATGTTGAAAACGGCCAACTGCTAGCTAGCCCTTTTATATTTGAGATCATGATTGAATCATCTATTGAACTCTGACCTTTGTTTCAACAGCTGCTGAACTGTGACCTAACCTGGACCTACCAGCACAAAGGCTATAGACCATTACTTGAGAAGACAAGTGTGGCCTTGACCTTAGCTGATATAAGGTCATCCAGCTTTGATGAAAGGACTTGGTCACGCTGTGTTGTTTCAAACTTACAAAAGGTCAGTTTTTTTACCCAGGTGTCAGTCCTCTGGTCAAGAGGCCAAGTGACCCATTCTGGTGCCCGGGGAACTTCCAATTTGGCGTCCATCCATCCCCCCACTATATATATATATATATATATATATATATATATATATATATATATATATATATATATATACACACACACATAAAATACCCCTCTTACGCAGATCATAATTCATTTGCAACAGTAATTTTTATCAAATAGCAGACCTAGAATTATAGGTATAATTTTATGTATAATGATAGTACAGGTAGAGTAGTGGTATGACAATGTGTGAGGTACCATAGAGTTCCAGATACATTATGGTCATCTGTCCAATAGTGGACAAGTGATAGGCTACACAACAATAAATGATAGAATCACTGAAGGTACAGTGAGACTTGGTTGACTTGATGACTTGGTTGACTTGATGACTTGGTTGACTTGATGACTTGGTTGACTTGATGACTTGGTTGACTTGATGACTTGGTTGACTTGATGACTTGGTTGACTTAATGACTTGGTTGACTTGAAAACGTGGTTGACTTGATGACTTGGTTGACTTGATGACTTGGTTGACTTGATGACTTGGTTGACTTAATGACTTGGTTGACTTGAAAACGTGGTTGACTTGATGACTTTGTTGACTTGATGACTTGGTTGACTTGATGACTTGGTTGACTTGATGACTTGGTTGACTTGATGACTTGGTTGACTTGATGACTTGGATTTAGCAGATGAGCTCTGCCTTCTTGCATATGGTCAACAAACAAATGCTGAATCAACTGTTCTGGTTGAAGAAGCAGAAAAAAAAGGTGCACTCCACTTCTGGTCATGTCTTTAGAACAATTTCCTAAAGAGTAACTCACCGTTTTCTTTCATCTGTTAAGTTGCACAAAGTAACACAGCAGTTATCATGTTGTACAGAAGTGCTTGTTTAGCAGTGTGTGTTGAATGGTTGATAGCAGTGGTATTGTGGGTTTGTGGCTTGACTGCTGGTCTAGACTTGACTGTCTGCTGGTCTAGACTTGACTGTCTGCTTGTCTAGACTTGACTGTCTGCTGGTCTAGACTTGACTGTCTACTGCTCTAGACTTGACTGTCTGCTGGTCTAGACTTGACTGTCTGCTGGTCTAGACTTGACTGTCTGCTGGTCTAGACTTGACTGTCTGCTGGTCTAGACTTGACTGTCTGCTGGTCTAGACTTGACTGTCTGCTGGTCTAGACTTGACTGTCTGCTGGTCTAGACTTGACTGTCTGCTGGTCTAGACTTGACTGTCTGCTGGTCTAGACTTGACTGTCTGCTGGTCTAGACTTGACTGTCTGCTGCTCTAGACTTGACTGTCTGCTGGTCTAGACTTGACTGTCTGCTGGTCTAGACTTGACTGTCTGCTGGTATGTTTCAGCTAAATGTCAAGTTGCTGCTGGTGAGAGGGTCAGCCAGCCCCCTGTTGATTGACCAGTGTACTGAGCTGGGTGTGCTGGTTTTGACCAATGTCCCAAGCAAGGTCATCAACAGCCTTGCTTCTCATTATGGTGTGGACATGGTCAGTTATCTGGATCAGGCTTGCCAGGTAAGGGTGTTGTCCTACAGCCTCTAGATGTCCTACAGCCTCTAGATGTCCTACAGCCTGATTTCCTACTAATGTTTCTGTAACTAATGTGTGTCACCTGTCTTTCTGTACAGGCCAATGTTTTACCTCTGTGTCTACATGAGATGGTAGAGAACCAGCCACTAATGTTTCTGTAACTAATGTGTGTCACCTGTCTTTCTGTACAGGCCAATGTTTTACCTCTGTGTCTACATGAGATGGTAGAGAACCAGCCAGAGGACGCCAGACAAAGGCTGGCCATGGTCCCCAATGTTGGCAGTTATCAGGTCAGCCATCTTGTGACCTCATCTTGTGACCTCAGACAATCTTGTTACAGTATAAAATTGACCTGGATGTGACCTCAGACAATCTTGTTACAGTATAAAATTGACCTGGATGTGACCTCAGACAATCTTGTTACAGTATAAAATTGACCTGCGTGTGACCTCTCCTCAGACAATCTTGTTACAGTATAAAATTGACCTGCGTGTGACCTCAGACAATCTTGTTACAGTATAAAATTGACCTGCGTGTGACCTCAGACAATCTTGTTACAGTATAAAATTGACCTGGATGTGACCTCAGACAATCTTGTTACAGTATAAAATTGACCTGCGTGTGACCTCAGACAATCTTGTTACAGTATAAAATTGACCTGCGTGTGACCTCTCCTCAGACAATCTTGTTACAGTATAAAATGACCTGCGTGTGACCTCAGACAATCTTGTTACAGTATAAAATTGACCTGCGTGTGACCTCAGACAATCTTGTTACAGTATAAAATTGACCTGGATGTGACCTCAGACAATCTTGTTACAGTATAAAATTGACCTGGATGTGACCTCTCCTCAGACAATCTTGTTACAGTATAAAATTGACCTGGATGTGACCTCAGACAATCTTGTTACAGTATAAAATTGACCTGGATGTGACCTCAGACAATCTTGTTACAGTATAAAATTGACCTGGATGTGACCTCAGACAATCTTGTTACAGTATAAAATTGACCTGGATGTGACCTCAGACAATCTTGTTACAGTATAAAATTGACCTGCGTGTGACCCCTCCTCAGACAATCTTGTTACAGTATAAAATTGACCTGGATGTGACCTCAGACAATCTTGTTACAGTATAAAATTGACCTGGATGTGACCTCTCCTCAGACAATCTTGTTACAGTATAAAATTGACCTGGGTGTGACCTCAGACAATCTTGTTACAGTATAAAATTGACCTGCGTGTGACCTCTCCTCAGACAATCTTGTTACAGTATAAAATTGACCTGGATGTGACCTCAGACAATCTTGTTACAGTATAAAATTGACCTGGATGTGACCTCAGACAATCTTGTTACAGTATAAAATTGACCTGGATGTGACCTCTCCTCAGACAATCTTGTTACAGTATAAAATTGACCTGGGTGTGACCTCAGACAATCTTGTTACAGTATAAAATTGACCTGCGTGTGACCTCAGAAAATCTTGTTACAGTATAAAATTGACCTGCGTGTGACCTCAGAAAATCTTGTTACAGTATAAAATTGACCTGCGTGTGACCTCAGAAAATCTTGTTACAGTATAAAATTGACCTGCGTGTGACCTCTCCTCAGACAATCTTGTTACAGTATAAAATTGACCTGCATGTGACCTCAGAAAATCTTGTTACAGTATAAAATTGACCTGCGTGTGACCTCAGAAAATCTTGTTACAGTATAAAATTGACCTGCGTGTGACCTCTCCTCAGACAATCTTGTTACAGTATAAAATTGACCTGCATGTGACCTCAGATAATCTTGTTACAGTATAAAATTGACCTGCATGTGACCTCTCCTCAGACAATCTTGTTACAGTATAAAATTGACCTGGGTGTGACCTCAGACAATATTGTTACAGTATAAAATTGACCTGGGTGTGACCTCAGACAATCTTGTTACAGTATAAAATTGACCTGGATGTGACCTCAGACAATCTTGTTACAGTATAAAATTGACCTGCGTGTGACCTCTCCTCAGACAATCTTGTTACAGTATAAAATTGACCTGGATGTGACCTCAGACAATCTTGTTACAGTATAAAATTGACCTGGGTGTGACCTCAGACAATCTTGTTACAGTATAAAATTGACCTGAATGTGACCTCAGACAATCTTGTTACAGTATAAAATTGACCTGCGTGTGACCTCAGACAATCTTGTTACAGTATAAAATTGACCTGCGTGTGACCTCAGACAATCTTGTTACAGTATAAAATTGACCTGGATGTGACCTCAGACAATCTTGTTACAGTATAAAATTGACCTGGATGTGACCTCAGACAATCTTGTTACAGTATAAAATTGACCTGCGTGTGACCTCTCCTCAGACAATCTTGCTCAAGTCAAGCTGTGCCATGTCAGCCCAGCTGACAGAGGAGAGATTATGGAAGAGCCTGCACAGGGTGTCCAATGCCCTGCAGGATGGCTGGGTCTTACCTGGGGGTGGGGCTACAGAGTTGTTGTGTGCTGACTTCATCCACCACAAACTTCAGGCCATGATGCTGCAGGCGGAGGGTATGTGCCACTCCACCCTTAGAGGTTTGGGTAACTTACTTGACAGATGTACACTATACAGGGAGACAGGTGTACAGGGAGATAGGTGTACACTATACAGGGAGACAAACAGGTGTACATTACACTAGAAGACAGACAGGTGTACATTACACTATAAGACAGACAGGTGTACAGTACACTAGAAGACAGACAGGTGTACAGTACACTAGAAGACAAACATGTGGCTCCCTGATTGTGACCTGCTGTTTCAGGGCCCCCCGCTGACAATGTGGTGGTCATTGAGGAGCTGGCTAAAGTCTTCACAACATTCTCACAGACAGTTGCACACAACAGCCTGGCCAGCAGCCCCCACTTTGACAATCTCCAGTCCAAACTGGCAGTGTGGGAAACAGTTGGCAGCATTGTGTCAATCTTAGTGCACTTAGGTTGTTTGGTGGACACAGGACTGGCCCCTCATGATGCATGCTTGTGAGGATTCTTCTACAATTGTATTGACCTACATTTATGCTCAACTTTTGTATATGTTATATCCACATGCGACTTGAATCAAGTCAACTTTTGTTTATGTTATATCCACTAGTGACTTGAATCAAGTCAACTTTTGTTTATGTTACATCACATGTGACTTGAATCAGAACAATGTCAAGACATACCAACTATTAGTATTAGGTTTTCGACTGAAAAAAATCAAAAACTTCTAGTGCATGAATTAGCTAGTTTATTTCTTCATAAAACACATGGTCATGTAGAGCATGAGAAAATATCACAGAAAATCAAAGCAAACATGAGCAGAATAAAATCAAATAAAACAATTGTATAATGAACTGATTTGTGACTAGTGCGTAATCAAATAAACAATAATTGATTGTAAAATGAACAAATGAATTGAAGTGGCAAAAATCAAATAAGATGGGTTAAATTAAGAAATTGCTGGGAGGTGCAATAATCAAATGAAACTTGTTTAATTAAGAAATTGATTGCTGGGAGGTGCAATAATCAAATAAGACTGGAATAAGTAACTGAATAATGGTGTGATAATAAAATAAAACTGGTATAAGTATAAGCAACTGAATTGATGGGAGGTGCAAAATTGTAAGCAACTGATACTCTCCTATCATCACTAAAAACAAAAAAATGTTTTAACAAAACAAACAATGAGACATCCAGTGTTTGGCAAGAGGACAGTTTATAATGATACAACAAAAATGTTCTAGCCAAGTGGAACAGTAGTTAGATCTACATTAACTAGCTATCTACTGTTCTAATTCAATTGATCCTCTAATTATCTACAAAAAATGGAGGGTCTATAAGCATCACAAACAATCTTTTCCACTCATTTGTGTTGGTTAAACAGCAAATTGAAACATTTTTCTCAACTCTAACTTTGACTAGTTCCCATAATTGTTGCCAGAATTCTTCAAGTACCATCAAACTGAAGAAAAAATTTGCAGAGTTTAGGTGTGGCTATTGTACCAAAGTTTCATCCAATCAAAAGAAAAAAATTTCTAAGTGGAGCATCCGTCAACAAGATTCACTTTTGAGCATATGACAACCACAACCAATCAAACATATTACAGGTCTTAGGAATATGACAAATTATACACATTTTAATGTTTACATACCTAAGCTCTACAGAAAAAACTAGAATTTATTTAATACACATTTGCTGAGCTGTGTAAATCTCAATGATTGGAGAGATGACATTTGCTGAGCTGTGTAAATCTCAATGATTGGAGAGATGACATTTGCTGAGCTGTGTAAATCTCAATGATTGGAGAGATGACATTTGCTGAGCTGTGTAAATCTCAATGATTGGAGAGATGACATTTGCTGAGCTGTGTAAATCTCAATGATTGGAGAGATGACATTTGCTGAGCTGTGTAAATCTCAATGATTGGAGAGATGACATGTGCTGACCAGCTCAACTATTCCCATGGCATAAGGGAAAGTAAAATAGGAATATCTTGAACTCAAATAAAATGCACTTAAAATTACACACATTTTCTTTGGACTGGATTTCTTATCAAATATCCCTGACAATAGCCTTGCCAAGCAAAAGCCCTCCGTAAGGAGATTCCCCATGTCTTGACGAGGAATTGAGGCAGTGAACAAGATCCTTATAAACACATGGACGGAAAATTGAAATTGAGAGTTTAACACAAAAAACACAAATATAACTCAGTTTTTTTACATTAATAATAGCATTAATAAAATACAAATAGGTTTTGGATACAATAATCAAATGTCTACATGAAATTAGCTCAGTTTTTGAATATGAACAAAACCCTGATTTAAAAATGGTCCAATTTTTAAACTCATGAAAGTCTACGTGACATATAAATCAGTTTTTCAATATGAATTAAAATGAAAAATCAGTTTCAAAAATGAAAGTATGTCTATTCTAAAATCCACAACAAGAGTGGATTTGAGTTGAGTCAAGCAAAAATGTTACAATTAGTCAAAGCTATTTGTAAAATGACTAGACTCATTAGAAACAACATGGGCTGTCTAATCAGCTCTAATTACAGAAGGCGACTAAAAGTTGCTGGCAGCATTAAACAGGTCAAAACTAAGGTGAGGGGAAAACAAATTTCAATCCAGATTAACCCTATAGCAACTCAAAACAAATTTAAATCCAGATTAACCCTATAGCAACTGTCAAAACAAATTTAAATCCAGATTAACCCTATAGCAACTCAAAACAAATTTAAATCCAGATTAACCCTATAGCAACTGTCAGGTTTTGATATGAAACTTTTCATTTTTTTTTAAAAAAGGCAAATAATGCTTGTGTAGAGGTTGACCTATTTTAGTTTTCCTGCTTATTTCCTCAATCAATGGTCAAATATAGAACAATCCATTCTGGTAAATGGCATAAGGATCTGGTGCGTCATTCTTGTCAACAAAAAAGGGGATGATTTTTTCTGTATCACATACTAACATGTTGAACAATCAGCCCTTGACTAACACACTGAATAATTCCTGATCAACTGGTAACAGGGATCCACTTGGTAACAGGGATCCACTGATCAACTGGTAACAGGGATCCACTTGGTAACAGGGATCCACTAATCAACTGGTAACAGGGATCCACTAATCAACTGGTAACAGGGATCCACTAGGTAACAGGGATCCACTAATCAACTGGTAACAGGGATCCACTAGGTAACAGGGATCCACTAATCAACTGGTAACAGGGATCCACTAATCAACTGGTAACAGGGATCCACTTGGTAACAGGGATCCACTGATCTACTGGTAACAGGGATCCACTGATCAACTGGTAACAGGGATCCACTAATCAACTGGTAACAGGGATCCACTAGGTAACAGGGATCCACTAATCAACTGGTAACAGGGATCCACTAGGTAACAGGGATCCACTAATCAACTGGTAACAGGGATCCACTAATCAACTGGTAACAGGGATCCACTTGGTAACAGGGATCCACTGATCTACTGGTAACAGGGATCCACTGATCAACTGGTAACAGGGATCCACTAGGTAACAGGGATCCACTAATCAACTGGTAACAGGGATCCACTAGGTAACAGGGATCCACTAATCAACTGGTAACAGGGATCCACTAATCAACTGGTAACAGGGATCCACTAGGTGACAGGGATCCACTAATTAACTGATATCAGGGATCCACTAATGAATGTCCCACAAAGAGTTTCAAAAAGTCAAGGATATCCAGATTAGAGGAATCCAATCATTCCTATGTGACCTCAATGCCCAAATGATAAATAGAACTGTGTGAAAGTCAAATTTATCTGGCACATAAAAGTAAAGATTCATAGATGAAGTAGAGTTCATTTTTGCGTGACCTCTGCATAAACTCATTTGGTCAGGCTAAAAATATAATAAAGTTGGTTTAGTAAAAGATAAAGAAATGCACTAAGGATATCAAATTGTTCTGATACGCCTAGTGCTTAATTAAATGATGTGCGTATTTAATAATAGCTAAGTCAAAATTGTACATAATAATATTAATAAACATAATAAAATGTTTGTATTTACATAAAAAAGATGGTGTTGAGCATTGAAAAAAATGATTTCTATTAATAGTAATCATCCATAACTAGACAAACAGTAGAGTTGGATGTTGCAATGATCCATAACTAGAGAAACAGTAGAGTTGGATGTTGCAATGATCCATAACTAGACAAATAGTAGAGTTGGATGTTGCAATGATCCATAACTAGAGAAACAGTAGAGTTGGATGTTGCAATGATCCATAACTAGAGAAACAGTAGAGTTGGATGTTGCAATGATCCATAACTAGACAAATAGTAGAGTTGGATGTTGCAATGATCCATAACTAGAGAAACAGTAGAGTTGGATGTTGCAATGATCCATAACTAGACAAATAGTAGAGTTGGATGTTGCAATGATCCATAACTAGACAAACAGTAGAGTTGGATGTTGCAATGATCCATAACTAGACAAATAGTTGAGTTGGATGTTGCAATGATCCATAACTAGACAAACAGTAGAGTTGGATGTTGCAATGATCCATAACTAGACAAATAGTTGAGTTGGATGTTGCAATGATCCATAACTAGACAAATAGTAGAGTTGGATGTAGCAAATCAAATGATCCCATCATAAACAAAACCTATTGTTATTAGTTGTGAAAATTTTTTCTCTCCTTCCAGTTCTAGATTGAATGGAGGACTTGCCAAGATACTTGAATTTGGATGAGAGCTGATTTCTCCTAATTTGAATGGAGGTCTTGCCAAGATACTTGAATTTGGATGAGTGCTGATTTCTCCTAATTTGAATGGAGGTCTTGCCAAGATACTTGAATTTAGATGAGAACTGATTTCTCCTAATTTGAATGGAGGTCTTGCCAAGATACTTGAATTTAGATGAGCGCTGATTTCTCCTAATTTGAATGGAGGTCTTGCCAAGATACTTGAATTTAGATGAGAGCTGATTTCTCCTACTTTGAATGGAGGTCTTGCCAAGATACTTGAATTTAGATGAGAACTGATTTCTCCTAATTTGAATGGAGGTCTTGCCAAGATACTTGAATTTAGATGAGCGCTGATTTCTCCTAATTTGAATGGAGGTCTTGCCAAGATACTTGAATTTAGATGAGAGCTGATTTCTCCTACTTTGAATGGAGGTCTTGCCAAGATACTTGAATTTAGATGAGAACTGATTTCTCCTAATTTGAATGGAGGTCTTGCCAAGATACTTGAATTTAGATGAGAGCTGATTTCTCCTACTTTGAATGGAGGTCTTGCCAAGATACTTGAATTAGATGAGAGCTGATTTCTCCTACTTTGAATGGAGGTCTTGCCAAGATACTTGAATTTAGATGAGAACTGATTTCTCCTAATTTGAATGGAGGTCTTGCCAAGATACTTGAATTTAGATGAGCGCTGATTTCTCCTAATTTGAATGGAGGTCTTGCCAAGATACTTGAATTTAGATGAGAGCTGATTTCTCCTACTTTGAATGGAGGTCTTGCCAAGATACTTGAATTTAGATGAGAACTGATTTCTCCTAATTTGAATGGAGGTCTTGCCAAGATACTTGAATTTAGATGAGAGCTGATTTCTCCTACTTTGAATGGAGGTCTTGCCAAGATACTTGAATTTAGATGAGAGCTGATTTCTCCTACTTTGAATGGAGGTCTTGCCAAGATACTTGAATTTAGATGAGAGCTGATTTCTCCTACTTTGAATGGAGGTCTTGCCAAGATACTTGAATTTAGATGAGCGCTGATTTCTCCTAATTTGAATGGAGGTCTTGCCAAGATACTTGAATTTAGATGAGCGCTGATTTCTCCTAATTTGAATGGAGGTCTTGCCAAGATACTTGAATTTAGATGAGAGCTGATTTCCTTTATTCTTGTGAATGTGCATTTGCACTGCTGTTAAAAAAGATTAAAGCTAAATAAATAAAGGCCAATGAGCCCAAGAAAAGATCACAGTAGGTAAAAGATCACGTCCTAGGTAAGCTTGACCTCTCCCTCAAACAAAAGATGACAGTAGGTAAAAGATCACGTCCTAGGTAAGCTTGATCTCTCCCTCAAACTCCTCCAGAGACTTCTCCCTCTGGTAGCAGTCTGGCTCACTGAATGGAGTCCCAAAGGTGCTGAAGGTCAAGGCCCGTGTGCTCATGTTCTTCCTGCTGACCTGCACGGCGTCACTGACTGCCATGCTGGGGCAGTGGTTGAAGAAGTTGTATGGCGCCAGCAGGATCCTGCACTGGTTGCTGGTGGTGCTGATGCTGGGCACGTCCTCCGCATGCGGGATGTGGTAGATGCCAGAGGTCAGCCACACAACCAGGTCTGTGTCTACAATGGTATCATTGTCCTCTAGGTAACGGGAAAAGTCAAGGACTGGGTCAAACGGATCACCTTGAGCATAGATAGAAGAACTGCTGTCCTCCGTGTCTTTGTACTTGGTAACTGCCATCTGAAAACAAAATTACGGGCTTTACGACAAATGCTTTTCTTACGTCAGTATTCATTATAGATTGGTTAGTCAGTATTCATTATAGATTGGTTAGTCAGTATTCATTATAGATTGGTTAGTCAGTATTCATTATAGATTGGTTAGTCAGTATTCATTATAGATTGGTTGGTCAGTATTCATTATAGATTGTATCAATTTGCTTACACTTAAAGAATAGAAATGTAAACTTTAAGGAAATATTTTTAAAAATTGAAAATTGTCGTGAAATGAAGCAGCTGAGTTTTGGGAAGGAAAAAGTAATGTAGGAATAAAGCTGACCTGATACTTAGCCCATGATGCGGCATTGGTGACTGATGAATCTTGCAGCAAGAACTTGCTTTTGGCCTCATTGATAATCCTATATCCCCTGTGTGAATGATACTTGTTCTCTGCATCTCTGTTGAAGAGGATGTGGTGCTGGGGCTGATCAAAGTTGTACAGCACGCTGGCTTCACTCTCGTCTGTCTTGAGCACAGGCTCAAACCTCAGCTGGGTCTTGTTGACAGAGCCTTCGTACCAGAAGCTGGACCCTGATTCAGTCATCATGTCCAGAGTCTGGTACCTGTTGGCTGGTGTCTCAATGTCAAGGTCAATTTTCCAGTGGAAGAGATGCTGATGGAGATTACCCCTGACTGTGTCATGCACACGGTTCCCATAAGGTCGCTGCCCTGAGAGGTCAAAGGACGCCTGTATGTAGCCCGTCAAGGAGATCTTCAGCTCTATAGTGCCATCCAGGTGGAAGATGTAGTCCACGATGTAGTCGCAGCTCCAGAGGCTGACGATGGACCTGACCACCAGGCTGCTGGCCACCAGACCCCCGTAGGAATGGAACTCTCCATTGCGGTTGTGAGAGTAGTGTCTGCGTAGGGGCATGCTAGACGTCTGCTCAAATACACAGATAGAATGTCTGTGGTGCAGTGGTTGGCCAGTGTTGGCAAAGTGATAGGAATCTCTGAAGGTGGCCGTGGCTGGGCAGTCAATGCCAGGCACCAGTTCATACGAGGATGCCCCTAGCAGCCAGGAGATGCCATAGAGCCCCAACCAGGCTGTCTCAGGACTGTAGCCTGTGTAGAATGCTGTCACGTCTTGTAAAGATATTTCATAGGCTATTGTGTCTCCCTGAAAGTAAACATCAACTATTTGTAGACCTGTGTCTGTCCGCATGTGATAATTGAAGCTCCAGCCAAAATATTTGATGTATTGGCCATCAACAGAGTACCTGTGGCCCTCGGGCTCAATGAGGCGAGGGCCACGAAGTGGTGTGTCAAATGACTGATGCCCTCTCTTATTGAAGCTGGAAAACTGGGCATCTATATGATCCATTTTGGGAGTGATTTTTCTTATGCTGCCCTCATTATATCTGTCAATCAAATCTTCAATTTCATAAAAAAGTTGACCATTGTAAATCACCCGACTGACTGACCACAAGGCCGTGTCTGAGCTTTGATGATCAACTTGGATAGCAAAGCCTAGCGGATGCAGGTAAAATCCAACAGTTTCCCTGTAGGCCCAAAACCAGGAGACCCTCTCCCCACTCCCAGTGCCTCTGGGGGCAAAGTCCTCAAACCTGAGACAGTCCAGATGAGATGTACAGTTGCTGTAGCTCAGGCCATAGCTCTCCTTAAACAGCCTGTGCAGGGGCTCTACCACACTGGAGAGAAAAACTTTGAGCTGAGTCCTCTCTATGGCGTCCACAGGCCGACTAGTGAAAGGGATTGGCACACGACGGTAGGAGGGGCTTGTCACAAGCTTGTGGTACTTAGGCTGAGGGAGCGGGCCCACCAAATACTCCTCCACTCGAGGGGGATCTGTGTTCCCCCTGTAAACTGTGACTTTGGATGCTCTTTGTGGCTTTCTATCTACTCCTTTTCTGAACTTGAGTACAGAATCCTTTAAAGGAATTTGCAGAGAAATCATAAAAATATAGCTTGAGTTGAGTGTAGCATTTTGATAGGGCATCAGACCTAAACGTTTTTGGGCAAGTAGATAGTCTCTGACCGCAGTCATTTCTCTGGGAGTGAGGTCACTGAAGAGACCTGGAGCATCCAGGTTTCTGGCGGTACTGGCCAGGCCGGGGGAGCAGTATGGAGGGGTGGTCTTGATGACCACTGCCACTGCTAGAGCTATGGTCAAGAGTACGACCAAACTGGACATGAGACCAGCCAGGACACGGACAACGAGCCAGGTTCTCCAGGGGATGACCACAGCTGATGGCCGTCTCACTGCCCTCTTTGGAACTACAGCAATCTTTTCCTCCATCATTGGCTGAAATTAGGATAAGATAAATACAGTCATTGGAGAGATAACATACACAAAACTAGGTACAGTCATTAGAGAGATAAGACACACAAAACTAGGTACAGTCATTAGAGAGATAAGACACACAAAACTAGGTACAGTCATTTGAGATAAGACACACAAAACTAGGTACAGTCATTGGAGAGATAAGACACACAAAACTAGGTACAGTGATTGGAGATAAGACACACAAAACTAGGTACAGTCATTGGAGAGATAAGACACACAAAACTAGGTACAGCCATTGGAGAGATAAGACACACAAAACTAGGTACAGTCATTGGAGAGATAAGACACACAAAACTAGGTACAGTCATTTGAGATAAGACACACAAAACTAGGTACAGCCATTGGAGAGATAAGACACACAAAACTAGGTACAGCCATTGGAGAGATAAGACACACAAAACTAGGTACAGTGATTGGAGAGATAAGACACACAAAACTAGGTACAGCCATTGGAGAGATAAGACACACAAAACTAGGTACAGTCATTTGAGATAAGACACACAAAACTAGGTACAGCCATTGGAGAGGTAAGACACACAAAACTAGGTACAGTCATTTGAGATAAGACACACAAAACTAGGTACAGTCATTGGAGAGATAAGACACACAAAACTAGGTACAGTCATTTGAGGTAAGACACACAAAACTAGGTACAGCCATTAGAGAGGTAAGACACACAAAACTAGGTACAGTCATTTGAGATAAGACACACAAAACTAGGTACAGTCATTGGAGAGATAAGACACACAAAACTAGGTACAGTGATTGGAGATAAGACAAACAAAACTAGGTACAGCCATTGGAGATAAGAGAGACATTTACATCAACTACTTAGAGACATCAAAGCTAGCGGCATAAAAGCCCAGTATCAAGGGAAGAATATGTACTCACCATGAGTTCACATCACAATTAAGTTAAGGCAACTTTGATTCCTCTGTTAGTCATCACAATTAACTAAAGGCAACTTTGATTCCTCTGTTAGTCAACCTGCTGCTCATGTCTAGGTTACCTACATTCAAACACAACAAAATAAACAACACACCAAGTTATCTATAATAATCAATACACCAAACTATTTATATAAAAAAAATTCATAAAAAATATTTTAATAACAAGCTTTTATTTAATAATGCACTAAAAAGTAGAAAATAAATAATTTTCTTTAAATATATAATATTATAATAATACACTACTATTTAAATAACTATAAAGAAAACCAAAGGTCACTTCATTATCTATTATATACTTTTACTAATATTTAGGAAGAGACCCACACTTTTCTTTATAGTTATTTAAATAGTAGTGTATTATATATTGAAAGGGTGGCACACAACATTCATTGATTAAACCTAGCAAGGGGCCATAAGCAGCACCCCTGCAGTAGTGTAACCTGGGGCTCCAGAGAGTGCCCTGCTACGCCCCTGACACCTGGGCGGTCGCCAAAATGTGTTTGATCTCACTAAAACTGAGAGTGATTAATGAACACTCACGGCTTTCATACAGCACGCTGTAGTGTAAGCAAACCTCTGCCCCCACAAATATGATTCAAGAAATGTAGCGCAGGCATTGTTTACATTTTAAAAACTCAGTTTTAGAAAACAAGGTCACGCGTCTAAGAATATAGGATTGGTAATGCATTGATGAAACCCTCTTAAAATATTTCATCAGACTTTCTTCCTGCATATACACGCGGTGACTGGCACGCTAGTATTAAATACAACAAAATAAACCACCAAATGCCTACATTAATACAAAACAATCAATTAATGTAAAGTTTATGGTTTTTAAAAAAATTTAAGATCTGGTCAAGTTCAATCAAAATAATAAAAAAAACTGACTGCCGTCTATTGACTGTAACTTTGTAATTATTACCCCAGTTCACTAGAACCAAGCCAATACCCTCAAAGAAAATTATAAAACACAACATGGAAGTAATTTTGTGTACTGTCTGTTGACCCTAAAGGGTCAACCATAAAAGATGTCACACTACTAGGGGGAGGTTCAAAATGTTTTGAATTTTGCATTTTTTAAATTAATATTATAAGCTCAATTTTAGCTGGTATTTGTGTTTTAGGAAGCTGTTTTTGGAAATTGTATTAGAAATATTAGATTACAGTATGTCATCCAATACCCAACAATTTTACTTCATACATCACCTGTCCCCCAACAAAATAATTGTACACATCACTCTAGCCCCCATTAATTTATAAAATTTGCAATCTGAAATACACCAGACCCATTGTTTCTGCCCTCCCCCCCCCCCCCTCCTTCCTAACTAAATATAATTTTTCTACTAGCAAATATATACTTTGCCAATGTAGAAATTTTCAAGAGAAACTTACTAACTAATGGTTGTCAAACATCCACTCTGTGTGCTGGTGCCCAATGAGTGGCCACTTTCAGCCTCATTTCTCTGTCTTCTGAAATACACAGGCAATAATGGCAGCAATGGCAATAATGGCAGCAATGGCAATAATGGCAGAAATTCTATGGCCACCTCACTACATGGTCACTTTGAGATATGGACTCCCAGCTACACACTGACAACACAGCTACACACTGACAACACAGCTACACACTGACAACACAGTTACACACTCACAACACAGCTACACACTGACAACACAGCTACACACTAACACAGTTACACACTGACAACACAGCTACACACTGACAATACAGCTACACACTGACAACACAGTTACACACTCACAACACAGCTACACACTGACAACACAGCTACACACTGACTGATAGCTACATACTAGTACATACTGACTACACGAGTAAACAGCTACACACTGACTAACAGCTAAACAGCTACACACTGACTAGCAACTACACACTGACTACACGAGTAAACAGCTACACACTGACTAACAGCTACACACTGACTACACGACTAAACAGCTACACGTTGACTAACAGCTAAACAGCTACACACTGACTACACAATTAATTACTCACTGACTGACAGCTACTCACTGACTAGCAACTACTCACTGAATACACGACTACACACCAGCTACTCAAGTCATCAATGACAAAAACGTTACTCACTGACTACATCAATGACAAAAACGTTACTCACTGACTACACATTGTGTGGGAGCACAAAGAACAACATGAACACGGTTACCCGAGGATGATTCGGCAGCTGCCGAGTTCAAGCGAAGGGGCAAATAACTCACCTCCCCCCCCCCCCTTATTTAATAACTTGATATTAGAAAATAAAAGAGACGAATCGATTAGTAAGTGAGGGAAGAATGTCCACAGACACACACAACAATCATTCCAGCTATTTAGTTTTAAAATTATAATACTGCTATTTTTGGCTGTTCATAACAGTTTACATAATATTTTAGCCTACAAAATTAGCTCGCGATAAAACAGGTCATTGCAGACGTGCAGCAAATATAGATTTATACACACCGCAAGTGGCGCGTGCAGGAGTAAAAGAGGGCACACAGCTGGAAGTGTGGACATGGCTCTGCCAGAAATATAAACTCGCGTCGAAAAAAATGCGTGTCTTATCTAGCGAGCACAGTGTCGTGCGGACTGCATGAATTAGCCTACATGACCAATAGACTTAATGTTGTTGATAAAATTAGACATTATGTTTTGAGTAGGACTCCGCAAATTAATAATTAAATTATTTCTTGTGTTTAAAAATAGCACTTGTATCTGAATATAAGTAACCAGTACAAGATGCGCAACCTTAATTAACTTTATTTTTTACAAGCTTTTCTTTAACTTGCTTTCACGGTCTGTCTGTCGTGCATAGTGTTTAATAATGTGAGTAGGCCTATTAATAATTAAGGGGTCATCCATAAATGACGTCACGCTTTTTTTTGACGATTTTTATCCCCCCCCCCCCTTTTACGTCACACACCCTCAGAGCCGGCGTTAGGGGGTGGCAAACGGGGCGGTCGCCCCAGGCCCCGCGCTTGAAGGGGCCCCGCGCTTCAGCAATGCCATTGTTGACTGAATTAGTTTGTAAACTTAAATAATCTTTGCTGAATTAAATTTAAAAAAAAAACCAACTAAATGGCCGAAATTGTTGGATGTTAAAACTAAGGCCACGGCTGATGTTAGTGAGTTATCCTCTACATGGACTGGTACAGACCGTTATTCGATACGAAGACATTTGTGTCACACAACCAATGGCACGGTCGACTCGCAATTGTCCTGAGGTGACTAGAGATGGCGGTCGCGAATTAGCCCCCGACCTGACATGGGAGGTAAAATCGGGAAAAACGTAAAAAGATACCCTATTGTTTGCGGACCGTTGAAGACGTTTTTTTTTTAGTGAGCAGGCGGGGGTGTCTGTAGTAAACAGTCAGTGACCTGATGATGGCTTGCAGAGGAGGAGGGGGGGGGGGAGAGCGGATGGGGACATGTCCCGGACATCCAGAGTATTTATCCCTAAAATCATAATTTATACACTGTATGGGCATCTTTTGTGTAACATCTTTTATGCATATTCACCACGATACGTTTGATAGGCATCCATACAGTAATTATGTTCATATTTATTTTATATATTGCCAGGTCATCTTTAAATACATTATACTTGTATTTATTTTTATATTTTTGAAGGGCATTTATACAGTAATTATGTTCATTTTCATTTTGGTAAACTTTAACGGTATTCGTAAAGTGATTAAGCACATGTTTATTTTAATTAATTGTAGGGACAGTGGCGTAGCGAGGTCGGGTGTCACCCGGTGCGGCACTTAATGGTGTCATCCCCCCCTTTCCCCAGGCGTAGCGACCCTTCCCGGGAAAAAAATTTCAAATTGTCGATTTGCACCCCCCCCTCCTCAAACTTTTGATTTGCACCATCCTCAAGTTTTCGATTTGCACCCCCCCCCCACCTCAAACTTTCGATTTGCACCCCCCTCAAGTTTTTCTCTATATATTTTGCTATTTTTTGCCTTGGTGTCACCCCTCTAAAAGGTGTCACCAGGTGCGATCCGCAACCCCCCGCCCCTTCCCCCCCCCCCCCCGCTACGCCTCTGTGTAGGGATATTCAGTATAATAGTTAAGGCCATAGTGATTCTTGTTTTAAAATAGTGTAGGCACACTAAACAAATTATAAAGTCTATACTGTTTGATACATCGGGCCGAGACTGTTTTATGGTAAAGTTCTCCTGATTTCTAAAACGTCTAAATTACCGGCAGTCCGAGCATGCCATCGCGAAACTCATAAATGACATGAAGCTGGCTGTCACATGGTTCACTTTCTAATTATAGACACGGACCTTCTCTTGTGAGAACGCGGTCTTAACCTGTAATGTAATACGTGGACGCTCTATACACACGCACCTTCTCTTGAATGGCTGCGGTCAGAGATCCAGTAACGTAGTACCCGAACTGATTTTTTTTAGGGTTTGGCATCCCATAGATTTAAATGTACAGTTATCCTTCACGGGCTTCACCTCACCCCACCAACTGTCACCCCCCCCCCCCCAGTGTTCCACCTTACTGAGCGTCCGTGATTACATTTGAGAGTCATTTCCTTTGGATATCTATAGTCTGTAAACAGTTTTTCACGATTCAAGCTTATTCCGAAATCTATCAATGTTTTGCTATTTTCCCCGGCATCCACACACTTTGAATGCCCCTGAGAAAATATCGATACTATCACCTGCCACTGTGGACCGATTTAACGTTGCTTCAAAGTGCCCGAAGGTATTAAGTCAGCCAAACAGTGCCTTCAGTACATTTGGAGTATTCGGGATTCCTTTCCCAATACGGCGATCGCCTACAGAATCTTGCTAACAGTTCCAGTCGTTTGTGAACGTACTGGTAAGATTTTAATAAATAAACATTAATGTAAAAAAAAATCAGGTTTGAAGCTGACGTTCATCGTCTCTTTAATGCGTGTATCAAACTTATATCTGTTTTATTTTTTACTTTTCAAACAAAAAGCCCAGAAACAAGCAACGTTTCAAAAGCACTTCTAAGTAAACAAATTATTTGTTAATCAGTGTCTTAATGTTAATACGACATTGATAAACAGCTTAAAAATACCATATATATCGTTATAAATATTAATTCGCGTTGAGAAGAAAAAAAAACCGCCTCACTGTACATGTTTTATTTAATTATACAACAATGAAAAAAATATAAGGCCATAGGCCCCGCGTACCCCTAACGCCGGCTCTGCACACCCTACTGTGATGGATTGGAATCACTGACGAGAAGCCACATTGATTGTTAACAGTAGTTTATTCACACCATGAGGAAAGAGAGAGAGGGCGGAAGTCACGAGACACTTATATGCATAAACATGTAAGGGATATCACTCAAGATAACAATATAAATATAATACTAATACAGAAGAGTGAGTTCCCTTGACTGCACAAGTCTCACTATATTACATCCCTTTACCCTTAGTAAACACAACACATCTCTCAATAGAACAATTTACAGTATCCTAAAATCACCAATGAGAAATTATATTGTAACATGAACACTATGGTAGATTACATCCTTACAAACAATGCACAATATGTTACAACATAATTAAAATACAAACAATGATGTCAAAGTCCTTTTGACTTTTAAAATCATAGGTCTAACTTATTTGGGACTTTGATTGTCCTGTTTGACCTTCTCAGTGGCTTTTGATTTGGTGACTCAATATTCTGATATTGACTCGTTTGGTTGACGAGTCCTACTGTCAAATCTAGCTCGACATAGAAACTTTGATGGGGTAGGCGCATGGTGGTCTGTTAGCAATTTGCTCAGCTCGTTAAAGCTCTTGGTAGTTAGACTAGCTGGTGCGCATAAGTCCTTTAGTAGCCTAAATTGTTGAGGCCCTATGACTGTTAACAAAACAGCTCTCTTTTTGGCTTCTATCGTCACGTCGTTTGCTTCAAGGTAAAAACTTAACCTATCTAGGTAATCCTGAATGGTTTCATCATTCGAATCAAATTCTTTTATTTGGCCATACAGCGCCATTATTCTAGAAATACTTAGCCAATATGCTCTAGCAAACCTCTTTTTTGCGTAAGTAGGTGCTCTTTCTAGTGGATTATTTATCTTCGTCGCCAAAGTGATGGATTGGAATCACTGACGAGAAGCCACATTGATTGTTAACAGTACTTTATTCACCACCATGAGGCAAGAGAGCGAGGGCGGAAGTCACGAGACACTTATATGCATAAACATGTAAGGGACATCACTCAAGATAACAATATAAATATAATACTAATACAGAAGAGTGAGTTCCCTTGACTGCACAAGTCTCACTATATTACACCTACAACCCCCCCCCCCCCCCTCCTCCTCTCAAAATTGCAGTTGAATTTTTTTTAAACATCAATATTTTTCCAAAATCTTGTCTGAACTCTGTCAAAATAGAGTATTTTAATTTATTAAAACTGTTTTCTAAAACGCAAAATAACGTCTAAAATTCGTTTTCTAACATTGCTTTTTTATAATGCTAAAGTGTGACGTCGCACCATCTGACCCCCCCCCCCCCTCCCCCTCATCACATACCGTCACAAAATTACGGACTCCCCCTACGAGTGTGGCGTCATTTATGAACGACTCCTAAAACTTCGACCGTTTCTAACGGACAAGTTCCGATGGCAGTGCAATGTGACATCAAATCGAATAGGATGCTTAAAAAAATTACACTATGCAAATTGAATGTTACTATGACAAGTGTCCTTGAATTTTTTTTCTTCCATAGTCGCAACAACGCTTGACACTAGACACCAGAATATATATGGGAACAGGGCATTACCACCCCCCTCCCGTCAATTCCCCCTCCCCCCGCCCAGCAGGACATTACCCCCCCCCCCCCCCCCCCCCCCCGTCGTAGTTTAAGGTTCAGCAAGGGTTAGAGCTAGGGTTTGAGTTTGGGCTAGGTCTAGTGTTAGCACTAGGGATAGGGCTAGATATGGGCTAGGGTTAGTGTTAGGATTAAAATCAATGTCTAGAGTTGGGTTTGGTTTTATTTTTAGGGTGAGGTGAATTTTTTTTTTTTGTCTTTGTCTGAAGGTTAGGATTGAGGTAATATATTGGTATAGAGTTGGAGTTAGAATTAGGATTTCTATCTTGGTGGATGGGGGGGGGGGGGGGAGAGGAGGGGCTGTAATTCCCCAGGGGGTAATTGCTCCAGGGGGGGGGTAATGTCCTGTAGGGGGCCCAAAACATTTTTTTCTTTCTAATTCCGCGACTGTTTAAGAGTATTCTCATCAACTTCCCAAAGTTTCAGGGCAATCGGATGAAAGCTGCAGTAATATGCTGCGAACTAAATGGGAAGGCTGGCACAAAATTTTAAGAAAATGTCATCAATACTCTATTGATCATGACGCATGGCCCTTTTTTATTTAACTTGCTTCCTCTGTCTGTCGTCATAGATCCAAACAGCCGAGCGAAATTTCGGGCACTTCGAACTGACAGATTCTTTTCAAAGTTGGCATGTGGGTCAAGACTTGAAGACAATGCATTCTGACATCAAAATTGACTTAATTGGAAACCTAATTAATTTATATTTTCTGAAATTAGAAGGTAGTCTTATCCTACTATTCCGCAATATAATACGTGCATTATCATCTTCATTAAGTGTGCAATAGTTTTTAGTCATTCGACTTTATTGTATTTAAAAAAAATTTAAGTAGGCCTACTGAAAAAAAATGCATTAAAAACGTTTTAATAGAAAGCTTTTATGTAATAATGCACTAAAAAGTAGAAAATAAATGATTTTCTTAAAATATTTGATAATACTCAACTATTTAAATAACTGTTTGCGAAGGTTTTTCCCTTGCACACCTTTCTGGGATCCGGTCGACTTAATTCATACTAATGTGATACGGCATACTTATTTCATGAGTAGAATAAGAACTTGCAAGACGTTATTTTGTCCCACACAGGGTTGAGATAGTTCGCCCACGTTTTAAACATTTTTCATCAAGCTAAATTATTTTCTAATATATTTTTAGAGCAAATTTTTATTTTACATAAGTGGAACAACAGAACACATACAAAAGGATAAACTGTATTTCTTGTGAAGCTTCTTACTATTTAAATGTAATTATATTTGAAGCTCTTTTCATGCATTTAAATTGTATGTTTATTTAGAGAAGCTGATTTAAGGGAATTAGATATTTTACCCGCTGTCAATTGACTATTTTTAGAAAGATGTAGCCCGCAGTCCTTTCTCCTGAACAAAGATGGACCTATCTGGGTTGAAGCAAAAATAACCAGAGAAAATGTGGGCTAAAATATTAATTTATACAAACATATGATAAAATACAGTGTATTTAAATATTTTTTTTTGTTAAATTAGGATACAGAGAAAAAGCTGAATACACAAAATAACAAAAAACTGAACGAATGGCAAAAATATTTTCATAATTCTTTAATCCAATGATTAAAGCAAATTTGTCTAAGTCTTAACGAAATCAAGTCTACTTCTCTTCTGTTCAAACAATACAATGCAAACAAGAAAAGTTTATTTAGTAGAAACACGAGTCCTGCTGTTCCAGGAGAAGTTAGCACCATACGACTTCTTGGGCAGTTTGGTTTTCTTCTTTTCCTCTTCTACAAACCAACTCCATCCTGAAAATGGTGGGAACACAAGAAGTGGTTAGTCTACACAAGTATATAAGTGGTTAGTCTACACAAGTATAGAAGTGGTTAGTCTACACAAGTATAGAAGTGGTTAGTCTACACAAGTATAGAAGTGGTTAGTCTACACAAGTATAGAAGTGGTTAGTCTACACAAGTATAGAAGTGGTTAGTCTACACAAGTATAGAAGTGGTTAGTCTACCCAAGTATAGAAGTTGTTAGTCTACACAAGTATAGAAGTGGTTAGTCTACACAAGTATAGAAGTGGTTGATTTACACAAGTATAGAAGTGGCTAGTCTACCCAAGTATAGAAATCCTGTTCCAAAGGAGAACCTTGTCATCTGGTAAAGTAATTTTTGACAGACTTAAACAACATTGTTTCAGAAGTACGAATGAGGAGATGGAGATGGCTGGGTCATGTCCTTCACATGAACAGAAGAAGACTCCCCAATGTGGTGCTTAAGTGAACTCCGCCTGGAAAACGAAAGAGAGGAAGGCAACTGGGAACATGGAGGAGAGAGATGGAAGAAGAAGTGCAGGCTACTGGCAAGAATCAAAGTGGCTCACCCAAGACTGGGATGGCGGAGATTTGTGGCTGCCCTATACTCCACAGGGAGTGATGAGGATTAAGGAAGGAATTGCAATTGTACACCAAAGCTGATGTTCACTTAAATATGGTGAATCACAAAGTTACATTTAAATATGGTGAGTCACAAAGTTACATTTAAATATGGTGAGTCACACAGTTACATTTAAATATGGTGAATCACAAAGTTACATTTAAATATGGTGAGTCACAAAGTTACATTTAAAAAGCCCTACCATTTTTCTCACAAAAGGCGATGGCATCTTCTTTGCTGCAGAAGTTGACTTCAGTGTTTGACAAAGGGTCCCCTCTGAAAAACAGTGGGCAAATATTATTTGATAAGAGGGGTCAATGATCAAGGTTTAGGGAGAAGTCTTTCTCTTGTCATCTAGGTGGATAGTGTAGTCTTGTCTAAGTTGTTCTGCCCTGGGAATGTTAGTTATGTAGTCATGTCTTGCCTAAGTTGTAAATGATGACTAAAAAAACTTTCAAATTGTTAAAATGGAAATCTGCCAAAATGTGAGATCTTGACCTAGAGTAAAACTTTATCTAGTGAGTAGTACCGTCAGACCTAGCGTAATCATCCAATAGAAAAGAAATGCACATATTCAACCTAGAAGTGATAGACTAAGCATAATACTCAATTTAAATAAGAATGAGTAGAATAGGCATCAGCTATTTCTGTAGAGGTCATTGCCGGTTTTTTTTTCTGCAGTTTAAAATCTTCTTTAAAAATCTGCAAAAATCATAAGAAAAATGAGTGGAGTCAAACTGAAAAGTCATAGGATTAAACCAGGGGTCTCCAAACTTTTTAGTCTGAGGGCTGTATTAACTATCAAATTTCAGTTCGGGGGCCAGTTCTTCCAGGGATGTCTTTGATATTTCTGGGCAAAGTTCCTCAGCCATCACCAACAAACGGTTTTTCCGTGGACAAAAAGATCTCCGCGGGCCGGATGAGAGGATATCGCGGGCGGCATCTGGCCCGCGGGCCGTAGTTTGGAGACCCCTGGATTAAACAAGCAAAGTAATTACTGTGCTGTGATTGAAAAGGTCAAATGGTGGTGGATGATTAACAGTTCAACACAATCAATAGTAGAAAGGGTAGGCCTCTCTAATTGCTGGCTTGAATAATATCTAAGACAAGACAATTTATGCTATCTAAGGGTGATTTATTACTGTTATATGAGGTAATTTATTACTCTTATATGGGGTAATTTATTACTCTATATGAGGTTATTAATCTACATATATATATAAAACAAAGAGGTCGGATGCCCGATTGGCCACTTCCTGACACCGCAAGCGCTTCAAATTTGGCAGGCTCCTGCCTCTGGATGATAGAACAGAAAAAAATTCCCCTGAAATTGTAGACAGACCCTCGGAGGTAGCAAAAAAATCTATTCAGGAAAACTCTGGAAAGGCTTTAGACATGACCGGTCCAAATTTTCCCTATATAAACATTGTTAATTTGGTGAAAAATGATGACTAGTTTAGGAACTTTGGCTCTGTAAATCTGGCTCATTTTATCCATAAACCTGGGTAAATGAATGGACCGTATGGGGTAACAAGTGACCATGAGTTAAATTCTCCTTATATGAGCTATGTATCCAATTAAACTTTTGCCCCCTGATATTTTGTGAGGTTGTAGAAAAAAACCTATGGATGTCAGAAAAAACTCACCATCTGGAAAAATCGATAAAGTGGTCAAAACTGACCAGTCCTATTTCCCTATATAATCATTGTAATTTATGTGAAAAACAGGGTAATTTCAATCAAGAATTTTAGGCTACTTAACCTCTGTAAATCCGGCTTATTTTTTGCATTCACCTCTATACTAGGCTGTATGGAAAAACCTCAATGAGATCTAAAAAATGACAGCGAGTGAAATTCTCTTTATATAAGCTATATATGCCCAGGCGCCTCAGTTGCCCTAACATGAGTTATCCATACCATCCTGAATTGTCACCATTGAATGTTCACTACATCCCAAAATACATGTCTGTTAAATGTTTACTTACGTAGAGATCCATCCCATCAAAGGATTCTCCCATCTTTCTCTTTCATCAAACTCCATGCGCCACCTGCGTGTGTTATAGCTGCCAGACTGCATGGCATTGCGAGCTGGGACAAAAATTCTCACTGTCCGTGTTTTGATGTGTTCTTCAGGAACTCCACTGATAGCTGAGATGTCGATCTTGAAAAAAGTTTTTAGTTTTAAGACAGCAGAAAACAAATTATTTCAAGTGTGGTGCATGAACATACAGCTAGAATAAAGCATACAAACACAGGATGAGTAAAGCACAATTATATTTTGTATTTTAAACTTGTAAACGCCTATGAGAAGACTACATGACTGGTATTTTTAAAATGCGTCAGTTACTTTTAAGTTGACTGCATGAAAATATTTTTTCCCATAACTGTTAAGAGAGAATATGATTAATATAAAAAAACAACATCTAAATATAATGCCATTGTGAAGGCTGCCATGCACACAAAACAAACAGAGCTTTCAATGCCAGCAATTGGGAGATAACAGACCTTCTCATTGACAGTGATGGTGATGTCTTTGTTTGTTGATTCCTTGTTCTCCACTTCTGAGCCACTTGAAACTGTTACATTAGAGCTAGCCCTGGCCATTTTATATTAAAATGTATTTTTAAAAAAAAACAACTAGCAATCAAAATCACAAACAACAATAAAAAGATAATTTTTTACAACTAGAGTCTAACAGCATTGGCGGGTTCAGCCCTGAGCTTTTATGGAGGCAACCCAGTCTCTCATAGACTACAGGAATAAACATTAAAATGGGATAGTGTGGTCAGCACTATGCCCGGCCGCCTATGTTTCCCTAACATTAAAATGGGATAGTGTGGTCAGCACTATGCCTGGCCGCCTATGTTTCCCTAACATTAAAATGGGATAGTGTGGTCAGCACTATGCCAGGCCGCCTATGTTTCCCTAACATTAAAATGGGATAGTGTGGTCAGCACTATGCCAGGCCGCCTATGTTTCCCTAACATTAAAATGGGATAGTGTGGTCAGCACTATGTACGACCGCCTATGTTTCCCTAACATTAAAATGGGATAGTGTGGTCAGCACTATGTACGACCGCCTATGTTTCCCTAACATTAAAATGGGATAGTGTGGTCAGCACTATGCCTGGCCGCCTATGTTTCCCTAACATTAAAATGGGATAGTGTGGTCAGCACTATGCCTGGCCGCCTATGTTTCCCTAACATTAAAATGGGATAGTGTGGTCAGCACTATGCCTGGCCGCCTATGTTTCCCTAACATTAAAATGGGATAGTGTGGTCAGCACTATGCCTGGCCGCCTATGTTTCCCTAACATTAAAATGGGATAGTGTGGTCAGCACTATGCCTGGCCACCTATGTTTCCCTAACATTAAAATGGGATAGTGTGGTCAGCACTATGCCTGGCCGCCTATGTTTCCCTAACATTAAAATGGGATAGTGTGGTCAGCACTATGCCTGGCCGCCTATGTTTCCCAAACATAACTCCAACCTGGGATCAGAACTAAAAAAAATGCCAGTTCTGTGGGTTTATAATGTATCCCTAGTCTAGTATTCATTGGTATGAGGCATTTTGATGAAAATACAACAAATAGTTTGCAATGAAAAAAAGTTGGGTTGTTTAAAATCAATATAGCCTATATTAACTTTATGTCTAAAGTCTTTATTACTGGTAAAAGAATTCCAAGTCAGGGTAGGCCTATATTCATGTAATTGGCAAGTGAACTGAATTCATATTTGAATTTCTTGATTATTTAAAAAAAATTTTTTTAGATAGTTCATTGTATTATAATAAACATTAGGAATGTAAAGATTGGTGTTGTATTACTTTAAAATTAGTTTAACTAGTGAGAATTGCTTACTTCTTTAATTTGGCTACTACTAGATTTTTTAATATACTCTATAGATTCTAGTATAATCTAGTATGCTTATATACTAAGTAGATCTAGTAGATTGCGACTAGACTACTAAGAATAATTGAACTAAGAGTACACTGTATTACTTTTACACAATTCTAAACTTTTAAGTCTTTTAAGTCTTTAAAAGTGGATCCAGCAAGCTAGTAGAATTCTAAATCAAGATCTAGAAGGGTGTTGGTAAACTAAATGGCAAGGCGGTAAATTGTGAGACATACCTGCGGAATCAAGGGTAAAGAGCGAGACACATTTTGTGAGAAATTTTTTTGTTTCAAGATTTTGGTGGTTTGGTTTTTCACCAGATGTGCGAGAAGAAAAGTTATAAACTAAACAAGTAAATACATCATGAGTGTTGTAGGCCCATGTGTGTTGTTCTGTTTAAAAATAATTTTCTTGATCTGGTTTAGATTTCTTTTTTTTTTAAATCTGAACATCGACGCTCCTATGATCAGCGGGATAAAAATCACAGAGATCTTTGCATTTTACTCCCACCTGGGATAAGTATCAAGCGTGGGTAAACCTTAAATTGCGAGACAAAAATGTTTGGCAGTTCTCGCACCCTTCTTGCAATTTACCCCCTCGCGTCTCACAATTTACCAACAACCCATATTTCCAACAACAATGTTTCCAACAGATGCAACCATGCTCATTTACTATAGCAGCCATCTTGTTCAGTGTTTCTTCCAGACTTTTTTCTCCGGGGGGGGGGGGGGGGGGCACTTGAAAATTTAGGGGTGGGTAGACTTTCTACGGGGGGGGGGGGGGGGGGGAGCGGACACTGTTAAAAATAGATGCCTGGAAGAAACTCTGATCTTGTTTAAATTTTATTTTTATAAACTTATAGCGCGAGATTCAGGGGGAAGCCACTCTATTTTAAAAAAGGCTGCTGTTTATATAGCAAATCTTGCTGTTTAATCATTTATCTATAATATTTGACACAAACATTTAATATCACAACATACTTCTATTAACTATTAAAGCCTTGACAATGAGGTAACGTTTTCGTACATTGATAGCCGCGGGCGATTTTACATAGATCTAGTTATTCTAGGCCTACCCAAAACGATAGATTACCGTAATAATAACTTTATATAACTTATTATTATAATTATTAGTATTAGGCATATTATTGTTAGGCTATAGCCTATAGGCCTAAGTAATACATACAGTAATAATAGTAATAAGTAATAAGTTAATGTAAGTAAGTAGTAAAGTGTAGATTTAGTAGTGAAGATTCTATTATCGGTATCAAAAATCCCCCCTTTCTTTTAAAATTAAATCAACCTTGATCCTATTAAGCGGCTTGATAGACGAAGATGTTGAAAAATCTTCGACGACAAATTTGTTGCCATTTTTCACTGTTGTGTTTAATATTGTGCTTCACCTTGAAAAGCGGGAGATAATTCTCACTTACTTTTAGACGTACTCTTCATTAAAAAGAATGCATTTGGTCAACTCTATTTACTAGAATCTAGATTTAGTGACTTAGTCTGATTTAGGCCTTAGAAAATCTCGATCTTCTAGATCTAAATCTAGATTCTCGATCTAGAGTCCAGACCTAGAATCTAGATCTAGATCCTATTCTAGATCGGTCTAATCCTGATCTATAGATCTACATAGATTCTAGATCTAGTATACTTGATCTAGCTTAATGAATGATGATGTTCATAATGTTAGCTTCTTAATAAAAATAGCATCGGGCACTATTTTAATTCATGAATTGAATAGGCCTAGGCTAGGCCTAATTTAATTTTTATAATTTCTTATGATGTAGACTCTAGGCCTACTAAAATAAATAGTAAATACTTTACTTTAACTTACTTAACTAATAACTAATTAACTATAGTACTATACTATAACTATACTACACAAAGTGAATATTATGTTATGTAATATGTAGGCCTATGATATTTAGTTAGGCCTACATGTACAGAATCTAGAATACTAGATCTAGATCTAGAATCTAGTACTTATACTTATGATATACTTAACTAACTAATAACTAGATTCTAGTTCAATCTGGATCTAGATTCTAGATCTAATTGTAAATTAATAAGAAAGAAGTAGGGCCTAGGCCTAAGAAATAGACTTTTTCACTCTAGTCTAGCAAAACAGGTACAAAAAAAAATGAATTCAATAAATCTAGAAAAGTAATTTATTTAAAATATAATTTTCTTAGACCAAGATTCACTAGCAGCAGTCACGCTGAGAGAGAGAGACTCATCCACTAACTATCTGAGTCTCTAAAGACTCCACCACTCTAGATCTGGTAAAATAAAAATGACAGACCCTCCGTTTACAATCCGCATAAGATCAGAAAACAATCAGGATATGGACTGGATGGTGAAACCAGACGAAGTTACCTTTTTGCAAACATTAGTAAGCAAAAAAACTAATACAAACTTTTAAATTTAAAAGTAGGCTCTATGGTCCTATTTAGTATTTATTTTGTCAGCCTGATTTTTGTCATTATGCTTATTAAAGTTTAAAGAGCTACAGCCTTTAAGGGGGGTGGGGAGCTGCCACATCTGACTAGTTTTATTTAACCTTGAGGTCTGACGCATCCAAAGGCAACATTTTACTTTATACAATGATAACAAACGATCAACGTAATGAATGTGTTAGTTAAAAATAAAATAATTAAACAACTAATTAAAACTCTGCATCCTTTTGCCTATGCTGTCTATAATTGTGCTGTTATTCAGTTCACTTAAATCATCAATATCTGTTGAGAAAAGCTACAAGTGTGTCACAGCACTGATTGAATAAACTTAGCAAGTGATTTCAGGAGATCATGTCCTTACACTAGTGATTTAGGTAATGTTAGGTGATTCTTGAAGGATTTATGAGATCATGTTCTTTCACTATTATATGTCACATTATATTCAGGTTTGAATTCCTGCCTCATTTGCATATGAATGCAATGAGCATTGTTTACAGCTATGTCAAACAAATCAAGAAATATGTTTGACCTTTGACCCATTTCACATGTAACCTTCTGATCCATGAGATAAGCAGTTTGGGAGTATGTGTTGTTAAACCAGTGTCAGATAGTACCACAATAATAGAATCACAAGGTGGAATGTAGAAAGTATGAGTAGGTCACAAGGTGGAATGTAAAAAGTATGAGTAGGTCACAAGGTGGAATGTAGAAAGTATGAGTAGGTCACAAGGTGGAATGTAGAAAGTATGAGTAGGTCACAAGGTGGAATGTAAAAAGTATGAGTTGGTCACAAGGTGGAATGTAGAAAGTATGAGTAGGTCACAAGGTGGAATGTAGAAAGTATGAGTAGGTCACAAGGTGGAATGTAAAAAGTATGAGTTGGTCACAAGGTGGAATGTAGAAAGTATGAGTAGGTCACAAGGTGGAATGTAGAAAGTATGAGTAGGTCACAAGGTGGAATGTAGAAAGTATGAGTAGGTCACAAGGTGGAATGTAGAAAGTATGAGTAGGTCACAAGGTGGAATGTAGAAAGTATGAGTAGGTCACAAGGTGGAATGTAAAAAGTATGAGTAGGTCACAAGGTGGAATGTAAAAAGTATGAGTAGGTCACAAGGTGGAATGTAAAAAGTATGTGTTATACCAGTGTCAGATGGTACCACAATAATAGAATCACAAGGTGGAATGTAAAAAGTATGAGTAGGTCACAAGGTGGAATGTAAAAAGTATGTGTTATACCAGTGTCAGATGGTACCACAATAATAGAATCACAAGGTGGAATGTAAAAAGTATGAGTAGGTCACAAGGTGGAATGTAAAAAGTATGAGTAGGTCACAAGGTGGAATGTAAAAAGTATGAGTAGGTCACAAGGTGGAATGTATAAAGTATGTGTTATACCAGTGTCAGATGGTACCACAATAATAGAATCACAAGGTGGAATGTAAAAAGTATGAGTAGGTCACAAGGTGGAATGTAAAAAGTATGAGTAGGTCACAAGGTGGAATGTAAAAAGTATGAGTAGGTCACAAGGTGGAATGTATAAAGTATGTGTTATACCAGTGTCAGATGGTACCACAATAATAGAATCACAAGGTGGAATGTAGAAAGTATGTGTAGGTCACAAGGTGGAATGTAGAAAGTATGTGTAGGTCACAAGGTGGAATGTAGAAAGTATGTGTAGGTCACAAGGTGGAATGTAGAAAGTATGAGTACATAACCCTCGAGTAACACTTTTGCAGACATTTTCCACATTTCAAATTATTTTTTTCTTCCAGATTTTCATGATGTGTGTATTCTATTAACACACACTGAAATATGTCCTTTTCCTGTGCTTTCTTATGTAGCAATAGTGAATTAAAGAGGTTATTTCATTGTAAACTTCACAGCATAATTGCTCAAGTGTTTTAGTCAGTGTAATATTCTAGTCCACACTTCTGTTTTCTCGCGGGGGAGAAGTTGAATTGGCTCAAGTAACCATTCTGTACTCTTAAAAGTCAAGTTTATGGATAGTAAAACACAGCTGTACTGCTAAAAGTCAAGTTTATGGATAGTTTTACTGCTAGAAAAAACCTACCTCACCATGTTGCACCAACATAATTTTTAACATTATTTTACAGGAGGTCTTCTCACAAATAATGCCACATGCCTCTCATACAGCCTTTGAATGTGAGTTTTTTTTTTTAAAGAAAAGTTTACATAGTGATTAGCCACATGTGATGTAGTTGGTATTTAGCCACATTGAGTGTGGTTGGTATTTAGCCAGATGTGATGTAGTTGGTTATTAGCCACATGTGATGTAGTTGGCAGTTAGCCACATTGAGTGTGGTTGGTTATTAGCCACATGTGATGTAGTTGGCAGTTAGCGACATTGAGTGTGGTTGGTATTTAGCCAGATGTGATGTAGTTGGTTATTAGCCACATGTGATGTAGTTGGCAGTTAGCCACATTGAGTGTGGTTGGTATTTAGCCAGATGTGATGTAGTTGGTAGTTGGCAACAAATGCTGTTGCTGGTATTTAGCAACACATATCTTAAGAGTACTTGAACTTAGAAAACAAACCTGTTGATTATTTAACCAGAGCTATAATGACTAAGAATAACCCATTAAAATAGTTAACATGATTAACACTTAAGCAGCTATTAAATTTTGAAAAATATGAAAATTGAGTATAACATTTTAGAGATTCACTTTTACCATATATTGCTTTTGTAGATGAGGATGAAGATGGCGACAGAATTACTGTTCGATCTGATGATGATATGAGAAATATGTTTTATAACGTAAGTTATGTGCACTGGTTTTCTGTTTCCATGTTGGCTGAGAGGTTGCCTGGTGTCAGGTTGAATAGGCCAGCTCTGTCAGTGTTTAGCAGCCTTTTGTATTTGTATTATTCACTTTAGATAGCAGCAAGACTGTCCTGTAAGCAGAAGTTGATTTAGTTAGAGCTAAATCTAACACTATTATAATCTGTTTCCAATACTTGTTTTAAAGTACTTCAGTGAGTTGAGTGATGAAGATCGAGCTAGAGGACTTTTTCCACCCTTGATAATTTTCCCCAAACGTGAGTCTTTTTGGTTTTTAATAGTTTATAAGTTTTTGCTTTATGGTACTGTTTAATGATGTCAACATCACTGTACTGTTTAATGATGTCAACATCACTGTATTGTTTAATGATGTCAACATCACTGTATTGTTTAATGATGTCAACACCACTGTATTGTTTAATGATGTCAACATCACTGTATTGTGTAATGATGCCACCATCATAGGCCTTTGGTGACAAACAATGGAGATATCACTTATCAACTCTGTTACAGAATTCCACTTTTCTAGTTGAGAAAAATTTGCAGCTGATTGACAATTTTATTCTCTTAAAATAAGAAATCTGAAAGCTTTTCTGCTGATCCATTTTGTTTTGTTTTGCCAACAATGAGAAGGCCAACGGATTTTAAGCATAGTGTATGAAAACAGCTCAACTAGTAGTCCACTTTCCAAAAATTGTAAAATTTCAAACAATGCTCTGTTGTGTTCAAATAATCAGATAGTAGGGGGAGGGGGGTGACACCAAATAATAAATGCTAAATTGTTGGACGGGGTGTTGACACCATCAGTTACTGTACCAGGTGACACCCAACCTAGTGACACCACTGATATATCTTACTGTTGCTTTTTAAAATTTGGTTACCATAATTTATCAGGGCAGAATTTTATAAAAACTTGCGGTTTAATTTTACATTGTAAATAATTCCAGACCCAAAGACACCACAGAACAGAAATATTCATGGTTTGAAAGTAAGTGTAGGCATGTGTTTATTACATAATATATGGTACTGTTGCCTGTATTCTACTATCACGTATTTCAATTGTAGTCATGTGTTTGTAGTCTATAACATACATGATACAACTGCTTCAATTCTACTATCTCAACATATTTTTTTTTGCAAACTCATCATACATAATTTAGACCTGTTATAGACGATTGCATTATAAGATCTAAAATGATATAGTTTTTGGTGTAGCCAATCTTCAGAGGTTGATGAATTATGCTAGGTGAATTTTCAATAAAAAGGATTACTTAATTTAATATTTAAACTGTACATAAATATCAGATTCTTGGGGTTTTTAATACTTGTATAGAGCACGTAATTAATTTTTTAAATAAAAACCAGAGAGCTAAAGATATGTTGAATGAAAATGTCAGAGAGCTAAAGATATGTTGAATGATTTTGCTGCAGATCAGAACCGGCAGTCAGACAGAGGAAAAGGCTGAGACGCAGCATCCTGTGGCAAGGTTAGTCGTTTTACACTGATACATTATCCTGTGGCAAGGTTAGTCATTTTACACTGATACATTATCCTGTGGCAAGGTTAGTCGTTTTACACTGATACATTATCCTGTGGCAAGGTTAGTCGTTTTACACTGATACATTATCCTGTGGCAAGGTTAGTCATTTTACACTGATACATTTTTACTGCTCTAACTAGCTTAGTTGTGGGGGCAATATTCCATCAGACATGAAGTTTTAAACTACACATTGGGATATGTAAAGTTACAGTTTTAAGTTCAAACTACACATTGGGATATGTAAAGTTACAGTTGTTGAGAATATACCTCTGTATTGCTGGTAGATTCTGATATTACCTAGACCAGTTTCTATGAATGATGTGCTTTTGTTCCAGACCTAATGGCATTGAGAGGATTCTCAGCTGTGGGAATATCACCAAAGAATCATTACATTACGCTGAAATATTAGGCTTAGGAAATGGAGGGAAGGTCTATAGGTAAGCTTTAAACTTGCTCATCTCCTTCCACCTTAAAGTGATAGTTGTCCAGATGTTGACCCCATTAATGTAATAAAGTTGTCCAGATGTTGACCCCATTAATGTGATAAAGTTGTCCAGATGTTGACCCCATTAATGTGATAAAGTTGTCAAGATGTTGATGCCATTAATGTGATAAAGTTGTCCAGATGTTGACCCCATTAATGTGATAAAGTTGTCAAGATGTTGATGCCATTAATGTAATAAAGTTGTCCAGATGTTGACCCCATTAATGTGATAAAGTTGTCCAGATGTTGACCCCATTAATGTGATAAAGTTGTCCAGATGTTGACCCCATTAATGTAATAAAGTTGTCCAGATGTTGACCCCATTAATGTGATAAAGTTGTCCAGATGTTGACCCCATTAATGTGATAAAGTTGTCAAGATGTTGATGCCATTAATGTGATAAAGTTGTCCAGATGTTGACCCCATTAATGTGATAAAGTTGTCAAGATGTTGATGCCATTAATGTAATAAAGTTGTCCAGATGTTGACCCCATTAATGTGATAAAGTTGTCAAGATGTTGATGCCATTAATGTGATAGTTGTCCAGATGTTGACCTCAATAAACTCCTGTTGTTAACTAACAGAACTTGTCATATGTTGATATACTTGCTTTATATTTCAGGGCTATTCATAAACCTACGAAGCAAGTTTTGGCTGTCAAGGTAAATCTTAACCTCTACCAGTCTAATTCTTATTTTACCCCCCCCCCCCCCCCCGTCTGGTATTTGCTAACTTTTGTGTCCTATGTGTTAATTATCTTCTCTGTCCTTCTTTTAACTTGAGCCCACCTGAGTAAACAGCACAGTGGAATATAAGGATGAGCCTCATTCTTGTGGTTCTTGTACACTAAACCAATGTTGTCACAGTGCTCTAGATCTTGTACACTAAACCAATGTTGTTACACTAAACCAACTGTAGATCTTGTACACTGGCGTTAATCATAACCATAAACAATGATATCTTTTAGTTTCAAGACAATAAAATATATCAAAGCTAATAAGTGACCATGAAAAAAATTGTTATCTTTCTACAGGAAATATTATTAGACATAACAGTAGAAGTACAAAAACAGATCATTTCAGAACTGGAAATCCTGTACAAGGTGAGTGTCTTGTTGCTATCAAGTTTTTCTTCTCTTATTCAGGGCAATGAATTATGCTTTGGATGTTGATAAAAGCAATGTCGCAGTGCTCAAATAAATCCCCACTATAAAAATGATGACTATGTGATCATTCAATGAGCTAAATGACATCTTTCCTCTTGTCCCTAGTGTATCAGTCACTGAGCTAAATGACATCTTTCCTCTTGTCCCTAGTGTATCAGTCACTGAGCTAAATGACATCTTTCCTCTTGTCCCTAGTGTATCAGTCACTGAGCTAAATGACATCTTTCCTCTTGTCCCTAGTGTATCAGTCACTGAGCTAAATGACATCTTTCCTCTTGTCCCCAGTGTGATTCCCGCATGATAATATCCTTCTATGGTGCTTTTTTCTACGAGAACCGCGTGTCTATATGTACAGAATTTATGGATGGTAGGTTTTAAAATTTTACTGTGTAAATGTACTTTACTAGTAACTAGTGATGGTCTTCAAGTATTCCAACAAATTGCACAGAAATATTCAAGGATTGTTTTACTTGTCATTAACATCTGTAGGACTATTTTAAGGACATTTCATCCATCTAATCTACTCATTCATAAAAAGAGTGAAAAGGGCTATTTAAGACTTTCATAAACTGACCAGCTGGCTAACCCTGTGTTGTTGTCTGTAAGTTGACCAGCTGGCTAACCCTGTGTTGTTGTCTGTAAGTTGACCAGCTGGCTAACCCTGTGTTGTCTGTAAGTTGACCAGCTGGCTAACCCTGTGTTGTCTGTAAGTTGACCAGCTAGCTAACCCTGTGTTGTTGTCTGTAAGTTGACCAGCTGGCTAACCCTGTGTTGTCTGTAAGTTGACCAGCTGGCTAACCCTGTGGTGTTGTCTGTAAGTTGACCAGCTGGCTAACCCTGTGTTGTTGTCTGTAAGTTGACCAGCTGGCTAACCCTGTGTTGTTGTCTGTAAGTTGACCAGCTGGCTAACCCTGTGTTGCTGTCTGTAAGTTGACCAGCTGGCTAACCCTGTGTTGTTGTCTGTAAGTTGACCAGCTGGCTAACCCTGTGTTGCTGTCTGTAAGTTGACCAGCTGGCTAACCCTGTGTTGCTGTCTGTAAGTTGACCAGCTGGCTAACCCTGTGTTGTTGTCTGTAGGTGGCTCACTGGACTGCTACATGCCAGTCCATGAGAGGGCGCTGGGCCAGATTAGCCTGTGTGTTATAGAGGGCATGCTCTACATGTGGAACCTGAAAATTTTACATAGAGGTGAGGAGGCCATCAAACCATTTTAGTTATTTAGGTCCAGTGTGGAACGGTTTTGAGCTAGTTAAAAGTGTAGACAGAGGCCATCAAACCATTTTAGTTATTTAGGTCCAGTGTATAACGGTTTTGAGCTAGTTAAAAGTGTAGACAGAGGCCATCAAACCATTTTAGTTATTTAGGTCCAGTGTATAACGGTTTTGAGCTAGTTAAAAGTGTAGACAGAGGCCATCAAACCATTTTAGTTATTTAGGTCCAGTGTGGAACTGTTTTGAGCGTGTGTGTATTTCAATTTACATTCTGAATCCTGGGTAAAACTGTGAATTCTCATGGACTTTTGACCCAATCCTTGCACAGCTATTACCCTTGAAATCAATGTTAATTTAGATTTAAGGTATCTAATGCTAAGTGACTAAAAAACTATTTGACAAGTGACATAATTGACAATGTTCTTAACCTGCAGATATCAAGCCATACAACATACTAGTCAATACTGCAGGTCAGGTGAAATTATGTGACTTTGGGGTCAGCACACAGGTAATATTTAAATTTACTGATTTTGGGGTCAGCACACAGGTAATATTTAAATTTTGTGACTTTGGGGTCAGCACACAGGTAACATTTAAATTTACTGACTTTGGGGTCAGCACACAGGTAATATTTAAATTTGGTGACTTTGGGGTCAGCACACAGGTAACATTTAAATTTACTGATTTTGGGGTCAGCACACAGGTAATATTTAAATTTGGTGACTTTGGGGTCAGCACACAGGTAATATTTAAATTTACTGATTTTGGGGTCAGCACACAGGTAATATTTAAATTTGGTGACTTTGGGGTCAGCACACAGGTAATATTTAAATTTAGTGACTTTGGGGTCAGCACACAGGTAATATTTAAATTTGGTGACTTTGGGGTAGCACACAGGTAACATTTAAATTTGGTGACTTTGGGGTCAGCACACAGGTAACATTTAAATTTACTGATTTTGGGGTCAGCACACAGGTAATATTTAAATTTACTGATTTTGGGGTCAGCACACAGGTAACATTTAAATTTACTGACTTTGGGATCAGCACTTAAAATATTTTGATGCACTAGTCAAATGTTATGCTGAGAGAGAGTTACATCCCCTGATTTGTTTTGTCCCCAGCTGGAGAAATCTATAGCCTCATCATTCCTGGGTACCAATGTTTACATGGCCGTAGGTTGAGCACATTGTCTCTCTTACTTTCATTTTAATGACAAACTTGAATGACCTTAATCATCAAACTAATTGACTTTGTCACTTAAGTGTGATCAGAAATGTGAATAATCTGAATGATCCATACATTGAGTTTGTAACTTGAAATCATCACTTCATTACCATCAAGTTGAATGGGTGTAAAAAAGGAAAGCACCCCCTGTGTCCATATCTACCTGTTTCAGTTGATATTTCTTGTTTCAGCCTGAGAGAGTTCAAGGTCATGACTATGGTAAACCTGCAGAAGTCTGGAGTTTTGGTGTCACTTTGTTTGAGGTAGCCGCTGACATTTTCCTAGTGCCATTATATACCTGTGGTATCAATATGAGACCATTATATATTTGTGGTATCAATATGAGACCATTATATACTTGTGGTATCAATATGAGACCATTATATACTTGTGGTATCAATATGAGACCATTATATACTTGTGGTATCAATATGAGACCATTATATACTTGTGGTATCAATATGAGACCATTATATACTTGTGGTATCAATATGAGACCATTATATACTTGTGGTATCAATATGAGACTATTATATACTTGTGGTATCAATATGAGACCATTGTATACTTGTGGTATCAATATGAGACCATTATATACTTGTGGTATCAATATGAGACCATTATATACTTGTGGTATCAATATGAGACCATTATATACTTGTGGTATCAATATGAGACCATTATATACCTGTGGTATCAATATGAGACCTTTATATACTTGTGGTATCAATATGAGACCATTATATACTTGTGGTATCAATATGAGACCATTATATACCTGTGGTATCAATATGAGACCATTATATACTTGTGGTATCAATATGAGACCATTATATACCTGTGGTATCAATATGAGACCTTTATATACTTGTGGTATCAATATGAGACCATTATATACTTGTGGTATCAATATGAGACCATTATATACTTGTGGTATCAATATGAGACCATTATATACTTGTGGTATCAATACGAGACCTTTATATACCTGTGGTATCAATATGAGACCATTATATACTTGTGGTATCAATATGAGACCATTATATACTTGTGGTATCAATATGAGACTATTATATACTTGTGGTATCAATATGAGACTATTATATACTTGTGGTATCAATATGAGACCATTATATACTTGTGGTATCAATATGAGACCATTATATACTTGTGGTATCAATATGAGACCATTATATACTTGTGGTATCAATATGAGACCATTATATACTTGTGGTATCAATATGAGACCATTATGTACTTGTGGTATCAATATGAGACCAATATATACTTGTGGTATCAATATGAGACCATTATATACTTGTGGTATCAATATGAGACCATTATATACTTGTGGTATCAATATGAGACCATTATATACTTGTGGTATCAATATGAGACCATTATATACTTGTGGTATCAATATGAGACCATTATATACTTGTGGTATCAATATGAGACCATTATATACTTGTGGTATCAATATGAGACCATTATATACTTGTGGTATCAATATGAGACCATTATATACTTGTGGTATCAATATGAGACCATTATATATTTGTGGTATCAATATGAGACCATTATATACTTGTGGTATCAATATGAGACCATTATATACTTGTGGTATCAATATGAGACCATTATATACTTGTGGTATCAATATGAGACCATTATATACTTGTGGTATCAATATGAGACCATTATATACTTGTGGTATCAATTAGAGACCATTATATACTTGTGGTATCAATATGAGACCATTATATACTTGTGGTATCAATATGAGACCATTATATAGTTGTGGTATCAATATGAGACCATTATATACTTGTGGTATCAATTAGAGACCATTATATACTTGTGGTATCAATATGAGACCATTATATACTTGTGGTATCAATATGAGACCATTATATACTTGTGGTATCAATATGAGACCATTATATACTTGTGGTATCAATATGAGACCATTATATACTTGTGGTATCAATATGAGACCATTATATACTTGTGGTATCAATATGAGACCATTATATACTTGTGCTAACAATGTGACACTATTTCATGCAGTGACACCATAACTTGCTGTAATGTAGTCCCCTAACCCTCCCCTGAAATCCCCTAACCCTCCCCTGAAATCCCCTAACCCTCCCCAAAATCCCCTAACCCTCCCCAAAATCCCCTAACCCTCCCCAAAATCCCCTAACCCTCCCCAAAATCCCCTAACCCTCCCCAAAATCCCCTAACCCTCCCCAAAATCCCCTAACCCTCCCCAAAATCCCCTAACCCTCCCCAAAATCCCCTAACCCTCCCCTGAAATCCCCAAACCCTCCCCCAACTCCCCTTACCCCCTTCACCATTGTTGCTCCTCCAACCTAAGAGAAATTTTTGTGTTGCATATTTCAGCTGGCCACTGGCAAGCTGCCTTTTCTAAGTGTAGGTAGTTTTGTTCATCTTCGCCTTCCACAACCAAATAGTTGATGTGACAAACACATGTAAAAAAAAAAACATCTTAGCTTTCAATTTAAAAACAGCTCATGTCATTAAAATCTTAGGTTTAAAAAAAAAATAACTTAAAATCTTCTTTAAAATTGCTCTTTAAGTGTTGCATGTGTTTTTAAACTAATCTCTTTATTCAAATTTTAGATGAAATATTCAGCTGACAATTCAATTAGCCTTCAACCCATTCAGCTGATGAATCTGATAATAAACGAGGTAAAAAATTGTTTGTGCAAGTCACTGGGGTTTTAACGGCATCAAGTTGCAGACTTAAATTCTTCATTTAAAGGCAATAGCTGGGGACAGAAAAGTTAAAGACAAATAGCTGGGGACAGAAAAGTTAAAGACAAATAGCTGGGGACAGAAAAGTTAAAGACAAAAGCTGGGGACAGAAAAGTTAAAGACAAATAGCTGGGGACAGAAAAGTTAAAGACAAATAGCTGGGGACAGAAAAGTTAAAGTTAAAGACAATAGCTGGGGACAGAAAAGTTAAAGACAAATAGCTGGGGACAGAAAAGTTAAAGACAAATAGCTGGGGACAGAAAAGTTAAAGACAAATAGCTGGGGACAGAAAAGTTAAAGACAAATAGCTGGGGACAGAAAAGTTAAAGACAAAAGCTGGGGACAGAAAAGTTAAAGACAAAAGCTGGGGACAGAAAAGTTAAAGACAATAGCTGGGGACAGAAAAGTTAAAGACAAATAGCTGGGGACAGAAAAGTTAAAGACAAAAGCTGGGGACAGAAAAGTTAAAGACAATAGCTGGGGACAGAAAAGTTAAAGACAAAAGCTGGGGACAGAAAAGTTAAAGACAAATAGCTGGGGACAGAAAAGTTAAAGACAAATAGCTGGGGACAGAAAAGTTAAAGACAAAAGCTGGGGACAGAAAAGTTAAAGACAAAAGCTGGGGACAGAAAAGTTAAAGACAAAAGCTGGGGACAGAAAATTTAAAGACAATAGCTGGGGACAGAAAAGTTAAAGACAATTGCTGGGGACAGAAAAGTTAAAGTTATAGACTATAGCTGGGGACAGAAAAGTTAAAGTTAAAGACAATAGCTGGGGACAGAAAAGTTAAAGTTATAGACTATAGCTGGGGACAGAAAAGTTAAAGTTAAAGACAATAGCTGGGGACAGAAAAGTTAAAGTTAAAGACAATAGCTGGGGACAGAAAAGTTAAAGTTAAAGACAATAGCTGGGGACAGAAAAGTTAAAGTTATAGACTATAGCTGGGGACAGAAAAGTTAAAGTTAAAGACAATAGCTGGGGACAGAAAAGTTAAAGTTAAAGACAATAGCTGGGGACAGAAAAGTTAAAGTTAAAGACAATAGCTGGGGACAGAAAAGTTAAAGACAATAGCTGGGGACAGAAAAGTTAAAGTTAAAGACAATAGCTGGGGACAGAAATGTTAAAGACAATAGCTGGGACTTGAAAAGATTGTTTTGATTTTAATGTTGAATTCTGTTTGACCTTTCAGCCAACCTTAAGACTTCCAGAAGAAAATTTTTCCTTGGAGTTGATTGATTTTGTTCAGAGATGGTCAGTTTATTTGCCTAATGTCCAGTTGTGGTATGTCTGACTGTGGCCTAATGTCCAGTTGTGGTATGTTTGACTGTGGCCTAATGTCCAGTTGTGGTATGTCTGACTGTAGCCTAATGTCCAGTTTTGGTATGTCTGACTGTGGCCTAATGTCCAGTTGTGGTATGTCTGACTGTAGCCTAATGTCCAGTTGTGGTATGTCTGTTAGTCATCTAGCCAGTTAGTCATCCAGCCAGTTAGTCACCTAGCCAGTTAGTCATCCAACCAGTTAGTCACCTAGCCAGTTAGTCACCTAGCCAGTTAGTCACCTAGCCAGTTAGTCATCTAGCCAATTAGTCATCTAGCCATTTAGTCATCTAACCAGTTAGTCATCTAGCCAGTTAGTCATCTAGCCAGTTAGTCATCTAGCCAGTTAGTCATCTAGCCAGTTAGTCATCCAGCCAGTTAGTCATATAGCCAGTTAGTCATCCAGCCAGTTAGTCATCTAGTCAGTCAGTTAGTCATCCAGCCAGTTACTCATCTAGCCAGTTACTCATCTAGCCAGTCAGTAAGTCATCTAGCCAGTTAGTCATCCAGCCAGTTAGTCATCCAGCCAGTTAGTCATCCAGCCAGTTAGTCATGTAGCCAGTCAGTCATCCAGCCAGTTAGTCATCTAGCCATATTTGAGTCCTGTTGTCCAGTTGTTCTCACACTCTCATCATGTCTTCCACTTGATGTTCCCCTCACAGCCTACAGAAAGTTCCTGACCTAAGGCTCTCAGAACAAGACCTTCTGGTATGTGATGATATCCACTTACATACTCTCATTTCTAAGCTTAGATAAGACGACTTTAATCAAACAATTCACTCTCATTTCTTAGCTTAGATAAGACGACTTTAATCAAACAATTCACTCTCATTTCTAAGCCTAGATAAGATGACTTTAATCAAACAATTCACTCTCATTTCTTAGCTTAGATAAGACGACTCTAATCAAACAATTCACTCTCATTTCTAAGCTTAGATAAGATTTTAGTTTGATTTATTAACTTTTTTTCCATCCCCACCTAAACAGACACTGTAAAATTACTGACACTTATTTTCTCTCATTTTTAAGAGCCATCCTTTTATGAAAAAACAAGATCATATAGACCAGTCCATCATATCAGAAATGGTATCTCAGAGAAAAAACAAGATCATATAGAGCATTCATATCAGAAGATGAAAGTGGAGGCAACTATAGTGAGGCAGGTGTTGGAACCCCCAAGGGTAAAGTGGGACAGCCTAAACAATCCTGGATAAGGACAGTGGAAGGAGAAGCCTGAGCTGGCCCAAAGTCCTGTGGGGGGGTGGTGCTCCACAGGGACTTGAAAAGGTCAAGTCATCCTAGCAGAGATGGTTCCTCGGAGAGAAAAACTAAGTGCCACTAGATGCTATCATATCCATTCTGTATTTTTGTTTAAATATTTTTACAATGTTGAGTTACAGGTTAAAAGATGAATGAAATAATTACTGTGCATTGATTGAGTTGTATATATCTAGTAGTTAAGGTATAGACTGAATTGATAGTCAACTAGATTGGGGCCAACCACAGGGTTACTATAGTTACATAGGCAACTTCTTCACACTTTACCTCAAAGTTTTTCAATTAAATTAAGTGTGGCTAACAGTGTATTTATTCATGTAAATTTTAATTGATAAAATATTGGGAAAAAAAAATTTGTGATTGAAAAATGTCTTTGAAATTTGAAATTGTTTTATTTTTAGTTGATATAATATGTGAACATGTAATTGTAATATGGGGTGGTAATTTATGTCATAAGTACTTGAAGTGGTAGTGTATGTGATGTGGTGATAGAGTATGTGTTGTTTACATACTTTGGCAGTTTATCAATGACACCTCCCCTCCTCCCACATTGTTCTATTATACAATTCAATTTTCATACATTTGCCTTAAAGAACTGAAACATTTTACAATTGTAGATGTCAAGGCTTAAGTTGAGAAGACTCCATGGAATTTTATTTATCTTCCATGGTGTTTGAAATGTGTTATTCTGAGACTGTGTAGCAACATTTTTTTGATGGTTGGTTCTCCTACCAGCCTGAAGGTTTGATCAGATGTATCAAATGTGGGCTGGTGTGAAGGTTTGATGACATGTACAAATGTGGGCTGATGTGAAGGCTTGATGAGATGTACAAATGTGGGCTGGTGTGAAGGTTTGATGAGATGTATCAAATGTGGGCTGATGTGAAGGTTTGATGAGATGTATCAAATGTGGGCTGGTGTGAAGGTTTGATGAGATGTATCAAATGTGGGCTGGTGTGAAGGTTTGATGAGATGTACAAATGTGGGCTGATGTGAAGGTTTGATGAGATGTACAAATGTGGGCTGGTGTGAAGGTTTGATGAGATGTATCAAATGTGGGCTGATGTGAAGGTTTGATGAGACGTACAAATGTGGGCTGATGTGAAGGTTTGATGAGATGTATCAAATGTGGGCTGGTGTGAAGGTTTGATGAGATGTACAAATGTGGGCTGGTGTGAAGGTTTGATGAGACGTACAAATGTGGGCTGGTGTGAAGGTTTGATGAGATGTATCAAATGTGGGCTGGTGTGAAGGTTTGATCAGATGTACAAATGTGGGCTCATGTGAAGGTTTGATGAGATGTATCAAATGTGGGCTGATGTGAAGGTTTGATGAGATGTACAAATGTGGGCTGATGTGAAGGTTTGATGAGATGTATCAAATGTGGGCTGATGTGAAGGTTTGATGAGATGTATCAAATGTGGGCTGATGTGAAGGTTTGATGAGATGTATCAAATGTGGGCTGATGTGAAGGTTTGATGAGATGTATCAAATGTGGGCTGATGTGAAGGTTTGATGAGATGTATCAAATGTGGGCTGATGTGAAGGTTTGATGAGATGTATCAAATGTGGGCTGATGTGGTTTGATGAGATGTATCAAATGTGGGCTGGTGTGGTTTGATGAGATGTATCAAATGTGGGCTTGAAAGCCTCTATATGGCCTGGTGTTTATTCATTATGTTGATGAGGCCAGCTCTTAAAATCTTCCACATATCTTTTTTTGTTGAACATAAATTACAGCTACACAATCTTTCTGTTTCTGTCTCTTTTTTTTATGCCACGCATAGCTGGATACACAAAGATCAGAAGTAATTATGATCTCTTCTATACATCTGACTACTCTAAAAGCATGATCTCTTCTATACATCTGACTACTCTAAAAGCATGATCTCTTCTATACATCTGACTACTCTAAAAGCATGATCTCTTCTATACATCTGACTACTCTAAAAGCATGATCTCTGCTATACATCTGACTACTCTAAAAGCATGATATCTTCTATACATCTGACTACTCTAAAAGCATGATCTTTTCTATACATCTGACTACTCTAAAAGCATGATCTCTTCTATACATCTGACTACTGTAAAAGCATGATCTCTTCTATACATCTGACTACTCTAAAAGCATGATCTCTTCTATACATCTGACTACTCTAAAAGCATGATCTCTTCTATACATCTGACTACTCTAAAAGCATGATCTCTTCTATACATCTGACTACTCTAAAAGCATGATCTCTTCTATACATCTGACTAAAAGCATGATCTCTTCTATACATCTGACTACTCTAAAAGCATGATCTCTTCTATACATCTGATTACTCTAAAAGCATGATCTTTTCTATACATCTGACTACTCTAAAAGCATGATCTCTTCTATAGATCTGACTACTCTAAAAGCATGATCTCTGCTATACATCTGACTACTCTAAAAGCATGATCTCTACTATACATCTGACTACTCTAAAAGCATGATCTCTGCTATACATCTGACTACTCTAAAAGCATGATCTCTTCTATACATCTGACTACTCTAAAAGCATGATCTCTGCTATACATCTGACTACTCTAAAAGCATGATCTCTTCTATACATCTGACTAAAAGCATGATCTCTGCTATACATCTGACTACTCTAAAAGCATGATCTCTTCTATACATCTGACTACTCTAAAACTAAAAGCATGATCTCCTCTACACATCTGATTACTCTAAAAGCATGATCTCTTCTACACATCTGACTACTCTAAAAGCATGATCTCTTCTACACATCTGATTACTCTAAAAGCATGATCTCTTAGTGATGGATCTACTACACTTGATAAGAATAGGTGTTTAATTAATATGACAAGATCTATATGCAAAAAAACAAAGTATGTGTGTCTGATTATGTAACTGTTTGCCTTTTATGCATTACTAAACCTTTCATCCGATGGCTATGAAACTTTGGGAAGTTGTTTAGAATACTCTTGGGGAGGTATCTGCTGAAAAAAAATTTTCAAATTCGCAGGAGTGGCGCCCCGACATAGTGCGAATTAATTCTGCTCTATATATGGAATATAAAAATAAAAGTCGATGGCGGTTTGACACCATTAATCTGATCGCCATAAAATTTTGGGGAGTTGATTAGAACATTCCAGGGGAGATTTCTACACAAAAAAAATTTTTTTTTTTGCTTTCATAAGGTGGATGCGATGTTTCTCTATACACGGTATATAAAAAATAGTTGGATGAGGTACAACATTGTTCATCCGAGTGCCATGAAACTTCGGGTAGTTGATGAGAATAATCCCAAGAAGGTTTCTGAGAGAGAAAAAAATGGGCCTCGCTCTGGAGGGTGCCATTTTTTTCAGTCCATGGTTTGGCGCCCAAAGTTCCAGAGCGGCTATCTTAGCACTTCTTATCCGTCAATTGGGCGTCCTGCATAGCGGTAAGGGCTACTACTATATTCAGCGTTAAAACTTCAACAGGTGCAACCATCGGCGCCCTGTAGATTGTACGACCCAAAGTGCCCCGGGGTCCCCTGCGCCTACGTTCTTTTAGAAAAAAGGCTATACACTAAAGACACAATGGGCAACAATAAATCTTTGACTATTTTGAACCAGGCGCTGCGTCATTGCAGGGTTTCTATTTTGAGCTCTGGGCTTTCCTGTGAGCGCGATGGCGCCTAAGTTCGTTCTTCACAGTGCAATAGATAATGGATAAGATGGGGCGTTACAGTCGCTCACTAAATTGAATCAGGCGTGTCCATCGTGTCCAAATTTTGTTTTTGAATATTCAGATAAGTTAACCAAGGTTCGATTATTAACTTGGCTGTTTCCTTTTGTCCATAAAATAAACCGGGAGTGATCTCCCCTAAACTTTCTAGAATATTCATATATAACACTACGGGGATGGCAACTCGGGATATAGACTTGATTTTTTTATTACTTAAACTTTTTTAAAAAATTTAACCATCTCGTAGAAAAAATAATTGCGCACCAATTGAACGCCAAACAAAATGTGTATAATAGGGCAGAATATTATTAGTACTTTATAAATTCACATGTTTTTTTTTTCAGAAATCGGAAATAGCACAAATCCCTAATTTTTAGCACAATTTCCTTACAGGAATTGCGATTATTAACTCGTCATTTCTGGATGGATGGATGTGCGCAGCTTTGAGTCGTATCTCCTCCTCAACGAAGCAATATCGAGGACTAGTTTCAAAAATAAATATGTTAAGCAAGTTCCGAGGATGATTGTGGGCCAAAAAAATTCCCGGAATTCCTTCCTGGATTTCCCGGAAAAGCCAAAAAACCTCAAAAAATGCAGTTTTTTGCCCATATCTCGGCAACCAGACCACTTAGCGACTTGAAACATTTACCAATCGATTCCTGCCATAATTTAGAACAATATTGCCGAAGAAAGTTTTCAAAAATATCCTTTCGTTCGGTCACAAAAAATTAAGAACATTTAAACTGAGCATCGTGTAGGCCTAGGATTAGTAGGATGATATTTACTTTTTAAACTGAGCATCGTGTAGGCCTACTCGTTAAAATGAAACTATTTCCGTTGATATAGGTTAATATAGTTGTCTTTTTTTTAGCGCAATATTAACTTGTTTACTTATTAATTCAAACGTTATTTTTGTACCCTATTAATTTATTTATAATTTATATGAGAGTGATACTGATCGGGAGTTACAATTACAAGGTTTTGTTTCGCTAGGCCTAATCATTTTTTTTCACATTTTTTAAAAACAAACTTGATCACTATCTATTTTTAGATAACATAAGGAAATTGCGCTTAAATTGTCACTAGACTTTTTATTAACTTGTTTCATTAATGGATGACCCCATAAAGTATTTAAGTACAACACCAGGAGGCTATATAACATAATAAAAGCTTAAGTGAAGAGTTTAACCTGCACGTCAATTAATTATAGTTTGGCTACATAATGTAAGCTACATACTGTAGCATAAACAACACCATCAGCCTACATTAAATTGTTTAACTTCACACATTTAGGCTACATAATATACTTTATGGAAGCATAAATAGTAAGGTATTTTTAAATTTTTGGCAAAACGGACAGCAGTCGCATAATTTAAAAAAAACAAAAAACGCCTGAACACAGAAACGCGGTTGATACAGGGGGGGGGGGGGCATATGTCCCCGGGCGCCGACCTTAGGGGCGCCAAAATAGGTTGGAAAAATAAATTGAAAGGTCGAGGGGGTTGCAAATTGAAAATTTTGTCCCCGGGCGTCGGGAAGGTTCGCTACGCCTCTGGGTTGATACTAGGCTTTGGCACTCAAGCACCAGAAGGTTTAAACTAGCAGGGATCTTTCAACTACCCCCCTCCCCCTGTACACTATGCCGCCACCGTTATTACACATTGTTCTTTTTGTCTAATTTTTAATTACACTCTCGTGTGCTAAGACCTTGGCTCAAAACGTTCATTGTGAATATATTAAAAGCCTTTTTCCTAAATTTTTAAAAATATGAGAATTATTTCATTTATATCACACAAATATAAAGTTCATTTAACTTGTTCGATTTTTTTGGTGGGGGGGGGGGGCATAAGTAGGTCTTTTTCTTTAATACTTGTTCGGTCTTAAGAGTATTAATTAATTGAAAAGGGTTACAGCGTAAACAAATATGTGACTTTTTTAGCCAAACCTTTAGGTCGTTGGTTAGAAGTTTTAGGGAACAAATATAATAAAGGCTTTACACTGTACATTGCAGTCTACATCTACTTAATGTACAGAAAGTTCAGCATCTGTTGCATTATATCCTTTTCTAGCAGAGACATAGCTTCCCATTCCGGCGTCCAGGGTGAACCCCTCAATTTATCATGCATTTTTTCACGTTCGTGGAATTAAAGGAGCCGCCCTCACCATCTGCTAATTTATATAACATGCATAATATTTTGTATGACTAGTTGAGGTTTTTAAATATGGTCCCTGGCAACTGGAGGACGTAACACACCCGTACACAATATTGAATAGAAACAACATTTATAATATAACTTTCAAACTGGTTTCTCTAACATTTCTTTTTTACTTTGTGTTTGTTGAGTTATTGTTATTCATATTCTAATGGTAACTAAAGGTTATCACTTAAAATTTAAAAGGCAGTTGGCTAACAAAAATATTGAATTGTTCAAGTAATTAACTACTAAAAAAACAGATAAAAACATAAACATAGTTCAAACATAGATCTCAGAGGGCACCGTTTGACAAAAAATAAATGTATGACTACATTCCATTTTGCTGACAGGGAACGTTTGTTTTCTTTGTCATATCACGGACAGCCCCTAAGAACAATTACACACTGAGTTGCGGGACCAAACTTTTACCCACCCAGCAACTGTGGCGCCGAAGACCGTTCATGTTGCAGTTTAATCAATTCCCTGACACCCCCCCCCCCCCCAATTAAAGACGCTATTCAAAACGAATGCAGACGTCAAAATGCTCATGGGGAAGCTCGGGTCGTACCTTGTCACATGACCGCTGGGGCGCGGCAGTTGTTCTGGCTCGATTTTAATCAACGATCATAGTAACACATCGTATGCATAATATTTGACGCTCCATAGAACGACTGTAGACGGTCGCCAAGCTTTACGAAGGCCTGGCGCACCGATGTATATGTTACGGTCAAAGCCCGAAGTGCGGCCAATGTGCGCATTGACCGGTTCTCTTGGCCAAAGCCCGAAGAGCTTAGCACTGAGAGCGTATTTCGTACATTGGCTGGCCAATGCGCGCACTGGCCGGGACGTACTGGCCAAAGTCTGAAGCGCTTTAACTTCACAGCGTATTTCGTATATTGGCCTGGCACTAAGTTGTGATCGCGTTTTTATTATTCTGGGTGCGGTTTCATTGTGAGTAACTTGTGAGAACTTAAACTAGTTCACGGAAAACCAAGTCATAACGAAAGCCAAGGTTTGGTCGAACGGGCCAACCAAGATGTTCGAAATATGATGATGACATGGATGCAGACAGATGAATCAGCTCATTGGGCTCAAATTCATTCAATTTATGAAAAACCTTTCTTTTCCTCAAGGAATCCAACAATCGCCATACGAAGACTTGTTTGGATGCAAAGCAAAGGTGGGATTTAGCTCTTCATATCTGCCAAGAGAGGCTCTCGATAATTTGGTTACTGAGGAAGATCTTGAGAACATTGAACAAAAAATGGAGGTTGCCATAAATGCAACGACATCCTTAGCTAACAACACATCAGCTGCCGTGGCGGAACGTCCAGACTAGTTGCGTGACAATAATATGGTCAACAGATTCTGTGTAGTTTGTGAAAAATATTATATTGCAACCCATTCTTGTGGATCCTGTGGCAACGATGTCCATGCAGTGTGGGAATAGCCATTGAATGCAGACGAAGGGTACGGGGGAACATTACTTGCAGATTATGTCACAATAAGCAAGAAATCATGGACAACAGCAGCATCTCATACTAGCTTGCAAACTCAAGGTGCTAAGATGCTAACAAAATCTGATACACATTTTAAACAAGCTGAAGTGAGAGATAATGTTTGCATCGATATATATCAGATGTTAACAGAGGTCGCGATGATCCTCGAAGAGTCATTGCAGTTGTCTTGAGCGCCGAGGGCGCTTTCTACAAGCTAGGAACTGAACATAATGTTCGAAAACAACTGTATGCTCGTCCGTTGGCACTGAACAAAAATCACTACGAATCATCGCATCTTCATAAGCTCTGACCGGCGGCCAAGGTTAAAATCGCTGCAATGCACAACCAAATGCACAACAAATCGCTGCAAGTGTAAAAATAACAAGCAACTATGTAATTCTAAATGCTATAAAAGTTCATCTTTTTGTAACTATAATACAATAAAATAATTTGAATAATTCTGTCATTTACTTTAATTAATGATCAATAAAGACTAAATTTCATGATCCTTAGGGTATTAAAAAACCCAAAATCTGCTCATGATCTTCTAATTTGAACTTTGGTCGGTCGTCCCTAGCCAGATAATCTTCTCATTCGGAATTTGGCCGGTCGACCATGGCCAGTCCGCCCTGGCCGGCCAAAGGCCGAAATCAAGTAAAGTTTCGGAGTCGATATTGGCCAATGCGTTCTTTGGCCGACTTCGGGCTTTGACCGTAACATTTACACACCCAGTTTCATTTAGGCTTATATAATACTGTATCTATATATCTTTATATATATATATATATATATATATATATATATATATATATATATATATATATATATATATATGAATTGCTGCGCATCTATATCCCCCCCCACCTTCCCAACGATATCTATCTATATATATAATTCTCTTCTGGGATCAGTTAGAAAACAAGCTGCAAGCGCGCCTTTGCAGTCCCCTCTCTTCCTCTCTATCACTATCACTACCACCCCCACCCCACCCCCACATGATCTGGTGAGCGGTGTTCACTCTGTTTATATTTTACAATCATAGAGACGGGTTTGGTGACGGCTATTAGGGGCAGATAATTGAGTTTGAAACGATTTTAAACTTAGAGGAGGTAACTAATAGGAGGCTGCTTTCACGTGGGGGGGGGGGGGGTAGTGTTTTTAAGCAAATATTTTCAATGGCAGCATTGGTACTGTCGAATTCACAAATTATAAATTACTGAAAAGTAGAAAAAAAAACAACTAAATAGCGGCGTATGATACGCAGCGGGTCGGCTCGTTAATTTTATTAAGCCTGCTTAACACCTCTACTTTTTTGCTATTTAATAAACCTACTATCTACTCACACAATTGTTTTTTTAGTAAAAAGTTCTATAGGGAAACATATTAGTTGAACAATATCAAATGCTGCAACATGGCGACTTTCAATCGACTTTTTGGCACGTTAGGGCGGTCGGTACGTATTTATTCGGTAGATGAGAAACAAAACATTAGTATGTATTTAAAAGATTAATCTGTACCAGAATTGTCATCATTCCTGCATACATTTTTTTTTACGATTTAGATCTAGATCTAGACTGGCCTTAACGCGAAATGCCGAAGCGGTAACTTTCGAGAAGACGACGATTTAACTTACAATCGTCGTACATTAAATTTGTAAGACATTTCATTAGCAGACCAGTCATTAGCCTTAGCTGATTAGCAGTAGCATTTGATTATTATAATTAGATTAGAATGATGAATGATAGATAGATCTAGATCGCGGGTAATTAGCGAGACACAATTTGCCAGACATTGTTTTTAGAAGTACTGCGCACGGTCAAAACACCACTGCGGCCACCCTCCTAGTATTTTTTGCTTCATATAATAATTGTTTGGATGTTTTATACGCTACGTATATCTAAATACATTTCTAAATACATCCAGGTCAGATTCTTTTGTTTTCTCCTTCTTGAAGACGTGTTTAAATTTTTAAAAGTTTCGATGTATGCAGTCGTAGGCGATTCACGGGTAAACGGAAAAAAAGTCACAGGAAAAAAAAACACAGAAAAAAGTCACAGTTTTTGCTAGGAAAAAAAGTCACAGAAAAAAAGTCACAGTGGAAAAATTTTATCGGAAAAAAAGTCACAGAAATAAAGTCACAGAAAAAAAGTCACAAAATCTTTTTAGAAATATTTTTATTAATTTGTTAAGAATTGTAAAATGTTGTATGTTCATTGTTGTGGGTTGTATTTTTTGATAGCGTAAATTATTTATAGACTTAAAAGCATCATGATTTATAACAATTGTAAGTAAAAATACTCTAAGATAATTAACACACCAATCTCAACTTTTGTTACGTATTTAGTTAAATACGCGGTAGAAAAGTTAATTATAAAAGAAATTTAGGCACATTTTGCGTAGGCTATTCTCTGGTCGGCCTCTCCTCAGTAGGTTTTGTCCGAACATATTTTGTGTTGACTTATGCGTCAATGACAGCCTATGAACCTTGTCGGCTTTCTGTTTTGATCCTAAGTTTTGTTATGTAATGAGCGTGATAAATGTGGGCAGTAAAGGTGGTTGAACTAAACATAACTATTGTTGCCATGAGTTGAGGGCAGCAAGTCATATGAACTTACCATTTCACGGTAATTTAATATTGGTATTTTAAAAAAAAAACACGATGAAAAACGTGGACTTAGGAGCATTCTTTTAAATGCTACTAATCTTAAATTTAAAAAAATTACAATCTACATACTTCATAATAAATATTTTTAGACGAATTATAAAAATTCATATGCGTATACAGCCTACACACATTACATTACATTTAATTTATCCTAAGTTAATTTACACTCTCTAAATATTTAATACATAAAAGTATTAACAAATATCATGCAAATATATATTTGTGACTTTTTTTCCTGTGACTTTTTTCCTGTGACTTTTTTCCTGTGACTTTTTTTCTGTGTTTTTTTTCCTGTGACTTTTTTTCCTGCAATCGATTCACGTCCCCCGTATGTAAAGCACTAGGTCCCGGATGAGATGAAAAAAACCAACCAAAGCTTTTATAACTAGGTTAACTATAAATATATATATATTCTATATATATATAAAATTACTGTTTAAAATGTTTACCACGAGCAAAATGGTGTGGCTTTCACATTATAAAAACAAACCATAGGTGGCAGGGCTATAGGCCTATATGCCAGAAAAAGATTTTAATATTTGGTTTTGGAGACTGGAAACTAAATTCAGGGTTAAGGGTTAATTAATAATACAATCAACAACATGTGTAAAATATTCATTTCGATTATTAAAATTACAAAGGATTTTAACGTATAAAATACTGTCAATATGCAAGCAGAGGCAGGTGGCCGCATTAAAAAAAAGGGGGGGGAATGTAGCAAGTAGAATATCTCAAATTCTATGCATAGGAATACAAAATTACGTATACATGTTGGAGTAGAATGGCAGCGGAGTAACACAGTACTTTCGGTTTGTTTCTATGTGTAACGCTTACAAAATAGCGCCTAATGAAAATTGTGCGTTCGTTTTTCCGCTATGTGTGATCGCTTTGCTCACTTTACTCTAGGCTGGTCTTGAAAATGCGAAATAGTGAGGCAATAACTTACGAGAAGAAAATGCGACACATTAGAATGAATGATAGATAGATCTAGATTCTAAATCTACCTGCGAAATCTCGGGTAAATAGTGAGACACAATTTGCCAGACATTGTTTTTAGATTTTCGTAAGATTTTAAAAAATTTTAAAACAGAAATCAATAGCATAAACATTAACATTGTTCAACATACGATCGTCCATTCACGTTTTTCGGTCATCCGGAGAATAATTCTGTCAATATGTTAATTTCCCATCAAAGCTAGGTTACTCAAGGTTGTCCTATGAACTTAGATTCTATACCAAACACTTTTAAACAAGTAGTCAAATAAAATGTGATCTAGAGGCCTATTGAATTGAATTTTTCTAATTTAAAATTTGTAAATACTTACCAGTTTTCATCATCGGGTCGAGTCATCATCCAGCGCACTTACAAAACAGATTACACATCTAGCCCACATAGAGATGCTTTGCCCCACAATCACAACTTTTTGGGACAACATGAAATTAACATTACTCAGGTTTGTTTTCAACTTTTATTTTTAATTTTAGCAGACTTTCTACTAACAGTAGCTATTTTCCAAAGATAAAAGCTCTCCCTATCTTCTTTCATTCAAATCCTCAAAATTAGTATTAAAGCTATTAAAAAGAATTATATCCATTCTAGAATTAGGACTAGTAGAGTATGATTATAAACACCAGTTTATAAAGAATTATTTTATTGCTTGCAATTTAAATAGAACAGCTCTAAATTAAAATAAGCCCCTTGTTATCTGCTGATATTAATTTTAAACATTTAGTTGAAATATTTTTCTTACTCTTTAAAATTTTATTAAAGTTCTAATTTGATCCACATGTAATTTGTGTTGAAATTTATATCCACAGATCAGACAAATGTCTAACAAAAACTTTTTTCAAACTGTTATTGACAATGTTAAACAAGAAATGAAAAAAAGTAAAGAAATGAAGGTATGAACTTTGTGCCAAACTAAATGATCAGGTTAATTTTTCTCGGCTTTACACTGTTAGTCATAAATGGAAACAGTGTAAACATATCAGCTGACGGAGGGGGGGGGGGGGGAAGGGGTTACACTAAATAACATCTACAGGAAAAACAATTGTTGCTGTAGCTATTTAACTAGTTCTTTTGTCTGGAATGAGTGGTGTCTATAGGAACACTTGTGTGAGATTATTGACTCTCTGCACACAGCATTGATTGTATGGTCCAGGGCTGCCTATGATTTTGACACCCAGGTTGAGGAATTATGAATAAGACGTATAGGTTACACTTTTGTCTTTAGTAAAGATCAAAATCGTTAGCGTCATAAATTTGTTCTTCTTGTGATTACTAAATGTACCTGGTCTGAATTTTATATTTAGTTAGATAACATTTCAGTTGTTGTACCTGAAGCTTCTTACATAACAATCCCCTTTCCCCATCCCTTCCCGCCAATGTCACGGCAGGCAGTAATTGTTGGCTCATTGTTGTGATCTTTATTGACCCAGCGAAAGGTCTGTGGTACCTCCTGAGCTGGTGACGTTCGTAAAGTAAAAGAAATGGTCTGCGGTCTAAATCGTTTCATTGTAAGTCTGGTCGCGCATGGAAACTATTTTGTTTAAAATTAAAACCTTCATCTAGATCTACTATTTTTTTTTCAAGAAAAATAGTCTGAGGTTTACGCAGGAAAACAATAAACTAGCATAGGTGCGGAATTACGGGTATATAGCAAAACAATTTATCAAGGCATTTGTTCTGTTTGAGATGTGCGAGAAGACAAGTTTTTACTTAACAACTAGTTCTAGACCTACATAGATGAATCATGGGTTATATTTAAAAAATAATCTTTCCTTCTATATAATCTTAGATAAAATGGAGATTTAAAAAAAATGTTCAAGAAATATGCTAATTCTAAACATCGTCACCCGTGTGATCGGCTGCTAGTGGGATAATAATGATAATGGTTTAGATATTGGTAATGTAGACCTATATCATAGGTCATACTAGACATAGCAAAACAATTCCTATTTGAGATTTTCCACTGTCTCCTTACATTCAGAATTTCGCGGCTTTTTAAAAAAAGTTATTAGTCCATTTCTTAAAAATAAAAAGTAGTACAAGTTATGTATCGTTGCCGATTGTCTACATTACGCTGATAAGTTTTACGATAATATAAAATTGGTCTTATTTACATCATAATTAAAAATGAGTAGTACTACTGAAAGTTACGGACAGTATCCAATTATTACGGGAAATCTATGCTCTTGTCACAGCAAAACATTTTTTGGGGTAGGCAGCCCTGGCTGTAGCCTGAGCTCTGTATGGGCTGACATGTACACTTGATGCTTACAAAATGTTGATGAATGAGTACTTGATACAATTCCAGGAAAGTATAGAAAAATTTAAGGCAGAAACACAAAAGTTAGAGGAGTCTGAAGCTCTGAAACAAGCGAGGAAAAAGTTTGTAAGTTTTGATTTACTTGTTTATTTAGTTTAACATTTTTTTGGTATATTAAATTTACATTTATGCTATTAGGATTAAAACTGAATTCTATACATGAAACTAATAGAACTATTTTTAAGACTAATAAATATTTTTAAAAAAATCAATTTTAAAATAATCTACTATTGTGTTCATCAAAATGCTTTAAAAACTCCTTTAGGAAACTATAGAAGAAGAGACTTTAAAAAGCTCAACAGCAATACGTAAAACTTTGGGCGAGTTGAAGGAGAAAGTGTCAGAGGTATGAAGTATACACAGGGAAGCACAGTATTTTATCGTTTTAAAAGAATCAAATGTAGTTTTAGTCGAATATGAATTAGTATGAGATGATTTCATAAGTAAAGAAGATTTAAAAAAAAGAATTTCTTTCTTGATTTGGTTTTTAAAGTAAAAGATCTCTTCTAGATCAATAGCATATAATTATTAGAATATAACCCTAAATGAAAGAATCCTAAACGTGAAAGTGTTATTCTGTTGAAATAATTCTTCTACCTTGCATTCATATGTTGTTTGGTGGTTTGCAGACTTGGACATTTTCTTAACAGAGTTCTGTAAGTAAGATCTCATTAGACGACATTGTAGTATTTTTGTTTACAGGTTTTGTTCAATTTCAGACAGTAGAAGAAGCTCAAAAAAAGGAATTTGTTAAAAAAGGAATTGAAACTGCATCTAAAGCTGCAGAAAGCATACAGAAATCTGGCCAAGCTATTGGCCAGAGTGAAGCCTTCAAACAGATTAGCCAGGTATTAAACCTATTTCCACTTCCTTATTATAATTTTACTGACAGATCCACAGGTGCTACTTATTCCAATTTTTATTAGAACCCGAATTTTCCCCTCAGAATTAAGCAATTACTCATATTTTTCTTTAAATTGCAAGACTGGATTACAAATTAATACATCTCATTTTTTGTTTATGAACAGTATCTAGTATAGACCTTGTATTAATACACTTCAGTACATTATTTCATTAATCTCAATAACCAGCTTCACTGAAAACATCCTGCTACCTCACTTATTTTTATGTTGATCTGAGCTAAATGACACCATAAAAAACAAACTAATTCACTTATTCTTATGTTAACTAGCCTTTACATATTTTCGTTCATCATTTAAAAATTGAAAACTGATTTTTTAAAATTTTTTTTCTTTTTTCAATTTATACATCTTTGATAGAGAAATTGTTTTTATGCCACTTTTTGGCAAAGCAACAACCAAAGAAAACTGTATAGGGTCAATCTGCACTTGATTTTATCTTTCAAATGAATTGATTGTACATTAAAGCACATGTTAAAGAAATAAAAATACTATATTTTGACAAATAATGACAAAATTTTATACATAAATATATACATTATTATAATTTTTGTTTTGAAAACAAAAAAAAAGATCCCAAAACAAACTTTTTCACCAGTTTGGGCCACCTATTGTATTATATATCAGCATATTTAAAATATGTGTAGCGTTTTAAAGAAATAACAGTAATAAAACGACAGCTAATATAAAAATAAAAATATTTGCCTTAAAAGATATTTGTATAACTTACAATATATTGATCTAAGCGTTAAACACGCTTGTAATTCTTAATACTTCAAGACACTACTTTAGGTTACCTACATAATTGATAAACTTAGCCAATTGTAAATGATATTATTTTTAAAATAAATTTTTATGCGTTTTTTTTTTCTATAAACATTTTCTAGGGTGTTAAAACTGCTAAACAAGAATTTGATGAAATTACTTTATCAAGAGCTAGACATTATAAAGCACCAGGTAGGACATTTTTCCCTGTTACTGTTACAATTAATATTGAAAAGTGGGTATTAAAAAAACTCAACTATTTAGAGGCTGATCACTTCTAATGCAGTGATTTTGTTCAAACTTTCAAGATACTTTTGTCTTCAATGATAACTATAGAAAATGTATTCTTTTATTAATAGTTTTACAAATTTAATTAAATGTGACTAAAAATGGGCAGATCTGGTTTTACAGCAAATTTTTTTAGTTGTAGCCTCAATGGTGTCAAGTTTAATTAGAATATACTACTAACTAGTAGAAAATAAAAAAAAAATTAAAACCTTTTTAATAATGGTTTTGGTCACTAAAATAAATAAGAGATCTCAAGAGCGACCTATGCATTTATTAAAAAAAAGCACATTTTATTTTACATTTATCGGAGCTAATGTATTCTATGTGGGTATTCAAAAACTTACGGAAAGGGTACTTAACATAAATAATTTTCTTAAAGACTGAAATGGCATGCAATAGAAATGGTTAGAAAAATGTGTAGTTGTCTTAGTGGTGTGTAGCTTAAATGAATGTATACCTTGTCAACACAGATGTATTATTAAAAAGATCAGAGCTGTCAATGAAACCAAGAGATGACAAGGAAGTTCAGGCAGATGAGTAAGTTGAAGCAATGTTTTTTGGTTTCAAGTTTTAAAATTTAATTAAATGGTATGCCATCTACATCATTGGGAAACCATCTAATCCAGCAGTGGAAAATAATTTTGGTGGTCTACCATGAGCAGCACTTGACTATATAAAAGTAAAATTTTTTGGTACTGTTTTTGTTGTGTAAAACAGACTCCAAATTGACTTTACTGCATGCCATAAGTGCTATGTTTATAAAAGTTATACAAGCTTCTTTAGGAATTTAGATTCCTAAATCTTATCAAGTTAAACCTTTTTTTCAGCTACTCAACTGGTATGGTTTTACACAAAGATTCTAAATTTTATCAGAGTTGGCAAAATTTTAAAGACAATAACCAGTACATCAACAGTAAGTATTCACTTGGTTTAAAATATTTCATTTAAGAACTTGAAACTAATCATGTGAAGCTCTTATATAATATTCATGATTGATTACTGAAGTCCTTCTTACCTCATGCACTCAAAACTGCCTGTTTTCTTTTGTCAAATTGTACCTAACCAGTGTGAAATTGTGTATTTAGTTACATGGGCTGTAAATTGTTGTATTTGGTATTGTTTGTTTAATTTATAATTTAAAAAGGTACTTTTTTCAGTTTAGAATTACATGATATAACTTATTCTGTTTAGAATTTTTCAACTTAAAACCTAAATTATTATTCTTTTAGAATTATTTGATTTAAAGGCTAAATATGATGAGAGTGATCATGTTGTAGCCAGAGCATCAAGATTCTTTACAGATAAAGTTGGACAAATATTCGGTAAGTTAGTTCAACATTGACACTTTAAAGTTGTTTGTTGCCTCACAACAATGGCAACTGACATTTGTATGTGTTATGAAATGTGTTAAAGAGGACACAATTTTTTCATAATGACTGTTCTGGAAATGTCAACAGCAGAACTGTTTTTAAAAGTGATACTTTACTTTTTAAAATAATTTTGCTTTGTACTGAATTTAAACTTCAATATTTATTTTTTAGGAGGAGTATTCACAAAAACAGAAATGTCAGAAGTTTTAACTGAAATATGCAAAATAGATCCCAATTTTAATAAGGAACAATTTATAAGGCTGTGTGAAAGAGAAATTATACCTAACATTCTTGAAGTAAGTTATGTTAAACTTGCATTTAGATAGTTGTTCATGATTGTCAGCTAAGAATTACTGGTACTGTTTAAATAGATATGATGCTAGAGATTCTATGTACAGATACCAGTTTTATTTCTTTTAGGCAATGGTAAGGGGAGAATTGGAAATTCTGAAGGATTGGTGTTACGAAGCTGTAAGTCACCTATTTGTTTTCTATTTTATTTGGGGTCTCCATTACTTAGTTACATACAGCTGTTTCTCTGATTTCTAACCCACCTTCCTTGCTCATACAATTTTAGTAATTTATCTAGTTTGAGATCAACTTAATTATACATGTTCTTTAAATAACTTATATAATACATTTTCAAAATTTAAAAAACATTTTAATTTTTAGATTCTTAACCATTATGTTCAAATAAAATTAACCCGCAATTTTTGGCTATATTTGTGCTCTTTAAAACCGTAAATCACTTTAATAGTAAGTAGAATTATGCTTTGAAATATTAAGATTCCTTTACTTTATAGATTACTGGAAGGTAATTTTTCTTTATACTTTATTAGCCATACAACACACTGGCACATCCTATTGACCAAGCTAAAAAGGCTGGATATAGATTTGACTCAAAAGTTTTGGATATCAGTCAGGCTGATGTAAGTTTTTATAAAATTGTTTAGGAAGTAACTATGATTTAATTCTACACAGAATAGGTTGGTAGGTTAAATAGTTTTTACTTCATGGGATATTAGACATTGTAACTTGTTTGTATTAAAATAAAACTAAGCTTACCTCACAAGATATAAAAATCAAGCAGAACTCAAAATTCACTTTTAAGCCTTCGGAGTCTAATAGGCCTCAATCGCTAGAGATTTATCTTTTATGGTTGTCCTATGTGTTCACATCTGCTCGAACTTTTTATAATATATGTATTTACGCTTAGTAACAAAAGTCTTACAGGTAATGGGATTTTGAAAAAACAGGCGGAAGTAGGAAATTATAAGTTTATGTTGTTCTATCACTAGTGATTCATTTTCTACAAATTGTTAAAAGTAGTTAAGAATTTTTGTTTAAATTACAGGCAATATAATTAATGCAATTAAAAATTAAGATGCCTTTGCTGTTGAATTGGACTTTGTTTATAATGTAACTAATAGTAATACAGTAATGAGTAATATTGAAAAAGAAAGTAGTTCCAGTGACTGTTGAATTTTTTTTAGTATTTAAAATACATTTTTTTATTGAAATAAAATTAGAAGTTGCATTTTGTTACAATTTTATAAGGATAAGGTCATTAAAAAAAAATTGTTTACTAATAAGTAACTTAGTTAGTATTGTAATACACTTAGGATTGCAGTTAAGAACGCAACAGTTTTAGAGAATAATATTTCCAATAAATTTAAGAAGGTAGGTTTATTTATCAGAGCTACAGTAGTAACAAACATACATCTTTCAGGTTATTGCTGGGAAAATAATGGAGCAAGGTCCTGTATTAGTTATTAACTTCAATGCTCAGCAAATCATGGTTGTTAGGGATGCCAAAGATAAAGTTGTAGAAGGTGATCCTGTGAGTATGATTTCATTTCTTTACATTCCATTTTTTTTAACTTCAGACAACAGTTACCAAATGGTAGCTTGGTTTGAGAAACTTGATAAAAGTGGGTGTGCAGAAAACTTTTAGAAAGTTACATGAGCCTGAACTTTTTCATTCAAAACATGGTAACTTTGCCTGTAATTTCAGTTAAAGGCTTTTACTTAGCACAAACTCATGGTCAAATCTTGGATAATTTAAAATGATTTATTACCAATGTTATGATCAGCAAGTTTGTTGTTGAAACAGCATGAGGCTGAGCAAAAGCAGGGAACCAGATTTCTCAACAAAATTTTTATATTTGGGTTTCACAAAAAACAGCCCAGCACCAAGTCACACTGAGAGTACTTGCTTTTGCAGCTGTTGTGGGTCACACATGATATGAAGAAATATTACAATACTTTCACAACAAAAATGTGCACCTGCTCATAATTCTGCTGATCATGACATGACCCTCCATACAAGGTGAGGTGTTTCCTGAACCCACATCAGAAGTGTGTGACAGATCTTTTTGCTGGATAGAAGGAGTTGTCAAACATTGCATCCCTCATTCTGTATTGAAGTACAATTCCAACTTTTTGGGGGAAGACCTGTCTGATCAGAAAAAAGTGTTGATGGTACTTGTAGCTAAAGTTAACAGTTTGATCCTGCAGAGTCTATTCATTCAGGTTGACGGTTGAGTTTGTTAACTGGAGCCAATGAAACAACTCAGCAGCCAAACACACCAAGTGTGTCTGACAGAGCTACTTGATACAGCAGCCTAATATTTATAGAAAATAAATTATTTTCTCCTTTTTAGTGCAGAATTATATAAAAGCTAGTTATTAAAGTTTTTATTGCATTTTTTCAATACAATTTTTTTTAATGCAGTGGAGTTGCATGACTAAAAACTATTGTGCACCAAAATGAACATGAAAAATGAGAGTATAATAGCACTTTATGTTGGAAATTTTAATTAATTCATAAAAAACTAATTAGGCATCCAATTGAGTCAAATTTGATGTCAGATTGCATTGTCATCCGGTCAAGACCCAGGTGCCAAGTTTGTAATGAATCTGTCAGAAGTGATTAAATTTTCACTCAGCAGTTTCAATCCATGACAGATGACAAAAGCACGACAGACAGAGGGAGCAAGTTAAATAGCTTGTAAATACCTCTTGCTGCAAAAAAGTCATGAAATAGAGTCATTGTGAAGTTGTATTTTTTTAAAGAAAGATTGGAAACTTTAAGTCTATTATAATTATATTTTTAATATGTCCCAAAATGCTAAAAATAAGTATATAACATATACAATTTTTTAAAATAACAAGCATATAAATGCACTATAAATAATAATAAATCTAGATTCTATGTTGAATGAATTCTTGATCAACCAATACTTTTACAACTTAACTTACGGTTTTTATTTTTAATCCATTGAGAAGCTTGTTAGTTTCTTTTATATTATGTAAAGAGACGAATGCCAGTATAATTTGTGAAATTTAAATTTTTTTAAACTTATGTGGATATATTTACGTATAGATTAAATATATGTACATATTATAGGCCCTGTAATTATAAATACTTGCCTATGTATATGTGTATATTTCTGTATAGGTGTATATATTAACATTTCTTTTTATACACACTTTCATATAAATAAGCAAAATGAATATTTTTGAAACATTGGATATTCAACAGGACAAAATTTTGCGCATCATGTATGTTTGGGCTTTGTGTCGAGATCAGGAAGAGCTGAATCCAAGAGCAGCATGGAAGCTTATGGATATATCTGCCAGTTCATCAGAACAGTGGTTATAGTTTTGTAAATACATTGTATATAAATGTGATCATTGTAAAAATGGGAGCCTCTTGAAATGTCCATCAAAAAGATTGTCATTTAGAATTAAAATATTTATTAGTGACTGCAAAAGGTCATACACATTTTTAATTTGTCTGTTGCGATCATTATCATGGAATGGAGTATGCAATAAGATTAAAAGACTAGTTTTTTACATTTAATCATCTTGTTTATTTTATAGTTTTGAAGTTTGAAAGTCTTGGCTTTTGCAGTTGATCTCTGCCTCCTCATACTGAGTCAACAACATAAACAGATCAAAACAAATGTCTCAGTTAAACTTAGCATGTCAAAACAAAAATAATAGCCAGAAACAAGCTCAAGCAGCAACTCAAATATTAACATCAATAAAACTAATATAATAACCAGCAACTTGAGAAACTGATGGACAAATAAAAAGATGTGAGAATAAAGAAGAAATCACTCTTTGGCTAATTTTGGAAGTGTTTCAAATGATGCGCAAGCTGGAGAAGCCAGGTGTTATTCAACTGCTCTGTCTTAATGACTTAATGTTAAACTGGAATCAGCATGCTTAAACCCAGCTGTTATTCACCTGTTATGTCAAGAACAACTCAGCTCATATGTTCAATCTTTTTTGTTAAATAGCTCTGCAACATGTGAAAAGGTATTAAGATACATCTTGACATAAGGAGGCCAGTCAAAATTTCCAAGCTGTGAGTTAAAAGGTAATTGAGTTAGTTGTTGAAGTGTCATTTGTGCCCAATGTTTTTCAAGGGCTAAAGAAATAGGAAGAACTTGATAATTTAAAACACCATACCATATTTCCAAAGCTAAAGAATTCCACACCTAAAATCTGCCAATTACATCTACAAAAATATTAAAAAGATACATTAAAATCCAACTCAATAAAAATCCAGACATAAAAAATTTAATACAACTTGATATTAATATTGTGGCAAAAAATGCAGTAAACTAATTGTTTTAATTTTTAAAAGTATATCTGTAAGTAGTAATGACCTTTGATATCTGTAAACACTTCTATTTATTGGTATTTAACTACCACTAACATTGTTAAAAAGTAACAATTCTGTTGCATTTCAAACATGAGAAAGTTAAGTAGGGCAACTAGAAACTAAAATAATGCAAAAACTACGGCAAATTGTTTAAAATGATTTTACTGAGTTTTCAAGACTTTGATCTGATTTAAACCATTATTAAATAAAATGTAGTTAAGAAGAAACTTTTCTACCATATTTCTTTCTTTTGACACTCATTTAAAATACTCTTAGTTGTTAGAAGGCTGACTTGAGAGAATTGGCAATATCCCTTAAGCGTTCACAAATCATTTCTTTTTGGTTATTTAATTCTTGTAAAAGGAATTGACTGTGAGCATTGAGGTCCTCAACAGCTTGGTAACCTTGCTGCTCATACATTTCACTGTCAGAAAACACCTGTAAATATTGCATGAAAACAAGTTTTGAATTTTGTCCAAGTTCATGCAGTAGTTCTGAATAACTGCTGCATTTAAAAGGAGTTTCATTTTCAGATTCCAAAGCAGCACTTGAGATCCTAGTACTGTTGAGGCTACTGTCTGTGTCATCTCCATACTTTTGTGTGTAGCAATCTGAATGGGCTGTGTTATGGGTTGGCTGATGAGTGGGCACCACAGATTTAGATAATGTCTGGTTTGGTTTATCTACTGCTCTTACATCTAGGCAAGATTTCTTTGGAGGCACCTCCTGAGTGTAGCTGGAATCACAAAAGAAAGGCTCTGCATACATGTCAGTATACACTGCTTCAACTCCACTTTGGGATTTTTCCTAAGAAGAGATTTTATGTAAAAAGATTTATTAATTTAACTTACCAAATGTATAAAGTATAATAATATTGATTTACATACAATTAAAAATGCTCAATTTGTAAATGTATTTCATTAAATTTCACACAAACATAAAAATTACTAATTAGTGATAAGAAATTACTTAATAGATACAATAGTATAGTCTGCAGCTATCCTATCCTTTTATTAAGTTATAGGCTAATGTTAAAGGGCACAGTCTCTAATAGTTCATAAAATATTTAAAAATCGTGTTATTAACTTATTAGATCTAGTTATTACAATAAATGTGATTATAAAAACTTTATTTTTAGGTTTTTGTAAGACTTTACAAAAATTGGGTGTATAAATAATTATTTGATGTTTTTAGTATTTTTGATAACAAATTTTACTAATTATGGTTTAATATAAATTTAGTTTATTCTTAAAACAATTTGCCAAAGTTTTGAGTAGAAATTGTTTATGGTTAAAGAATAGATCTTATTTCATTCTTTAAAAATATTTTAGAATTTCTTAAATTATTTATTATTTAGTTAAAGTAAAATTTGTATTAGATTAGATCGAGAACAGAGTTTCTTCTAAGCATCTGAAACAAAATGGAATTTATATTGAAAAATTAAACTTTTACCAATGTCCCCCCCCCCCCCCCTGGAAAAATTTAGTCCACCCAATAAATCAAGTGCTCTCCCCCCCCCCCCCGGGAGAATAAAAGCCTGGAAGAAACACTGATTGAGAATTTACTTAACTTAGTAATTAGTTTATACTTTCTTAGATTAGTAACTAGATTCTAGATCTATTACTATGTGAGTTACTAACTTGCGGACTTAGTAAGTTAAGAATGAACTAACTCATAACTAGATATAACTCATATTCATAAGTGACTAGTGTTAGTCTAGTCTAGTCACCTAGTGCAACCGTGTGTGAGGGGTGTGTATTACATTAGTACCAGAATAGTGCCACTAGTTACCAAGTAGTAGATCTAGTTAATTCTATTGAATATTGTATAGATCTAGAAATCTAGGTCTATATGTAATATGTATGTAAATGAGTAAATATCATTTTTCATTACTGATTTAATCAGCGAATCAGTGAATGTGATTACATGAATCATGATGAATGTAACGAATAATGAATACAAAATAGTCAAATTAGTTACAAAAATAGTTCAAAATACAATGACAAACTTTCATACTTGCTCCATTAACTTAAAAATTTTAAAATAAATTAACTAAGAGTAAGAGAGGAATCAACGATGACAATTGCCAAATTGGTGAATGTAGATCTAGACTATGGTGCTCTAGTTAAGGAGACCTAATATCTAGATAAGAACAATATTAGTAAATTTGTTATTGCTAGTCTAAATGTAGATTTCAGATTTAGATCTAACTTGTCTAGCTCTAGATCTAGACTCTATGATTTGATTATTAACTTCGTCTGCTAGACTTCGTTGAAGGAAAAAATCAAGGGAAACCACTGTGACATGAAAATAGCTAGTTTAACTAGATTATAGTTATCTCTCCTGTTAAATTTGTTACCGGAAGTTATGGTTGCTATTGGTTTTAATTGTTTTTTTTTGTTTTTAAAATTTAGAGGTATGTTTTGTTACTATTCTAGATCTAGATCTATTTACTAATGTTAGATCTACACGACATGAAATTATAAACTAAACGAACTAGAGTTATATTATAATTTTGAGACATATATCTGAATTAATTTGCCTTTGTAAAAATCTGGTCTAGATTCAATATCAAATATGCGACTAGCTAGGTCTATTAATTTACTAGATCTATTCTATGTTAATATTATGTAGATCTACGAAATCAATCAAAGCTATCAAGCTAAACCAAAACAACTGTTTACAACTGTACAGTGCACTGAACCTAGTTTTACTTAACTAGGATTAACTAATAAATAAAAAAAAAGTCTAGTTACAGTAGTTAGTAGACCTAGTAATATGACAGAAAGGTGAATAATGTATTAATTTTTAGTAAAAAAGGTAGTGAATAATGAATGCTAAGTCTAAGTCAATGCCCATTGCTCATTACTACTCATCAAAACGCTTTGATGTTCCATCAACCTCATTACTATAGACAATAAAAACACTGAACAGGTTAACAGCTACAAATGCCTAGGGTTGATTAGAGATCACAACCTCACCTGCCCCAATCATATTCATTTTCTAAAAATTTCCCTATTAAATATTAAAGACTAGATCTACTTTTCAACAAGCAAGGATAAAAAACTTTGTTGACTAGAAGCTTTTATTCAAGCTAGGTTGGATTATACTTCTGTAGTGTGGAGCGGCAGCTTTATAACAAAACAGCGTCCTCTACAGTGATTACAAAAAAGAGCCATAAAACTAGTTACTGGGTTGTCTAGTAGTCTGGATTCTTTTATTACAACTAATATACTTACATTAAATAAAAAAGTAATATATAGACTACTAAAGCAATTTTTTTATATACAATTTTTCACGAAACAGCCCCCTCTTACTTATCAGACCTATTTCAATTAACACAAAAATCATTGTCTTAGCTTACCCATCCCCATCCCATATACAACTTTTTTCCAAAAAAATAGCTTCGCCTACTCAGTTATAATTTGTGGAACAATCTCAATAATAAAATAAAACTATCTATATCTGAAATTATATTCAAAACTAAACTAAAACAACAATTATTTAATGACTTCCTTAACTGACTCATTGCAACATTTCTTATTCATCTATTATATTCTCATTCTTATTTTTCTATCTCATATTGTATTATAACTATGTAATATTATTTCCTCATTCCAAATATTTGAATGTTACTGCTATGTGTTTAGGGGTCGTCTATAAATGACGTCACACTCGTAGGGGGGTCCATAATTTTGTGACGGTGTGTGATGAGGGGGATGGGGGGGGGGGGGCGTCAGATGGTGTGACATCACACTTTTGCATTATATAAAAGCAATGTTAGAAAATGAGTTTTAGCTGTTACTTCGCGTTTTACAAAACGATTTTAATAAATTGTAAAAGGAATTGAGCAAAAGACACTATGTTGACATAGTTCTGACAAGATTTAGGAAAAATATCGATGTTTTAAGAAAAATTCAACAGCCATTTTGAGGGGGGGTTGTAGACTGAGGTGTGACATCATTTTAGGGAGGGGGGGGAGTCTGGCTTTTTGTGATGATGTGTGATGGAGGGGAGGGGGGGAGGTAAAAACTGGTTAAAAAAAACATGACATCATTTACTACTCCATTGCTTTTAATTACAAAGCTGTTATTATGCTGTTTTTTTTTTAAGTGGCCAATGTGAAAAAGGCCTCTGTGCCTATATTGATATATTTAGATATTGTGTTTGGTTTATTATTCAATTATCTATTATATTTGATGCAAATATATCCCAATATTATATACTAGCATTAATAAAGTCATATTAATGCGTCATCATTCTTTCACATTACTTGCTTTGGACGACTTTACATAGCTAAAATGATTATCATTATTTATTGTATATTGTATATAGCCAGTAAATAGTAATAAGTAATCAAATACTATTTTTACTAACTATATCTAAAAATAAATAAATAAATAAATAAATATATATATATATATATATATATATATATATATATATATATATATATATATATATATATATATATATATATATATATATATATAGGCATATATATACATATATATGTATGTATATATATATTGGTATTCTAGATATTAGATATAGTTACAATGATACTATAATTTCAATATTTAATATTGTATCCAACACATATGGGCATATGATGATATTGATAAGTAAACATGTTATTACTTATGTGTACTTGTTTTGTATCTGTGCTATGACTTATACTTTTCTGCAGGAGATCTTACATAAAAAGGATTAAGTAACATTTGGCACATTTGTCTTGAATGTGAAACTCACCATCCCAGAAATAAAACTTAAAACCAGTTGACAAAATCCTAGACAAAATGCCTGAGGAAAATCTGAAAGTTGCTGTCAGAGTACGGCCTTTTGTATCCTTTCACAGTTTGTCTCAAGTTGAAGATTACATTTTTTTTCTTCTTACGCCTGTGTGACATCATTGGGCAAATAGTTTTAGTAGTCCTGTGACATTGGGCAAATAGTTTTAGTAGTCATTTGACATTTGGCAAATAGTTTTAGTAGTCCTGTGACATTGGGCAAATAGTTTTAGTAGTCATTTGACATTGGGCAAATAGTTTTAGTAGTCCTGTGACATTGGGCAAATAGTTTTAGTAGTCATTTGACATTGGGCAAATAGTTTTAGTAGTCCTGTGACATTGGGCAAATAGTTTTAGTAGTCATTTGACATTGGGCAAATAGTTTTAGTAGTCATGTTACATTGGGCAAATAGTTTTAGTAGTCCTGTGACATTGGGCAAATAGTTTTAGTAGTCATGTGACATTGGGCAAATAGTTTTAGTAGTCCTGTGACATTGGGCAAATAGTTTTAGTAGTCCTGTGACATTGGGCAAATAGTTTTAGTAGTCATTTGACATTGGGCAAATAGTTTTAGTAGTCCTGTGACATTGGGCAAATAGTTTTAGTAGTCATTTGACATTTGGCAAATAGTTTTAGTAGTCCTGTGACATTGGACAAATAGTTTTAGTAGTCATTTGACATTGGGCAAATAGTTTTAATAGTCCTGTGACATTGGGCAAATAGTTTTAGTATGATAGGAAAGTTGAAAATAAAAAAGTAGAAGCCTTAACTTTATTAAGAATGAAAGGGAAATAAAAAGAAGTGCTCAATTGATAATCAACATGACGAACAACCAGACTACCATCAAAGATCCAGAAAACTCAAAAGCTGAGCCAAAGAAATTTGCTTTTGATTACTCGTACTGGTCCCATGATGGGTACATAGAAAATAAGGATGGGTATTTTTCTCCAAAGGATAATCGCTATGCAGATCAGGTTAGTTTTAATTTAGAGATAAAAATAGTGGATTAAAAATATTATTGTTTAAAACTACCTAATATAATTTTAAAATATGAAATTTCTTTTCATTGACAACACATTATTTATGATGTGTAAATAAATAAAGACACGTTGATAGTTGCTGGAGTCTATTGCTGGGGTGGCAAAATCCTGATGTTTGTGAAATATTTTGTTTTAGAAAAAGGTATTTGAAGACCTTGGTAAAGGTGTTATAGACAATGCTTGGAATGGTTACAACTGCTCCTTGTTTGCCTATGGTCAAACTGGCAGTGGCAAGTCCTACAGCATCGTGGGCTTTGGAAACAACAAGGGGATTGTGCCTTTGGCCTGTGAGGAGCTTTTTCGTGGCATTGAGGAGAAACGGAAAGGCTTGGACAAAGATGCTGAGTTTCAGGTATTTGATTCACTCACACTGGACTACATTTATGATTCACTCAAACTGGACTACATTTATGATTCATTCACAAAATGCTACATTTATGATTCATTCACAAAATGCTACATTTATGATTCATTCACAAAATGCTACATTTATGATTCATTCACATAATATTAGATCTAAGATTCCCTCATATCAGGCTTCATGTGAAAAGTTGTGAAAAAAACTTGGTCAGCAGTCATTAGAGTGTAAAACATGCTTTGACCTGCACTTATGTACAGAGATGAATCTTTGTTGTGTTTTAGGTGAGTCTAACTATGCTGGAGATTTATAATGAGCAGATTCGGGATCTTCTCTCAACAAAAGCACCTGTCAAAGGAGGTCTAAAATTAAGGCAACATGCTTCAAAAGGTTTTTATGGTATGTATGAAATTATGCAACCATAAATGTGGGGTTAATAATTATTTCTTGCTTCATAAGAGATACCATTCAATACTTTTTGTAAGCTAGTTCAAAACTAGAATATTTGTAAAGAGAGATGTAATGTCATAGCTTTTTGTATGTAGTATGTAGGTTAAAGGGAAGGTTAAGGGTGTAGCACAGCTTGTACTCTACATAGAACTGTTCTAAGAGTTTTGGTTAGCTGTATAGTTGTGCTATGTATGTTGATTTATTTGTAGTGGAGAATTTGACCATTGCTCCTGTCAGCAGCTATACCCAGATAGAAAGCAAAATAAATGACGGTACCAGAAACAGAACAATAGCTTCAACAAATATGAATGTAACAAGCAGGTAGGTTTCTCCAGCAGTTTAAAATAACATTTGCAACATAAAACAGTTTGAGCAAAAGGAATTAGCATATAGTTTTTCTGCACTAACTCTATAACAATGAGCTCTAGCATGCAAAAACTACAGATAACCCTTTCAAAGGAAAATATACACTGTGGTAAAAGCTTTCAATTTTTGGTAAGCTTTAATCTAACCTGTAAATGGTTTGTTTTAAAGAAAATAGCTTGAGCTGACTAAAGCACTGTGTTGATGTAGCTGATAAAAGTGTGGTTTTATTTTCAGCCGCGCCCACACCATAGTGGCTATCACCTTTGTGCAGAAACAAAAAAATGATGCTGGTCAGAACATGACCAAGACATCAGTCATCAATCTGGTGGACTTAGCTGGCAGGTCAGGTTTTTTCTTTAACACTTTTTAAAGTTGGTTGAAAAAACTGCTCATCTTTTGTGGAAAGATTTTTTAAAAGAATTTACAAAGATTAGAAAAGCCTCTGACCTAATGTGATCAACTGTTTAGTGAGAGAGCAGAAAGTACTGGTGCCACAGGGGACAGGCTCAAGGAAGGATCCGCCATCAACCTCTCCCTCAGCACTCTAGGCAACTGTATCAAAGCTCTAGCTGATCAATCTGCTGGCAAGAAGAAAATCATGGGTCAGTCACAAGCTGAGAATCATTTCTATCATATTAACACTATGCCAATGCTTCATTTCTATCATATTAACACTATGCCAATGCTTCATTTCTGTCATATCAACACTATGCCAATGAATCATTTATATCATATCAATACTATGCCAATGAATCATTTATATCATATCAACACTATGCCAATGCTTCATTTTATCATATCAACACTATAGCAACACTATGCCAATGAATCATTTATATCATATCAAAGCTATGCTTCACCATGTTCAATCCTTATTCACTGTTGATAAAGCAAGTCATTCTATCATGGTTTACAGTAGTTTAATTCCATACAGATATCATGTGTTGGTAATTTATTGGTAATCTTAGTTCCATACACACAGCATATTTTGTTAATTTATTGGTAATTTTAGTTCCATACACCCAGCATATTTTGGTAATTTATTGGTAATCTTAGTTCCATACACACAGCATATTTTGTTAATTTATTGGTAATTTTAGTTCCATACACCCAGCATATTTTGGTAATTTATTGGTAATTTTAGTTCCATACAGGGACTCAGTGTTGACCAAACTTCTACAAAATGCACTGGGAGGAAACAGCAAAACTATAATGGTATGTTCCAACTATTTAAACAGTAAAACTATAATGGTATGTTCCAAGTATTTTAACAGTAAAACTATAATGGTATGTTTGAACTATTTAAACAGTAAAACTATAATGGTATGTTTCATTTAAACAGTAAAACTATAATGGTATGTTCCAACTATTTAAACAGTAAAACTATAATGCAGATGCTACATTCCAAATATCTAAATAGATAGACTATAAAGCTATGTTCCTTATGTTTTTTTTCTGGAATATTAAAAGATTATTTCCACCAGATTGTGGCCATTAGTCCAGCTAATATTAAAAGATTATTTCCACCAGATTTTGGCCCTTAGTCCAGCTAATATTAAAAGATTATTTCCAAAAGATTTTGGCCATTAGTCCAGCTAATATTAAAAGATTATTTCCAAAAGATTTTGGCCATTAGTCCAGCTAATATTAAAAGATTATTTCCACCAGATTGTGGCCCTTAGTCCAGCTAATATTAAAAAATTATTTCCACCAGATTTTGGCCCTTAGTCCAGCTAATATTAAAAGATTATTTCCAAAAGATTTTGGCCATTAGTCCAGCTAATATTAAAAGATTATTTCCACCAGATTGTGGCCCTTAGTCCAGCTAATATTAAAAGATTATTTCCAAAAGATTTTGGCCATTAGTCCAGCTAATATTAAAAAATTATTTCCACCAGATTGTGGCCCTTAGTCCAGCTAATATTAAAAGATTATTTCCACCAGATTGTGGCCCTTAGTCCAGCTAATATTAAAAGATTATTTCCACCAGATTGCGGCCCTTAGTCCAGCTAATATTAAAAGATTATTTCCAAAAGATTTTGGCCATTAGTCCAGCTAATATTAAAAGATTATTTCCAAAAGATTTTGGCCATTAGTCCAGCTAATATTAAAAGATTATTTCCACCAGATTGTGGCCCTTAGTCCAGCTAATATTAAAAGATTATTTCCACCAGATTGCGGCCCTTAGTCCAGCTAATATTAAAAGATTATTTCCAAAAGATTTTGGCCCTTAGTCCAGCTAATATTAAAAGATTATTTCCACCAGATTGTGGCCCTTAGTCCAGCTAATATTAAAAGATTATTTCCAAAAGATTTTGGCCATTAGTCCAGCTAATATTAAAAGATTATTTCCAAAAGATTTTGGCCATTAGTCCAGCTAATATTAAAAGATTATTTCCAAAAGATTTTGGCCATTAGTCCAGCTAATATTAAAAGATTATTTCCACCAGATTGTGGCCCTTAGTCCAGCTAATATTAAAAGATTATTTCCACCAGATTGTGGCCATTAGTCCAGCTAATATTAAAAGATTATTTCCACCAGATTGTGGCCCTTAGTCCAGCTAATATTAAAAGATTATTTCCACCAGATTGTGGCCCTTAGTCCAGCTAATATTAAAAGATTATTTCCACCAGATTGTGGCCATTAGTCCAGCTAATATTAAAAGATTATTTCCACCAGATTGTGGCCATTAGTCCAGCTAATATTAAAAGATTATTTCCACCAGATTGCTGCGCTTAGTCCAGCTGACATCAACTACCAGGAAACCCTTTCAACTCTGAGATTTGGTAAACATCTTTGTTACATCAGTCATTGATACAAGTCATGTTACATCAGTCATTGATACAATTCATGTTACATCAGTCATTGATACAAGTCATGTTACATCATTCATTGATATACTTCATGTTACATCAGTCATTGATACAAGTCATGTTACATCAGTCATTGATACAAGTCATGTTACATCAGTCATTGATACAAGTCATGTTACATCAGTCATTGATACAAGTCATGCTACATCAGTCATTGATACAAGTCATGTTACATCAGTCATTGATACAATTCATGTTACATCAGTCATTGATACAAGTCATGTTACATCATTCATTGATATACTTCATGTTACATCAGTCATTGATACAAGTCATGTTACATCATTCACTGATACAATTCATGTTACATCGATCATTGATACAAGTCATGTTAAATCAGTCATTGATACAAGTCATGTTACATCAGTCATTGATACAAGTCATGTTACATCAGTCATTGATACAAGTCATGTTACATCAGTCATTGATACAAGTCATGTTACATCATTCACTGATACAATTCATGTTACATCAGTCATTGATACAAGTCATGTTACATCAGTCATTGATACAAGTCATGCTACATCAGTCATTGATACAATTCATGTTACATCAGTCATTGATACAAGTCATGTTACATCAGTCATTGATACAAGTCATGTTACATCATTCACTGATACAATTCATGTTACATCAGTCATTGATACAAGTCATGTTACATCATTCACTGATACAATTCATGTTACATCAGTCATTGATACAAGTCATGTTACATCAGTCATTGATACAAGTCATGTTACATCAGTCATTGATACAACTCATGTTACATCAGTCATTGATACAAGTCATGTTAAATCAGTCATTGATACAAGTCATGTTACATCAGTCATTGATACAAGTCATGTTACATCAGTCATTGATACAAGTCATGCTACATCAGTCATTGATATAAGTCATGTTATATCAGTCATTGATACAAGTCATGTTACATCAGTCATTGATACAAGTCATGTTACATCAGTCATTGATACAAGTCATGTTACATCAGTCATTGATACAAGTCATGTTACATCAGTCATTGATACAATTCATGTTACATCAGTCATTGATACAAGTCATGTTACATCATTCATTGATATACTTCATGTTACATCAGTCATTGATACAAGTCATGTTACATCATTCACTGATACAATTCATGTTACATCGATCATTGATATACTTCATGTTACATCAGTCATTGATACAAGTCATGTTACATCATTCACTGATACAAGTCATGTTACATCGATCATTGATACAAGTCATGTTAAATCAGTCATTGATACAAGTCATGTTATATCAGTCATTGATACAAGTCATGTTACATCAGTCACTGATACAACTCATGTTACATCAGTCATTGATACAAGTCATGTTACATCAGTCATTGATACAAGTCATGTTACATCAGTCATTGATATACTTCATGTTACATCAGTCATTGATACATGTCATGTTACATCAGTCATTGATACAAGTCATGTTACATCAGTCATTGATACAAGTCATGTTACATCAGTCATTGATACAAGTCATGTTACATCAGTCATTGATACAAGTCATGCTACATCAGTCATTGATACAAGTCATGTTACATCAGTCATTGATACAAGTCATGTTACATCAGTCATTGATACAAGTCATGTTACATCAGTCATTGATACAAGTCATGTTACATCAGTCATTGATACAAGTCATGTTACATCAGTCATTGATACAAGTCATGTTACATCAGTCATTGATACAAGTCATGTTACATCAGTCATTGATACAAGTCATGTTACATCAGTCATTGATACAAGTCATGTTACATCAGTCATTGATACAACTCATGTTACATCAGTCATTGATACAAGTCATGTTACATCAGTCATTGATACAAGTCATGTTACATCAGTCATTGATACAAGGCATGTTACATCAGTCATTGATACAAGTCATGTTACATCAGTCATTGATACAAGGCATGTTACATCAGTCATTGATACAAGTCATGTTACATCAGTCATTGATACAAGTCATGTCATTGATATCAGCAGTACAAAACTATGTTGCCTTAGACGTCAGTACAAAACTTGAGTTTGTTTGTTTAGGTTGATGAATATACAGTCAAATTTCACTGAACTACATGCATAGCATGTAAAGATTTATATTGTGTATTGATTTATTTAACATAGCCCTGTATCATTGTCTGTATGTTTCAAAATGGTGTAACCTGTATCTGTGACCATATGTTTGTCGTTGGTTTAAAAAAATGATATCTGTTAGCTGACAGAGCGAAGACAATTAAAACCCAGGCTGTGGTTAATGAGAGTCCAACTGACAAGCTAATCAGGGAACTGAAGGAAGAAAATCAGAAACTGCTGGAGATGCTGAAAGCTGGGGGTGTCCCTGCAGGGGGAGCTGCAGCAAGCAGTCAAGGTATTTCTTGAGATTCTAGACAGTCAATAACTTGGGGCCAGCAGTCAAGGTATTTCTTGAGATTCTAGACAGTCAATAGCTCAAGCAGTCAAGGTATTTCTTGAGATTCTAGACAGTCAATAACTCAAGCAGTCAAGGTATTTCTTGAGATTCTAGACAGTCAATAACTCAAGCAGTCAAGGTATTTCTTGAGATTCTAGACAGTCAATAACTCAAGCAGTCAAGGTATTTCTTGAGATTCTAGACAGTCAATAGCTCAAGCAGTCAAGGTATTTCTTGAGATTCTAGACAGTCAATAACTCAAGCAGTCAAGGTATTTCTTGAGATTCTAGACAGTCAATAACTCAAGCAGTCAAGGTATTTCTTGAGATTCTAGACAGTCAATAACTTGGGGCCAGCATCAAGGTATTTCTTGAGATTCTAGACAGTCAATAACTCAAGCAGTCAAGGTATTTCTTGAGATTCTAGACAGTCAATAACTCAAGCAGTCAAGGTATTTCTTGAGATTCTAGACAGTCAATAACTTGGGGCCAGCAGTCAAGGTATTTCTTGAGATTCTAGACAGTCAATAACTTGGGGCCAGCAGTCAAGGTATTTCTTGAGATTCTAGACAGTCAATAACTCAAGCAGTCGAGGTATTTCTTGAGATTCTAGACAGTCAATAACTCAAGCAGTCGAGGTATTTCTTGAGATTCTAGACAGTCAATAACTTGGGGCCAGCAGTCAAGGTATTTCTTGAGATTCTAGACAGTCAATAACTTGGGGCAAGCAGTCAAGGTATTTCTTGAGATTCTAGACAGTCAATAACTCAAGCAGTCAAGGTATTTCTTGAGATTCTTGACAGTCAATAACTCAAGCAGTCAAGGTATTTCTTGAGATTCTAGACAGTCAATAACTCAAGCAGTCAAGGTATTTCTTGAGATTCTAGACAGTCAATAACTTGAGGCAAGCAGTCAAGGTATTTCTTGAGATTCTAGACAGTCAATAACTCAAGCAGTCAAGGTATTTCTTGAGATTCTAGACAGTCAATAACTTGGGGCAAGCAGTCAAGGTATTTCTTGAGATTCTAGACAGTCAATAACTTGGGGCCAGCAGTCAAGGTATTTCTTGAGATTCTAGACAGTCAATAACTTGGGGCAAGCAGTCAAGGTATTTCTTGAGATTCTAGACAGTCAATAACTCAAGCAGTCAAGGTATTTCTTGAGATTCTAGACAGTCAATATTTTGGGGCAAGCAGTCAAAGTATTTCTTGAGATTCTAGACAGTCAATAACTTGGGGCAAGCAGTCAAGGTATTTCTTGAGATTCTAGACAGTCAATAACTCAAGCAGTCAAGGTATTTCTTGAGATTCTAGACAGTCAATATTTTGGGGCAAGCAGTCAAAGTATTTCTTGAGATTCTAGACAGTCAATAACTTGGGGCCAGCAGTCAAGGTATTTCTTGAGATTCTAGACAGTCAATAACTGACTAGTTTCAAAACAGTTTTACCTTTTACCTAATGGGTCTGTGTGAAAACTAGTTTCTCCTCTGTGTGTGTGTGTGTGTGTGTGTGTGTGTGTGTGAAAACTTGTTTCTCCTGTGTGTGTGAAGACTTGTTTCTCCTGTGTGTGTGAAGACTTGTTTCTCCTGTGTGTGTGAAAACTTGTTTCTCCTGTGTGTGTGAAAACATGTTTCTCCTGTGTGTGTGAAAACTTGTTTCTCCTGTGTGTGTGAAAACTTGTTTCTCCTGTGTGTGTGAAAACTTGTTTCTCCTGTGTGTGTGTGTGTGAAAACTTGTTTCTCCTGTGTGTGTGAAAACTTGTTTCTCCTATGTGTGTGTGTGTGTGTGTGTGTGTGAAAACTTGTTTCTCCTGTGTGTGTGAAAACTTGTTTCTCCTATGTGTGTGTGTGTGTGTGTGAAAACTTGTTTCTCCTGTGTGTGTGAAAACTTGTTTCTCCTGTGTGTGTGAAAACTTGTTTCTCCTGTGTGTGTAAAAACTTGTTTCTCCTATGTGTGTGTGTGTGTGTGTGAAAACTTGTTTCTCCTGTGTGTGTGAAAACTTGTTTCTCCTGTCTGTGTGAAAACTTGTTTCTCCTGTGTGTGTAAAAACTTGTTTCTCCTATGTGTGTGTGTGTGTGTGTGAAAACTTGTTTCTCCTGTGTGTGTGAAAACTTGTTTCTCCTGTGTGTGAAAACTTGTTTCTCCTGTGTGTGTGTGTGAAAACTTGTTTCTCCTGTGTGTGTGTGTGTGTGTGAAAACTTGTTTCTCCTGTGTGTGAAAACTTGTTTCTCCTGTCTGTGTGAAAACTTGTTTCTCCTGTGTGTGTGAAAACTTGTTTCTCCTGTCTGTGTGAAAACTTGTTTCTCCTGTCTGTGTGAAAACTTGTTTCTCCTGTGTGTGAAAACTTGTTTCTCCTGTGTGTGTGAAAACTTGTTTCTCCTGTGTGTGTGAAAACTTGTTTCTCCTGTGTGTGAAAACTTGTTTCTCCTGTGTGTGTGTGTGTGTGTGTGTGAAAACGTGTTTCTCCTGTGTGTGTGAAAACTTGTTTCTCCTGTGTGTGTGTGAAAACTTGTTTCTCCTGTGTGTGTGAAAACTTGTTTCTCCTGTGTGTGTGAAAACTTGTTTCTCCTGTCTGTGTGAAAACTTGTTTCTCCTGTGTGTGTGAAAACTTGTTTCTTCTGTCTGTGTGAAAACTTGTTTCTCCTGTGTGTGTGAAAACTTGTTTCTCCTGTGTGTGTGAAAACTTGTTTCTCCTGTGTGTGTGTGTGTGTGTGAAAACTTGTTTCTCCTGTGTGTGTGTGTGTGTGTGTGTGTGTGTGAAAACTTGTTTCTCCTGTGTGTGTGTTAAAACTTGTTTCTCCTGTGTGTGTGTGTGTGTGTGTGTGTGTGTGAAAACTTGTTTCTCCTGTGTGTGTGAAAACTTGTTTCTCCTGTGTGTGTGTGTGTGTGTGTGAAAACTTGTTTCTCCTGTGTCGCCTGTGTAGAAGTGGAAGAGATGAAAAAACAGTTGGAGGAACAAATGGCAGCCAATCAGAGGGAGCTGGAGGAGATGAAGAAATCTTGGGAGGAGAGGATGAAAGAAACACAGGCAGAGTCAAAGGTCAGTTTTTGTTTAACACAACACAGCATTGGGTCACATAGAAGTGTTGGCCACTTTCTGTTGCCTGACATGAGCACCTACTTTCTGTTGCCTGACATGAGCACCTACTTTCTGTTGGCTGACATGAGCACCTACTTTCTGTTGGCTGACATGAGCACCTACTTTCTGTTGCCTGACGTGAGCACCTACTTTCTGTTGGCTGACATGAGCACCTACTTTCTGTTGCCTGACATGAGCACCTACTTTCTGTTGTCTGACATGAGCACCTACTTTCTGTTGCCTGACATGAGCACCTACTTTCTGTTGCCTGACATGAGCACCTACTTTCTGTTGCCTGACATGAGCACCTACTTTCTGTTGGCTGACATGAGCACCTACTTTCTGTTGCCTGACATGAGCACCTACTTTCTGTTGTCTGACATGAGCACCTACTTTCTGTTGCCTGACATGAGCACCTACTTTCTGTTGGCTGACATGAGCACCTACTTTCTGTTGCCTGACATGAGCACCTACTTTCTGTTGCCTGACATGAGCACCTACTTTCTGTTGTCTGACATGAGCACCTACTTTCTGTTGGCTGACATGAGCACCTACTTTCTGTTGCCTGACATGAGCACCTACTTTCTGTTGTCTGACATGAGCACCTACTTTCTGTTGGCTGACATGAGCACCTACTTTCTGTTGCCTGACATGAGCACCTACTTTCTGTTGTCTGACATGAGCACCTACTTTCTGTTGGCTGACATGAGCACCTACTTTCTGTTGCCTGACATGAGCACCTACTTTCTGTTGGCTGACATGAGCACCTACTTTCTGTTGGCTGACATGAGCACCTACTTTCTGTTGGCTGACATGAGCACCTACTTTCTGTTGGCTGACATGAGCACCTACTTTCTGTTGGCTGACATGAGCACCTACTTTCTGTTGGCTGACATGAGCACCTACTTTCTGTTGGCTGACATGAGCACCTACTTTCTGTTGGCTGTCATGAGCACCTACTTTCTGTTGGCTGACATGAGCACCTACTTTCTGTTGGCTGACATGAGCACCTACTTTCTGTTGGCTGACATGAGTCTGACATGAGCACCTACTTTCTGTTGGCTGACATGAGCACCTACTTTCTGTTGCCTGACATGAGCACCTACTTTCTGTTGCCTGACATGAGCACCTACTTTCTGTTGGCTGACATGAGCACCTACTTTCTGTTGCCTGACATGAGCACCTACTTTCTGTTGCCTGACATGAGCACCTACTTTCTGTTGCCTGACATGAGCACCTACTTTCTGTTGCCTGACATGAGCACCTACTTTCTGTTGCAGACATGCCTACCGTCCCGCCAAAATTGGAACCGTCCCGTTTTTTCACCTAAAAAAGTAATTTGTTCCGCAATTCCGAAATTGACTCAGTTTGTTCCGATTTTTTGGAAAAAAAAAATTAATAAAGAAAGGTACTAAAGTAAATTGAAAAAAATGTCGGGAAAAAGCGATTATCTCCCTTTAGCACACGATTCTGTTTCCTAGTTTGCAATATTTACAAGTATCATCTTAATACTAGATTTAGTTAGTAGTACTACTAGATCTAGAATTGTAACTAGATCTACTAGTAGATACTGAAATAGTGAATACTGATCTATCTTGTAAATTTAACTTAACTAGTAACTACTATTATGAAGAACTTAGTAAGAAGTAACTAGGAGTTTTACTAGGTAGATCAAGGGTCTTTGCTCGTAACTTATATTATATATTACATATGATGAAGCCTTCAGCATTTGTTATTCATATAGCCTAGAACATAGCAAGACATAAATAATCAAATCAATAATGTTATGTCAAAGCTATAATTTTTATTCAGGGGGGGGGGGGGGTTTACTGGTTAATTTATTTTTTAAAATGTAAGCTGACTTTAAGCACTATTTTAAATGTATCCTAGAGACTAGTTATATAGGACTAGAAGCCTACTAATGTCATTAGAGTAATTTTTAATTAATTATTTTTATTTTTGACTTAGTAAAGTTGCGTCCGCGCATATGTTCCTCTTTTTGGCCTCAAATTCCTCTTTTTAGGCATAACTGTTCCTACTTTTGGTTGACAGGGGTAGGCATGTCTGCTGTTGGCTGACATGAGCACCTACTTTCTGTTGGCTGACATGAGCACCTACTTTCTGTTGGCTGACATGAGTCTGACATGAGCACCTACTTTCTGTTGCCTGACATGAGCACCTACTTTCTGTTGCCTGACATGAGCACCTACTTTCTGTTGGCTGACATGAGCACCTACTTTCTGTTGGCTGACATGAGCACCTACTTTCTGTTGCCTGATATGAGCACCTACTTTCTGTTGGCTGACATGAGCACCTACTTTCTGTTGCCTGACATGAGCACCTACTTTCTGTTGGCTGACATGAGCACCTACTTTCTGTTGCCTGACATGAGCACCTACTTTCTGTTGGCTGACATGAGCACCTACTTTCTGTTGGCTGACATGAGCACCTACTTTCTGTTGGCTGACATGAGTCTGACATGAGCACCTACTTTCTGTTGGCTGACATGAGCACCTACTTTCTGTTGCCTGACATGAGTCTGACATGAGCACCTACTTTCTGTTGCCTGACATGAGCACCTACTTTCTGTTGGCTGACATGAGCACCTACTTTCTGTTGGCTGACATGAGCACCTACTTTCTGTTGCCTGACATGAGCACCTACTTTCTGTTGCCTGACATGAGTCTGACATGAGCACCTACTTTCTGTTGTCTGACATGAGTCTGACATGAGCACCTACTTTCTGTTGGCTGACATGAGTCTGACATGAGCACCTACTTTCTGTTGGCTGACATGAGTCTGACATGAGCACCTACTTTCTGTTGCCTGACATGAGCACCTACTTTCTGTTGGCTGACATGAGCACCTACTTTCTGTTGCCTGACATGAGCACCTACTTTCTGTTGGCTGACATGAGTCTGACATGAGCACCTACTTTCTGTTGCCTGACATGAGCACCTACTTTCTGTTGGCTGACATGAGCACCTACTTTCTGTTGTCTGACATGAGCACCTACTTTCTGTTGCCTGACATGAGCACCTACTTTCTGTTGGCTGACATGAGCACCTACTTTCTGTTGCCTGACATGAGCACCTACTTTCTGTTGGCTGACATGAGTCTGACATGAGCACCTACTTTCTGTTGCCTGACATGAGCACCTACTTTCTGTTGCCTGACATGAGTCTGACATGAGCACCTACTTTCTGTTGGCTGACATGAGCCTGACATGAGCACCTACTTTCTGTTGCCTGACATGAGCACCTACTTTCTGTTACCTGGCATGAGTCTGACATGAGCACCTACTTTCTGTTGCCTGACATGAGCACCTACTTTCTGTTGCCTGACATGAGCACCTACTTTATGTTGTCTGACATGAGCAACTACTTTCTGTTGCCTGACATGAGCACCTACTTTCTGTTGCCTGACATGAGCACCTACTTTCTGTTGCCTGACATGAGCACCTACTTTCTGTTGGCTGACATGAGCACCTACTTTCTGTTGCCTGACATGAGCACCTACTTTCTGTTGGCTGACATGAGCACCTACTTTCTGTTGGCTGATGTGAGCACCTACTTTCTGTTGCCTGACATGAGCACCTACTTTCTGTTGCCTGACATGAGCACCTACTTTCTGTTGCCTGACATGAGCACCTACTTTCTGTTGGCTGACAGTCTGACATGAGCACCTACTTTCTGTTGCCTGACATGAGCACCAACTTTCTGTTGCCTGACATGAGCACCTACTTTCTGTTGGCTGACATGAGCACCTACTTTCTGTTGGCTGATATGAGCACCTACTTTCTGTTGCCTGACATGAGCACCTACTTTCTGTTGCCTGACATGAGCACCTACTTTCTGTTGCCTGACATGAGCACCTACTTTCTGTTGCCTGACATGAGCACCTACTTTCTGTTGGCTGACATGAGCACCTACTTTCTGTTGCCTGACATGAGCACCTACTTTCTGTTGGCTGACATGAGCACCTACTTTCTGTTGCCTGACATGAGCACCTACTTTCTGTTGGCTGACATGAGCACCTACTTTCTGTTGGCTGACATGAGCACCTACTTTCTGTTGGCTGACATGAGTCTGACATGAGCACCTACTTTCTGTTGGCTGACATGAGCACCTACTTTCTGTTGCCTGACATGAGTCTGACATGAGCACCTACTTTCTGTTGGCTGACATGAGCACCTACTTTCTGTTGCCTGACATGAGCACCTACTTTCTGTTGGCTGACATGAGTCTGACATGAGCACCTACTTTCTGTTGCCTGACATGAGCACCTACTTTATGTTGTCTGACATGAGCACCTACTTTCTGTTGCCTGACATGAGCACCTACTTTATGTTGTCTGACATGAGCACCTACTTTCTGTTGCCTGACATGAGCACCTACTTTCTGTTGCCTGACATGAGCACCTACTTTCTGTTGGCTGACATGAGCACCTACTTTCTGTTGGCTGACATGAGCACCTACTTTCTGTTGGCTGACATGAGCACCTACTTTCTGTTGCCTGACATGAGCACCTACTTTCTGTTGGCTGACATGAGCACCTACTTTCTGTTGGCTGATATGAGCACCTACTTTCTGTTGCCTGACATGAGCACCTACTTTCTGTTGCCTGACATGAGCACCTACTTTCTGTTGCCTGACATGAGCACCTACTTTCTGTTGGCTGACAGTCTGACATGAGCACCTACTTTCTGTTGCCTGACATGAGCACCAACTTTCTGTTGCCTGACATGAGCACCTACTTTCTGTTGGCTGACATGAGCACCTACTTTCTGTTGGCTGACATGAGCACCTACTTTCTGTTGGCTGGCATGAGCACCTACTTTCTGTTGGCTGACATGAGCACCTACTTTCTGTTGCCTGACATGAGTCTGACATGAGCACCTACTTTCTGTTGGCTGACATGAGTCTGACATGAGCACCTACTTTCTCTTGCCTGACATGAGCACCTACTTTCTGTTGGCTGACATGAGCACCTACTTTCTGTTGCCTGACATGAGCACCTACTTCCTGTTGGCTGACATGAGCACCTACTTTCTGTTGGCTGACATGAGCACCTACTTTCTGTTGGCTTACATGAGTCTGACATGAGCACCTACTTTCTGTTGCCTGACATGAGCACCTACTTTCTGTTGGCTGACATGAGCACCTACTTTCTGTTGCCTGACATGAGCACCTACTTTCTGTTGCCTGACATGAGCACCTACTTTCTGTTGGCTGACATGAGCACCTACTTTCTGTTGCCTGACATGAGCACCTACTTTCTGTTGCCTGACATGAGCACCAACTTTCTGTTGCCTGACATGAGCACCTACTTTCTGTTGGCTGACATGAGCACCTACTTTCTGTTGCCTACTGTGGCCTAAATTTTTGTAACCGTGCAGGTCAAGCTGGAAGCTGAGAAAAAAAGAAATGAGGAGAGGAAAGTGACTCCCCACTTGTGGAACCTAAGTGAAGATCCTGCGCTTACAGCTGTGTTGATCCACTTTTGCCCAGAAGGTTTGACCCACTGATAATCACACTGACCCACTGATAATCACACTGACACACTGACAATCACACTGACAATCACACTGACAATCACACTGACACACTGACAATCACACTGACAATCACACTGATAAAACCCAAAAGTCACAATCATTATTCATTATGAAGTTTATAATGTGATGCCACATTTCAAGTAATTAATTTTTTTTTCTTTTCATCAAAGAAAACATTTTTCAAAAGTAGATGAAAGGTCATATGAATTGAAACAAAATGCTAACCCACTTTTACATAAATATTTGCAGGTACTGCCAAAATAGGAAACAAAAATGCCAGCCCTCCCCCTCAGATTCTCATCAATGGCTTAGGGTAAAGATAATAATAGTAGACTTTCTGTAACTGTGGTAATAGACTGTGTTTTAATACTAGTAGACTGTCTGTAACTGTGGTAATAGACTGTGTTTTAATACTAGTAGACTGCATTTAAAATAGTGGACTCTCCATACGTTAATCATTGTAAACTAACATACCTTAAAATTCTAATGGTAAAAATGTCAATCTAAAGTATCAAGTCAAAGCCCCAGTGCAATTTCCAAAACATTAACTTATGTCTGTGACCCCATTTCTATTACCCATTTACCTACACCACCAAGTTTTGACCCACATGTCAAGTAACCCATTTTTCTGTGCTTCACATTTCTGACCCAACTGTTCTGTTATTAAAAACTTTAATTTTCACTTTATCAAAATGCGTTCGTCAGATCGTAAGTAATTTTTATGTTGGTATGTCATGTGTTTAAGAAAACAGAATATTTTCCTTCACAAATTCAATTACTCTTGCCATGAAAATAACCAGGGAACCTGGGATTCACCAATTTATTTGTATGAAAACAGACAAATTTGAATCATCTCACAAATTCTTCCATTTTATTTAATAACTTAGTTTGTGTCACATTTCAAGAATATTTATCTTACACTAAAGACAAAGTGTTTATCACTTAAGGGTTTAAAGTTATCTTGAAGACAAATTGTGCTTCACCTTAAGAGTGTGTGAAGTTACGCTTATTTAATTCACCGCAAAACTGGTTTGCTGCCAAATATGTAAACATTTCTTTTTCTTTCTTTAATTATTATAAAAAATAAATTCTTTTATTTACATCAAGCTTTCATTATAAAATACTTAAAGTTTAGCAATGTAAAAACGAAACAATTATAAATATTTCTTTTAACAAGTAACCAGCGAGCCTACAGATTTGAATAAACTTTAAAATTGGAAACAAAATGTTAGTAAAAAAGCATTACACTAACAAGCTTTTACAGGCCTATTAGCCCTAAAAAGAAGAAAATAAAATGATTTTCTTTAAATTTGGAAATATGCACTACTATTTAAATAACTATAAAAAGTGATCTCATAAAATTATAGCAATACACTTTTTTTGATAGTTATTAAATATTGGTCATTTGTACATTCCTAAATATTAGTAAAGTATTCAATGGATAATAAAATGACCCAAGCTTTTCTTTATAGTTATTTTAAGAAAATAATTTATTTTCTTTTTATATATAAGCTTGTTATAAAAATGTTGTTTAAGAATTGTTTTTCAATACTTTAAAATATTTGTAATACAAAAGAGTTGCATGACTAAAAACAGTTGCGCTTCAAATGAAAAAAAAAAAGTAGATAATAGATTGGAAAATAGTATTTTATATAGGAAAATTTAATTAATTCATAAGAAAATTTGGCATCCAATGAAGACAAATTTGATGTCAGATATGATTGTGATTGTGTCTTGACCCACGTGCCAAGTGTGAAACCAATGGATTTGTTAGAAGACTAAAACACTAAGCAAGTTAAATGAAAGATTGTAAAAAATGTAATGCTTTTAAATAGTCAAATTTGCATAACTAAAAAGATTGCAATGTCATTGGGTCTTGACCTACATGTCAAGATTTAAAGAAATTGGTTTGTTAAAAGTGGGTTGAAGCTTTTGCTTGAAAATGTTGGCACAATGATGAAAACAAAAGTATTGAGCTCAAGGAATCAAGTTAACTAAAAATGTTTAAAGACCCTTATGTAGTTCTTTCTTTTAATTACCCTTTTCAAATGATTAAATTATGATGGTCTTACATTATTTTTACAAGAAGGGTTGTAAGTAAGGGGCTTTGTCCTGAGTCTTTAGTGTAGGATAAGCTGACAATTTGTCTGTGTGTTGTCCTGAGCCTTTAGTGTAGGATAAGCTGACAATTTGTCTGTGTGTTGTATTTCTGTCAGGAGGCAAGACTTTGTATGCCCTCCACAGCATACACAAGTTGCTCTGTGTGATGACAGACTTTATTCCACAGCATACAAAAGGAACACGCAACTGTAACCAACAAGAAAGGTGTGGTCAGCTTAAAGCCATGTCCTGGGGCTAAGATCATGGTCAATGGTAAACCCATTTCAGCAGAAGTACAGCTACATCATAATGACAGGTATACCATAATCTCATTTACACCATAATGACATGTACATATGTTTCTGAAATAAAATCTATGTTGACTAAAAAATTGTTCTAGGGCTCATATATTTGATCACCTTGCAGAGTTCTACTTGGTCCAAACCATCTGTTTGTTTTCCATCACCCACAAGATGAGGCCAGGCAACAAAAATCTGGCAAACCTGTGCTACAACCAACCTATGACAGCGCTCAGCAGGAGTTGGCCAGGGAGTCTGGGCTCATGGACTCCACCAGTGGCAAATCTAAAGGTAGGGGACATTTTTATCTCTCACTGCAACTGTGGGGGTCAACAAACACACTAGAAGGGTGAGACCAAACTAGAACCAAACTAGAAGGGTGAGACCAAACTAGAAGGGTGAGACCAAACTAGAAGGGTGAGACCAAACTAGAAGGGTGAGACCAAACTAGAAGGGTGAGACCAAACTAGAAGGCTGAGACTAAACACACTAGAAGAGTGAGACCAAACTAGAAGGGTGAGACCAAACTAGAAGGGTGAGACCAAACTAGAAGGGTGAGACCAAACTAGAAGGGTGAGACCAAACACTCTAGAAGGGTGAGACCAAACTAGAAGGGTGAGACCAAACTAGAAGGGTGAGACCAAACTAGAAGGGTGAGACCAAACTAGAAGGGTGAGACCAAACTAGAAGGGTGAGACCAAACTAGAAGGGTGAGACCAAACCAGAAGGGTGAGACCAAACACTCGAGAAGGGTGAGACCAAACTAGAAGGGTGAGACCAAACTAGAAGAGTGAGAATAAACTAGAAGGGTGAGACCAAACACTCTAGAAGGGTGAGACCAAATTAGAAGGATGAGACCAAACTAGAAGGGTGAGACCAAACACTCTAGAAGGGTGAGACCAAACTAGAAGGGTGAGACCAAACTAGAAGGGTGAGACCAAACCAGAAGGGTGAGACCAAACTAGAAGGGTGAGACCAAACTAGAAGGGTGAGACCAAACTAGAAGGGTGAGACCAAACTAGAAGGGTGAGACCAAACACACTAGAAGGGTGAGACCAAACTAGAAGGGTGAGACCAAACTAGAAGGGTGAGACCAAACTAGAAGGGTGAGACCAAACACACTAGAAGGGTGAGACCAAACACTCTAGAAGGGTGAGACCAAACTAGAAGGGTGAGACCAAACTAGAAGGGTGAGACCAAACTAGAAGGGTGAGACTAAACTAGAAGGGTGAGACCAAACTAGAAGGGCGAGACCAAACACTCTAGAAGGGTGAGACCAAACTAGAACCAAACTAGAAGGGTGAGACCAAACTAGAAGGGTGAGACCAAACACACTAGAAGGGTGAGACCAAACTAGAAGGGTGAGACCAAACTAGAAGGGTGAGACCAAACTAGAAGGATGAGACCAAACTAGAAGGGTGAGACCAAACTAGAAGGGTGAGACCAAACACTCTAGAAGGGTGAGACCAAACTAGAAGGGTGAGACCAAACTAGAAGGGTGAGACCAAACCAGAAGGGTGAGACCAAACTAGAAGGGTGAGACCAAACTAGAAGGGTGAGACCAAACTAGAAGGGTGAGACCAAACTAGAATGGTGAGACCAAACACACTAGAAGGGTGAGACCAAACTAGAAGGGTGAGACCAAACTAGAAGGGTGAGACCAAACTAGAAGGGTGAGACCAAACTAGAAGGGTGAGACCAAACACACGAGAAGGGTGAGACCAAACTAGAAGGGTGAGACCAAACTAGAAGGGTGAGACCAAACTAGAAGGGTGAGACCAAACTAGAAGGGTGAGACCAAACACACGAGAAGGGTGAGACCAAACTAGAAGGGTGAGACCAAACTAGAAGGGTGAGACCAAACTAGAAGGGTGAGACCAAACACACGAGAAGGGTGAGACCAAACTAGAAGGGTGAGACCAAACTAGAAGGGTGAGACCAAACTAGAAGGGTGAGACTAAACTAGAAGGGTGAGACCAAACTAGAAGGGCGAGACCAAACACTCTAGAAGGGTGAGACCAAACTAGAACCAAACTAGAAGGGTGAGACCAAACTAGAAGGGTGAGACCAAACACACTAGAAGGGTGAGACCAAACTAGAACCAAACTAGAAGGGTGAGACCAAACTAGAAGGGTGAGACCAAACTAGAAGGGTGAGACTAAACTAGAAGGGTGAGACCAAACTAGAAGGGCGAGACCAAACTAGAAGGGCGAGACCAAACTAGAAGGGTGAGACTAAACTAGAAGGGTGAGACTAAAGTAGAAGGATGAGACCAAACTAGAAGGGTGAGACCAAACTAGAAGGGTGAGACCAAACTAGAAAGGTGAGACCATATTAGAAGGGTGAGACCAAACTAGAAGGGTGAGACCAAACTAGAAGTGTGAGACCAAACTAGAAGGGTGAGACCAAACTAGAAAGGTGAGACCATATTAGAAGGGTGAGACCAAACTAGAAGGGTGAGACCAAACTAGAAGTGTGAGACCAAACTAGAAGGGTGAGACCAAACTAGAAGGGTGAGACCAAACTAGAAGGGTGAGACCAAACTAGAAGGGTGAGACCAAACTAGAAGGGTGAGACAAAACTAGAAGGGTGAAACCAAACTAGAAGGGTGAGACCAAACTAGAAGGGTGAGACCAAACTAGAATAGTGAGACCAAACTAGAAGGGTGAGACCAAACTAGAAGGGTGAGACCAAAACCTTGATATGTGGGTCTAGAGTTTGTAAGACACCCTTGAATCCACCTAGCTCTAAGGTACCTTAGATATCCCTGAATCCATTCATTTCTAGAAGGACCCTAGATATCCCCATATCCACTCAGCTTTAAGGGAAACAGAGTAAAGTACCACTTCCAGTTTCCAAAAATTCTTCAAAATTTGATAAAAATGTTGGCACAAAATGAAATACTTTTATGTGAGATTTTGTACACCTAACTTATATGGTACTTGTTGACTATTGAGGTACCGGAAGTGGAGTAAATGTTTCAAAAATTTCATCAACTGAAACTGTACTCAACTTATCATGTTCATAGAAAAATGTAAAGCTTGTAACTCTCTACTTTATCTGCCCAATTGACCAGCTTGTAACTCTCTACTTTATCTGCCCAATTGACCAGCTTGTAACTCTCTACTTTATCTGCCCAATTGACCAGCTTGTAACTCTCTACTTTATCTGCTTACTTGACAATCTGGTATTTAAGTGGAATCTATGAACATAAATAGGAAAGTCACTGAGAATCTTTGTTTCCTTTAGAGGACCTAGTTCTACAAGACGACCTAGTTCAGCTACTGCCCAATTGACCAGCTTGTAACTCTCTACTTTATCTGCCCAATTGACCAGCTTGTAACTCTCTACTTTATCTGCTTACTTGACAATCTGGTATTTAAGTGGAATCTATGAACATAAATAGGAAAGTCACTGAGAATCTTTGTTTCCTTTAGAGGACCTAGTTCTACAAGACGACCTAGTTCAGCTACTGCCCATGATCAGTGAAGCCAATGGCATGTCCGAGGAACTCAGCAAGAAAGTCCACTTTGAAATTTGTCTTGTATCTCCACAGTCTCGGGGGCTGAGGGAGGGCAGCACTGAGGTCAGTCACACTTTTTAAAGCATCCCTCACAGGGGCGTACACAGGGGGGTGGGTGGGGGGGGGGGGGGGGCTGAGGGAGGGCAGCACTGAGGTCAGTCACACTTTTTAAAGCATCCCTCAGGGGCGTACGCAGGGGGGGGGGGTGGGGGAGGCAGCACTGAGGTCAGTCACACACTTTTTAAAGCATCCCTCAGGGGCGTACGCAGGGGGGGGGGGGGTGGGGGAGGGCAGCACTGAGGTCAGTCACACACTTTTTAAAGCATCCCTCAGGGGCGTACGCAGGGGGGGGGGGTAGTGGCGCAAAAAGGTGCAGAAAACAAGATAGATACCTTCATTAACCAAAAGTTTAGTCAATATGCTCACCACAAGATAGATGCATATTTATTTCTGAATGTTCTTGCTTGTTTTAATTCCATCTTATTTCCCCAAAAAAATGATCCATTGTACATATGGCTCTGTAGTAGCTAGTTGCACAAGTAAATAAAATGTGATGTCACAGGCTTTAAACCTTTTGTGCACTGAGGTCAGTCACACTTTTTAAAGCACCCCTCAGGGGCGTACGCAGGGGGTGGGTGGGGGAGGGCAGCACTGAGGTCAGTCACACACTTTTTAAAGCATCCCTCAGGGGCGTACGCAGGGGGGGGGGCAGCACTGAGGTCAGTCACACTTTTTAAAGCATCCCTCAGGGGCGTACGCAGGGGGGGGGGCAGCACTGAGGTCAGTCACACTTTTTAAAGCATCCCTCAGGGGCGTACGCAGGGGGGGGGGGGCAGCACTGAGGTCAGTCACACTTTTTAAAGCATCCCTCAGGGGCGTACGCAGGGGGGGGGGGTAGTGGCGCAAAAAGGTGCAGAAAACAAGATAGATACCGTCATTAACCAAAAGTTTAGTCAATATGCTCACCACAAGATAGATGCATATTTATTTCTGAATGTTCTTGCTTGTTTTAATTCCATCTTATTTCCCCAAAAAAATGATCCATTGTACATATGGCTCTGTAGTAGCTAGTTGCACAAGTAAATAAAATGTGATGTCACAGGCTTTAAACCTTTCGTGCACAATAAAATCTAATTCAAATGTAGTCGTTCGCATTGGTATGTTAACCGTTTAAAAATGATAGAACGCGATTATGATTCCAATCATATATGCCCTCCTTATTAGCAGCGGTTATTGACCGTTACTGCTGTATAATTTTTATTTCAACTTGTTACTTGTTTTTGTTAATCTCATATTGAGTTTAAAAGGTGAGTTTTCAAAAATTTACTTAAAATAGTAAAACATTTAGACTAACTCTGTTTTTAGTGGGATTATCTTTATTTTTATTAAGCTTTCTAACTAGTATATTTATTTTAAGTTTATCCGTTTAGCAGACTATGCAAAATGTCTCACAAACTAGGTGCCCTATTAGCGGTATTGATACCGCGTTTTCATGTTCCTTCGTTTTATAGGAATTATGTCACTAATTTTTATAAATTTTTTTCTCTTAAAGAATGTTAATAATTAAACTAGTTAATGAGTAGATTCAAAGATAATAAATTAACTTTTTTTAAAATTGTGTGACCTACTTAGGTCCAGTAATGTTTTATTTTGACATTGTATACTTCCTTATATGGATTGATGGTGCAACTACCGGGGTTTTTCCACTGTCTTATTAAGGGTGTCTAAGACTTAGAAATTTTCCATCAAGATCTGATTGATTGATTCAGATCAGATGACTACCCCAACCAATGGCTACATGAGTTGAGGATAACCTCCCCTGTGGCCTAAGTCTTTAACTAGATCGCACACACGCGACACGAGGCAGTCTACCTTGATCAAACGGTCTATTAAGACCAGGCCGTCCATTTTGTCCGGCAATAGATTCTGACCATTTGAACGTGAGAGAACTTAAGTCCTGAGTGTGCTATGCTTTCTTAAGTTGTTTTAGTCTTCTAGTATAATATTACTTGTCGCCAAGTGATTCTTGAAGCTATAGCAGTGTTGTGTGACCTGTGGCTATTTTTATACAGTGTTAAAATCTGTGATAGTATTTTTTCTTACGCTTTGTAAGTTGGGTTTTGTTATTTTCTAAATTAAATACTTTATCTCGTTTAACCTAGTGTTCTGCCACAACTGTGTTCGCTTATTAAAGGTTGTATGCAGATTGAATGAGTTGTTAACTTCAATAGTATCACTAGTTTTCCCTAGACATCGAAACGAGCCCTAGTGTGTTGTTGAGTTAGTGTTCATTCATTTAGGCTTTAAGTCATTTGCATATAACCCCGAAAAAGAATCCGGGGACGTTCACCATCTATCTGGCTGGTAGATAGGTAAACGTTACAAAGTGGGGGCTCGTCCGGGATTTAATCTGTCGTTCCAGTTGTTGGTTATATCAGTTAAACACTAAGTTTAGTTTGATTTAGTTGTTTTTCTATCCAGTGGCGCCGTGTTCTTACAACGCGCGCAAGGCTAGAGGTATGTAGGTCAAAAGCCAGACGTGTCACGATAGGAGGTCTAGTACACGGCCCAACGCTCCGTGTGAATTTAGAGAATCTAGGCTTGTTTTGATTTTGAAAGTTAGTGTTATGGAGTCTTTCTTATCTAATCCCACTTTTGAGGAGGTAGAGAAGTTGATTAGAAAAGTTTTGATTAGTGTTGTTAAGGAATTGAAATTGGATTATTCTGTTACGCAGAAGTCAGAGGTGTTGAGAGATAAAATTGTTGTTCATTTTATTAATGAAGGGGTATTTGATGAAAGTTTGTTGGCTGGTGTGTTACTCCGCGAGGAGAAACCTCTAGAGAAGGTAGAATTAGAAGCTAGAATTGCTTTAGAGAAGGAGAAAGTTGCTTTAGAGAAACAGGAGTTAGAGGCTAAAATTGCTTTAGATAAGAGGAGGTTGGAATTAGAGTTTGGTCAAGTTAGTGATGTCACTTCTCTGGTAGATCCAAAAAAGTTGTCGGTGGGGCAAGTGATTGCCAAATTTGGGAAATTAGTTCCTAAATTTGATGAAACAGATTTGGTCGTTTTCTTTAACTCGTTTGAGAGTTTAGCGAAGACATGTGAATGGCCCGAAACTTCCATTACTGCTTTATTGAGCTCGGTCCTTACTGGGAAAGCTGCAAAAACATACCAGGCACTCTCTCACGACGTTCAAAATAACTATAGTTTGGTCAAGACTGCCATTTTGAAGGCCTACGAACTGACGCCCGAGGCCTATCGGATGAAATTCCGAGCACTCCGCAAGTTACCCACTCAATCATATGTGGAATTTCTCTTTGAAAAGGAGAAAATATTCTCAAGGTGGCTACACTCTGAGGAAGTTTCTGAGTTTGAGAAACTCAGGTCACTTATCCTAAGGGAAGAATTCCTAAAGTCCCTGCCTGAAGAGATACGACTACACATACTGGATAACAAGATAATTGACATCCAGAAGGCTGCTGAGTCGGCTGACACATATATGTTGGTGCATAAGAAACCACCAGTGTCAGGAAACCGCCTCAACCCCGTGCTTCCCCTTTTTGGCAGCAATTCACCTGTTGGCCAACACGTGAAGGCATTACAGTCCAGAGAGAAACCAAGATCAACTCTCAATCGTCGAACAGTATGCCAGTTCTGCAAAAGACCTGGTCATCATGTCAAGGACTGTTACAAACGTCGTCAATATAACAGAGAGGTGGTGCGTACTTCTGCGCACTATGCTCTATCCCCTCAAGCAGCCAGTTCAACTATGAACTCTAGAATTCCAAAGGACTCTAACCCTAAGTGTCCGCAAGAAGGTAGTCAAGTCTCCACACATTATGTGCAGTCACATTTTGACTGTTCTCGCCACCATCCAGTTTCTTCCGAGTCTACCGATCTCGAGGGATCGAGAAAAGTTGACTTTTCATCTTTCATTGCCGAAGCCATCATTAGCAAACCAGGTGATCCGTTGTCTCAGCGGAATATCACCGTCCTAAGAGACACAGGAGCGTCACAGTCACTTCTTTTGAAAAGTTCAATGGACATTACACCAGAGACGAACACCGGAAATATTTCCATTATCCAGGGAGTGGGGACAAAATCTACTGTCGTCCCTCTACACAAGTTTGCCCTGAAACATCATCTCGTCGAAGGCGAAGTCATTTTAGGTGTGATAGATAGTATTCCTGTCCCAGGAGTACACCTACTTTTAGGGAATGACCTTGCGGGAAGCAAAGTATACCCCTGTACGGTTCAGAACCCTTTGTCAACAGTTCCAGATAATGATAATGAACTGTATCCTGCATGTGTGGTGACAAGAAGCCAGACCAAACAATTGGCTGACACAACGTCTGAACCACACCTACCATCATCGTCAAGAAATTCGACTCCCAAACTGGAGTCTATGCTTCCAGAGAACACAAGCCTGGGCTTACCCCTGAGAATATCTCAGGAAGACATCATTAAAGCTCAACAAGTCGACGCGGAACTCAAAGCAACGGTCGAAAAATCTCTCTTATCTGACGATGGGGAATATTTCTCCGAGAACGGCCTCTTCTTTCGTCGCGCTATACCAGTGAATGCCTCACCAGCCGAACCATGGTTGGGTAAAAACCAGCTGTGGGTCCCTCCACCTTATCGGCATGAAATACTGAAACTGGCACATGACCATCCAATGTCAGCGCACCCAGGAGTCACTAAAACGACGGCGAAGATCAAAGAACTGTTCTTTTGGCCCAAAATGAGAAATGATGTGTCGCGTTACTGCAAAAGTTGCACGAACTGTCAGTTGGCCGGAAAGCCAAACCAGAAAATTCCTAAGGCCCCTTTGAGTCCGATTCCTGTATTAGAAGAACCCTTTTCTAAAATCGTCATGGACTGTGTAGGTCCCTTGCCTAAAACCAAGGCGGGCAACGAGTACCTACTTACCTTTATGTGTTCAAGTACCCGTTTTCCCGAGGCGTTCCCCTTACGGAACATTAAGGCAAAGACTGTAGTCAGAGCCATGACCCGGTTCTTCACTACCTTTGGATTACCTAGAATCGTGCAAACAGATCAAGGCAGCAACTTCACCAGTCACCATTTTCAGGAAGCACTAGCCAAGCTAGGCGTTACCCACATCACCAGCTCAGCCTACCACCCTCAGTCTCAAGGCGTACTTGAGAGGTTCCACCAAACCCTCAAAACCATGCTAAGAACATTCGCTAAAAGTAACACCCAATGGGATGAGACTGTTCCTTGGATTATTTTCGCCGCGAGGGACTGTGTCCAGGACTCTTTAGGCTACTCTCCTTTTCAACTGGTGTTTGGACATTCTGTCCGTGGTCCCCTGAAGCTGATCCACGAACGTTGGACAGGTACCAGTGATCATCCTGTGGAAAACTTTGACGATTTTCACGTTCGACTGAAAGCCGTGTGCGAAATGGCTCACAAGAACTTAAGAAAGGCCCAAGTGAGAATGAAAGGACTGTATGATAAGAGTTCTCGTAAACGAACATTCAATCCAGGCGACAAAGTTCTTGTGCTAGTGCCTAATCTGAACAATGCGTTATCCTTGAGATATTGTGGACCCTTTACTGTGCATTCAAAATTAAGTGATTTGAACTATGTTGTCAATACGCCCGACAGAAGAAAGAAACAGACAGTGTATCATGTTAACTCACTGAAAAAGTATTATGATAATTGTAACAATTTTCATTCCACAGCTAAAATTACTTTACCTGTATGTTCAAATGTTTCTGATGATGTGATACATGATAAATTGAAACCCCCAAGATTGGTAAATTCTTCCTTTTTAGGTAATTTAAATGTCCACCTTATGCATTTGTCCACAGAGGAAAGCCATAAATTGTCTCAGTTATTCGAGACATTTCCCTCTATTTTTGGGGATGTCCCCAAAGAAGCGAAGGTTCCACCTCATGATGTAGACGTAGGTGACGCAAAACCCATCAAACAACACCCCTATAGAGTTAACCCGGAAAAAGCTGTTTTGATAAAAGATGAAATTGATTATATGCTCAAGAATGATATCATTGAGCCCAGTTTCAGCAACTGGAGTTCCCCATGTCTCCTAGTCCCGAAAGACGGTGGATCTTTCAGGTTTGTGACCGACTTTAGGAAGGTAAATGCGCTCACCAAAGCTGATTCCTATCCATTACCTCGAATAGAAGACGTTATTGATAAAGTTGGTCAAGCTAAGATAATTTCCAAAATTGATTTACTATCAGGATACTGGCAAATCCCCTTATCTGACCGTGCAAAAGAAATATCTGCTTTTGTAACCCCTAATGGTTTTTATAGGTACAAACGTATGCCCTTTGGTATGCGAAATGCTGGTCAAACTTTCCAGCGGGTCATTAACTCTGTCATTGCTGACATAGACCAATGTGAGGCCTACATAGATGATATAGTTGTATTTTCTAATACTTTTGAAGAACATATTGTTCAGTTGACTAACCTTTTTAGAAAATTGTCTGAGGTGAATTTTACTGTAAACTTGCATAAAAGTGATTTCTGTAAAGGTTCAATTACCAATTTGGGTTATCAAGTGGGAACGAACCAAGTTCGGCCCATAGAAGCTAAAGTAGATGCTATTGTAAGGTTACCACCTCCCAAAAATTGTAAAGAAATCAAAAAGTTCCTTGGGATGGCTGGTTACTATAGGCGGTTCTGTCAAAACTTTTCAGCTGTTGCTGAACCTCTTACCGCATTATTGAAAAAGGGTGTTGAGTTTGAATGGTCAAATAAATGTCATGAAGTTTTTTTAACCATTAAGTCATTTTTATCTAATGCTCCTGTTATGGCTGCACCAGATTTCAGCAAGCCCTTTAAACTTGCCATTGATGCTAGCAACTTAGCCATTGGTTCAGTCCTATTTCAAGAAGACAACATGGGGATTGACCATCCCATTGCTTTTTTTTCCAGGAAGTTAAATGAGAACCAAAAGAATTACTCTACTATTGAAAAAGAAGCTTTAGCTTTGGTTTTGTCCTTACAACATTTTGAAGTCTATGTCTCTTCTTCAACCAATCCAGTCAGAGTGTTTTCTGACCATGATCCCCTGAAATTTACCTCTAAGTTAGGACAGACAAATCAAAGAATATTGAGATGGTGTTTATATTTCCAAAATTTTAATCTGGAAATTTCACACATTAAGGGTAGTGATAATGTTGTGGCTGATTGTTTGTCAAGGATGTAAAATCTTATTGCACAAATTGATCATGTGACATGTTTTGTGGTTCATTAAGACCATACACCAGGGGTCGGCAACCTTTTGAGACGGTAGAGTCAAAAGTTACAATTTATCGAATTTCAAGGTTTTTAAAGAGCCACTAACATTTTATTTCAATATTATAATTTTGATAAGTAATATATATATATATATATATATATATATATATATATATATATATATATATATATATATTTTAAAATAATTATATTTAAATATGAAATAATATTTATTTATATAAAAACACACATGCTTCTCAGAAAAAAATATTAACATATTTTATCTAGTAATCAGTAATCAAATTAACTAGCTTTAATTATTGATTATTATATACAACAGTTTCGCCTTGCAAGCCTTTTGAACGTTTGTTTAAACCTGGCTCATAACTTGTATTCAGTTTTAAGCACGCCTCTAGATTTGTATTTGTTAGTTGGCTTCTTTACTTGTTATTATATTCGTGCAAGAAAACGCTTGATGGCGTGAATGTTGTCCCAAAAAATCGCCAGCACTCCAAATGGCAAATGCCAACTTCTTTACATCACTGTAGTATTCTGGAAGACTATTCCATCAGTCACATAATACCGCCTCCACTCGCGGCATTTCTTTTAGAGCTGTCGGGTTATGCAGCGCAACGTGCATGTTTTAATGAACATCCACATCTCCAAACTTGCTCATGAGATATGTGAACTTACCACTCCACAAATGTTTGGTTTTCAAATCTAGCAATTTCATTTGAAGCGAATCAGCATCAATTCCAAATAGCTCAAAGTTAATCTCATTTGTATTTGTGTTCAGAGGATCTACTATGAACGCCATAGTACTTGCATATTTTTAACTGCTCAATTCTCTCAGTGAACTCATCCTTCATTTTGTTTATAGTAATGATGAAGTAATTCATGTTAGTAGTAGCGTTGGTTTCATCACGACATTTTTTTCACATTTTTCGAAATAAAGTTATTTACCGCTCTCCGTGTCTTGAACAAAATAAAGTAATTTTATATTTCGAAACAATTGTCTTCAAGCAAGGCATATGCTGGGTTTTCCTTTCTTAGCAGTTTTACATTTCGCTCATTTAGTTCCTTTGTGATATCCCCTTATGAAGTCGAATATTTCAGTGTGGGATAGACTAGTTAATAGGAAGTACATTGAAATAGGGAGTAGTTAATATTCTAAGAGTGCTTATTGTTTATGTTTATTATTATATCGTTCATTACCGAATGTTGTAGAACAATATTTGTATGAGTTTTGAAAATGAAATAAAATAATTATTAATATTTGTGAATGGAGTTGAAGAGCCGCATCTCGACCCCAAAAGAGCCGTATGCGGCTCGCGAGCCGCAGGCTAGCCCAGGGGTCGGCAATCTTTTGAGACAGAAGAGCCAAAAGTTACAATTTACAAAATTTCCCACCTTTTAAAGAGCCACTAACATTTTAATTTCAATATTATGATCTTTGATTAGGATTAGGTATACATATATATATATATATATACATATATATATATATATATATATATATATATATATATATATATATATATATATATATATATATATATATATATATATTTATATTTATATATATATTTATATATAGATTTATATATATAGATTTATATATATAGATTTATATATATAGATTTATATATATAGATTTATATATATAGATTTATGTATATATATATATATTATATATATATATATATATATATATATATATATATATATATATATATATATATATATATATATTTATATATATATAGGTGTTTGTGTGTGTCTGATTGTCTTGTATTCATTACTACACCTTTCATCCGATCGCCATGAAACTATAAGTTGTTGAGAATACTCCTGGGGAGGTATCTGCAAAAACAAAGTCAAATTCGCAGGGGTGGCGCCTCGGCAGGGCGCAATTCGGTTTATAAAATTAAAAGTCGATTGCGGATTGGCACCGTTAATCCGATCACCATGGAACTCTGAAGAGTAGATGAGAATACTCCCGAGAATATTTCTGCGAAAAAAAATTCTTATCGGCAGCGCCCGGGAGGGTGCGATTTTTGTCAATACATGGTTTGGCGCCTAAAGTTCCAGAGCGGGTATGTTAGCATTTGGCACCCTTTAATCTGGCGCCCTACATAGCCGGTAAAGGGTACTACTATATTCAGTGGCAAAATTGCAACAGGCGCAGCCGCCAGCACCTCGTCGATTGCGCGACCCGAAGAGCCTCGGGCTCACATGTGAGCACTATGGCGCCTGCGTTCGTTTTTTAAAAAAAAAGGCTATACACTAAAAACATGATGGGCAACAGTAATCATTGACAATCTAATCAGGCGAGTCATCCGACGCATTTACCCGTGAGCACCATGTCGACTACGTTCATTTTTGATACAATGGGTTGCTATAGTCGCTCACTAAATCAAATCAGGCGCGTCCTGCGGCGTCTCTGCAGTATAAGATTCGGCGCCCCGGGCTACACCCTAAGCGCTGTAGCGCCTACGTTACTTTAAGGAGCACCCTTCAATATTGTTAATGCGGCACACGATATTCGATGATCAAACCGTGCCTGGGGCTGTACGTGGCGCCCCTGCGATTTTGTAATCGGGTTCACAAGAGTGCCACTCTCTGTCCACGACACTTAAGCGTTGAGTGATTAAAGGTGATATCACGGTGAGTGAATAACTTACACTCAAGGCTTTCATACAGCATATATGGCTTGCTGGGCGGAAGTGTAGATAAATCCGTGCCCCGATAAATGTGATCAAAGCACAGGGATTGTTTACATTTAAATAACTCAGTTTTAGAAAACAAGGAAGTGCATTGAAAAATGGAGTAACTAATTATTGTAATAGAATAGCGAGTATTTATTGAGTATTTATTGTCTATATTTATTATTAAATCGTTCAGTACCGAGTGTTGTAAACTTTTTTTTTTTGAGTTAAAAAAATAATTATTATTAATATTTGTGCATGGAGCTGAAGAGCCGCACCTTGTCATCGAAAGAGCCGCATGCGGCTCGCGAGCCGCAGGTTGCCGACCCCTGCCATACACAAGTGTTGTGTTTGGGTGACACTCACATGAATGTGAGTGGTATGAGTTTTGAATTTTTCAAAAGTCCAATCCTGTTGAATATTTTGTTTATTTTCAGGTGAACCTTAATTAAAGGTGGTTTTTGATTATATGTAATCTTTTATGATAATATGTCTCATATGACTCAGTTGATATTGTAGCTAGTCATTGAAATAAAGGTCTTACCTTGGCGGGTTTACCACTTTTAATGGAAATATTGTAATACCCTTTTTTGAGGGATTTTGATGTATAATTATTTGTTGAAGGGTTACTCCCCTTTCACCAATTGTAAAAGTTTGAGTTACTTCCCTTTTATGTTCAGGGATATTTTCATCTGGTATTAAGATTTTGATTGCCTACATTTGTAAGACATCTTTTTTTATTTTCATTGCCAGATTGGTTCCTTATGTATGTTTTTGTGGAACCTATCTGTCACTTCCAAAAAGGGAGGGGATGTGACCTACTTAGGTCCAGTAATGTTTTATTTTGACATTGTATACTTCCTTATATGGATTGATGGTGCAACTACCGGGGTTTTTCCACTGTCTTATTAAGGGTGTCTAAGACTAAAAAATTTTCCATCAAGATCTGATTGATTGATTCAGATCAGATGACTACCCCAACCAATGGCTACATGAGTTGAGGATAACCTCCCATGTGGCCTAAGTCTTTAACTAGATCGCACACACGCGACACGAGGCAGTCTACCTTGATCAAACGGTCTATTAAGACCAGGCCGTCCATTTTGTCCGGCAATAGATTCTGACCATTTGAACGTGAGAGAACTTAAGTCCTGAGTGTGCTATGCTTTCTTAAGTTGTTTTAGTCTTCTAGTATAATATTACTTGTCGCCAAGTGATTCTTGAAGCTATAGCAGTGTTGTGTGACCTGTGGCTATTTTTATACAGTGTTAAAATCTGTGATAGTATTTTTTCTTACGCTTTGTAAGTTGGGTTTTGTTATTTTCTAAATTAAATACTTTATCTCGTTTAACCTAGTGTTCTGCCACAACTGTGTTCGCTTATTAAAGGTTGTATGCAGATTGAATGAGTTGTTAACTTCAATAGTATCACTAGTTTTCCCTAGACATCGAAACCGAGCCCTAGTGTGTTGTTGAGTTAGTGTTCATTCATTTAGGCTTTAAGTCATTTGCATATAACCCCGAAAAAGAATCCGGGGACGTTCACCATCTATCTGGCTGGTAGATAGGTAAACGTTACAATTGTAAAAGTTGTATAAGTTGAGCTAATATGTTGCGGCCTGTCCTGCGTGCTAGGAATGATTGAATTAGACATACGATAACTCAACACAAAGTTAAAATTAAGTTATACATAGAATGATTTAAAACTAAAAATAACGACCCTAGGTTCGATTTGAGTAAGACTATACGATTTTCATTTTTTAACTACCAAAATTATCTTTTTCGTAATGCATTATAGTAGAGGGTTAAATCTAAAAATCGAGAAAAACGGTATCGCTAATGTTTTGTCTCTATATCCTTTGATATTTAGATCAATTAAAATAAGAAAATATTCAGACTTAAAATTTGAATTTAGTGTGAGTCTGTACATTTTTAATGATATTTTGAACTTCCACGAATGTTTTTACTTTCTTCTTCAGACGTTCACAAGCTGTAAAACCCGACTAACTATATAGACCCCGTAGGCCTAAGTATTAGCGATTTCGATACTACCTTTCTCCACTTTCGTATTCCGCTATATTTGTATTATATTATTAGGTCATTAATTCTATTTAAAATGTAAAATAAAGATGTATCTAAACTGTCTTAAACATTATAAGCCAAAGGTGGACATTATTAATTGAACAGTGGTTGATTGAATTCACCAAGTAGACTGCGGGATGCAAATCTTATTAATATAAGAAATATGAGTTAAAAACACAACATTTTTCGAGTGTGTTAATTCTATTGTAACAAGCTGAATGTGTACACTGATAGTCTTCATTTATTTCATATCCCATTAGTGTATCTTGCTAAAGAATAAAACATACCATTGTAAACACAGGCCTATATTTATTTGCTTGATACCCACACACACTCAAATAACGATTGTATAAGAAGGGGGGGGGGACTTTCTGAGTTAAAGACCTTTGAGTCGGGTGCTAATTGAGTTGCTTTTGTTAAGTTAGTGTGATTGATTTTTTCAAATACTACATCTAAAAATGAAGTTGAAAGTATGTAAAGTATGGTTGATAAGTTAGCTATGTATTCCTGGGGTACCTTTTGCTTTTATAAACATGGTACGGAATTAAATCTGCCCTTCATCGTCCACAATAAAGTCACTCTTTTTTACACACATTCCCCTCCCCATCCATAGCTCATTGTTGCCAGACACACATTCCCCTCCCCATCCATAGCTTATCCTCATGGTTGCCAGACATTTTTTCAGACCCCGTATCCCCAAGCTTTTGTCAAATGTTATCACAACTGGACAGTGTGGTCTAGTATGTAGTATATGTAGTACGCCCGCTAACTAAACTGATAGATCGGTACCCGGCCTGGTGACCGTAGGTCATCCCACAACCAAACTGTCCCTCACGTTCAAAACCAGGTGGCAAGATGTCATATTTAAAACTGAAGGTACTCTATGCAGTTGTAAATGCATTAAAAAATACTTATTTGTAAATTTTTATAATTGTGCGCCTACGCAGAGCTATTTCCCTTCGCCTTTTTTCTATACCCTCGATTTGACCAATTTTTGCTTTCGTTTTCCATAGGCTTAGTTGTCCCCGCAATTTTTACACTAAAACCGTCATATCTAGAGAACCGTTTATCCTATAAACATAAATTTGGTATCATTTTGCAACATTTAGTCCCCTTAATACAACCCCGTCGTTATTTTGTCATTTTAATTATTTAAAAAATTGTGTGCAACTAACTACTCTGTAGTGATGAGTTTTTCTCTGTAGTGTCTTCATCTGTCTACATAGATGCCAATATAAAATCTCTCCCAGGCTATTGTGAAGAGTTTAGAAAAAAATTCTTCTCTCTTAGGTCATGGTAAAGCTAAAGAGTTTAGAAAAAAATTCCTAAAGAGTTTAGAAAAAAATTCTCCTCTTTTAGGTCATGGTAAAGCTAAAGAGTTTAGAAAATGGAAATTGGTGGCTTCTTCAGCGCAACAATTTCATCAACAGAAAGTACATGATGCAAGAGATGTATCAAAACTACATAGAAGGGGAGGTCAACTGGGACCTACCAAAGGTAAGGGAGGTCAACTGGGACCTACCAAAGGTAAGGGAGGTCAACTGGGACCTACCAAAGGTAAGGGAGGTCAACTGGGACCTACCAAAGGTAAGGGAGGTCAACTGGGACCTACCAAAGGTAAGGGAGGTCAACTGGGACCTACCAAAGGTAAGGCGAGGTCAACTGGGACCTACCAAAGGTAAGGGAGGTCAACTGGGACCTACCAAAGGTAAGGGAGGTCAACTGGGACCTACCAAAGGTAAGGGAGGTCAACTGGGACCTACCAAAGGTAAGGGAGGTCAACTGGGACCTACCAAAGGTAAGGGAGGTCAACTGGGACCTACCAAAGGTAAGGGAGGTCAACTGGGACCTACCAAAGGTAAGGGAGGTCAACTGGGACCTACCAAAGGTAGAGGCTGTCTGGTAGTGGCCTTCATTAGATGAGAGAAAAATGTCCTAAAATTAATGAATTATTCATTAGATGAGAGAAAAATGTCCTGAAATTAATGAATTATTCATTAGATGAGAGAAAAATGTCCTGAAATTAATGAATTATTCATTAGATGAGAGAAAAATGTCATGAAATTAATGATTTATTCATTAGATGAGAGAAAAATGTCCTGAAATTTTGTAATGTTTTCTTGTATGTTCATGTTTAGGATAAAGACCCATTTTGGGAATTGCATACAACCCCAGTGTTAATAGGAGTGGCATATGTTTACTTACAACCCATTGCTTATCTTATTGGAATGGATGAGAGCTTGACCATCATGGATTTAAAAGGGAAAGAAACAGGTACATTATTGATAACAGTTTGTTTATTTTAGTGTCACCACTGTAGTGTATGTGTCACCACTGTAGTGTATGTGTTTGTGTCACCACTGTACTGAATGTGTTTGTGTCACCACTGTAGTGTATGTGTTTGTGTCACCACTGTAGTGTATGTGTTTGTGTCACCACTGTAGTGTATGTGTCACCACTGTATTGTATGTGTTTGTGTCACCATTGTACTGAATGTGTTTGTGTCACCACTGTAGTGTATGTGTTTGTGTCACCACTGTATTGTATGTGTTTGTGTCACCACTGTAGTGTATGTTTGTGTCACCACTGTAGTGTATGTGTCACCACTGTATTGTATGTGTTTGTGTCACCACTGTACTGAATGTGTTTGTGTCACCACTGTAGTGTATGTGTTTGTGTCACCACTGTATTGTATGTGTTTGTGTCACCACTGTACTGAATGTGTTTGTGTCACCACTGTAGTGTATGTGTTTGTGTCACCACTGTAGTGTATGTGTCACCACTGTATTGTATGTGTTTGTGTCACCACTGTACTGAATGTGTTTGTGTCACCACTGTAGTGTATGTGTTTGTGTCACCACTGTAGAGTATGTGTCACCACTGTAGTGTTTATTTTTGTCACCACTGTATTGTATGTGTTTGTGTCACCACTGTACTAAATGTGTTTGTGTCACCACTGTTGTGTATATGTCACCACTGTAGTGTATGTGTTTGTGTCACCACTGTAGTTTTTGTGTCACCATTGTAGTGTATGTGTCACCACTGTAGTGTATGTGTATGTGTCACCACTGTAGTGTATGTGTCACCACTGTTGTGTCACCACTGTATTGTATGATCTCCTACTTGCAGGCCATCTACTGGTGGAGTTAATTCCCTGTGATGAGAAGTGGATAACCCTGAAAGATGACGTGTACGTGGAAGACCCAAAAGATCTGGTAAACATACACATACACGTTGATGGTAAACATACACATACACGTTGATGGTAAACATACACATACACGTTGATGGTAAACATACACATACACGTTGATGGTAAACATACACATACACGTTGATGGTAAACATACACATACACGTTGATGGTAAACATACACATACACGTTGATGGTAAACATACACATACACGTTGATGGTAAACATACACATACACGTTGATGGTAAACATACACATACACGTTGATGGTAAACATACACATACACGTTGATGGTAAACATACACATACACGTTGATGGTAAACATACACATACACGTTGATGGTAAACATACACATACACGTTGATGGTAAACATACACATACACGTTGATGGTAAACATACACATACACGTTGATGGTAAACATACACATACACGTTGATGGTAAACATACACATACACGTTGATGGTAAACATACAAGCCACATACACGTTGATGGTAAACATACACATACACGTTGATGGTAAACATACACATACACGTTGATGGTAAACATACACATACACGTTGATGGTAAACATACACATACACGTTGATGGTAAACATACAAGCCACATACACGTTGATGGTAAACATACAAGCCACATACACGTTGATGGTAAACATACACATACACGTTGATGGTAAACATACACATACACGTTGATGGTAAACATACACATACACGTTGATGGTAAACATACACATACACGTTGATGGTAAACATACACATACACGTTGATGGTAAACATACACATACACGTTGATGGTAAACATACACATACACGTTGATGGTAAACATACACATACACGTTGATGGTAAACATACACATACACGTTGATGGTAAACATACAAGCCACATACACGTTGATGGTAAACATACACATACACGTTGATGGTAAACATACAAGCCACATACACGTTGATGGTAAACATACAAGCCACATACACGTTGATGGTAAACATACAAGCCACATACACGTTGATGGTAAACATACAAGCCACATACACGTTGATGGTAAACATACAGACATACAAACAACATACATGTTGATGGTAAATATACAGACATACAAGCCACATACACGTTGATGGTAAACATACAGACATACAAACAACATACATGTTGATGGTAAATATACAGACATACAAGCCACATACACGTTGATGGTAAACATACACATACACGTTGATGGTAAACATACAAGCCACATATACGTTGATGGTAAACATACACATACACGTTGATGGTAAACATACAAGCCACATACACGTTGATGGTAAACATACACATACACGTTGATGGTAAACATACAAGCCACATACACGTTGATGGTAAACATACAGACATACAAACAACATACACGTTGATGGTAAACATACACATACACGTTGATGGTAAACATACACATACACGTTGATGGTAAACATACACATACACGTTGATGGTAAACATACAGACATACAAACAACATACATGTTGATGGTAAATATACAGACATACAAGCCACATACACGTTGATGGTAAACATACAGACATACAAACAACATACATGTTGATGGTAAATATACAGACATACAAGCCACATAAACGTTGATGGTAAACATACACATACACGTTGATGGTAAACATACACATACACGTTGATGGTAAACATACAAGCCACGTACACGTTGATGGTAAACATACACATACACGTTGATGGTAAACATACAAGCCACATACACGTTGATGGTAAACATACACATACACGTTGATGGTAAACATACAAGCCACATATACGTTGATGGTAAACATACAAGCCACATACACGTTGATGGTAAACATACAAGCCACATATACGTTGATGGTAAACATACAGACATACAAACAACATACATGTGGATGGTAAATATACAGACATACAAGCCACATACACGTTGATGGTAAACATACAAGCCACATATACGTTGATGGTAAACATACAAGCCACATAAACGTTGATGGTAAACATACAAGCCACATATACGTTGATGGTAAACATACAAGCCACATATACGTTGATGGTAAACATACAAGCCACATATACGTTGATGGTAAACATACAGACATACAAACAACATACATGTTGATGGTAAATATACAGACATACAAACAACATACACTTTGATGGTAAACATACAGACATACAAACAACATACATGTTGATGGTAAATATACAGACATACAAGCCACATAAACGTTGATGGTAAAAATACACATACACGTTGATGGTAAACATACACATACACGTTGATGGTAAACATACAAGCCACGTACACGTTGATGGTAAACATACAAGCCACGTACACGTTGATGGTAAACATACACATACACGTTGATGGTAAACATACAAGCCACATACACGTTGATGGTAAACATACACATACACGTTGATGGTAAACATACAAGCCACATATACGTTGATGGTAAACATACAAGCCACATACACGTTGATGGTAAACATACAAGCCACATATACGTTGATGGTAAACATACAGACATACAAACAACATACATGTCGATGGTAAATATACAGACATACAAGCCACATACACGTTGATGGTAAACATACAAGCCACATATACGTTGATGGTAAACATACAAGCCACATATACGTTGATGGTAAACATACAAGCCACATATACGTTGATGGTAAACATACAAGCCACATATACGTTGATGGTAAACATACAAGCCACATATACGTTGATGGTAAACATACAGACATACAAACAACATACATGTTGATGGTAAATATACAGACATACAAACAACATACACTTTGATGGTAAACATACAGACATACAAACAACATACATGTTGATGGTAAATATACAGACATACAAGCCACATAAACGTTGATGGTAAAAATACAGACATACAAACAACATACATGTTGATGGTAAATATACAGACATACAAACCACATACATGTTGATGGTAAACATACAGACATACAAACCACATACACGTTGATGGTAAACAATCTTGTAAACATACTTCTACCATCCTATGAATTCCAAGCACACATGTGAGACCTGTCTATTGTTAGAATTATTTTTAAAACTGATACAGTAAAACTGATACAGTAAAACTGATACAGTAAAACTGATACAGTAAAACTGATACAGTAAACCTGATTAATTGAAGAAAACAGACCATCAGAATTGTAATTTGACTCATCTCAATGACACACATTGCAGAAAGGCAAACCACTGTACTTTAATTTAACTCATCTCATTGACACATTGCAGAAAGGCAAACCACTGTACTTCAAGATAAAAATCAAAGGGGCCAGAGGGATACCAGCCAATTTTGAAGTGGTAAGTTGTGTCTGTTGATGTGTCTGTTGGTATGTCTGTTGGTGTGTCTGTTGGTGTGTCTGTTGGTGTGTCTGTTGGTGTGTCTGTTGGTGTGTCTGTTGGTGTGTCTGTTGGTGTGTCTGTTGGTGTGTCTGTTGGTGTGTCTGTTGATTTGGTCACAGCTCCCTGATGGGTGTGTCTGTTGATTTGGTCACAGCTTCCTGATGTGTCTGTTGGTGTGTCTGTTGATTTGGTCACAGCTCCCTGATGGGTGTGTCTGTTGATTTGGTCACAGCTCCCTGATGGGTGTGTCTGTTGATTTGGTCACAGCTCCCTGATGAGTGTGTCTGTGTGTCTGTTGATTTGGTCACAGCTCCCTGATGGGTGTGTCTGTTGATTTGGTCACAGCTCCCTGATGGGTGTGTCTGTTAATTTGGTCACAGCTCCCTGATGGGTGTGTCTGTTGGTGTGTCTGTTGGTGTGTCTGTTGATTTGGTCACAGCTCCCTGATGGGTGTGTCTGTTGGTGTGTCTGTTGGTGTGTCTGTTGATTTGGTCACAGCTCCCTGATGGGTGTGTCTGTTGATTTGGTCACAGCTTCCTGATGGGTGTGTCTGTTGATTTGGTCACAGCTCCCTGATGGGTGTGTCTGTTGGTGTGTCTGTTGGTGTGTCTGTTGATTTGGTCACAGCTCCCTGATGGGTGTGTCTGTTGATTTGGTCACAGCTCCCTGATGGGTGTGTCTGTTGATTTGGTCACAGCTTCCTGATGGGTGTGTCTGTTAATTTGGTCACAGCTCCCTGATGGGTGTGTCTGTTAATTTGGTCACAGCTTCCTGATGTGTCTGTTGGTGTGTCTGTTGATTTGGTCACAGCTCCCTGATGGGTGTGTCTGTTGATTTGGTCACAGCTCCCTGATGGGTGTGTCTGTTAATTTGGTCACAGCTCCCTGATGGGTGTGTCTGTTGGTGTGTCTGTTGGTGTGTCTGTTGATTTGGTCACAGCTCCCTGATGGGTGTGTCTGTTGGTGTGTCTGTTGGTGTGTCTGTTGATTTGGTCACAGCTCCCTGATGGGTGTGTCTGTTGATTTGGTCACAGCTTGCTGATGGGTGTGTCTGTTGATTTGGTCACAGCTCCCTGATGGGTGTGTCTGTTGGTGTGTCTGTTGGTGTGTCTGTTGATTTGGTCACAGCTCCCTGATGGGTGTGTCTGTTGATTTGGTCACAGCTCCCTGATGGGTGTGTCTGTTGATTTGGTCACAGCTTCCTGATGGGTGTGTCTGTTAATTTGGTCACAGCTCCCTGATGGGTGTGTCTGTTAATTTGGTCACAGCTTCCTGATGTGTCTGTTGGTGTGTCTGTTGATTTGGTCACAGCTCCCTGATGGGTGTGTCTGTTGATTTGGTCACAGCTCCCTGATGGGTGTGTCTGTTGATTTGGTCACAGCTTCCTGATGGGTGTGTCTGTTGATTTGGTTACAGCTCCCTGATGGGTGTGTCTGTTGATTTGGTCACAGCTTCCTGATGGGTGTGTCTGTTGATTTGGTCACAGCTCCCTGATGGGTGTGTCTGTTGATTTGGTCACAGCTTCCTGATGGGTGTGTCTGTGTGTCTGTTGATTTGGTCACAGCTTCCTGATGGGTGTGTCTGTTGATTTGGTCACAGCTCCCTGATGGGTGTGTCTGTGTGTCTGTTGATTTGGTCACAGCTTCCTGATGGGTGTGTCTGTTGATTTGGTCACAGCTTCCTGATGGGTGTGTCTGTTGATTTGGTCACAGCTTCCTGATGGGTGTGTCTGTTGATTTGGTCACAGCTCCCTGATGGGTGTGTCTGTTGATTTGGTCACAGCTTCCTGATGGGTGTGTCTGTTGATTTGGTCACAGCTCCCTGATGGGTGTGTCTGTTGGTGTGTCTGTTGATTTGGTCACAGCTCCCTGATGGGTGTGTCTGTGTGTCTGTTGATTTGGTCACAGCTTCCTGATGGGTGTGTCTGTTGATTTGGTCACAGCTTCCTGATGGGTGTGTCTGTTGATTTGGTCACAGCTCCCTGATGGGTGTGTCTGTTGATTTGGTCACAGCTCCCTGATGGGTGTGTCTGTTAATTTGGTCACAGCTCCCTGATGGGTGTGTCTGTTGATTTGGTCACAGCTCCCTGATGGGTGTGTCTGTTGATTTGGTCACAGCTCCCTGATGGGTGTGTCTGTTGATTTGGTCACAGCTCCCTGATGGGTGTGTCTGTTGATTTGGTCACAGCTCCCTGATGGGTGTGTCTGTGTGTCTGTTGATTTGGTCACAGCTTCCTGATGGGTGTGTCTGTTGATTTGGTCACAGCTCCCTGATGGGTGTGTCTGTTGATTTGGTCACAGCTTCCTGATGGGTGTGTCTGTTGATTTGGTCACAGCTCCCTGATGGGTGTGTCTGTTGGTGTGTCTGTTGATTTGGTCACAGCTCCCTGATGGGTGTGTCTGTGTGTCTGTTGATTTGGTCACAGCTTCCTGATGGGTGTGTCTGTTGATTTGGTCACAGCTCCCTGATGGGTGTGTCTGTGTGTCTGTTGATTTGGTCACAGCTTCCTGATGTGTCTGTTGGTGTGTCTGTTGATTTGGTCACAGCTCCCTGATGGGTGTGTCTGTTAATTTGGTCACAGCTTCCTGATGGGTGTGTCTGTGTGTCTGTTGATTTGGTCACAGCTTCCTGATGGGTGTGTCTGTTAATTTGGTCACAGCTCCCTGATGGGTGTGTCTGTTAATTTGGTCACAGCTTCCTGATGTGTCTGTTGGTGTGTCTGTTGATTTGGTCACAGCTCCCTGATGGGTGTGTCTGTTAATTTGGTCACAGCTCCCTGATGGGTGTGTCTGTTGATTTGGTCACAGCTCCCTGATGGGTGTGTCTGTTGATTTGGTCACAGCTTCCTGATGGGTGTGTCTGTTGATTTGGTCACAGCTCCCTGATGGGTGTGTCTGTTGATTTGGTCACAGCTCCCTGATGGGTGTGTCTGTTGATTTGGTCACAGCTCCCTGATGGGTGTGTCTGTTGATTTGGTCACAGCTCCCTGATGGGTGTGTCTGTTGATTTGGTCACAGCTCCCTGATGGGTGTGTCTGTTGATTTGGTCACAGCTCCCTGATGGGTGTGTCTGTGTGTCTGTTGATTTGGTCACAGCTCCCTGATGGGTGTGTCTGTTGGTGTGTCTGTTGATTTGGTCACAGCTCCCTGATGGGTGTGTCTGTTGATTTGGTCACAGCTCCCTGATGGGTGTGTCTGTTAATTTGGTCACAGCTCCCTGATGGGTGTGTCTGTTGGTGTGTCTGTTGGTGTGTCTGTTGATTTGGTCACAGCTCCCTGATGGGTGTGTCTGTTGATCTGGTTTATTTAAATAATTGGCAATTTGAAATAATAAAAGAAAGATACTTGTGGTTCAACATGTACGTTACATTAGCATTTTATTCTCAAAGTTTTTTTTTTATTTGATGTGTAAACTAATCCAATTTGATATTTCCAATACTGTATTTGTAGACCAGTTGCTCTTACAAATTCTACATGGACAATGAAGTGACCAAAACAGAGGAGGTCAAGGGCACTATCAACCCTGATTACCTGCATGAGAGGAACGTCCATTTTAAAGCTGTCACTGAGCAGGTAGGTTTTGTTTCATCAGGTAGGTTTGGTTAAAGCAAGTTGGTTTTGTTAATATCATGTAGGTTTAGTTAAATCATGTAGGTTTGGTTAAATCAGGTGGGTTTAGCTTAATCAGGTAGGTTTGGTTAAATCATGTAGGTTTAGTTTAATCAGGTAGGTTTGGTTAAATCAGGTGGGTTTAGTTTATTCAGGTAGGTTTGGTTAAATCACGTAGGTTTAGTTTAATCAGCTAGGCTTAATTTAATCAGGTAGGTTTAATTAAATCACGTAGGTTTAGTTTAATCAGACAGGTTTGGTTAATATCAGCTAATTAGTCACCTGACCAATGGTTTGTCTATTATCTACCTGTCTGTTTCAGCTAATTAGTCACCTGACCAATGGTCTATTATCTACCTGTCTGTTTCAGCTAATTAGTCACCTGACCAATGGTCTATTATCTACCTGTCTGTTTAAGCTAATTAGTCACCTGACCAATGGTCTATTATCTACCTGTCTGTTTCAGCTAATTAGTCACCTGACCAATGGTCTATTATCTACCTGTTTCAGCTAATTAGTCACCTGACCAATGGTCTATTATCTACCTGTCTGTTTCAGCTAATTAGTCACCTGACCAATGGTCTATTATCTACCTGTCTGTTTCAGCTAATTAGTCACCTGACCAATGGTCTATTATATACCTGTTTGTTTCAGCTAATTAGTCACCTGACCAATGGTCTATTATCTACCTGTCTGTTTCAGCTAATTAGTCACCTGACCAATGGTTTGTCTATTATATACCTGTCTGTTTCAGCTAATTAGTCACCTGACCAATGGTCTATTATCTACCTGTCTGTTTCAGCTAATTAGTCACCTGACCAATGGTTTGTCTATTATCTACCTGTCTGTTTCAGCTAATTAGTCACCTGACCAATGGTTTGTCTATTATCTACCTGTCTGTTTCAGCTAATTAGTCACCTGACCAATGGTTTGTCTATTATCTACCTGTCTGTTTCAGCTAATTAGTCACCTGACCAATGGTCTATTATCTACCTGTTTCAGCTAATTAGTCACCTGACCAATGGTCTATTATCTACCTGTCTGTTTCAGCTAATTCGTCACCTGACCAATGGTCTATTATCTACCTGTCTGTTTCAGCTAATTAGTCACCTGACCAATGGTCTATTATCTACCTGTCTGTTTCAGCTAATTAGTCACCTGACCAATGGTCTATTATCTACCTGTCTGTTTCAGCTAATTAGTCACCTGACCAATGGTCTATTATCTACCTGTCTGTTTCAGCTAATTAGTCACCTGACCAATGGTCTATTATCTACCTGTTTCAGCTAATTAGTCACCTGACCAATGGTCTATTATCTACCTGTTTCAGCTAATTAGTCACCTGACCAATGGTCTATTATCTACCTGTCTGTTTCAGCTAATTAGTCACCTGACCAATGGTCTATTATCTACCTGTTTCAGCTAATTAGTCACCTGACCAATGGTCTATTATCTACCTGTCTGTTTCAGCTAATTAGTCACCTGACCAATGGTCTATTATCTACCTGTTTCAGCTAATTAGTCACCTGACCAATGGTCTATTATCTACCTGTTTCAGCTAATTAGTCACCTGACCAATGGTCTATTATCTACCTGTTTCAGCTAATTAGTCACCTGACCAATGGTCTATTATCTACCTGTCTGTTTCAGCTAATTAGTCACCTGACCAATGGTCTATTATCTACCTGTTTCAGCTAATTAGTCACCTGACCAATGGTCTATTATCTACCTGTCTGTTTCAGCTAATTAGTCACCTGACCAATGGTCTATTATCTACCTGTTTCAGCTAATTAGTCACCTGACCAATGGTCTATTATCTACCTGTCTGTTTCAGCTAATTAGTCACCTGACCAATGGTTTGTCTATTATCTACCTGTCTGTTTCAGCTAATTAGTCACCTGACCAATGGTCTATTATCTACCTGTCTGTTTCAGCTAATTAGTCACCTGACCAATGGTCTATTATCTACCTGTTTCAGCTAATTAGTCACCTGACCAATGGTCTATTATCTACCTGTCTGTTTCAGCTAATTAGTCACCTGACCAATGGTCTATTATCTACCTGTCTGTTTCAGCTAATTAGTCACCTGACCAATGGTCTATTATCTACCTGTCTGTTTCAGCTAATTAGTCACCTGACCAATGGTCTATTATCTACCTGTCTGTTTCAGCTAATTAGTCACCTGACCAATGGTCTATTATCTACCTGTTTCAGCTAATTAGTCACCTGACCAATGGTCTATTATCTACCTGTCTGTTTCAGCTAATTAGTCACCTGACCAATGGTTTGTCTATTATCTACCTGTCTGTTTCAGCTAATTAGTCACCTGACCAATGGTCTATTATCTACCTGTCTGTTTCAGCTAATTAGTCACCTGACCAATGGTCTATTATCTACCTGTTTCAGCTAATTAGTCACCTGACCAATGGTCTATTATCTACCTGTCTGTTTCAGCTAATTAGTCACCTGACCAATGGTCTATTATCTACCTGTCTGTTTCAGCTAATTAGTCACCTGACCAATGGTCTATTATCTACCTGTCTGTTTCAGCTAATTAGTCACCTGACCAATGGTCTATTATCTACCTGTTTCAGCTAATTAGTCACCTGACCAATGGTCTATTATCTACCTGTCTGTTTCAGCTAATTAGTCACCTGACCAATGGTCTATTATCTACCTGTTTCAGCTAATTAGTCACCTGACCAATGGTCTATTATCTACCTGTTTCAGCTAATTAGTCACCTGACCAATGGTCTATTATCTACCTGTCTGTTTCAGCTAATTAGTCACCTGACCAATGGTCTATTATCTACCTGTTTCAGCTAATTAGTCACCTGACCAATGGTCTATTATCTACCTGTCTGTTTCAGCTAATTAGTCACCTGACCAATGGTCTATTATCTACCTGTTTCAGCTAATTAGTCACCTGACCAATGGTCTATTATCTACCTGTCTGTTTCAGCTAATTAGTCACCTGACCAATGGTTTGTCTATTATCTACCTGTCTGTTTCAGCTAATTAGTCACCTGACCAATGGTCTATTATCTACCTGTCTGTTTCAGCTAATTAGTCACCTGACCAATGGTCTATTATCTACCTGTTTCAGCTAATTAGTCACCTGACCAATGGTCTATTATCTACCTGTCTGTTTCAGCTAATTAGTCACCTGACCAATGGTCTATTATCTACCTGTCTGTTTCAGCTAATTAGTCACCTGACCAATGGTCTATTATCTACCTGTCTGTTTCAGCTAATTAGTCACCTGACCAATGGTCTATTATCTACCTGTCTGTTTCAGCTAATTAGTCACCTGACCAATGGTCTATTATCTACCTGTTTCAGCTAATTAGTCACCTGACCAATGGTCTATTATCTACCTGTCTGTTTCAGCTAATTAGTCACCTGACCAATGGTTTGTCTATTATCTACCTGTCTGTTTCAGCTAATTAGTCACCTGACCAATGGTCTATTATCTACCTGTCTGTTTCAGCTAATTAGTCACCTGACCAATGGTCTATTATCTACCTGTTTCAGCTAATTAGTCACCTGACCAATGGTCTATTATCTACCTGTCTGTTTCAGCTAATTAGTCACCTGACCAATGGTCTATTATCTACCTGTCTGTTTCAGCTAATTAGTCACCTGACCAATGGTCTATTATCTACCTGTCTGTTTCAGCTAATTAGTCACCTGACCAATGGTCTATTATCTACCTGTTTCAGCTAATTAGTCACCTGACCAATGGTCTATTATCTACCTGTCTGTTTCAGCTAATTAGTCACCTGACCAATGGTCTATTATCTACCTGTTTCAGCTAATTAGTCACCTGACCAATGGTTTGTCTATTATCTACCTGTCTGTTTCAGCTAATTAGTCACCTGACCAATGGTCTATTATCTACCTGTCTGTTTCAGCTAATTAGTCACCTGACCAATGGTCTATTATATACCTGTCTGTTTCAGCTAATTAGTCACCTGACCAATGGTCTATTATCTACCTGTCTGTTTCAGCTAATTAGTCACCTGACCAATGGTCTATTATCTACCTGTTTCAGCTAATTAGTCACCTGACCAATGGTCTATTATCTACCTGTCTGTTTCAGCTAATTAGTCACCTGACCAATGGTCTATTATCTACCTGTCTGTTTCAGCTAATTAGTCACCTGACCAATGGTCTATTATCTACCTGTTTCAGCTAATTAGTCACCTGACCAATGGTCTATTATCTACCTGTTTCAGCTAATTAGTCACCTGACCAATGGTCTATTATCTACCTGTCTGTTTCAGCTAATTAGTCACCTGACCAATGGTCTATTATCTACCTGTTTGTTTCAGCTAATTAGTCACCTGACCAATGGTTTATTATCTACCTGTTTCAGCTAATTAGTCACCTGACCAATGGTCTATTATCTACCTGTTTCAGCTAATTAGTCACCTGACCAATGGTCTATTATCTACCTGTTTCAGCTAATTAGTCACCTGACCAATGGTCTATTATCTACCTGTCTGTTTCAGCTAATTAGTCACCTGACCAATGGTCTATTATCTACCTGTTTGTTTCAGCTAATTAGTCACCTGACCAATGGTTTATTATCTACCTGTTTCAGCTAATTAGTCACCTGACCAATGGTCTATTATCTACCTGTTTCAGCTAATTAGTCACCTGACCAATGGTTTGTCTATTATCTACCTGTCTGTTTCAGCTAATTAGTCACCTGACCAATGGTCTATTATCTACCTGTTTCAGCTAATTAGTCACCTGACCAATGGTCTATTATCTACCTGTCTGTTTCAGCTAATTAGTCACCTGACCAATGGTCTATTATCTACCTGTCTGTTTCAGCTAATTAGTCACCTGACCAATGGTCTATTATCTACCTGTTTCAGCTAATTAGTCACCTGACCAATGGTCTATTATCTACCTGTCTGTTTCAGCTAATTAGTCACCTGACCAATGGTCTATTATCTACCTGTCTGTTTCAGCTAATTAGTCACCTGACCAATGGTCTATTATCTACCTGTTTCAGCTAATTAGTCACCTGACCAATGGTCTATTATCTACCTGTTTCAGCTAATTAGTCACCTGACCAATGGTCTATTATCTACCTGTCTGTTTCAGCTAATTAGTCACCTGACCAATGGTCTATTATCTACCTGTTTGTTTCAGCTAATTAGTCACCTGACCAATGGTTTATTATCTACCTGTTTCAGCTAATTAGTCACCTGACCAATGGTCTATTATCTACCTGTTTCAGCTAATTAGTCACCTGACCAATGGTTTGTCTATTATCTACCTGTCTGTTTCAGCTAATTAGTCACCTGACCAATGGTCTATTATCTACCTGTTTCAGCTAATTAGTCACCTGACCAATGGTCTATTATCTACCTGTCTGTTTCAGCTAATTAGTCACCTGACCAATGGTCTATTATCTACCTGTCTGTTTCAGCTAATTAGTCACCTGACCAATGGTCTATTATCTACCTGTTTCAGCTAATTAGTCACCTGACCAATGGTCTATTATCTACCTGTCTGTTTCAGCTAATTAGTCACCTGACCAATGGTCTATTATCTACCTGTTTCAGCTAATTAGTCACCTGACCAATGAAGCCATGACCGTGGAGGTCTGGGGGCAGCAAAAAGAAGAAGGCATGAAATCTTCAAGTCTGAAACAACCTGTCAGTGGAGCCAGTGGCAAGGTTAGTCAGGTTCAATGTTTGGGCTACCAAGGTCAACATTTGGGCTAGCAAGGTCAATGTTTGGGCTATCAAGGTCAATGTTTGGGCTACCAAGGTCAATATTAGGGCTACCAAGGTCAATGTTTGGGTTATCAAGGTCAATGTTTGGGCTATCAAGGTCAATATTAGGGCTACCAAGGTCAATGTTTGGGTTATCAAGGTCAACGTTTGGGCTACCAAGGTCAATGTTTGGGTTATCAAGGTCAATGCTTGGGCTACCAAGGTCAATGTTTGGGCTACCAAGGTCAATGTTTGGGCTACCAAGGTCAATGTTTGGGCTACCAAGGTCAATGTTTGGGCTACCAAGGTCAATATTAGGGCTATCAAGGTCAATGTTTGGGTTATCAAGGTCAATGTTTGGGCTACCAAGGTCAATGTTTGGGCTACCAAGGTCAATGTTTGGGCTACCAAGGTCAATGTTTGGGCTACCAAGGTCAATGTTTGGGCTACCAAGGTCAACATTTGGACTACCAAGGTCAATATTTGGGCTGCAAGGTCAACAATTGGGCTAGCAAGGTCAATGTTTGGGCTAACTAAGTAATTGGTCTGTGTAGTAAATACATTTGGGCTGACAATGTGTATGCTGTGTGTAGTAAGTAGATTCAAATTTTATTTGAAGCCACTTCCTGTTTGAAACTGAATTTTTATTTGACAGGAGTCAAAGGGCCATGAGTCAAAGAGCCATGAGCCGTCTGCAGCTGAACTGGTGGTAAGTAACATGTGAACTCTGATTTTAGATATATTTAGATATAGAAGCAAGAAACATATTTAGATATAGAAGCAAGAAACATATTTAGATATAGAAGCAAGAAACATAATTAGATATAAATGATATACAAAATATGTAGATTTATATGATTTATACAATTTTAGATATATGTGATAAAAAATATTTATGCATATTTACTAAAGATTTATTTATATATTTGTGTAACATTAGTAACAAGCACATAACATATATACACATATAAATAAAAAAGTTTTATTACAGTTACAAATACAAGAGCAAGTTAAAAAAGCAAAGGCTAATGGAATAAAGACAGTTCCAGTAAGTTAAAAATTTGTAGAAATCTGTTTCTTCAGGGGGGAAGCACTGGCAGCCGTCACCCCCAAACGCAATAGAATTTAAATAGAAAATATAAGGCCTATATTTTTACCAATATGGTCCACCACCTTTCCCCCCTCTCCACTAAAGCCTGTCTAATGACAGAAAAGGATCGAAAAAATAACAAAAAACTCACTAGTTTCAAGTTCCCTTTAACTCTTCTTAGCTTGTTCTGTGTTTGGTATTTCATTGGTTGTTTCCCTTAGACTGCTAATATGCTAATTATTATATTTTTCCACAGTAAGTGTAGATCTAGCCTTTGAAATGTATTATTTAGTAATGGAAAATGCTACTAATTAAACAAAAAGTAAATAAAATTCTTACAATAAGATAACTATATGTATATATATATATATATATATATATATATATATATATATATATATATATATATATATATATATATATATATATATATATATATATATATATATATATATATATATATATATATATATATATATATATATATATATATATATATATATATATATATATATATATATATATATATATTTATATTTATATTTATATTTATATTTATATTTATATATATATATATTGGAATACAAAAAAAACCAAAACGTGAAATAGAAAAAAATCCAAACACACTAAATTCACCTTAAATCAAGATGTGTTACAATAGTCAAGTACACTTTATCCCAATAGAATTCAATAGATACATAGGTGTATATGTGTGGAAATATTTCAACCATAGGTGTATGTATATGTGTGGGAATATTCAACCATAGTTGATAGGAATATGTGTGGGAATATTCAACTATAGGTGTATATGTGTGGGAATATCCAACTATAGGTGTATATGTGTGGGAATATTCAACCATAGGTGTATATGTGTGGGAATATTCAACTATATGTGTATATGTGTGGGAATATTCAACTATAGGTGTATATGTGTGGCAATATTCAACCATAGGTCTTTAGGTATAGGAATATTCAACCATAGGTCTTTATAGGAATATTCAACAATAGGTCTTTAGATATAGGAATATTCAACCAAAGGTCTTTAGATATAGGAATATGCAACCATAGGTCTTTAGGCCTTTTAGAATATGCAGTCCAACAATTTAAATGAAAGAACTGCTTGCTTGCTAAAGAGTCTTTTTAAAGTCCCAAAAATGTAATGTACAATCAAATACCCACTCAATGAAGCTGAGTTCATTTTTAAATTAATTTCATCAAGCCTTTGACCTTTTAAAAATTTTGTAATTGTTTGTAATAAAACATGTTTGTAATAAAAAATGTTTGTAATAAAAAAATGTTTGTAATAGAAAATGTTTGTAATAAAAAATGTTTGTAATAGAAAATGTTTGACTTTTGTTCCAGATTTCCGAGATAGAAAATTCTCTGGCCAGGTTAACTGGTGCAGAACCCAGCAACATCAAAGGTGGAAAAGGAACATCCAGAGCTTGTTTGATTCAATAATAGAAGTGTGTCAAGTTTATGACTAGGGATGTGTGTCAAGTTTACAACCAGGGATGTGTGTCAAGTTTATGACTAGGGATGTGTGTCAAGTTTATGACTAGGGATGTGTGTCAAGTTTACAACCAGGGATGTGTGTCAAGTTTACAACCAGGGATGTGTGTCAAGTTTACGACTAGGGATGTGTGTCAAGTTTATGACCAGGGATGTGTGTCAAGTTTACGACTAGGGATGTGTGTCAAGTTTACAACCAGGCAACTCTCTCCTGGCCAAAGGAGAAATTGAAGGCAACTCTCTCCTGGTCAAATGCAGAAATTTCCTTTATTAAACATTTGTCCACATTTTTTCTTTCTTGTGTTCACAAGCTCAATATTTTTTTCTTCAACCTTTTGTACACATGATGTAAACAATGTACTGTTGATGTCTATCTATATTCCTTCAATTATTGTTATAAATTGATGTCAACATTTGATACAAAACTATGTGGCAAATGAATAAAGCAAGTCCCTATCTGATCCTGCCCCCCCAGATTTACTAAGCTGTTTTTTGTGTTGGCTCAATGCTGTTAATCAAAAGTAATTTTGTAAATATTTACCCTGCTTGTTTTAGCCTGTCAGTTGTGCTGTGTAACCCTTTGATCACTCACACACAATAGGCCTCTCTGTTGCATTCAGGTTTTTTGTACACTACCACATTTTTCATTAAAGTGAATTTTATAAAGTAAACTCAGTTTAAAAATCACATTGCATTGCTTTTTTTTAATCCTGTGGAAATTGACTTCAATTTTGGTTGAGAATTGATGAGACTTGATGAGACTTGATATTTTGGTTGAGACTTGATGAGACTTGATGAGACTTGATGAGACTTGATATTTTGGTTGAGACTTGATGAGACTTGATATTTTGGTTGAGACTTGATGAGACTTGATGAGACTTGATATTTTGGATGAGACTTGATGAGACTTGATGAGACTTGATGAGACTTGATGAGACTTGATGAGACTTGATATTTTGGTTGAGACTTGATGAGACTTGATGAGACTTGATGAGACTTGATATTTTGGTTGAGACTTGATGAGACTTGATGAGACTTGATGAGACTTGATATTTTGGTTGAGACTTGATGAGACTTGATATTTTGGTTGAGACTTGATGAGACTTGATGAGACTTGATGAGACTTGATATTTTGGTTGAGACTTGATGAGACTTGATGAGACTTGATATTTTGGTTGAGACTTGATGAGACTTGATGAGACTTGATGAGACTTGATAAGACTTGATGAGACTTGATGAGACTTGATGAGACTTGATATTTTGGTTGAGACTTGATGAGACTTGATATTTTGGTTGAGACTTGATGAGACTTGATATTTTGGTTGAGACTTGATGAGACTTGATGAGACTTGATATTTTGGTTGAGACTTGATGAGACTTGATGAGACTTGATGAGACTTGATGAGACTTGATATTTTGGTTGAGACTTGATGAGACTTGATGAGACTTGATATTTTGGTTGAGAATTGATGAGACTTGATATTTTGGTTGAGAATTGATGAGACTTGATATTTTGGTTGAGACTTGATGATCTTTTTGGACAAAATCGTGGCCACAAGTCTCTTGACTTCTACAGATTGTGATTTTATTTTAATTTTATTAAAGACTAAATGTAGATTTGTGATGTAGTCTAAGCCTAAATACATACATAGGTCTATATATATATATATATATATATATATATATATATATATATATATATATATATATATATATATATATATATATATATATATATATATATATATATGTATATATGTATATATATGTATATATGTGTATATATATGTGTATATATATATATATATATATATATATATATATATAGGCTATATAGTTAAAGTCCTATATATACCTATGTTGTATGTAGGCCTCTAGCGAAGACAATCCCCACCACAAGTTGTCCAGCAGACATTTGCTAATTGCCCCATGGACGGGAATAGCCCATCAAGGCGGGCAGGCTACTAAGCATTGTCTTATCATTATGTGTCATTTACTGAACACGGCTTTTAAAAAGCTTTTATCTTTATGAAAATAGGTTTTTAAAAAGGAGATTTTTCCCTTAACAAGGCACGATTTCATCAGAACAGGAGAGTTATTGATCTCCCGCCCCCTGGACTTGCACTGACGTCATGGGCTCGCGTCTTCTCCGCTTTCGTAAGACCACCTTCCATCTCGAGTTGTGGATGACAGAAACAGCAGCTATTCCATTGCGTGTCCACGTCTCAACAACTTCTTCAAAACAAACCATTTAAATTTAAAAAAAGGGTCAAGGTTGAAGGCTATTATCAAACAGGCCTACGTTTTTTTTTTTTGTTTAATTTGACATTTTTTTTCCTGGAGGGTCTCTTCAGCAGACGGTTGAGAACTTAATCAAGCACACAGATAATCAGCACAACGGCGTTTCAACTAATCGCTCCATTGTTAAAATCGCATTCAAATAATGGACTATGTGTAGAGCTAAGCACTTTTTGGAAAACTAAATTACAATGAAAATTACAAATTAGGCCACATATAAACACTAAAATAAAGGAATAGGCCCTAACAATACGAAACAATCCATAACAAAAATGTATAGATCTCGATAATCATGTCGACAAAATTTACTTGCAAAATTTACTTGCAAAATTTTGAGTAAAACGTGTAAGCTCATGAAATCAAATACCTAGATTCTATTTGCTATAATATAAGTACAAGAAACAAAGATTGTCTTACCATATACTTTTTTACTTTCTTGTATACGAAGTATAGAGAAAGTATTGTAATCGTGCAAAAAAAAAATAAAAATCGAGATTTTTTGCAAATCTCGACGTTTTACACCTCCCTGAGTCGGAAAAACATAGTTTTGCAATCTTGTCCGTATGTCTGTGTGTATGTGTGTGTGTGTGTGTGTGTGTGTGTGTGTGTGTGTAAACGCGATAACTTAAGTACCGTTACAGCTAGGTTGATGAAATTTCATATATAAGTATAATATCAAATTTGTAGTTTTATATCAACTTTTCAGCGATTTCCGGTTCTATTTTTAGTTTTTCAAAAGCTTATAACTTGAGTACTGTTTCAGACAGATGAACGAAATTTCACATATATATGTTAAAGATCTACTTTTCTGCCTTTTTTCAAATGTTGAGTAATTTAATTTCCGTTGACCGGAAGTAGTAATTTACTCTATTTCCGATTTCTCAAAAAACCGCATGCGAATTTTTAAAGTACTAATAATATTCCGCACTATTATACACACAGATTGTTTGGCGTTCACTTGATGCGCAATTCTTTTTTTCTACGATATTCTGTTCTATTTTAAAACGTTTAAATAAATAAATATGTATTAAACATATTGTCTATACCCCGAGTTGCCATCCCCCGTAGTGTTATGTAAGAATATTCGAGAAAGTTTAAGGGAGATCACTCCCGGTTTATTCTCTATTAGCTCGTGATATTTGTTGTATGTTTGCATGAAGAACAATAATAATTACTGAAAATATGGTGGTGATACAAGCTGTATAAATAACCGATTATTGATGAAAATATAAGCTAAGCACTCTTTAAAGATATCTTTAAAGCTGACATCAACTGCATAATTTACACAGGAGATAAAATTGTAGATGTTTATTTTCAGTTAGTGATTAGTTCATTAATTACTGGGATCGGCTGACACCACATCTAATAATTTTCTATCAGTGGATTCAAATAATGGGCTTTGGCTAAATCAGAGCGGGCTGTGACCTATTGCAACTATATATATAGGCATATATATATATATATATATATATATATATATATATATATATATATATATATATATATATATATGTATGTATAGCCTATACTTTTTACTTTCTCGTATATACGAAGTATAGAAAAAGTCTTGTAATCGTGCAAAAAAAATAAAAAATCGAGGTTTTTACAAATCTCGACGTTTTACACCTCACTGATACGGAAAAACATAATTTTGCAATCTTGTCCGTATGTCTGTGTGTCTGTGTGTCTGTCTGTGTGTAAAAACGATAACTTGAGTACCGTAACAGCTAGGTTAATGAATTTTCATATATAAGTATTTTATCAAAATCGTAGATCCTGATCAACTTTTGAGCGATTTCCGATAAACGGAAGTGGTACTTTTTCTACTTTGAATTTTTCAAAAGCATATAACTTGAGTACTATTTCAGATAGATAAATGAAATTTCACATGTAAGTAAAAGATCTAATTCTCTACCTTCTGTCAAATTTTGAGTAATTTCCGTTGACCGGAAGTACTAATTTACGCTATTTCCGATTTCTAAAAAAAACGCATGTAAATTTACAAAGTACTAATAATATTGCACACTATGGGTGACACCCGACCTAGCGACGCCACTGGTTAAGCCTACAGTGGATGTGAAAGTTAAACCTACGATGGAAGTGAAAGTTAAACCTACGATGGAAGTGAAAGTTAAACTTACAATGGAAGTGGAAGTTAAACCTACAATGGAAGTGAAAGTTAAACCTACAATAGAAGTGAAAGTTAAACCTACAATGGAAGTGAAAGTTAAACCTACAATGGAAGTAAAAGTTAAACCTACAATGGAAGTGAAAGTTAAACCTACAATGGAAGTGAAAGTTAAACCTACAATGGAAGTGAAAGTTAAACCTACAATGGAAGTGAAAGTTAAACCTACAATGGAAGCAAAAGTTAAACCTACAATGGAAGTGAAAGTTAAACCTACAATGGAAGTGAAAGTTAAACCTACAATGGAAGTGAAAGTTAAACCTACAATGGAAGTGAAAGTTAAACCTACAATGGAAGTGAAAGTTAAACCTACAATGGAAGTGAAAGTTAAACCTACAATGGAAGTGAAAGTTAAACCTACTATGGAAGTGAAAGTTAAACCTACGATGGAAGTGAAAGTTAAACCTACGATGGAAGTGAAAGTTAAACCTACAATGGAAGTGGAAGTTAAACCTACAATGGAAGTGAAAGTTAAACCTACAATAGAAGTGAAAGTTAAACCTACAAAGGAAGTGGAAGTTAAACCTACAATGGAAGTGAAAGTTAAACCTACAATAGAAGTGAAAGTTAAACCTACAATGGAAGTGAAAGTTAAACCTACAATGGAAGTGAAAGTTAAACCTGCAGTGGAAGTGAAAGTTAAACCTGCAGTAGAAGTGAATGTATTAAAAAGATGTTAACGAGAAAAGATGCCACCCTGGTCCATTGATTGAAAGTTAAACCTACAATGGAAGTGAAAGTTAAACCTACAATAGAAGTGAAAGTTAAACCTACAATGGAAGTGAAAGTTAAACCTACAATGGAAGTGAAAGTTAAACCTGCAGTGGAAGTGAAAGTTAAACCTGCAGTAGAAGTGAATGTATTAAAAAGATGTTAACGAGAAAAGATGCCACCCTGGTCCATTGATTGCATCATCGACTTCTTGTAGCCATCCGGCTCATTAAAGCTCGTTAGTTCATTTCAGATTTTCATTCTTCATTTGTTCATTTTAGATTTTCATTCTTCATTAGTTCATTTCAGATTTTTATTCTTCATTAGTTCATTTTAGATTTTCATTCTTCATTAGTTCCTTTCAGATTTTCATTCTTCAATAGTTTATTCCAGATGATCGTTCTTTATTTCATCCTCATTTGAACATTGTTAAAAAAAACATTCTACATATTCCAATTTAAAAAACATTCTACATATTCCAATAAAAAAAAACATTCTAGATAATCCAATTAAAAAAAAACCCAACCAAACCCATATAATCGCTGTAATTATTGTAATGTACGTATTTTTATAAAAACTTGTTTCAGGTTGTCACTAACCACCACTGTCACGTCACTAACCACCACTGCCACTAACCACCACTGTCACTAACCACCACTGTCACTAACCACCACTGTCACTAACCACCACTGCCACTAACCATCACTGCCACTAACCATCACTGCCACTAACCATCACTGCCACTAACCATCACTGTCACTAACTACCACTGTCACGTCACTAACCATCACTGCCACTAACCACCACTGTCACGTCACTAACCACCACTGTCACTAACCACCACTGTCACTAACCACCACTGCCACTAACCATCACTGCCACTAACCATCACTGCCACTAACCACCACTGTCACGTCACTAACCACCACTGTCACGTCACTAACCACCACTGTCACGTCACTAACCACCACTGTCACTAACCACCACTGTCACGTCACTAACCACCACTGTCACTAACCACCACTGTTACTAACCACCACTGCCACTAACCATCACTGCCACTAACCATCACTGCCACTAACCACCACTGTCACGTCACTAACCACCACTGTCACGCCACTAACCACCACTGTCACGTCACTAACCACCACTGTCACGTCACTAACCACCACTGTCACTAACCACCACTGTCACGTCACTAACCACCACTGTCAGGTCACTAACCACCACTGTCACGTCACTAACCACCACTGTCACTAACCACCACTGCCACTAACCACCACTGTCACTAACCACCACTGCCACTAACCACCACTGTCACGTCACTAACCACCACTGCCACTAACCACCACTGTCACTAACTACCACTGTCACTAACCACCACTGTCACGTCACTAACAACCACTGTCACTAACCACCACTGCCACTAACCATCACTGCCACTAACCACCACTGTCACGTCACTAACCACCACTGTCACGTCACTAACAACCACTGTCACGTCACTAACCACCACTGTCACTAACCACCACTGTCACGTCACTAACCACCACTGTCACGTCACTAACCACCACTGTCACGTACCTAACCACCACTGCCACTAATCACCACTGTCACGTCACTAACCACCACTATCACTAACCACCACTGCCACGTCACTAATCACCACTGTCGCGTCACTAACCACCACTATCACTAACCACCACTATCACTAACCACCACTGCCACTAACCACCACTATCACTAACCACCACTATCACTAACCACCACTATCACTAACCACCACTATCACTAACCACCACTGTCACGTCACTAACCACCACTGTCACGTCACTAACCACCACTATCACTAACCACCACTGTCACTAACCACCACTGTCACGTCACTAACCACCACTATCACTAACCACCACTGTCACTAACTACCACTGTCACTAACCACCACTGTCACGTCACTAACCACCACTGCCACTAACCACCACTGTCACGTCACTAACCACCACTGTCACGTCACTAACCACCACTGCCACTAACCACCACTGTCACGTCACTAACCACCACTGTCACTAACCACCACTGCCACTAACCAACAATGTCACTTACCACCATTGCTACTAACCACCACTGCCACTAACCACCACTGCCACTAACCACCACTGTCACTAACCACCACTGCCACTAGCAACCACTGCCACTAACCACCACTAACCACCACTGCCACTAACCACCACTGCCACTAACCACCACTGCCACTAACCACCACTGTCACTAACCACCACTGCCACTAACCACCACTGCCACTAACCACCACTGCCACTAACCACCACTTCCACTAACCACCACTGTCACGTCACTAACCACCACTGTCACTAACCACCACTGTCACTAACCACCACTGTCACGTCACTAACCACCACTGCCACTAACCACCACTGCTACTAACCACCACTGTCACTAACTACCACTGGCACTAACCACCACTGTCACGTCACTAGCCACCACTGTCACGTCACTAACCACCACTGTCACGTCACTAACTACCACTGTCACGTCACTAACCACCACTGCCACTAACCACCACTGTCACTAACCACCACTGTCACTAACCACCACTGTCACGTCAGTAACCACCACTGCCACTAACCACCGCTGTCACGTCACTAACCAACACTGTCACGGCACTAACCACCACTGCCACTAAGCAGCACTGTCACGTCAGTAACCACCACTGCCACTAACCACCGCTGTCACGTCTCTAACCAACACTGTCACGTCACTAACCACCACTGTCACTAACCACCACTGTCACGTCACTAACCACCACTGCCACTATCCACAACTGCCACTAACCACCACTGTCACTAACCACCACTGCCACTAACCACCACTGTTACGTCACTAACCACCACTGTCACGTCACTAACCACCACTGCCACTAACCACCACTGCCACTAACCACCACTGTCACTAACCACCACTGTCACTAACTACCACTGTCACTAACCACCACTGTCACGTCACTAACCACCACTGCCACTAACCACCACTGTCACGTCACTAACCACCACTGCCACTAACCTCCACTGTCACGTCACTAACCACCACTGCCACTAACCACCACTGTCACGTCACTAACCACCACTGTCACGTCACTAACCACCACTGTCACTAACCACCACTGCCACTAACCACCACTGTCACTAACCACCACTGTCACGTCACTAACCACCACTGTCACGTCACTAACCACCACTGCCACTAACCACCACTGTCACTAACCACCACTGTCACGTCACTAACCACCACTGCCACTAACCACCACTGTCACTAACCACCACTGTCACGTCACTAACCACCACTGTCACGTCACTAACCACCACTGCCACTAACCTCCACTGTCACGTCACTAACCACCACTGCCACTAACCACCACTGTCACGTCACTAACCACCACTGTCACGTCACTAACCACCACTGTCACTAACCACCACTGCCACTAACCACCACTGTCACTAACCACCACTGTCACGTCACTAACCACCACTGTCACGTCACTAACCACCACTGCCACTAACCACCACTGTCACTAACCACCACTGTCACGTCACTAACCACCACTGCCACTAACCACCACTGTCACTAGCCACCACTGTCACGTCACTAACCACCACTGTCACTAACCACCACTGTCACTAACCACCACTGCCACTAACCACCACTGCCACTAACCACCACTGCCACTAACCACCACTGCCACTAACCACCACTGTCACTAACCACCATTGCCACTAACCACCACTGTCACTAATCACCACTGAACACGTCTAGAAAATCGCGTGGGACATAAAATTCTTTGAAAGCGAGTGAAAATGGAATGCTACCTAGAGAGAGAAAGAAAGTTGAGGCTACCCAGAGTGAGAGAGCTACCCATAGTGAGAGAGCTACCCCACGGGTCGCCCACGATGGATCGATGGGTGTGTCAGCGTCTGCTACAGTGGTGTTCCTAGCGCGCGTCCCGACCAGTCAAATATTAAAATTGCAGTTATTTGCTTAATGTAATTGGTTTTCATCTGATCTGTCTAAAGACGGCCGGCCTGTCTGTGTGCTGGCAACTCTCTCTAACACTTGCTAGAGCCCTCGTCTAGTGGCATCACATGCAGGCACACACAGGTGAGTTGCAGGCATTTTCTCTGGCGTGTTGATGGTGACACATTTTCTCTGGATAGTGACGTGTTGATGGTGACACATTTTCTCTGGATAGTGACGTGTTGATGGTGACACATTTTCTCTGGATAGTGACGTGTTGATGGTGACACATTTTCTCTTTACACGGGCGTGTTGATGGTGACACATTTTCTCTGGATAGTGACGTGTTGATGGTGACACATTTTCTCTTTACACGGGCGTGTTGATGGTGACACATTTTCTCTGGATAGTGACGTGTTGATGGTGACACATTTTCTCTGGCGTGTTGATGGTGACACATTTTCTCTGGATAGTGACGTGTTGATGGTGACACATTTCCTCTGGATAGTGACGTGTTGATGGTGACACATTTCCTCTGGATAGTGACGTGTTGATGATGACACATTTTCTCTGGATAGTGACCTATGGATTGTGACACATTTTCTCTGGATAATTAAATGTGGATGGTAAACTTCCGCAAGGTGAGACGGCTCTTGTAATATTTTTGCTTTGGACTAGACAAATGTTACACACGATAGTTGAGGAAATCTGGCACAAGTTTATGGGACACAAGTTGAGGAAATCTGGCACAAGTTTATGGGACACAAGTTGAGGAAATCTGGCACAAGTTTATGGGACATAAGTTGAGGAAATCTGGCACACGTTTATGGGACATAAGTTGAGGAAATCTGGCACAAGTTTATGGGACACGAGGAAATCTGGCACAAGTTTACGGGACACGAGGAAATCTGGCACAAGTTTATGGGACACAAGGAAATCTGGCACAAGTTTATGGGACACAAGTTGAGGAAATCTGGCACAAGTTTATGGGACACAAGTGGAGGAAATCTGGCACAAGTTTATGGGACACAAGTTGAGGAAATCTGGCACAAGTTTATGGGACACAAGTTGAGGAAATCTGGCACAAGTTTATGGGACACAAGTTGAGGAAATCTGGCACAAGTTTATGGGACATAAGTTGAGGAAATCTGGCACAAGTTTATGGGACATAAGTTGAGGAAATCTGGCACAAGTTTATGGGACACGAGGAAATCTGGCACAAGTTTACGGGACACGAGGAAATCTGGCACAAGTTTATGGGACACAAGGAAATCTGGCACAAGTTTATGGGACACAAGTTGAGGAAATCTGGCACAAGTTTATGGGACACAAGTGGAGGAAATCTGGCACAAGTTTATGGGACACAAGTTGAGGAAATCTGGCACAAGTTTATGGGACACAAGTTGAGGAAATCTGGCACAAGTTTATGGGACACAAGTTGAGGAAATGTGGCACAAAAACACGCTTTTGTCAATACACAGAATCGATTATTTTAAAGGTGACACAAACACAATGTATTGGTGAATCAATTCACACGTTTCATGTCATCCGGCTAGACACCATCCTCCGGCTAGACACCGTCCTCCGGCTAGACACCCCGTCCCCCGGCTAGACACCGTCCCCCGGCTAGACACCGTCCTCCGGCTAGACACCGTCCTCCGGCTAGACACCCCGTCCCCCGGCTAGACACCATCCTCCGGATAGACACCATCCTCCGGCTGTGACGCCATCCTCTGGCTAGACACCATCCTCCGGCTAGACACCATCCTCCGGCTAGACACCATCCTCCAGCTAGACACCATCCTCCGGCTAGACACCCCGTCCTCCGGCTAGACACCATCCTCCAGCTAGACACCATCCTCTGGCTAGACACCATCCTCCGGCTACACACCATCCTCCGGCTAGACACCATCCTCCGGCTAGACACCATCCTCCGGCTAGACACCCCGTCCTCCGGCTAGACACCCCGTCCTCCGGCTAGACACCGTCCTCAGGCTGTGACGCCTCTGCGTATCTGTAATTCTAACTTCAGTACAGTTTGTGTTGTACATTTGGATTCAAGACAGCTTGACTTGATGACATCAGGACAGCTTGACTTGATGACATCAGGACAGCTTGACTTGATGACATCAGGACATCTTGACTTGGTGACATCAGGACAGCTTGACTTGATGACATCAGGACAGCTTGACTTGATGACATCAGGACAGCTTGACTTGATGACATCAGGACAGCTTGACTTGTGACTTGAGGACAGCTTGAGTTGATGACATCAGGACAGCTTGACTTGATGACTTCAGGACAGCTTGACTTGATGACATCAGGACAGCTTGACTTGTGACTTGAGGACAGCTTGACTTGATGACATCAGGACAGCTTGACTTGTGACTTGAGGACAGCTTGACTTGATGATATCAGGACAGCTTGACTTGTGACTTGAGGACAGCTTGACTTGATGACATCAGGACAGCTTGACTTGTGACTTGAGGACAGCTTGACTTGATGACATCAGGACAGCTTGACTTGTGACTTGAGGACAGCTTGACTTGATGACATCAGGACAGCTTGACTTGATGACTTCAGGACAGCTTGACTTGTGACTTGAGGACAGCTTGACTTGATGCCAGCTCTAGCATAATGCTTTGTTTACCCCAACCCACGCCGGCTGAACTTGCTTGTTACACCCCAAACCTCCTTCAGCCTTTGGAGCTGTCTTTGTCCCCAAGCGTTTCCCTACAAATATTGATTCAGATATCCCATAATTATTTGGTTTCAAGTGATTGCCTTGTAAGAGGCTTAGAAACGATCTCAGGAATAAAATCAAATTTACCAAGTTAATGGGAGTGCACCGACAGAGATGCACATAGAGCCGCACAGAGCCGCACCAACAGAGCCGCATCAACAGAGCCGCATCAACAGCCGCGCAAATAGAGCCGCGCCAATAGAGCCGTATCAACAGAGCCGCATCAACAGCCGCGCCAATAGAGCCGCATCAACAGAGCCGCGTTTCAGTTGAAAATGTATGACTGAAAAAATGTTTTGTCATGATTAGGATATGCTATTTTAACTCTCTCATGATCATTGGCGTCGCTAGGTCGGGTGTCACCCAGTGCGGCACTTCGTGGTGTCCCCCCACCCCTACAAACAAAGCATATATATATATATATATATATATATATATATATATATATATATATATATATATATATATATATATATATGTGTGTGTGTGTGTGTATATGTGTGTGTGTGTATGTGTGTATGTGTGTGCCGGCCTATAATTTAAATACATGTCCCATACATAGAGTACATGTATGTTTATAAGCTTAAATCACTGCAGACTTATAGTAACTATGTTTTTCTAGACTATGGTCTGTTAGTAATACAGTCGGTTGTTGCATTGTTTTCTCTATAATTAGCACGATTACCGCATGGTGAAACCCCCACCCTCTTGCAATAATTGTCGATTTGTACTCAAAAGACTATTTAACTTTAATTAATCACTTATGGATCTGACAAAAAAGAATTTTTCTTCAGTACTTTTGCACTTTGTCACCCCCCCCCCCCAACTGGCGTCACCTGCCCCACGTTCGATACGCCTCTGCTGATGATTAAATATCAGACAGTGCCAGACGTCACATAGCATTCAATCAATCAGTCCTTCCATCTTGCTTCATCCTAACAGTCGACCGCTGAACTGACCGTTTGACCTCTTCCAGGAACACCTGACATATCCACTACAATGTTTTATGAGGCAGTAACAGTGTATGAGTGGACTATGGCACCACATGGGTCGGCAATCAGCCTAATTCAGACAGCCGTGTCACAAGATTGGCCAGATTCAGTCAGCCGTGTCACAAGATTAGCCAGATTCAGTCAGCCGTGTCACAAGATTGGCCAGATTCAGTCAGTCGTGTCACAAGATTGGCCAGATTCAGTCAGCCGTGTCACAAGATTGGCCAGATTCAGTGAGCCGTGTCACAAGATTGGCCAGATTCAGTGAGCCGTGTCACAAGATTGGCCAGATTCAGTCAGCCGTGTCACAAGATTGGCCAGATTCAGTGAGCCTTGTCACAAGATTGGCCAGATTCAGTCAGCCGTGTCACAAGATTGGCCAGATTCAGTCAGCCGTGTCACAAGATTAGCCAGATTCAGTGAGCCGTGTCACAAGATTGGCCAGATTCAGTGAGCCGTGTCACAAGATTGGCCAGATTCAGTCAGCCGTGTCACAAGATTGGCCAGATTCAATCAGCCGTGTCACAAGATTGGCCATTCAGTCAGCCGTGTCACAAGATTGGCCAGATTCAGTCAGCCGTGTCACAAGATTGGCCAGATTCAGTCAGCCGTGTCACAAGATTGGCCAGATTCAGTCAGCCGTGTCACAAGATTGGCCAGATTCAGTCAGCCGTGTCACAAGATTGGCCAGATTCAGTCAGCCGTGTCACAAGATTGGCCAGATTCAGTCAGCCGTGTCACAAGATTGGCCAGATTCAGTCAGCCGTGTCACAAGATTGGCCAGATTCAGTCAGCCGTGTCACAAGATTGGCCAGATTCAGTCAGCCGTGTCACAAGATTGGCCAGATTCAGTGAGCCGTGTCACAAGATTGGCCAGATTCAGTCAGCCGTGTCACAAGATTGGCCAGATTCAGTCAGCCGTGTCACAAGATTGGCCAGATTCAGTCAGCCGTGTCACAAGATTGGCCAGATGTAGCGCGGCCTGTCCGGCCAGTAGCAACAGCCCCATGAAGCCGAGAATATTCTGGTCGAGCTCACGTTGCGCGTGAGCCACGGGGTGATGGATGGGCCGGGGAGCTGTCCACACCAGGCCCAGGACGCTGGGTCAACAAGTCACCCCCGGGACTCACGGGAAATCTAAAGTTTGCCGGCAATTTACTTCGACCAGATTGAATGTTTGCAGAATTGAAGTCAAACATTGAAACACTTTTAAAAATGAAACCAGTCGAGCAGAATTCTACAAATAGATATTTCCCGTGTAACGTATCGTGGCGTTTTTAGGCAACGCTATTAATAATTACTGAAAATAAACAAGCAATCAAATAATAAATACTAGACGACCTGTGTTATCCGTTGGATAAATTCTAAAGAATGCTGCTTTACTCACTGCCGGCGTCCTTATTAAGTATGACTAAAAAGGGGGACTTACCACAGTGGAAGTATTTGACATATGGAACTTTGGGTAGGGTGCGGAATCAACTTCACCCTAAAGTGTCGTCATTTTCTTGACAAAACGCCCTCGATCTCATCATCAAGAGATATCGCTTTAAATAACTTCACTCATAAACTGAGTTCGCGCCCACACTAAGCAACTTCTCTCTCACCCATACGCGGTGTCGTTTCTTTGCGCTTTCTCGAATATTCTTTTATAACACTACGGGGTATGGCAGCTCGGGACATACACATCATTTTAAATTACTTTTTAAAATAGAATAGAATCTCGTAGAAAGAAAGAATTGAGCACCAAGTGAATTGCAAACAATATCTTTGTAATAGTGAGGAATATTAGTACTTCCTAAAATTCATATTCTTTTTTGAGTAATCGGAACTAGCGTACATTACTACTTCCGGTCAACGGAAATTACCCACAATTTGACAGAAGGGAGAGAATTAGATCTTTTACTTACCTGTGAAATTTCATCTATCAGAAACAGCACTTGTTATAGGCTTTTGAAAAATTGAAAGTTCCACTACCGGTTACCGGAAATAGCTGAAAAGTTGATACGAAATTACGAATTTGATATAATACTCGTATGAAATTTCATCAACCTAGCTGTAACGATACTCAAGTTATCGTGTTCACAGACAGACACACATACATACATACACACGCACACAGACATACGGACACAACTGCAAAAGTATATATTTCCGACTCAAGGAGGTGTAAAACGTCGAGATTTGTGAAAATCTCGATTATTTTGTACGATTACAGTATTTCCTCTATACTTTGTAAAGTAAAAAATATACAGAGCCCCGAACGAAATACAATTTATATAGAAAATAGTCAGCCCCAAATCTAAACCCCTCCCTCCCCCCCCCCCCCCCCTCCAAAATATTATAAAAAGTATAGTGAGGTTTAGCGGCCAAAAGTAGGAAAAGGGTCTAGATGCTATAACTAGGGTCTAGCTTTATTCTCTATTCTCTACAATTGTGACCATTTGTGATGGGGGGGGGGGGGGGTACTTTACTTTTCCGTGGGGAGGGGGCGGACACTGGTAAAATTATATTTTCTATATAATTGTATTACGTAATAGGGGACGGTAGACGCGGATTTAGTATCAATGTGCAGTAACAACGTGTAGATCAAGGTTAAATCCGGTTAAAATGCCGTGTCTGGATAAAAATCTGTTTTCAATGACATTTCACGTTTCCGATTAAATTTGAAGTTGAGGTGGTGATTTTGGTTTCGGTTTAGAGAAAAAGACAACACTATCAGCCTAGTGCCCGTTGTATTTCTCCCTCAACGGGTCATTTGTCTCGTAATATATAGTTGATGTTAGACCTTACATGTTTGATTACAAACTAATCCAAAACCCTTTACTTGCTGGTGACGTCACAAATGCTGTATGAGTGCTGGTGACGTCACAAATGCTGTATGCGTGTTGATGACGTCAAAATGCTGTATGCGTGTTGATGAAGTCACAAATGCTGTATGCGTGTTGATGACGTCACAAATGCTGTATGCGCGTTGATGACGTCACAAATGCTGTATGCGTGTTGATGATGGATGTTCACTAAATGTCAGTGCCATAAGCTTGGCTCATCACATCCCACATTTTAATTTCAGATCTTGATTGGCAAAACGTGAGGGGCCAACATTCAATGACCTTGTGGAGCATGAGCCTGCTCACATAGGACCTTAGCACCTTGTGAAGCATGAGCCTGCTCACATAGGACCTTAGCACCTTGTGGAGCATGAGCCTGCTCACATAGGACCTTAGCACCTTGTGGAACATGAGCCTGCTCACATAGGACCTTAGCACCTTGTGGAGCATGAGCCTGCTCACATAGGACCTTAGCACCTTGTGGACTTAATGAGCTTATTGTGAGACCTTTAAAACAGGAAGTTGGAACCCAGAATTGGAAACAACCCAGACCCAGTAGTCGTCCTTGTCAACCAGAACCGGCTCTTTTGCCGGCTGATCAAGTTCCACCGGTCGGGTAGAGCCGGTTTGTTTGCCGGCTCATCAGCATCCAGCTGTCGCCCGAAGTCCTCGCCATGAAAGAGCCGTAATGAAGGCCTCCCTCAGCGTGTCCCCCCGTCTAGGCTGGATCATGGCCGACCACAGAACTCGGCCACATTCTTAAGAGAGGCGCTGGAATCGCTTGAACGCTATTTCAGAAGATAAGAATCGAATTACTGGGGGACAATCGCGGAGTCCGGTCACAATTCTCTCCCGCCGACAGTCGTGTCGGGCCGGGCAATGTGATTAAGGCAGGAGCACTGTGTCCGTCGGATAGGTCGTCACTCTGTCAGCAGACTTGAGATTAGCTCCCCTGATTGCATTGATGCCGTCAATCGCAGACGCTTTCTTTCACCCACACCCCTAACTACGCCCCACCCACACCCCTAACTACGCCCCACCCACACCCCTAACTACGCCCCACCCACACCCCTAACTACGCCCCACCCACACCCCTAACTACGTCCCACCCACACCCCTAACTACGCCCCACCCATATCCCTAACTACGCCCCACCCACACCCCTAACTACGTCCCACCCACACCCCTAACTACGCCCCACCCACACCCCTAACTACGCCCCACCCACACCCCTAACTACGTCCCACCCACACCCCTAACTACGCCCCACCCATACCCCTAACTACGTCCCACCCACACCCCTAACTACGCCCCACCCACACCTATAACCACGTAACACCCACACCCTAACTACGCCCCACCCACACTACATATGGACAATATTAGAGGCAGCCACGCCCCTACATATGGACAATATTAGAGGCAGCCACGCCCCTACATATGGACAATATTAGAGGCAGCCACGCCCCTACATATGGACAATATTAGAGGCAGCCACGCCCCTACATATGGACAATATTAGGCAGCCACGCCCCTACATATGGACAATATTAGAGGCAGCCACGCCCCTACATATGGACAATATTAGAGGCAGCCCCGCCCCGATATCTGGACTATAGAGTCAAGCACGCCTCGATATCTGGACTATAGAGTCAAGCACACCCCGATATCTGGACTATAGAGTCAAGCACGCCCCGATATCTGGACTATAGAGTCAAGCACACCCCGATATCTGGACTATAGAGTCAAGCACACCCCGATATCTGGACTATAGAGTCAAGCACGCCCCGATATCTGGACTATAGAGTCAAGCACGCCCCGATATCTGGACTATAGAGTCAAGCACGCCCCGATATCTGGACTATAGAGTCTACTCCGCCTCTCCATGGAGGGCGCCATCAGTGCAGACATGTACCAGCCCGCGGACATGCAGTCCTTCAAGTCGAGCAGCTCGACCAGCGGCTACCGTCTCCATCTGCCCGGCAGGTGCAGCTGCTCGGGGCTGGGGGAGTCCACGGACAGCGGGGACGAGGATTTCTGCTACAGCAACGCCTCTGTGGTTGTCACGTGCCAGTCGGACTGCTACAGGTAGGTCAGACCCCCCCTCCTCCACAGGTAGGTCAGACCCCCCTCCTCCTCCACAGGTAGGTCAGAACCCCCCCCCCCCTCCTCCACAGGTAGGTCAGACCTCCCCCTCCTCCACAGGTAGGTCAGACCTCCCCCTCCTCCACACTCTCACTCTTTGTAGAATCTTTAGTTCAGAATAACACCCCGCACTTCCCCTCCCCCCTCCAATCACCGCTGGACCATAAGACATAGATCTATAATGTTGCTGTTACTTAAAACCCGACCCCCACATACATAGATCTATAATGTTGCTTTTACTTTAAACTTACGACCCCCACTTACATAATAAAAACAGTAATAATGTATGGGCCACCAGTACTAACATATGGGCCACCAGTACTAATGTATGGGCCACCAGTACTAACGTATGGGCCACCAGTACTAACGTATGGGCCACCAGTACTAATGTATGGGCCACCAGTACTAACGTATGGGACACCAGTACTAAGGTATGGGCCACCAGTACTAAGGTATGGGCCACCAGTACTAATGTATGGGCCACCTGTACTAATGTATGGGCCACCAGTACTAACGTATGGGCCACCAGTACTAACGTATGGGCCACCAGTACTAAGGTATGGGCCACCAGTACTAAGGTATGGGCCACCAGTACTAATGTATGGGCCACCTGTACTAATGTATGGGCCACCTGTACTAATGTATGGGCCACCAGTACTAACGTATGGGCCACCAGTACTAACGTATGGGCCACCAGTACTAATGTCTGGACCACCAGTGCGTACACCCTACGGCCACTAACTACAGTAAATTATCAAAGAAATCAATCAATTAAAAGCGCGGATCAATCGATGATAAGCAGTCGATAAGTGACCAATCACGGCAATCAGATCTAGCAACCTAAAGAAACTTCGTTGATGTCGTCTGTCACAGATACGCTAGACAAAGATTTGACTTGTAAGACAGCACCTAGACAAAGATTTGACTTGTAAGACAGCCCCACCTAGACAAAGATTTGACTTGTAAGACAGCTCCACCTAGACAAAGATTTGACTTGTAAGACAGCTCCATTTAGACAAAGATTTGACTTGTAAGACAGCACCTAGACAAAGATTTGACTTGTAAGACAGCACCTAGACAAAGATTTGACTTGTAAGACAGCTCCACCTAGACAAAGATTTGACTTGTAAGACAGCTCCACCTAGACAAAGATTTGACTTGTAAGACAGCTCCACCTAGACAAATATTTGACTTGTAAGACAGCACCTAGACAAATATTTGACTTGTAAGACAGCACCTAGACAAAGATTTGACTTGTAAGACAGCTCCACCTAGACAAATATTTGACTTGTAAGACAGCTCCACCTAGACAAAGATTTGACTTGTAAGACAGCACCTAGACAAAGATTTGACTTGTAAGACAGCTCCACTTAGACAAAGATTTGACTTGTAAGACAGCTCCACTTAGATAAAGATTTGACTTGTAAGACAGCACCTAGACAAAGATTTGACTTGTAAGACAGCTCCACTTAGACAAAGATTTGACTTGTAAGACAGCCCCACCTAGACAAAGATTTGACTTGTAAGACAGCTCCACCTAGACAAAGATTTGACTTGTAAGACAGCCCCACCTAGACAAAGATTTGACTTGTAAGACAGCTCCACCTAGACAAAGATTTGACTTGTAAGACAGCTCCATTTAGACAAAGATTTGACTTGTAAGACAGCACCTAGACAAAGATTTGACTTGTAAGACAGCACCTATACAAAGATTTGACTTGTAAGACAGCTCCACCTAGACAAATATTTGACTTTTAAGACAGCACCTAGACAAAGATTTGACTTGTAAGACAGCTCCACCTAGACAAAGATTTGACTTGTAAGACAGCTCCACCTAGACAAAGATTTGACTTGTAAGACAGCACCTAGACAAAGATTTGACTTGTAAGACAGCTCCACTTAGACAAAGATTTGACTTGTAAGACAGCTCCACTTAGATAAAGATTTTACTTGTAAGACAGCACCTAGACAAAGATTTGACTTGTAAGACAGCTCCACTTAGACAAAGATTTGACTTGTAATAAAGCCCCACCTAGACAAAGATTTGACTTGTAAGACAGCTCCACCTAGACAAAGATTTGACTTGTAAGACAGCACCTAGACAAAGATTTGACTTGTAAGACAGCTCCACTTAGACAAAGATTTGACTTGTAAGACAGCTCCACAGATAAAGATTTGACTTGTAAGACAGCACCTAGACAAAGATTTGACTTGTAAGACAGCTCCACTTAGACAAAGATTTAAATTGTAATAAAGCCCCACCTAGACAAAGATTTGACTTGTAAGACAGCTCCACCTAGACAAAGATTTGACTTGTAAGACAGCTCCACCTAGACAAAGATTTGACTTGTAAGACAGCTCCATTTAGACAAAGATTTGACTTGTAAGACAGCACCTAGACAAAGATTTGACTTGTAAGACAGCTCCACCTAGACAAATATTTGACTTGTAAGACAGCACCTAGACAAAGATTTGACTTGTAAGACAGCTCCACCTAGACAAAGATTTGACTTGTAAGACAGCCCCACCTAGACAAAGATTTGACTTGTAAGACAGCTCCACCTAGACAAAGATTTGACTTGTAAGACAGCCCCACCTAGACAAAGATTTGACTTGTAAGACAGCCCCACCTAGACAAAGATTTGACTTGTAAGACAGCCCCACCTAGACAAAGATTAGACTTGTAAGACAGCTCCACCTAGATAAAGATTTGACTTGTAAGACAGCTCCACCTAGACAAAGATTTGACTTGTAAGACAGCCCCACCTAGACAAAGATTTGACTTGTAAGACAGCACCTAGACAAAGTTTTGACTTGTAAGACAGCCCCACCTAGACAAAGATTTGACTTGTAAGACAGCACCTAGACAAAGATTTGACTTGTAAGACAGCCCCACCTAGACAAAGATTTGACTTGTAAGACAGCTCCACCTAGATAAAGATTTGACTTGTAAGACAGCTCCACCTAGACAAAGATTTGACTTGAGCGCTCAAAGAGCCAAGCTCTATGATCCGGACCAAAGAAAGATCAGAGCCGCCATTTTACTGTAAACACGACCCTCGATCATTCCCTCTACACCAGGGAGGCCACCATTACAGGATTCTTTCAACAAATCCGATTATCTCCCTTCGTGGCTCTTCGATCGTTTTCTCCTCCCTTCTACGTGCTATCAAATATTGGTGTCAAAAAAGCGAATTTTAATTTGGTCAAAATTTGTCAAAATATCGCGCTCTTTCGTTTAAATACAACAGGAAGAACTGCTAGCACGCGCTAGACCTGGATTCTGACGTCATGTTTACACCACATGACATCACAGTGATCACTGGATAACTTTTACATAATGATGGTACTTTGAACGCAGAATAAACACAAAATGGCGTCCTCCTTAAGTACTGCTGATGTGATTGGTCCTAACCCCCCAGATGCTGATGTGATTGGTCCAACCCCCACAGATGCTGATGTGATTGGTCCAACGTCCCCCCCCCAGCTGCTGATGTGATTGGTCCAACCCCCCCCCCCCCCCCAGATGCTGATGTGATTGGTCCAACACCCCCCCCCAGATGCTAATGTGATTGGTCCAACCCCCCCCCCCCCCAGATGCTGATGTGATTGGTCCAACCCCCCCCCCCCAGATGCTGATGTGATTGGTCCAACCCCCCCCCCCAGCTGCTGATGTAATTGGTCCAACACTCAGATGCTGATGTGATTGGTCCAACACCCCCCCCCAGATGCTGATGTGATTGGTCCAACAGCCCCCCCAGCTGCTGATGTGATTGGTCCAACACCCCCCCCAGCTGCTGATGTGATTGGTCCAACACCCCCCCCCAGCTGCTGAAGTAATTGGTCCAACAACCCCCCCCCCCCAGATGCTGATGTGATTGGTCCAACCCCCCCCCCCCAGATGCTGATGTGATTGGTCCAACACCCCCCCCAGCTGCTGATGTGATTGGTCCAACACCCCCCCCAGATGCTGATGTGATTGGTCCAACACCCCCCCCAGATGCTGATGTGATTGGTCCAACACCCCCCCCCCAGATGCTGATGTGATTGGTCCAACCCCCCCCCCCCCCAGATGCTGATGTGATTGGTCCAACACCCCCCCAGCTGCTGATGTGATTGGTCCAACACCCCCCCCCCAGCTGCTGATGTGATTGGTCCAACACCCCCCCCCCCCCCAGCTGCTGATGTGATTGGTCCAACACCCCCCCCAGATGCTGATGTGATTGGTCCAACACCCCCCCCCCCCCAGTTGCTGATGTGATTGGTCCAACCCCCCTTGATGCTGATGTGATTGGTCCAACCCCCCCCCCCCCCAGATGCTGATGTGATTGGTCCAACACCCCCCCCCCCCCCCAGCTGCTGATGTGATTGGTCCAATACCCCCCCCCCCCCCAGCTGCTGATGTAATTGGTCCAACCCCCCTTGATGCTGATGTGATTGGTCCAACACCCCCCCCCCTTGATGCTGATGTGATTGGTCCAACAACCCCCCCTCCCCCAGTTGCTGATGTGATTGGTCCAACCCCCCCCCAGTTGCTGATGTGATTGGTCCAACCCCCCCCCCCCCAGTTGCTGATGTGATTGGTCCAACCCCCCCCCCAGTTGCTGATGTGATTGGTCCAACCCCCCCCCCCAGTTGCTGATGTGATTGGTCCAACCCCCCCCCCTCCCAGCTGCTGTTGTGATTGGTCCAACCCCCCCCCCCTTGATGCTGATGTGATTGGTCCAACCCCCCCCCCCCAGCTACTGATGTGATTGGTCCAACACCCCCCCCCAGCTGCTGATGTAATTGGTCCAACCCCCCTTGATGCTGATGTGATTGGTCCAATACCCCCCCCCCCCAGCTGCTGATGTGATTGGTCCAACAACCCCCCCCACCAGCTGCTGATGTGATTGGTCCAACCCCCCCCCAGATGCTGATGTGATTGGTCCAACACCCCCCCCCCCAGATGCTGATGTGATTGGTCCAACACCCCCCCAGCTGCTGATGTAATTGGTCCAACAGCCCCCCCAGCTGCTGATGTGATTGGTCCAACCCCCCCCCCCCCCCAGATGCTGATGTGATTGGTCCAACACCCCCCCAGTTGCTGATGTGATTGGTCCAACCCCCCCCCCCAGATGCTGATGTGATTGGTCCAACACCCCCCCCCCAGTTGCTGATGTGATTGGTCCAACACCCCCCCAGCTGCTGATGTAATTGGTCCAACCCCCCTTGATGCTGATGTGATTGGTCCAATACCCCCCAGCTGCTGATGTGATTGGTCCAACAACCCCCCCCCCCAGCTGCTGATGTGATTGGTCCAACAACCCCCCCCAGCTGCTGATGTGATTGGTCCAACCCCCCCAAAATGCTGATGTGATTGGTCCAACACCACCCCCCCAGCTGCTGATGTGATTGGTCCAACACCCCCCCCCCAGATGCTGATGTGATTGGTCCAACACCCCCCCCCCCCCAGCTGCTGATGTAATTGGTCCAACCCCCCCTTGATGCTGATGTGATTGGTCCAACCCCCCCTTGATGCTGATGTGATTGGTCCAACCCCCCCCCCCCCCAGATGCTGATGTGATTGGTCCAACCCCCCCTTGATGCTGATGTGATTGGTCCAACACCCCCCCCCCCCCCCCCAGATGCTGATGTGATTGGTCCAACACCCCCCCAGCTGCTGATGTGATTGGTCCAACCACCCCACCTGCTGATGTCGGATCCTCCCCCCTCCCCCCAGCAGTCGATGTTCAATGATGTCTATTCCTGTCACATGCCTTAACACAAAAAGCCCCGTAAAATTGGGGCTAAATACGGAAACTGTGATTAATCGAGCTAGTCTTTGTTTAAACTAAACAAAAACAAATCTATTTCAAACTTTGTTCTATCAGCTTTTTTAGGCTGTCTTTGAATCTGAGCAATAGAGAGAGAGACTGCTTCATCCATTATTACTCCTTTTAAATTCAGTTAATTACTTCCTTGTATAGCTATGTTAAATAATTCATCAATGCGTATTATTATTACTTGCCATTACAGCTAGCTGAGCTGCATCTATCCCCACACTTTAGCTGTATCATTACTTGCCCTTACATCTATCTCCACACTTTAGCTGTATCATTACTTGCCCTTACATCTACATCTATCCCCACACTTTAGCTGTATCATTACTTGCCCTTACATCTATCCCCACACTTTAGCTGTATCATTACTTGCCCTTACAGCTACATCTATCCCCACACTTTAGCTGTACCATTACTTGCCCTTACATCTATCCCCACACTTTAGCTGTATCATTACTTGCCCTTACATCTATCCCCACACTTTAGCTGTATCATTACTTGCCCTTACATCTATCCCCACACTTTAGCTGTATCATTACTTGCCCTTACATCTATCCCCACACTTTAGCTGTATCATTACTTGCCCTTACATCTACATCTATCCCCACACTTTAGCTGTATCATTACTTGCCCTTACATCTATCCCCACACTTTAGCTGTATCATTACTTGCCCTTACATCTACATCTATCCCCACACTTTAGCTGTATCATTACTTGCCCTTACAGCTACATCTATCCCCACACTTTAGCTGTATCATTACTTGCTCTTACATCTATCTCCACACTTTAGCTGTATCATTACTTGCCTTTACATCTATCCCCACACTTTAGCTGTATCATTACTTGCCCTTACATCTATCCCCACACTTTAGCTGTATCATTACTTGCCCTTACATCTATCCCCACACTTTAGCTGTATCATTACTTGCCCTTACATCTATCCCCACACTTTAGCTGTATCATTACTTGCCCTTACATCTATCCCCACACTTTAGCTGTATCATTACTTGCCCTTACATCTACATCTATCCCCACACTTTAGCTGTATCATTACTTGCCCTTACAGCTACATCTATCCCCACACTTTAGCTGTATCATTACTTGCTCTTACATCTATCTCCACACTTTAGCTGTATCATTACTTGCCTTTACATCTATCCCCACACTTTAGCTGTATCATTACTTGCCCTTACATCTATCCCCACACTTTAGCTGTATCATTACTTGCCCTTACATCTATCCCCACACTTTAGCTGTATCATTACTTGCCCTTACATCTATCCCCACACTTTAGCTGTATCATTACTTGCCCTTACATCTATCCCCACACTTTAGCTGTATCATTACTTGCCCTTACATCTACATCTATCCCCACACTTTAGCTGTATCATTACTTGCCCTTACATCTATCCCCACACTTTAGCTGTATCATTACTTGCCCTTACATCTATCCCCACACTTTAGCTGTATCATTACTTGCCCTTACAGCTACATCTATCCCCACACTTTAGCTGTATCATTACTTGCTCTTACATCTATCTCCACACTTTAGCTGTATCATTACTTGCCTTTACATCTATCCCCACACTTTAGCTGTATCATTACTTGCCCTTACATCTATCCCCACACTTAGCTGTATCATTACTTGCCCTTACAGCTACATCTATCCCCCCAATTTAGCTGTATCATTCCTTGCCCTTACAGCTTCATCTATCCCCCCAATTTAGCTGTATCATTACTTGCCCTTACATCTATCCCCACACTTAGCTGTATCATTACTTGCCCTTACAGCTACATCTATCCCCCCAATTTAGCTGTATCATTCCTTGCCCTTACAGCTTCATCTATCCCCCCAATTTAGCTGTATCATTACTTGGCCTTACATCTATCTCCACACTTTAGCTGTATCATTACTTGCCCTTACTTCTATCCCCACACTTTAGCTGTATCATTACTTGCCCTTACATCTATCCCCACACTTTAGCTGTATCATTACTTGCCCTTACAGCTGCACCTATCCCCACACTCTAGCTAGATTACACTTCCAACCGCTATTACACATATTACTAAGCTTTCTTCCCCATCAATTTGTTTGAGCTTTGGTTGTTCCCCTTAGGCGTACGGTTAGCTCCCTTGGCCGCGGCTTTAATGTGTCTTGCTGGAGTAGCTCTATTTTAGACTTGGGTTGTCGCCCCTACAACTCCAATGAAATTACTTTTTTAATGGCTGCTAAAAGATAACGTCGACACTACCCGTTGAATGTCGTGTGGACAACTACAGTGTGGACATTTACATTGTGTCGAATGTCGTGTGGACATTTACATTGTGTCGAATGTCATATGGACATTACATTGTGTCGAATGTCGTGTGGACATTTACATTGTGTCGAATGTCGTGTGGACATTAGATTGTGTCGAATGTCGTGTGGACATTTACATTGTGTCGAATGTCGTGTGGACAACCACAGTGTGGACATTTACATTGTGTCGAATGTCGTGTGGACATTAGATTGTGTCGAATGTCGTGTGGACATTTACATTGTGTCGAATGTTGTGTGGACATTACATTGTGTCAAATGTCGTGTGGACATTTACATTGTGTCGAATGTCGTGTGGACATTACATTGTGTCAAATGTCGTGTGGACATTTACATTGTGTCGAATGTCGTGTGGACGATGTGGTCTAGACCGGCGCCTAGCGAAACAACCTATTTGAGCAGCTTTATATTTTTCAATGCCTACAATCGATACACCGACCGTGCTTTCAAACGACTGTGTTGCTAGGCAGTGGGACCGTTGGTAAGGTAACGTTGCGTAATTTCGTCAATTATTAAAGTAAAAAACGGTTTTCCTAATAAAATCTACCAAAGAAAATCGAAGAATTTATTTAAGTACACACGGTCGTTATCTCGATTGTCCGGTCATTAAAACAATCAATGATTGCTGGTCACAGCTACACACCTCGTGCTAGACAAGACAGCTACACACCTCGTGTTAGACAAGACAGCTACACACCTCGTGCTAGACAGCTACACACCTCGTGCTAGACAGCTACACACCTCGTGCTAGACAGCTACACACCTCGTGCTAGACAGCTACACACCTCGTGTTAGACAGCTACACACCTCGTGTTAGACAAGACAGCTACACACCTCGTGCTAGACAGCTACACACCTCGTGCTAGACAGCTACACACCTCGTGCTAGACAGCTACACACCACGTGCTAGACACGACAGCTACACACCTCGTGTTAGACAGCTACACACCTCGTGTTAGACAGCTACACACCTCGTGCTAGACAGCTACACACCTCGTGCTAGACAGCTACACACCTCGTGCTAGACAGCTACACACCTCGTGTTAGACAGCTACACACCTCGTGCTAGACAGCTACACACCTCGTGCTAGACAGCTACACACCTCGTGCTAGACAGCTACACACCTCGTGCTAGACAGCTACACACCTCGTGCTAGACAACTACACACCTCGTGCTAGACAGCTACACACCTCGTGCTAGACAACTACACACCTCGTGCTAGACAGCTACACACCTCGTGCTAGACAGCTACACACCTCGTGTTAGACAGCTACACACCTCGTGTTAGACAAGACAGCTACACACCTCGTGCTAGACAGCTACACACCTCGTGCTAGACAGCTACACACCTCGTGCTAGACAGCTACACACCTCGTGCTAGACAGCTACACACCTCGTGCTAGACAGCTACACACCTCGTGCTAAACAGCTACACATGATGTGAGTACGCTGAAGGTCACCAACGTTTGCTTGAATACTTTGAATGACCTTCTAAAGACTTTTTAATGACCTTCTAATGACCTTCTAATGACATTCTAATGACACTCTAACGACATTCTAATGACCTTCTAATGACATTCTTACGACCTTCTAATGACATATTTAATGACATTCTAATGACATTCTTACGACCTTCTAATGACATATTTAATGACATTCTAATGACATTCTTACGACCTTCTAATGACCTCTAATTTGAATGGAGCAGAGTGGCACGTCAAGTGTCGTGCAGCTGTTTGACGTCATGCCCCCCCCCCCCCTTATCGCTAATCCAATTCTAAATTCATGTGAGAGCAATATGCTTGTCCCCAATTCTTTTTTTCTGCGGTCTGTAATCGAACCTTCGCCAGCCTCTCACCCATGTCCACTGTGCTGCCCCCCCCCCCCCCCACCCATGTCCCTCTACTGACCCCCCACCCCACCCATGTCCCTCTACTGACCTCCCCCCCATGTCCCTCGTACTGCCCCCCCACCCCACCCATGTCCCTCTACTGACCCCCCACCCCACCCATGTCCCTCTACTGACCCCCCACCCCACCCATGTCCCTCTACTGACCTCCCCCCCCCATGTCCCTCTACTGACCCCCCCACCCCACCCATGTCCCTCTACTGACCCCCCACCCCCCCATGTCCCTCGTACTGTACCCCCCACCCCCCCATGTCCCTCTACTGACCCCCCACCCCACCCATGTCCCTCTACTGACCCCCCACCCCCCCATGTCCCTCGTACTGTACCCCCCACCCCCCCATGTCCCTCTACTGACCCCCCACCCCACCCATGTCCCTCTACTGACCCCCCACCCCCCCATGTCCCTCGTACTGCCCCCCCACCCCACCCATGTCCCTCTACTGACCCCCCACCCCACCCATGTCCCTCTACTGACCTCCCCCCCCCATGTCCCTCGTACTGCCCCCCCACCCCACCCATGTCCCTCTACTGACCCCCCACCCCACCCATGTCCCTCTACTGACCCCCCACCCCACCCATGTCCCTCTACTGACCTCCCCCCCATGTCCCTCGTACTGCCCCCCCCACCCCACCCATGTCCCTCTACTGACCCCCCACCCCCCCATGTCCCTCGTACTGCCCCCCCACCCCACCCATGTCCCTCTACTGACCTCCCCCCCCATGTCCCTCTACTGACCCCCCACCCCACCCATGTCCCTCTACTGACCTCCCCCCCATGTCCCTCTACTGACCCCCCACCCCACCCATGTCCCTCTACTGACCCCCCACCCCACCCATGTCCCTCTACTGACCCCCCACCCCCCCCATGTCCCTCGTACTGTACCCCCACCCCCCCATGTCCCTCTACTGACCCCCCACCCCACCCATGTCCCTCTACTGACCCCCCACCCCCCCATGTCCCTCGTACTGTACCCCCCACCCCCCCATGTCCCTCTACTGACCCCCCCACCCCACCCATGTCCCTCTACTGACCCCCCACCCCACCCATGTCCCTCTACTGACCTCCCCCCCCATGTCCCTCGTACTGCCCCCCCACCCCACCCATGTCCCTCTACTGACCTCCCCCCCCCATGTCCCTCGTACTGCCCCCCCACCCCACCCATGTCCCTCTACTGACCCCCCACCCCCCCCATGTCCCTCGTACTGCCCCCCCACCCCACCCATGTCCCTCTACTGACCCCCCACCCCCCCATGTCCCTCGTACTGTACCCCCCACCCCCCCATGTCCCTCTACTGACCCCCCACCCCACCCATGTCCCTCTACTGACCTCCCCCCCCATGTCCCTCGTACTGCCCCCCCACCCCACCCATGTCCCTCTACTGACACCCCCCACCCGATTCATGTCCTCATACCCCCCCCCCCCCTTCCATGTTCCTCGTGCTGACCCCTCCCCCTAACCTCACCCGTCCCTCAGCCAGCTTCCCACCCATGTTCTTCGTGCTGCCCCCATCCATGTCCCTAGATCTGCTCTCGTGTTTTTCTCTGTGGGCCAACAAATTAAAAATAGATTAAACGACCTCTTTTATTCCCACTCTCAGCTAAGGAGCAAGTAGTCTCTCTATGGATTCTCTCTGTCCTCCTGTCTGTTTCACCCGTCTCTTTATCCTGTCTCTGTCCTAAAGACATATATATATATATATATATATATATATATATATATATATATATATATATATATATATATATATATATATATATATATATATATATATATATATTGTCTGAGATATTTTGTCTGAGATCATTTGTCCTGAGATCATTTGTCATGGAACCATATATATATATATATATATATATATATATATATACACATATATATATATATATATATATATATATATATATATATATATATATATATATATATATATATATATATATATATATATATATATATTTATATATATATATTCTAAATTAATGATTTTTAAAAAATTAATATTGAATAATTTTCATTTTTCAAACTTAAGGTTAACAAAATTTTAAAAAATGTACCACCTTTCACAAAAATTCTAATTGTGTCTGAAAATTATTTACATTTAATTCTTAGGCACTCATTACGTCCCTTGATAAATTAGGAAAACACAATTACTTCCCTATAGAAAAAAAATACATCGGGGTGCGGGGGGGGGGGGGTACTTTTTATTACTTTGTTTTGGTGTTGGGCAAAAAAAAATAATTACATAATTAGCGTAGATATATCAAGTGCAATGATGTAGGTATTTTAAATACTGCCTTTTATTTATTTTATACACTGAAGTACTGTTTAATAATTATTATTTTTAATCAAAGACAGTTGACGTAACAAAAGACACCTTTATTCGGGAACGGGAATTCCCGCAGGTTATTATCTGTCTTTTTTTTTTTTTTTTTTTTGTTTTGCGCACGAAGGGGAATTCGTTTTTGTCTGTCGCACCAAACATGTTGAACATCGGCTTTTTTTTACCTCACCATAGTGCGTGCCTTTTTTTCAGCCGACGATTTAACAGTACATTTAGAAGTGTAAAGTTTTACTACGTTCTCGATTCTATAGGAATATCGAAGTAGAAATTTCTTTTAAGAGCTATGTTTATGTTTTATAGCTTCAAAGTTTCCATCAGATGACATTGCTTTGCACCGCAATTTAAAAAAAGAAACAATTTAGAAGCCAGCTCCTAAATGTCCTCTATGTTGACTTTTATCTTTCCGTTTGCGGATAAGCTCCTAGGGCGCCTAGACATGCTGCTATTTGGCGCCCCGGCGCTTTCCGTGTGCGCTATGGCTTCATACGTTCGTTTAAGTGAGCGCCTAAGACTAAAAATACGTTGGGTTACTGTAGTCGTTTGCTGAGTTGAATCATGCGGGAATTTACTTTTTGTTACTTTTTTTTGTTTGGAAAAAATAATTACTTAATTAGCGGGGATAGATCAAATGCAATGAATGTGGTAGGTATTTTAAATATTGCCTTTTATTTATTTTATACACTGAACATACTGTTTACTAATTATATTTTTAAAACCAATAACAGTTAAGAAGCCAGCTCCTAAATGTCCTCTTTGTTTACTTCTTTCCGTTTGCGGATAAGCTAGGGGTATTATAATTCTTCAATAAATTGAAACAGGCGCGTCCGCCGGCGCCCCGACAGGGTGCTATTTGACTCCCGGGCCTTCCCGTGTTCGCTATGGCGCATACGTTCGTTTAAGTGAGCGAATAAGACAAAGAATATACGTTGGGGTACTGTAGCCGTTTACCAAGCTGAAACAGGCGGTTCCACTGGCGCCCCGGTATGGTGCGATTTGGCACCCCGTGTTAGACTGTGAGCACTTTGCATTTGTGTTTTCTTAGTGTTTGGGTTGGATTTGCGTTTGTTTGGGTCTGTGTATTCGTTTGTGTTTGTATTTGTGTTTGCGTTATGTTTGCGTTTTTTGTTTTGTGTTTTGGTTTTGTTGGGTTGTGCCGGGTATATGCTGATTACTAAACACACGTCATCGTCCGTTACAGATAGGTTTTTCACAGAGGCCAGTGCAGGGCCTAGCCGGACGGCTAGTATATATATACGGATGGTGCGGCCGCTACTGGCACCGACCCAAAGGGGCGTTAATAATGCATAGAAAGATAGGTAGATAGGTAGATAATAATGTAAAAAGCTAATTACTAAATTATATACAGTCGAAATAAAGAATGTTGACTGTTACCTGCCATTACGGACTTATTTAATTGTTCTCTACATCAGAGGCGTAGCGACCCTTCCCGGCGCCCGGGGACAAACTTTTCGATTTGAACCCCCCCCCCTCGAGATTTCGATTTGCACCCCCCCCCCCCCCTCAAACTTTCGATTTGCACCCCCCTCAACCTTTCAATTTATTTTTCCAACCCATTTTGGCGCCCCCTATGGTCGGCGCCCAGGGACACATATCCCCCCCGCCCCCCCCCCCCCTCGCTACGCTACTGTTCTACATCAATTGTGTGATACCTAAATAGAAAGGCAAAATGACTGGTAAAAAGCGCCCCAATCTTTCCAAATAAGGGAGGTGGGTGCGCATAACTACATATAGGCCTAATTTGAGGAGGGGGCGCACAATTGATAGTTCGTCCTGGGCACCGAAATAGATCGCTACGCCTTTTCTATTACCCTGTCTATAGTTATATAATGTAAAGTTATTACTTTTTAGCGCAATTTCCATACGGACAATTGCGATTATTAACTCGTCAAGGATGGATGTGTGTCCGATGTGTGTCCGATGTGTGTCCGCAGCTTTAAGTCGTATCTCCTCCTCAAAGAAGCAATATCGAGGACTAGTTCCAAAAGCAAATATGTTAAGCAAGTTCCAAGGATGATTGTGGGCCAAAATAATTCCCGGAATTCCTTCCTGGATTTCCCGGAAAAGCCAAAAAACCTAAAAAAAATTGCAGTTTTTGGCCCATATCTCGGCAACCAGACCACTTAGCGACTTGAAACATTTACCAATCGATTCCTGCCATAATTTAGAACAATATTGCCGAAGAAAGTTTTCAAAAATATCCTTTCGTTCAGTCACAAAAAATTAATTAAGGAAATTGCGCTTAAATTGTCACTAGACTTTTTATTAACTTGTTTTAAAATGGCGATTACACATTTACTTTTGCGCCCCCTCTCCCTATGGAGGCGACCGCCTAGTTCGCCTTATAGATAGCACCGGCCCTGACTGGAACGACTATTCTCATTCTACATTAGCAAAGGTCATACGCATCAGTGAGATGATTTCTTGTTCTTATTGACAACACACGAGATCACACGAGATGACACGAGAACGCACAATGTCTGCGTGGGTAGGCAAGATTTAAGTCAGCCGGACAACTAAACTACAGAACTGTGCCGACGTGTACACCTGAGGCGTAGCGAGGGGGAAGGGCCGGGGGGGGGGGGGCGGGGGCGGACCGCACCGGGTGACACCAGTTAGGGGGGTGACACCAAGGCACAAAATAGCAAAATATATAGAGAAAAACTTGAGGGGGGGGTGCAAATCGAAAGTTTGAGGGGGGTGCAAATTGAAAGTTTGAGAGGGGGGGGGGGGTGCAAGTCGAAAATTTGAAAGTTTGTCCCCGGGAAGGGTCACTACGCCTCTGGGGGATGACACCATTAAGTGCCGCACCGGGTGACACCCGACCTCGCTACGCCACTGGTGTACACTACAACTTGTGTACGACTGTACCGACGTGTACATTACACCTTGTGTTAGACTGTACCGACGTGTACATTACACCTTGTGTTAGACTGTACCGACGTGTACATTACACCTTGTGTTAGACTGTACCGACGTGTACATTACACCTTGTGTTAGACTGTACCGACGTGTACATTACACCTTGTGTTAGACTGTACCGACGTGTACATTACACCTTGTGTTAGACTGTACCGACGTGTACATTACACCTTGTGTTAGACTGTACCGACGTGTACATTACACCTTGTGTTAGACTGTACCGACGTGTACATTACACCTTGTGTTAGACTGTACCGACGTGTACATTACACCTTGTGTTAGACTGTACCGACGTGTACATTACACCTTGTGTTAGACTGTACCGACGTGTACATTACACCTTGTGTTAGACTATCAAATGTGAACAACCAGTCGAAGAACCACTGGATAAAAATGGTTCAACAGCGGCACTTGGCACTTGGCTGTGTTGTATCAGGGGACCAAACTCAGTTGACAGCAATTTCTGCAAGGTCGGGATTTGCTTTAGTCTTGCCCTATAAGCTGCTTTAGGAGAGTGTAAACATGGGCTCTTACAGGGGGCCCAACATTGGAGAACTCTAAAGACGGGGAACACGACATACTAGTGGAACATGACATATTAGAGGTATATGGAACATGTCATATAAGAGGAATATGGAATATGACATATTAGAGAAACATGACATATTAATTAACAGGAATATAGAACTTGACATACTGCAGGAACATGGAACCTGAAATACTAGTGAAACATGGAGCATGACATACTAAAGAAACATGAAACATGACATACACATGGAACATGACATACGAATGGAACATGGAACATGACATACACATGGAACATGACATACACATGGAACATGACATACACATGGAACATGACATACACATGGAACATGACATACACATGGAACATGACATACACATGGAACATGGAACATGACATACACATGGAACATGACATATACATGGAACATGACATACACATGGAACATGACATACACATGGAACATGACATACACATGGAACATGACATACACATGGAACATGACATACTCATGGAACATGGAACATGACATACACATGGAACATGACATACACGTGGAACATGACATACATATGGAACATGGAACATGACATAGACATGGAACATGACATACACATGGAACATGGAACATGACATAGACATGGAACATGACATACACATGGAACATGGAACATGACATACACATGGAACATGACATACACATGGAACATGACATACACATGGAACATCACATACACATGGAACATCACATACACATGGAACATGACATACACATGGAACATGACATACACATGGAACATGACATACACATGGAACATGACATACACATGGAACATGACATACACATGGAACATGACATACACATGGAACATGACAAGCACGGGGAACGCTTGGCTGTACGGCTCACGATAATAAACAACGAATTGACCTGTGGAGTGAAAACGGACCTGTGGGGCGGCTTGCTGGTTTCCCCCCCCCTTCTCTTGAACCAGTTACTACTGAACACATCCCTCCCAATACCCCCCCCCCCCCTCTACCCTGACTAAAGCTGCGCCTGAACACCCCCAGCCCGTCTAAAGCCGAGCCTCAATATCCAGCAGCAAGTTGGCCGGAGGCCTGGCCACGACACGCTGGCTAACATGGCTAATTCAATAAGGGGCGCGGGTACTGCCGGACCGGCGGCTGACCGCCAGCACCATTGTCCTCACGACGTTGACATTTCTTGACTCAGTTAGTTAGACCTTTCTCAAGTTGACTTGTTTGGCAAGGAAACGTCTCTGCTAGACCGCAGTAGTCAGCCAGACACCCACAGCTTAGCCAAGCTTTAGCCACACAACAAGTAATTTTAGCCACACACCAAAAATTTTTAGCAACACAACATATAATTTTAGCCACAAACCAAGTAATTTTAGCAACACAACAAGTAATTTTAGAAACACAACAAGTAATTTTAGCAACACACCAAGTAATTTTAGCCACACACCAAGTAATTTTAGAAACACACCAAGTAATTTTAGCAACACAACAAGTAATTTTAGCCACACAACAAGTAATTTTAGCAACACACTAAGTAATTTTAGCCACACAACAAGTAATTTTAGCAACACACTAAGTAACTTTAGCCACACACCAAGTAATTTTAGCCACACAACAAGTAATTTTAGCAACACATCAAGTAATTTTAGCTACACAACAAGTAATTTTAGCAACACACTAAGTAATTTTAGCCACACACCAAGTAATTTTAGCAACACACTAAGTAATTTTAGCCACACACCAAGTAATTTTAGCAACACAACAAGTAATTTTAGCAACACACTAAGTAATTTTAGCCACACAACAAGTAATTTTAGCAACACACTAAGTAATTTTAGCCACACACCAAGTAATTTTAGCCACACAACAAGTAATTTTAGCAACACACTAAGTAATTTTAGCAACACAACAAGTAATTTTAGCCACACAACAAGTAATTTTAGCAACACACTAAGTAATTTTAGCCACACACCAAGTAATTTTAGCAACACAACAAGTAATTTTAGCAACACACTAAGTAATTTTAGCCACACAACAAGTAATTTTAGCAACACACTAAGTAATTTTAGCCACACACCAAGTAATTTTAGCCACACAGCAAGTAATTTTAGCAACACACTAAGTAATTTTAGCAACACAACAAGTAATTTTAGCCACACAACAAGTAATTTTAGCCACACAACAAGTAATTTTAGCAACACAACAAGTAATTTTAGCAACACACTAAGTAATTTTAGCCACACAACAAGTAATTTTAGCAACACACTAAGTAATTTTAGCCACACACCAAGTAATTTTAGCCACACAGCAAGTAATTTTAGCAACACACTAAGTAATTTTAGCAACACAACAAGTAATTTTAGCCACACAACAAGTAATTTTAGCAACACAACAAGTAATTTTAGCAACACAACAAGTAATTTTAGCAACACAAAAATTAGTTTTAGCCACACAAAAAGTAATCTACAATATCTACTTTAGCTAAACCAGCAAGTTATCTACAATATCTACAACTTCAACCAGGGGGAGGGGGGTGGTGGGTGCGGACCGCTCCGGGTGACGCCATTTAGGGGGATGACACCAAGGCAAAAAATAGCAAAATATAGAGAGAAAAGTGATAATTCCACTTAATTAAGTGATTAATTCGAGTGTTAAAAAGTCTTTTTTTGACAAATCCCGACAAGGGTGGAGTTGGGGGTGCAAATCGAAAGTTTGAGAGGGGTGCCAATCGAAAGTTTGAGGGGGGGGGGGGGGGGGAATGCAAATCGAAAATTGAAAGTTTGTCCCCAGGAAGGGTCACTACGCCTCTGGGGGGTGAAACCATTAAATGCCGCACCGGGTGACACGCCACTGTCTACAATATCTACAACTTTAGCAACACAACAAGTAATCTACAATATCTACAACTTTAGCTAAACCAGCAAGTTATACTGTTGGCCAGCAGACGATACATCATACTCTGTTTCCCTCGCGAGCCGCTACGTCATAATTATATGTCACGTGCTCTAGCCACAGGGTTGCCATATTGGCTTGTTGAAGCCAGATGGAGCGGTGCGCTCACAAATATTGTCCTAAAACTAGAAGGACCGGTGCGCTCACAAATATTGTCCTAAAACTAGAAGGACCGGTGCGCTCACAAATATTGTCCTAAAACTAAAAGGACCGGTGCGCCAAAAAATAAAATTAAAAAAATAAATAAACCGGGAGTGATCTCCCCTAAACTTTCTCGAATATTCTTATATTCTTAACTCGGGATATAGACATGATTTTTAATCCATTTTAAATACTTAAGCTTTTTAAAATAAAATCTCGTAGAAAAAGACTCGTACACCAAGTGAACGCCAAATAAAATGTGCATAAAAATGCGGAATATTATTAGATCTAGTACTTTATAAATGTTTTGAGAAATCGGAAATAGCGTAAATTACTACTTCCGGTAAACAGAAATTACAAAAAAACCAACAAATAAAAAAAAACAACAACAAATAAATAGAGATCTACAAACATGTAAAAAAAACTTGAGTTTTATAGATAGATAGATATCATACATATATTGCACGAACTATTCGCACTGGCTAATATCACTTCCTGGACTAATAATGCAATTATTTTTAAATTAATTTTTCGTCTTTGGTATTTAGGCCTACTATTGATGGTTAATTAATTTAACTAATCAACTTATTTAGGGCTCCTGTCGATGGTTAACTAACTTAATTAATCAACTTAATTAGGCCTACTGTTGATGGTGAACTAATTTAACTAATCAACTTAATAAGGGCTCACACATCCCAACCTCCCGCGTGGAGATCATAATCAACCACCTTCAATCAAATCGATAATAATCCATCAAAACCAATCACAATTAATCGCAAGCCATCCCAACCTCCCGCGTGGAGATCATAATCAACCACCTTCAATCAAATCGATAACAATCCATCAAAACCAATCACAATTAATCGCAAGCCATCCCAACCTCCCGCGTGGAGATCATAATCAACCACCTTCAATCAAATCGATAACAATCCATCAAAACCAATCACAATTAATCGCAAGCCATCCCAACCTCCCGCGTGGAGATCATAATCAACCACCTTCAATCAAATCGATAACAATCCATCAAAACCAATCACAATAAATCGCAAGCCATCCCAACCTCCCGCGTGGAGATCATAATCAACCACCTTCAATCAAATCGATAACAATCCATCAAAACCAATCACAATTAATCGCAAGCCATCCCAATCCACCACAATCCAACATAGCCAAGAAGCTCTTTGCGTGCAAGCAACTACAACACCTTGACCGGAGTAACATTTAAACCGTCGTTTGATTTGTTGAGTGGCGTGTTTGTTTTCAGAATAGGGGAACAATATACCACTAAGGACCAACAAAACCATTTGAAGAAAAGTGTAACAATATACCACTAAGGACCATCAAAACCATTGGAAGAAAAGTGTAACAATATACCACTAAGTACCATCAAAACCATTGAAATAAAAGTGTAACAATATACCACTAAGGACCATCAAAACCATTTGAAGAAAAGTGTAACAATATACCACTAAGGACCATAAAAACCATTGGAAGAAAAGTGTAACAATATAACACTAAGGACCATCAAAACAATTGGAATAAAAGTGTAACAATATACCACTAACGACCATTGATAAAACCAAAACATTTATAATCAGATAAAAAGTAATGATCATCAGGAAAACATGAAGTGAAATAAATGTACAGGAAAACGTGAAGTGAAATAAATCAATAGGAAAACATGAAGTGAAATAAATCAATAGGAAAACATGAAGTGAAATAAATCAACAGGAAAACATGAAGTGAAATAAATCAACAGGAAAACATGAAGTGAAATAAATCAATAGGAAAACATGAAGTGAAATAAATCAACAGGAAAACATGAAGTGAAATAAATCAACAGGAAAACATGAAGTGAAATAAATCATTAGGGAAAACATGAAGTGAAATAAATCAACAGGAAAACATGAAGTGAAATAAATCAATAGGAAAACATTAAGTGAAATAAATCAATAGGAAAACATGAAGTGAAATAAATCAATAGGAAAACATGAAGTGAAATAAATCAATAGGAAAACATGAAGTGAAATAAATCATTAGGGAAAACATGAAGTGAAATAAATCAATAGGAAAACATGAAGTGAAATAAATCAACAGGAAAACATGAAGTGAAATAAATCAATAGGAAAACATGAAGTGAAATAAATCAATAGGAAAACATGAAGTGAAATAAATCAATAGGAAAACATGAAGTGAAATAAATCATTAGGGAAAACATGAAGTGAAATAAATCAACAGGAAAACATGAAGTGAAATAAATCAACAGGAAAACATGAAGTGAAATAAATCATTATTGAGAGATCAACAAGTAGAGAAAGATAACTATGAAGAGATGAAACGGATAACTCCACATTGTTGGTGGGGGGGGGGATGGTCTGTCCCATGTGATCCACAAAGTTTTCAACCAACAGCTGACGGAGTCAACTTGCCAGGTATTTTTTTTTACTGCCGGTTACCCGAGCCTCCAGCAGCTGTTTCTCCTATCACCTTTTTTTTTTCCTGCCGGTTAGGTTTGAAATTTTGTTGATTTCTTACTACGCGACTTCTAAATCTCATCAAGAAAACTTTTAGACCTCCCAACTGAAAGACTTTTCGACCTCCCAGCTAAAAGACCGTTAGACCTCCCAGCTGAAAGACCGTTTGACCTCCCAACTGTAAGACTTTTAGACCTCCCAGCTAAAAGAACGTAAGACCTCCCAGCTGAAAGACTTTTCGACCTCCCAGCTGAAAGACTTTTCGACCTCCCAGCTGAAAGACTTTTAGACCTCCCAGCTGAAAGACTTTTAGACATCCCAGCTAAAAGACCGTTAGACCTCCCAGCTAAAAGACCGTTAGACCTCCCAGCTGAAAGACATTTCGACCTCCCAGCTAAAATACCGTTAGACCTCCCAGCTGAAAGACTTTTCGACCTCCCATCTGAAAGACTTTTAGACCTCCCAGTTAAAAGACCGTTAGACCTCCCAGCTACAAGACCGTTAGACCTCCCAGCTGAACGACTTTTCGACCTCCCAGCTGAACGACTTTTCGACCTCCCAGCTGAAAGACTTTTAGACCTCCCAGCTGAAAGACTTTTAGACCTCCCAGCTAAAAGACCGTTTGATCTCCCAGCTAAAAGACTTTTCGACCTCCCAGCTGAAAGACTTTTAGACCTCCCAGCTGAAAGACTTTTCGACCTCCCAGCTGAAAGACCGTTTGATCTCCCAGCTAAAAGACCGCTTGACCTCCCAGCTAAAAGACCGTTTGATCTCCCAGCTAAAAGACTTTTCGACCTCCCAGCTGAAAGACTTTTAGACCTCCCAGCTAAAAGACCGTTAGACCTCCCAGCTACAAGACCGTTAGACCTCCCAGCTGAACGACTTTTCGACCTCCCAGCTGAAAGACTTTTAGACCTCCCAGCTGAAAGACTTTTCGACCTCCCAGCTGAAAGACTTTTAGACCTCCCAGCAAAAAGACCGTTAGACCTCCCAGCTGAAAGACATTTCGACCTCCCAGCTGAAAGACTTTTCGACCTCCCAGCTGAAAGACTTTTCGACCTCCCAGCTAAAAGACCGTTTGACCTCCCAGCTGAAAGACATTTCGACCTCCCAGCTGAAAGACTTTTCGACCTCCCAGCTAAAAGACCGTTAGACCTCCCAGCTAAAAGACCGTTTGACCTCCCAGCTAAAAGACCGTTACACCTACCAGCTAAAAGACCGTTAGACCTCCCAGCTAAAAGACCGTTTGACCTCCTAGCTGAAGACTTTTCGACCTCCCAGCTGAAAGACTTTAGACCTCCCAGCTAAAAGACCGCTTGACCTCCCAGCTAAAAGACCGTTTGATCTCCCAGCTAAAAGACTTTTCGACCTCCCAGCTGAAAGACTTTAAGACCTCCCAGCTAAAAGACCGTTAGACCTCCCAGCTACAAGACCGTTAGACCTCCCAGCTGAACGACTTTTCGACCTCCCAGCTGAAAGACTTTTAGACCTCCCAGCTGAAAGACTTTTCGACCTCCCAGCTGAAAGACTTTTAGACCTCCCAGCAAAAAGACCGTTAGACCTCCCAGCTGAAAGACATTTCGACCTCCCAGCTGAAAGACTTTTAGACCTCCCAGCTGAAAGACTTTTCGACCTCCCAGCTAAAAGACCGTTTGACCTCCCAGCTGAAAGACATTTCGACCTCCCAGCTGAAAGACTTTTCAACCTCCCAGCTAAAAGACCGTTAGACCTCCCAGCTAAAAGACCGTTAGACCTCCCAGCTAAAAGACCGTTACACCTACCAGCTAAAAGACCGTTAGACCTCCCAGCTAAAAGACCGTTTGACCTCCCAGCTGAAGACTTTTCGACCTCCCAGCTGAAAGACTTTAGACCTCCCAGCTGAAAGATCTTTCGACCTCCCAGCTGAAAGACCGTTTGACCTCCCAACTGAAAGACTTTTCGACCTCCCAGCTGAAAGACTTTTAGACCTCCCAGCTGAAAGATCTTTCGACCTCCCAGCTAAAAGACCGTTAGACCTCCCAGCTAAAAGACCGTTTGACCTCCCAGCTGGAAGACCGTTTGACCTCCCAGCTAAAAGACTTTTAGACCTCCCAGCTGAAAGACTTTTAGACCTCCCAGTTAAAAGACCGTTAGACCTCCCAGCTAAAAGACCGTTTGACCTCCCAGCTGGAAGACCGTTTGACCTCCCAGCTAAAAGATTTTTAGACCTCCCAGCTGAAAGACTTTTCGACCTCCCAGCTGAAAGACGTTTAGACCTCCCAGCTGAAAGACCGTTAGACCTCCCAACTAAAAGACCGTTTGACCTCCCAGCTGAAAGACCGCTTGACCTAAGCTAGGCTGACCTAAAGTTCCAGCCAAAAAACCTTTTTACCTATTGTTCCAATTTGATCAAATTGTCATTTGTCAGACTGTCATAGACCTAACGTACCCAGGCGCCTGTCCCCTCCCCACCCCATTAGACCACTTGCCGGCTCAGGCCAGGCTTCAATCAAATCTGCGCCGATAGCCGGCAGCCGGTCCCGGCACGACACGGTTAATGACGCGTGCTCCGACATGACGCCGTGTCGCGTGCCGGCAACAAATGTAATCAGAGCCTGCTGACGAGCAGATGGATGACCACGTGATTAGACCAGCAGATGGATGAGCACGTGATTATAGCGCGTCAACAATCACGCCAAGAGGTTTTCTTACGCACTCCTCTGTCTTTTGGCATGGTAGCTGGTAGTTCGTAGCCCGCCAACTTGGTAGCTGGTAGCCCGTAGCCCGCCAACGTGGTGGCTGGTAGCCCGCCAACTTGGTAGCTGGTAGCCCGTAGCCCGCCAACTTGGTAGCTGGTAGCCCGTAGCCCGCCAACTTGGTAGCTGGTAGCCCGTAGCCCACCAACTTGCTGGCTGGTAGCCCGCCAACTTGGGTAGCTGGTAGCTGTAGCCCGCCAACTTGGTAGCTGGTAGCCCGTAGCCCGCCAGCTTGGTAGCTGGTTGCCCGCCAACTTGGTAGCTGGTAGCCCGTAGCCCGCCAACTTGGTAGCTGGTAGCCCGTAGCCCACCAACGTGGTAGCTGGTAGTCCGCTAACGTGGTAGCTGGTAGCCTCAAAGACGGTTGAACACCATGTGTTTTTTTACTGTGCTACCCTGTATTGACTTGTCTCCCCCTATCTATTTATGTGAAGTTCTCTCCCCTATCTACTTATGTGAAGTTCTCTCCCCTATCGACTTGTGTTCTCTCCCCTATCTACTTGTGTTCTCTCCCCTATCTACTTATGTGAAGTTCTCTCCCCTATCTACTTGTGTGAAGTTCTCTCCCCTATCTACTTATGTGAAGTTCTCTCCCCTATCTACTTATGTGAAGTTCTCTCCCCTATCTACTTATGTGAAGTTCTCTCCCCTATCGACTTGTGTTCTCTCCCCTATCTACTTATGTGAAGTTCTCTCCCCTATCTACTTGTGTGAAGTTCTCTCCCCTATCTACTTATGTGAAGTTCTCTCCCCTATCGACTTGTGTTCTCTCCCCTATCTACTTGTGTGACGTTCTCTCCCCTATCGACTTGTGTTCTCTCCCCTATCTACTTGTGTGACGTTCTCTCCCCTATCTACTTGTGTTCTCTCCCCTATCTACTTATGTGAAGTTCTCTCCCCTATCTACTTATGTGAAGTTCTCTCCCCTATCGACTTGTGTTCTCTCCCCTATCTACTTATGTGAAGTTCTCTCCCCTATCTACTTGTGTGAAGTTCTCTCCCCTATCTACTTATGTGAAGTTCTCTCCCCTATCTACTTATGTGAAGTTCTCTCCCCTATCGACTTGTGTTCTCTCCCCTATCTACTTATGTGAAGTTCTCTCCCCTATCGACTTGTGTTCTCTCCCCTATCTACTTGTGTGACGTTCTCTCCCCTATCGACTTGTGTTCTCTCCCCTATCTACTTGTGTGACGTTCTCTCCCCTATCTACTTGTGTTCTCTCCCCTATCTACTTATGTGAAGTTCTCTCCCCTATCTACTTGAGTTCTCTCCCTGTAATTACTTTGGATGAAACTGGTGTCAGGGATTAACCAGCCCCATAGATTCGGCTTTTTGTCTCCATCAGCAACCGTTGGGCTCTTGTTGGCGGCTAGATCAACGGGAATTATGTCCGTGATGGGAAATCAATTAAAATTGTGTAACATTTTCCTCTAGCCCTCCCCCTCTTCACGTCACCACCAGGCCCCCTTTCTACCAGTACTGGGTGCTCAGATTTCAGCAATACAACGTCAATAGATAACATCAACAATACAACGTCAATAGATAACATCAACAATACAACGTCAATAGATAACATCAACAATACAACGTCAATAGATAACATCAACAATACAACGTCAATAGATAACATCAACAATACAACGTCAATAGATAACATCAACAATACAACGTCAATAGATAGCATCAACAATACAACGTCAATAGATAACATCAACACTACAACGTCAATAGATAACATCAACAATACAACGTCAATAGATAACATCAACAATACACACTAGATAACAATAACGTCAACAATACACACTAGATAACAATAACGTAAACAATACACACTAGATAACAATAACGTCAACGATAAATATGAAACAACATTTGAGGCTGCTGTTTATATTATATTATTTGTTACTTATTGTGAAGATCAAAGTCAGATTATTATTAAGCCATAATGGTTTTAATTTTATAAATATGTTAGAAATACCACCACCCCATTTATAAACACCCACAATTTTACAATTCTCTACATGTAGCCTAAATTAAAATATTCTCACTTCTTCAGCTCACCGTTTAGAAATCGACTTAATTGTAACTATACATGGCGTAGGTATATGCTACTTAAGGCGTAGGTATATGCTATTTAAGGTGTAGGTATATGCTACTTAAGGTGTAGGTATATGCTACTTAAGGCGTAGGTATATGCTACTTAAGGCGTAGGTATATGCTACTTAATGCGTAGGTATATGCTACTTGAGGCGTAGGTATACGCAAATATCTCTCAAATGTATAATATTGCTACTTAAAAATTGTTTTTATTGCCTGTCTTTTTGTGACTTCCAACAGTCGTTATATTAGTCATATGGTGTGTGTGTGTTTGTGTGTGTGTGTGTGTGTGGATGGAAGTGTTATTGGGGATGGGGGTGGAGGTGTAATGGGGGGGGGAGGGGTGTTGATGTATTAACCACAGTGTGTACTGGTGTGAGAAAAGAGGGAGGGAGGGAGGGGGGATGAGAAAGTCGATTGGTCTACGACTGGCAGGTAGGTTGGTTAAGCACCTGGGTCACAGATTTAAACTTTAGCCCTAACCAGATCACAAAAATAACCGATGTCATGTTGCTAGCAAGATCTAGGTGGAAAGTTGACCTGTCATGTTGTTAGCAAGATCTAGGTGTAAAGTTGACCTGTCATGTTGTTAGCAGGATCTAGGTGTAAAGTTGACCTGTCATGTTGTTAGCAGGATCTAGGTGTAAAGTTGACCTGTCATGTTGTTAGCAGGATCTAGGTGTAAAGTTGACCTGTCATGTTGTTAGCAGGATCTAGGTGTAAAGTTGACCTGTCATGTTGTTGTTCTGACAGAATGGTTTACAGGTGGACCGTACGAGTACACTACTGGTGTGATTTGAGGCAATCAATACGAGAGAAAGATTGGGTTCATTAAAAGAGATGAGGCAATCAATACGAAACAAAGATTGGGTTCATGAGGCAATCAATACGAGACAAAGATTGGGTTCATGAGGAAATCAATACGATACAAAGATTGGGTTCATGAGGCAATCAATACGAGACAAAGATTGGGTTCATTAAAAGAGATGAGGCAATCAATACGATATAAAGATACGATATAAAGATTGAGTTCATTAAAAGATCTCATCTAGTGCTATCTCTTAGGCTATAGAACAGAGATTAATGTAAAGAGCTGAAGGTTCAACATGTGTGTGTGTGTAGGGGTGGGGGGGGGGGGTATCAGTGGGAAGTTTAGGCAGGTGTGGTTATTTGGAGGTTCACAGTTAGATTCAGTAGGAGATTTAATAAGGAGAGGTACAGAGGGAGGTTCACTCCACCCTTACAAATACCCCACCCACACAAGCAGTTACCGAACCCTCACAAATACCCCAACTCACCCTCACCCAACTCACCCTCACCCAACTCACCCCCACCCAACTCACCCTCATCCAACTCACCCTCACCCAACCCCCCCCACCTCACCCTCACCCAACACCCAACACCCTCACCCAACTCACCCTCACCCAACTCACCCTCACCCAACACCCAACACCCTCACCCAACTCACCATCACCCAACACCCTCACCCAACTCACCATCACCCAACTCACCCTCACCCAACTCACCCTCACCCAACACCCAACACCCTCACCCAACTCACCCTCACCCAACCCCCCCCCCCCCACCTCACCCTCACCCAACACCCAACACCCCCCCCACCTCACCCTCACCCAACACCCAACACCCTCACCCACCTCACCCCCACCCAACTCACCCTCACCCAACTCACCCCCACCCAACTCACCCTCACCAAACTCACCCTCACCCAACTCACACTCACCCAACTCACCCTCACCCAACTCACCCTCACCCAACTGACCCCCAACCAACTCACCCTCATCAAACACACCCTCACCCACCCACCCCCCACCCACTTCACCCTCACCCAACACCCTCACCCAACTCACCCTCACCCAACTGTCCCTCACCCAACTCACCATCACCCACCTCACCCTCACCCAAATCACCCCCACCCAACTCACCCTCACCCAACTCACCCTCACCCAACTCACCCCCACCCAACTCACCCTCACCCAACTCACCCCCACCCAACTCACCCTCATCCAACTCACCCTCACCCAACCCCCCCACCCACCTCACCCTCACCCAACTCACCCTCACCCAACTCACCCCCACCCAACCCACCCTCACCCAACTCACCCAACTCACCCTCATCCAACTCACCCCCCACCCACCTCACCCTCACCCAACACCCAACACCCTCACCCAACTCACCCTCATCAAACTCACCCTCACCCAACCCCCCCACCCACCTCACCCTCACCCAACTCACCCTCACCCAACTCACCCCCACCCAACCCACCCTCACCCAACTCACCCCCACCCAACTCACCCTCATCCAACCCACCCCCACCCACCTCACCCTCACCCAACACCCAACACCCTCACCCAACTCACCATCACCCAACTCACCATCACCCAACTCACCCTCACCCAACTCACCTTCACCCAACTCACCCTATCCCAACTCACCCTCACCAAACTCACCCTCACCCAACTCACCCCCACCCAACTTACCCCCAACCAATTCACCCTCACCCACCTCACCCTCACCCAACTCACCCTCACCCAACTCACCCTCACCCAAGTCACCCCCACCCAAGTCACCCTCACCCAACTCACCCCCACCCAACTCACCCTCACCCAACTCACCCTCACCCAAGTCACCCCCACCCAACTCACCCTCACCCACCTCACCCTCACCCAACTCACGCCCACCCAACACACCCCCACCCAACTCACCCTCACCCAACTCACCCAACTTACCCTCACCCAACACCCCCACCAACTCACCCTCACCCAACTCACCCCCACCCAACACCCCCACCCAACTCACCCAACTTCCAACTCACCCCCACCCAACCCACCCTCACCCAACTCACCCTCACCCAACTCACCCTCACCCAAGTCACCCCCACCCAACTCACCCTCACCCAACTCACCCCCACCCAACTCACCCTCACCCAACTCACCCTCACCCAAGTCACCCCCACCCAACTCACCCTCACCCACCTCACCCTCACCCAACTCACGCCCACCCAACACACCCCCACCCAACTCACCCTCACCCAACTCACCCAACTTACCCTCACCCAACACCCCCACCAACTCACCCTCACCCAACTCACCCCCACCCAACACCCCCACCCAACTCACCCAACTTCCAACTCACCCCCACCCAACTCACCCTCACCCACCTCACCCTCACCAAACCCACCCAACTCACCCCCACCCAACTCACCCCCACCCAACTCACCCTCACCCAACTCACCCCCACCCAACTCACCCTCACCCAACACCCTCACCCAACTCACCCTAACCCAACACCCTCACCCACCACACACTCACCCAACTCACCCTATCCCAACTCACCCTAACCCAACACCCTCACCCACCTCACCCCCACCCAACTCACCCTCACCCAACACCCTCACCCAACTCACCCTCACCCAACACCCTCACCCAACTCACCCTAACCCAACACCCTCACCCACCACACACTCACCCAACTCACCCTATCCCAACTCACCCTAACCCAACACCCTCACCCACCTCACCCCCACCCAACTCACCCTCACCCAACTCACCCCCACCCACCTCACCCTCACCCAACTCACCCTCACCCAACTCACCCTCACCCAACTCACCCCCACCCAACTCACCCAACTCACCCTCACCCAACTCACCCCCACCCAACTAACCCTCACCCAACTCACCCTCACCCAACTCACCCACACCCACCTCACCCTCACCCCCACCCCACTCATCCTCACCCAACTCCGCCTCACCCACCTCACCCTCACCCAACTCACCCTCACCCAACTCACCCTCACCCAACTCACCCCCACCCAACTCACCCTCACCCACCTCACCCTTACCCAACTCACCCTCACCCAACTCACCCCCACACAACTCACCCTCACCCAACTCACCCTCACCCAACTCACCCTCACCCACCTCACCCTTACCCAACTCACCCTCACCCAACTCACCCCCACACAACTCACCCTCACCCAACTCACCCTCACCCACCTCACCCTCACCCAACTCACCCTCACCCACCTCACCCTCACCCCCACCCAACTCACCCTCACCCAACTCCGCCTCACCCATCTCACCCTCACCCAACTCACCCTCACCCAACTCACCCACCTCACCCTCACCCAACTCACCCTCACCCAACTCACCCACCCACCCCCCACCCACCTCACCCTCACACAACACCCTCACCCAACTCACCCCCACCCAACTCACCCTCACCCAACTCATCCTAACCCACCTCACCCTCACCCAACTCACCCTCACCCAACTCACCCTCACCCAACTCACCCTCACCCAACACCCTCACCCAACTCACCCCCACCCAACTCACCCAACTCACCCTCACCCAACTCACCCTCACCCACCTCACCCTCACCCAACTCACCCTCACCCACCTCACCCTCACCCAACTCACCCTCACCCACCTCACCCCCACCCAACTCACCCTTACCCAACTCACCCTCACCCAACTCACCCTCGCCCACCTCACCCTCACCCTCACCCACCTCACCCTCACCCAACTCCGCCTCACCCACCTCACCCTCACCCAACTCACCCTCACCCACCTCACCCTCACCCCCACCCAACTCACCCTCACCCAACTCCGCCTCACCCACCTCACCCTCACCCAACTCACCCTCACCCAACTCACCCACCTCACCCTCACCCAACTCACCCTCACCCAACTCACCCACCCACCCCCCACCCACCTCACCCTCACACAACACCCTCACCCAACTCACCCTCACCCAACTCATCCTAACCCACCTCACCCTCACCCAACTCACCCTCACCCACCTCACCCTCACCCAACTCACCCTCACCCAACTCACCCTCACCCAACACCCTCACCCAACTCACCCTCACCCAACTCACCCTCACCCAACACCCTCACCCAACTCACCCTCACCCAACTCACCCTCACCCAACACCCTCACCCAACTCACCCCCACCCAACTCACCCAACTCACCCTCACCCAACTCACCCTCACCCAACTCACCCTCACCCAACTCACCCACCTCACCCCCACCCAACTCACCCCCACCCAACTCACCCCCACCCAACTCACCCTCACCCAACTCACCACCACCTAACTCACCCTCACCCAACTCACCCCCACCTAACTCACCCTCACCCAACTCACCCTCACCCAACTCACCCTCACCATACTCACCCTCACCCCACTCACCCTCACCTAACTCACCCTCACCCACCTCACCCTCACCCAAATCACCCTCACCCAACTCACCCTCACCCACCTCACCCTCACCCAACTCACCCTCACCCAACTCACCTTCACCCAACTCACCCTCACCCACCTCACCCTCACCCAACTCACCCTCACCCAACTCACCCTCACCCAACTCACCCTCACCCATCTCACCCAACTCACCCTCACCCTCACCCACCTCACCCTCACCCCCACCCAACTCACCCTCACCCAACTCCGCCTCACCCACCTCACCCTCACCCACCTCACCCCCACCCAACTCACCCTCACCCAACTCACCCCCACCCAACTCACCCTCACCAAACTCACCCTCACCCAACTCACACTCACCCAACTCACCCTCACCCAACTCACCCTCACCCAACTGACCCCCAACCAACTCACCCTCATCAAACACACCCTCACCCACCCACCCCCCACCCACTTCACCCTCACCCAACACCCTCACCCAACTCACCCTCACCCAACTGTCCCTCACCCAACTCACCATCACCCACCTCACCCTCACCCAAATCACCCCCACCCAACTCACCCTCACCCAACTCACCCTCACCCTACACCCCCACCAACTCACCCTCACCCAACTCACCCCCACCCAACACCCCCACCCAACTCACCCTCACCCAACTCACCCAACACACCCCCACCCAACGCCCCCACCCAACTCACCCTCACCCAACTCACCCTCACCCAACTCACCCACCTCACCCCAACCCAACTTACCTTCACCCACCTCACCCTCACCCAACTAACCCTAACCCAATACCCTCACCCAACTCACCCTCACCCAACTCACCCTAACACAACTCACCCTCACCAACCTTACCCTCACCCAACCCACCCTCACCCAACTCACCCTCACCCACCTCACCCTCGCTCAACTCACCCTCACCCACCTCACCCTCACCTAACTCACCCTCACCCACCTCACCCTTACCCAACTCACCCTCACCCACCTCACCCCAACTCAACTCACCTTCACCCAACTCACCCTCACCCACCTCACCCCAACCCAACTCACCCTCACCCACCTCACCCTCACCCAACTCACCCTCACCCACCTCACACTCACCCAACTCACCCTCACTCACCTCACCCTCACTCACCCCACCCTCACCTAACTCACCCTCACTCACCTCACCCTCACCTAACTCACCCAACTCACCCACCTCACCCCAACCCAACTCACCTTCACCCAACTCACCCTCACCCAACTCACCCTCACCCACCTCACCCTCACCTAACTCACCCTCACCCACCTCACCCTCACCCAACTCACCCTCACCCAACTCACCCACCTCACCCCAACCCAACTCACCTTCACCCAACTCACCCTCACCCAACTCACCCTCACCCAACTCACACTCACTCAACTCACCCACACCCAACTCACCCTCACCCAACTCACCCACCTTACCCCCACCCACCTCACCCTCACCCAACTCACCCCCACCCAACTCAACCTCACCCAACTCACCCAAATCACCCCCACCCAACTCACCCCCACCCAACTCACCCCCACCCAACTCACCCCCACCCAACTCACCCTCACCCAACTCACCCTCACCCACCTCACCCTCACCCAACTCACCCCCTCCCAACTCACCCTCACCCAACTCACTCTCACCCAACTCACCCCCACCCAACTCACCCTCACCCAACTCACCCTCACCCACCTAACTCTCACCCAACTCACCCTCACCCAACTCACCCTCACCCAACTCACCCCCACCCAACTCACCCTCACCCAACTCACCCTCACCCAACTCACCCTCACCCAACTCACCCTCACCCAACTCACCCTCACCCAACTCACCCTCACCCTACACCCCCACCAACTCACCCTCACCCAACTCACCCCCACCCAACACCCCCACCCAACTCACCCTCACCCAACTCACCCAACACACCCCCACCCAACGCCCCCACCCAACTCACCCTCACCCAACTCACCCTCACCCAACTCACCCACCTCACCCCAACCCAACTTACCTTCACCCACCTCACCCTCACCCAACTAACCCTAACCCAATACCCTCACCCAACTCACCCTCACCCAACTCACCCTAACACAACTCACCCTCACCAACCTTACCCTCACCCAACCCACCCTCACCCAACTCACCCTCACCCACCTCACCCTCGCTCAACTCACCCTCACCCACCTCACCCTCACCTAACTCACCCTCACCCACCTCACCCTTACCCAACTCACCCTCACCCACCTCACCCCAACCCAACTCACCTTCACCCAACTCACCCTCACCCACCTCACCCCAACCCAACTCACCCTCACCCACCTCACCCTCACCCAACTCACCCTCACCCACCTCACACTCACCCAACTCACCCTCACTCACCTCACCCTCACTCACCCCACCCTCACCTAACTCACCCTCACTCACCTCACCCTCACCTAACTCACCCAACTCACCCACCTCACCCCAACCCAACTCACCTTCGCCCAACTCACCCTCACCCAACTCACCCTTACCCACCTCACCCTCACCTAACTCACCCTCACCCAACTCATCCTCACCCACCTCACCCCCACCTAACTCACCCTCACCCACCTCACCCTCACCCAACTCACCCTCACCCAACTCACCCTCACCCAACTCACCCTCACCCAACTCACCCAACTCACCCTTACCCACCTCACCCTCACCTACTCACCCTCACCCAACTCATCCCCACCCACCTCACCCTCACCTAACTCACCCTCACCCACCCTCACCCTCACCCAACTCACCCTCACCCAACTCACCCACCTCACCCCAACCCAACTCACCTTCACCCAACTCACCCTCACCCAACTCACCCCTCACCCAACTCACACTCACTCAACTCACCCACACCCAACTCACCCTCACCCAACTCACCCACCTTACCCCCACCCACCTACCCCACCCACCTCACCCACCCCCCCCCCCCCACCACTCACCCAACCCCCACCCACACCCAACCCACCCCCACCCAACTCACCCCCCCACCCAACTCACCCCCCACCCAACCACCCACCACCCCCCACCCCCACCCAACTCACCCACACCCAACTCCACCCCTCACCCCACCAAACCCTCACCCAACTCACCCACCACACCCTCACCCAACTCACCCTTACCCATCTCACCCCCCACCCACCTCACCCTCACCCAACTCACCCTCACCCAACTCACCCTCACCCAACTCACCCTCACCCACCTCACCCTCACCCAACTCACCCTCACCCAACTAACCCACCTCACCCTCACCCACCTCACCCTCACCCACCTCACCCTCACCCAACTCACCCCCACCCAACTCACCCAACTCACCCAACTCACCCTCACCCAACTCACCCCCACCCAACTAACCCTCACCCAACTCACCCTCACCCAACTCACCCACACCCACCTCACCCTCACCCCCACCCCACTCATCCTCACCCAACTCCGCCTCACCCACCTCACCCTCACCCAACTCACCCTCACCCAACTCACCCTCACCCAACTCACCCCCACCCAACTCACCCTCACCCACCTCACCCTTACCCAACTCACCCTCACCCAACTCACCCCCACCCAACTCACCCTCACCCAACTCACCCTCACCCAACTCACCCTCGCCCACCTCACCCTCACCCTCACCCCACCTCACCCTCACCCAACTCCGCCTCACCCACCACACCCTCACCCAACTCACCCTCACCCACCTCACCCTCACCCCCACCCAACTCACCCTCACCCAACTCCGCCTCACCCACCTCACCCTCACCCAACTCACCCTCACCCAACTCACCCACCTCACCCTCACCCAACTCACCCTCACCCAACTCACCCCCACCCAACTCACCCCCACCCCACTCATCCTCACCCAACTCCGCCTCACCCACCTCACCCTCACCCACCTCACCCTCACCCAACTCACCCTCACCCAACTCACCCTCACCCAACACCCTCACCCAACTCACCCTCACCCAACTCACCCTCACCCAACTCACCCTCACCCAACACCCTCACCCAACTCACCCCCACCCAACTCACCCAACTCACCCTCACCCAACTCACCCTCACCCACCTCACCCTCACCCAACTCACCCTCACCCACCTCACCCTCACCCAACTCACCCTCACCCACCTCACCCCCACCCAACTCACCCTCACCATACACCCTCACCCAAGTCACCCTCACCCAACACCCTCACCCAACTCACCCTCACCCAACTCACCCTCACCCAACTCACCCCCACCCAACTCACCCCCACCCAACTCACCCTCGCCCAACTCACCCTCGCCCACCTCACCATCACCATCACCCTCACCCACCTCACCCTCACCCAACTCCGCCTCACCCACCTCACCCTCACCCAACTCACCCTCACCCACCTCACCCTCACCCCCACCCAACTCACCCTCAACCAACTCCGCCTCACCCACCTCACCCTCACCCAACTCACCCTCACCCAACTCACCCAACTCACCCACCTCACCCTCACCCAACACACCCTCACCCAACTCATCCTAACCCACCTCACCCTCACCCAACTCACCCTCACCCACCTCACCCTCACCCAACTCACCCTCACCCAACTCACCCTCACCCAACACCCTCACCCAACTCACCCTCACCCAACTCACCCTCACCCAACACCCTCACCCAACTCACCCTCACCCAACTCACCCTCACCCAACACCCTCACCCAACTCACCCTCACCCAACACCCTCACCCACCTCACCCCCACCCAACTCACCCCCACCCAACTCACCCCCACCCAACTCACCCTCACCCAACTCACCACCACCTAACTCACCCTCACCCAACTCACCCCCACCTAACTCACCCTCACCCAACTCACCCTCACCCAACTCACCCTCACCATACTCACCCTCACCCAACTCACCCTCACCTAACTCACCCTCACCCACCTCACCCTCACCCAAATCACCCTCACCCAACTCACCCTCACCCACCTCACCCTCACCAACTCACCCTCACCCAACTCACCCTCACCCAACTCACCCTCACCCACCTCACCCTCACCCAACTCACCCTCACCCAACTCACCCTCACCCAACTCACCCTCACCCACCTCACCCAACTCACCCTCACCCTCACCCACCTCACCCTCACCCACCTCACCCTCACCCCCACCCAACTCACCCTCACCCAACTCCGCCTCACCCACCTCACCCTCACCCACTTCACCCCCACCCAACTCACCCTCACCCAACACCCCCACTCACCTCACCCTCACCCAACTCACCTTCACCCACCTCACCCTCACCCAACTCACCCTCACCCACCTCACCCTCACCCAACTCACCCTCACCCAACTCACCCTCACCCAACTCACCCTCACCCACCTCACCCAACTCACCCTCACCTTCACCCACCTCACCCTCACCCCCACCCAACTCACCCTCACCAAACTCCGCCTCACCCACCTCACCCTCACCCAACTCACCCCCACCCAACTCACCCTCACCCAACACCCCCACTCACCTCACCCTCACCCAACTCACCTTCACCAACCTCACCCTTACCCAACTCACCCTCACCCACCTCACCCTCACCCAACTCACCCTCACCCACCTCACCCTCACCCAACTCACCCTCACCCACCTCACCCTCACCCAACTCACCCTCACCCAACTAACCCACCTCACCCTCACCCACCTCACCCTCACCCACCTCACCCTCACCCAACTCACCCAACTCACCCCCACCCAACTCACCCCCACCCAACTCACCCCCACCCACCTCACCCTCACCCAACTCACCCTCACCTACCTCACCCTCACCAAACTCACTCTCACCCAACTCACCTTCACCCACCTCACCCTCACCCACCTCACCCTCACCCACCTCACCCTCACCCAACTCACCCTCACCCACCTCACCCTCACCCAACTCACCCTCACCCAACTCACCCACCTCACCCTCACCCAACTCACCCCCACCCAACTCACCCTCACCCAACTCACCCCCACCCACCTCACCCTCACCCAACTCACCCTCACCCACCTCACCCTCACCCAACTCACCCTCACCAACCTCACCCCCACCCAACTCACCCTCACCCAACTCACCCACCTCACCCTCACCCACTTCACCCTCACCCAAATCACCCTCACCCAACTCACCCTCACCCACCTCACCCTCACCAACTCACCCTCACCCAACTCACCCCCACCCAACTCACCCTCACCCAACTCATCCTAACCCAACTCACCCTCACCCAACTCACCCTCACCCACCTCACCCCCACCCACCACACCCTCACCCAACTCACCCTCACCCACCTCACCCTCACCCACTTCACCCCCACCCAACTCACCCCCACCCAACTCACCCTCACCCAACTCATCCTAACCCAACTCACCCCTACCCACCTCACCCCCACCCACCTCACCCTCACCCACCACACCCTAGCCCACCTCACCCCCACCCACCACACCCTCACCCAACTCACCCTCACCCAACTCATCCTAACCCAACTCACCCCCACCCAACTCACCCCCACCCAACTCACCCTCACCCACCTCACCCTCACCCACCTCACCCCCACCCACCACACCCTCACCCAACTCACCCTCACCCAACTCACCCCCACCCAACTCACCCTCACCCAACTCATCCTAACCCAACTCACCCCCACCCAACTCACCCTCACCCAACTCACCCTCACCCAACTCACCCCCACCCAACTCACCCCCACCCAACTCACCCCCACCCAACTCACCCCCACCCAACTCACCCTCACCCAACTCATCCTAACCCAACTCACCCCCACCCAACTCACCCCCACCCAACTCACCCCCACCCAACTCACCCTCACCCAACTCACCCTCACCCACCTCACCCCCACCCACCTCACCCTCACCCACCTCACCCTCACCCACCTCACCCCCACCCACCACACCCTCACCCAACTCACCCTCACCCAACTCACCCTCACCCAACTCACCCTCACCCACCTCACCCAACACACCCTCACCCAACTCACCCCCACCCAACTCACCCCCACCCACCACACCCTCACCCACCTCACCCCCACCCACCACACCCTCACCCAACTCACCCTCACCCAACTCACCCTCACCCAACTCACCCTCACCCACCTCACCCAACACACCCTCACCCAACTCACCCTCACCCAACTCACCCCCACCCACCACACCCTCACCCTCACCCAACTCACCCTCACCCAACTCACCCTCACCCACCTCATCCTCACCCAACTCACCCCCACCCACCACACCCTCACCCTCACCCAACTCACCCTCACCCAACTCACCCTCACCCAACTCACCCTCACCCACCTCACCCCCACCCAACACCCTCACCCAACTCACCCTCACCCAACTCACCCTCACCCAACTCACCCTCACCCAACTCACCCTCACCCAACTCACCCTCACCCACCTCACCCCCACCCAACACCCTCACCCTCACCCAACTCACCCTCACCCAACTCACCCTCACCCAACTCACCTCACCCAACTCACCCTCACCCAACTCACCCCCACCCACCACACCCTCACCCTCACCCAACTCACCCTCACCCAACTCACCCTCACCCAACTCACCCTCACCCACCTCACCCCCACCCAACACCCTCACCCAACTCACCCTCACCCAACTCACCCTCACCCACCTCACCCCCACCCACCTCACCCTCACCCAACTCACCCCACCCAACTCACCCCCACCCACCACACCCTCACCCTCACCCAACTCACCCTCACCCAACTCACCCTCACCCAACTCACCCTCACCCACCTCACCCCCACCCAACTCATCCTAACCCAACACCCTCACCCAACTCACCCTCACCCACCTCACCCTCACCCACCTCACCCCCTCCCACCACACCCTCACCCAACTCACCCTCACCCAACTCACCCTCACCCAACTCACCCTCACCAAACTGACCCTCACCCAACTCATCCTAACCCAACACCCCCACCCACCACACCCTCACCCTCACCCAACACCCTCACCCAACTCACCCTCACCCACCTCACCCCCACCCAACTCATCCTAACCCAACACCCTCACCCAACTCACCCTCACCCACCTCACCCTCACCTAACTCACCCTCACCCAACACCCTCACCCAACTCACCCCCACCCAACTCACCCTCACCCAACTCACCCTCACCCAACACCCTCACCCAACTCACCCCCACCCAACTCACCCTCACCCAACTCACCCCCACCCAACTCACCCTCACCCAACTCACCCTTACCCACCTCACCCTCACCCACCTCACCCTCACCCAACTCACCATCACCCACCTCACCCTCACCCAACTCACTCTCACCCAACCCACCCCCACCTAACTCACCCTCACCCAACACCCTCACCCAACTCACCCTCACCCAACTCACCCTCACCCACCTCACCCACCTCACCCCCACCCAACTCACCCTCACCCAACTCACCCTTACCCAACTCACCCCCACCTAACTCACCCTCACCCAACACCCTCACCCAACTCACCCTCACCCAACTCACCCTCACCCACCTCACCACCACAACTTCCCCACTCTGCTCTCTGGCCTGTTTTGATGTGTGTTCAAGTATTCAGTATCGGCCGAACGGTATCGTCAGCGTCATAACCCATATCTGTCATTACGTATCGTAATTCGGTATGTCTTGTAGTATCGAACTGTTTAGCACTTCAGATATTGCGGGACTAAAAGCATGATTTAAATACACATCTGTATCGATTAGGATAAATGCTGGAGCGATGCTATGAAGACTAGAGCTCTCTAACCTTGAAGTAATCGTTTTATTTGTACTCGTCTATGTGCTGATAGTATCGTTTTATTTGTACTCGTCTATGTGATGATAGTATCGTTTTACTTGTACTCGTCTATGTGATGATAGTATCGTCTTATTTGTACTCGTCTATGTGATGATAGTATCGTTTTATTTGTACTCGTCTATGTGATGATAGTATCGTTTTATTTGTACTCGTCTATGTGATGATAGTATCGTTTTATTTGTACTCGTCTATGTGATGATAGTATCGTTTTTTGTACTCGTCTATGTGATGATAGTATCGTTTTATTTGTACTCGTCTATGTGATGATAGTATCGTTTTATTTGTACTCGTCTATGTGATGATAGTATCGTTTTATTTGTACTCGTCTATGTGATGATAGTTTCGTTTTATTTTGTACTCGTGTATGTGATGATAGTATCGATCTGGCCATTTCCATTTGGGCGAGTGTTTACCTACTTTTGTGTACATGTGATAGTGTGTACCTACTTTTGTGTACATGTGATAGCGTGTACCTACTTTTATGTACATGTGACAGTGTGTACTTACTTGACATTAAATAGTGTAGGCCTACCTACTTTACATCTAATATATATTTTTATTCAAAAATGTATTTGTATGTTCCCCCAAATTCATGTTTTTTAATCCTAATGTTCCTCCAAATTCATTCGTTAATCCTAATTGTCCCCCAAATTCATGTGTTAATTCTAATGTTCCCCCAAATTCATGCGTTAATCATAATTTTCCCCCAAATTCATGTGTTAATCCAAATGTTCCCCCAAATTCATGTGTTAATCTAAATGTTCCCCCAAATTCATGTGTTAATCCAAATGTTCCCCCAAATTCATGTGTTAATCTAAATGTTCCCCCAAATTCATGTGTTAATCCTAATTTTCCCCAAATTCATGTGTTAATCCTAATGTTCCCCAAATTCATGTGTTAATCCTAATGTTCCCCAAATTCATGTGTTAATCCTAATGTTCCCCAAATTCATGTGTTAATCCTAATGTTCCCCAAATTCATGTGTTAATCCTAATGTTCCCCAAATTCATGTGTTAATCCTAATGTTCCCCACCAGCCAGGTCTGTAGTGTTACTGTTGTTTACACCACAAGTTACGAGGCCGTGTGCTCCCTCTGACCCACAATCTCAAACGGTTACCTGACGAACCCTCGCCCTCTGGAACTTCCGCCCACCCCCCCCCCCCTCCCCTCGCTGCACCGTGTTTCACCTGCTCACGTCGGGCGTACATCTTTCGTCGTTTGTCATTGACTTCACGTGCGTGCGCGTGGCCGTGTGAAACGGCGAGTAATCTTTTTACAAGTCGGCTTAGAGCCTCTCTTGTTTACCTCGCTCATTGTTCAGGGCCGGCCCAATCACACGGTGGGCTGCTAACATCGCAGTCAATCTGTGGGCCGCTAACATCGCAGTAAGGGCCGCTCAAACATGTGGACCACCATGCTTCTGTGCTGGTACTTAATTTAAAAGTGCTTAAAGTGCTCTTAGGGACTATGAGAAACATAAATCCTTCAGTCAATCAATTCAACTCTTAAGGTAGGTCCTTCACATGTGCTGTCACTCTTGTCCAGTATACATGTATAGAGATGTCCAGTATACATGTGTAGAGCAAGATGTCCAGTATACATGTGTAGAGCAAGATGTCCAGTACACATGTGTAGAGATGTCCAGTATACATGTGTAGAGCAAGATGTCCAGTATACATGTGTAGAGCAAGATGTCCAGTATACATGTGTAGAGCAAGATGTCCAGTATACATGTGTAGAGCAAGATGTCCAGTATACATGTGTAGAGCAAGATGTCCAGTATACATGTGTAGAGCAAGATGTCCAGTATACATGTGTAGAGCAAGATGTCCAGTACACATGTGTAGAGCAAGATGTCCAGTATACATGTGTAGAGCAAGATGTCCAGTACACATGTGTAGAGCAAGATGTCCAGTATACATGTGTAGAGCAAGATGTCCAGTATACATGTGTAGAGATGTCCAGTATACATGTGTAGAGCAAGATGTCCAGTGTACATGTATAGAGATGTCCAGTATACATGTGTAGAGCAAGATGTCCAGTATACATGTGTAGAGCAAGATGTCCAGTGTACATGTGTAGAGCAAGATGTCCAGTATACATGTGTAGAGCAAGATGTCCAGTATACATGTGTAGAGCAAGATGTCCAGTGTACATGTGTAGAGCAAGATGTCCAGTATACATGTGTAGAGCAAGATGTCCAGTATACATGTGTAGAGCAAGATGTCCAGTATACATGTATAGAGCAAGATGTCCAGTATACATGTGTAGAGCAAGATGTCCAGTATACATGTGTAGAGCAAGATGTCCAGTATACATGTGTAGAGCAAGATGTCCAGTATACATGTGTAGAGCAAGATGTCCAGTATACATGTGTAGAGCAAGATGTCCAGTGTATATGTGTAGAGATGTCCAGTATACATGTGTAGAGCAAGATGTCCAGTATACATGTGTAGAGCAAGATGTCCAGTATACATGTGTAGAGATGTCCAGTATACATGTGTAGAGCAAGATGTCCAGGATACATGTGTAGAGCAAGATGTCCAGTATACATGTGTAGAGCAAGATGTCCAGTATACATGTGTAGAGCAAGATGTCCAGTATAGAGCAAGATGTCCAGTATACATGTGTAGAGCAAGATGTCCAGTATACATGTGTAGAGCAAGATGTCCAGTATACATGTGTAGAGATGTCCAGTATACATGTGTAGAGCAAGATGTCCAGTGTATATGTGTAGAGATGTCCAGTATACATGTGTAGAGCAAGATGTCCAGTATACATGTGTAGAGCAAGATGTCCAGTATAGAGCAAGATGTCCAGTATACATGTGTAGAGCAAGATGTCCAGTGTACATGTGTAGAGCAAGATGTCCAGTATACATGTGTAGAGCAAGATGTCCAGGATACATGTGTAGAGCAAGATGTCCAGTATACATGTGTAGAGCAAGATGTCCAGTATACATGTGTAGAGATGTCCAGTATACATGTGTAGAGCAAGATGTCCAGTATACATGTGTAGAGCAAGATGTCCAGTATACATATGTAGAGCAAGATGTCCAGTATACATATGTAGAGCAAGATGTCCAGTATACATGTGTAGAGATGTCCAGTATACATGTGTAGAGCAAAATGTCCAGTATACATATGTAGAGCAAGATGTCAAGTATACATGTGTAGAGCAAAATGTCCGGTATAGAGCAAAATGTCCAGTATACATGTGTAGAGCAAAATGTCCAGTATACATGTGTAGAGCAAGATGTCCAGTATACATGTGTAGAGATGTCCAGTATACAAGTGTAGAGCAAAATGTCCAGTATACATGTGTAGAGCAAAATGTCCAGTATACATGTGTAGAGCAAGATGTCCAGTATACATGTGTAGAGATGTCCAGTATACATGTGTAGAGCAAGATGTCCAGTATACATGTGTAGAGCAAGATGTCCAGTATAGAGCAAGATGTCCAGTATACATGTGTAGAGCAAGATGTCCAGTGTACATGTGTAGAGCAAGATGTCCAGTATACATGTGTAGAGATGTCCAGTATACATGTGTAGAGCAAGATGTCCAGTATACATGTGTAGAGCAAGATGTCCAGTATACATGTGTAGAGATGTCCAGTATACATGTGTAGAGATGTCCAGTATACATGTGTAGAGTAAGATGTCCAGTATACATGTGTAGAGCAAGATGTCCAGTATACATGTGTAGAGCATGATGTCCAGTATACATGTGTAGAGCAAGATGTCCAGTATACATGTGTAGAGATGTCCAGTATACATGTGTAGAGCAAGATGTCCAGGATACATGTGTAGAGCAAGATGTCCAGTATACATGTGTAGAGCAAGATGTCCAGTATACATGTGTAGAGCAAGATGTCCAGTATAGAGCAAGATGTCCAGTATACATGTGTAGAGCAAGATGTCCAGTATACATGTGTAGAGCAAGATGTCCAGTATACATGTGTAGAGATGTCCAGTATACATGTGTAGAGCAAGATGTCCAGTGTATATGTGTAGAGATGTCCAGTATACATGTGTAGAGCAAGATGTCCAGTATACATGTGTAGAGATGTCCAGTATACATGTGTAGAGCAAGATGTCCAGTATACATGTGTAGAGCAAGATGTCCAGTATACATATGTAGAGCAAGATGTCCAGTATACATATGTAGAGCAAGATGTCCAGTATACATGTGTAGAGATGTCCAGTATACATGTGTAGAGCAAGATGTCCAGTATACATGTGTAGAGATGTCCAGTATACATGTGTAGAGCAAGATGTCCAGTATACATGTGTAGAGCAAGATGTCCAGTATAGAGCAAGATGTCCAGTATACATGTGTAGAGCAAGATGTCCAGTGTACATGTGTAGAGCAAGATGTCCAGTATACATGTGTAGAGATGTCCAGTATACATGTGTAGAGCAAGATGTCCAGTATACATGTGTAGAGCAAGATGTCCAGTATACATGTGTAGAGCAAGATGTCCAGTATACATGTGTAGAGATGTCCAGTATACATGTGTAGAGTAAGATGTCCAGTATACATGTGTAGAGCAAGATGTCCAGTATACATATGTAGAGCAAGATGTCCAGTATACATATGTAGAGCAAGATGTCCAGTATACATGTGTAGAGATGTCCAGTATACATGTGTAGAGCAAGATGTCCAGTATACATGTGTAGAGCAAGATGTCCAGTATAGAGCAAGATGTCCAGTATACATGTGTAGAGCAAGATGTCCAGTATACATGTGTAGAGCAAGATGTCCAGTATACATGTGTAGAGCAAGATGTCCAGTATACATGTGTAGAGCAAGATGTCCAGTATAGAGCAAAATGTCCAGTATACATATGTAGAGCAAGATGTCCAGTATACATGTGTAGAGCAAAATGTCCGGTATAGAGCAAAATGTCCAGTATACATGTGTAGAACAAAATGTCCAGTATACATGTGTAGAGCAAGATGTCCAGTATACATGTGTAGAGATGTCCAGTATACACGTGTAGAGCAAAATGTCCAGTATACATGTGTAGAGCAAAATGTCCAGTATACATGTGTAGAGCAAGATGTCCAGTATACATGTGTAGAGATGTCCAGTATACATGTGTAGAGCAAGATGTCCAGTATACATGTGTAGAGCAAGATGTCCAGTATAGAGCAAGATGTCCAGTATACATGTGTAGAGCAAGATGTCCAGTGTACATGTGTAGAGCAAGATGTCCAGTATACATGTGTAGAGATGTCCAGTATACATGTGTAGAGCAAGATGTCCAGTATACATGTGTAGAGCAAGATGTCCAGTATACATGTGTAGAGCAAGATGTCCAGTATACATGTGTAGAGATGTCCAGTATACATGTGTAGAGTAAGATGTCCAGTATACATGTGTAGAGCAAGATGTCCAGTATACATGTGTAGAGCATGATGTCCAGTATACATGTGTAGAGCAAGATGTCCAGTATACATGTGTAGAGATGTCCAGTATACATGTGTAGAGCAAGATGTCCAGGATACATGTGTAGAGCAAGATGTCCAGTATACATGTGTAGAGCAAGATGTCCAGTATACATGTGTAGAGCAAGATGTCCAGTATAGAGCAAGATGTCCAGTATACATGTGTAGAGCAAGATGTCCAGTATACATGTGTAGAGCAAGATGTCCAGTATACATGTGTAGAGCAAGATGTCCAGTATAGAGCAAGATGTCCAGTATACATGTGTAGAGCAAGATGTCCAGTATACATGTGTAGAGCAAGATGTCCAGTATACATGTGTAGAGATGTCCAGTATACATGTGTAGAGCAAGATGTCCAGTGTACATGTGTAGAGATGTCCAGTATACATCTGTAGAGCAAGATGTCCAGTATAGAGCAAGATGTCCAGTATACATGTGTAGAGCAAGATGTCCAGTATACATGTGTAGAGCAAGATGTCCAGTATACATGTGTAGAGATGTCCAGTATACATGTGTAGAGCAAGATGTCCAGTGTATATGTGTAGAGATGTCCAGTATACATGTGTAGAGCAAGATGTCCAGTATACATGTGTAGAGATGTCCAGTATACATGTGTAGAGCAAGATGTCCAGTATACATGTGTAGAGCAAGATGTCCAGTATACATATGTAGAGCAAGATGTCCAGTATACATATGTAGAGCAAGATGTCCAGTATACATGTGTAGAGATGTCCAGTATACATGTGTAGAGCAAGATGTCCAGTATACATGTGTAGAGATGTCCAGTATACATGTGTAGAGCAAGATGTCCAGTATACATGTGTAGAGCAAGATGTCCAGTATAGAGCAAGATGTCCAGTATACATGTGTAGAGCAAGATGTCCAGTGTACATGTGTAGAGCAAGATGTCCAGTATACATGTGTAGAGATGTCCAGTATACATGTGTAGAGCAAGATGTCCAGTATACATGTGTAGAGCAAGATGTCCAGTATACATGTGTAGAGCAAGATGTCCAGTATACATGTGTAGAGATGTCCAGTATACATGTGTAGAGTAAGATGTCCAGTATACATGTGTAGAGCAAGATGTCCAGTATACATATGTAGAGCAAGATGTCCAGTATACATATGTAGAGCAAGATGTCCAGTATACATGTGTAGAGATGTCCAGTATACATGTGTAGAGCAAGATGTCCAGTATACATGTGTAGAGCAAGATGTCCAGTATAGAGCAAGATGTCCAGTATACATGTGTAGAGCAAGATGTCCAGTATACATGTGTAGAGCAAGATGTCCAGTATACATGTGTAGAGCAAGATGTCCAGTATACATGTGTAGAGCAAGATGTCCAGTATAGAGCAAGATGTCCAGTATACATGTGTAGAGCAAGATGTCCAGTATACATGTGTAGAGCAAGATGTCCAGTATACATGTGTAGAGCAAGATGTCCAGTATACATGTATAGAGATGTCCAGTATACATGTATAGAGCAAGATGTCCAGTATACATGTGTAGAGCAAGATGTCCAGTATACATGTGTAGAGCAAGATGTCCAGTATACATGTGTAGAGCAAGATGTCCAGTATACATGTGTAGAGCAAGATGTCCAGTATAGAGCAAGATGTCCAGTATACATGTGTAGAGCAAGATGTCCAGTATACATGTGTAGAGCAAGATGTCCAGTATACATGTGTAGAGCAAGATGTCCAGTATACATGTGTAGAGCAAGATGTCCAGTATACATGTGTAGAGCAAGATGTCCAGTATACATGTGTAGAGCAAGATGTCCAGTATACATGTGTAGAGCAAGATGTCCAGTACACATGTGTAGAGCAAGATGTCCAGTATACATGTGTAGAGCAAGATGTCCAGTACACATGTGTAGAGCAAGATGTCCAGTATACATGTGTAGAGCAAGATGTCCAGTATACATGTGTAGAGATGTCCAGTATACATGTGTAGAGCAAGATGTCCTGTGTACATGTATAGAGATGTCCAGTATACATGTGTAGAGCAAGATGTCCAGTATACATGTGTAGAGCAAGATGTCCAGTGTACATGTGTAGAGCAAGATGTCCAGTATACATGTGTAGAGCAAGATGTCCAGTATACATGTGTAGAGCAAGATGTCCAGTGTACATGTGTAGAGCAAGATGTCCAGTATACATGTGTAGAGCAAGATGTCCAGTATACATGTGTAGAGCAAGATGTCCAGTATACATGTATAGAGCAAGATGTCCAGTATACATGTGTAGAGCAAGATGTCCAGTATACATGTGTAGAGCAAGATGTCCAGTATACATGTGTAGAGCAAGATGTCCAGTATACATGTGTAGAGCAAGATGTCCAGTATACATGTGTAGAGCAAGATGTCCAGTGTATATGTGTAGAGATGTCCAGTATACATGTGTAGAGCAAGATGTCCAGTATACATGTGTAGAGCAAGATGTCCAGTATACATGTGTAGAGATGTCCAGTATACATGTGTAGAGCAAGATGTCCAGGATACATGTGTAGAGCAAGATGTCCAGTATACATGTGTAGAGCAAGATGTCCAGTATACATGTGTAGAGCAAGATGTCCAGTATAGAGCAAGATGTCCAGTATACATGTGTAGAGCAAGATGTCCAGTATACATGTGTAGAGCAAGATGTCCAGTATACATGTGTAGAGATGTCCAGTATACATGTGTAGAGCAAGATGTCCAGTGTATATGTGTAGAGATGTCCAGTATACATGTGTAGAGCAAGATGTCCAGTATACATGTGTAGAGCAAGATGTCCAGTATAGAGCAAGATGTCCAGTATACATGTGTAGAGCAAGATGTCCAGTGTACATGTGTAGAGCAAGATGTCCAGTATACATGTGTAGAGCAAGATGTCCAGGATACATGTGTAGAGCAAGATGTCCAGTATACATGTGTAGAGCAAGATGTCCAGTATACATGTGTAGAGATGTCCAGTATACATGTGTAGAGCAAGATGTCCAGTATACATGTGTAGAGCAAGATGTCCAGTATACATATGTAGAGCAAGATGTCCAGTATACATATGTAGAGCAAGATGTCCAGTATACATGTGTAGAGATGTCCAGTATACATGTGTAGAGCAAAATGTCCAGTATACATATGTAGAGCAAGATGTCAAGTATACATGTGTAGAGCAAAATGTCCGGTATAGAGCAAAATGTCCAGTATACATGTGTAGAGCAAAATGTCCAGTATACATGTGTAGAGCAAGATGTCCAGTATACATGTGTAGAGATGTCCAGTATACAAGTGTAGAGCAAAATGTCCAGTATACATGTGTAGAGCAAAATGTCCAGTATACATGTGTAGAGCAAGATGTCCAGTATACATGTGTAGAGATGTCCAGTATACATGTGTAGAGCAAGATGTCCAGTATACATGTGTAGAGCAAGATGTCCAGTATAGAGCAAGATGTCCAGTATACATGTGTAGAGCAAGATGTCCAGTGTACATGTGTAGAGCAAGATGTCCAGTATACATGTGTAGAGATGTCCAGTATACATGTGTAGAGCAAGATGTCCAGTATACATGTGTAGAGCAAGATGTCCAGTATACATGTGTAGAGATGTCCAGTATACATGTGTAGAGATGTCCAGTATACATGTGTAGAGTAAGATGTCCAGTATACATGTGTAGAGCAAGATGTCCAGTATACATGTGTAGAGCATGATGTCCAGTATACATGTGTAGAGCAAGATGTCCAGTATACATGTGTAGAGATGTCCAGTATACATGTGTAGAGCAAGATGTCCAGGATACATGTGTAGAGCAAGATGTCCAGTATACATGTGTAGAGCAAGATGTCCAGTATACATGTGTAGAGCAAGATGTCCAGTATAGAGCAAGATGTCCAGTATACATGTGTAGAGCAAGATGTCCAGTATACATGTGTAGAGCAAGATGTCCAGTATACATGTGTAGAGATGTCCAGTATACATGTGTAGAGCAAGATGTCCAGTGTATATGTGTAGAGATGTCCAGTATACATGTGTAGAGCAAGATGTCCAGTATACATGTGTAGAGATGTCCAGTATACATGTGTAGAGCAAGATGTCCAGTATACATGTGTAGAGCAAGATGTCCAGTATACATATGTAGAGCAAGATGTCCAGTATACATATGTAGAGCAAGATGTCCAGTATACATGTGTAGAGATGTCCAGTATACATGTGTAGAGCAAGATGTCCAGTATACATGTGTAGAGATGTCCAGTATACATGTGTAGAGCAAGATGTCCAGTATACATGTGTAGAGCAAGATGTCCAGTATAGAGCAAGATGTCCAGTATACATGTGTAGAGCAAGATGTCCAGTGTACATGTGTAGAGCAAGATGTCCAGTATACATGTGTAGAGATGTCCAGTATACATGTGTAGAGCAAGATGTCCAGTATACATGTGTAGAGCAAGATGTCCAGTATACATGTGTAGAGCAAGATGTCCAGTATACATGTGTAGAGATGTCCAGTATACATGTGTAGAGTAAGATGTCCAGTATACATGTGTAGAGCAAGATGTCCAGTATACATATGTAGAGCAAGATGTCCAGTATACATATGTAGAGCAAGATGTCCAGTATACATGTGTAGAGATGTCCAGTATACATGTGTAGAGCAAGATGTCCAGTATACATGTGTAGAGCAAGATGTCCAGTATAGAGCAAGATGTCCAGTATACATGTGTAGAGCAAGATGTCCAGTATACATGTGTAGAGCAAGATGTCCAGTATACATGAGTAGAGCAAGATGTCCAGTATACATGTGTAGAGCAAGATGTCCAGTATAGAGCAAAATGTCCAGTATACATATGTAGAGCAAGATGTCCAGTATACATGTGTAGAGCAAAATGTCCGGTATAGAGCAAAATGTCCAGTATACATGTGTAGAACAAAATGTCCAGTATACATGTGTAGAGCAAGATGTCCAGTATACATGTGTAGAGATGTCCAGTATACAAGTGTAGAGCAAAATGTCCAGTATACATGTGTAGAGCAAAATGTCCAGTATACATGTGTAGAGCAAGATGTCCAGTATACATGTGTAGAGATGTCCAGTATACATGTGTAGAGCAAGATGTCCAGTATACATGTGTAGAGCAAGATGTCCAGTATAGAGCAAGATGTCCAGTATACATGTGTAGAGCAAGATGTCCAGTGTACATGTGTAGAGCAAGATGTCCAGTATACATGTGTAGAGATGTCCAGTATACATGTGTAGAGCAAGATGTCCAGTATACATGTGTAGAGCAAGATGTCCAGTATACATGTGTAGAGCAAGATGTCCAGTATACATGTGTAGAGATGTCCAGTATACATGTGTAGAGTAAGATGTCCAGTATACATGTGTAGAGCAAGATGTCCAGTATACATGTGTAGAGCATGATGTCCAGTATACATGTGTAGAGCAAGATGTCCAGTATACATGTGTAGAGATGTCCAGTATACATGTGTAGAGCAAGATGTCCAGGATACATGTGTAGAGCAAGATGTCCAGTATACATGTGTAGAGCAAGATGTCCAGTATACATGTGTAGAGCAAGATGTCCAGTATAGAGCAAGATGTCCAGTATACATGTGTAGAGCAAGATGTCCAGTATACATGTGTAGAGCAAGATGTCCAGTATACATGTGTAGAGCAAGATGTCCAGTATAGAGCAAGATGTCCAGTATACATGTGTAGAGCAAGATGTCCAGTATACATGTGTAGAGCAAGATGTCCAGTATACATGTGTAGAGATGTCCAGTATACATGTGTAGAGCAAGATGTCCAGTGTACATGTGTAGAGATGTCCAGTATACATCTGTAGAGCAAGATGTCCAGTATAGAGCAAGATGTCCAGTATACATGTGTAGAGCAAGATGTCCAGTATACATGTGTAGAGCAAGATGTCCAGTATACATGTGTAGAGATGTCCAGTATACATGTGTAGAGCAAGATGTCCAGTGTATATGTGTAGAGATGTCCAGTATACATGTGTAGAGCAAGATGTCCAGTATACATGTGTAGAGATGTCCAGTATACATGTGTAGAGCAAGATGTCCAGTATACATGTGTAGAGCAAGATGTCCAGTATACATATGTAGAGCAAGATGTCCAGTATACATATGTAGAGCAAGATGTCCAGTATACATGTGTAGAGATGTCCAGTATACATGTGTAGAGCAAGATGTCCAGTATACATGTGTAGAGATGTCCAGTATACATGTGTAGAGCAAGATGTCCAGTATACATGTGTAGAGCAAGATGTCCAGTATAGAGCAAGATGTCCAGTATACATGTGTAGAGCAAGATGTCCAGTGTACATGTGTAGAGCAAGATGTCCAGTATACATGTGTAGAGATGTCCAGTATACATGTGTAGAGCAAGATGTCCAGTATACATGTGTAGAGCAAGATGTCCAGTATACATGTGTAGAGCAAGATGTCCAGTATACATGTGTAGAGATGTCCAGTATACATGTGTAGAGTAAGATGTCCAGTATACATGTGTAGAGCAAGATGTCCAGTATACATATGTAGAGCAAGATGTCCAGTATACATATGTAGAGCAAGATGTCCAGTATACATGTGTAGAGATGTCCAGTATACATGTGTAGAGCAAGATGTCCAGTATACATGTGTAGAGCAAGATGTCCAGTATAGAGCAAGATGTCCAGTATACATGTGTAGAGCAAGATGTCCAGTATACATGTGTAGAGCAAGATGTCCAGTATACATGTGTAGAGCAAGATGTCCAGTATACATGTGTAGAGCAAGATGTCCAGTATAGAGCAAGATGTCCAGTATACATGTGTAGAGCAAGATGTCCAGTATACATGTGTAGAGCAAGATGTCCAGTATACATGTGTAGAGCAAGATGTCCAGTATACATGTATAGAGATGTCCAGTATACATGTATAGAGCAAGATGTCCAGTATACATGTGTAGAGCAAGATGTCCAGTATACATGTGTAGAGCAAGATGTCCAGTATACATGTGTAGAGCAAGATGTCCAGTATACATGTGTAGAGCAAGATGTCCAGTATAGAGCAAGATGTCCAGTATACATGTGTAGAGCAAGATGTCCAGTATACATGTGTAGAGCAAGATGTCCAGTATACATGTGTAGAGCAAGATGTCCAGTATACATGTGTAGAGCAAGATGTCCAGTATACATGTGTAGAGCAAGATGTCCAGTATACATGTGTAGAGCAAGATGTCCAGTATACATGTGTAGAGCAAGATGTCCAGTATAGAGCAAGATGTCCAGTATACATGTGTAGAGCAATATGTCCAGTATACATGTGTAGAGCAAGATGTCCAGTGTACATGTATAGAGATGTCCAGTATACATGTGTAGAGCAAGATGTCCAGTATACATGTGTAGAGCAAGATGTCCAGTATAGAGCAAGGTGTCCAGTATACATGTGTAGAGCAAGATGTCCAGTATACATGTGTAGAGCAAGATGTCCAGTATAGAGCAAGATGTCCAGTATACATGTGTAGAGCAAGATGTCCAGTATACATGTGTAGAGTAAGATGTCCAGTATACATATGTAGAGCAAGATGTCCAGTATACATATGTAGAGCAAGATGTCCAGTATACATATGTAGAGCAAGATGTCCAGTATACATATGTAGAGCAAGATGTCCAGTATACATGTGTAGAGATGTCCAGTATACATGTGTAGAGCAAGATGTCCAGTATACATATGTAGAGCAAGATGTCCAGTATACATATGTAGAGCAAGATGTCCAGTATACATGTGTAGAGATGTCCAGTATACATGTGTAGAGCAAGATGTCCAGTATACATGTGTAGAGCAAGATGTCCAGTATAGAGCAAGATGTCCAGGATACATGTGTAGAGATGTCCAGTATACAGGTATAGAGCAAGATGTCCAGTATACATGTGTAGAGCAAGATGTCCAGTATACATGTGTAGAGCAAGATGTCCAGTATAGAGCAAGATGTCCAGGATACATGTGTAGAGATGTCCAGTATACATGTGTAGAGCAAGATGTCCAGTATACATGTGTAGAGCAAGATGTCCAGTATACATGTGTAGAGCAAGATGTCCAGGATACATGTGTAGAGATGTCCAGTATACATGTGTAGAGCAAGATGTCCAGTATACATGTGTAGAGCAAGATGTCCAGTGTATATGTGTAGAGCAAGATGTCCAGTATACATGTGTAGAGCAAGATGTCCAGTATACATGTGTAGAGCAAGATGTCCAGTATACATGTGTAGAGATGTCCAGTATACATGTGTAGAGCAAGATGTCCAGTATAGAGCAAGATGTCCAGTATACATGTGTAGAGCAAGATGTCCAGTATACATGTGTAGAGCAAGATGTCCAGTATACATGTGTAGAGATGTCCAGTATACATGTGTAGAGCAAGATGTCCAGTATAAATGTGTAGAGCAAGATGTCCAGTGTATATGTGTAGAGATGTCCAGTATAAATGTGTAGAGCAAGATGTCCAGTATACATGTGTAGAGCAAGATGTCCAGTATAAATGTGTAGAGCAAGATGTCCAGTATACATGTGTAGAGCAAGATGTCCAGTATACATGTGTAGAGCAAGATGTCCAGTATACATGTGTAGAGCAAGATGTCCAGTACACATGTGTAGAGCAAGATGTCCAGTATACATGTGTAGAGCAAGATGTCCAGTGTACATGTGTAGAGCAAGATGTCCAGTACACATGTGTAGAGCAAGATGTCCAGTATACATATGTAGAGCAAGATGTCCAGTATACATGTGTAGAGATGTCCAGTATACATGTGTAGAGCAAGATGTCCAGTATACATGTGTAGAGCAAGATGTCCAGTATACATGTGTAGAGCAAGATGTCCAGTATACATGTATAGAGCAAGATGTCCAGTATACATGTGTAGAGCAAGATGTCCAGTGTATATGTGTAGAGATGTCCAGTATACATGTGTAGAGCAAGATGTCCAGTATAAATGTGTAGAGCAAGATGTCCAGTATAAATGTGTAGAGCAAGATGTCCAGTGTATATGTGTAGAGATGTCCAGTATACATGTGTAGAGCAAGATGTCCAGTATACATGTGTAGAGATGTCCAGTATACATGTGTAGAGCAAGATGTCCAGTATACATGTGTAGAGCAAGATGTCCAGTATACATGTGTAGAGCAAGATGTCCAGTATACATGTGTAGAGCAAGATGTCCAGTATACATGTGTAGAGCAAGATGTCCAGTGTACATGTGTAGAGCAAGATGTCCAGTACACTTGTGTAGAGCAAGATGTCCAGTATACATGTGTAGAGCAAGATGTCCAGTATACATGTGTAGAGCAAGATGTCCAGTATACATGTGTAGAGATGTCCAGTATACATGTGTAGAGCAAGATGTCCAGTATACATGTGTAGAGCAAGATGTCCAGTACACATGTGTAGAGCAAGATGTCCAGTATACATGTATAGAGCAAGATGTCCAGTATACATATGTAGAGCAAGATGTCCAGTATAGAGCAAGATGTCCAGTATACATGTGTAGAGCAAGATGTCCAGTATAGAGCAAGATGTCCAGTATACATGTGTAGAGCAAGATGTCCAGTATACATGTATACAGTTTTATGCCCTGTTGACTGACGTATATCAATGGATATCTGTTGACGGTCGTCTATCATCCGACGTGTCTTGTCGGACGTCTATCAGTGTACGTGTAAGAACGTCTTCTATTAGCGGATGTGCTAATCTACTAGCCATGTCTTGACGGTCGTCTATCAGTGTACGTGTAAGAACGTCTTCTATTAACGGATGTGCTAATCTACTAGCCATGTCTTGTCGGACGTCTATCATCTGACGTGTAAGAACGTCTTCTATTAACGGATGTGCTAATCTACTAGTCATGTCTTGTCGGACGTCTATCATCTGACGTGTAAGAACGTCTTCTATTAACGGATGTGCTAATCTACTAGCCATGTCTTGACGGAAGTCTATCAGTGTACGTGTAAGAACGTCTTCTATTAACGGATGTGCTAATCTACTAGCCATGTCTTGACGGACGTCTATCAGTGTACGTGTAAGAACGTCTTCTATTAACGGATGTGCTAATCTACTAGCCATGTCTTGTCGGACGTCTATCAGTGTACGTGTAAGAACGTCTTCTATTAACGGATGTGCTAATCTACTAGCCATGTCTTGTCGGACGTCTATCATCTGACGTGTAAGAACGTCTTCTATTAACGGATGTGCTAATCTACTAGCCATGTCTTGTCGGACGTCTATCATCTGACGTGTAAGAACGTCTTCTATTAACGGATGTGCTAATCTACTAGCCATGTCTTGACGGAAGTCTATCAGTGTACGTGTAAGAACGTCTTCTATTAACGGATGTGCTAATCTACTAGCCATGTCTTGACGGAAGTCTATCAGTGTACGTGTAAGAACGTCTTCTATTAACGGATGTGCTAATCTACTAGCCATGTCTTGACGGACGTCTATCAGTGTACGTGTAAGAACGTCTTCTATTAACCCGTGTGCTAATCTACTAGCCATGTCTTGATAAGGCGGGCAGGTGCCTCAAACAATTAGCGTTAAAAAAAAAACGGCAAACATTTTTTAAAAAGTTATCTGCAAACATTCTTTGAAAAAAGCGATCAATTAGTTTGAGGGCAGAACTGAGCGAACTCCCGCGATCCCCGGCCGTTGTTTATTGACTGGGTAAATATTTAGGGCTCATTACCCGCCTGTCGCGAAATACAACAATGCCTTCATTATTTATACAAAACTACATGGAATACAAATCATGTAAACATACATGCCCACATGTAGACAATCGTAATAACATACACACTCACACAAATACACATACATAATAAATGCAGAATAAACACATAGAAACAGATATACACACATACAGAGAATACTAACATAGTAACAATTTACATACAGACAGACAATCGTACCAATATAAACTTATAGGTACACGTATACAAGTAAACATTAAATGAAGATACACGCATACACATGTCCCAGTTGTGGATACACATGTCCCAGTTGTGGATACACATGTCCCAGTTGTGGATACACATGTCCCAGACATGGATACACATGTCCCAGCTGTGGATACACATGTCCAAGTTGTGGATACTAGAATGTTAAGCGGATTTTTTATTACATAGGGGGGGGGGGGTCAGCATAAGGTGGTCGTTACGTCATAAACAGCTGATTAATTACTGTGATTAATGATGATATTTTAATAGTTATAAGCCTACCGTGGGAATTGGACCTTAGGCGAGGGACGTGTGGGGTGGGGGGGGGGGGGGGGTGATTAGGGTGGTTAGGTCTATCATAACAACGCTCTTGTTCCCACAGGTTCTCACACAGCTAGCCAATGGCTACCTGCCTCACAGCTAGCCAATGGCTACCTGCCTCACAGCTAGCCAATGGCTACCTGCCTCACAGCTAGCCAATGGCTACCTGCCTCACATAACTAGGCTACCTGCCTCACAGCTAGCCAATGGCTACCTGCCTCACAGCTAGCCAATGGCTACCTGCCTCACAGCTAGCCAATGGCTACCTGCCTCACAGCTAGCCAATGGCTACCTGCCTCACAGCTAGCCAATGGCTACCTGCCTCACATAACTAGGCTACCTACCTCACAGCTAGCCAATGGCTACCTGCCTCACAGCTAGCCAATGGCTACCTGCCTCACAGCTAGCCAATGGCTACCTGCCTCACAGCTAGCCAATGGCTACCTGCCTCACAGCTAGCCAATGGCTACCTGCCTCACATAACTAGGCTACCTACCTCACAGCTAGCCAATGGCTACCTGCCTCACAGCTAGCCAATGGCTACCTGCCTCACAGCTAGCCAATGGCTACCTGCCTCACAGCTAGCCAATGGCTACCTGCCTCACATAACTAGGCTACCTGCCTCACAGCTAGCCAATGGCTACCTGCCTCAGGCGCAATTTGTGTGAGCTTTTTTACTTCCTCGTCTATATTACTGAGTATAGAGAAAGTATTGTAATCGTGCAAAAAAAAAATCGAAATTTTTACACCTCCCTGAGTCGGAAAAACATAATTTTGCAATCTTGTCCGTTTGTCTGTATGTGTGTATGTATGTGTGTCTGTAAACACGATAACTTGAGTACCGTTATAGATAGGTTGATGAAATTTCATATATAAGTATTATATCAAAATCGTAGATCCGTATCAGCGTTTGAGCGATTTCCGATAACCGGAAGTGGGACTATTCAAGAGATTCTATTCTATTATAAAAAGTTTTAGTAATTAAAAATGGATTAAAAATATTGTCTATATCCCGAGTTGCCATCCCCCAGAGTGTTATATAAGAATATTCCAGAAAGTTTAGGGGAAATCACTCCCGGTTAATTTTTCTTTATTGTCTGATTACAATTGGGAACCTGTTGACTGGCTGCCTGGTTATAATTTGAGAACCTAATGATAATGACTGGCTCTGTCGTTCTTAATGAGCCGGCAGTTGGCTGGGATATTTCACCGTACAGTTTTCTGGGATATTTCACCGTCTAGTTTTCTGGGATATTTCACCGTCTAGTTTTCTGGGATATTTCACCGTCTAGTTTTCTGGGATATTTCACCGTCTAGTTTTCTGGGATATTTCTCTGGGATATTTCACCGTCTAGTTTTCTGGGATATTTCACCGTCTAGTTTTCTAGGATATTTCACCGTCTAGTTTTCTGGGATATTTCACCGTCTAGTTTTCTGGGATATTTCACCGTCTAGTTTTCTGGGATATTTCACCGTCTAGTTTTCTGGGATATTTTTCTGGGATATTTCACCGTCTAGTTTTCTGGGAGTTTTCAGCATGAAACGCGGTAGGTCATTTTGGCTCATACAGCGACAAGTTGTGTGTAGAGACAAGTTGTGTGTGTAGCGACAAGTTGTGTGTGGAGCGACAAGTTGTGTGTGGAGCGACAAGTTGTGTGGAGCGACAAGTTGTGTGTGTAGCGACAAGTTGTGTGTAGCGACAAGTTGTGTGGAGAAACAAGTTGTGTGTGTAGCGACAAGTTGTGTGTGTAGCGACAAGTTGTGTGGAGCGACAAGTTGTGTGGAGCGACAAGTTGTGTGTGGAGCGACAAGTTGTGTGTGGAGAAACAAGTTGTGAGGGGGTATGTGGGGGGTATGTGGGGTTGCATGTGAGGATGGTATGTGCGGGGGTATGTGGTGGTGTATGTGGGGGTGTATGTGAGGGGGTATGTGGTGGTGTATCTGGGGGTGTATGTGGGGTGTATGTGGGGGGTATGTGGGGGTATGTGGGGGTGTATGTGAGGATAGTATGTGAGGGGGTATGTGGGGGTTATGTGAAGGAGTATGTGGGGTATGTGAGGGGGTATGTAGAGGGTGTATGTGGGGGGTATGTGGGTCCTATAGGACATGAGTTTAACCTGTCCAATAGGACATGAGTTTAACCTGTCCTATAGGACATGAGTTTAAACTGTCCTATAGGACATGCGTTTAACCTGTCCTATAGGACATGAGTTTAACCAGTCCTATAGGACATGAGTTTAAACTGTCCTATAGGACATGAGCCTAACCTGACAAAATAAAAGAATTGTCCTCGATGATTGTAGGATCAAGGACAAAACATGCCACTAGGACTCCAGGACACAGGACATGTAGGACTCACATTATGCACACAACGTTTATACGAGTGCTGGTAAGTCCTTTTTAAATCTCTCCTCCCCCAATCCTTCATTCCACCCCCTACCCAGTCATGCCCCCCCCCCCCTCTATCAACTAGGTCACAGGGTGTGGAGGGTAGGATGAATAAATAGAAGCAAGCATGTTGATGAGTGGTTGAACTGGGCGCCATTTTGACAACTTTTAACACCTCACTTAAACATAAAAACACAGAATGTAATCACTTAAGTCATCACTTAAACACACAAACACTGGTTCTAAACTCACTCCAACTGACTTAAACACACAGACCTAGTTGAGCGCGTTGACCTTTTGACCTGGCGACTGTAGCTTAACTTCAACCCTGGTCGTTTTCAGGTGTGGCTTCATGCAGGTAGACCAAGGTCAAGGTTATTCAGGGGGCGGAAAAGGTCAGCCATGAATACTTTTTCAAATAACCTCTACATTAATTATCTATCTTTACTAACAACTAACAAAGCATTGGTCGGTGTGGGCGTTTGATATATGTCGGTGTAGGTTGATTTATGTCGGTGTAGGTTGATATATGTCGGTGTAGGTTGATTTATGTCGGTGTAGGTTGATATCTGTCGATGTAGGTTGATATATGTCGGTGTAGGTTGATATATGTCGGTGTAGGTTGATATATGTCGGTGTAGGTTGATTTATGTCAGTGTACGTTGATTTATGTCGGTGTAGGTTGATATTTGTGGGTGTAGGTTGATATATGTCGGTGTAGGTTGATATATGTCGGTGTAAGTTGATTTATGTCGGTGTAGGTTGATATATGTCGGTGCAGGTTGATATATGTCGGTGCAGGTTGATATATGTCGGTGTAGGTTGACATCTGTCGGTTTAGGTTGATATATGTCGGTGTAGGTTGATTTATGTCGGTGTAGGTTGATTTATGTCGGTGTAGGTTGATTTATGTCGGTGTAGGTTGATATCTGTCGGTGTAGGTTGATATCTGTGTGTGTGGGGCTGGACAAATGACCGTCTATAAATGTAGGATTTTGTTTAAATCCCAGACACAACTTTTTCTGGCATTTTAAAACCACTAGATGTCGACCTGGAGAAAAAAATTGGTCTGTCTGTGTGTACGCTAACACGGCACATGGAGTACCGTTTCGGTTAGGGGGATGAAATTTCATCTATTAGCATATTATCAAATTTGTCGTTTTCTTTCAGCCTTTGAAAGATTTCCGGTAACCGTAAGTGTTAATTTATTTATTTCCGTCTGAACGCGATAACTTGAGTACTAGTTTAGTTAGGTAGAAGAAATGTCATGTGTAAGTATAAGATCTCATACTTGGATTAGTTTCAATTTTTGACACCTCCGATAACAGGCAGTAGTACTTTAGTTCCGTTCTCTCGCATGTGGACGAACTTTTTAACATAGATAAAAGAGCTTATTCTCTTGGTTCTTCCAAAGTTCGACTGATTTCCGCGGAGCGAAAGAAAAAAAAAATACTTCTACTGGACCGATTTCTTTCAATTTCCTCAGGATGACGAAGCACTCGGCTGACCCCGCCCAAAATCCGACCAAAAAACAAAAAAAATAATTTTCGCGCCTTAATAAACTAATGGTTTTGTAAAAAACAAACAGATCAACGATAGCAGTGATTGCTCTTCAGTAACACACACACACACACGCACACACGCACACACACACACACACACACACACTCACACACTGTTGCAAAGACAAAAAAAATTCGCATAAGCTGCATAGACCTCTTTCATGGCTTATTACCCTTCTTTAAATAGTCTAATAAGGGTGCCCATAAAGCTCATTTAAATAATTTTGTACTAAACAAATAAAAGAACGATTTATTTTCTTAATTATTATTAAAATAAAACATACTAAAGAAAGACAAAAGCTATAAAAAGGAATATATTCAAAACAATTAGTAAAAATAAATCCAACATAAAATAAAAAATAAAACAATGTATTCAAAACTATTAAAATAAATGCAAAAAACCAAATACAAATTAAACAAACACGTTGAACCACAACGCACATCAAACCTCCGTGTTGAAAAACTTTTGGCTGGCTTGCCAGACAGGAAGTACAGAACAATAGAACTTTATGAAGAAAGACAGAGCAATCAAGGTAAACATAAATTTATATGTTTTTCGGAGAAAACGGAAACAGGGTGATGTACTACTTCCGGAAACAATACTTAAGTTATAGGCTTTTGAAAAACCAAAAGTAGAATAGTTCCCCCTTCCGGTTACCGGAAATCGTTGAAAAGTTAATACTGAGCTACACATTTAATATAATACTTATATATGAAATTTTATCAACCTAGCTGTAACGTTACTCATGTTATCGTGAACCAGTGATCACAGCGAGACACACACAGAAACATACAAAGAAATGCGGACAAAATAGCAAAACTAAGTTTTTCCGACTTAGGGAGTTGTAAAAAAAAGTCGAGATTTGTGAAATTCTCGATTTCAATTTTTTGCACGATTAAAATACTTCCGCTACTTTCGTATACGAAAAAGAAAAAAAAATGGATGTTTCTTTTGTAAAGTACTAATATTCCGCTTCATTATACATATATTTACTGCGTAGATTCATTCTTGAACGTGATTTTATTCTCTTTAAAAATGTTTTAAAATCCCTGCTACAGCCCGATCGCAGTGTGATCTCTCTGGCTGTTAGATAAGAATTTATGAGAGAGTTCAAGGGAAATCACTCCCGCTTTATTTGTTCTGAGCTGATGCTTAAGTTAACTCGGCAGAGAGTGTAAGGACTGCATTTGTTCTGAGCTGATGCTTAAGTTAACTCGGCAGAGAGTGTAAGGACTGCATTTGTTCTGAGCTGATGCTTAAGTTAACTCGGCAGAGAGAGTAAGGACTGCATTTGTTCTGAGCTGATGCTTAACTTAACTCGGCAAACAGAGAATGTAAGGACTGCATTTGTTCTGAGCTGATGCTTAAGTTAACTCGGCAGAGAGTGTAAGGACTGCATTTGTTCTGAGCTGATGCTTAAGTTAACTCGGCAGAGAGTGTAAGGACTGCATTTGTTCTGAGCTGATGCTTAACTTAACTCGGCAAACAGAGAATGTAAGGACTGCATTTGTTCTGAGCTGATGCTTAAGTTAACTAGGCAAAAAGAGTGTGTAAGGATTGCCGCGCAAAAAGTCAAGTGAAGAAAGAAAGAATGGCCATTTCGCCAGGAAGCAAACGCGTCTAAACGCAATTCTGTAGTTTATGAGCAGGCCGCACGTGAACATAGAAATGCTGACAGGCTGTTTACACCTCGCTGTGAGCCGACGTAAATCTCTGCACGACTAACTCGGCGCTCTCAGGCGTCTGGCGTCACTAGCAAGTCACTGGGCGTCAGTAGGGACAAGCTGGCGTCAGTAGGGACAAGCTGGCGTCAGTAGGGGCATGATGGCGTCAGTAGCCATTTTGAGATTTTAAAAATTTTTAGTCCGAAATATGCATCGCTGTTTTGAAAACGGCACCCTACTCCCCACCTGGCTGAAAACGACACCCTACTCCCCACCTGGCTGAAAACGACACCCTACTCCCCACCTGGCTGAAAACGGCACCCTACTCCCCACCTGACTGAAAACGACACCCTACTCCCCACCTGGCTGAAAACGGCACCCTACTCCCCACCTGACTGAAAACGACACCCTACTCCCCACCTGGCTGAAAACGGCACCCTACTCCCCACCTGGCTGAAAACGGCACCCTACTCCCCATCTGGCTGAAAACGACACCCTACTCCCCACCTGACTGAGAACGACACCCTACTCCCCACCTGGCTGAAAATGGCACCCTACTATCCACATGGCTGAAAGCGGCACCCTACTCCCCATCTGGCTGAAAACGACACCCTACTCCCCACCTGGCTGAAAACGGCACCCTACTCCCCACCTGACTGAAAACGACACCCTACTCCCCACCTGGCTGAAAATGGCACCCTACTATCCACATGGCTGAAAACGGCACCCTACTCCCCACCTGACTGAAAACGACACCCTACTCCCCACCTGGCTGAAAATGGCACCCTACTATCCACATGGCTGAAAACGACACCCTACTCCCCATCTGGCTGAAAACGACACCCTACTCCCCATTTGCAATCTTGTAAATATGTTTAGAAACTTGTTTTTTTCTCTTTTTACTTTCTTGTATGGGGTCATCCATTTATGACGTCCACAAAATTTGGAATTTTAGACCACTCCCCCTTCCCCCACCCCCTCCCCGTCCAAACGCGTCCACTTTCGAAGAAACGCCTCCCCCCACTCTCAACTTTGTATGTTCACAAACATTTTGTAGACCTCTGAAAACAAGCTGCAAAATCACTGATATGTTATGTGTACATTGCTATATTTTAAACTGATAATGTAATATAAGGATTTGATATATTCGGTAACATCTATGACTGGTACTAAATAATAATTTGGAGTTCCAACTTTCCCAAGATGTCCGTAAGTCTACAGCATCTAAATTTTCTGCGATTGTGTGAATGTGCTAAGACAGGGGTCGGCAACCTGCGGCTCGCGAGCCGAATGCGGCTCTTTTGATGTCAAGATGCGGCTCTTCAGCTCCATGCACAAATATTAATAATGATTTTGTTTTATTTTTAAAACTCATAAAAGTGTATTAGTCTGCAACACTCGGTACCGAACGATATAATAATCTATATATATAATTCTCTTCTGGGAGACGTTAGAAAACAAGCTGCAAGCGCCTCCTTATAGTCCCCTCTCTTTCTGTCTATCACTATCGCTACCACCCCCACCCCACCCCACATGGTCTGGTGAGTTGTGGTCACGCTAAATTAAATGTTTACAAATCGTAGAGCCGGGTTTAGTGACGGCTATTAGGGGCAGATAATTTAGTTTGAAACGATTTTAAACTTACAGGAGGTAACTAAGAGGAGGCTGCTTTCACTGGGGGGGGGGGGGTGTAGGGTCGGGGTTAGGGGAAAGGGGGGGGGGGGGTAGTGTTTTAAAGCAAATATTTTCAGTGGCAGCATTGGTACTGTCGAATTCACAAATTATGAATTACTGAAAAGTAGAAAATAAAACAACTAAATAGCGGCGTATGATGCGCCGCGGGTCGGCTCGTATATTTAAAATAGCCACTCGCTATTCTATCAGAATATTTAGTTACTCCCTATTTCAATGTACTTCAATGTTTTCGAAAGCTGAGTTTTTTAAATGTAAACAATGCCTGTGTTTGGATCATAGTTATCGGGGCAATGGTTTCTTACACTACCACTCACCACCATGGCGTGCTTGATGAAAGCCTTGAGTGTAAGTTAATCACTCACCGCCCAAGTATCGAGGACGGAAAGTGGCGCTCACATGATCCCGATTACACTACCGCAGGGGCGTCGCGTACGGTTCCTAGCCGTAATCATTGAATGCGTATTGAAGGGTGCTCCTTAAAATTAAAGTAGGCGCTTAGTGCTCACGGGATAGTACTGGGCGCCGAATCGCACCCGGCAGAAACCCCCGAGGACGCGCATGGTTCGATTTAGTGAGCGACTATAGCAACCCATTGTATCCATAGCCTATCGCCCTGTTTTAAATGAACGTAGGCGCCATGGTGCTCATGGGTAAGCCCGTGGCGCCAAATCTCCCCCTGACGGGGAGCCGGAGTGCGCACAATCGAGAACAATCGCACCATCCCGGGGCGCCGCCCTTGCGAAATTAGAAAAATATTTTTTTGCAGAAACCTCCCCTGCAGTGTTGTAATCAACACTTTAAAGTTTCACGACGATTGTATGAACGGTGCCAATCCGCAATGGACGTTATTTTTATATACCATACTAGGCATACTGCCTAGCTTCGCTTAGGTTTTCAAAAAAGTTGAGAAATTAAATAATTGATTAATAGGCGATTGGCTGTTATGTTAAACGCTTAGGGCCTAAATTTATACAGTGGGGTACTTTTTTTGTATCCATAAATTGATAAGAATATTCGCAACTTATTACTCGCAAGGTTATTAGAACTGAAAGGGCTTTCATAAAAATTATCAATCAAATATTATACTAAATTACTTTTGCAATTACTTTTACAATTTCAATACAATACAAAACTTAACTTATAACAAAATATCCATTTAAAACAATGCTATACTTTATGATTTTTGTTTTTTCTTAAAAAGAGTATACAAAATATTTAAAAATTGTTACATTAAAAAGTTACCTCCCCTGCTCATAGACCAATTGACCAAATTTCGTATAATGAGAATTTCACTCGCAGTCATTTTTAGCCCTCTTCGAGGGCTTTAATGCTGACCAACAGATTTTCCATACGGCCCGTTTATCTATAGAGGTGTATGCAAAAAATTAACCAGTTATACAAAGAGTAAGTACCCTAAAATTTGCGTAGAAATTACCCAGTTTTCCCCATAAAATACAAAGATTATATAGGGAAATACAACTGGTCAGTTTTGACCGCTTTACGAAGTTTTCCCAGATATGCCGAGTTTTTTGTGACACCCCTAGGTGTTCTTCTACCACCTCACAAAATATCAAGGGGGGTCGTCGGAGGAAATTTTTTTTCGTAATAGAGCTCATATAAAGAGAATTTCACTCGCGGTCACTTTTTAGCCCTCGTCGAGGGCTTTGAGTGTAACCGACAGTTTTCCCTAAAGGTCAAGCCATTGACCTAGGAGCATGTAAAAAATTAGCCAGATATACTGAGCTTAAGTACCCTAAAGTCTGCGTTGAAATGACCCTCTGTTTTTCCCATAAAATACAAAGATTATATAGGGAAATACAACTGGTCAGTTTTGACCGCTTTACGAAGTTTTCCCAGATATGCCGAGTTTTTTGTGACACCCCTAGGTGTTCGTCTACCACCTCACAAAATATCAAGGGGGGTCGTCGGAGGAAATTTTTTTTCGTAATATACCCCATATAAGGCGCCGGTCAGTAGAGGTCAGTTTTGACCCCCTCTCCGTAGACTTTTCGGCCAACCGTCACCGGCCCTCGTGTTCTATCGCCCCAAGGCACCATCGTGCCAAATTTGACGCGCCTGCGTCGCAGGGAAGTGCCCTATCGGGCACCCGACCACTTTGCTTTATATATATAGATATAGAGAAGAATCGAATAGCGCCTGCCTGAGCAGTTTTCTGAACAACTTCCCTAAGTTTCATGGCGATCGGATGAAAGGAATAGTAATGCATAAAAGAAAAACAGACACACACACAAACGCACACACATACATTTTATATATATATATATATATATATATATATATATATATATATATATATATATATATATATATATATATATTAAAGAACATGATATTGACATGAAAATGTGAGTGGCTCTTTAAAAACTGGGAAATTTAGTAAATTGTAACTTCTGGCTCTTCCGTCTCAAAAGGTTGCCGACCCCTGTGCTAAGACTATCTAAAATTATTTTTAATTTAAAGAGTTATCGCGCATGGACGCAGTGTACCCTGCGATTTGAAAGTGTTTTTTTACCTACTATTTTTCATAAAGAGTTGCAAGCCTCATACATTTTATTGTAGATCTACAGGCAATAGGTTGTTGTTCTAGGTTATTGTCACTTGTGGCTGTCTAGCTATTAATTACTATATGGGTCTGGGTAAATTCGACAAGTCAGCGTGACGTCATTACATTTCTTTTAAACTTCACTGTACACGTGTTTACATGACAAACAACCTCTCCACCTGTTGTGTGTACGCGCTGTTCGTTAGCCCTACACACCTGAATACGCGCTGTCCGTTAGCCCTACACACCTGAATACGCGCTGACCGTTAGCCATACACACCTGAACAAGCGAGCACATTACACACGCGCTGATATTAAATATCGAAATTGTAACGTGGTTATTTTGACTTTTTACCCTCGAATACAAAGTATAAAGGAAGAATTGTAATTGTGCACACAAAAAAAAACCCCGAGATATTTATAAATCTCGACGTTTTACACCTGCCTGAGTCGGGGAAATTTTGAAATTTTGTCCGTCTGTGTGTGTCTCTGTGTGTGTGTGTGTGCATGTGTGTCTGCGAACACGATAACTTGAGTACCGTTACAGCTAGGTTGATGAAATTTCATATATAAGTATTTTATTAAATTTGTAGTTCAGTTTCAACTTTTCAGCGATTTCCGGTAAACGGAAGTGGAACTTATTCCACTTTCAATTTTTCAAAAGCCTATAACTTGAGTACTGTTTCTGATAGATGGATGAAATTTCACATGTAAGTAAAAATTCTAATTCTCTGCCTTCTGTCAAATTTTGAGTAATTTCCGTATACCGGGATTAGTACTTTACGTTTTTTCCGATATCTCAAAAAACGCTAATTAATTTATACCAATATTACGCACTATTATACACCCATTGTTTGCTGTTCACTTAGTACCAATTATATTTTCTAAAAGATTCTTTTCTATTTTAAAACGTTCAAGTATGTAAAAAATTGATTGAAAATCATGTCTATATCCCGAGTTGCCATCCACGTTGTGTTACATGAGAACATTCGAGAAAGTTTACGGGAGATCACTCTCGCTGTATTTAACCAAACATGGTCTCAATCCTCGGCGAGATAGTGAATGTCAAGGTCTAGGTTAAGGGTCAAGGCAGAGGCGTATCCAGGTTTTCGTTGTAGGGGGAGCGAAAAGAGCAAAAAAAGGCGCCTAATTTTTAACACGTTCTATATACGAGTATTTTAAATATATATATATATATATATATATATATATATATATATATATATATATATATATATATATATATATATATAACTAGCTGTATGTTATTACTTCGCTATGATGTAAAATAAACTGAAAGTAGCACTCTTAAGGAATAAGAAAAAACACACAATGTAGGCCGACAAAACAAAAATTGTATTAATCTGAACAAAAAAAGTATACACACACTACAACCAAAAACAATGAACGTAACACAATCTATTTTGTAATTCTTGTAAAATAATTCCTGGGAAATTATTTAAGACAAGTGAAATAGGGGAAATAATCACTCTCTTAGTATAAATATGTATATATCTACACATTTAATTATAAATTTCAAAACAAATAAATAGTTACTTAAGAATATAATCAAATTGTTTAACACTATTCGTGCTTACAATTTTTTTTGTCTATAATCAAAATTTAATATATCGTCATCATAAATGCTAAAGTATTACAGCATAATGAAAGTTTTTTTAAATCAGAGATTGTATAAAACCACGCTTTTCGTTATTATAGAACAACATTCGGAATAACAGTCTACATTTAACTAAATTTCGGTCTTTTAGTTCAGATCATATATTTTTAATTAATTACTGCTTCTTTGTGTTCTTTAAAGATCATTTTTTAACATAGTGATAGGTATGGGTTAGATCACTGTATTGATCACACACCTTTTTACTGGTAATTGCAAAAACAATATTCACAGAGTTTTACGTTTAAAAAGCTAATTTTCTGGCGGCATGGTACTTTGGTACATCATTACGCGTTTTTCTACATGTGCTTAACAGATCAGTTCGGGGTGGGTGGGGGGGGGGGGGGGGGTGGGTTCAACTTCATTCACCACTGTCCGGTCACTTTAGGTCAATTATCCAACCCAGTGTATACCTAGGTGTGACATTAATGTCGCTCTACACAATTGTGGTGGTGAAGTGTGTGTGTGGGGGGGGGGGGGGGGGGGGAGAGATAACCAACTCAGAGTGAATATAGCGTCAGTTTTTAGATGACTTTCCTAAACATACATATATACAGTGGCGTAGCGAGGTCGGGTGTTGTAAACGTAGACACTACTAGACTAGTACAATAATGCTTAATTGCTGCATGAAAAGAAAACTTGTGATTTACATAGATGTGCCGACCAAAAATATTTTTTTAACAAATATCATTGTTTAAATCTTTGAGTTTAAAAAGTTTCCAAAAAGGCGCCACTTTGCTGAAAATGGCCAGAGGGGGAGCGGCCGCTCCCCCTGCTCCCCCCCTGCGTACGCTACTGGGTCAAGGTTAGGGGTGAAGGACCCGCAGAACACAGTGCCGGCCATGAAAATCTTGAAAGCCGGCGTCTGATGAATCTGGCTAATGATGTTTGCCGTCCGTGGCGTGTTGACCTCGGCCGTGTGATGACCACTGGCTAGTGAATAACGTCTTCAGCTCCACCGTGGTGTAGCCGTCTCCTGGCTGGAAGCGGCTACCCAAATAGCCGTGTTGACATTTGAGCCGTACGGCCGGTATTTGCTGACCAGTGTCCAGCCGGACCACGGCTTGTCTCCGGGCATCTGATCAAACATTGCTGACCGGATGTTAGCGTCCTCACTGCCAGGCCATTTCCTATTTCCGGTGCCTTCTAGTCAAGGAATTCCTAATTATCTCTGGGCCGGGCCAGCACGACTGAGGGGACAGGCAGCTGACGTCATCAAATGGCCGCCCAGAGGCCTTTAGAGCTGGACGACAAGTTGAAAGGAAATGATGAGTTCCTCGTCTGCTGGTTCACGTCTGCCGACCCAGTCACGTCATCGGTCGTCCAGATCCGGCGATTGTCGGGTAAGGCCGGACTTTGGTCAGTTTTCTGAGTAGTTAAGTCTTCATTAGACTTTGGTCAGTTTTCTGAGTAGTTAAGTCTTCATTAGACTTTGGTCAGTTTTCTGAGTAGTTAAGTCTTCATTAGGCTTTGGTCAGTTTTCTGAGTAGTTAAGTCTTCATTAGACTTTGGTCAGTTTTCTGAGTAGTTAAGTCTTCATTAGGCTTTGGTCAGTTTTCTGAGTAGTTAAGTCTTCATTAGGCTTTGGTCAGTTTTCTGAGTAGTTAAGTCTTCATTAGACTTTGGTCAGTTTTCTGAGTAGTTAAGTCTTCATTAGACTTTGGTCAGTTTTCTGAGTAGTTAAGTCTTCATTAGGCTTTGGTCAGTTTTCTGAGTAGTTAAGTCTTCATTAGGCTTTGGTCAGTTTTCTGAGTAGTTAAGTCTTCATTAGACTTTGGTCAGTTTTCTGAGTAGTTAAGTCTTCATTAGACTTTGGTCAGTTTTCTGAGTAGTTAAGTCTTCATTAGGCTTTGGTCAGTTTTCTGAGTAGTTAAGTCTTCATTAGGCTTTGGTCAGTTTTCTGAGTAGTTAAGTCTTCATTAGGCTTTGGTCAGTTTTCTGAGTAGTTAAGTCTTCATTAGACTTTGGTCAGTTTTCTGAGTAGTTAAGTCTTCATTAGGCTTTGGTCAGTTTTCTGAGTAGTTAAGTCTTCATTAGACTTTGGTCAGTTTTCTGAGTAGTTAAGTCTTCATTAGGCTTTGGTCAGTTTTCTGAGTAGTTAAGTCTTCATTAGGCTTTGGTCAGTTTTCTGAGTAGTTAAGTCTTCATTAGACTTTGGTCAGTTTTCTGAGTAGTTAAGTCTTCATTAGACTTTGGTCAGTTTTCTGAGTAGTTAAGTCTTCATTAGGCTTTGGTCAGTTTTCTGAGTAGTTAAGTCTTCATTAGGCTTTGGTCAGTTTTCTGAGTAGTTAAGTCTTCATTAGACTTTGGTCAGTTTTCTGAGTAGTTAAGTCTTCATTAGACTTTGGTCAGTTTTCTGAGTAGTTAAGTCTTCATTAGGCTTTGGTCAGTTTTCTGAGTAGTTAAGTCTTCATTAGGCTTTGGTCAGTTTTCTGAGTAGTTAAGTCTTCATTAGGCTTTGGTCAGTTTTCTGAGTAGTTAAGTCTTCATTAGGCTTTGGTCAGTTTTCTGAGTAGTTAAGTCTTCATTAGGCTTTGGTCAGTTTTCTGAGTAGTTAAGTCTTCATTAGGCTTTGGTCAGTTTTCTGAGTAGTTAAGTCTTCATTAGGCTTTGGTCAGTTTTCTGAGTAGTTAAGTCTTCATTAGGCTTTGGTCAGTTTTCTGAGTAGTTAAGTCTTCATTAGACTTTGGTCAGTTTTCTGAGTAGTTAAGTCTTCATTAGGCTTTGGTCAGTTTCCTGAGTAGTTAAGTCTTCATTAGACTTTGGTCAGTTTTCTGAGTAGTTAAGTCTTCATTAGGCTTTGGTCAGTTTTCTGAGTAGTTAAGTCTTCATTAGGCTTTGGTCAGTTTTCTGAGTAGTTAAGTCTTCATTAGGCTTTGGTCAGTTTTCTGAGTAGTTAAGTCTTCATTAGACTTTGGTCAGTTTTCTGAGTAGTTAAGTCTTCATTAGACTTTGGTCAGTTTTCTGAGTAGTTAAGTCTTCATTAGGCTTTGGTCAGTTTTCTGAGTAGTTAAGTCTTCATTAGGCTTTGGTCAGTTTTCTGAGTAGTTAAGTCTTCATTAGACTTTGGTCAGTTTTCTGAGTAGTTAAGTCTTCATTAGGCTTTGGTCAGTTTTCTGAGTAGTTAAGTCTTCATTAGGCTTTGGTCAGTTTTCTGAGTAGTTAAGTCTTCATTAGGCTTTGCTCAGTTTTCTGAGTAGTTAAGTCTTCATTAGGCTTTGGTCAGTTTTCTGAGTAGTTAAGTCTTCATTAGGCTTTGGTCAGTTTTCTGAGTAGTTAAGTCTTCATTAGGCTTTGGTCAGTTTTCTGAGTAGTTAAGTCTTCATTAGGCTTTGGTCAGTTTTCTGAGTAGTTAAGTCTTCATTAGACTTTGGTCAGTTTTCTGAGTAGTTAAGTCTTCATTAGACTTTGGTCAGTTTTCTGAGTAGTTAAGTCTTCATTAGGCTTTGGTCAGTTTTCTGAGTAGTTAAGTCTTCATTAGACTTTGGTCAGTTTTCTGAGTAGTTAAGTCTTCATTAGACTTTGGTCAGTTTTCTGAGTCGTTAAGTCTTCATTAGGCTTTGGTCAGTTTTCTGAGTAGTTAAGTCTTCATTAGGCTTTGGTCAGTTTTCTGAGTAGTTAAGTCTTCATTAGGCTTTGGTCAGTTTTCTGAGAAGTTAAGTCTTCATTAGACTTTGGTCAGTTTTCTGAGTAGTTAAGTCTTCATTAGACTTTGGTCAGTTTTCTGAGTAGTTAAGTCTTCATTAGGCTTTGGTCAGTTTTCTGAGTAGTTAAGTCTTCATTAGACTTTGGTCAGTTTTCTGAGTAGTTAAGTCTTCATTAGACTTTGGTCAGTTTTCTGAGTAGTTAAGTCTTCATTAGACTTTGGTCAGTTTTCTGAGTAGTTAAGTCTTCATTAGACTTTGGTCAGTTTTCTGAGTAGTTAAGTCTTCATTAGACTTTGGTCAGTTTTCTGAGTAGTTAAGTCTTCATTAGGCTTTGGTCAGTTTTCTGAGTAGTTAAGTCTTCATTAGACTTTGGTCAGTTTTCTGAGTAGTTAAGTCTTCATTAGACTTTGGTCAGTTTTCTGAGTAGTTAAGTCTTCATTAGACTTTGGTCAGTTTTCTGAGTAGTTAAGTCTTCATTAGACTTTGGTCAGTTTTCTGAGTAGTTAAGTCTTCATTAGGCTTTGGTCAGTTTTCTGAGTAGTTAAGTCTTCATTAGACTTTGGTCAGTTTTCTGAGTAGTTAAGTCTTCATTAGGCTTTGGTCAGTTTTCTGAGTAGTTAAGTCTTCATTAGGCTTTGGTCTATTGGCCAGCGCTTTTACTCAATATTTTCTCTATCAGCTGCACTGTTTGGCTGACTGTAGGCCATATCTGACTGGCTGTGGGCCATGTATGACTGGCTGTGGGCCATGTATGACTGGCTGTGGGCCATGACTGGCTGTGGGCCATATCTGACTGGCTGTGGGCCATGTATGACTGGCTGTGGGCCATGTATGACTGGCTGTGGGCCATGTATGACTGGCTGTGGGCCATGACTGGCTGTGGGCCATGTCTGACTGGCTGTGGGCCATGTATGACTGGCTGTGGGCCATGTATGACTGGCTGTGGGCCATGACTGGCTGTGAGCCATGTATGACTGGCTGTGGGCCATGTATGACTGGCTGTGGGCCATGACTGGCTGTGGGCCATATCTGACTGGCTGTGGGCCATGACTGGCTGTGGGCCATGTATGACTGGCTGTGGGCCATGACTGGCTGTGGGCCATGTATGACTGGCTGTGGGCCATGACTGGCTGTGGGCCATGACTGGCTGTGGGCCATGACTGGCTGTGGGCCATGTATGACTGGCTGTGGGCCATGACTGGCTGTGGGCCATATCTGACTGGCTGTGGGCCATGACTGGCTGTGGGCCATGACTGGCTGTGGGCCATGACTGGCTGTGGGCCATGTATGACTGGCTGTGGGCCATGACTGGCTATGGGCCATATCTGACTGGCTGTGGGCCATGTATGACTGGCTGTGGACCATGTATGACTGGCTGTGGGCCATGACTGGCTGTGGGCCATGTATGACTGGCTGTGGGCCATGACTGGCTGTGGGCCATGACTGGCTGTGGGCCATGACTGGCTGTGGGCCATGTATGACTGGCTGTGGACCATGTATGACTGGCTGTGGGCCATGACTGGCTGTGGGCCATGACTGGCTGTGGGCCATGACTGGCTGTGGGCCATGACTGGCTGTGGGCCATGTATGACTGGCTGTGGGCCATGACTGGCTGTGGGCCATGTATGACTGGCTGTGGGCCATGACTGGCTGTGGGCCATGACTGGCTGTGGGCCATGACTGGCTGTGGGCCATGTATGACTGGCTGTGGGCCATGTATGACTGGCTGTGGGCCATGACTGGCTGTGGGCCATGACTGGCTGTGGGCCATGACTGGCTGTGGGCCATGACTGGCTGTGGGCCATGTATGACTGGCTGTGGACCATGTATGACTGGCTGTGGGCCATGTATGACTGGCTGTGGGCCATGTATGACTGGCTGTGGGCCATGACTGGCTGTGGGCCATATCTGACTGGCTGTGGGCCATGACTGGCTGTGGGCCATGTCTGACTGTAGGCCATATCTGACTGGCTGTGGGCCATATCTGACTGGCTGTGGGCCATGTATGACTGGCTGTGGGCCATGACTGGCTGTGGGCCATATCTGACTGGCTGTGGGCCATGACTGGCTGTGGGCCATGTCTGACTGTAGGCCATATCTGACTGGCTGTGGGCCATATCTGACTGGCTGTGGGCCATGTATCCTTGTACCGGCTTTCTTCATGCGAGCCGGTCTTACAGCGTGTGTGTCTTTGTACCTGCTTTCTTCATGCGAGCCGGTCTTACAGCGTGTGTGTCTTTGTACCGGCTTTCTTCATGCGAGCCAGTCTTACAGTGTGTGTCTTTGTACCGGCTTTCTTCATGCGAGCCGGTCTTACAGTGTGTGTCTTTGTACCGGCTTTCTTCATGCGAGCCAGTCTTACAGTGTGTGTGTCTTTGTACCGGCTTTCTTGATGCGAGCCGGTCTTACAGTGTGTGTCTTTGTACCGGCTTTCTTCATGCGAGCCGGTCTTACAGTGTGTGTCTTTGTACCGGCTTTCTTCATGCGAGCCGGTCTTACAGTGTGTGTGTCTTTGTACCGGCTTTCTTCATGCGAGCCGGTCTTACAGTGTGTGTCTTTGTACCGGCTTTCTTCATGCGAGCCGGTCTTACAGTGTGTGTGTCTTTGTACCGGCTTTCTTCATGCGAGCCGGTCTTACAGTGTGTGTCTTTGTACCGGCTTTCTTCATGCGAGCCGGTCTTACAGTGTGTGTGTCTTTGTACCGGCTTTCTTCATGCGAGCCGGTCTTACAGTGTGTGTCTTTGTACCGGCTTTCTTCATGCGAGCCGGTCTTACAGTGTGTGTGTCTTTGTACCGGCTTTCTTCATGCGAGCCGGTCTTACAGTGTGTGTCTTTGTACCGGCTTTCTTCATGCGAGCCGGTCTTACAGTGTGTGTGTCTTTGTACCGGCTTTCTTCATGCGAGCCGGTCTTACAGTGTGTGTCTTTGTACCGGCTTTCTTCATGCGAGCCGGTCTTACAGTGTGTGTGTCTTTGTACCGGCTTTCTTCATGCGAGCCGGTCTTACAGTGTGTGTCTTTGTACCGGCTTTCTTCATGCGAGCCGGTCTTACAGTGTGTGTGTCTTTGTACCGGCTTTCTTCATGCGAGCCGGTCTTACAGTGTGTGTCTTTGTACCGGCTTTCTTCATGCGAGCCGGTCTTACAGTGTGTGTGTCTTTGTACCGGCTTTCTTCATGCGAGCCGGTCTTACAGTGTCTTTGTACCGGCTTTCTTCATGCGAGCCGGTCTTACAGTGTCTTTGTACCGGCTTTCTTCATGCGAGCCGGTCTTACAGTATCCTTGTACCGGCTTTCTTCATGCGAGCCGGTCTTACAGTGTGTGTCTTTGTACCGGCTTTCTTCATGCGAGCCGGTCTTACAGTGTGAGTCTTTGTACCGGCTTTCTTCATGCGAGCCGGTCTTACAGTGTGAGTCTTTGTACCGGCTTTCTTCATGCGAGCCGGTCTTACAGTGTGTGTCTTTGTACCGGCTTTCTTCATGCGAGCCGGTCTTACAGTGTGTGTGTCTTTGTACCGGCTTTCTTCATGCGAGCCGGTCTTACAGTGTAAGTCTTTGTACCGGCTTTCTTCATGCGAGCCGGTCTTACAGTGTGAGTCTTTGTACCGGCTTTCTTCATGCGAGCCGGTCTTACAGTGTGTGTCTTTGTACCGGCTTTCTTCATGCGAGCCGGTCTTACAGTGTGTGTCTTTGTACCGGCTTTCTTCATGCGAGCCGGTCTTACAGTGTGAGTCTTTGTACCGGCTTTCTTCATGCGAGCCGGTCTTACAGTGTGTGTCTTTGTACCGGCTTTCTTCATGCGAGCCGGTCTTACAGTGTGTGTCTTTGTACCGGCTTTCTTCATGCGAGCCGGTCTTACAGTGTGTGTGTCTTTGTACCGGCTTTCTTCATGCGAACCGGTCTTACAGTGTGTGTCTTTGTACCGGCTTTCTTCATGCGAGCCGGTCTTACAGTGTGAGTCTTTGTACCGGCTTTCTTCATGCGAGCCGGTCTTACAGTGTGTGTCTTTGTACCGGCTTTCTTCACGCGAGCCGGTCCTAATGTACCAGCCTCTGGCCAGGATGACAAACCGTCACGTGACTTTCTCACCCCTCATTCAAGCGGCCGACCCCTCCCCCCTACATGTAAGCGGCCGACACCCCCCCCCCCCCCCCCCCATGCAACTTTTTTCCATAAATCACTCCTAACCAGGGTATCAAAACGCGGGAGAATCGATTCTAATAGTTATCGATCCTATTATTTTTGTCTGCAGTATTTCGATTTCTAGATTCTCCATTTCTGTTTCGTGTAAGTCAATGTACATTTTCTATTTTCATATGATATGTTTGTGTGTATGTGTGATTTTCTATTGTCGTAAATATATATATATATATATATATATATATATATATATATATATATATATATATATACTTATGTATGTGTGTATGTGTGTGTATGTGGGAGTATGTGTGTGTATATGTATGTGCGTATGTATGTATGTATATATGTATGTATGTGGTGTAAGTTACAATTGATGCGAATTTTGAAATCACAAACATCAAGTATACAGAGCGTCCCTGTATGTATGTATGTATGTATGTATGTATGTATGTATGCATGTATGTATGTATGTGTAAAGTACAATTGATGCAAATTTTGAAATCACAAACATCAAGTATCCAGAGCCTCCCTACGCCGCTATAGCCGACATACGCGAGGTGCTTACAACATCTCACAGACTGTCGAGGAAAAAACATTGTGCTTAAGTCCCCTTACACTCGAGAATAACGAAGCGCGTTGCTTATTTCCTCGATCAAAACAAAAGAACTTCCTTGATTGACGCCGTCCTATCCATGTATACGGAATTTTAAAATATTCCATATATACGGAATTTAAAAATATTCCGTATATACGGAATTTAAAAATATTCCATATATACGGAATTTAAAAATATTCCATATATACGGAATTTAAAAATATTCCATATATACGGAATTTAAAATATTCCATATATACGGAATTTAAAAATATTCCATATAAACGGAATTTTAAAATATTCCATATATACGGAATTTAAAAATATTCCATATATACGGAATTTAAAAATATTCCATATATACGGAATTTTAAAATATTCCATATATACGGAATTTTAAAATACTCCATATATACGGAATTTTAAAATATTCCATATATACGGAATTTTAAAATATTCCATATATACGGAATTTAAAAATATTCCATATATACGCAATTTAAAAATATTCCGTATATACGGAATTTTAAAATATTCCATATATACGGAATTTAAAAATATTCCATATATACGCAATTTAAAAATATTCCATATATACGGAATTTAAAAATATTCCATATATACGGAATTTAAAAATATTCCATATATACGGAATTTTAAAATATTCCATATATACGGAATTTTAAAATACTCCATATATACGGAATTTTAAAATATTCCATATATACGGAATTTTAAAATATTCCATATATACGGAATTTAAAAATATTCCATATATACGCAATTTAAAAATATTCCGTATATACGGAATTTTAAAATATTCCATATATACGGAATTTAAAAATATTCCATATATACGCAATTTAAAAATATTCCATATATACGGAATTTTAAAATATTCCATATATATTCCGTTCATAGTTTTAAAATAAGTTTAGAGAAATTATTCATTTTGTATATTTTCCCTTCATGAGACAGTATAAGCACCATAGGTCTAGGAAAACCTGCCACCCCTACACAAGCCCACATAGAATCACCTAAACCTGTCACCCCTACACAAGCCCACATAGAATCACCTAAACCTGTCACCCCTACACAAGCCCTCATAGAATCACCTAAACCTGTCACCCCTACACAAGCCCACATAGAATCACCTAAACATGTCACCCCTACACAAGTCCACATAGAATCCCCTAAACATGTCACCCCTACACAAGTCCACATAGAATCCCCTAAACATGTCACCCCTACACAAGCCCACACAGAATCACCTAAACCTGTCACCCCTACACAAGCCCACATAGAATCACCTAAACCTGTCACCCCTACACAAGCCCTCATAGAATCACCTAAACCTGTCACCCCTACACAAGTCCACATAGAATCACCTAAACCTGTCACCCCTACACAAGCCCACATAGAATCACCTAAACCTGTCACCCCTACACAAGCCCACATAGAATCACCTAAACCTGTCACCCCTACACAAGCCCACATGGCATTAGCCGCTAAAACCTCATTTAAATAAGCGTCGAACCGGAAGTGAATGTGTGGAGAGGGGTAACTAATCGAGTCACGTCACCAATGAAATCGACAACTTCAATTTCTTAGCGCTTGTAGCAACTTCTGGCCAACACCCCTCCCCTGAGTCCCACAACTTTCACCCTACCCCTCCCTTGGTTCGACCCCCCCTCCCCGACATTTTTTCTCTCAGAGACCGACAACGTAGAACGTTACAGACAAGCCAACCTCTGTACAGTAACCAGGTCAGCTGGTTGTAACTGTGGTCATAGTCAGTGGTCAGTCAGTGGTCAGTCAGTGGTCAGTTAGTGGTCAGTCAGTAGTCAGTCAGTGGTCAGTCAGTGGTAAGTTAGTGGTCAGTCAGTAGTCAGTCAGTAGTCAATCAGTAGTCAGTCAGTGGTCAGTAAGTGGTCAGTCAGTCAGTAGTCAGTCAGTGGTCATAGTAAGTAGTCAGTCAGTGGTCAGTCAGTGGTCATAGTCAGTAGTCAGTCAGTAGTCAGTCAGTGGTCAGTCAGTGGTCAGTCAGTGGTCATAGTCAGTAGTCAGTCAGTGGTCAGTCAGTGGTCAGTCAGTGGTCATAGTCAGTAGTCAGTCAGTAGTCAGTCAGTGGTCATAGTCAGTAGTCAGTCAGTAGTCAGTCAGTAGTCAGTCAGTGGTCAGTCAGTGGTCAGTCAGTGTCATAGTCAGTAGTCAGTCAGTGGTCAGTCAGTAGTCAGTCAGTGGTCAGTCAGTGGTCAGTCAGTGGTCAGTCAGTGGTCAGTCAGTGGTCAGTCAGTGGTCAGTCAGTGGTCATAGTCAGTAGTCAGTCAGTAGTCAGTCAGTGGTCAGTCAGTGGTCATAGTCAGTAGTCAGTCAGTGGTCAGTCAGTGGTCAGTCAATGGTCAGTCAGTGGTCAGTCAGTAGTCAGTCAGTGGTCAGTCAGTGGTCAGTCAGTGGTCAGTCAGTGGTCAGTCAGTGGTCAGTCAGTAGTCAGTCAGTGGTCATTCAGTGGTAAGTCAGTGGTCAGTCAGTGGTCAGTCAGTGATCAGTCAGTGGTCATAGTCAGTAGTCAGTCAGTAGTCAGTCAATGGTCAGTCAGTGGTCAGTCAGTAGTCACAGACTGTCGTCCGTCAGATGTCAGAGTAAGTGGCCTCGTCAGTTTGTCGCCACTGTCAACTGGTCCACTACTTGGCCCACTACTTGTGCTAGCAACAACTCCTCTCTGTGATTTGTCTGTGTGTCCTGTATTTGTCTGTGTGTCCTGTATTTGTCTGTGTGTCCTGTATTTGTCACGACCAATGTGTTGCTGGCTCCACTAAGTGATTTGTCTGTGTGTCCTGTACTTGTCTGTGTGTCCTGTATTTGTCATGACCAATGTTTTGCTGACTCCACTAAGTGATTTGTCTGTGTGTCCTGTATTTGTCACGACCGATGTTTTGCTGGCCCCTCCTCTGTTGATTTCTCATTCCAGCTGAAAATGAAGCCCAGCCAACCGTCCATGAAATCACTAAAAACCTCAAGCTCTCCTTTCAGCGGAATAAATCAAAGAAAATATTAGCGGGCCCGCGTCAATCACAGCTTGGCTGTGGCTGCGTGTGCGCCCTGATCTAGTGCGCATTCAATTGCTGCGTCAAATATTTTTACTTCCGGTAGGGCCGAGAACGCCGCCTGTCAATTATTATACATGGTCTGTTTTTATTCTTGACTAGATAAATGGCAAGGTTGATAGTCTTGTCTTTTTCTCTAAACCGAAACCAAAACCAAAATAACCACCTCATCTTCAAATTTAACCGGAAACAAAAAATGTTGAAAACGGATTTTTAACCGGATTTAATCTTTTGCACATTCTTATTAAATATAGTCGTAGTCACGCCCCTAAACTTAGCACCTAAGCTCCAACTTAAAAAACAACTGATATATAGGATATAGACTTTTACCAGTGTCCGCCCCCATCCTACGGACAATTACGTCCACCCCCCCCCCCCTCCGGAAGATTTCTGGACCCCCCCCCCTCCGGCCCTCAGGGAGAAAAAAGTCTGAAAGAAACACTGGTCGCATTTGTAGATCATACATACTAAAGGTAGACACTGTTATAAGTATATTTTCTATATAAATTATATAAATTTCATTTCGTTCGGGGGGGGGGGGGGGCGGTAAAAACAATTCGGGGGGCTTGCCCCCACCCCCCCCCCCGAAAAGATGCCTGGAAGAAACTCTGAAAGGGATTTTTACTTACTTTACTTACTCATGCTGTCACACTTACGATAAAACCAAACTGGCTTCACTTCAATAACTCAATTCCACCCAGCTCTTAGAGACTCTTGTATCTTACTCTTCTGTATGTGTCAGTGAGTCAGTGTGTCAGACATGTGTATCAGTGTGTCAGACATGTGTGTCAGACATGTGTGTCAGTGTGTCATACATGTGTGTCAGTGTGTCAGACATGTGTATCAGTCTATCAGACATGTGTGTCAGTGTGTCAGACGTGTGTGTCAGTGTGTCAGACATGTGTGTCAGGGTGTCAGACATGTGTGTCAGTGTGTCAGACATATGTGTCAGTGTGTCAGACATATGTGTCAGTGTGTCAGACATGTGTGTCAGTGTGTCAGACATGTGTGTCAGTCTGTCAGACATGTGTGTCAGTGTATCAGACATGTGTGTCAGTGAGTCAGTGTGTCAGACATGTGAGTCAGTGTGTCAGACATGTGTGTCAGTCTGTCAGACATGTGTGTCGTGCTGGGCCAGGCTTAGCGTGCGGCATGAGCCGAGCAGACGGCGACTTAGCCCGTGCTGGACGACATCAAACATCAGAGCACGTCACTCATTGGCTCAACCCGCCTCGAGCTGTCACGTGTTGTCACGTGTTGTCACGTGACACCAGCTTAGTCGTGTCCAACAGATTCTTCTGTCAGTATCAACAGTTACATCTGTTGTATTCAGCCATAGGCTCCTGTATTTAGCCATAAGTCCATGTATTCAGCCATAGGCTCCTGTATTTAGCCATAAGTCCATGTATTCAGCCATAGGCTCCTGTATTTAGCCATAGGTCCATGTATTCAGCCATAGGTCCATGTATTCAGCCATAGGTCCATGTATTCAGCCATAAGTCCATGTATTCAGCCATAAGTCCATGTATTCAGCCATGTCCATGTATTCAGCCATAGGCTCCTGTATTTAGCCATAGGTCCATGTATTCAGCCATAGGTCGCTGTATTCAGCCATAAGTACATGTATTCAGCCATAAGTCCATGTATTCAGCCAAAAGTCCAAGTATTCAGCCATAAGTCCATGTATTCAGCCATAAGTCCATGTATTCAGCCATAAGTCCGTGTATTCAGCCATAAGTCCATGTATTCAGCCATAAGTCCGTACATCAGCCATGTATGCAGCTCTATGCTTCTCTGTCGTAATAAATGTATTGATCGGTTATTCCCCCTGTCCCACGTGACCGGTGCCTTGGTTACTAGCGGTATCCATGGACTTGCCCCAGTGGGCGGGCTCAAGTAGCGGGCGCCAGCGTTGAGACAAATAATTGTAGTAATAGAAAAATGATGACCGTGGGACGATGGTAAAGCGATAAATAAAGGGAAGCGACTCCCCGGGCAATCAATAAAAAGCTTTCTACGAATGTTTGGGTCGGCTGGCAGTTTTCTGGTGGTCAGCTCGTGCTCTGTCTTATCTGGGAGTTGTTGCCCCTCTAACCCATCCATTTGACGCCGTCTATTTGCACGGCCCTCATCATAGGGTGTGTCAGAGAGGGAAGCGCGAGTGAGTCGCTTCCCTTGAGCTGAGGACAGGGCGAGGGTTGAGCTAAGATGAGGTGCTGCCCTCTGACTATTGGAGGAGCACGGAGCTTAAGCTGAGGAGTTAAAGGTAGGAAGCTCTTACAATTACTTGAGTTACATCGTACGTCATTCCGCTGGGACGGGTTCGGTTGCATGAACACCTTACATCGTAACTAGACCAAATGCTTACATCGTAACTAGACCAAATGCTCACATCGTGACTAGACCAAATGCTTACATCGTAACTAGACCAAATGCTTACATCGTAACTAGACCAAATGCTCACATCGTGACTAGACCAAATGCTTACATCGTAACTAGACCAAATGCTTACATCGTAACTAGACCAAATGCTCACATCGTGACTAGACCAAATGCTTACATCGTAACTAGACCAAATGCTTACATCGTAACTAGACCAAAATGCTTACATCGTAACTAGACCAAATACTTACATATTAACTAGACCAAATGCTTACATCTTAATTAGACCAAATGCTTACATCGTAATTAGACCATTTTCAAGTAAGCCAGCTGCTTACATATAACTTTCCAAAGATGGTGAATTATCACTCCACTCCAGTGAAATCCACTCAGTCGGTGTATCGTAATGTGGTGAGTCGGGGTGTGACGGGGTGTGACCAGTTGTGTGACGGGGTGTGACGGGGTGTGACGGGGTGTGTCGGGGTGTGACGGGGTGTGACGGGATGTGACGGGGTGTGGCCAGTTGTGTGACGGGGTGTGACCAGTTGTGTGACGGGGTGTGACGGTGTGTGACGGGGTGTGGCCAGTTGTGTGACGGGGTGTGACGGGGTGTGGCCAGTTGTGTGACGGGGTGTGACGGGGTGTGGCCAGTTGTGTGACGGGGTGTGACCAGTTGTGTGACGGGGTGTGACCAGTTGTGTGACGGGGTGTGGCCAGTTGTGTGACGGGGTGTGACCAGTTGTGTGACGGGGTGTGACGGGGTGTGGCCAGTTGTGTGACGGGGTGTGAGGGGTGTGACAAGTTGTGTGACGGGGTGTGACGGGGTGTGACGGGGTGTGACGGGGTGTGTCGGGGTGTGACGGGGTGTGACGGGATGTGACGGGGTGTGACGGGGTGTGAGGGGGTGTGACCAGTTGTGTGACGGGGTGTGACGGGGTGTGGCCAGTTGTGTGACGGGGTGTGACGGGGTGTGGCCAGGTGTGTGACGGGGTGTGACCAGTTGTGTGACGGGGTGTGACGGTGTGTGACGGGGTGTGGCCAGTTGTGTGACGGGGTGTGACCAGTTGTGTGACGGGGTGTGACGGTGTGTGACGGGGTGTGGCCAGTTGTGTGACGGGGTGTGAGGGGTGTGGCCAGTTGTGTGACGGGGTGTGACGGGGTGTGGCCAGTTGTGTGACGGGGTGTGACGGGGTGTGACGGGGTGTGGCCAGTTGTGTGACGGGGTGTGGCCAGTTGTGTGACGGGGTGTGACGGGGTGTGGCCAGTTGTGTGACGGGGTGTGACGGGGTGTGGCCAGTTGTGTGACGGGGTGTGACCGGGTGTGGCCAGTTGTGTGACGGGATGTGACGGGGTGTGGCCAGTTGTGTGACGGGGTGTGACGGGGTGTGGCCAGTTGTGTGACGGGGTGTGACCAGTTGTGTGACGGGGTGTGACGGTGTGTGACGGGGTGTGGCCAGTTGTGTGACGGGGTGTGAGGGGTGTGGCCAGTTGTGTGACGGGGTGTGACGGGGTGTGGCCAGTTGTGTGACGGGGTGTGACGGGGTGTGACGGGGTGTGGCCAGTTGTGTGACGGGGTGTGGCCAGTTGTGTGACGGGGTGTGACGGGGTGTGGCCAGTTGTGTGACGGGGTGTGACGGGGTGTGGCCAGTTGTGTGACGGGGTGTGACCGGGTGTGGCCAGTTGTGTGACGGGATGTGACGGGGTGTGGCCAGTTGTGTGACGGGGTGTGACGGGGTGTGGCCAGTTGTGTGACGGGGTGTGACGGGGTGAGGCCAGTTGTGTGACCGGATGTGACGGGGTGTTGCCAGTTGTGTGACGGGGTGTGACGGGGTGTGACGGGGTGTGGCCAGTTGTGTGACGGGGTGTGACGGGGTGTGGCCAGTTGTGTGACCGGATGTGACGGGGTGTGGCCAGTTGTATGACGGGGTGTGACCAGTTTTGTGACGGGGTGTGACCAGTTTTGTGACGGGGTGTGACCAGTTTTGTGACGGGGTGTGACGGGATGTGACGGGGTGTGACCAGTTGTGACCAGTTGTGTGATGCGCAATGACGGGGAACGCCGCCTGACACCAAAAGATGGTTACTGAAAAAAAAAAGGTTTTCACCTTATCATTGACCTCGTCCATCTTCATAACATCTCGGTCACATTTACGCCGGGTGGGGGTGAGTTTGGCCAGCCACACAGATCATCCCACACACACGATCCACACACACAACCCACCCACAGGGAGACAACCCACCTACTTATAGATTTCAAGGGCTGACAATTTTTTTAGAAGCGGCCCCTAAAAAAGTTTAATTAAAATAATTGCTGCTGCTCTGCGCTGCAGACTCTGTGAAAAGTACAAGCCGCCTGGCCAGTTTTTTGTCGAAATCTGGCCAATTGATTTTCTAGGCCAGCTGTTCTCTCTGTCATATCCTTTGTTAACTTTCTCATCATCTCCGTCAATTGACGTCAGTGGCGGCACCCCGTGCAGTCACCGGAAGTACACGTCATATACACTCGTCTGGGATATTCTACAGCCAGTGGATGTCCACGCCTTCGGTCTGGTGGATGTCTCTTCATGGGTGGATCTCTCTCCATGGGTGGATCTCTCCTTTGGGGGGGGGGGGGGGGATATTATAGCCTTTCGGTCTGGTCTGTGTGGGGTGTGGAGGATTTTGAATGTCTCGCACCGTACCAAAAACCATTGACTCATTCTTTATTATCTCCCTTGGTTTCTCCCCCTGTATTATTACCTCCCCTTAATCTGTAGCTAGTTGGTTTGTAACGCCACCTCTTGGTCTGGACTAGGTTCTCAATATCCGTTAGTTGTGAATTTTCGTCCGCCCCCCGCCCCCCGCCCCCCTAACCTCCCACTCCCTAACCTCCCCCCCCCATAACCTCCCGCCCCCCCCCCCTGAACCAACGTCCCTCCCCACAACACTACTCAACCCAGCAGGCGACATCTCACGGCCCATTGGCCTCAGCAGACGATTGATGCAGCCGTTAGCTCAGCCGGTGGTGGTGGGGGGGGGGGGGTGCTTGTGTTAGTGGGTCTAAACATGGGTCATGTGTGACATCTTGTGTGAACATGGGTCATGTGTGTGTGTGACATATTACGTCTTTGTGTTTGTGTCACGCTTGTCAGGTTCACCAACCATGCACGTCGATTGACGTATGTTTGACACAAACAAACTGTTCCGTCCATTTCAATTCAATTGAAGTCAAGTGTCAAGGTCAATGTGCCGAGGTCAAGGTGGTCCTTACAACCGTCTGAGCCGTGTTGACATGTTTTAGTGGCCAACACATCTCGTCTGTCCGGCACTTCTAGAAACAGCTGACCAATCAATAAACAGCTGACCAATCAATAAACAGCTGACCAATCAATAAACAGCTGACCAATCAATAAACAGCTGACCAATCAATAAACAGCTGACCAATCAATAAACAGCTGACCAATCAATAAACAGCTGACCAATCAATAAACAGCTGACCAATCAATAAACAGCTGACCAATCAATAAACAGCTGACCAATCGATAAACAGCTGACCAATCAATAAACAGCTGACCAATCAATAAACAGCTGACCAATCAATAAACAGCTGACCAATCAATAAAGAGATGACCCAAAGTGGATCAAATTAAGGAGACAATGACCTGTTCAACATTGACCTGCCCAACATTGACCTGCCCAACATTGACCTGTTCAACATTGACCTGTTCAACATTGACCTGTTCAACATTGACTTACCAACATTATCATCATTATGTCTGAAACTTCATCGAATGGAATAAACATTTAAATGATTAGGCGAAACTAGACTAAAGGGAGAGAAACATTTAAATGATTAGGCGAAACTAGACTAAAGGGAGAGAAACATTTAATTGATTAGGCGAAACTAGACTAAAGGGAGAGAAACATTTAAATGATTAGGCGAAACTAGACTAAAGGGAGAGAAATGGAATTAAACCTAGACAAAGTTCGAATGAATGAAACATGGACAAAGTTCGAATGAATGAAACATGGACAAATCTTGAATGAATGAAACATGCATAAATCTTGAATGAATGAAACATGCATAAATCTTGAATGAATGAAACATGTATAAATCTTGAATGAATGAAACATGTATAAATCTTGAATGAATGAAACATGCATAAATCTTGAATGAATGAAACATGTATAAATCTTGAATGAATGAAACATGTATAAATCTTGAATGAATAAAACATGCATAAATCTTGAATGAATGAAACATGTATAAATCTTGAATGAATGAAACATGCATAAATCTTGAATGAATGAAACATGGACAAACCCCCCAGCATTCACGGTTGACTGGCTTTGAGAAGATGTAAAAACACGATTTAACCATTAGCTTGGACGGCCCGCTGATAATGGCCTGTGGTGGTGGGGTGGGGCGGCAAGGGGCGGGGACAGATTTCATTAGCCGGTGATCTTATTCTCGTTACGCCTAGTTAGAGTCGCTTGTTCAGTTTCATAACCGGACACGACGTTTTGATACGCTGGGCGCTAACGACAAGTTCGATGCAGTGGAGCTTTTGTTTGGATTGCTACCTGCCACCTGCATGTTGCTACCTTCCTACTGCTAGCTGCTACCTGCCTGTCGCTACCTTCCTACTGCTACCTGCTACCTCCCTGTCGCTAGCTTCCTACTGCTAGCTGCTACCTGCTACATTCATGTTTTACCTGCCTGTCGCTACCTTCCTGCTGCTACCTGCTACATTCATGTTTTACCTGCCTGTCGCTACCTTCCTGCTGCTAGCTGCTACCTGCCTGTCGCTACCTTCCTACTGCTAGCTGCTACCTGCCTGTCGCTAGCTTCCTACTGCTAGCTGCTACCTGCCTGTCGCTAGCTTCCTACTGCTACCTGCTACATTAATGTTTTACCTACCTGTCGCTACCTTCCTACTGCTAGCTGCTACCTGCCTGTCGCTACCTTCCTACGCTTATCTGCCCCCCCCCCCCCCCCACTGATATCCCCATTCCCCCCCCCCCCCCCCCCCCCCAATCTCAAATCCTAATTCGTGCATCTCCCCGTCCCCTGATGCAGCTGATCCCATGGCCAGTAATGAAATGAGAGCCACGACACCCGGCTCTTGATTTCTACACGGGAAAAATGGCTCACTTCATTAGACTGGATTATTCTATGGGAGGTAACCAAGATAAAAGAGACACGGGTAATTTTCTGGATCATCCCCCTTTACCGAGCGGCCGTGTTAGCACTCCATGTGTCACAAGGGGTCATGAAGGTCAGACTGGCTTCTGGCAGGGTCTTATAATGGCTTCTTGCAGGGTCTTATAATGGCTTCTTGCAGGGTCTTATAATGGCTTCTTGCAGGGTATTATAATGGCTTCTGGCAGGTTCTTATAATGGCTTCTTGCAGGGTATTATAATGGCTTCTGGCAGGGTCTTATAATGGCTTCTGGCAGGGTCTTATAATGGCTTCTTGCAGGGTATTATAATGGCTTCTGGCAGGGTCTTATAATGGCTTCTTGCAGGGTCTTATAATGGCTTCTGGCAGGGTCTTATAATGGCTTCTTGCAGGGTATTATAATGGCTTCTGGCAGGTTCTTATAATGGCTTCTTGCAGGGTCTTATAATGGCTTCTGGCAGGGTCTTATAATGGCTTCTTGCAGGGTCTTATAATGGCTTCTGGCAGGGTCTTATAATGGCTTCTTGCAGGGTATTATAATGGCTTCTGGCAGGGTCTTATAATGGCTTCTTGCAGGGTATTATAATGGCTTCTGGCAGGGTCTTATAATGGCTTCTTGCAGGGTCTTATAATGGCTTCTTGCAGGGTATTATAATGGCTTCTGGCAGGGTCTTATAATGGCTTCTTGCAGGGTATTATAATGGCTACTGGCAGGGTCTTATAATGGCTTCTTGCAGGGTCTTATAATGGCTTCTGGCAGGGTCTTATAATGGCTTCTTGCAGGGTATTATAATGGCTTCTGGCAGGTTCTTATAATGGCTTCTTGCAGGGTCTTATAATGGCTTCTGGCAGGGTCTTATAATGGCTTCTTGCAGGGTCTTATAATGGCTTCTGGCAGGGTCTTATAATGGCTTCTTGCAGGGTATTATAATGGCTTCTGGCAGGGTCTTATAATGGCTTCTTGCAGGGTATTATAATGGCTTCTGGCAGGGTCTTATAATGGCTTCTTGCAGGGTCTTATAATGGCTTCTTGCAGGGTATTATAATGGCTTCTGGCAGGGTCTTATAATGGCTTCTTGCAGGGTATTATAATGGCTACTGGCAGGGTCTTATAATGGCTTCTTGCAGGGTCTTATAATGGCTTCTGGCAGGGTCTTATAATGGCTTCTTGCAGGGTCTTATAATGGCTTCTTGCAGGGTCTTATAATGGCCTCTTGCAGGTTCTTATAATGGCTTCTTGCAGGGTGATATAATGGCTTCTTGCAGGGTTTTATAATGGCTTCTTGCAGGGTCTTATAATGGCTTCTTGCAGTGTCTTATAATGGCTTCTTGCAGGGTCTTATAATGGCTTCTTGCAGGTTCTTATAATGGCTTCTTGCAGGGTTTTATAATGGCTTCTTGCAGGGTCTTATAATGGCTTCTTGCAGGTTCTAATAATGGCTTCTTGCAGCGTCTTATAATGGCTTCTTGCAGGTTCTTATAATGGCTTCTTGCAGGGTTTTATAATGGCTTCTTGCAGGGTCTTATAATGGCTTCTTGCAGGGTCTTATAATGGCTTCTTATAATTTCTCGTCACAGCATTGAAAGACCGTAAGGTGGGATGGGGTAAGAGGGGGGGGGGGGAGAAACGTGACAACTTGTAGGCTTTTTTTTTCAAAGGTTTTTAAATAAGAAATTGAATGTGCTGGTATTTCTCAATGCATGTGTCTCAAGCAACTAATTTCTTTCTGGAGATAAAACCAAGCATCCTGTGGGTAATCTGCGATCTTCGCCATCACGTGATCCAAGTCAAGTGATCCAAGTCACGTGCCGTGATGTCGCCATTTGAAGAGCGTAGAGCCCACATTTGGTGATTGAAAGTGTTGGGAGAGGATTAGACAAGCCTGGTGGAACAGCTTTAAGCTGGTGGATTAGAAGCGATAATCCACTGTGTATTGGCTAGTGGATTATTTAATATCCTCTAAGTATGGGACGATTGATTATTGGAGATAATCCTCCATGTATTGGATAGTGGATTATTGGAGATAATCCTCTATGTATGAGCTGCATGACTCTAATGACTCTCTAACTAATGCATGACTCTAATGACTCTCTAACTAATGAATGACTTTAATGACTCTCTAACTAATGCATGACTCTAATGACTCTCTAATTAATGCATGACTTTAATGACTCTCTAACTAATGCATGACTCTAATGACTCTCTAACTAATGAATGACTCTAATGACTCTCTAACTAATGCATGACTCTAATGACTCTCTAACTAATGCATGACTCTAATGACTCTCTAACTAATGCATGACTCTAATGACTCTCTAACTAATGCATGACTCTAATGACTCTCTAACTAATACATGGCTCTAATGACTCTCTAACTAATGCATGACTCTAATGACTCTCTAACTAATGCATGACTCTAATGACTCTCTAACTAATACATGGCTCTAATGACTCTCTAACTAATGCATGACTCTAATGACTCTCTAACTAATGCATGACTCTAATGACTCTCTAACTAATGCATGACTCTAATGACTCTCTAACTAATGCATGACTCTAATGACTCTCTAACTAATGCATGACTCTAATGACTCTCTAACTAATGCATGACTCTAATGACTCTCTAACTAATGCATGACTCTAATGACTCTCTAACTAATGCATGACTCTAATGACTCTCTAACTAATGCATGACTCTAATGACTCTCTAACTAATGCATGACTCTAATGACTCTCTAACTAATGCATGACTCTAATGACTCTCTAACTAATGCATGACTCTAATGACTCTCTAACTAATGCATGACTTTAATGACTCTCTAACTAATGCATGACTCTAATGACTCTCTAACTAATGCATGACTTTAATGACTCTCTAACTAATGCATGACTCTAATGACTCTCTAACTAATGCATGACTCTGGTGCCAGAAGCAGCCCATCTCAAGGGACGCCATGAATAAAAGATGGCGACATGATGTTTGCTGGCCGGTACACCAAGGGGCCCTCGCTTTAGGCCGGTGTTAGATCGTCATGTGTAGCCGTGATTGCTAGCTTTAGGCCGGTGTTAGATCGTCATGTGTAGCCGTGATTGCTAGCTTTAGGCCGGTGTTAGATCGTCATGTGTAGCCGTGATTGCTAGCTTTAGGCCGTCATGTGTAGCCGTGATTGCTAGCTTTAGGCCGGTGTTAGATCGTCATGTGTAGCCGTGATTGCTAGCTTTAGGCCGGTGTTAGATCGTCATGTGTAGCCGTGATTGCTAGCTTTAGGCCGTCATGTGTAGCCGTGATTGCTAGCTTTAGGCCGGTGTTAGATCGTCATGTGTAGCCGTGATTGCTAGCTTTAGGCCGGTGTTAGATCGTCATGTGTAGCCGTGATTGCTAGCTTTAGGCCGGTGTTAGATCGTCATGTGTAGCCGTGATTGCTAGCTTTAGGCCGTCATGTGTAGCCGTGATTGCTAGCTTTAGGCCGGTGTTAGATCGTCATGTGTAGCCGTGATTGCTAGCTTTAGGCCGGTGTTAGATCGTCATGTGTAGCCGTGATTGCTAGCTTTAGGCCGGTGTTAGATCGTCATGTGTAGCCGTGATTGCTAGCTTTAGGCCGGTGTTAGATCGTCAGCTGTAGCCGTGATTGCTAGCTTTAGTAGTGTGTAGTAGCAAGTGTGTAGTAGCAAGTGTGTAGTGTGTAGTAGCAAGTGTGTAGTAGCAAGTGTGTACTAGCAAGTGTGTAGTAGCAAGTGTGTACTAGCAAGTGTGTAGTAGCAAGTGTGTACTAGCAAGTGTGTAGCAGCAAGTGTGTAGTAGCAAGTGTGTAGTGTGTAGTGTGTAGTAGCAAGCGTGTAGTAGCAAGCGTGTAGTAGCAAGTGTGTAGTGTGTAGTAGCAAGTGTGTAGTAGCAAGCGTGTAGTAGCAAGCGTGTAGTAGCAAGTGTGTAGTAGCAAGTGTGTAGTAGCAAGTGTGTAGTGTGTAGTAGCAAGCGTGTAGTAGCAAGTGTGTAGTAGCAAGTGTGTAGTAGCAAGTGTGTAGTGTGTAGTAGCAAGCGTGTAGTAGCAAGTGTGTAGTAGCAAGTGTGTAGTAGCAAGTGTGTAGTGTGTAGTAGCAAGCGTGTAGTAGCAAGCGTGTAGTAGCAAGTGTGTAGTGTGTAGTAGCAAGTGTGTAGTAGCAAGCGTGTAGTAGCAAGTGTGTAGTAGCAAGCGTGTAGTAGCAAGCGTGTAGTAGCAAGTGTGTAGTAGCAAGTGTGTAGTAGCAAGTGTGTAGTAGCAAGTGTGTAGTAGTAAGCGTTTAGTAGCTAGTGTGTACTAGCAAGTGTGTAGTGTGTAGTAGCAAGTGTGTAGTAGCAAGTGTGTAGTAGCAAGTGTGTAGTAGTAAGCGTTTAGTAGCTAGTGTGTACTAGCAAGTGTGTAGTGTGTAGTAGCAAGTGTGTAGTGTGTAGTAGCAAGCGTGTAGTAGCAAGTGTGTAGTAGCAAGTGTGTAGTGTGTAGTAGCAAGTGTGTAGTAGTAAGCGTTTAGTAGCTAGTGTGTACTAGCAAGTGTGTAGTGTGTAGTAGCAAGTGTGTAGTAGCAAGCGTGTAGTAGCAAGCGTGTAGTAGCAAGTGTGTAGTGTGTAGTAGCAAGTGTGTAGTAGCAAGCGTGTAGTAGCAAGCGTGTAGTAGCAAGCGTGTAGTAGCAAGTGTGTAGTGTGTAGTAGCAAGTGTGTAGTAGCAAGCGTGTAGTAGCAAGTGTGTAGTGTGTAGTATCAAGTGTGTAGTAGCCAGCGTGTAGTAGCAAGTGTGTAGTAGCAAGCGTGTAGTAGCAAGTGTGTAGTTTGTAGTAGCAAGTGTGTAGTAGCAAGTGTGTAGTAGCAAGTGTGTAGTAGCAAGTGTGTAGTGTGTAGTAGCAAGTGTGTAGTAGCAAGCGTGTAGTAGCTAGCGTGTAGTAGCAAGTGTGTAGTTTGTAGTAGCAAGTGTGTAGTGTGTAGTAGCAAGTATGTAGTGTGTCGTAGCAAGTGTGTAGTAGTAAGTGTGTAGTAGCAAGTGTGTAGTAGCAAGTGTGTAGTAGCAAGTGTGTAGTAGCAAGTGTGTAGTGTGTAGTAGCAAGTGTGTAGTAGCAAGTGTGTAGTAGCAAGTGTGTAGTAGCAAGTGTGTAGTAGCAAGCGTGTAGTAGCAAGCGTGTAGTAGCAAGTGTGTAGTTTGAAGTTGCAAGTGTGTAGTAGCAAGTGTGTAGTAGCAAGTGTGTAGTAGCAAGTGTGTAGTTGCAAGTGTGTAGTAGCAAGTGTGTAGTGTGTAGTAGCAAGTGTGTAGTAGCAAGTGTGTATTAGCAAGTGTGTAGTAACAAGTGTGCAGTGTGTCGTAGCAAGTGTGTAGTAGCAAGTGTGTAGTGTGTAGTAGCAAGTGTGTAGTAGCAATTGTGTAGTAGCAAGTGTGTAGTAGCAAGTGTGTACTAGCAAGTGTGTAGTAGCAAGTGTGTACTAGCAAGTGTGTAGTAGCAAGTGTGTACTAGCAAGTGTGTAGTAGCAAGTGTGTAGTAGCAAGTGTGTAGTAGCAAGTGTGTAGTAGCAAGTGTGTAATAGTAAGCGTGTAGTAGCAAGCGTGTAGTAGCAAGTGTGTAGTGTGTAGTAGCAAGCGTGTAGTAGCAAGCGTGTAGTAGCAAGTGTGTAGTAGCAAGTGTGTAGTAGCAAGTGTGTAGTGTGTAGTAGCAAGCGTGTAGTAGCAAGTGTGTAGTAGCAAGTGTGTAGTAGCAATTGTGTAGTAGCAAGTGTGTAGTAGCAAGTGTGTACTAGCAAGTGTGTAGTAGCAAGTGTGTACTAGCAAGTGTGTAGTAGCAAGTGTGTACTAGCAAGTGTGTAGTAGCAAGTGTGTAGTAGCAAGTGTGTAGTAGCAAGTGTGTAGTAGCAAGTGTGTAATAGTAAGCGTGTAGTAGCAAGCGTGTAGTAGCAAGTGTGTAGTGTGTAGTAGCAAGCGTGTAGTAGCAAGCGTGTAGTAGCAAGTGTGTAGTAGCAAGTGTGTAGTAGCAAGTGTGTAGTGTGTAGTAGCAAGCGTGTAGTAGCAAGTGTGTAGTAGCAAGTGTGTAGTAGCAAGTGTGTAGTAGCAAGTGTGTAGTAGCAAGTGTGTAGTAGTAAGCGTTTAGTAGCTAGTGTGTACTAGCAAGTGTGTAGTGTGTAGTAGCAAGTGTGTAGTAGCAAGTGTGTAGTAGCAAGTGTGTAGTAGCAAGTGTGTAGTAGTAAGCGTTTAGTAGCTAGTGTGTACTAGCAAGTGTGTAGTGTGTAGTAGCAAGTGTGTAGTGTGTAGTAGCAAGCGTGTAGTAGCAAGTGTGTAGTAGCAAGTGTGTAGTGTGTAGTAGCAAGTGTGTAGTAGTAAGCGTTTAGTAGCTAGTGTGTACTAGCAAGTGTGTAGTGTGTAGTAGCAAGTGTGTAGTAGCAAGCGTGTAGTAGCAAGCGTGTAGTAGCAAGTGTGTAGTGTGTAGTAGCAAGTGTGTAGTAGCAAGCGTGTAGTAGCAAGCGTGTAGTAGCAAGCGTGTAGTAGCAAGCGTGTAGTAGCAAGTGTGTAGTGTGTAGTATTAAGTGTGTAGTAGCCAGCGTGTAGTAGCAAGTGTGTAGTAGCAAGCGTGTAGTAGCAAGTGTGTAGTTTGTAGTAGCAAGTGTGTAGTAGCAAGTGTGTAGTAGCAAGTGTGTAGTAGCAAGTGTGTAGTGTGTAGTAGCAAGTGTGTAGTAGCAAGCGTGTAGTGTGTAGTAGCAAGTGTGTAGTAGCAAGCGTGTAGTAGCAAGTGTGTAGTTTGTAGTAGCAAGTGTGTAGCAAGTGTGTAGTAGCAAGTATGTAGTGTGTCGTAGCAAGTGTGTAGTAGTAAGTGTGTAGTAGCAAGTGTGTAGTAGCAAGTGTGTAGTAGCAAGTGTGTAGTAGCAAGTGTGTAGTAGCAAGTGTGTAGTAGCAAGTGTGTAGTGTGTAGTAGCAAGTGTGTAGTAGCAAGTGTGTAGTAGCAAGTGTGTAGTAGCAAGTGTGTAGTAGCAAGCGTGTAGTAGCAAGCGTGTAGTAGCAAGTGTGTAGTTTGAAGTTGCAAGTGTGTAGTAGCAAGTGTGTAGTAGCAGGTGTGTAGTAGGAAGTGTGTAGTTGCAAGTGTGTAGTAGCAAGTGTGTAGTAGTAAGTGTATTGTAGCAAGTGTGTAGTAGTAAGTGTGTAGTAGCAAGTGTGTAGTAGCAAGTGTGTAGTTGCAAGTGTGTAGTAGTAAGTGTATTGTAGCAAGTGTGTAGTAGTAAGTGTGTTGTAGCAAGTGTGTAGTAGCAAGTGTGTAGTAGCAATTGTGTAGTAGCAAGTGTGTAGTAGTAAGTGTGTTGTAGCAAGTGTGTAGTAGCAAGTGTGTAGTAGCAAGTGTGTAGTAGCAAGTGTGTAGTAGTAAGTGTGTTGTAGTAAGTGTGTAGTGTGTACCTGTAGCAACTCTACAACTGTGTTATCAGTACGTTATCGCTCATTACCTCACATATGCTGCCCGGCCCCGTCCCCTCCCGTACTGCACTCCCCCCCCCCCCCCCCCCCCCCCCCCGCCCACCTGCAATTGGTAAGCCGTTACATGCATGAATCAGCCGTGTAGCAGTGATCAGCTGGGGTGGCCAGCGTGGGAGCCTGCAGTTGACGCTTACCTGGGCGCGCCGTCAGACTGACGGAGCCGCTGGGGGATGAGGGAGGATAGCTTCACCTGGCCATGAGGGAGGTTCGTGAGGAGGAGGAGGACTTCATGTGAGTACTCACTCTTTGTATCACACATTGAGAACTTCCGATCCGTCTGTTTTACTTTCTCGTATATACAAAGTATAGAGAAAGTCTTGTAATCGTGCAAAAAAAAAAAAAAAAATCGACGTTTTACACCTCACGGAAAAACATAATTTTGCAATCTTGTCCGTATGTCTGTGTGTATGTGTGTCTGTAAACACGATAACGTGAGTACCGTTACAGCTAGGTTGATGAAATTTCATATATAAGTATTTTATCAAAATCGTAGATCCGTATCATTGATACTATCAACTTTTGAGCGATTTCCGATAACCGGAAGTGGTACTTTTTTTACTTTGAGTACTATTTCAGATAGATAAATAAAATTTCACATGTAAGTAAAAGTTCTAATTCTCTGCCTTCTATCAAATTTTGAGTAATTTCCGTTGAGTGAAAGCAGTTATTTACGCTATTTCCAATTTCTCAAAAAACGCATGTAAATTTATAAAGTACTAATAATATTGCGCACTATTATGCACATCTTTATTTGGCGTTCACTTGGTGTGCAATTCTTTTTCCACGAGATTTTATTCTATTTTAAAAAGTTTAAGTATTTAAAATGGATTAAAATTCATGTCTATATCCCGAGTTCCCACCCCCTGTTGTTTTATATAAGAATATTCGAGAAAGTTTATTTCAAACCTTTTCGGGCAAGTTCACCTGTTGCATCACGTGATATGTGATTGATCTTGTCACGTGGTTTTATGTCTTGCTATAGATCCTGGACAGGTTTTTGCTAATAATGTTTGACCTATCTTCGCTGAAGGTCTTTCGGAGGTTTAGCTAAAAAGATTATTGAGAGCTTTTGCTAAAGGTCTTTGAGAGGTATTCGGCAGAGGCCCTACACAAGTATTATATAGCATCGTCTGAAGTCATCATAAATTGTGTATGGTGATCTTCTGACGTGTACGTTGCGATGGGTGCAAAGACATGCTTAATCCATCGCTTGCGACACTTAGGAACAACAAAGACAAGCATCGATTCCTGCCTAATTATTGACACATGGTATCGATATCTCACCCTCCGACAACCAGTATTTACTGGTATCGTGTTAGTCCATGCTTTTTACTAATGCAGAAATCGACAACCACTTAGCGTAATATAAAATAAACTTCTCAACAACAAGATCTGGCGCATGTTGGATTGTGGCATGTTGGATTGTGGCATGGGCGGGGATTGTGGCATGTTGGATTGTGGCATGGGCGGGGATTGTGGCATGTTGGATTGTGGCATGGGCGGGGACTGTGGCATGGGCGGGGACTGTGGCATGTTGGATTGTGGCATGGGTGGACTGTGGCATGGGCGGGGACTGTGGCATGGGCGGGGACTGTGGCATGTTGGATTGTGGCATGGGTGGACTGTGGCATGGGCGGGGACTGTGGCATGGGCGGGGACTGTGGCATGTTGGATTGTGGCATGGGTGGACTGTGGCATGGGCGGGGACTGTGGCATGGGTGGACTGTGGCATGGGCGGGGACTGTGGCATGTTGGATTGTGGCATGGGTGGACTGTGGCATGGGCGGGGACTGTGGCATGGGTGGACTGTGGCATGGGCGGGGACTGTGGCATGGGTGGACTGTGGCATGGGCGGGGACTGTGGCATGGGTGGACTGTGGCATGGGCGGGGACTGTGGCATGGGCGGGGACTGTGGCATGGGCGGGGACTGTGGCATGGGCGGGGACTGTGGCATGGGCGGGGACTGTGGCATGGGCGGGGACTGTGGCATGGGCGGGGACTGTGGCATGGGCGGGGACTGTGGCATGTTGGATTGTGGCATGGGCGGGGACTGTGGCATTTGGATTGTGGCATGGGCGGGGATTGTGGCATGTTGGATTGTGGCATGGGCGGGGACTGTGGCATTTTGGATTGTGGCATGGGCGGGGACTGTGGCATTTGGATTGTGGCATGGGCGGGGATTGTAGCATGTTGGATTGTGGCATGGGCGGGGACTGTGGCATGGGCGGGGACTGTGGCATGGGCGGGGACTGTGGCATGGGCGGGGATTGTGGCATGTTGGATTGTGGCATGGGCGGGGACTGTGGCATGGGCGGGGACTGTGGCATGGGCGGGGATTGTGGCATGTTGGATTGTGGCATGGGCGGGGACTGTGGCATTTTGGATTGTGGCATGGGCGGGGACTGTGGCATTTGGATTGTGGCATGGGCGGGGATTGTAGCATGTTGGATTGTGGCATGGGCGGGGACTGTGGCATGTTGGATTGTGGCATGGGCGGGGACTGTGGCATGGGCGGGGACTGTGGCATGTTGGATTGTGGCATGGGCGGGGACTGTGGCAAGGGCGGGGACTGTGGCATGGGCGGGGACTGTGGCATGTTGGATTGTGGCATGGGCGGGGACTGTGGCATGGGCGGGGACTGTGGCATGTTGGATTGTGGCATGGGCGGGGACTGTGGCATGGGCGGGGACTGTGGCATGTTGGATTGTGGCATGGGCGGGGACTGTGGCAAGGGCGGGGACTGTGGCATGGGCGGGGACTGTGGCATGTTGGATTGTGGCATGGGCGGATTTCTTTCAATATGGCGGCGCTACTCTACATCAGGGACGTAGTGACCTATTCCGGCGCCCGGGGCGGATTTCCAATTTTACGCCCCCCTCAATCACATTTCTAATTAAAGTTATTTTTGTCTTTGAAAAAGTCTCTCCCCCCTTCCCCCACCCAGTGTGAAATGTTTCTAGCGCTTCTTACCAGTTACCATACCGTAAGATCTTCTATATCGGGGTCACAAAGTGTTAAATCATTGTGTAAAGCCTTGTAGTCGTTTATTCGCGTAACTTTTTACTGTTGTTAATTCAATACTTAGTTTATTCTCGTAACTTTTTACTGTTGTTAATTCAATACTTAGTTTATTCTCGTAACTTTTTATTGTTGTTAATTCAATACTTCAGCTTAAAATGAGCTTTTAAATTAATTTTACTACTCCTTTTGGCGCCCTCTTAGGGTCGGCCGCAACACCCGCAAAGTGTGGCCCCAAATTATGCCCGAAGCTAGTTAATCAACAGCTAAACGTGACCCTAGTTAATCAACTGCTGAATGTGACCCTAGTTAATCAACAGCTAAACGTGACCCTAGTTAGTCAACAGCTGAACGTGACTCAGTTGACCCCACTGAGCCTGACGTTACCAACAAGTCCCCCCCCCCAACCACCAACCAAAGCTAACGTCGTAAGTCGTCTCCCCCCCCCCCCCAACCACCAACCAAAGCTAACGTCGTAAGTCGTCCCCCCCCCCCCAACCAAAGCTGACGTCGTAAGTCGTCTCCCCCCCCCCCCCCCAGCCGCCTGTGGTCGGTAACGAGCCGTTTGTTTTCCACCCGACAGAAAATCGGTTGAGGCCGTTTATTAAGTGTCCAATAAAGGGCGGTTATCGCGAGGGCAAACACTGGTATGATAACAATAACTGGTGGCCACGGGACTGGAAGTCACTGGCTCATTCATCACACGCGCTAATTTTGTACCACGTGGTTACAGTTATTTCCGGTCATCTGTGAGACCAGACGTCATACTCTACTGGACCAGACCAGACGTCATACTCTACTGGACCAGACGTAATACTCTACTGGACCAGACCAGACGTCATACTCTACTGGACCAGACGTCATACTTTACTGGACCAGACAAGACGTCATACTCTACTGGACCAAACCAGACGTCATACTCTACTGGACCAGACCAGACGTCATACTCTACTGAACCAGACCAGACGTCATACTCTACTGGACCAGACGTCATACTCTACTGGACCAGACCAAACGTCATACTCTACTGGACCAGACCAGACGTCATACTCTACTGGACCAGACCAGACGTCTTACTCTACTGGACTAGACCAGACGTCATACTCTACTGGACCAGACCAGACGTCATACTCTACTGGACTAGACGTCATACTCTAATGGACCAGACCAGACGTCATACTCTACTGGACCAGACGTCATACTCTACTGGACCAGACCAGACGTCATACTCTACTGGACCAGACCAGACGTCATACTCTACTGGACCAGACCAGACGTCTTACTCTACTGGACCAGACCAGACGTCATACTCTACTGGACCAGACCAGACGTCTTACTCTACTGGACTAGACCAGACGTCATACTCTACTGGACCAGATCAGACGTCATACTCTACTGGACCAGACCAGACGACATACTCTACTGGACCAAACCCAGACGTCATACACTACTGGACCAGACGTCATACTCTACTGGACCAGACCAAACGTCATACTCTACTGGACCAGACCAGACGTCATACTCTACTGGACCAGACCCAGACGTCATACTCTACTGGACCAGACCCAGACGTCATACTCTACTGGACCAGACCAGACCAGACGTCATACTCTACTGGACTAAACCAGACGTCATATTCTACTGGACCAGACCAGACGTCATACTCTACTGGACCAGACGTCATACTCTACTGGACCAGACGTCATACTCTACTGGACCAGACCAGACCAGACGTCATACTCTACTGGACTAAACCAGACGTCATATTCTACTGGACCCGACCAGACGTCATATTCTACTGGACCAGACCCAGACGTCATACTCTACTGGACCAGACCCAGAAGTCATACTCTATTGGACCAGACCAGACCAGACGTCATACTCTACTGGACCATACCAGACCAGACGTTATACTCTACTGGACCAGACCAGACGTCATACTCTACTGGACCAGACCAGACATCTTACTCTACTGGACCAGACCAGACGTCATACTCTACTGGACCAGACGTCATACTCTACTGGACCAGACGAGACGTCATACTCTACTGGACCAAACGTCATACTCTACTAGGATCAGACCAGACGTCATACTCTAATGGACCAGACGTCATACTCTACTGGACCAGACCAGACGTCATACTCTACTGGACCAGACCAGACGTCATACTCTACTGGACCACACCAGACAAGACGTCATACTCTACTGGACCATACCAGACCAGACGCTATACTCTACTGGACCAGACCAGACGTCATACTCTACTGGACCAGACCAGACATCTTACTCAACTGGACCAGACCAGACGTCATACTCTACTGGACCAGACGTCATACTCTACTGGACCAGACGAGACGTCATACTATACTGGAACAGACGTCATACTCTACTGGATCAGACCAGACGTCATACTCTACTGGACCAGACCAGACGTCATACTCTACTGGACCACATCAGACGTCATACTCTACTGGACCAGACCAAACGTCATACTCTACTGGACCAGACGTCATACTCTACTGGACCAGACCACATGTCATACTCTACTGGACCAGACTAGACGTCATACTCTACTGGACCAGACGTCATACTCTACTGGACCAGACGTCATACTCTACTGGATCAGACCAGACGTCATACTCTACTGGACCAGACCAGACGTCATACTCTACTGAACCACATTAGACGTCATACTCTACTGGACCAGACCAGACGTCATACTCTACTGGACCAGACCAGACTTCATACTCTACTGGACCAGACGTCATACTCTACTGGACCAGACCCAGACGTCATAATCTACTGGACCAGACTAGACGTCATACTCTACTGGACCAGACGTCATACTCTACTGGACCAGACGTCATACTCTACTGGACCAGACCAGACGTCATACTCTACTGGACCAGACGTCATACACTACTGGACCAGATCAGACGTCATACTCTACTGGACCAGACGTCATACACTACTGGACCAGATCAGACGTCATACTCTACTGGACCAGACCAGACGTCATACTCTACTGGACCAAACCCAGACTTCATACTCTACTGGACAGACGTCATACTCTACTGGACCAGACGTCATACTCTACTGGACCAGACGTCATACTCTACTCTACCACATCAGACGTCATACTCTACTGGACCAGACCAAGACGTCATACTCTACTGGACCAGACCAGACGTCATACTCTACTGGACCAGACGTCATACTCTACTGGACCAGACGTCATACTCTACTGGACCAGACCAGACGTCATACTCTACTGGACCAGACCAAACGTCATACTCTACTGGACCAGACCAGACGTCATACTCTACTGGACCAGACCCAGACGTCATACTCTACTGGACCAGACCCAGACGTCATACTCTACTGGACCAGACCAGACCAGACGTCATACTCTACTGGACTAAACCAGACGTCATATTCTACTGGACCAGACCAGACGTCATACTCTACTGGACCAGACGTCATACTCTACTGGACCAGACGTCATACACTACTGGACCAGATCAGACGTCATACTCTACTGGACCAGACGTCATACACTACTGGACCAGATCAGACGTCATACTCTACTGGACCAGACCAGACGTCATACTCTACTGGACCAGACCCAGAAGTCATACTCTACTGGACCAGACCAGACCAGACGTCATACTCTACTGGACCATACCAGACCAGACGTTATACTCTACTGGACCAGACCAGACGTCATACTCTACTGGACCAGACCAGACATCTTACTCTACTGGACCAGACCAGACGTCATACTCTACTGGACCAGACGTCATACTCTACTGGACCAGACGAGACGTCATACTCTACTGGAACAAACGTCATACTCTACTAGGATCAGACCAGACGTCATACTCTAATGGACCAGACGTCATACTCTACTGGACCAGACCAGACGTCATACTCTACTGGACCAGACCAGACGTCATACTCTACTGGACCACACCAGACCAGACGTCATACTCTACTGGACCATACCAGACCAGACGCTATACTCTACTGGACCAGACCAGACGTCATACTCTACTGGACCAGACCAGACATCTTACTCAACTGGACCAGACCAGACGTCATACTCTACTGGACCAGACGTCATACTCTACTGGACCAGACGAGACGTCATACTATACTGGAACAGACGTCATACTCTACTGGATCAGACCAGACGTCATACTCTACTGGACCAGACCAGACGTCATACTCTACTGGACCACATCAGACGTCATACTCTACTGGACCAGACCAAACGTCATACTCTACTGGACCAGACGTCATACTCTACTGGACCAGACGTCATACTCTACTGGACCAGACCACATGTCATACTCTACTGGACCAGACTAGACGTCATACTCTACTGGACCAGACGTCATACTCTACTGGACCAGACGTCATACTCTACTGGATCAGACCAGACGTCATACTCTACTGGACCAGACCAGACGTCATACTCTACTGAACCACATTAGACGTCATAATCTACTGGACCAGACCAGACGTCATACTCTACTGGACCAGACCAGACTTCATACTCTACTGGACCAGACGTCATACTCTACTGGACCAGACCCAGACGTCATAATCTACTGGACCAGACTAGACGTCATACTCTACTGGACCAGACGTCATACTCTACTGGACCAGACCAGACGTCATACTCTACTGGACCAGACGTCATACACTACTGGACCAGATCAGACGTCATACTCTACTGGACCAGACGTCATACACTACTGGACCAGATCAGACGTCATACTCTACTGGACCAGACCAGACGTCATACTCTACTGGACCAAACCCAGACGTCATACTCTACCGGACAGACGTCATACTCTACTGGACCAGACGTCATACTCTACTGGACCAGACGTCATACTCTACTCTACCACATCAGACGTCATACTCTACTGGACCAGACCAAGACGTCATACTCTACTGGACCAGACCAGACGTCATACTCTACTGGACCAGACGTCATACTCTACTGGACCAGACGTCATACTCTACTGGACCAGACCAGACGTCATACTCTACTGGACCAGATCAGACGTCATACTATACTGGACCAGACCAGACGTCATACTCTACTGGACCAGACCAGACGTCATACTCTACTGGACCAGACGTCATACTCTACTATACCAGACCAGACGTCATACTCTACTGGACCAGACCAGACGTCATACTCTACTGGACCAGACCTGACGTCATACTCTAATGTACATTGAACCAGACGTACTGTAGTCTAAAAGACTATAGATTAATGGTTTTGATGGTAGTGGCCATGATAGCCAATGGTTCCTTGCTGGGTATCATAAATGGATATGTTGATGTACGTCTAGATGCTGCCCATGTTTCCTGGCCTGTGGCGAGCCATTAACTTTCTGATTTTTCTCTCTGCAGCTCGTATTGTCACCCTGTGCGGCGGGTGCAACTAGCTAAAAAAGCAATTAATGTTTTTTTTAGACAAAGCAAAAATGTAGTCGGTTGACAGGCGTGGGTGTGTGGTGATGTGTGGTTGTGTGGAGAGGTGTGGAGATGTGTGGAGGTGTGGTAATGTGTTAAGGTGTCTTGATAGAGTGTAGGTGTGTGACGTGACGTGATGTGAATGTGTGTGGTGACGTGACGTGAATGTGTGTGGTGACGTGATGTGATGTGAATGCGTGTGGTGACGTGAATGTGTGTGGTGACGTGAATGTGTGTGGTGACGTGAATGTGTGTGGTGACGTGAATGTGTGTGGTGACGTGACGTGAATGCGTGTGGTGACGTGAATGTGTGTGGTGACGTGAATGTGTGTGGTGACGTGATGTGAATGTGTGTGGTGACGTGAATGTGTGTGGTGACGTGAATGTGTGTGGTGACGTGAATGTGTGTGGTGACGTGAATGTGTGTGGTGACGTGACGTGAATGTGTGTGGTGACGTGAATGTGTGTGGTGACGTGACGTGAATGTGTGTGGTGAATTGACGTGAATGTGTGTGGTGACGTGACGTGAATGTGTGTGGTGACGTGAATGTGTGCGGTGACGTGAATGTGTGTGGTGACGTGACGTGAATGTGTGTGGTGACGTGAATGTGTGTGGTGACGTGAATGTGTGTGGTGACGTGACGTGAATGTGTGTGGTGACGTGAATGTGTGTGGTGACGTGAATGTGTGTGGTGACGTGACGTGAATGTGTGTGGTGACGTGAATGTGTGTGATGACGTGAATGTGTGTGGTGACGTGACGTGAATGTGTGTGGTGACGTGAATGTGTGTGGTGACGTGAATGTGTGTGGTGACGTGACGTGAATGTGTGTGGTGACGTGAATGTGTGTGGTGACGTGAATGTGTGTGGTGACGTGACGTGAATGTGTGTGGTGACGTGAATGTGTGTGGTGACGTGAATGTGTGTGGTGACGTGAATGTGTGTGGTGACGTGAATGTGTGTGGTGACGTGATGTGAATGTGTGTGTTGACGTGAATGTGTGTGGTGACGTGAATGTGTGTGGTGACGTGACGTGAATGTGTGTGGTGACGTGAATGTGTGTGGTGACGTGAATGTGTGTGGTGACGTGAATGTGTGTGGTGACGTGAATGTGTGTGGTGACGTGAATGTGTGTGGTGACGTGACGTGAATGTGTGTGGTGACGTGACGTGAATGTGTGTGGTGACGTGAATGTGTGTGGTGACGTGACGTGAATGTGTGTGGTGACGTGAATGTGTGTGGTGACGTGACGTGAATGTGTGTGGTGACGTGACGTGAATGTGTGTGGTGACGTGAATGTGTGTGGTGACGTGAATGTGTGTGGTGACGTGAATGTGTGTGGTGACGTGACGTGAATGTGTGTGGTGACGTGACGTGAATGTGTGTGGTGACGTGACGTGAATGTGTGTGGTGACGTGAATGTGTGTGGTGACGTGAATGTGTGTGGTGACGTGACGTGAATGTGTGTGGTGACGTGAATGTGTGTGGTGACGTGAATGTGTGTGGTGACGTGACGTGAATGTGTGTGGTGACGTGACGTGAATGTGTGTGGTGACGTGACGTGAATGTGTGTGGTGACGTGAATGTGTGTGGTGACGTGACGTGAATGTGTGTGGTGACGTGAATGTGTGTGGTGACGTGACGTGAATGTGTGTGGTGACGTGACGTGAATGTGTGTGGTGACGTGACGTGAATGTGTGTGGTGACGTGAATGTGTGTGGTGACGTGACGTGAATGTGTGTGGTGACGTGAATGTGTGTGGTGACGTGACGTGAATGTGTGTGGTGACGTGACGTGAATGTGTGTGGTGACGTGACGTGAATGTGTGTGGTGACGTGAATGTGTGTGGTGACGTGAATGTGTGTGGTGACGTGAATGTGTGTGGTGTTGTGAATGTGTGTGGTGACGTGAATGTGTGTGGTGACGTGAATGTGTGTGGTGACGTGACGTGAATGTGTGTGGTGACGTGAATGTGTGTGGTGACGTGAATGTGTGTGGTGACGTGACGTGAATGTGTGTGGTGACGTGACGTGAATGTGTGTGGTGACGTGACGTGAATGTGTGTGGTGACGTGAATGTGTGTGGTGACGTGAATGTGTGTGGTGACGTGAATGTGTGTGGTGACGTGAATGTGTGTGGTGACGTGAATGTGTGTGGTGACGTGACGTGAATGTGTGTGGTGACGTGAATGTGTGTGGTGACGTGAATGTGTGTGGTGACGTGAATGTGTGTGGTGACGTGAATGTGTGTGGTGACGTGAATGTGTGTGGTGACGTGACGTGAATGTGTGTGGTGACGTGATGTGATGTGAATGTGTGTGGTGACGTGAATGTGTGTGGTGACGTGAATGTGTGTGGTGACGTGACGTGAATGTGTGTGGTGACGTGATGTGATGTGAATGTGTGTGGTGACGTGAATGTGTGTGGTGACGTGACGTGAATGTGTGTGGTGACGTGATGTGATGTGAATGTGTGTGGTGACGTGAATGTGTGTGGTGACGTGAATGTGCGTGGTGACGTGAATGTGTGTGGTGACGTGAATGTGTGTGGTGACGTGAATGTGTGTGGTGACGTGAATGTGTGTGGTGACGTGACGTGAATGTGTGTGGTGACGTGATGTGATGTGAATGTGTGTGGTGACGTGAATGTGTGTTGTGACGTGAATGTGTGTGGTGACGTGATGTGACGTGATTGTGTGTGGTGACGTGAATGTGTGTGGTGACGTGACGTGAATGTGTGTGGTGACGTGAATGTGTGTGGTGACGTGACGTGAATGTGTGTGGTGACGTGAATGTGTGTGGTGACGTGAATGTGTGTGGTGACGTGAATGTGTGTGGTGAGGTGAATGTGTGTGGTGACGTGAATGTGTGTGGTGACGTGACGTGAATGTGTGTGGTGACGTGATGTGATGTGAATGTGTGTGGTGACGTGAATGTGTGTGGTGACGTGAATGTGTGTGGTGACGTGACGTGAATGTGTGTGGTGACGTGAATGTGTGTGGTGACGTGAATGTGTGTGGTGACGTGAATGTGTGTGGTGACGTGAATGTGTGTGGTGACGTGATGTGAATGTGTGTGGTGACTTGAATGTGTGTGGTGACGTGAATGTGTGTGGTGACGTGAATGTGTGTGGTGACGTGAATGTGTGTGGTGACGTGACGTGAATGTGTGTGGTGACGTGACGTGAATGTGTGTGGTGACGTGAATGTGTGTGGTGACGTGAATGTGTGTGGTGACGTGAATGTGTGTGGTGACGTGAATGTGTGTGTTGACGTGAATGTGTGTGGTGACGTGATGTGACGTGAATGTGTGTGGTGACGTGAATGTGTGTGATGACGTGAATGTGTGTGGTGACGTGAATGTGTGTGGCTACGTGACGTGAATATGTGTGGTGACGTGAATGTTTGGTGTGATAATGCTCAAATTGGTTCTACACTAATTAAGGGGTAGAGCACTCTACACGAGAAAAAAAAATCTGTTCCATTAAATTTCCAATGTTTGAATGAAGAAAAATCTTCTTACAGTTGAGAATCTTTTCTTACTAGGCGACGTGTAAAAAGAAATTTCTTTAGCAGAAGGCTTTAGGCAGCTCATGTCCGGGGGATGGAGGGGGGGGGGGGGGGCGGGGATCATCTGCATTAAAAACCTGTCCTCCCTACATGACTTGGTTTTGTTCTCACACCGTGACGTGCTGTTTGTCCTCTCCCAGTGATTTGAACCCATACCTTGTCAGTAGTTCCATTCCCTAACTGCCGGACCTCCCCACCAGCGACCATCATGACCTGTATGTTCGCGATGGTTTTTGTCATGAAATTCTTTCACAAGGTGTGCAGGGTCACAACCCTGTGACCTCTGACCCAGCCGTCTAGCCGTCAGGTGAACACAGCTGTGCAGTTGTCCTGGTGTGTAGACACTGTTGATATCTCACACTTCCGCCACACACCGTGTACACTTGTGGACGTGGGTTTATACACATGTGTACGTGCACTTGTACACATGGGATTATTTTATTTCTCTGATAGTTCCGGGTAAATGTGTTTCACCAACCCCAGTTTGTAGTGATCCATTCAAGGAGTTTTTTTATTCATTGGATCTGTATCGCTTGGATTAATCTGATCAGTCTAGGTCTGTCTCACAGTCTAGGTCTGTCTCACAGTCTAGGTCTGTCTCACAGTCTAGGTCTGTCTCACAGTCTAGGTCTGTCTCACAGTCTAGGTCTGTCTCACAGTCTAGGTCTGTCTCACAGTCTAGGTCTGTCTCACAGTCTAGGTCTGTCTCACAGTCTAGGTCTGTCTCACAGTCTAGGTCTGTCTCACAGTCTAGGTCTGTCTCACAGTCTAAGTCTGTCTCACCGTCTAGGTCTGTCTTACAGTCTAGTACTAGTCTAGATCTGTCTCAGTCTACTAGAGACAGATCTACTAGATCTATTCTAGATCACGGTGACAGCCCTTCTAATTATTCTTATACTAATATAATAATAGTGGACTTAATGCTAGACAGAAATACAAGTGCCTTACCGTCAGACAGTCAAGTAGTAAACCAGACAGACAGTTAAACAGACAGACAGTTAAACAGAGTTGGACAGGCAGGCTATGTAACAGTTGGACAGGCAGGCTATGTAACAGTTGGACAGGCAGGCTATGTAACAGTTGGACAGGCAGGCTATGTAACAGTTGGACAGGCAGGCTATGTAACAGTTGGACAGGCAGGCTATGTAACAGTTGGACAGGCAGGCTATGTAACAGTTGGACAGGCAGGCTATGTAACAGTTGGACAGGCAGGCTATGTAACAGTTGGACAGGCAGGCTATGTAACAGTTGGACAGGCAGGCTATGTAACAGTTGGACAGGCAGGCTATGTAACAGTTGGACAGGCAGGCTATGTAACAGTTGGACAGGCAGGCTATGTAACAGTTGGACAGGCAGGCTATGTAACAGTTGGACAGGCAGGCTATGTAACAGTTGGACAGGCAGGCTATGTAACAGTTGGACAGGCAGGCTATGTAACAGTTGGACAGGCAGGCTATGTAACAGTTGGACAGGCAGGCTATGTAACAGTTGGACAGGCAGGCTATGTAACAGTTGGACAGGCAGGCTATGTAACAGTTGGACAGGCAGGCTATGTAACAGTTGGACAGGCAGGCTATGTAACAAACCTTCCGTGGTATGTTGAAGCTACCTGGACAGATAAATACTGATCTATTTATAGACTAGAAATAAAAACATTGGATCTGCTTCAGTAGCAGACCTGAGTCCGTAGGCAGACGGGCGCATCTCCTGCAGTCATTCGACTCCTGCAGTCATTCGACTCCTGCAGTCATGAAATGTTGACGAGAGAAACTAACACGTCCACTAACAATTACTGACATTTAAAAACAAAAGACCGCAACAACTGTACATCTTTTCGATTGTTTTAATTTGGATCTAAAAATAAACATCACGTATGTGCTGATAACCAATCGTCTGCTAAATGCCGCGATCCAATGACCGCCGACTGCACCAGTTTTAGCCCAAGCATAAATATTGCACTGCTGACCCGTCTAGTGCTGCCGTCTAGTGCTGCCCTCTAGTGCTGCCCCGTCTAGTGCTGCCCTCTAGTGCTGCCCTCTAGTGCTGCCCCGTCTAGTGCTGCCCTCTAGTGCTGCCCCGTCTTTGACGCCATCTAGCTCATCATGCCTGCTGGGATTAAAAACGGGTGAGTTCTTCCCCCCCCCCCCTCATTACGTCACTACCGCTTACCATCATCATCTGGATGTTGACGTTCATTAGTCGCACCCCCCCCCCCAATATTCACGAATCTGATCCCCCCCCCCATACACACACCACCACGCCCTTAATTCTGATCATCACCCTTGCTGCTGTGTTTATAGATGGTGGTTGCTTCATTTGGGTTGGTGGGTTGCTCGCAATATCAGATGATTGTTGTATGTTTTGGGTTGTTGCTAGCGATATCTGATGATTGTTGTATTACTTGGGTTGGTGGGTTGCTAGCGATATCTGATGATTGTTGTATTACTTGGGTTGGTGGGTTGCTAGCGATATCTGATGATTGTTGTATTACTTGGGTTGGTGGGTTGCTATCAATATCAGTCAGCAAACGTCACGTCTCCTTTAAGATTAACTAACACTCAGCACAGAGAAAACCTAGACACATCACAGACATAACATACAAATATCACAGATATAACATACACACATCACAGATATAACATAGACACATCACAGATATAACATAGACACATCACAGATATAACAGACACATCACAGATATAACATAGACACATCACAGATATAACATAGACACATCACAGACATAACATACAAATATCACAGATATAACATACACACATCACAGATATAACATAGACACATCACAGATATAACATAGACACATCACAGATATAACAGACACATCACAGATATAACATAGACACATCACAGATATAACATAGACACATCACAGATATAACATAGACACATCACAGATATAACATAGACACATCACAGATATAACATAGACACATCACAGATATAACATAGACACATCACAGACATAACATAGACACATCACAGATATAACATAGACACATCACAGATATAACATAGACACATCACAGATATAACATAGACACATCACAGATATAACAGACACATCACAGATATAACATATACACATCACAGATATAACATAGACACATCACATATATAACATAGACACATCACAGATATAACATAGACACATCACAGATATAACAGACACATCACAGATATAACATAGACACATTACAGATATAACATAGACACATCACAGATATAACATATATACATCACAGATATAACATAGACACATCACAGATATAACATATACACATCACAGATATAACATACACACATCACAGATATAATATAGACACATCACAGATATAACATAGACACATTACAGATATAACATACACACATCACAGATATAACATATACACATCACAGATATAACATACACACATCACAGATATAATATAGACACATCACAGATATAACATAGACACATCACAGATATAACATAGACACATCACAGATATAACAGACACATCACAGATATAACATACACACATCACAGATATAACATACACACATCACAGATATAACATAGACACATCACAGATATAACATAGACACATCACAGATATAACAGACACATCACAGATATAACATAGACACATCACAGATATAACATAGACACATTACAGATATAACATAGACACATCACAGATATAACATAGACACATCACAGATATAACATACACACATCACAGATATAACATAGACACATTACAGATATAACATAGACACATCACAGATATAACAGACACATCACAGATATAACATAGACACATCACAGATATAACATAGACACATCACAGATATAACATACACACATCACAGATATAACATACACACATCACAGATATAACATAGACACATTACAGATATAACATAGACACATCACAGATATAACAGACACATCACAGATATAACATAGACACATCACAGATATAACATAGACACATCACAGATATAACATACACACATCACAGATATAACATAGACACATTACAGATATAACATAGACACATCACAGATATAACAGACACATCACAGATATAACATAGACACATCACAGATATAACATAGACACATCACAGATATAACATAGACACATCACAGATATAACAGACACATCACAGATATAACATAGACACATCACAGATATAACATAGACACATTACAGATATAACAGACACATTACAGATATAACAGACACACATCACAGATATAACATAGACACATCACAGATATAACATAGACACATTACAGATATAACAGACACACATCACAGATATAACATAGACACATTACAGATATAACAGACACTCATCACAGATATAACATAGACACATTACAGAGACAGCCTGAACACAGCACACAACGTAAATACACCAGAAACACACGCAAACACAAGTAGCATATCTTGTGCCAAGCTTGGCTAGACTCAAGTAAACAATCTTTTCATAAGCTCGTATGGGCAATGAATCTTTGATTGCCTGATTGATTTCTCCCTCCCCCCGACGGAAATGAATGAGTCAAGTTACATTCATCAGCCACGCCGATACAGAGCCTCTCAGGTCCCCCGGGATGCCGGCACGGCACTTGGCCGGCGAATGCCGGTTTACCGGTCTTGTCGTGTACATTAATAACACAGTCATTGTTGTTCTGTCATGGTGCTTTTATGCTGCTGTCATCCTGCTTACCTGGTGCTGCTATGGTGCTGTTATGGTGCTGCTATGGTGCTGTTATGGTGCTGCTATGGTGCTGTTATGGTATGGTCATAGTACTCTCACCAAGTGCTGGTATGATGCCTATAACCAGTGTGGAAGCGATGACCAATATGTACACACCTATGACCAATATGTACACACCTATGACCAATATGTACACACCTATGACACATATGTACACACCTATGACCAATATGTACACACATATGACACATATGTACACACATATGACACATATGTACACACCTATGACACATATGTACCCACCTATGACACATATGTACACACCTATGACACATATGTACACACCTATGACACATATGTACCCACCTATGACACATATGTACACACCTATGACACATATGTACACCTATGACACATATGTACACACCTATGACACATATGTACACCTATGACCAATATGTACGCACCTATGACACATATGTACACCTATGACACATATGTACACACCTATTACACACATGTACACACCTATGGCCAATATGTACACACCTATGACACATATGTACACCTATGACACATATGTACACACCTATGACACGTATGTACACCTATGACCAATATGTACGCACCTATGACCAATATGTACACACCTATGACACATATGTACACACCTATGACCAATATGTACACACCTATGACCAATATGTACACACCTATGACACATGTACACACCTATGACACATATGTACACACCTATGACACGTATGTACACACCTATGGCCAATATGTACACACCTATGACACATATGTACACACCTATGGCCAATATGTACACACCTATGACACATATGTACACACCTATGGCCAATATGTACACACCTATGACACATATGTACACACCTATGGCCAATATGTACACACCTATGACACATATGTACACACCTATGACACATATGTACACACCTATGACCAATATGTACACACCTATGACACATATGTACACCTATGACACATATGTACACACCTATTACACACATGTACACACCTATGGCCAATATGTACACACCTATGACACATATGTACACCTATGACACATATGTACACACCTATGACACGTATGTACACCTATGACCAATATGTACGCACCTATGACCAATATGTACACACCTATGACACATATGTACACACCTATGACCAATATGTACACACCTATGACCAATATGTACACACCTATGACACATGTACACACCTATGACACATATGTACACACATATGACCAATATGTACACACCTATGACACATATGTACACACCTATGACCAATGATGATTGATGACTCTTGAGACATTTATTGATTTAAACTAAATATAGAACCACGTGACATGACCGGTTGGATCTTTGGCGCCTTATTTATGTCGCCACTTTATACACTAGATGGGGAATATTTATAGCGGGGGGGGGGGGGGGGGGGGGGGATAACTTTTTTTTAAAAAGTCGTAGGAAAAAAAAGACAGCTTTTTCTAGAAAAAAATTCACCGAAAAAATTCACTAAGGAAAATTGAATCGGAAAAAAGTCCTAAAAATAAAGTGAAAGAATAAAGTACAAATGTGTATTAAGAAATATTGCAAACTTTAACTTGTTTACTCTGTCTGTCTTTCTGTCTGTCGTCATAGATTGAAACAGCCGAGCAAAATTTCTATTACTTCCAACTGACCGATTCGTTTAAAACTTGAAACGTGGGTAAGGACATGAGGACAATACGATCTGACATAAAATTTTAATTAATTGGATGCCTAATTAATTTTAAAAGAATTAATTAAAATTTCCTATTTAAATTACTATTTACCGCTCTATTATACTTGCATTTTTATGGTCATTATATTGTATAAAAAATTGCATAAAAAACGTTGTAATAACAAGTTTACATGTAATAAGGGGATATGCTCCGTTAAAAAAAATCACATTTCTGTTTTTTCGTCATGATGGGTTTATTGCACTTTTGGGTACTTTATCCATTTTTTGTATTAAGAAAATATTTACTTTTATGGGGAAAAAAATCTTATGTATTTCAAATACCATTTTATTAATTAAAAAAACAATATATTTTTCCCACTCTTACAACCGCTCCACGAAAAGTTTTATATCCGTCATCATATTGTATTTGACATCATTGGAAAGCTGGATTTCTCATGTATTTGATTATCTTGATTTCTATCATCTCCGAAACACCCAAAGCTTACAATTGGTTTTACAAATTACACAGCTTTGGTATTTTCGTGACCAACTTTTCGTTACTTTTGGCTGTTTTTCTCAGTTCGCACTCTTTTAACACTAAAAAGCCTATACTTTTTTACCTTATCGTATACAGAGTATAGAGGAAGTATTGTAATCGTGCACAAAAATCACATGAAATTTTGACAGTTTTCATCGTTTTACACATTGTTGATACGAGCCAACATTGTTGATATGTTGATAAAAGCCTACATTGTTGATATGTTGATAAAAGCCTACATTGTTGATATGTTGATAAAAGCCTACATTGTTGATATGTTGATAAAAGCCTACATTGTTGATATGTTGATAAAAGCCTACATTGTTGATATGTTGATAAAAGCCTACATTGTTGATATGTTGATAAGAGCCTACGTTGTTGATATGTTGATAAAAGCCTACATTGTTGATATGTTGATAAAAGCCTACATTGTTGATATGTGGATACAAGCCTACATTGTTGATATTTTGATACAAGTCAGCGTTGTTGATATTTTGATACAAGTCAGCGTTGTTGATATTTTGATACAAGTCAGCGTTGTTGATATTTTGATACAAGTCAGCGTTGTTGATATGTTGATACCAGTCAGTGTTGTTGATATGTCTATACGCTAATGATTTATTTACAATTTTCTTTTATTTCTTCCAGAGCTGCATGTTCAGAAGAAAATGAACTTTTAAATGCGACATCAATTAAGGTAAGTTATCTGGCGCTTATGGCGCGTCTTGCAGTGATTTTTAATATTCCACGATATCTTACAATGTTAATTAGACCCTCCACCAAATGTAAATGTGACCCTCCACCAAATGTAAATGTGACCCTCCACCAAATGTAAATGTGACCCTCCACCAAATGTAAATGTGACCCTCCACCAAATGTAAATGTGACCCTCCACCAAATGTAAATGTGACCCTCCACCAAATGTAAATGTGACCCTCCACCAAATGTAAATGTGACCATGGACCAACATGACCTTGACTAAAGCGACCTTGACCCCGATGTTCCAGATGACGGAAGCACCATTCGGCAGGTCCGAGTCTGATGACGACATTGTGGAGGACTATGAGGACTCGGTCAGCTTCAAGACGCCCTGCCTTAGGAGCCGCACCCCCCTGGAGACGCTCCTGCTGGCGCTGCTTCTCGTGGCCCTAGTCGTTATCATAGGGCTGGCAGTGGGCTTGACACGCCCCCAGGTTGTCCCAGGTAATTTTTATAGGGCTGGCAGTGGGCTTGACACGCCCCCAGCTTGTCCCAGGTAATTTTTATAGGGCTGGCAGTGGGCTTGACACGCCCCCAGGTTGTCCCAGGTAATTTTTATAGGGCTGGCAGTGGGCTTGACACACCCCCAGGTAATTTTTATAGGGCTGGCAGTGGGCTTGACACACCCCCAGGTAATTTTTATAGGGCTGGCAGTGGGCTTGACACGCCCCCAGGTTGTCCCAGGTAATTTTTATAGGGCTGGCAGTGGGCTTGACACGCCCCCAGGTTGTCCCAGGTAATTTTTATAGGGCTGGCAGTGGGCTTGACACGCCCCCAGGTAATTTTTATAGGGCTGGCAGTGGGCTTGACACGCCCCCAGGTAATTTTTATAGGGCTGGCAGTGGGCTTGACACGCCCCCAGGTAATTTTTATAGGGCTGGTATGTGATCACGTGATGACGTTAGAGATGTGATCACGTGATGACGTTAGAGATGTGATCACGTGATGACGTTAGGGATGGGATCACGTGCTGACGTTAGAGATGGGATCACGTGGTTAGGGATGGGATCACGTGATGACGTTAGAGATGTGATCACGTGATGACGTTAGAGATGTGGTCACGTGATGACGTTAGGGATGGGATCACGTGATGACGTTAGGGATGGGATCACGTGCTGACGTTAGAGATGGGATCACGTGGTTAGGGATGGGATCACGTGATGACATTAGGGATGTGATCACGTGATGACGTTAGGGATGTGATCACGTGCTGACGTTCAGGATGGGATCATTAGTGAGTTGGCTCAGTGGTTTTAAATGGGCAAAAAACGAAGCTACAAAAAACGAGACTACAAAATACGAGGCTACAAAAAACGAGGCTACAAAAATCTAAAAGCTTTAAGGCATGCGAGGTGCTGTTATGGAGCGCTGGCTAAATGTAGAGTTTGTGAGGTGTGTGGACTAGAGGCTCTATACAAACACACATACACACACACACACACACACATACATTATGGAGCGCTGGCTAAATGTAGAGTTTGTGAGGTGTGTGGACTAGAGGCTCTATACAAACACACATACACACACACACACACACACACATACATTATGGAGCGCTGGCTAAATGTAGAGTTTGTGAGGTGTGTGGACTAGAGGCTCTATACAAACACACATACACACACACACACACATACATTATGGAGCGCTGGCTAAATGTAGAGTTTGTGAGGTGTGTGGACTAGAGGCTCTATACAAACACACATACACACACACACACACACATACATTATGTAGCGCTGGCTAAATGTAGAGTTTGTGAGGTGTGTGGACTAGAGGCTCTATACAAACACACATACACACACACACACACATACATTATGTAGCGCTGGCTAAATGTAGAGTTTGTGAGGTGTGTGGACTAGAGGCTCTATACAAACACACATACACACACACACACACACATACATTATGTAGCGCTGGCTAAATGTAGAGTTTGTGAGGTGTGTGGACTAGAGGCTCTATACAAACACACATACACACACACACATACATTATGGAGCGCTGGCTAAATGTAGAGTTTGTGAGGTGTATGGAGTAGAGGCTCAATACAAACACACATACACACACACACACACACACACACATACATTATGTAGCGCTGGCTAAATGTAGAGTTTGTGAGGTGTGTGGACTAGAGGCTCTATACAAACACACATACACACACACACACACACACACACACATACATTATGGAGCGCTGGCTAAATGTAGAGTTTGTGAGGTGTGTGGACTAGAGGCTCTATACAAACACACATACACACACACACACACACACATACATTATGGAGCGCTGGCTAAATGTAGAGTTTGTGAGGTGTATGGACTAGAGGCTCTATACAAACACACATACACACACACACACACATACATTATGTAGCGCTGGCTAAATGTAGAGTTTGTGAGGTGTGTGGACTAGAGGCTCTATACAAACACACATACACACACACACACACATACATTATGGAGCGCTGGCTAAATGTAGAGTTTGTGAGGTGTGTGGACTAGAGGCTCTATACAAACACACATACACACACACACACATACATTATGTAGCGCTGGCTAAATGTAGAGTTTGTGAGGTGTGTGGACTAGAGGCTCAATACAAACACACATACACACACACACACACACATACATTATGGAGCGCTGGCTAAATGTAGAGTTTGTGAGGTGTGTGGACTAGAGGCTCTATACAAACACACATACACACACACACATACATTATGTAGCGCTGGCTAAATGTAGAGTTTGTGAGGTGTGTGGACTAGAGGCTCAATACAAACACACATACACACACACACACACACACACATATATATATATATATATATATATATATATATATTCCGAGCCTGACGGTCCAAGGGGCAGGTGAGTAGAGTTGACCAGTTTCTGTGACCTCGGCATGTGTGCTCAGCATTTTGCTCGCCACATGATTTCTGTCATTTGGGCTCCCAACACACCGCTAATAAATTTGTAAGTCGAGTGACGCCTCGACCCTTCAATGGCTTACAACCTGATTGGTCGACTCTAACTTTACCGACCCTGTCAATGTCCTACATGGTCGACTCTAACTTTACCGACCCTGTCAATGTCCTACATGGTCGACTCTAACTTTACCGACCCTGTCAATGTCCTACATGCTCGACTCTAATGTCCTACATGATCGACTCTAACTTTACCGACCCTGTCAAAGTCCTACATGGTCGACTCTAACTTTACCGACCCTGTCAATGTCCTAAATGGTCGACTCTAACTTTACCGACCCTGTCAATGTCCTACATGGTCGACTCTAACTTTACCGACCCTGTCAAAGTCCTACATGGTCGACTCTAACTTTACCGACCCTGTCAATGTCCTAAATGGTCGACTCTAACTTTACCGACCCTGTCAAAGTCCTACATGGTCGACTCTAACTTTACCGACCCTGTCAATGTCCTAAATGGTCGACTCTAACTTTACCGACCCTGTCAAAGTCCTACATGGTCGACTCTAACTTTACCGACCCTGTCAATGTCCTACATGGTCGACTCTAACTTTACCGACCCTGTCAAAGTCCTACATGGTCGACTCTAACTTTACCGACCCTGTCAATGTCCTACATGGTCGACTCTAACTTTACCGACCCTGTCAATGTCCTACATGCTCGACTCTAACTTTACCGACCCTGTCAATGTCCTACATGGTCGACTCTAACTTTACCGACCCTGTCAATGTCCTACATGCTCGACTCTAACTTTACCGACCCTGTCAATGTCCTACATGGTCGACTCTAACTTTACCGACCCTGTCAATGTCCTACATGCTCGACTCTAATGTCCTAAATGCTCGACTCTAACTTTACCGACCCTGTCAATGTCCTAAATGGTCGACTCTAACTTTACCGACCCTGTCAATGTCCTACATGGTCGACTCTAACTTTACCGACCCTGTCAGATAATTTGGGGGCGGGGAGGTGTTAGATAATTAGGGGGTGAGGTGGCGCTAGATAAGTTGAGGTGTGGTGGTTTAAATAATTTGGGGGTCGGATGGACCAAGCTAATGGATCTTCGACTGTTTGGCCAGAATTGTAGCAGCCTTCGCCATTTTGTTGTGCGCGCATGAACCATTTGAGCGCCTTTATTTGGCCATTTGTCATCTGTAAGAAGAAAATACGTGTCATGTGCATGCCTCTAGGGACGAAGTGTCATTTAACCCAGCTCGTGTCGTGTGGCGACATGTCATTAGGTCGGCGCTTTTTGTCAGGTGTCAGTATCAGCCAGGGGGGAGGGAGTGGGGGCGTTAGGGCGGAAATGGGGTGGCCATCTCATTAGTTAACGTGTTAATGTTTCTGAAGCCTTCATTAGAACCGCTGGTTGCATGAAAGACTCCCCAAGCTCGGAGCTGTCATTCAAACTTTAGCGCAAGTTTCCGTTGGCTGCTATCCGAGATTCAATCGGTGCTCAGATTTTGGCCGCGCACAACGCTCTACGTCTGCTCTGGTCTGTAGTCACACGGAGAGTTGAGCCCATCTTTCTACGTCTGCGCTGGTCTGTAGTCGGTAGCATGTTCCTTTCAACCATGTCCTTGGATATTCGTTTGCGTGTGGTCGTCATGGTTACCGTCGTTTCCGCTCAAAAATGTCTCTACAGCGAAAATAATTCCTTTAATTACAGTAGGTTTCAGTTGTTTTGTCGTGTCACTGTTTCTTGTGCCAGTGTATTGTCGTGTCAGTGTTTTGTTGTGTCAGTGTTTTGTCGTGTCAGTGTTTTGTCGTGTCAGTGTTTTGTCGTGTCCGTGTTTCTTGTGTCAATGTTTCTTGTGCCAGTGTATTGTCGTGTCAGTGAGCTGACAGTGCCGTGTGTTACAGTGACCAAGTACTGCCAGAGCCCTGCGTGTGTCAAGTCCGCCAGCTCCATCCTGTCTAACGTGGACTGGAGTGTCGACCCCTGCACAGACTTCTACCGCTTCGCCTGTGGTCAGTGGATCAAAACCCAGCCCATCCCCCGGGGGTACCACCACTGGGACCGCTTCCAGGAACTTAGCGGGCACAACCTCTACGTGCTGAGTAACCTCATAGGTGAGTACTCCAGTAACCTGATAGGTGAGTTACTCCAGTAACCTGATAGGTGAGTTACTCCAGTAACCTGATAGGTGAGTTACTCCAGTAACCTGATAGGTGAGTTACTCCAGTAACCTGATAGGTGAGTTACTCCAGTAACCTCATAGGTGAGTTACTCCAGTAACCTGATAGGTGAGTTACTCCAGTAACCCGATAGGTGAGTTACTCCAGTAACCTCATAGGTGAGTTACTCCAGTAACCTCATAGGTGAGTTACTCCAGTAACCTGATAGGCGAGTTACTCCAGTAACCTGATAGGCGAGTTACTCCAGTAACCTGATAGGTGAGTTACTCCAGTAACCTGATAGGTGAGTTACTCCAAAACCTGATAGATGAGTTACTCCAGTAACCTGATAGGTGAGTTACTCCAGTAACCTGATAGGTGAGTTACTCCAAAACCTGATAGGTGAGTTACTCCAGTAACCTGATAGGTGAGTTACTCCAAAACCTGATAGGTGAGTTACTCCAGTAACCTGATAGGTGAGTTACTCCAGTAACCTGATAGGTGAATTACTCCAGTAACCTGATAGGTGAGTTACTCCAGTAACCTGATAGGTGAATTACTCCAGTAACCTGATAGGTGAGTTACTCCAGTAACCTGATAGGTGAGTTACTCCAGTAGCCTCATAGGTGAGTTACTCCAGTAGCCTCATAGGTGAGTTACTCCAAAACCTGATAGGTGAGTTACTCCAGTAACCTGATAGGTGAGTTATTCCAGCTACATTAGGTGATTTAGTCTACCTTCTTTACTGCCAGTGACATGCCCACATTACTATCTTCTCAATGAGTTTCTTCCAGGTATCTCTCTCTCTCTCTCTCTCTCTCTCTCTCTCTCTCTCTCTCTCTTTATATATATATATATATATATATATATATATATATATATATATATATATATATATATATATATATATATGGTGGGGATGACACCATGAGTTACCGCACCTGGTGACACCCGACCTAGCGACGTCACTGTGTTAAGAATAGTATTAGTACCTGTACTTTTAGTATATACCTACTCTATACTTTCTACTAAGTTTATACAGTTAGAGTACTTAGCTATTTAGTAGGGAGGCCTAATAAAAAATTATTAAAATTACGTAAAAAAAAACATTTTGAAGAAAACTAGGTAATAATTAATAAAAATCATGTTAGATCTTATTAATGTGAGTAACAGTAATATCATAGTGAGCCAATTACAATGTATTTTTTTTACAGCCTCTATCGAACTTAAAATTCTGGCGTTCGCCTTTTTGTTTATTTTGGTCACCATGTCCGCTATAGTGTATTTTTGAACGCGGGTGCTATTCGGTTTCCTGGGCTTTCCCGTGAGCGCTATTGCGCCTACGTACGTTTTAAAGTGTGAGATAGACTATGGATAAGATGGGGTATTATAGTCGTTCACTAAACTAAAACAAACGCGGTGGCACGATGACTAAACCAAGCCAGGCACCGTACGCGGCGCCCCAGCGGTAATGTAGCCGAGGGCTCCCAGTAGCGCCCTGCTACGTCACGGACATCTGGGCGGTCGTTGAAGTGTTTCTACTTTCTACCTCACTGTTACGTCACGGACATCTGGGCGGTCGTTGAAGTGTTTCTACCTCACTGTTACGGAGCGAGATGTTTTCTACCTCACTATTACGGAGCGAGATGTTTTCTACCTCACTATTACGGAGCGATATGTTTTCTACCTCACTATTACGGAGCGAGTTTATGTTTTCTACCTCACTATTACGAAGCGAGATGTTTCTACCTCACTATTACGGAGCGAGATTGACGTACACTCAAGGTTGTCATACGCCTGCCCGGTTGTGTGGGCTAACCCGTGCCCCGACAAATAGAACCCAAGGAATATAGCGCAGATATTGTTTACATTTAAATAACTCAATCTGTGCCCAGGCTGGGATACCCCGGGGAACGAACTTGATCTGTCCTTAAACTGTAATACCTCGGGTTACGGATTTCACTTTCAGTTAAGCTTAACGTGACGGTCTGCTAGAAACGAGTAGAATGTTCCAGAGGCATAGCGACCCTTCACGGCGCCCGGGGACAAACTTTCGATTTGCACCCCCCTTCAATCTTTCTATTTGCACCCCCTCAAACTTTCGATTTGTTTTTCAAACCCATTTTGGCGATCCATAAGGCGCCCGAGAACATATGTCCCCCCCCCCCCCCGCCCTCCCCCCTCTCGCTACGCCTCTGGAATGTTCCATTTGTATTTAAATATGGCAATGCTAGCCGAAAGTTGTCGAATGTTGCCGAATGTTGTCGAGTGTTGCCGAATGTTTCCGAATGTTGCCGAACAAATGAAGTTTGTCCTTCCAGAGACGAAGCCTGCGAGCGGGGAAAGTTTTGAGAAGACCCGCCGCTTCTACCAGAGCTGTACCAGCTCCGGCTCCAACAAGACGGACATCCTGCAGCAGTTTGCCCAGCTGATTGATGACGTCGGCGGCTGGAGCTACAGCAAGAATGACTCATTCGACGAGTGGTCATTCATGGTCAGTTCTGTGTTGTCATTCATGGTCAGTTCTGTGTTGTCATTCATGGTCAGTTCTGTGTTGTCATTCATGGTCAGTTCTATGTTGTCATTATGGTCAGTTCTGTGTTGTCATTCATGGTCAGTTCTGTGTTGTCATTCATGGTCAGTTCTGTGTTGTCATTCATGGTCAGTTCTGTGTTGTCATTCATGGTCAGTTCTATGTTGTCATTATGGTCAGTTCTGTGTTGTCATTCATGGTCAGTTCTGTGTTGTCATTCATGGTCAGTTCTGTGTTGTCATTCATGGTCAGTTCTGTGTTGTCATTCATGGTCAGTTCTATGTTGTCATTATGGTCAGTTCTGTGTTGTCATTCATGGTCAGTTCTGTGTTGTCATTCGTGGTCAGGTATCTGTGGTCAATCCTAAGTGGTTGTGTGTGTTGCTCATTGTCAGTTCTGCTATGTGTGGTAATGTGTGTCAGTGTAAAAAAAAGCTAAATAGCCACACTGTAACCCCCCTCCCCCCCCCCCCCTCCCATCCTATACGACCACAGGTGGCGCTAGAGAGGATCCATCAACTTGGAGCCTGGCCACTGTTTAAACTCCTGGTCGAGGTGGATGAAAGGGACCCAACTCTTCAAAATATTATCAAGGTAGGTAACTATGAGCTGTTTAGTTCAGAATCAGTGGCTGTATTCAGTTTTAGATGTTATTAATGTCATAAATTTATGCCCAGTGTTTCCTCCAGACTTTTTTCTCTGCGAGTGCACTTGAAATTTGTTAAAAGTACATATTTTGTATGTAAATTCCATTTGGTTTGGGGTGGGGGGGGGGGACGGTAGACTTTTTCAGGGGGATGCAGAGACGTAGCGACCCTTCCCGGCGCCCGGGGACAAACTTTTCGATTTGCACCCCCCCCTCAAGATTTCCATTTGCACCCCCCTCAAATTTTTCGATTTGCACCCCCCTCAACCTTTCAATTTATTTTTCCAACCCATTTTGGCGCCCCCTAAGGTCGGCGCCCGGGGACATATGTCCCTCCTCGCCCCACCCCTCGCTACGCTACTGGGGGGATGGGCTCTGCCCCCCCCCCCCCTTCCCATAAAGATGCGTGGAAGAAACTCTGTTTGGGATATTATTAATGTCATAAATTTGTGCCCAGATTGATGTGGGATGTTATTAATGTCATAAATTTGTGCCCAGGTTGATGTGGGATATTATTAATGTCATTAAGTTGTGCCCAGATTAGTTTGGGATGTTATTAATGTCATAAATTTGTGCCCAGGTTGGTTTGGGATGTTATTGTCATAAATTTGTGCCCAGATTAGTTTGGGATGTTATTGTCATAAATTTGTGCCCAGATTGATGTGGGATGTTATTAATGTCATAAATTTGTGCCCAGGTTAATTTGGGATGTTATTAATGTCATTAAGTTGTGCCCAGATTAGTTTGGGATGTTATTAATGTCATAAATTTGTGCCCAGGTTGGTTTGGGATGTTATTGTCAAAAATTTGTGCCCAGATTAGTTTGGGATGTTATTGTCATAAATTTGTGCCCAGATTGATGTGGGATGTTATTAATGTCATAAATTTGTGCCCAGGTTGATGTGGGATATTATTAATGTCATAAATTTGTGCCCAGGTTGATGTGGGATATTATTAATGTCATAAATTTGTGCCCAGGTAGATATGGGATGTTATTAATGTCATAAATTTGTGCCCAGGTAGATATGGGATGTTATTAATGTCATAAATTTGTGCCCAGATTGATATAGGTGAGACAGTGCTGCCACCAGACTTGATACCTTACCAGTGGAACTTTACCAACAATGGCACAACCAATAACTCTGTACCAATCAAAGATTCTATTCAGGTAAAAATAGTGTCAGATAATTAGGTAAACGTTGAGATCCCTCCAATCTCTACCTGTTACAAAAAAGTTTTAGGCTGGTATCTTTTTGTCCAACTCACAATAATTTAACCCCTCTATTGTTGTGTTACTTCTCACATTAAATATTGCAGCCCATTTAATCCAATCTAACATGACACATTTAAATATTGCAGCACATTTAATCCAATCCAACATGACACATTTAAATATCGCAGCATTTTAATCCAATCCAACATGACACATTTAAATATTACAGTACATTTTATCCAATTCAACAAGACACATTTGAATATTGCAAAACTTTAAATCCAATTCAACAAGACACATTTGAATATTGCAAAACTTTAAATCCAATTCAACAAGACACATTTGAATATTGCAAAACTTGATTTCAGTTGAAGAAAGTTTTCATGGCTGAGACAATTCAACTGTTTAGGTCTTTTGGTGCTAATGAAACAGATGCCAAAAACAGGGCTGAACAAATGCTAGAAATTGAAAAAATCATCACATCTGTAAGTGGCTGGACTGAAATGTTGACATTATATATGCCCTATTCTGAGCTCATGAGAATTATTTACTGTTTTTCTAGCAGAGCTTTCACAGTATCGTATTACCACCTTTAGGCTTATACTACCTGTATTATATCTAATTCTAAGTGTAAATATTATTTCCATTAATTTTGCAGGCATCTGCAGGCTATCACCACCTGCATGACAGGTTCAGCCTGTACAATGTCATGACTGTTGCTCAGCTGGAGTTTAATTATTCCATGGTAAATTATTTTTTAATTACAACTTAATTACCCCATTGTAATTTTTTCACAGTAAATGATATCTTTATACCTTAGTTGTTCCATGGTAAATTATTTCTTGACAACTTAATTATTCCATGTTCAATTATTTTTGGGCAACTTAATTATTCCGTTTTTAATTATTTCATGTTCAATTATTTTTTGGCAACTTAATTATTTCATTCAATGGTAAAAAATGTTTGTACCACTTAATTATTCCCTGTCAATTATTGCTTCACAACTTAATTATTCCATGTCAATTATTGCTTCACAACTTAATTATTCCATGTCAATTATTGCTTCACAACTTAATTATTCCATGTCAATTATTGCTTCACAACTTAATTATTCCAATAAAAATTCACGAGTGTAATACAATGACCAGGCACATAAAGTCGTATATATGGTGGCAGCTCATTCAGGGCAGTGGAAGAGTAGCTTAATTTGGACATTCTGAATGCTGCTTTTTAATTTTTTTTTATGTGGATGATGTGTTGGATATTCAACTTTTTGACAGAAGAGTTTTCTATTTTTAGCTACTGTGGCCACAATACCTGAACTCTCTGGGATTTTTTGTTGGTACTGAAACAGAGGTCGTTGTCCTCCACCCTGACTACATGGCTAGAATAAGTCATTTTCTGCGAGACTATTACAATGGACCCATAGAGAAGCAACGGTAATTATTTTTAGTAGTCTTACATTTTTCTGCTCTAATGTTTCAGTTATGAAATAGTTTATTAACTTCGAAATTAAGGAATTTGTCAGTGTTTTGATGAGAACAAGCACATTTTTTATAGCGCTACTGATTATGTGTAGGAAAATATAAATTTTATAAAATGGAAAGTAAGTGAAAATAATATTTACTATCAGTAGGGCTTACATAAAAAAAAACATTATAATGATATGGCATATATTTTTAAATACATCTATTATAATATCTATGGTATGTATTTTAAATACATCTGTTATAATATCTATGGTATATGTTTTAAATATATCTATTGTAATAATCTGTGGCATAGGTATTAAATATATCTATTATAATATATGTGGTATATGTTTTAAATGTATCTATTATCATTTCTATGGCATAGGTTTTAATTTTATTGTAAGACCTTTAGCATTATGTGATTACAGATTTAAAAAATGGAAGAAATAAAACATTTTTAAAATAGATAAAATGCAACACTTTGAGAATAATATACATAGATATAAATATTTTTTCTAGCTATAGTTGTCAAGTTCTGGCTAACTTAACTATATCCTCACGAAAAGAATATTTTTCTTCAGAATTTTGAGAGATTACCTTGCCATCAGTTTACTGCGTTCTTTCCGGCCATTTTTTGATAAATCTATCTTTGAGATTACAGAAACAGGTGACATATTTATCTTTTATTTTATTTCTAATTTAACCAACAGCTTTCTGACTGGCAAAAAAATGTCTCTTGAATTTTCTAGAGTTTTCCGCCTGTAACTCTTAACAAAAAAAATGGATAAATAGAATTTCTTGAGGTGAATGTTTGAGATAACTAGGTTTTTCTTGATATTTGAACAGAAGAGGACGAAATGGAGGAAGTCTGGAAGAGATGCACTTTCTACACCAACAAAGCAATGGGCTTTACAACGGGAGCTCTCTATGTGAAAGGCACTGATTCTGAGGGCAGTGTTGAGAAGGTTAGTGGCACATGTTGGCCCATGTTTGTTGGCCCATGTTTGTTTGCCCATGTTTGTTGGCCCATGTTTGTTTGCCCATGTTTGTTGGCCCATGTTTGTTGGCCCATGTTTGTTGGCCCATGTTTGTTTGCCCATGTTTGTTGGCCTATGTTTGTTTGCCCATGTTTGTTGGCCCATGTTTGTTTGCCCATGTTTGTTGGCCCATGTTTGTTGGCCCATGTTTGTTGGCCTATGTTTGTTGGCCCATGTTTGTTTGCCCATGTTTGTTGGCCCATGTTTGTTGGCTCATGTTTGTTGGCTCATGTTTGTTAACCCATGTTTGTTGGCCTATGTTTGTTGGCCTATGTTTGTTGGCCCATGTTTGTTGGCTCATGTTTGTTAACCCATGTTTGTTAACCCATGTTTGTTGGCCTATGTTTGTTGGCCTATGTTTGTTGGCTCATGTTTGTTGGCCTATGTTTGTTGGCCCATGTTTTGTGGCTCATGTTTGTTGGCCTATGTTTGTTGGCCCATGTTTTGTGGCTCATGTTTGTTGGCCTATGTTTGTTGGCCTATGTTTTGTGGCTCATGTTTGTTGGCCTATGTTTGTTGGCCCATGTTTTGTGGCTCATGTTTGTTGGCCTATGTTTGTTGGCCTATGTTTTGTGGCTCATGTTTGTTGGCCCATGTTTGTTGGCCCATGTTTGTTGGCCCATGTTTGTTGGCCTATGTTTGTTGGCTCATGTTTGTTGGCCTATGTTTGTTGGCCCATGTTTGTTGGCCCATGTTTGTTGGCCCATGTTTGTTGGCCTATGTTTGTTGGCCCATGTTTGTTGGCCCATGTTTGTTGGCCTATGTTTGTTGGCCTATGTTTGTTGGCCCATGTTTGTTGGCTCATGTTTGTTGGCCTATGTTTGTTGGCCTATGTTTGTTGGCCCATGTTTGTTGGCCCATGTTTGTTGGCCTATGTTTGTTGGCCTATGTTTTGTGGCTCATGTTTGTTGGCCCATGTTTGTTGGCCCATGTTTGTTGGCCTATGTTTGTTGGCCTATGTTTGTTGGCCCATGTTTGTTGGCTCATGTTTGTTTGCCCATGTTTGTTGGCCTATGTTTGTTGGCTCATGTTTGTTGGCCTATGTTTGTTGGCCCATGTTTGTTGGCTCATGTTTGTCTGGTGAAGGCAGCATTGTGAATACTGTTTTTTTCTGTTTTCTTTTTTTTTTTTTTTGTCAGCTGTGTCAGAGTTTATTGATTTTACATTGGTAGAGTTCGTTTTTTACAATTTTTTTTTTTGAGTGATGAACATGTTTTTCAAATGGAAAAATTCACTGTGGTCCTATACGTGAAAAATGTTTCTCTGTTTGAAAACCTTAAAATGTGAAAATGATTCTCAGATGGAAAAACTCATTACATATGTGAAGAATGCATTTAAAGATTTTTTGCTGAACAAATACTGGATGGACAAAAAGACTAGGGGGAAAGCTGAAGAGAAGGTACCCTGCATTGGTTTTCAAAATTTTCTTTTTGTGCTCATCCCTTTCAACATATTTATTTATGCACATTAAAAAAAAGATTGTCTAGGTAATGAATGCTTGTTGTCTTTCAGGTTGATGCCATTATAGATAAGATCAGCTATCCTTCTTACATACTCAACAATACTTTCCTTGATAAATATTATGAGAATGTAAGTCTTAAAGCATGATTTTAAGCTTTTATTGATGTAAGTCCCAAAGCATGAGTTTAAATTGCGACTCTTCATTTTAATAATGATGCCCTTACAACTTGAGGTGTTCTGCACAAAGTGAATGAAAAAATAAAGCAGTGTTCATTGTTTTCAGTTTGATGTTAAACCTTATGATTGGCTCTCTAATCTTCTGTCTTGGCGGAGATTTTTACTGGGCAATATGAATGTAGACCTGCATGTAGTGCCAGACAGAAAATCCAGGTACTTTGGCTTTTATCTCAGGGCTTTATCTGGCAACATCACTCAGTTCCTGTTTATATTCAGCCATTTTTAAAATAAAATTAAAGCAGTACTCTGTGTCGTGTGGATTTAAGTGTAGCATATTCTTAATGTTGTGAAGACTGGAATACACAGGTTTCTCTTTTGTCCTCTTTCTAGCTGGATGCGACCACCAGTGACTGTCAATGCCTACTACTCACCAACAAGAAACGATGTCATTTTTCCCATTGCTATGTTCCACTTGCCATTTTACATTCCAGATGGCCCCAGGTGAGCTATCTCTTTCTAGTCTAGTTTTGTGTACAAAACATCATTAAACTTTAAACTTTTCAAAACTAGACTAGACTAGATTCTAGCCTAGATCTGTTGTCAATGCATAAAATGGTAAAATCGTCCGAGGCTAGTAATGTCATCATATGTGAAAAAAAGGGGGTAATCTATCGTTTTAACTTTTAGGTAGACTCTGCGTAAAATCGCCCGCGACTAGTAATGTGAAAAACAGGTGACTCCTTACATTTTAATGATTATTTCACATTTTGATTTATGTTTTGAAAAATACAAAAGTGTTTCCTTGTTTCATTTATGTACCTGTTTTTAAACAATTGAATTAAAACTTTTCAATAATAAATGAAGACTAGCGATGTTTCCAACAGATGCAACCATGCTCATTTACTATAGCAGCCATCTTGTTTAAGTTTTTTTTTGTAAACTTATAGACTAGCGCAAGATTCAGGGGAAGCCACTCTATTTTACAAATGGCTGCTGTTTATACAGAAAATCTTGCTCGCAAACACTGCTGTTTAAAGTTAATTTCAGGCCTGTATTGATATATTTAGCCTTTGATTTATGGTTGATTATTCATTTATCTATAATATTTGACACAAATATATTACAATATACTTCTATTAAAGCCTTGACTATGGGGTAACTTTTTCGTACATTACTAGCCGCTGGCGATTTTACGTACCTAAAACGATAGATTACCAAAAAGGGTAATCTATCATTTTAGTTAAAGTTTAGAGTTGCGTAAAATCGGCCAAGGCTAGTAATGTGCGAAAAAGTTGCCTCATTGTTAAGGCTTTAATGGACACCAGCGAGAAAAGTCTCAAAGGTATTTGAGAGGTGTATAAATTCATTTAAAAATCATGCACAGCATAGTTACAATTAATATGGTTATAAAATCCTGCCTGTCTGGTTTTTTTCGGACTTTACTAAAGATTGGATGTATTTGATGTTTATTATATTATCGGTAACTAAATATAAATTTAAAAAAAAGCAAAAACAATTTGGTTTTCACGTGTAATGGCGACATAAACAATGGCATCCTGCTATTGGATAGGCCGCAATTGATTTTATTGTACACATTGTAAGCTAAAAATAGAAAACTAGGTCATGGGGTTTTAAATTTGCATTGTTATTTAAAAACTTGATCTGCAAAGTTTTGTAAACAAATAGTTATCGATCACTAAGTTACTGTACAGCCAATCAATATTTGTCTTACGAAAGTGAAACATCCGGTTATAACTTTGGCTTGATGAAAAAAAATAGAAATGTAGCCTTAAACTCAACAAATTATTTTCAAGTTCTCTGGATTTGCAACTTTTATAGCATTTATTCTAAAAATATAAAATTTCTAAATTAATTTTAGGCTTAAGTTTTTATTTTTTATTTTTTTTTACGGTCTAAATCTAAAAAGCACGTTTTTATTCCATGTCAACAACATTATGGAAGGAATCTCGTCAACTCGCTCGCCTCCATAGAAGTATATTGTCATATATTTGTGTCAAATATTATAGATTACTGAATAATAAACCAAAATCATTGGCTAAATATATCAATATAGGCCAGATTCTAACTTTAAACAGCATTGTTTGCAAGCAGGATTTGCTCATAAAAAGTGGCCATCTGTAAGTTAGAGTGTTTTCCCCTGAATCTCTAACTATAATTTTACTTTAAAAAAAGATGGCTGCTAAAGTAAATGAGCTTGGTTGCATCTGATGAAAACATCGCTAGTCTTTATTTTTTACTGAAAAGTTTTAATACAATTGTTTAAAAACAGGTACATTAATGAAACTTTGAAACATTTTTGTAACTTTCAAAACATAAATCCTCCTCAAAATGTGAAATAATTTCAAAAATTTAGTGAGTCGCCTTCTTTTCACATTACTAGTCATTTTACGTACCTAAAACGATAGTATACTAAAAAAAAGATGACTCATTATATAATATTATATTAATAAATATTAACTTTATTATTAAACTTTAATACAAGTAGATCTAGGTTACCTAAATCTATATTTAAACTATATTTGTGTCAAATATGATATATAATTGAATAATTGAAGATTTGCTTTAGAATTATCTATTATAATTTAGTACATAAATAGCGGCCATCTATAATTTAAAGTGGTTTCCCCTGAATCTCTGACTAAAATTTTACCAATAAAAAACATTAACAAGATGGCTGCTAAAGTAAATGAGCTTGGTTGCATCTGATGAAAACATTGCAAATCTTTATTTATTACTGAGAAGTTTTAATACAGTTGTTTAAAAACAGGTACTTGAATGAAACTCTGAAATATTTTTGTAACTTTTAAAACATAACTCCTCCTTGAAATGAAATGATTACTAAAATTTAATGTGTCACCCTTTTTTCACATTTCTAGCCTCTGCTGATTTTACGTACCTTACAATGATAAATTACCCATAAAATTTATCATTAAAAAAAGACGAAGCATTCATTTTGTAAGTTAACAGTAGTTAACACAATCATAAATAGCAACAATTTCTTTTCTCTCAGTGCTGTCAACTTTGGCGCCATGGGCTCCATCATAGGTCATGAGATAACCCATGCCTTTGACTTTCAAGGTAGGTTATGATTTACATTTCTATTCTACTATTAACATTGTTTAATTTTGCTGAAGTTTGAATTTAGTGAGCAAAAGATATACTCTGGCAGGACTAGCAATAGTAAGTTAGTGAGATTTGCTTATGTAGGGGCCTACTCAAGTCTAGTAATTACCAGTACTTTAGAAGAAATTAGATGGCTAAAGAAGCATACCAAATTTGGCTATCTTTTTTATTCCCCCCTCCATCACCCAGGCAATGGGCCAGGTTTGAACATGTGACTTTGTAGCATGTGACTTGTCTGATGTAAGTCATGTGTTCCATGTTTTCCCCCCAGGACGCCAGTATGACGGGCAGGGCAAGCTGACAGACTGGTGGGATGAGCAGACTGCCAGCAACTTCCTGCAGACAACGGCCTGCATGAAAGACCAGTACAGCAGCATGAAGGTCAGGGGTGTCAATGTAAGTCACACACAACACACCTGTGTGTCAATGTAAGTCACACACAACAGACCTGTGTGTCAATGTAAGTCACACACAACACACCTGTGTGTCAATTAAGTCTTACACAACACACCTGTGTGTCAATGTAAGTCACACACAACACCTGTAGCAATCAGACTTGGCAGAAAGTGACAACCAGCTGTGCCATTAAAACTAAAATTAGGTTGTTTACAGGGGTAGGTGGCAAAATTAGGTTGTTTACAGGGGTAGGTGGCAAAATTAGGTTGTTTACAGGGGTAGGTGGTAAAATTAGGTTGTTTACAGGGGTAGGTGGTAAAATTAGGTTGTTTACAGGGGTAGGTGGTAAAATTGACAGATTTCTGACAGGAAATTTTCACCTTGGCATCAGTCCCATATTGGTGTTAGTCTCTTAGGCTTGTCCTTCATTATAATTTATAGTTAAAGACCCTATAAATGTCCCACCAATAGCCTAACATGTCCCACCAATAGCCTAACATGTCCCACCAATAGCCTAACATGTCCCACCAATAGCCTAACATGTCCCACCAATAGCCTAACATGTCCCACCAATAGCCTAACATGTCCCACCAATAGCCTAACATGTTCCACCAATAGCCTAACATGTCCCACCAATAGCCTAACATGTCCAACCAATAGCCTAACATGTTCCTAAGTGTGTCATGTTTGTATCAGTTGTTTTCCTTAAACACTGTGAGAATGAAATGATGTTCTTTTTTTTTTTTTGTATCAGGTCATTTGTTTTGCTGAACTGTGTAATTGTATTTTTTATACAACAGCTATTGATTTTGAGCAGAGAAATATTTTGGTATTGAACTGCCTTATAAAAAGTTTTAGGTCTTGAATAACACATTTGAATTTTCATCATCAGATTGACGGAGATTTTACTCTAGATGAAAACATTGCAGACAATGGAGGACTGAGGGCTGCCATGTTTGTAAGTAAACAACTCATGAAACTGTCTTTATCTAGTTGTTTCCTGTGGCCTCTCACTAAGCTCTCTTTAACTGTGCTGATGGCCACTGTGCTGCTGGCCACTGTGCTGCTGGCCACTGTGCTGCTGGCCACTGTGCTGCTGGCCACTTTGCTGTTGGCCACTGTGCAGCTGGCCACTGTGCTGATGGCCACTGTGCTGCTGGCCACTGTGCTGCTGGCCATTGTGCTGATGGCCTCTGTGCTGATGGCCACTGTGCTGCTGGCCACTGTGCTGCTGGCCACTGTGCTGATGGCCACTGTGCTGCTGGCCACTGTGCTGCTGGCCATTGTGCTGATGGCCTCTGTGCTGATGGCCACTGTGCTGCTGGCCATTGTGCTGATGGCCACTGTGCTGATGGCCACTGTGCTGCTGGCCACTGTGCTGCTGGCCACTGTGCTGATGGCCACTGTGCTGCTGGCCACTGTGCTGATGGCCTCTGTGCTGCTGGCCACTGTGCAGCTGGCCACTGTGCTGCTGGCCACTGTGCTGCTGGCCATTGTGCTGATGGCCTCTGTGCTGATGGCCTCTGTGCTGATGGCCACTGTGCTGCTGGCCACTGTGCTGCTGGCCACTGTGCTGATGGCCACTGTGCAGCGGGCCACTGTGCTGCTGGCCACTGTGCTGATGGCCACTGTGCAGCTGGCCACTGTGCTGATGGCCACTGTGCTGCTGGCCACTTTACTGATGTCTAATGGTTAAAGAGCTATGTTTCAGGCTTACCAGCTGTGGGTGGAGGAATTTGGGGAGGAGCTGAACCTTGCAGGGCTGAACATGTCCATGTACCAGGTCTTCTACACCAGCTTTGCTCAGGTATCAAACACCTTACATGTCTACAATAGATGGTGTACAATGACTGGTGTTGGTGTACAATGACTGGTGTTGGTGTACAATGACTGGTGTTGGTGTACAATGACTGGTGTTGGTGTACAATGACTGGTTACAATGACTGAAGTACAACTTGTGTACAATGACTGGTGTTGGTGTACAATGACTAGTGTTGGTGTACAATGACTGGTGTTGGTGTACAATGACTGGTGTTGGTGTACAATGACTGGTGTTGGTGTACAATGACTGGTTACAATGACTGAAGTACAACTTGTGTACAATGACTGGTGTTGGTGTACAATGACTGGTGTTGGTGTACAGTGACTGAAGTACAACATGTGTACAATGACTGGTGTTGGTGTACAATGACTAGTGTTGGTGTATAATGACTGGTTACAATGACTGAAGTACAACTTGTGTACAATGACTGGTGTTGGTGTACAATGACTGGTGTTGGTGTACAATGACTGGTGTTGGTGTACAATGACTGGTGTTGGTGTACAATGACTGGTGTTGGTGTACAATGACTGGTGTTGGTGTACAATGACTGAAGTACAACATGTGTACAATGACTGGTTACAATGACTGAAGTACAACTTGTGTACAATGACTGGTGTTGGTGTACAATGACTGGTGTTGGTGTACAATGACTGGTGTTGGTGTACAATGACTGGTGTTGGTGTACAATGACTGGTGTTGGTGTACAATGACTGGTGTTGGTGTGCAATGACTGAAGTACAACTTGTGTACAATGACTGGTTACAATGACTGAAGTACAACTTGTGTACAATGCGTATGACAGCTGATGTACAATAGCTCTTGTCTTGCCAGATGTACTGCAGCAAATGGACAGACTCAGGGCTCTTCTATCACCTCCTAACAGACCCACATAGCCCAGGTTATGCCAGGTATGTCTCAGGTTGGCTCAGGTTGTTGTGGGAGCAGGACATTACTCACTTGCCAGAAAGACACTTACTAGACAGGCACTGGCCCAAATGCCATTTGTCCCAAATTCATTTGTCCAAATGGACAACCCATGTTTCAGGCCCACCACCAACCCATGTTTCAGCCCCACCCCCAACCCATGTTTCAGGCCCACCCCCAACCCATGTTTCAGCCCCACCCCCAACCCATGTTTCAGGCCCACCACCAACCCATGTTTCAGCCCCACCCCCAACCCATGTTTCAGGCCCACCCCCAACCCATGTTTCAGCCCCACCCCCAACCCATGTTTCAGGCCCACCCCCAACCCATGTTTCAGGCCCACCCCCAACCCATGTTTCAGCCCCACCCCCAACCCATGTTTCAGGCCCACCCCCAACCCATGTTTCAGCCCCACCCCCAACCCATGTTTCAGGCCCACCCCCAACCCATGTTTCAGGCCCACCCCTAACCCATGTTTCAGACCCACCCTCAACCCATGTTTCAGCCCCACCACCAACTCATGTTTCAGATCCACCACCAACCCATGTTTCAGACCCACCACCAACTCATGTTTCAGCCCCACCACCAACCCATGTTTCAGACCCACCACCAACTCATGTTTCAGCCCCACCACCAACCCATGTTTCAGACCCACCACCAACTCATGTTTCAGATCCACCACCAACCCATGTTTCAGACCCACCCCTAACCCATGTTTCAGCCCCACCACCAACCCATGTTTCAGCCCCACCCCTAACCCATGTTTCAGCCCCACCACCAACTCATGTTTCAGCCCCACCACCAACCCATGTTTCAGCCCCACCACCAACTCATGTTTCAGATCCACCCCTAACCCCAGTTTCAGCCCCACCCCTAACCCATGTTTCAGCCCCACCACCAACCCATGTTTCAGCCCCACCCCCAACCCATGTTTCAGCCCCACCACCAACTCATGTTTCAGATCCACCCCTAACCCCAGTTTCAGGCACAGGAGAAAAAAAATGTTTTTTCATTGTTTTAATGAGTCCATGTATTTACCTGTCTGTTTTAACAAATGTCGCCAAAAAAGACTTGTGTAAATATTTTTTTCTCCAGAGTAAATGGACCTCTATCAAACAGCCCAACATTCAACTGGGCCTTTCAGTGCCCCATGGCCAGTCCCATGAATCCTCGGACAAAGTGTGAGGTCTGGTGAAACCTGCTGTATCTGACCAGTGGGTGGGCTGAGTCAGTAAAGAACCTGATTTGGGACAAACTTTTGGTTGTGTCAACAAGTTGTTTTGTCAACTGTTGCAAGCTTTGAAAACTCTCATCTCTTGTACAGACCACCATCTCAATCATGTGATACACAGATCATGTGATACACAGATCATGTGATACACAGATCATGTGATACACAGATCATGTTGTACATTGATCATGTGATACACAGATCATGTGATATGTAGATCATGTGATACACAGATCATGTGATACACAGATCATGTGATACACAGATCATGTGATACATTGATAAACAGAGGACCTGGCCTGGAAGGCTTCAGATTTTTCCTTTGCCTTCTGGTAATTTTTTTTTCAACACAGAGCTAACCTTTAAGCAGAAGTTGTTCTCTCTCTCCCCTACATACACACATACAGACGGTTGTTGGCAAGAAAATTGCTTTTACAAGCTGCAGATATGATGGAGGCTTGAGTTTTGTGAAATCTGCTTGGATCATGAGCTGCTACTGATGGCTACTGCTTGTCCATTCTTTTCTATTGATGGCAAATTATTTTAGTAGGGTTATGGCTCTTATCTAAAGTCAAAAATTGAAAATTTGAGAGGGAAATTGAGGAAAACTTTTGCAGTGTGAAAGTTTGAAAATCAGAAATGAATGACTTGAGTCAATGTTTGGTTGAGTACCTGAATAATTCTCTTTGAAATCAAGGGAGCAGTCATTTGTTTCAAGTCATGTTTGAAACCAAGGGAGCAGTCATTTGTTTCAAGTCATGTTTGAAACCAAGGGAGCAGTCATTTGTTTCAAGTCATGTTTGAAACCAAGGGAGCAGTCATTTGTTTCAAGTCATGTTTGAAACCAAGGGAGCAGTCATTTGTTTCAAGTCATGTTTGAAACCAAGGGAGCAGTCATTTGTTTCAAGTCATGTTTGAAACCAAGGGAGCAGTCATTTGTTTCAAGTCATGTTTGAAATGATAATCCATTGCCCTCTGAGACGCCTTTATGAATTGTGCATGCTCCTGGCCTTTATAACTAGTACACATCATGTTACAACACATCATGTTACAACACATCATGTTACAACACATCATGTTACAACACATCATGTTACAACACATCATGTTACAACACATCATGTTACAACACATCATGTTACAACACATCATGTTACAACACATCATGTTACAACACATCATGTTACAACACATGTTACAACACATCATGTTACAACACATCATGTTACAACACATGATATAACATAATGTTACAACACATGATGTTAAAGATGACGTTACAACATATGATGTTGTATATAATGTTTCAAGTGCCTATTTTATTATGTTCACATAATGTTCCTTGTTGTGTGCAGTTGTTTGATTTACTTTTTTCTTTCTTAGCAACCTCCAAGTCCTATTTTTCAATCTTTACTAACTTTTCACTTTTAAAAGCTTTTTCTTCATTTTCTAACTGCCAACATCAAAACAAATTTCTGTATCTGTACAAGATACACTGTCAGCCAAAATTGCAAAGAACTATTCATTTGTGTGGTGTAAATATTTCTTGTATATTCATGTATTAAAGGACTAAATGCTGAACTGCCATAATGTCAGGTCAGTCTGTTAGATGCAACACTGATCTACAACACAACCCAAACCTGCAACAATGCTCTGGTCAAGATGATTCAACCCATTTTGTCTGGTCCAACAAAACATCTGAAGTCGTATTCTAGTTGACATAAAGGGAGTAAACAAAGTTTAGAGACCCAACAATGAACATGAGGATTAGCTCAGCTATACACATACAAGCATATACGTAATGTATACAACACTAATAGATGCCTATTATTAGTATTTTCTGTAACTAGCCTGTATAAAATAAGAATTTGGTCACAAAATTTTACTACACTCAGCAGTTTTGCCACCGCTTAGTACATTTTTAAATGTCAAGTCTGAGAGAAATCTACCATTCCATTCTTTAGTTCGTTATTTCTTGTATGTTGTTCACACTTGACCTAGTGCACAGATAACTGCACTAGTGCACAGATAACTTCACTAGTGCACATTTGGAATAGACCTGGCCAGGAGCTGCAGATATTGTCCATGTTTGATCTGCACTACCATTTCTTGCTGCAGATATTGTATATGTTTGATCTGCACTACCATTTCTTGCTGCAGATATTGTCCATGTTTGATCTGCACTACCATTTCTTGCTGCAGATATTGTCCATGTTTGATCTGCACTACCATTTCTTGCTGCAGATATTGTCCATGTTTGATCTGCACTACCATTTCTTGCTGCAGATATTGTACATGTTTGATCTGCACTACCATTTCTTGCTGCAGATATTGTCCATGTTTGATCTGCACTACCATTTCTTGCTGCAGATATTGTCCATGTTTGATCTGCACTACCGTTTCTTGCTGCAGATATTGTCCATGTTTGATCTGCACTACCATTTCTTGCTGCAGATATTGTACATGTTGATCTGATTCTTGTATAAATCCCCAGCCTAAAATTGTAATAAAACTCTGCAGCAAGTCCGGGTGTCAATGTACATATACTTTTGTATCTTTAAATGTAATTATTTAACAGTTGTATAATCTATGAGTTCTTTAATATAAGACTTGACAAAAATAGTGATACATTGTCTTTGAGATGTGATAAAAGTGAGTGATGTGACAAAACAGTCATATATTGGGACAAAATTGTGATAGATTATGGCTAATCTGACACGGCAAACATTGCGAGTAGTGTGGCCATTTTTCATACATTGTGACAAAATAATGACAGCCTGTGGTTGGTTACTAATGCAAGTGTTTTGTGTACAAGATCAAAATAGATAGCCCACTTGTAAATTTGTTTTAACAATTGAAATTATTTTAGCATCAAGAGGTTGGCCATCATGAAGGATTTAAAAGTTTTATTTTTTATTTGGTTGTTAAATAAAATGTTTGTTGTATCCCCTTTGTTTCTTCTGTGGCGATGTCATAGACTGGAGTTCTAAAATAGGGGTAGTCACTGACAGTTTCATACACTGGAGCTCTTAAATAGGGAAGATCACTAGCTGATAAGTGACGTGCACAAATTTTGCCAAGCCTATTTTCATCTAGTTCTGGTCCAAGGATCTACTTGTTAACCTTAGAATGTTTTTGTCAACATAGATAAATGGCCTTTTTGTTTTCCCTCCTAGGATGTAAACATAGATCCACCATTTTGTTCATGTAGTCATGTGACCTGTCTTCCACAACGAACATGTACATAAGCACCCACCCCTAGCCGTCTTTAAAATAAACATCTGCCTCTCGAGTTTCTTGTTTCTGTAAGCTTGTCCGATGTTTGTGTGTGAGTGCATGTGTGCTCAATATGTAAATTAGAAATGTAAGAACGTGATCGTTTAATTATATACAGTATATATTATTATATGAAAGTATGTCTGGGTGTGTCAGTTTTTCTGTATAACTACACCTCATCCTATCGTTATGAAAATGTGCAAAGTTTAAAATATTCATGTAGAGTTTTCTACAGTAACAAAAAATGGAGGGGAGGCGCCCAGAGTTGCCCAGCGTGTATCTTAGCACCTGGGATACGTTGATTGATCTTCTCCTTAATTTAACCACCAGACAGCATCAGCCGGCTATCGTATGCCCCGATACGCCCAAATTTCCACCTTGAGCACTAATGACGCCAACGTTAAAATATAGAATTGCGCCTTATTGGGGGGGGGGGCTACTATAATGGTTAACTATATCGAACCAGACCAGTTCGTGTGGGCTGCACTATAGCGCCTACGTTCGTTTTAAATAGTGACTACGAACTTGTGCTTGTACTAAGCAAGTTAAAAAGAAATGTATTGATTCTCTTAATTTTTATTTAAAAACGGCATACAGTCTACTAATAGAAATAGATATGCCTAAATATGTAGTCACTTGAAACCAGTAGAGGTCGGAGAAAGTGAAATGTTTTAGTGATATGTTTGCCGTTCACACAATTCTTTATTCTATTTTTAAAAACTGATTAAAAATCTTGCCTATAACCAGAGTTGCAATCCGCCGTAATGTTATATAAAGGAATTTTATCAAGGAATTTTATGGTATCACTCCCGGTTTATTTCATGTGACTTTTTTCCAACAATCCATAAAACTGACGCCCTTACTTAAATTAGAGTTTGGTATTTTATCTCAGCTCTCAAGTATGCCTGAGTTTTTTTAGTCATTCCTTTGGCGGAGCACTTCCCTCCCCCTGACGCATGTCTACCGCGCCCCACCCCCTTTTTTCCCCAGCAACGAAATATAATTTGTGGAGAAAATTTAACTCAGAAAGAAACACTATGTCTGAGTTACTTTCCTTTGTTCGGATTCAAGAAGGCGGTGCCTTCACTTCCCGCCAAAGCTGGTGGCCTGCGGATGTTTATCTTCTGCACCGGATGTTTCTTTTGATCGCCTGATTGGTCAACATTCCTCGTGAATTCCTGAGCAGTTCTGGCAAATTTTAAAAGATCCAAATTTCCACCAATGGACACCAGCGAGTTGACGAGAATCCTTATCGTAGTGTGGTTGACATGGAATAAAAATGTGCTTTTACTTTTTAGAATTAGGACCGTAAAAATAATAACAAATTAAGCTCAAAATTAATTCAGAAATGCTATAAAAGTTGCGGATCCAGAAAATTTGAAAATAGTTTGTTGAGTTTAGTAAAGTTTAAGGCTACATTTCTATTTATTTTCATCAAGCCAAAGTTATAACACGATGTTTCACTTTCGTAAGACAAACATTGATTGGCTGTACAGGAACTCTGTGATCGATTTCTGACAGTCCCACTTTATAGTTTTTTTTTGTTTACAAAACTTTGCAGATCAAGTTTTTAAATAACAATGCAAATTTAAACCCATTACCTAGTTTTTTTTTCTTTAGCTTACAATGTCTACAATAAAATTTATGGCGACCTATTGAATAGCAGGATGCCATTGTTTATTATGTCGCCATTACATGTGAAAACCAAATTGTTTTTGCTTTTTTTTTTTATTTAGTTACCGAAAATATTAAAAACATCAAATACATCCAATCTTTAGTAAAGTCTGAAAAAAACCAGACAGACAGGATTTTATAATCATCTCTATACTACTAAAACTCAACTTTGTTTACATGTTTGAATATTTATTTGTTTGTCTGATTTACTACTGGAGAGAATCTGCCATATGTATAGACCTGTAAATAGTATGTAGGTAGAAAACAATTATTCTTTTCAGACAGACTGTTAATCACAAATTTATTTAAGGACGTTAATTAATTTATTCATTGGTAGATTAACCACATTAATTTTAAAAGTTTCAAACAATAGCTTTATTTTGACTGAATAGTGACGTCACAATATTTGTTTACTTTTTACTACAATAAAATGGCGGCTTCTATCGAAGAAGATTGTGTTCCCATTCCAATGTTTAACGCGTTCTAAAGCTAATTTTCTGTCGGCTATAACTTTAACAATACTTCCGTTTGCTGTATTTATTAAGTTCCAACACTTATATCAATTTTCAACTGTCTTTTTCATTTAGTTTTATAAAAAATTTCTCTAGATCTACAGATCAGCTGTAGGATGACCCTCGAAACCCACAGTTATATAAGTAGATAACGGGTAGTCTAGTATTAATTGCAACTACGCCGTGCATGATTTTTAAATTAATTTATGGGCCTTTCAAATACCTTTAAGACTTTTCTCGCTGGCGTCCATGGCTGATTGGAATAATTGGATATTAACTTTGTTATTGATGGATGGTGACGTGGACCATCGAGAGAGGAGTTTTGAATGTCATTATATATATATATATATATATATATATATATATATATATATATATATATATATATATATACAGTGCTACCTCAAAATTAATCAAACATTATATCTATACTAATAGTTTCGCTGTCTGTCTGACAAGAACGCTCTGTCTGACAAGAACGCTCTAGAGAAAACACAAGCAATTTAAAAACATGCATAGTATTTCGAAAAACGAAGTATGACGTGGACACATTTAGCGCACAGAGTAGAAAATAATCTCAAGGCGGAAAGTGCACACAGTAATATAATGACGTCATTGATTATCGCGTAAACATTGAATAAAAAGGAAATGTTGTCTAATCTAAATGGTTTGCGTGAAGAGTTTCTTGCATACAATTCTTCGGGTAGGGGCGAAGCCCCCCCCCCCCCCTCCGCGTAAGAAAGTCTGAGCCCCCCCCCCCCCCCTCCCCAACTCAAAAGAAATTTCCTCATCGATACTCTATAATAAAATTACCGCCTAATTAATGTGTCTAATCTAAAAAGTGGTTTTCTTGCAATTTCTTTAATGAAATTCTTCGGGTAGTGGCTAAGCGCGACACCAGTGTTTCTTTCAGACTTTTTCCTCCCCGGAGAGGGGTGGGGGTAATTGAAATTTTCGGGGGCGGGGGTAGAATTTTCGGGAAGGGGGGCGGACACTGGAAAAAGTATATAATTATATTTCGTTGAATGGGACGGTAGACATGATTTTTTTGGGAGTGGGGGGTGGGGGGTAGGGGATGGGGGGGGGGGGGGGGGGTGGTGTGTGTGTGGGGGGGGGGGGGGTGAGTGGGGGGTGGTTTTAATTTAGACTTTTTCCTCCCCGGAGAGGGGTGGGGGTACTTGAAATTTTCGGGGGCGGGTGTAGAATTTTCGGGGAGGGGGCGGACACTGGAAAAAGTATATAATTATATTTCGTTGAATGGGACGGTAGACATGTTTTTTTAGGGGGGGTGGGTGGGGGGGGGGGTGGTGTGTGTGTGTGGGGGGGCTGGGGTGGGGTGAGTGGGGGGGTTTAATTTAGACTTTTTCCTCCCCGGAGAGGGGTGGGGGTACTTGAAATTTTCGGGGGCGGGTGTAGAATTTTCTGGGAGGGGGCGGACACTGGAAAAAGTATATAATTATATTTCGTTGAATGGGACGGTAGACATGTTTTTTGGGGGGTGGGGGGGGTGGGGGTGGGGGGGTTGGGGTTGGGGGGTGGTGTGTGGGGTGGGTGGGGTGGGAGGTGGTGTGTGTGGGGGTGGGTGGGTTAGTTTTAGTTTAGAGAAAAGAGACAGCACTATCAACCTAGCGCCCGGTGTATCCTTCCTCAACGGGCCATTTTTCTCGTAGTAACATATAAGTTCAATTCTGTTCGGTAAGTTACCTTCCGCAAAGTTTAGGGGTTAAGTGTAGCGTTATCAATTAGTAAGTAAACGAAGTGAAACGCCTACACTGGGCCCACACCTCCATCCTACACTGGGCCTACACCTCCAACCTACACTGGGCCTACACCTCCAACCTACACAGAGGCGTAGCGGGGGGACATATGTCCCCGGGCGCCGACCTTAGGGGGGGGGCGCCAAATTGAAAGTTTGAGGAGGGTGCAAATGAAAAGTTCAAGGGGGAGGGTGCAAATGAAAAGTTTGAGGGGGGGGGTGCAAATGGAAAGTTCGAGGGGGGGTTCAAATCGAAAGTTTGTCCCCGGGCACAGGGAAGGGTCGATACGCCTCTTAACCTACACAGGGCCCACACCTACACTGGGCCCACACTCCCACCAGCATCTTACGTATTCTTAAGTCGGCTGATCAAGGAAAATACATGCAATAATAGTAATAATACCAATTGATTTCTTTGAATTATCATATATATTTCAAATTTAATTTTAATGGTGAAAATTACTTGAGACTAATTTGACATTCGTGCAATGTTACAGAACGAGGTACCACTATATATATATATATATATATATATATATATATATATATATATATATATATATATATATATATATATATATATACTAGGCATGCTGCCCAGCTTCGCTTAGGCTTTCAAAAACATTGAGAATTTGAATGCTTAATTAATTCGCCCGAGGGTCGGTCTACGACCTCAGGAGTTCTGAAGAGGTTCCTTCGTGGACAATTTTTTTTTCGATTTATAGCTCATATAAGGCGCCGGTCAGTCGAGGTCTGTTTTGACCCCCTCATCGTAGACCTTTAGGCCAACCGGCACCGGCCCCCGTGTTCTGTCGCCCCAAGGCAAGATCCTGCCAAATTTGAAGCGCCTGCCGCGCCGGGTAGTGCCCGACGTCGGGCACCCGACAACTTTGCTTCATATCTATATATATAATTCTCTTCTGGGAGACGCTCGAAAACAAGCTGTAAACGCGCTCCCTACCACCCCCACCCCTACATGGTCTGGTGAGCTGTTGTTCACTCTAAATGTTTACAAACAGAGCCGGGTTTAGTGACGACTATTAGGGGCAGATAATTTAGTTTGAAACGATTTTAAGTTTGTTTTAACGGAGGGGGGGGGGGGGTATCGTCCTTAACGAGCTACTTTTAGTGTTTTAAAGCAATATTTTCAGTGGCCGCGTTGGTACTGTTGAATTCACAAATTATGAATTACTGAAAAGTAGAAAAAACAACAACTAAATAGCGGCGTATGATATGCCGCGGGTCGGCTCGTATTATAGAGATTAGCAAATTGCATAGATAAACAAAGATTTCCAAAGTAGTTCCTTTCTTTATAGTCTAAAATAGGAAGATTCACATATAAAAAATAAATAATAAATTAGGTTTGACTTGGAGTGTCTCGATCCAGCACCACCTGTGTGGTATCAAGTACACTATCATCTCAGCTAATTAGGTACCTTTTGAAATATGGAGAATAAAAGAAATGTTTAAAAAAAATAACTTACGCGATAAGCCTATTTTTTCAAATTAATTTATTTTTTTACCCAAAATTAGCCAGTTTCATTGCTAAACAAACAAAGATTTCTATAAAATATTTAAGTCCTGAAAAAGTTTATTATAGAAATTTATTTTTGGAATAGATTCTACAGTAGATAGAGTCAAAATCTAGATCTAGAATAGTTTAGCGACGTAGCGTCTACGTCTAGTTTTTGCGTAGATTTAGATCTAGTCTACATCTAAAATCTCTAGATCTAGAATCCAAATAGATAAAATAATTTTTTTAAGTTTAGGCCGAGAAAATCGTATTGTATACATTTCATAGCGTACATAGATCTAGCTCTAAATCATATTTGAATGAAATATTCATTTTTTTTATTCTAAACTCGGAAGATGACGTCATCAGTTTCGTGCTTTTTTTTTTAGTGTAAACAATAAGTGACGTCATTGTTAAATGCGTTCTTGTCCCAAGTTTAAACACTTTTCCGGTTGCATAATTAAAATTGTTTTTCTACATTCGAATACGCCTTTATTTTTTATTTTTCTTCTTTAAATAAAATTGTGGTTATACATTTAAATCTGTCTGTCCGCAAAATATTTTCGCCGGACATCACATCAGAAACTGCAGATGAAGAACTTTATACGGACTTTTGTTGAAAATAATATGTTAGATGTTTTAAATGTATAACCACAATTTTATTTAAAGAAGAAAAATAAAAAATAAAGACGTATTCGAATGTAGAAAAACAATTTTAATTAGGCCCATGCTAGCCGGAAAAAGATACGCATGTGTGCAATGGAGAGAAACTACGACTTGCCATCGCTTCGATGTTTTCGATGGTACTGCGCATGCGTGCGTTTACAACCACAGAACCCTAACCCCAATCCTAGCCCTAATCCTAACCCTAATCCTATCCATAACCCTAATCCTAACCCAGTAGCGTAGCGAGGGGGGGGGGGGGGGGCGGGGGGGGGGGACATATGTCCCCGGGCGCCGAGCTTAGGGGGCGCCAAAATGGGTTGGAAAAATAAATTGAGAGGTTGAGGGGGGTGCAAATTGAAAGTTTGAGGGGAGGGGGTGCAAATCAAAATCTCGAGGGGGGGGGGGGGTTGCAAATCGAAATCTCGAGGGGGGGGGGGGGTGCAAATCGAAAAGTTTGTCCCCGGGCGCCGGGAAGGGTCGCTACGCCTCTGTCCTAACCCTAGCCATAGGTCACTGCTTGTAGTGCTTGTATGTATATATCTATAATATAATCGGGCAAGTAGTGTGTCAGTCCTTCCTTCCGTCATCGCTATAGATTTTGGAACCATAAAAGTAAACATCGCACCATGTAGTGCTTTGCAGTGCAGCGCATTGTCTTATTATAAGTATTAGAGTAGGGTTTGTTTATATAACGACATAGAGCTATTTTATAATTTCCACTGTGTTTACTCTTTTGCATAACTTAAAGAAAATATTAAATATACACACACGGCTAAAACATATTAAAAGTATCAATGTCAAATATCATTTTCGTTTATATTCCCAGAAAAAAATGGATACATTTCAATAACATAATAACAGTACGGTAGAAAAATCAAATTAATATAATTCTTTTTTCTAATTTTGACAAAAGAGGTAATTAAAAAATACATTAAACTCACGCTAATAAAAAATGTGAATGCAAATATACGGTCGTCATAGAAGGAATTAGTGTTGCAATAATATAATTAGCAAAATGTCAATGCCAATTATCCGGATGTGTAAGAGTAAATTATTGTTAGAAAATTATAATTAGCATGGATTGATAAAAGGCAATCTTTTATTTATTTTATTCACTGAATGTAGGCCCTACTGTTTATTACTTATAATTACTTATAATTTTTAATCAACTATTCAGCACTATTATAGACGCGTCATCACGTTCATTAGGTGCGCAATGGTTTTAGTTATGAAACTCTATTGTAAATTTTTAAAATTTAAAGCACTGGAAAAAAAAATGCGTGACTGGATAAAGTGAAATATTGTAGGTAAAACACGGATATTTTAAATACTGCCTATTATTTATACTGTTTACTAATTATTATTCTATCTTTCGGTTTGCGGATTTGCGGACAAGCTAGGGGTTTTATAGGAGAGGCTTAGCGAGGGGGGGGGGCATATGTCCCCGGGTGCCAACCTTAGGGGGCGCCAGAGTGGGTTGGAAAAAATTGCGCGAGGGGGGGGGGGGTGGAAATCGAAAGTTTTAGGGCGGGGGGACAGGGGTGCAAATCGAAAGTTTGAGGGGATGCAAATCACCGGAAAGGGCGCGATTTGGCGCTACGGGCTAGACTGTGAGCAATATGCCTATATGATTGCATTTAAATTGTGTTTGTTATGAGTGTTGTGTTTGTTTTTTCGTTTGTGTTTTTTTTTTGCGTTCGTTTGTGTTGTGTTTAGTTTTGTTCTGTTCCCAAGTTGGTACATTTAAAAAAGATTTACCGTGGCGGAGCACGGGATGCAGCTAGTATATATATATATATATATATATATATATATATATATATATATATATATATATATATATAATATATATATATATGCCTATATATATATATATATATATATATATATATATATATATATATATATATATATATATATATATATGTATATATATATATATATATATATATATATATATATATATATATATATATATATATATATATATATATATATATATATATATATATATATAGGCCTATATATATATATATATATATATATAGGCCTATATATATATATATATATATATATATATATATATATATATATATATATAGGCATATATATATATATATATTTATATATATATATATAGGCCTATATATATATATGTATATATTTATATATATATTATACTAGCTGGCCAGGTCCTGCACTGGCCTCTGTGAAAAACCTATCTGTAATGTAAAGAACCTCCCCAGGATTATCCTCAACAACTTCCCAAAGATTCATGGCGATCGGATAGATAGATAGGGCCTATCTAAACATACATATACTATATGTCATGACGATCGGATAGATAGATAGGGCCTATCTAAACATACATATACTATATGTCATGACGATCGGATAGATAGATAGGGCCTATCTAAACATACATATACCATATGTCATGGCGATCGGATAGATAGATAGGGCCTATCTAAACATACATATACCATATGTCATGGCGATCGGATAGATAGATAGGGTCTATCTAAACATACATATACTATATGTCATGACGATCGGATAGATAGATAGGGCCTATCTAAACATACATATACTATATGTCATGGCGATCGGATAGATAGATAGGGTCTATCTAAACATACATATACCATATGTCATGGCGATCGGATAGATAGATAGGGTCTATCTAAACATACATATACTATATGTCATGGCGATCGGATAGATAGATAGGGCCTATCTAAACATACATATACTATATGTCATGGCGATCGGATAGATAGATAGGGCCTATCTAAACATACATATACTATATGTCATGGCGATCGGATAGATAGATAGGGCCTATCTAAACATACATATACTATATGTATGTAAATGGTTCATTACTCAAGCAAGGCTGATGACGTAACTTAGAGCGTGAGTTGCGTCAGATATTGAGTCACAAATCCCGGCTACCTGAGCAGACGATCAGTGTGTGCCCCACATGCACCTGAGCTAACACATCACGTGATCTGTACAGGTGTGGTCTGTGTTGTTGGCGGTGTGATGTATGATGTGTGATGTTCGCTGTATTCTGCTTGTAATGCCATAGGATTGATAAAATAAACAAACCTACATAGAATTTTTATTTTATTTGGATCAATAGACTTCACTGTGGAATATTTAAATGAAAATATCAAGTCGTTGGATCATAAACATTATTATAGAAATCTGTTTTTAATCAAGTTCAATTAGTTAAATCAACATTCGTTCATTCTGTTAAATATTGAAGGCCCACATTTATCAACATATGGCACAAAATTCATATCAACAAGCGATTGCGTGGAAGTCACTGTACACACGTCACATACACAGCACACTATAAAACACTCGTCACACAGTGCACACAATCACACACTAGCACATTGATTGCACACAATCACACACTAGCACATTCATTGCACACAATCACACACTAGCACATTCATTGCACACAATCACACACTATCACATTGATTGCACACAATCACACACTAGCACATGTCCTTCAGTGACGTTACTTCTCATCTAGAACTAGAGAATCGTGGGCACATAATTTTATTTCTTGAGTCATTTCTTCATGCATTGACGTCACTACAACAAGAGTGGCGTCACTTCGAGAGTGGCGTCGATACAACACACCAGACACATATACACATACAACAGGCGTCGATACAACACACCAGACACACACATAGACACATACAACTGTTGTAATTTTTGCGCTCTTCAAAAGAAAAAAAAACCCAACTATAACTGGGTCAGACAGACGAAGGTTCTGGTGGCATTTTTTTTTTTTTACATGGCCGCAGCCTGGTTCTAGATAAGGTTGGACAGACAGACAGACACAAGGTTGGACAGACAGACAGACACAAGGTTGGACAGACAGACAAGATTTGAAAGACTAAGATATTTAGTTGTACACTCAAGTGGGGCTAACTAACCCTACTGGAGGAGAGAAGCCAGCTCAACTCACCGGTCACATGTGCGAAACAAGTCGGGTCAGGTATTTGTATTAAAAAAAAAACCAACAAAAAACCTGAGTGAATGCTCAGTCTGTTGAAAATGGTCTGACGTCACACTACATACAGATCATCAAAGTTTCTTCCATGCATCTCCTCGTGGGGAGTGGGGCGAAGAAAGTCTACCGCTCCCCCCCCCCCCCCTGAACGAAATGGAATTAATATAGAAAAATATATTATACTTAAACAGTGTCCGCCTCCCCGGAAAAAAGTGCTGGCGTGTCTGTGTACACGGGCGTGCTGGCGTGTCTGTGTACACGGGCGTGCTGCCGTGTCTGTGTACACGGGCGTGCTGCCGTGTCTGTGTACACGGGCGTGTCTGTGTACACGGACGTGCTGCCGTGTCTGTGTACACGGGCGTGCTGCCGTGTCTGTGTACACGGGCGTGCTGCCGTGTCTGTGTACACGGGCGTGCTGGCGTGTCTGTGTACACGGGCGTGCTGCCGTGTCTGTGTACACGGGCGTGCTGCCGTGTCTGTGTACACGGGCGTGTCTGTGTACACGGACGTGCTGCCGTGTCTGTGTACACGGGCGTGCTGCCGTGTCTGTGTACACGGGCGTGCTGCCGTGTCTGTGTACACGGGCGTGCTGCCGTGTCTGTGTACACGGGCGTGCTGCCGTGTCTGTGTACACGGGCGTGCTGTGTACACGGGCGTGCTGTGTACACGGGCGTGCTGCCGTGTCTGTGTACACGGGCGTGCTGGCGTGTATGTGTACACGGGCGTGCTGGCGTGCTGTGTACACGGGCGTGCTGCCGTGTCTGTGTACACGGGCGTGTCTGTGTACACGGGCGTGTCTGTGTACACGGGCGTACTGGCGTGTCTGTGTACACGGGCGTGCTGGCGTGTATGTGTACACGGGCGTGCTGGCGTGCTGTGTACACGGGCGTGCTGCCGTGTCTGTGTACACGGGCGTGCTGCCGTGTCTGTGTACACGGGCGTGCTGCCGTGTCTGTGTACACGAGCGTGCTGGCGTGCTGTGTACACGGGCGTGCTGCCGTGTCTGTGTACACGGGCGTGTCTGTGTACACGGGCGTGTCTGTGTACACGGGCGTACTGGCGTGTCTGTGTACACGGGCGTGCTGCCGTGCTGTGTTGAGACTTTTGAAAGCACTCAGAGAGTGAGAAGAGCCCAATAACACAGAGTCAAGCAGACTGCGATCGTGTGAGACTTGAGACTTCCGGTCGAGTTCTTCGGTCTGCGCATGCCCACTGGTGCCGAACCGTAGGGCCGGGCGTGAATGTAAGGGCCAAGGCTGAGATCCGGTTGGTTGCGGGTGTCGTCTGGTAGGTCATTATCAGCAGACGACAAATGTGGATCCCTGTGGCTGACGTGTGGATCCCTGTGGTTGACCCGTGGATCCCTGGGGCCACGTGTGGTAGGTGTGGTACTGATGGCGAGATCAACGTAGTCTATAATGGCTTCAACTTTATGTACATCTAAACGGTCACGTGACACTGATTCGTCTGTCAGTGTGTCGTCTGTCAGTGTGTCGTCTGTCAGTGTGTCGTCTGTCAGTGTGTCGGGAAAATCAATAGAGATCTCAGGCAGGTCCTCATCAGACCATTGGCCAGTTGTCCCCTCCTCTGGTTCAGAGGTTCGGGGTGGTTCAGGGGTTCGGGGTGGTTCAGGGGTTCGGGGTTGTTGACGAGGTTCAGGAGTTGGATCAGGGGTTGTGTGTGGTTCACGCTGTGGTTCAGGGGTTGTGTGTGGTTCACGCTGTGGTTCAGGGGTTGTGTGTGGTTCACGCTGTGGTTCAGGGGTTGTGTGTGGTTCACTCCGTGGTTCAGGGGTTGAGTCGTTCGTTTGTATGGGGTCGTGAGTCGATGGAAGTTGAGTGAATGGAGTGGGCGGCGTCTCTGTGGGTGTGGCTCTGTGTGCAAGGTGTGGGCTGTGTGTGGGTGTGTCTCTGTGTGCGAGGTGTGGGCTGTGTGTGGGGGTGTCTCTGTGTGAGAGGTGTGGGCTGTGTGTGGGGGTGTCTCTGTGTGCGAGGTGTGGGCTGTGTGTGGGGGTGTCTCTGTGTGCGAGGTGTGGGCTGTGTGTGGGGGTGTCTCTGTGTGCGAGGTGTGGACTGTGTGTGGGTGTGTCTCTGTGTGTGGGTGTGTCTCTGTGTGAGAGGTGTGGGCTGTGTGTGGGTGTGTCTCTGTGTGAGAGGTGTGGGCTGTGTGTGGGTGTGTCTCTGTGTGAGAGGTGTGGGCTGTGTGTGGGTGTGTCTCTGTGTGAGAGGTGTGGGCTGTGTGTGGGTGTGTCTCTGTGTGAGAGGTGTGGGCTGTGTGTGGGGGTGTCTGTGAGGCTCCCACCGTGAAGCCCCCACAGACTTGAAGTTTTGTGTAGACTTGGCCTGGCGTCTTCCAGAACAGAACTAAGGTCTATGACGTCATCAATGACGTCATATATATGGGTGGTCAAGAATGGACGTGGCACTGTAGCAGCCGGCGGCCAGTCGGGTTTGTCCGTCCATGGCTTGTCTGTCTCATCTACAGCTGATGGCTTGTCTTCACCTGAATTTTCTTCCTGCAGAATCTCAAAAATATTTTCAATCATATCAATACTTGTAAACGTTTCATCACGATGGCCTACATCCACATGGCCCACATCACCATGGCCCACATCCACATGGCCTATATCCACATGGGCCACATCACCATGGCCCACATCACCATGGCCCACATCACCATGGCCCACATCCTCGTGATCATGACCTTTCCCGCTGATATGTAGGTCAGGCGTGCGTGCCTCTCCATCACACAAAACTTCCTGTGTGACGTCAGAGAGGCGAAACGTCCGGTCAGCGATGTCACTTTGACCCGGGAAGAAACAGAAATTCTGGCTTAAAAAAGTCTGGAACTTGTCCGTCAGCCAGGCCATGTTGCAGGCGCAGGGGAAGACGTTGTGTGAGATCTCGGGGAGGGAGCTGGCAGCAGCCAGAAGCTCCAGGCTCCCACCCCCGTCAGCCTCCACCCTGTTGCCCAGGAGACGGAGCTGGCGGATGTTGGAGGCCTGCAGGAAGCTGCCCGCCCCCAGCGCGCTGATGTTGTTCCCCTCCAGCACCAGCTGCCCCACGTCTGCCAGCCTAAAGAACGCCTGCGGGGCCACGGCGCCGAAGGTGGAGCCGGTCACCTGCAGCTTCCTGACCCGGCGAATGTCGGCGAACCCGTGCCTGCCCACCCGGCCAAAGACGGAGTCGGAGATGAGCAGGCTGGTAATGTCGTGCAGGCCGCTAAAGCTGTCCGGCTCCACGATGTCAAACCTTGATCCCGATACAGACAAGAGGTCCAGATTGTTTAACCCTGGAGATGAATAAAAAATTACAACTGCGGACAAGGCTAATGGGCAGCTTAAAGTGGACAACTTAATGAGGACAACTTTATGTGGACAACTTTATGAGGACAACTTTATGTGGACAACTTTATGAGGACAACTTTATGAGGACAACTTTATGAGGACGACTTTATAAGGACAACTTTATGAGGACAACTTATATGGACAACTTTATGAGGACAACTTTATGAGGACAACTTTATGAGGACAACTTTATGAGGACAACTTAATGAGGACAACTTTATGTGGACAACTTTATGTGGACCACTTTATGAGGACAACTTTAAAGGACAACTTATGTGGACAACTTTAAAGGGAAAACTTAATGAGGACAACTTTATGAGGACAACTTATATGGACAACTTTATGATGACAACTTATGTGGATAACTTTATGAGGACAACTTATATGGACAACTTTATGATGACAACTTTATGAGGACCACTTTAAAGAGACAACTTAATGAGGACAACTTTATGAGGGCAACTTTATGAGGACAACTTTATGTGGACAACTTTATGAGGACAACTTTATGAGGACAACTTTATGAGGACAACTTTATGAGGACAACTTAATGAGGACAACTTTATGTGGACAACTTTATGTGGACCACTTTATGAGGACAACTTTAAAGGACAACTTATGTGGACAACTTTAAAGGGAAAACTTAATGAGGACAACTTTATGAGGACAACTTATATGGACAACTTTATGATGACAACTTATGTGGATAACTTTATGAGGACAACTTATATGGACAACTTTATGATGACAACTTTATGAGGACCACTTTAAAGAGACAACTTAATGAGGACAACTTTATGAGGACAACTTTATGAGGACCACTTTAAAGGGACAACTTTATGTGGACAACTTTATGAGGACAACTTTATGTGCCTATCTACTCACCCCTAAAAGCGCCGCCCCTGACGATGCGCACGTTGACAGAAAACATCTCCAGGATCTTGAGGGCCGGGGCCATGGCGAGAAAGCCGGGACTCAAGTCCTCCACGTCACCTCTGGTCAGTGCCAGAGTGTGAGTCCTGCGAGGCAGCACCGAGAGGTCCAGCATTTGGAAGTCTGAACACGTGACAAAATCTTGGACGCACGTGCAGGCTATGGGGCATGACCACGTGACGTCCAGCAGCGTCATAAGGGCAGCTGTAGCCAGCCACGTTGTAGGGGTCATGGTCAAGCTGGGGGTCAGAACATGGACATGGTCAAGTTATAGGTCAAACATAGACATGGTCAAGTTGTAGGTCAAACATAGACATGGTCAAGTTGTAGGTCAAACATAGACATGGTCAAGTTGTAGGTCAAACATAGACATGGTCAAGTTGTAGGTCAAACATAGACATGGTCAAGTTGCTGGTCAAACATAGACATGGTCCAGTTGTAGGTCAAACATAGACATGGTCAAGTTGTAGGTCAAACTTAGACATGGTTAAGGTAGGGATGACTGCTGTCAAACATGCAACAAGCATGTAGCGGTTTTATGTCGACGGAAGATGTACGTGAGTCGCAACCGGAAGTCAAGTTTGAGCAAACATGAAGCAGACGTGACCTTACATCGCGCGTGTGTTCCACATGTCTGCAGGGTTGATCAAAGTAGCGCCTGCTTTGTTTTTGTAAGCTTTGTTAAAACCCGTGGCTGCTCGATTCAAAGTATATCTAGCCAGTGTGTCACGTGGGTGCTATATTAAGGTCAGGATGAGCTCAACGTCTGGAGCTAATTTAGCTCTGGAGCTAATTTAGCTCTTGGATGGTCACATGACGTCAAGACCGTTGCACATTTTTTGTTTGACAAATTATTCGTCTGCTGGTAGTGTAGCCTTTTTTTTCTGAAGGTGGTCTGTAGGGTAACGTGTTTGTCTGGTCTGTAGGGTAACGTGTTTGTCTGGTCTGTAGGGTAACGTGTTTGTCTGGTCTGTAGGGTAACGTGTTTGTCTGGTCTGTAGGGTAACGTGTTTGTCTGGTCTGTAGGGTAACGTGTTTGTCTGGTCTGTAGGGTAACGTGTTTGTCTGGTCTGTAGGGTAACGTGTTTGTCTGGTCTGTAGGGTAACGTGTTTGTCTGAAGGTGGTCTGTAGGGTAACGTGTTTGTCTGGTCTGTAGGGTAACGTGTTTGTCTGGTCTGTAGGGTAACGTGTTTGTCTGGTCTGTAGGGTAACGTGTTTGTCTGAAGTTGGTCTGTAGGGTAACGTGTTTGTCTGGTCTGTAGGGTAACGTGTTTGTCTGAAGTTGGTCTGTAGGGTAACGTGTTTGTCTGGTCTGTAGGGTAACGTATTTGTCTGGTCTGTTGGGTAACGTGTTTGTCTGGTCTGTAGGGTAACGTGTTTGTCTGGTCTGTAGGGTAACGTGTTTGTCTGGTCTGTAGGGTAACGTGTTTGTCTGGTCTGTAGGGTAACGTGTTTGTCTGAAGGTGGTCTGTAGGGTAACGTGTTTGTCTGGTCTGTAGGGTAACGTGTTTGTCTGGTCTGTAGGGTAACGTGTTTGTCTGGTCTGTAGGGTAACGTGTTTGTCTGAAGGTGGTCTGTAGGGTAACGTGTTTGTCTGGTCTGTAGGGTAACGTGTTTGTCTGGTCTGTAGGGTAACGTGTTTGTCTGAAGTTGGTCTGTAGGGTAACGTGTTTGTCTGAAGGTGGTCTGTAGGGTAACGTGTTTGTCTGAAGGTGGTCTGTAGGGTAACGTGTTTGTCTGGTCTGTAGGGTAACGTGTTTGTCTGGTCTGTATGGTAACGTGTTTGTCTGGTCTGTAGGGTAACGTGTTTGTCTGGTCTGTAGGGTAACGTGTTTGTCTGGTCTGTAGGGTAACGTGTTTGCCTGGTCTGTAGGGTAACGTGTTTGTCTGGTCTGTAGGGTAACGTGTTTGTCTGGTCTGTAGGGTAACGTGTTTGTCTGGTCTGTAGGGTAACGTGTTTGTCTGGTCTGTAGGGTAACGTGTTTGTCTGAAGGTGGTCTGTAGGGTAACGTGTTTGTCTGGTCTGTAGGGTAACGGTTTTGTCTGGTCTGTAGGGTAACGTGTTTGTCTGGTCTGTAGGGTAACGTGTTTGTCTGAAGGTGGTCTGTAGGGTAACGTGTTTGTCTGGTCTGTAGGGTAACGTGTTTGTCTGGTCTGTAGGGTAACGTGTTTGTCTGGTCTGAGGGTGACGTGTTTGTCTGGTCTGTAGGGTAACGTGTTTGTCTGGTCTGTAGGGTAACGTGTTTGTCTGGTCTGTAGGGTAACGTGTTTGTCTGGTCTGTAGGGTAACGTGTTTGTCTGGTCTGTAGGGTAACGTGTTTGTCTGGTCTGTAGGGTAACGTGTTTGTCTGAAGGTGGTCTGTAGGGTAACGTGTTTGTCTGGTCTGTAGGGTAACGTGTTTGTCTGGTCTGTAGGGTAACGTGTTTGTCTGGTCTGTAGGGTAACGTGTTTGTCTGAAGGTGGTCTGTAGGGTAACGTGTTTGTCTGGTCTGTAGGGTAACGTGTTTGTCTGGTCTGTAGGGTAACGTGTTTGTCTGGTCTGTAGGGTAACGTGTTTGTCTGAAGGTGGTCTGTAGGGTAACGTGTTTGTCTGGTCTGTAGGGTAACGTGTTTGCCTGGTCTGTAGGGTAACGTGTTTGTCTGGTCTGTAGGGTAACGTGTTTGTCTGAAGGTGGTCTGTAGGGTAACGTGTTTGTCTGGTCTGTAGGGTAACGTGTTTGTCTGAAGGTGGTCTGTAGGGTAACGTGTTTGTCTGGTCTGTAGGGTAACGTGTTTGTCTGAAGGTGGTCTGTAGGGTAACGTGTTTGTCTGGTCTGTAGGGTAACGTGTTTGTCTGGTCTGTAGGGTAACGTGTTTGTCTGGTCTGTAGGGTAACGTGTTTGTCTGGTCTGTAGGGTAACGTGTTTGTCTGGTCTGTAGGGTAACGTGTTTGTCTGGTCTGTAGGGTAATGTGTTTGTCTGAAGTTGGTCTGTAGGGTAACGTGTTTGTCTGGTCTGTAGGGTAACGTGTTTGTCTGGTCTGTAGGGTAACGTGTTTGTCTGGTCTGTAGGGTAACGTGTTTGTCTGGTCTGTAGGGTAACGTGTTTGTCTGGTCTGTAGGGTAACGTGTTTGTCTGGTCTGTAGGGTAACGTGTTTGTCTGGTCTGTAGGGTAACGTGTTTGTCTGGTCTGTAGGGTAACGTGTTTGTCTGGTCTGTAGGGTAACGTGTTTGTCTGAAGGTGGTCTGTAGGGTAACGTGTTTGTCTGGTCTGTAGGGTAACGTGTTTGTCTGGTCTGTAGGGTAACGTGTTTGTCTGGTCTGTAGGGTAACGTGTTTATCTGCTAGATGTAATTTAGAGAGGTATGGGAGCATTAGCAGCAGATCTTACATGCACGATTCTTCTAGGTCAATACTGTTCGGTAAATAATATAGGTCATTTCTTTCCGTCAAATGATGTAGGTCATTTCTAAATGTAAAATGATGTAGGTTATTTTTATTTGTTGAATGGTGTAAGTTATTTTTATTTGTTGAATGATGTAGGTTTTTGAGTTAAGAAAAAGGGTTTAATATTTTTTTCTGCATTAGCAGCAGTAACTCTACAAGTTATTATGTTCTATTAGTGCTAGGTCTTCTAAATACAACCGACCAGATTAGAATGTGATGTGTAGACAAGAAATGATGTGTAGTCGGCATATGATGTTTAGACAAAGTCTATAAGCATAGATTTTAGATAAATAAAACGAGAGTGATCTCCCCGAAACTTTCTCGAATATTCTAAAACGAGAAAAATGGCCCGTTGAGGAAGGATACAACGGGCGCTAGGCTGATAGTGCTGTCTCTTTTCTCTAAACTAAAACCACCCCACCCCCCCCCCCCACCCCCACACACACCCCCCCCCCCCCCACCTCCACCCCCCCCCCCCCCCAAAAAAAAAACATGTCTACCGTCCCATTCAACGAAATATAATTATATACTTTTTCCAGTGTCCGCCCCCTCCCAGAAAATTCTAACCCCGCCCCCGATAATTTCAAGTACCCCCACCCCTCTCCGGGGAGGAAAAAGTCTAAATTAAAACCACCCCCCAGTCACCCCCCACCCCCCCACACACACACCACCCCCCACCCCCCACCCACCACCCCTAAAAAAAACATGTCTACCGTCCCATTCAACGAAATATAATTATATACTTTTTCCAGTGTCCGCCCCCTCCCCGAAAATTCTAACCCCGTCCCCGAAAATTTCAAGTACCCCCACCCCTCTCCGGGGAGGAAAAAGTCTAAATTAAAACCACCCCCCCCCCCATTCACCCCCCACCCCCATCCCCCACACACACACCACCCCCCACCCCCCCCCCCCACCCCTAAAAAAACATGTCTACCGTCCCATTCAACGAAATATAATTATATACTTTTTCCAGTGTCCGCCCCCTCCCCGAAAATTCTACACCCGCCCCCGAAAATTTCAAGTACCCCCACCCCTCTCCGGGGAGGAAAAAGTCTAAATTAAAACCACCCCACCCACTCACCCCCACCCCCCCCCCCACTCACCCTCCACCCCCCACCCACCCCCCCTAAAAAAACATGTCTAACGTCCCATTCAACGAAATATAATTATATACTTTTTCCAGTGTCCGCCCCCTCCCCGAAAATTCTACCCCCGCCCCCGAAAATTTCAAGTACCCCCACCCCTCTCCGGGGAGGAAAAAGTCTGAAAGAAACACTGGTGTCGCGCTTAGCCACTACCCGAAGAATTGCATTAAAGAAATTGCAAGAAAACCACTTTTTAGATTAGACACATTAATTAGGCGGTAATTTTATTATAGAGTATCGATGAAGAAATTTCTTTTGAGTTGGGGAGGGGGGGGGGGGCTCAGACGTTCTTACGCGGGGGGTGGGGCTTCGCCCCTACCCGAAGAATTGTATGCAAGAAACTCTTCACGCAAACCATTTAGATTAGACAAAATTTATTTTTATTCAATATTTACTCGAGAATCAATGACGTCATATTACTGTGTGCACTCTCCGGATTGAGATTATTTTCTACTCTATGCTAAATGTGACCGCGTCATACTTCGTTTTTCGAATTACTGTGCATGTTTTTATTTTGCTTGTGTTTTCTCTAGAGCGTTCTTGTCAGATAGATAGATACACAGACAGCGAAACTATTATTATAGATAAAACTACGAGGTATGGCAACTCAGGACATAGACAATATTTGTAATCCATTTTTAATTACTTAAACTTTTTATAAAAGAATAGAATCTCTTTAAAAAAAAAAGAATTGCACACCAAGTGAACGCAAATAAAATGTGCATAATAGTGAGGGATATTATTAGTGCTTTATAAATTTACATGCGTTTTTTGAGAAATCGGAAATAGTGTAAATTAGTACTTCCGGTCAACGGAAATTACTCAAAATTTGACGGAAGGTAGAAAATTAGATCTTTTACTTACATGTGAAATTTCATTTATCTATCTGAAATAGTACTCACGTTATAGGCCTTTTAAAAATTCAAAGTAGAAAAATACCACTTCCGGTTATCGGAAATCGCTCAGTTGATCAGGATCTACGATTTTGATAAAATACTTAAATATGAAATTTCATCAACCTAGCTGTGACGGTACTCAAGTTATCGTGTTTACACACACACAGACAGACAGACACACACACAGACAGACGGACAAGATTGCAAAATTATGTTTTTCCGTATCAGAGAGGTGTAAAACGTCGAGATTTGTAAAATCTCGTTTTTTTTGTGTTTTTTTTTTGTACGATTACAAGACTTTCTCTATATTTCGTATATACGAGAAAGTAAAAAAAAATGAGAAGAAATAAGATGTGCAGAGAATTGAAGTATAGACATTTGATGAGTAAACATTAAGTGTGTAGACATTTGATGTGTAAACATTAGGTGTGTAGACATTTGATGTGTAAACATTAGGTGTGTAGACATTTGATGTGTAAACATTAGGTGTGTAGACATTTCATGTGTAAACATTAGGTGTGTAGACATTTGATGTGTAAACATTAAGTGTGTAGACCTTTGATGTGTAAACATTAGGTGTGTAGATATTTGATGTGTAAACATTAAGTGTGTAGACATTTGATGTGAAGAAAATTGATGTGTTGACATTTGATGTGCAGAAAATTGATGTGTAGACATTCGATGTGTAAACATTAGGGGTGTAGACATTCGATGTGCAGAAAATTGATGTGTAGACATTTGATGTGCAGAAAAATTGATGTGTAGACATTCGATGTGTAAACATTAGGTGTGTAGACATTTGATGTGCAGAAAATTGATGTGTAGACATTTGATGTGTAAACATTAGGTTTGTAGACATTCGATGTGCATTCGACATTAGGTGTGTAGACATTTGATGTGCAGAAAATTGATGTGTAGACATTCGATGTGTAAACATTAGGTGTGTAGACTTTCGATGTGCAGAAAATTGATGTGTAGACATTCGATGTGTAAGCATTAGGTGTGTAGACATTTGATGTGCAGAAAACTTATGTGTAGACATTCGATGTGTAAACTTTAGATGTGTAGACATTTGATGTGTAAACATTAGGTGTGTAGACATTTGATGTGTAAACATTAGGTGTGTAGACATTTGATGTGCAGAAAATTGATGTGTAGACATTCGATGTGTAAACATTAGGTGTGTAGACATTTGATGTGCAGAAAATTGATGTGTAGACATTCGATGTGTAAACATTAGGTGTATAGACATTTGATGTGCAGAAAATTGATGTGTAGACATTCGATGTGCAGAAAATTGATGTGTAGACATTCGATGTGTAAACATTAGATGTGTAGACATTCGATGTGCAAAAAATTGATGTGTAGACATTCGATGTGCAAAAAATTGATGTGTAGACATTCGATGTGTAACCAACTTACCCGTGTAGCTGGCAGACAAGATGTACTTGTGCTAAACCGTTTGTCTGTAGGGGAGCGGTAAATGTAGGCCAAAATCTTTTGCAGCGCTGGAATCTGGGCAGATTACGAGAGATGGGTGAACCATGAGATGGGTGAACCATGAGATGGGTGAACCATGAGATGGGTGAACCATGGGATGGGTGAACCATGAGATGGGTGAACCATGAGATGGGTGAACCATGAGATGGGTGAACCATGAGATGGGTGAACCATAAGATGGGTGAACCATGAGATGGGTGAACCATGAGATGGGTGAACCATGAGATGGGTGAACCATGAGATGGGTGAACCATGAGATTGGTGAACCATGAGATGGGTGAACCATGAGATGAGATGGGTCACTGTCAAATATATATATATATTGCATATATATATGGCAGTGATTTAAATCCTACCTTTGCACGTGACGTAGATGCTGGCAGCCAACAACTTGATTTGTTATCCTCGACACTGTCTCTAAACTTGAGCTCAACTTGAGCTAAACTTGAGCTCAACGCTCATCTAAACTCGTTGTTTAACTCACGACAGCCTCCTCTAGAAATTTTCTTTCACTCTTCTCACATTCCGCTGTCATGCAGACAAAAACAGTTTTAAAAACTGGCAGCTATAGCCTCTAAAAAAACGAAACAATTCAACCCAACCGGCTTACCTTCTGTAAGCAACGATTACTCGGTATCGATGTGCCAGCAGCCCAAGGTATGCGCCGGTCGAGTACGTGAGAGTAGATCAGAAAAGTTGCGGCCCTTCCCTCGATACATATCAGACGAATTATGCCCCCTCCCTCTATACATACCTAGCAAGGGAGTGAATGAATTGCCCAGACTTCTAAAAATAGCAGCAAACAAATGCTTATTGTGAGTCAACAGTGGGAGGGACGGATTCAAGTGCTTGTTCTACTCACTACGTTATAAGCCTCGTCTCAGACAAGTGTAGTCAATTCACGTTGTTCAGCACCCACACTAGACAGTCGCAAAGCTTCACGTGGGAATATATATATATATATATATATATATATATATATATATATATATATATATATATATATATATATATATATATATATATATATATATATATATATATATATATATATACGATTTTGATCAAATACTTATATATGAAATTTCATCAACCTAGCTGTAACAGTACTCAAGTTATCGTGTTTACAGACACACACAGACAGACAGACAGACACACAAATACACACACAGACATACGGAAAAGATTGCAAAACTATGTTTTCCCGAGTCAGGGAGCTGTAAAACGTCGATATTCGCAGATATCTCGATTTTTTTTACAAGCTTTTATTTAACTCACTTCCTCGTCGGTCTGTCTGTCTAGACGGAAACGCAGGAGTGAAAATTCGGACAGTTCTGCTTGACCGATACGATTCAAAGTTAGCACGTGGGTCAAGACATGAAGACAATGCAATCTGAAACTAAATTTGACTTAATTGGATGCCTAATTAATTTTTTATGAATTAATTAAAATTTGGACCGAATTAGTAGGCATGTCTAGCCAACCACACCACACGCGTCATCACCTTCAATAGCTGCGCCATCACGTAATGGCTGCGTTCAAAAACCATTGCGCGCCTACTGAACGTGATGTTCAGTAGGCGCGCAATGGTTTTTAGTCATGTAACTCTATTGTAAATAAAACATGTAAAGTACTGAAAAAAAAATTCATAAAAAAAAATATGCATAAAAAACGTTTTAATAACAAGCTTTTATGTAATGATGCACTAAAAAATAGAAAATAAATTATAGACTACTATTTAAATAACTATAAAGAAAAGCGTGGGTCACTTTAGTATGTATTGGATACCTTTACTAATGTTAAGGAAGACACCCACGCTTTTCTTTATAGTTATTTAAATAGTAGTCTATAATTTATTTTCTACTTTTTAGTGCATCATTACATAAAAGCTTGTTATTAAAACGTTTTTTATGCATTTTTTTTATTTTACATTTTTTTTTTTTGCACGATTACAAGGCTTTCTTTATACTTTGTATATACGAGAAAGTAAAAAAAAAAAGAATGATTTTAAGGGATCATAGAAATTTAAGAAAAAAAAAACAACTATAAAACTCTGAACCGACTAATAAGAAAATAATATAACAATCAATGCGGTTGGAATTTTTTTTAAATTGTTTTTAACTTAAATAGCAATATTGAGCCTGAGTTTGATTTATTTTTTAAACTACCTCCCATAACTTATTAAACATATTAAACATATTATACATATTAAACATATTAATTGTTGAGTCTTTTTCAACCCTACTGTTATTAAAATAAATCTAGGCATATAAGCGAAAATATTATTTGACATTGATCCGTTTAATATGTTTTAGCATTTTGCGTGTATTTAATATTTTCTTCACTTTTTTTTTTTGTTGACGTATGCAAAGGAGTAAAAATTTTGCCGGCAATCAAAAATGTTTAGTCCCTGTTTAAATAATCCCTACTCCATTACTTTAAATAAGACAATTCCATGCAATCTCGGCATGTGGTGATTAATTTTTTGGTTACAAAATCTATAGCGATGACGAAGGCCCGCGTTGGAAGGACCGCTTATATTATAGTTACATGAGCCGTCCCAGCAAGGCCTTGCACTGGCCTTTCTGAAATTATTGATGTTGACTTATTTCTTTATTAAGCACTAGCGTATCCGCGCGTTGCCGCGGGAATATAAGAAAGTCCGATGAAATATATAAGAAGGGTTTTATCAATGCGTTACCAATCATATGTTCTAAGACGAGTGACCTTGTTTTCTAAAACTGAGTTATTTAAATGTAAACAATGCCTACGCTTGGATCATAAATATAGGGACACGGGTTAACATACACTACCAACACCCAGTTTTAATATCCTAACCTTGGTTAATTTTCCTGACACGCCTCATTCAATTTAGTAAGCCACCGTAACGGCCCATATTATCCATTGTCTACCGCACTGTTTAGAACAAACGTAGGTGCCATAGCGCTCACGGGAAAGCCCAAGGCTTATTGTTGCCCATTGTATCATTAGTGTATAGCCTTTATTTTAATGAACGTAGGCGCCATAGTGTTCGCAGGGGAGCCCGGGATGCTTCGGGTCGTGCAATTTACGCTGCGCCGACGGCTGCGCCTGTTGAAGTTTTAACGCTGACTTCAGTAGTACCCCTTACCCTCTATGCAGGGCGCTCTATTAACGGATGCCACATGCTAGGAACTCTGGGCGCCAAATAGTGTATTGACGAAAATCGCACCCTCGCAGGCGCCACCCATATCAAATTTTCAGTATTTTGTTCACAGAAACCTTCTCGGGAATATTCTCATCCACTCCCCAAAGTTTCATGGCACACGGATGAAAGATGTCGAATCGCATCTGACTTTTATTTTTTATATACCTTATATAGAGAAACATCGCATCCACCCTGGGCTCCGCCCTTGCAAAATTAAAAAAAAAATATTTTTTTGCAGAACCCTTCCCTGGAGTATTCTTATCGACACCCCAAAGTTTGATATCGATCGGATGAACGGTGTTAAACTGCAATCGACTTTTATTTTTGTATACCGTATAAAGACAAGAATCGAACCTTCTCGGGGCGCCGCCCTTGCGAATTAAAAAAAAAGTAAGTTTTTTTTTACAGAAACCTCACCTGGAGTGTTCTAATCAGCTCCCCAACTTTTGATGGCGATCGGGGTGAACGGTGTCAAACCGCAATCGACTTTTATTTTTAAATACCGTATATAGAGAAAAATCGCACCCAAAGTTTGATGGCGATCGTGTGAACAGTGTCACTGCAATTTACTTTTATGTATGAATGAATGGATGTGTGTCCGCAGCTTTAAGTCGTATCTCCTCCTCAACGAAGCAATATCGAGGACTAGTTCTAAAAGCAATTATGTTAAGCAAGTTACGAGGATGAACATAGGCCAAAAAAATTCCGGGTTTCTTTCATGGATTTCCCGGAAAAGCCAAAAAACCTCGAAAAATGCAGTTTTTTGCCCATATCTCAGCGACCAGACCACTTAGCGACTTGAAACATTTACCAATCGATTTCTGCCATAATTTAAAACAATATTGCCGAAGAAAGTTTTCAAAAATATCCTTTCGTTCGGTCACAAAAAATTTTTTGAATTAATTAAAATTTGGACCGAATTAGTAGGCATGTTTATCCAACCACACCACACGCGTCATCACGTTCAATAGCTGGCCATCACGTTCAATGGCTGCGTCATCACGTTCAGCAGCTAGGCGCGCAATGGTTTTTAGTCCTGTAACTCTATTGTAAATAAAACATGTAAAATACTAAAAAAAAATTTAATAAAAAAAAGTTTTAATAACTAACCAATGGTTTTACTAACCCTGCTCTTGATTTACGCTACGACAGAGCTATTTTTAGATAACATAAGGAAATTGCGCTAAAATTGTCACTAGACTTTGTAATTACCTTATTTTAAAATGTAATTATATGATAAGCAAGTACACCACATACATACAGAGAAACAGATCCATTTGAGTTTTGATGTTTCTAATATATGTTGGTTTATCTTAAATCAATCTAACGGCGGCTATGCTTCAACCCTCCCTCAACTACCTATTTAACAGAACTATCCAACACAGACCCCACACACCTAGCCCATACATCTATCCCACACAGACCCCACACACCTAGCCCATACATCTATCCCACACAGACCCCGCACACCTAGCCCATACATCTATCCCACACAGACCCCACACACCTAGCCCATACATCTATCCCACACAAACCCCACACACCTAGCCCATACATCTATCCCACAGAGACCCCACACACCTAGCCCATACATCTATCCCAAACAGACCCCACACACCTAGCCCATACATCTATCTCACACAGACCCCGCACACCTAGCCCATACATCTATCCCACACAGACCCCGCACACCTAGCCCATACATCTATCCCACACAGACCCCACACACCTAGCCCATACATCTATCTCACACATACCCCACACACCTAGCCCATACATCTATCCCACACAGACCCCACACACCTAGCCCATACATCTATCCCACACAGACCCCGCACACCTAGCCCATACATCTATCCCACACAGACCCCACACACCTAGCCCATACATCTATCTCACACAGACCCCCCCCCACACACACACACCTAGCCCATACATCTATGCCACACAGACCCTACACACCTAGCCCATACATCTATCCCACACAGACCCCACACACCTAGCCCATACATCTATCTCACACAGACCCCACACACCTAGCCCATACATCTATCCCACACAGACCCCGCACACCTAGCCCATACATCTATCCCACACATACCCCACACACCTAGCCCACACATCTATCCCCACAAAACTAAGCCATCTGTGTGACCGCACTAAGCGCGCCTCCCCACGAGAGAGAGCTCCACAAAGGCTGGGGAACTGCACTTCCGTTTGACAGAGAAAGCACGTGACTTTCAGAGGCGCACCCGGCTGTTGCTGGTCACGTGATCTTTGTTGTGGAAATGCCAGTTCGATCTTCTGACAATTCAAACCCGAATTAAGAACCACATTAATTTATAACAACCACATTAATTTATAACAACCACATTAATTTATAACAACCACATTAATTTATAACAACCACATTAATTTATAACAACCACATTAATTTATAACAACCAGATTAATTTATAACAACCAGATTAATTTATAACAACCACATTAATTTATAACAACCACATTAATTTATAACAACCACATTAATTTATAACAACCACATTAATTATTTTATAACAATCAAATTATTTTATATCGATCCCGTTATGTTTTAACAACTTTCGAACAGCAGCTCCCAAAAAAGTTGTTAAATTTTAATGTGTTCGTTAGTTAAGTTTCAAATCAACACAGTGTGAGAACTTTGTCATTTCTAAAGGAAACATTGGTTACCCTTTTTTACTTTCTCCTATACGGAGTAGGTTATAGAGAAAGTATTGTGATCGTGCACAAAACTCACATGAAATTTTGAGTTTTCACCGTTTTACTTCTCATTACTTAATCATATACGGAGTATAGGAGGCTTATTTTAATCGGGCAAAAAATATAAATGCAGATGTATCAAAATTTTGGCATTATACGCGTAATCAAGTCGGAAAAACTGGGCTTTGCCATTCTGTCCGTCCGTGTGTGTGTCTTTGTGTGTGTGTGTGTGTCTGTGTCTTTGTGTGTGTGTCTGTGTGTGTCTGTATTTGTCTGTATATACGATAACTTGAGTACCGTTACAGCTAGGTTGATAGAATTTCATATATAAGTATTATGATAAATTTGTAGTTCTATATCAACTTTTCAGCGTTCCGATAACCGGAAGTGGGACTTATTTTACTTTTAGTTTTTCAAAAGCCTATAACTTGAGTACTGTTTCAGATAGAGAAACAAAATTTCACATGTAAGTAAAAGGTCTAATTTCTGCTTTCTTTCAAATTTTGAGTAATTTCCCGCTGACTGGATTTCTTTAAAAAAAACGCACGACACATTTTGTTTGCCGTTCACTTGGCGCGCAATTCTTTTTTCTACGAGATTATATTCTATTTTTAAAAGTTTAAGTAAATAAAAATTGATTAAAAATCATGTCCCGATTTGGCATCGCCTGTAATGTTATATATTATTTAAGTACGAGCTGACCCGCGACGTAACATTCGTCGCTATCTAGTTGTTTTATTTTCTACTTATCAACAATTCATAATTTGTGAATTCGACACTACCCCCCCCCCCTCACCCCACCCCGCCCAGTGAAAGCAGCCGTTTACAGACGACAATGAAAATATCAAGCAGAACTTATTATCTCCCCTTAGTTTCAAATCGTTTAAAAACTAAATTATCTGCCTTTTATAGCCGTCACTTATTCGAACCGGCTCTATTGTAAACATTCGGGGTGAACCACAGCTCACCTGACAGAGTGACAGGTGGGGATGAGGGTGGTGGCTAAGCTGCGTGGTGTCTCGTATGGTCCCCATGAAGAGAATTATATATATAGATATTCGAGAAAGTTTAGGGGAGATCACTTCCGGTGTATTACTTTCTCGTATACGAAGTAAAGAGGAAGTATTGTAATCGTGCAAATATTGAAATCGAGATTTACACAAATCTCGACGTTTTAGACCTCTCTGAGTAGGAAAAACTTAATTTTGAAATATGGTATGTCAGTGTGTGTGTCTATGTGTGTGTCTATGTGTCTGTCAATAAAACAATAACTAGGTTGACGAAATTTGATATAAAGGTGTTGTATCACATTTGTAGTTCTGTATCAACTTTTCAGCGATTTCTGATAACCAGAGGTGGATCTTTTTCGATTTTCAAAAGTCTATAGCTTCAGTTAGATAGAAGAAATTTCACGTAAGGGTAGAAGATCTAATTTTATGTTGTTGTACAACCCCCCCCCCCAGAGGTGTAGCGACGCTTCCCGGCGCCCGGGGACAAACTTTCGATTTGCACACCCCCCCCCTCCCCCCCCCCCCCCCCCGCCCCTCGAACTTTTCATTTGCACCCTCCCTCAAACTTTCAATTTGGCGCCCCCCCTAAGGTCGGCGCCCGGGGACTTATGTCCCCCCGCCCCCCCCCCTCGCTACACCTCTGCCACCCCCCCCCCTATGGACCCCTCTGTAAAAAATATTTTACTGTCATAATACCACTGTTACTTACTTAAATATATTTCTGAATCAGTAAATATGTATAATTGTATAATTGTATATGTATGTTTAGAAACATCATCTAAAAACTGACGCTATGTTCACTTTGAGTTGGTTTCTCCCAACCCCCACCCCCCCCCCCCCCCTTATACTTCACCACCTAAAACGGGACACAACATTAATGTCACACCTAGGTATACGCTGGGTAGGATATTGACCTAAAGTGACCGGGCAGCGGTGAATGAAGTTAGGGTCGGGGTTAGGGGAAAGGAGGGGGGTTAGTGTTTTAAAGCAAATATTTTCAGTGGCAGCATTGGTACTGTCGAATTCACAAATTATGAATTACTGAAAAGTAGAAAATAAAACAACTAAATAGCGGCGTATGATACGCCGCGGGTCGGCTCGTATATATATATATATATAATTCTCTTCTGGGAGACGCTAGAAAACAAGCTGTAAGCGCGCTCCCTACCACCCCCACCCCTACATAGTCTGGTGAGCTGTGGTTCACGCTAAATGTTTACAAGCAGAGCCGGGTTTAGTGACGACTATTAGGGGCAGATAATTTAGTTTGAAACGATTTTAAACGTAGGGGGCAGGGGGGGGGGGACTAAGTGGAGTTTACTTTAACGGAGGGGGGAAGGAGGGGGGGGGGGGGGTTATCGTCCTTAATGAGCTACTTATAGTGTTTTAAAGAAATATTTTCGGTGGCAGCGTTGGTACTGTCGAATTCACAAATTATGAATTACTGAAAAGTAGAAAAAAAAAAAAACTAAATAGCGGCGTATGATATGCCGCGGGTCGGCTCGTTATTTTTAAAAATGATCTCTAAAGAACACAAAAGATCTATATATATAATTCTCTTCTGGGAGCCGTTAGAAAACAAGCTGCAAGCGCGCCTTACAGTCCCCTCTCTTCCTCTCTATCGCTACCTCCCCCACCCCCACCCCCTCAAATGATCTGGTGAGCTGTGGTCACGCTGTTTACATTTTACAATCACAGAGACGGGTTTGGTGACGGCTATTAGGGGCAGATAATTTAGTTTGAAACGATTTTAAACTTAGAGGAGGTAACTAAGAGGAGGCTGCTTTCACGTGGGGTGGGGGGGGGGGGGGAGTAGGTTTAGTGTTTTTAAGCAAATATTTTCAGTGGCAGCATTGGTACTGTCGAATTCACAAATTATAAATTACTGAAAAGTAGAAAAAAAACAATTAAATAGCAGCGTATGATACGCTGCGGGTCGGCTCGTAGTAACTAATTAAAATATGTGTGATATGAACCGTAAGATAATGTTTTAGTTACTTGTAGGCTATTATCTATATATATAATTCTCTTCTTCGAGCCGTTAGAAAACAAGCTGCAAACGCTCTCCCTACCTCCCCACCCCTACATGGTTTTAGTGAGCTGTGTTCACTCTAAATGTTTACAAGCAGAGCCAACGATTTTAAACGTAGGGGGGGGGGGAGGAGGGGGGGAGGGAAGGAAGGGGGGGGGGGTTATGGTCCTTAACGAGCTACTTATAGTGTTTTAAAGAAATATTTTCAGTGTCAGCGTTGGTACTGTCGAATTCACAAATTATGAATTATTGAAAATTAGAAACAACTAAATAGCGGCGTATGTTATGCCGCGGGCCGGCTCGTTTAAAATATTCCATTTATTAGATTTAGTTTCCATACATATTTGAAAAGCGTGATTTTATACCAACTCTGATTTTAAAAACTTACATTATGCTGTAAGATTTTAGCATTTATGATGACAATATATTTAATTCTGATTGTAGACAGCATATTTTTTGTAAAAACGACTAAAGTTATGCTTTTATACTACATAATAAAGTAATTATTGATCTGTTTTGACATTTACAATTAAATTTGTAGAAATATATATATTTATATTAAGAGAGTTATTATTTCCCTTAGTTCGTTAGTCTCAATATTCTGGGAATCATTATATCAAATTGTTTTTTACAAGGATTACAAAACAGATTGTGTTGCGTTCATTAAGTGTAATTTTTTTGTTTTGTCGGCCTACATTGTGTGTTTTTTCTTATTTCTTATACTACTTTCAATTTATTTTACATCATAGCGAAGCAATGACATACAGCTAGTATGTTTCCTGTAACCAGACGTAGTACTTTAACCTACTTCCGATTTCTCAAAAAACGTATAAGAATTTATTTTTAACTTGATTCCTCTGTCTTTCTTTTTAAAATTTTAGGCATGTTGCCTAGCTTTGCTTAGGTTTACAAAACACATTTGAGATTTGAATGATTAATTAATTGGTGTTTGGCTGTTATGTATTTTTATCCGCCTCCCAACTTATCCATAAAATAAACAAAAGGCAATATTTAAAATATTTGTGTTTTACCAACCTTTGTGCCTTTTATCAATCCATGCTAATTAAAAATTCTAACAATAATGTCCTCTTGCATGTCCGCAGATTTCGCATTCATATTTTTTTTAGTGTGAGTTGAATTTCTTTTTAAATTACCTCCCCTGGCAAAATTATAAAATTAATTCGGTTTTATTTTTTTACCCTGCTGTTATTAAAATGTATCCATTTTTTCTAGTTATCTGGGCGAAAGTGTTATTTGACATTGATCTGTTTAATATGTTTTAGCAACCTGCGTCTATTTAATATTCTATTCACGTAATGCAATAGTGTAAAACAGTGCCAGCTATACAAAAAAAATGTAGTTGCTATATAAATAAACACTTCCAATCTAATTTAATATGACACTGCGATGCAAGTAAAAAGCACGACATGTGGTGTGTTTACTTTTATGGTTCCAAAATCTATAGAGATGACTATCAGCAGCGTTATATTATAGATAGTGAAATTTCGTGCACGCACTTAAAAGTATGTAATCTAATTCACTAATATTATGCGTATTAATTTTTCAAATTTTTCTTTAAAATATTCTATAGTGTAAATGTAACATCTAAGGTTAAGTTAAATAATATAGCATCTCCTATCAATACAACACCCTAACTCTACTAATCCAAATCAAAACATTAGCTAAATTTCTAGATTACTGTTATAATACTGTTATAGTACAAATGATGACTTGTTTTAAGATTTCTAGTCTTGATAAAACCGATAGTCATTTATACCAATATACAATTATTGTTGAAAATTAAGCTTTTTTGCTAAATGCAATTTTGTACCTCTTTTCAAGCCAGTAACTTCCTTTGTAAGTTTAAACTAGATCTCTACTCTCTACAGTGAAAGTAATAAAACTACAGTCAATGGGGAACAACCATGAAATTATTTCATTCTGTAGATTATCCTCAGTTACCTCGCTTTAATATACGCACAAACATATGTAGTACATTTTTTAGTCAAAGGGGAATAAACATGAATATATCTCACTCTGAAGTTTATCACAAGCTATTTCGCTTTAATTTTAGAGTTATTTTGTGCTGAGATGTTTGTATTTGCTTCAACGCTTAGGTACAGGTTTTTCGCTTACAAAGATGTACATTTTTAAGTCAAAGGTGAACAAAAATGAATTTATTTCAATTTCATAGTTTGGCCCTAGTTATAAATACATAATACAAATATTTTTAAAAAAATGAATGCTGAGATTTTCATGCTGAGATTATTTTGGTCAAGATATTTTTATTGTTTCATCGCTTATTTTTTTATATAAATTAAAAAAATTTATTCTGGCAAAGGGGATAAAACATGAAATTATTTTTTTTCTTAGTTTACTCGAGGCTACCTCCCTTAATTATTTCGGTTATTTTTGCAATTGTGAACCTCTTTTCAAGCCAGTAACTTCCTTTGTAAGTTTAAACTAGATCTCTACTCTGTCAGCGAAAGTAAAAAACTACGGTCAATGGGGAACAACCATGAAATTATTTCATTCTGTAGATTATCCTCAGTTACTTCGCTTTAATATACGCTCACACATATGTAGTACATTTTTTAGTCAAAGGGGAATAAACATGAATATATCATATCACAAGCTATCTCGCTTTAAATACTTTAATTTTAGAGTTATTTTGTGCTGAGATGTTTGTATTTGCTTCAACGCTTAGGTACGGGTTTTACGCTTACAAAGATGTACTTTTTTTAAATCCAAGGGGAACAAAAATGAATTTAATTCATTTCATAGTTTGGCCCTAGTTACCTCGATTTAGTTGTAGATATTTTTTTATTTCATTTTTTGTAAGGAGAATAGACATTTAATACAAATATTTTTAAAAAAATGAATGCTGAGATTTTCATGCTGAGATTATTTTGGTCAAGATATTTTTATTGTTTCACCGCTTATTTTTTTATATATATTAAAAAATTTATTCTGGCAAAGGGGATAAAACATGCAATCATTTTGTTTCTTAGTTTACTCGAGGCTACCTCCCTTAATTATTTCGGTTATTTTTGCAGGGGAAAACAATTAATAAAGTAAAAACCTTTCAAAAAAATCAGTTGAAAAAATAAAAACACGGTGTTATTGTTAAACATAAGTAATTTATATTATTGTTTTTTTAGGAAAGTTATTTTAATATAAATATACGTAAATACAAATAATTTATAATTGTAAAAGCACTAAAGCAGGATAACCTCGGCTAAATAAGTAACTGAAATATTGTCATGTTTGTTCCCCTTTGACCATACTTGCTATTTTATATTTAAAAGCCGAAAACCTAACTAAATTACAATGAACGATGAAACAATAAATAAATAACATATCTTAGTCTTATTTTATACATATTTAAATAAACAAAAACAAATGTCATACAACAAAAAAATTAAATCGTAGATTTAATTAATATGTTAATTACTAATAATTATAAGTATATATAAGTATCATTCAAATGTAATAAATTTAAGTATATATAAGTATAATTCAAATGTATGCATGTGTGTATATGTATGTGTATGTGTATGTGTATGTGTATGTGTATGTGTATGTGTATGTGTATGTGTATGTGTATGTGTATGTGTATGTGTATGTGTATGTGTATGTGTATGTGTATGTGTATGTGTATGTGTATGTGTATGTGTATGTGTATGTGTATGTGTATGTGTATGTGTATGTGTATGTGTATGAGATGTGTATGAGATGTGTATGTGTATGTGTATGTGTATGTGTATGTGTATGTGTATGTGTATGTGTATGTGTATGTGTAGGTGTAGGTGTATGTGTATGTGTATGTGTAGGTGTAGGTGTATGTGTAGGTGTAGGTGTAGGTGTAGGTGTAGGTGTAGGTGTAGGTGTAGGTGTAGGTGTAGGTGTAGGTGTAGGTGTAGGTGTAGGTGTAGGTGTAGGTGTAGGTGTAGGTGTAGGTGTAGGTGTAGGTGTAGGTGTAGGTGTAGGTGTAGGTGTAGGTGTAGGTGTAGGTGTAGGTGTAGGTGTAGGTGTAGGTGTAGGTGTAGGTGTAGGTGTAGGTGTAGGTGTAGGTGTAGGTGTAGGTGTAGGTGTACGTGTAGGTGTAGGTGTAGGTGTAGGTGTAGGTGTACGTGTACGTGTACGTGTAGGTGTAGGTGTAGGTGTAGGTGTAGGTGTAGGTGTAGGTGTATGTGTAGGTGTAGGTGTAGGTGTAGGTGTAGGTGTAGGTGTAAGTGTAGGTGTAGGTGTAGGTGTAGGTGTAGGTGTAGGTGTAGGTGTAGGTGTAGGTGTAGGTGTAGGTGTAGGTGTAGGTGTAGGTGTAGGTGTAGGTGTAGGTGTACGTGTAGGTGTAGGTGTAGGTGTAGGTGTAGGTGTAGGTGTAGGTGTAGGTGTAGGTGTAGGTGTAGGTGTAGGTGTAGGTGTAGGTGTACGTGTAGGTGTAGGTGTAGGTGTAGGTGTAGGTGTAGGTGTAGGTGTAGGTGTAGGTGTAGGTGTAGGTGTAGGTGTAGGTGTAGGTGTAGGTGTAGGTGTAGGTGTAGGTGTAGGTGTAGGTGTAGGTGTACGTGTAGGTGTACGTGTAGGTGTAGGTGTAGGTGTAGGTGTACGTGTAGGTGTACGTGTAGGTGTAGGTGTAGGTGTACGTGTAGGTGTACGTGTAGGTGTACGTGTAGGTGTAGGTGTAGGTGTACGTGTAGGTGTACGTGTACGTGTACGTGTACGTGTACGTGTACGTGTACGTGTACGTGTACGTGTACGTGTAGGTGTAGGTGTACGTGTACGTGTACGTGTACGTGTACGTGTACGTGTACGTGTACGTACATATATATATATATATATATATATATATATATATATATATATATTAGAAAACTCCTTTCTTAGCCTGTAGGATACGTTTATTGGATGTCCTGCTCAAGAGGTCTGAGTACTACCCGATTCAACTGTCAAACTGCGCCAGGAGCTCGGTGGCACCTGCGTTTGTTTTAAAGAGTGCCATACACTAAGAATACGCTGTGCTTCTATATATGCTGATTTCGTGGAATTTGGCGCGACATGGTGCGATTTGGCGCTCCGTGCTGCCCCACGAGCACTATAGTTTGTACGATCGTTTTAAAGAACGCCATGCACTTGAGCAGAGTTTCTTCCAGGCATCTCTTCGCGCCCCCCCCCCCCCCAACGAATTGAAATTTATATAATTCATATAGAAAATATATACTTTTTACAGTGTCCGCCGCCCCCCCCCCCCCCCCCCCGAAAATTTCAAGTGCCCCCCCCCCCCCCCCCCCGGAAAAAAAAGTCTGGAAGAAACACTGCACTTGAGATACGGTGGACTACTATAATCGTTGGCTTAATCATACCAGACGCGTTCGGTGGTCGAGTGACCCAGAGCACCCCGGAATCTCATGAGAGCACTAAGGCCTACATTAGTTTTAAAGAGCGCCATTGGATGAATAAAGAGAGGCACCCGGCGCCCTTGATGTAGTGTAACCAGTGACTCGGAGTGCGCCCCTCGACGCCCCTAATAGAGGTTGCCGGGGCGTGTTCTACCTAACTATTACGGGCAGTGATTAACTTAAGCGTTCATACAGACTCATTATTAGAAAACTAGGTCACGCATCTAAAAATACACAATTGGTACGCAATAAGGAAATCTTTAAATATTGCGCCCCAGCATTTGGGGTGTGGTTTGGCACCCCCGCGGTCCTATGCCCGGTGCACCCTGAGCACCATGACGCCTACGCTTGTTTTAAAGAGCACTCTACAATATAGATACTGTGGGAGCCTATATTCGATGAATTTCTCAAACTTGCTAGAATTTCTTTCTACTGAGGTAGACATATTGAGGGCGTGGAATAGGGTTGGGTAGACATATTGAGGGCGTGAAATAGGGTTGGGGTGGACATATTAAGATGTGAAATATGGTTGGGATGGACATATTGAGGGCGTGGAATAGGGTTGGGTAGACATATTGAGGGCGTGAAATAGGGTTGGGGTGGACATATTAAGATGTGAAATATGGTTGGGATGGACATATTGAGGGCGTGGAATAGGGTTGGGTAGACATATTGAGGGCGTGAAATAGGGTTGGGGTGGACATATTAAGATGTGAAATATGGTTGGGATGGACATATTGAGGGCGTGGAATAGGGTTGGGTAGACATATTGAGGGCGTGAAATAGGGTTGGGGTGGACATATTAAGATGTGAAATATGGTTGGGATGGACATATTGAGGGCGTGGAATAGGGTTGGGTAGACATATTGAGGGCGTGAAATAGGGTTGGGGTGGACATATTAAGATGTGAAATAGGGTTGGGGTGGACATATTAAGATGTGAAATAGGGTTGGGATGGACATATTGAGGGCGTGAAATAGGGTTGGGGTGGACATATTGAGGGCGTGAAATAGGGTTGGGTGGACATATTGACTGTGTGGTTTCTATCAAATTTGATCCATATGGACAGACAACTAAAATTTTGACAAAACAAACGTCAAGTCAATAATTGTTGGAATTATACATTTAATTGCATGATTGTAAAACGTGTCGGAATTATACATTTAATTGAATGATTGTAAAACGTGTTGGAATTATACATTTAATTGCATGATTGTAAAACGTGTTGGAATTATACATTTAATTGCATGATTGTAAAACGTGTTGGAATTATACATTTAATTGCATGATTGTAAAACGTGTTGGAATTAAACATTTAATTGCATCTGAAGAATAAAGCCGGACTCAGATCCTGTTGTTTTCTCGTACATGTATATTCTTATATAACAGTGCTGGTTGTATATACTTATATAACGGTTATATAGCATATCAAGTGGAATCGGACTGTTTGTTACAAACCGCTTGTTTTTCGAGAAAGTAGCCTACAAACAGATGGTATTCTCTTAGTAAAGGTTTTAAGATATAATGATAGAAATTTGGAAATAGAAACACGATTCCGGTTACATATATATATATATATATATATATATATATATATATATATATATATATATATATATATATATATATATATATATATATATATATATATATATATATATATATACCAGCAGAATACCCGTGCTCTGCCAATGTGAATCTTTTTAAAATGTACCAGCTTGGGGACAGAACAAAACCAAACACAAACACAAACACAAAATAAAACGCAAACACAAATTCAAACACAGTGCAAGCGCAAATGCAATAAAAACACAATTGAAAACGCAACACGCAATCACAAACACAAACATAAAAAAACAAACGCAAAAACTAACACATAAACATCACAAACACAAATGCAAAAAAAACACAAATACAAACAGAAACAGAAACACAAACTCAAACACAATTGCAAATGGAAACGCAAATGCAAAAAAACACAAACGAAAGCGCAAACACAAACGCAAACACAGATGCAACACGCAACATGCACCATGCAAACACAAACATAAACAAAAATACGAACACAAAAGTAAACACAAACGCAAACGCTTTATCAAATGGCTTTATCAAACAAACGGCCGTGTATTCCAACAATAAAGCTGTCACGGAGGTCCGCGCAATTGACATTCACGATTTATTTTTTTTTTACTTAATTAAGTAGCAAAATTTAGCACGAGTTGAATTTCTCTTTTAATTACCTCCCCTGGCAAAATTATTAAACATTTTAATTAATTAGTTTTTCAACCTTACTATTATTAAAATGTGTCAATTTTTAATATAAGCGAAAATATCATTTGGCATTGGTCGGTTTAGTATGTGTTTAAGCAATGTGCGTGCATTTAATATTTTCTTCACGTACTTTTAATGACGTAAAATTAGTAAAAACTATGCCGGCGATCACAAAATGTAAGCCGTTACATAATTATTTCCTACCCCAATACTTAGACAATGCTAGGCAAGAAAAATCACGGCATGTGGTTCTAGATTCTATAGCTATAACGTAAAGACTGACACACTACCTGACCGCTTACATATACATACATATATATGTGGGGGGGGGCGTGTGTGCGTGTGTGTGTGTGTGTGTGTGTGTGTGTGTGTGTGTGTGTGTTTCGTTACATCAAAATAAATTAAATGTTGACACCTTCAGCAAACACATGAACCTAAAATAAAATTGTCGAAAAAAAATTCTAATAAAAAAAAATTTGAACTCAATACGAAGAAAAGTTTCTCGCAGAGGATTATGCGACGACACGACTAAGTCCGGTACGGGAAGCCGGCAATTACCTGTTGGATGCCGGCAATTACCAGCTAGCCTCAGACTGACCCCGCCCACCTGGTCTTAAGGTGGATTATATAGTCTCACCTGGTCTTAATGTGGACTATATAGTCTCACCTCGTTACTAGGTGGCTAGTCTAGCGTTTTACAGGTAGGTGCGTGTGTTCTTTTGGTGCCATGTGCGTGTGTTCTTTTTGTGCCTAGTGCGTGTGTTCTTTTTGTGCCTAGTGCGTGTGTTCTTTTGGTGCTTAGTGCGTGTGTTCTTTTGGTGCTTAGTGCGTGTGTTCTTTTTGTACCATGTGCGTGTGTTCTTTTGGTGCCATGTGCGTGTGTTCTTTTTGTGCCTAGTGCGTGTGTTCTTTTGGTGCTTAGTGCGTGTGTTCTTTTGGTGCCATGTGCGTGTGTTCTTTTGGTGCCATGTGCGTGTGTTCTTTTTGTGCCTAGTACGTGTGTTCTTTTGGTGCTTAGTGCGTATGTTCTTTTGGTGCCATGTGCGTGTGTTCTTTTTGTGCCTAGTGCGTGTGTTCTTTTGGTGCTTAGTGCGTGTGCTCTTTTTGTGCCTAGTGCGTGTGTTCTTGTTGTGCCTAGTGCGTGTGTTCTTTTTGTGCCTAGTGCGTGTGTTCTTTTTGTGCCTAGTGCGTGTGTTCTTGTTGTGCCTAGTGCGTGTGTTCTTTTTGTGCCTAGTGCGTGTGTTCTTTTTGTGCCTAGTGCGTGTGTTCTTTTTGTGCCTAGTGCGTGTGTTCTTTTTGTGCCTAGTGCGTGTGTTCTTGTTGTGCCTAGTGCGTGTGTTCTTTTTGTGCCTAGTGCGTGTGTTCTTTTTGTGCCTAGTGCGTGTGTTCTTGTTGTGCCTAGTGCGTGTGTTCTTTTTGTGCCTAGTGCGTGTGTTCTTTTTGTGCCTAGTGCGTGTGTTCTTTTTGTGCCTAGTGCGTGTGTTCTTTTTGTGCCTAGTGCGTGTGTTCTTGTTGTGCCTAGTGCGTGTGTTCTTTTTGTGCCTAGTGCGTGTGTTCTTTTTGTGCCTAGTGCGTGTGTTCTTGTTGTGCCTAGTGCGTGTGTTCTTTTTGTGCCTAGTGCGTGTGTTCTTTTTGTGCCTAGTGCGTGTGTTCTTTTTGTGCCTAGTGCGTGTGTTGTTGTTTTTTTTTTGACACGTGCGTGTGTTCTTTCGGAAATTTTGTTCTTTCATTGGTTTTTTTAATCATCCATTTATGACGTCCGTAAAAATTTTCGTATTTTTGCCTTGCTGATTAGTTTATTAAAAAAAACTGTAGCTGCGGTATTTTATCTTTATGTTACAGTCACTATACCACGATCTTCTGCAAACATTATATAATCCATTCCACAAACTGTAGTGTAAAATATAGGCAAAACCTCAAATTTTAATGACTTATGTGACTCATTGCTCCCCTTTGATAGCCAGTAAGAGACACGTAACTGTTCAACCGATCCTCCAAAGTGGACTGTGGCGGATGGGGCAGGGGGAGGGGGGGACCAAGTAGATGGCTCAAAAATTGTCGTCAAATTATTTATATATTTTTAAAAGTTATTTATAATTGTATTTTTTTTAACCATCGTAGGGGCCGAGTTCTTTTTCCCCTGCAACCAAACACACGCTGTCGACGGTAAAAATTCTTCGAAAAAAAACCAACTAAGTCCATTGCTCGAGAAGCCGCTAGATAAGTAGCGGGCTTTCATGATGTACAGTACTTTCTTTGCGGCATTGGTTAGGGGCCCGAAATCCATTGTACATTTCTCTATGTTAAATGTGTTTGTGATATTGGTAGAACTTGTATTATGTAATATATATGTTTTATATACGTTTTCTTGTTTTTGCTTTTACAAGAAATGTCAAAGTAAACTTTTAGGGCCTATACTTTGAATTATCTCCCTTGAGTAAGTTTTATATTGCTCGCACAACCTTATTAACTGGTAATTACAAAAACAATATTTACAGAGTTTTACCTGATGGAAAAGCTATGATTCTGTATGATCGAATTATAAACAACTATTGTTATTCTTTATTTGAAGCTTGCTTATTCATCTTTTGGGGGCAGTTATACTATTATCCAGTGTTTTTATATGTTTTAACTAAATTTATTAGAGGTATTTAAGTATATGTTCGTTTAGTTAAGTTTAGTACATCTGTACTGGCTGATCATCTTGAATCTTAGTCAAGTTCTTGAAGTTGTGTGAGAATGTGTTTATTTTGACTGTACATTTATTCAGGTAAACAATTCGCCTACTTTACTAGACTGACCTTAAAACCGAAGTGAATAGGCCTCCCTAGAAAGAAAAGAGCACCTCGCAATTCTTTTTAGTGCGTTTATAAAAGCTTGTAATTATAAAACGTTTTTATGTATTTATTATTTTTATACTTTTTAGTATTAACGAGTTATACGCATGTTAAGACAATATAGTGTAGCGACAAATATATGATACACAATTTGAAAAACAGTTTTGCTTTAATAATTTGATTAGTTTTACTATACGTGTCACATTTACTAATGTTTTAGTTACAATAAAAAAATTGCCACAATTAGCTGAACACATATCATAGAACACAAATCTTTAACACTTCTTTAACCGAAGAAATTAATACTGTTCAGTTTGTGGTCAAGTTTATAGCTAACGTTTCAGTAAAGTATTATGGGATGGCGTAGTCTAGTGGTAAAGAACTAGACTGTTGACCCGACTTAAAACCATTGCGCGCCTATTGAACGTCAGGACGCGCTTTTGTCGTAGAGCCCCCCCCCCCCCCCCCCCTCGCTCCACGCCCAAGACGGCCGTGATGATGCGTGTGGATAGAACTGCCTACTAATTAGGTCCAAATTTTAATTAACGAATAAAAAATTAATTAGGCGACCAATTAAGTCAAATTTAATGTCACGATGCATTGTTTTCATGTCTTGACCCACGTACCAATTACGAACCGTATCGGTCAGTTAGAAGTGCCTGCAATTTCGCACGGGCGTTACGATATAGACAGACAGACTGACGACAGACTGACGAGGAAGTGAGTTAAATAAAAGCTTGTAATAAAAAGCGCCTCGCACATGTTTGGCGCTGAGCTAGGCGCCGATACGTTAGCCAAGAAGTAGGATATAGATCTACATGCCATGAGTTAGTAAAAATGTTTTGGGTACCAAACAAGATAGTTTGTAAGTCGTAGTTTCAGTAATTGGTTTTTGCTTTTTACTTTCTCGTATACGAAGTATAGAGAAAGTATTGTAATCGTGAAAAACAAACATTGTTTTGCAATCTTGTCCGTATGTCTGTGTGTGTGTATGTCTACAGTTAGACCTGTCAAGTCTACGGTTAGACCTGTCTTGTCTACAGCCAGACCTGTCTTGTTATTTCCACCATTTGTCTTGCAGGTTGTTGACAAGATGCTACAATTTTCGTCTCCTGGTTGTTTGAATTGCTGCTTCATATGGGCCTTTATGATTTCTCACGTGGCATCAAATGCTCCTAGAAACGGAATGACGTCACCACATGCTTCTACAAAGGAACTGACGTCATCTAATGCTCCTAGGGACGAGCTAATTGCGGCTGGGAGCGGCCTAAAGTTCCAGACGGCTGACCTTGAGCTGCCAGACTGGCACAAATCTCGAGGTCAGACGGCCAGACAAAAGGTCATGTGTCCGAGTCTCGTCCAGAGGTCAGCGCGCGCTTTTCTGGGTCGTCTGGTCAAGTCTGGCCTGACCGTGCCTGGTGCCGCTAGTGTCAAACGTCCCCGGGTAAAGAGAAGTCCCCGGGGTCTCGTGGTGCAGCTTTTCTTTAGCAACTCCAGCAAGTTACAGCAAGTCGCCGCCAACTGGGACATGACTTCTGCGCATGCTCAAGGCCGACTGCCCTATGTAGACGCCATTGTTAGCAGCTATAAAGATTCAGCTGATGATCTCCTTCAATCAGAAACACCTCCAGAAACAGTTCCAGAAATAGTTGGAGAAACTTCAGGTGCTAATGAGACTGACTTGCCGCCGGATGTCTTGACTGAATGGAAAGACTTCCATCCGGAAGTCAGCATGCCATTAAGCAAACGGATGCTGCCTCTGGGGGAGGGGATTGTTGGCACCCTAATATCACCACCCTCGCGCAAATGTCAGATGAACACCTACAGGGTCAAGGTCAGCCTAGCGGGGTGTGTCACGACAATGGTGGTGGCCACCGTGTGTTCGGGTCAGTGCCACTCAAGGTCAGTCCCCCACTGGACCATGACCAGCACGCGCATGCTGCGTCACTGCACCTGCTGCTCACCCGAGAGACTCGTCACGGTGCCCTACGAGCTCTCGTGCCCGGGCAGGGTCAGGAAACGTCTGGTGGTCAGCTTGACCCAGCCGCTCTACTGCAGCTGCAGACCATGTGACCAGACGGATCAGTAGAAAGGTCATGTGACCAGACAAAGGTCATGTGACCAGACAGAGGTCATGTGACCAGACGAACCAGTAGAAAGGTCATGTGACCAGACGGACCAGTAGACAGGTCATGTGACCAGACCAAGGTCATGTGACCAGACGGACCAGTAGAAAAGTCATGTGACTAACACAACCGACAGTCCACTAGTGAGACGAAACAAACACGAGCAAATAAAAGTGAAACCAACTCTTGTGTTTGAGTCTCAGATTTTTGTCCAGGCGTCAAAATATCAAGGCCAGAATCGAAAACCCTACCTGGATCAGGCGCCCGTTCGTCGTTGTTGTTTTGTTTTTTTTTTTTTTTTTTGGGGTGGGGGTATATCTACAGACCTCTAAGTTCTGTATACTTGAGGGGTCATCCATAAATGACGTCACGCTTTTTTTGAAGATTTTTATCTCCCCCCTCCCCTCCGTCACACGTCATCACAAAAAGCCAGACCCCCCCCCCCTAAAATGACGTCAGACCTCACCCTACAACCCCCCCCCCCCTTCAAAATTGCAGTTGAATTTTTTTTTAAACATCGATATTTTCCAAAATCTTGTCTGAACTCTGTCAGAATAGAGTATTTTAATCAATTCCTATTACAATTTATTAAAACGGTTTTCTAATACGCAAAATAACGTCTAAAATTCGTTTTCTAACATTGCTTTTTATAATGCTAAAGTGTGACGTCGCGCCATCTGACCCCCCCCCCCCCCCCTCTCATCACACACCAGTCACAAAATTACGGACCCCCTCCCCTCTACGAGTGTGACGTCATTTATGGACGACCCCAGAGAGAAAAGCAAAACAAAAATTCATTAAAAAAAAGTTTTAATAACAAGCTTTTATGTACTAATGCACTAAAAAGTAGAAAATAAATTATACACTACTATTTAAATAACTATAAAGAAAAGCGTGGGTCACTTTAGTATCTATTGGATACCTTTACTAATATTTAGGAAGAGACCCACGCTTCTCTTTATAGTTATTTTAATAGTAGTGTATAATTTATTTTCTACTTTTTAGTGCATTATTGCATAAAAGCCAGAGTTTCTTCCAAGTATCTCTTCGGGGGGGCAAAGTCCCCCCCCCCCCCCCCCCGAAATTTTTTTACCCCCCCCCCCCCCCGAACGAAATGAAATTCATATAATTTATATAGAAAATATATACTTTTAACAGTGTCCGCCCCCCCCCCCCCCGAAGAAAATTTACCGCCCCCCCCCCCCCCCCGAAAATTTAAAGTGCCCCCCCCCCCCCCCCCGGAGAAAAAGTCTGGAAGAAACACTGATAAAAGCTTGTTATTAAAACGTTTTTTATGGATTTTTTTTTTCATTACTTTAAAAAAAATTTAAATTTACAATAGAATTGCATGACTAAAAACCATTGCGCACCCAATGAACGTGAAGACATGTATAATAGTGCGGAATAGTTGGGTAAGACTACCTACTAATTTGGTCAAAATTTTAATTAATTCATAAAAAATTAATAAGGCAACTAATTAAATCAAATTTAATGTCATGTTGCATTGTCTTCGTGTCTTGGCCCACGTGCCACGTTGAAACAAATCTGTCAGTTAGATGTGTCCGAAATTTAGGCATTTCGATCTAGACAGACAGACTAACGACATAGGAAGCAAGTTAAATAAAAGCGTGTAAAAAAATTGATAAAAACGTTTTAATAACAAGCTTTTATTAATAATGCACTAAACAATAGAAAATAAATTATAACCTACTATTATAATAACTATGAAGAAATACGTGGGTCACTTTATTATCTATTGGATACCTTTACTAATATTAGGAAGGGACTCACGCTTTTCTTTATAGTTATTTTAATAGTAGTGTATAATTTATATTCTACTGTTTAGTGCATTATTAATAAAAGCTTGTTATTAAAGCGTTTTTTACAAAAAAAAAATTCAGTACTTTAAATTTTAAAAATATACAATAGAATTAGGGAATGAGTGGTCAAGCGCAACCTTTTGAGACGGAAGAGCCAAAAGCTACAATTTACAAAATTTCCCAGTTTTTAAAGAGCCACTAACATCTTTATTTCAACATTTGGTATTTAATTAGGATTAGGTAAAATAAATTTGATTTGTTATTTAAAATAGATAGCTTTAAATATGAAATAATATTAATTCATATAAAAACATACACGTTTCTCTAGAATAATAACATTTGTAATAAGAAAATATAATCATAGGATTATCCCAATCCATTTTAAAAGATGGTTGTTTTTTTTTTTCATTTTTACGGATATCACCGGCTCAGGCGGTGTCTCCCATTAGTCAGACAGGCCTCAACACGGCAAACTCCGAAAAACTTGCTTGGATATCGGTTTGATTTCCGTGTATCGGCCGCTTCTGTCATTTGGTTCTCACCAAGCTTATATTCCACCCTACTGAAAGCAGGTTAAACGTGTACCCCCACCGTCCAGTGAAAATAAAATAATACGAGCCGACCCGCTGCGTATCATACGCCGCTATTTAGTTGGTTTTTTTTCTACTTTTCAGTAATTTATAATTTGTGAATTCGACAGTAACAATGCTGCCATTGAAAATATTTGTTTAAAAACACTACCCCCCCCCCCCCCCCAAGTGAAAGCAGCCTCCTCTTACTTACCTCCTCTAAGTTTAAAATCGTTTCAAACTAAATTATCTGCCCCTAATAGCCGTCACCAAACCCGTCTCTGTGATTGTAAAATGTAAACAGAGTGAACACCGCTCACCAGATCATGTGGGGGTGGTAGTGATAGTGATAGAGAGGAAGAGAGGGGACTGCAAAGGCGCGCTTGCAGCTTGTTTTCTAACTGATCCCAGAAGAGAATTATATATATAGATAACTATTAATATTTGTGTAAGGAGCTCGAGAGCCGCATCTTGACATCAAAAGAGCCGCATGCGGCTCGCGAGCCACAGGTTGCCGACCCCTGGTCTAGCGGTAGAGAGCTGGACTGCTAACCCGTAAGTCTCGAGTTCTAATCCGGGTTCAAGTCAGTAGACTGTCCACCCAACCCTGATGGGTACCGAACTCACGTTAGGGAAAGTAAAGGCGGCCGAGGTCACAGAAACAAGTGAACTCTACTTCACTTGCCATATAGACCGTCAGGTTTGAAAAGGGAACTTTACTTTTACAATAGAGTTGCACGACTAAAAAACAGGCGCACCTAATGAACTCGATGACGCGGAATAGTTTGATGAGACAGCCTACTAATTTGGACACACTTTTAATTAATTCATAAAAAATTAATTTGGCATCAAAATTAAGTCAAATTTAATGTCAGATTGCATTGTCTTTATGTCTTTACCCACGAGCCAACTTTGAATCGTATCTGTCAGTCAGAAGTGTCTGTAATTTCACTCTGGCGTTTCGATCTAGACAGACAGACGGGACGAGGAAGCAAGTTAAATAAAAGTTTGTAAATAAAAACTAGGAGAAAATGGCATGTAAAAACAAATATCATAACAATATAACAGAGTGTATTTTTAAAAGTCTCAATTGAAATCAAGAAAAGCGAAAGAAAAGCAAACAATTCCAAACAAAAGACTCGATAACCGGCATTTATTTAACTGTAGCTGGGTGTCGCTTGCTAGTGTTTGCTGGTTCCTAATGTCCGCTGGTGCTTGATGGTGTCTAATGTCTGCTGTTGGTGTTGCCTAGCGTTGTCTGTTGCGTGGAGTCTGCTGGTGACTGGTGTGTCAGGTGGGGTCTAGTGTTGGCTGGCTAGTATCGTGTGGCCTTAGAGGATCCCCCCTTCTTCTTCTGATGCTGTTTGATGAGCAGGTCTAGTGTTGGCTGGCTAGTATCGTGTGGCCTTAGAGGATCCCCCCTTCTTCTTCTGATGCTGTTTGATGAGCAGGTCTAGTGTTGGCTGGCTAGTATCGTGTGGCCTTAGAGGATCCCCCCTTCTTCTTCTGATGCTGTTTGATGAGCAGGTCTAGTGTTGGCTGGCTAGTATCGTGTGGCCTTAGAGGATCCCCCCTTCTTCTTCTGATGCTGTTTGATGAGCAGGTCTAGTGTAGGCTGGCTAGTATCGTGTGGCCTTAGAGGATCCCCCCTTCTTCTTCTGGTGCTGTTTGATGAGCAGGTCTAGTGTTGGGTGTTGGCTGGCTAGTATCGTGTGGCCTTAGAGGATCCCCCCTTCTTCTTCTGATGCTGTTTGATGAGCAGGTCTAGTGTTGGCTGGCTAGTATCGTGTGGCCTTAGAGGATCCCCCCTTCTTCTTCTGGTGCTGTTTGATGAGCAGGTCTAGTGTTGGCTGGCTAGTATCGTGTGGCCTTAGAGGATCCCCCCTTCTTCTTCTGGTGCTGTTTGATGAACAGGTCTAGTGTTGGCTGGCTAGTATCGTGTGGCCTTAGAGGATCCCCCCTTCTTCTTCTGGTGCTGTTTGATGAACAGGTCTAGTGTTGGCTGGCTAGTATCGTGTGGCCTTAGAGGATCCCCCCTTCTTCTTCTGATGCTGTTTGATGAGCAGGTCTAGTGTTGGCTGGCTAGTATCGTGTGGCCTTAGAGGATCCCCCCTTCTTCTTCTGATGCTGTTTGATGAGCAGGTCTAGTGTTGGCTGGCTAGTATCGTGTGGCCTTAGAGGATCCCCCCTTTTTCTTCTGATGCTGTTTGATGAGCAGGTCTAGTGTTGGCTGGCTAGTATCGTGTGGCCTTAGAGGATCCCCCCTTCTTCTTCTGATGCTGTTTGATGAGCAGGTCTAGTGTTGGCTGGCTAGTATCGTGTGTTGGCTGGCTAGTATCGTGTGGCCTTAGAGGATCCCCCCCTTCTTCTTCTGATGCTGATTGATGAACAGGTCTAGTGTTGGCTGGCTAGTATCGTGTGGCCTTAGAGGATCCCCCCTTCTTCTTCTGATGCTGTTTGATGAGCAGGTCTAGTGTTGGCTGGCTAGTGTCGTGTGGCCTTAGAGGATCCCCCCTTCTTCTTCTGATGCTGTTTGATGAGCAGGTCTAGTGTTGGCTGGCTAGTATCGTGTGGCCTTAGAGGATCCCCCCCTTCTTCTTCTGGTGCTGTTTGATGAGCAGGTCTAGTGTTGGCTGGCTAGTATCGTGTGTTGGCTGGCTAGTATCGTGTGTTGGCTGGCTAGTATCGTGTGGCCTTAGAGGATCCCCCCTTCTTCTTCTGATGCTGTTTGATGAGCAGGTCTAGTGTTGGCTGGCTAGTATCGTGTGGCCTTAGAGGATCCCCCCTTCTTCTTCTGGTGCTGTTTGATGAGCAGGTCTAGTGTTGGCTGGCTAGTATCGTGTGGCCTTAGAGGATCCCCCCTTCTTCTTCTGATGCTGTTTGATGAGCAGGTCTAGTGTTGGCTGGCTAGTGTCGTGTGGCCTTAGAGGATCCCCCCTTCTTCTTCTGATGCTGTTTGATGAGCAGGTCTAGTGTTGGCTGGCTAGTATCGTGTGGCCTTAGAGGATCCCCCCCTTCTTCTTCTGGTGCTGTTTGATGAGCAGGTCTAGTGTTGGCTGGCTAGTATCGTGTGGCCTTAGAGGATCCCCCCTTCTTCTTCTGATGCTGTTTGATGAGCAGGTCTAGTGTTGGCTGGCTAGTATCGTGTGGCCTTAGAGGATCCCCCCTTCTTCTTCTGATGCTGTTTGATGAGCAGGTCTAGTGTTGGCTGGCTAGTATCGTGTGGCCTTAGAGGATCCCCCCTTCTTCTTCTGGTGCTGTTTGATGAGCAGGTCTAGTGTTGGCTGGCTAGTATCGTGTGGCCTTAGAGGATCCCCCCTTCTTCTTCTGGTGCTGTTTGATGAGCAGGTCTAGTGTTGGCTGGCTAGTATCGTGTGGCCTTAGAGGATCCCCCCTTCTTCTTCTGATGCTGTTTGATGAGCAGGTCTAGTGTTGGCTGGCTAGTATCGTGTGGCCTTAGAGGATCCCCCCTTCTTCTTCTGATGCTGTTTGATGAGCAGGTCTAGTGTTGGCTGGCTAGTATCGTGTGGCCTTAGAGGATCCCCCCTTCTTCTTCTGATGCTGTTTGATGAGCAGGTCTAGTGTTGGCTGGCTAGTATCGTGTGACCTTAGAGGATCCCCCCTTCTTCTTCTGATGCTGTTTGATGAGCAGGTCTAGTGTTGGCTGGCTAGTATCGTATGGCCTTAGAGGATCCCCCCTTCTTCTTCTGATGCTGTTTGATGAGCAGGTCTAGTGTTGGCTGGCTAGTATCGTGTGACCTTAGAGGATCCCCCTTCTTCTTCTGGTGCTGTTTGATGAGCAGGTCTAGTGTTGGCTGGCTAGTGTCGTGTGGCCTTAGAGGATCCCCCCTTCTTCTTCTGGTGCTGTTTGATGAGCAGGTCTAGTGTTGGCTGGCTAGTATCGTGAGGCCTTAGAGGATCCCCCCCCCCTTCTTGTTCTGGTGCTGTTTGATGAGCAGGTCTAGTGTTGGCTGGCTAGTATCGTGTGGCCTTAGAGGATCCCCCCTTCTTCTTCTGATGCTGTTTGATGAGCAGGTCTAGTGTTGGCTGGCTAGTATCGTGTGGCCTTAGAGGATCCCCCCTTCTTCTTCTGGTGCTGTTTGATGAGCAGGTCTAGTGTTGGCTGGCTAGTATCGTGTGACCTTAGAGGATCCCCCCTTCTTCTTCTGATGCTGTTTGATGAGCAGGTCTAGTGTTGGCTGGCTAGTATCGTGTGGCCTTAGAGGATCCCCCCTTCTTCTTCTGATGCTGTTTGATGAGCAGGTCTAGTGTTGGCTGGCTAGTATCGTATGGCCTTAGAGGATCCCCCCTTCTTCTTCTGATGCTGTTTGATGAGCAGGTCTAGTGTTGGCTGGCTAGTATCGTGTGGCCTTAGAGGATCCCCCCTTTTTCTTCTGATGCTGTTTGATGAGCAGGTCTAGTGTTGGCTGGCTAGTATCGTGTGGCCTTAGAGGATCCCCCCTTCTTCTTCTGATGCTGTTTGATGAGCAGGTCTAGTGTTGGCTGGCTAGTATCGTGTGTTGGCTGGCTAGTATCGTGTGGCCTTAGAGGATCCCCCCCTTCTTCTTCTGATGCTGATTGATGAACAGGTCTAGTGTTGGCTGGCTAGTATCGTGTGGCCTTAGAGGATCCCCCCTTCTTCTTCTGATGCTGTTTGATGAGCAGGTCTAGTGTTGGCTGGCTAGTATCGTGTGGCCTTAGAGGATCCCCCCTTCTTCTTCTGGTGCTGTTTGATGAGCAGGTCTAGTGTTGGCTGGCTAGTATCGTGTGGCCTTAGAGGATCCCCCCTTCTTCTTCTGGTGCTGTTTGATAAGCAGGTCTAGTGTTGGCTGGCTAGTATCGTGTGGCCTTAGAGGATCCCCCCTTCTTCTTCTGATGCTGTTTGATGAGCAGGTCTAGTGTTGGCTGGCTAGTATCGTGTGGCCTTAGAGGATCCCCCCTTCTTCTTCTGATGCTGTTTGATGAGCAGGTCTAGTGTTGGCTGGCTAGTATCGTGAGGCCTTAGAGGATCCCCCCCCTTCTTGTTCTGGTGCTGTTTGATGAGCAGGTCTAGTGTTGGCTGGCTAGTATCGTGTGGCCTTAGAGGATCCCCCCTTCTTCTTCTGATGCTGTTTGATGAGCAGGTCTAGTGTTGGCTGGCTAGTATCGTGTGACCTTAGAGGATCCCCCCTTCTTCTTCTGATGCTGTTTGATGAGCAGGTCTAGTGTTGGCTGGCTAGTATCGTGTGACCTTAGAGGATCCCCCCTTCTTCTTCTGATGCTGTTTGATGAGCAGGTCTAGTGTTGGCTGGCTAGTGTCGTGTGGCCTTAGAGGATCCCCCCTTCTTCTTCTGGTGCTGTTTGATGAGCAGGTCTAGTGTTGGCTGGCTAGTATCGTATGGCCTTAGAGGATCCCCCCTTCTTCTTCTGGTGCTGTTTGATGAGCAGGTCTAGTGTTGGCTGGCTAGTATCGTGTAGCCTTAGAGGATCCCCCCTTCTTCTCCTGGTGCTGTTTGATGAGCAGGTCTAGTGTTGGCTGGCTAGTATCGTGTGGCCTTAGAGGATCCCCCCTTCTTCTTCTGGTGCTGTTTGATGAGCAGGTCTAGTGTTGGCAGGCTAGTATCGTGTGGCCTTAGAGGATCCCCCCTTCTTCTTCTGGTGCTGTTTGATGAGCAGGTCTAGTGTTGGCTGGCTAGTATCGTGTAGCCTTAGAGGATCCCCCCTTCTTCTTCTGATGCTGTTTGATGAGCAGGTCTAGTGTTGGCTGGCTAGTATCGTGTGGCCTTAGAGGATCCCCCCTTCTTCTTCTGGTGCTGTTTGATGAGCAGGTCTAGTGTTGGCTGGCTAGTATCGTGTGGCCTTAGAGGATCCCCCCTTCTTCTTCTGGTGCTGTTTGATGAGCAGGTCTAGTGTTGGCTGGCTAGTATCGTGTGGCCTTAGAGGATCCCCCCTTCTTCTTCTGATGCTGTTTGATGAGCAGGTCTAGTGTTGGCTGGCTAGTATCGTGTGGCCTTAGAGGATCCCCCCTTCTTCTTCTGATGCTGTTTGATGAGCAGGTCTAGTGTTGGCTGGCTAGTATCGTGTGGCCTTAGAGGATCCCCCCTTCTTCTTCTGATGCTGTTTGATGAGCAGGTCTAGTGTTGGCTGGCTAGTATCGTGTGACCTTAGAGGATCCCCCCTTCTTCTTCTGATGCTGTTTGATGAGCAGGTCTAGTGTTGGCTGGCTAGTGTCGTGTGGCCTTAGAGGATCCCCCCTTCTTCTTCTGGTGCTGTTTGATGAGCAGGTCTAGTGTTGGCTGGCTAGTATCGTGAGGCCTTAGAGGATCCCCCCCCCTTCTTGTTCTGGTGCTGTTTGATGAGCAGGTCTAGTGTTGGCTGGCTAGTATCGTGTGGCCTTAGAGGATCCCCCCTTCTTCTTCTGGTGCTGTTTGATGAGCAGGTCTAGTGTTGGCTGGCTAGTATCGTGTGGCCTTAGAGGATCCCCCCTTCTTCTTCTGATGCTGTTTGATGAGCAGGTCTAGTGTTGGCTGGCTAGTATCGTGTGGCCTTAGAGGATCCCCCCTTCTTCTTCTGATGCTGTTTGATGAGCAGGTCTAGTGTTGGCTGGCTAGTATCGTGTGGCCTTAGAGGATCCCCCCTTTTTCTTCTGATGCTGTTTGATGAGCAGGTCTAGTGTTGGCTGGCTAGTATCGTGTGGCCTTAGAGGATCCCCCCTTCTTCTTCTGATGCTGTTTGATGAGCAGGTCTAGTGTTGGCTGGCTAGTATCGTGTGTTGGCTGGCTAGTATCGTGTGGCCTTAGAGGATCCCCCCCTTCTTCTTCTGATGCTGATTGATGAACAGGTCTAGTGTTGGCTGGCTAGTATCGTGTGGCCTTAGAGGATCCCCCCTTCTTCTTCTGATGCTGTTTGATGAGCAGGTCTAGTGTTGGCTGGCTAGTGTCGTGTGGCCTTAGAGGATCCCCCCTTCTTCTTCTGATGCTGTTTGATGAGCAGGTCTAGTGTTGGCTGGCTAGTATCGTGTGGCCTTAGAGGATCCCCCCCTTCTTCTTCTGGTGCTGTTTGATGAGCAGGTCTAGTGTTGGCTGGCTAGTATCGTGTGTTGGCTGGCTAGTATCGTGTGGCCTTAGAGGATCCCCCCTTCTTCTTCTGATGCTGTTTGATGAGCAGGTCTAGTGTTGGCTGGCTAGTATCGTGTGGCCTTAGAGGATCCCCCCTTCTTCTTCTGGTGCTGTTTGATGAGCAGGTCTAGTGTTGGCTGGCTAGTATCGTGTGGCCTTAGAGGATCCCCCCTTCTTCTTCTGGTGCTGTTTGATGAGCAGGTCTAGTGTTGGCTGGCTAGTATCGTGTGGCCTTAGAGGATCCCCCTTCTTCTTCTGATGCTGTTTGATGAGCAGGTCTAGTGTTGGCTGGCTAGTATCGTGTGGCCTTAGAGGATCCCCCCTTCTTCTTCTGATGCTGTTTGATGAGCAGGTCTAGTGTTGGCTGGCTAGTATCGTGTGGCCTTAGAGGATCCCCCCTTCTTCTTCTGATGCTGTTTGATGAGCAGGTCTAGTGTTGGCTGGCTAGTATCGTGTGGCCTTAGAGGATCCCCCCTTGTGGTGCTGTTTGATGAGCAGGTCTAGTGTTGGCTGGCTAGTATCGTGTGACCTTAGAGGATCCCCCCTTCTTCTTCTGATGCTGTTTGATGAGCAGGTCTAGTGTTGGCTGGCTAGTGTCGTGTGGCCTTAGAGGATCCCCCCTTCTTCTTCTGGTGCTGTTTGATGAGCAGGTCTAGTGTTGGCTGGCTAGTATCGTGAGGCCTTAGAGGATCCCCCCCCCTTCTTGTTCTGGTGCTGTTTGATGAGCAGGTCTAGTGTTGGCTGGCTAGTATCGTGTGGCCTTAGAGGATCCCCCCTTCTTCTTCTGATGCTGTTTGATGAGCAGGTCTAGTGTTGGCTGGCTAGTGTCGTGTGGCCTTAGAGGATCCCCCCTTCTTCTTCTGGTGCTGTTTGATGAGCAGGTCTAGTGTTGGCTGGCTAGTGTCGTGTGGCCTTAGAGGATCCCCCCTTCTTCTTCTGGTGCTGTTTGATGAGCAGGTCTAGTGTTGGCTGGCTAGTATCGTGAGGCCTTAGAGGATCCCCCCCCCTTCTTGTTCTGGTGCTGTTTGATGAGCAGGTCTAGTGTTGGCTGGCTAGTATCGTGTGGCCTTAGAGGATCCCCCCTTCTTCTTCTGATGCTGTTTGATGAGCAGGTCTAGTGTTGGCTGGCTAGTGTCGTGTGGCCTTAGAGGATCCCCCCTTCTTCTTCTGGTGCTGTTTGATGAGCAGGTCTAGTGTTGGCTGGCTAGTATCGTATGGCCTTAGAGGATCCCCCCTTCTTCTTCTGGTGCTGTTTGATGAGCAGGTCTAGTGTTGGCTGGCTAGTATCGTGTAGCCTTAGAGGATCCCCCCTTCTTCTCCTGGTGCTGTTTGATGAGCAGGTCTAGTGTTGGCTGGCTAGTATCGTGTGGCCTTAGAGGATCCCCCCTTCTTCTTCTGGTGCTGTTTGATGAGCAGGTCTAGTGTTGGCTGGCTAGTATCGTGTGGCCTTAGAGGATCCCCCCTTCTTCTTCTGGTGCTGTTTGATGAGCAGGTCTAGTGTTGGCTGGCTAGTATCGTGTAGCCTTAGAGGATCCCCCCTTCTTCTTCTGATGCTGTTTGATGAGCAGGTCTAGTGTTGGCTGGCTAGTATCGTGTGGCCTTAGAGGATCCCCCCTTCTTCTTCTGATGCTGTTTGATGAGCAGGTCTAGTGTTGGCTGGCTAGTATCGTGTGGCCTTAGAGGATCCCCCCTTCTTCTCCTGGTGCTGTTTGATGAGCAGGTCTAGTGTTGGCTGGCTAGTATCGTGTGGCCTTAGAGGATCCCCCCTTCTTCTTCTGGTGCTGTTTGATGAGCAGGTCTAGTGTTGGCTGGCTAGTATCGTGTGGCCTTAGAGGATCCCCCCCCCCCTTCTTGTTCTGGTGCTGTTTGATGAGCAGGTCTAGTGTTGGCTGGCTAGTATCGTGTGGCCTTAGAGGATCCCCCCTTCTTCTTCTGATGCTGTTTGATGAGCAGGTCTAGTGTTGGCTGGCTAGTATCGTGTGGCCTTAGAGGATCCCCCTTCTTCTCCTGGTGCTGCTTGATTAGCAGGTCTAGTGTTGGCTGGCTAGTATCGTGTGGCCTTAGAGGATCCCCCCTTCTTCTTCTGATGCTGTTTGATGAGCAGGTCTAGTGTTGGCTGGCTAGTATCGTGTGGCCTTAGAGGATCCCCCTTCTTCTCCTGGTGCTGTTTGATGAGCAGGTCTAGTGTTGGCTGGCTAGTATCGTGTGGCCTTAGAGGATCCCCCTTCTTCTTCTGGTGCTGTTTGATGAGCAGGTCTAGTGTTGGCTGGCTAGTATCGTGTGGCCTTAGAGGATCCCCCCTTCTTCTTCTGATGCTGTTTGATGAGCAGGTCTAGTGTTGGCTGGCTAGTATCGTGTGGCCTTAGAGGATCCCCCCTTCTTCTTCTGATGCTGTTTGATGAGCAGGTCTAGTGTTGGCTGGCTAGTATCGTGTGGCCTTAGAGGATCCCCCCTTCTTCTTCTGGTGCTGTTTGATGAGCAGGTCTAGTGTTGGGTGTTGGCTGGCTAGTATCGTATGGCCTTAGAGGATCCCCCCTTCTTCTTCTGATGCTGTTTGATGAGCAGGTCTAGTGTTGGCTGGCTAGTATCGTGTGGCCTTAGAGGATCCCCCTTCTTCTTCTGATGCTGTTTGATGAGCAGGTCTAGTGTTGGCTGGCTAGTATCGTGTGGCCTTAGAGGATCCCCCCTTCTTCTTCTGGTGCTGTTTGATGAGCAGGTCTAGTGTTGGGTGTTGGCTGGCTAGTATCGTGTGGCCTTAGAGGATCCCCCCTTCTTCTTCTGGTGCTGTTTGATGAGCAGGTCTAGTGTTGGCTGGCTAGTATCGTGTGGCCTTAGAGGATCCCCCGTTCTTCTGGTGCTGTTTGATGAGCAGGTCTAGTGTTGGCTGGCTAGTATCGTGTGGCCTTAGAGGATCCCCCCTTCTTCTTCTGATGCTGTTTGATGAGCAGGTCTAGTGTTGGCTGGCTAGTATCGTGTGGCCTTAGAGGATCCCCCTACTTCTTCTGGTGCTGTTTGATGAGCAGGTCTAGTGTTGGCTGGCTAGTATCGTGTGGCCTTAGAGGATCCCCCCTTCTTCTTCTGGTGCTGTTTGATGAGCAGGTCTAGTGTTGGCTGGCTAGTATCGTGTGGCCTTAGAGGATCCCCCCTTCTTCTTCTGATGCTGTTTGATGAGCAGGTCTAGTGTTGGCTGGCTAGTATCGTGTGGCCTTAGAGGATCCCCCCTTCTTCTTCTGGTGCTGTTTGATGAGCAGGTCTGAGGCCGTCATGCTCCTGGTCTGGTGCTGACCCCCCGGGACGTCCGCCATGGCCTGGTCCAGGTAGTCCATGCCCAGCTCTGTGGGCACGTCCTGGTACTGCTGGTACTCGGAGATCAGGTCCCTCATGCTCTCCTGGGCCTGCACAAAGTCAGACTCCTCCATACCCTCACCTGTGTACCTGCAATGTAGCATGGGTACCTTATGACAGGATGTGCTACCATAGACTACCATAGACAGGATGTGCTACCATAGACTACCATAGACAGGATGTGCTACTATAGACTACAATAGACAGGATGTGCTACCATAGACTACAAGAGACAGGATGTGCTAATATAGGCTACCTCTATAACTCATTGACGGCACACAAACACATATACATCTCCAAATCACCAATAACAGATTAACCAATGGTAACATAAGAGATTGACCAATGGTGACATAACAGATTAACCAATGGTGACATAAGAGATTGACCAATGGTGACATAAGAGATTGACCAATGGTGACATAAGATATTGACCAATGGTGACATAATAGATTGACCAATGGTGACATAATAGATTGAGCCCAAGACTGACCAGTGCAAGAAGGCCCGACGGGCCAGCAGGGAGTGGAACTGGTCCCCGATGCGTCGGATGACCTCCTGGATGGCCGTCGTGTTGCCGATGAAGGTGGCGGCCATCCTGAGCCCGCGGGGCGGGATGTCGCAGATGATGGTCTTGACGTTGTTGGGGACCCACTCGATGAAGTAGGAGCTGTTCTTGGTCTGCACGTTCAGCATCTGCTCGTCCACCTCCTGTTGGTGGCAGCAGGCAAGGTTGGTCTGTCACATACATCAGTCTGATCTGTCGTCATACAAAGTCTGATCTGTTGTCATACAAAGTCTGATCTGTCGTCATACAAAGTCTGATCTGTCGTCATACAAATTCTGATCTGGCATATAAAGTGTGATCTGTCATACAACGTCTGATCTGTCATACAAAGTCTGATCTCTCATACAAAGTCTGGTCTGTCATACAAAATCTGATCTGTCATAACAAAGTCTGATCTGTCATACAAAACCTTACCTTGGTAGACATGCGCCCCCTGAAGACAGCGGCCGCCGTGAGGTAGCGCCCGTGACGCGGGTCGATGGCACACATCATGTTTTTAGCGTCCCACATCTGCTGCGTCAGCTCCGGCACGGAGATGGACTTGTACGGCTGGTTCCCTCGGGCCGTCAGGGGCACGAACCCGGGCACGAAGAAGTGGAGTCTGGGAAACGGCACCATGTTGACCGCCAGCTTGCGCAGGTCTCCATTTAACTGACCGGGGAACCTGCAGGGTGTCAAAAAACTTGAGGGCACCAGACAACATGGGGACAACATGGGGACAACATAGGGACAACATGGGGACAACATGGGGACAACATGGGGACAACATGGGGACAACATGGGGAAAACATAGGGAAACATGGGGACAATATGGGGATTACATGAGGACAACATAGGGAAACATGGGGAAAATATGGGGGCACCAGACAACATGGGGACAATATGGGGGCAACAGACAATATGGGGACAACATGGGGACAACATGAGGACAATATGGGGGCAACAGACAATATGGGGACAACATGGGGACAACATGGGGACAACATGGGGACAACATGGGGACAATATGGGGGCAACAGACAATATGGGGACAACATAGGGAAACATGGGGACAACATGGGGACAACATGAGGACAATATGGGGGCAACAGACAATATGGGGACAACATGGGGACAACATGGGGACAACATGGGGACAACATGGGGACAACATGGGGACAACATAGGGACAACAAGCGGACAACATGGGGACAACATGGGGACAACATAGGGAAAAAATGGGGACAACATGGAGAAACATTGGGACAACATAGGGACAACATGGGGACAACATGTGGACAACATGTGGACAACATGGGGACAACATGGGGACAACATGGGGACAACATAGGGGAAAATGGGGACAATATGGGGACAACATGGGGAAACATGGGGACAACATAGGGACAACATGGGGACAACATAGGGATAACATAGGGACAACATATGGACAACATAGGGACAACATGGGGACAACATGGGGACAACATGTGGACAACATGTGGACAACATAGGGACAACATAGGGACAATATGGGGACAACATAGGGACAACATGGGGACAACATGGGGACAACATGGGGACCAATTGGTGACGCTTTACCTAAAGCTGGTGGTGATACCTTACCTAAAGCTGGTGGTGATACCTTACCTAAAGCTGGTGGTGATAACTTACCTAAAGCTGGTGGTGACACCTTACCTGGTAGTGATACCTTACCTAAAGCTGGTGGTGATACCTTACCTAAAGCTGGTGGTGACACCTTACCTGGTGGTGACACCTTACCTGGTGGTGACACCTTACCTGGTGGTGACACCTTACCTGGTGGTGACACCTTACCTAAAGCTGGTGGTGACACCTTACCTAAAGCTGGTGGTGACACCTTACCTGGTGGTGACACCTTACCTGGTGGTGACACCTTACCTAAAGCTGGTGGTGACACCTTACCTAAAGCTGGTGGAGACACCTTACCTAAAGCTGGTGGTGATACCTTACCTAAAGCTGGTGGTGATACCTTACCTAAAGCTGGTGGTGACACCTTACCTGGTGGTGACACCTTACCTGGTGGTGACACCTTACCTAAAGCTGGTGGTGATACCTTACCTGGTGGTGATACCTTACCTGGTGGTGACACCTTACCTAAAGCTGGTGGTGACACCTTACCTGGTGGTGACACCTTACCTAAAGCTGGTGGTGATAGCTTACCTAAAGCTGGTGGTGACACCTTACCTAAAGCTGGTGGTGACACCTTACCTGGTGGTGATACCTTACCTGGTGGTGACACCTTACCTAAAGCTGGTGGTGACACCTTACCTAAAGCTGGTGGTGACACCTTACCTAAAGCTGGTGGTGATACCTTACCTAAAGCTGGTGGTGACACCTTACCTGGTGGTGACACCTTACCTGGTGGTGACACCTTACCTAAAGCTGGTGGTGACACCTTACCTGGTGGTGATAGCTTACCTAAAGCTGGTGGTGACACCTTACCTAAAGCTGGTGGTGACACCTTACCTAAAGCTGGTGGTGATACCTTACCTGGTGGTGATAGCTTACCTAAAGCTGGTGGTGACACCTTACCTAAAGCTGGTGGTGATACCTTACCTGGTGGTGATAGCTTACCTAAAGCTGGTGGTGACACCTTACCTAAAGCTGGTGGTGATACCTTACCTGGTGGTGACACCTTACCTTAAGCTGGTGGTGACACCTTACCTAAAGCTGGTGGTGATACCTTACCTGGTGGTGACACCTTACCTTAAGCTGGTGGTGACACCTTACCTAAAGCTGGTGGTGACACCTTACCTAAAGCTGGTGGTGATACCTTACCTAAAGCTGGTGGTGATACCTTACCTAAAGCTGGTGGTGACACCTTACCTAAAGCTGGTGGTGACACCTTACCTAAAGCTGGTGGTGACACCTTACCTAAAGCTGGTGGTGATGCCGGACATGACGCAGGAGACGAGGTGGTTGAGGTCGCCGTATGCCGGGGCCGAGAGCTTGAGCGTGCGGTAACAGATGTCGTACAGCGCCTCGTTGTCCAGCATGTAGGTGTGCTCGGTGCACGACATGATGGTGTTGAGCGAGAGGATGGCGTTGTAAGGCTCCACCACCACCTCGGATACCTGCCCGTCGGACAATGAGGCTCGGTGTAACGGTCATATAGAGACAAGGGTCAATGTGACCCACGGACAAGACACGGGTCAATGTGACCCACGGACAAGACACGGGTCAATGTGACCCACGGACAAGACACGGGTCATTGTGACACAAGTTGACCTCTGACCTTGGGGGAGGGTAGAACAGCGAAGGAGCAGAACATCCTGTCAGGGAACTCCTCCTTCAGCCTCAACAGCAGCAGACAGCCCAGTCCGCCGCCAGTGCCGCCCCCTAGGGCGTGGACCATCTGGGGAGCAGAGGGTCAAGGTCAGATTGGCCAGAATCGTGCTCGTTCTTCTGGTCAGATTACCTTAACACTGCCCTTACACTTGCGACAAGTAAAAAAAAAAACTCGCAGCCATTGAGAATACAGGAGCTGACGCCGCTATTTAGTTGTTTTATTTTCTATTTTTCAGTGGTTCATAATTTGTGAATTCGACACGTCCAAAGCTGCGACTGAAAATACTTTGCTTTAAACACTTTAAACACAGTTTACACGACAATGAAAAGATCAAGCAGAACTTATTACCTCCCCTTAGTTTCAAATCGTTTTAAAAGTAAATTATCTGCCCCTATTAGTCGTGACTAATTCGACCAGACACTACGATTGTAAACAGCTCACCAGACCGGTAGGGGTGGGGGTGCTAGCGATATGGTTTGTTGAGCTTACGTCTTGGTGTCCCGCATGGTCCCTCCATGAAGAGAATTATATATACAAGCTGACCCGCGACCTTGCATACGCCGCTATTTAGTTTAATTCCTATTTTAAGTAATTGATAATTTGTGAATTCGACACTACCAATGCTGTGACTGAAAATACTTTGCTTTAAAACACTCAGTAGCTAGTGAAGGACGATTATCCTCACCCTCACTTACCACCCCCACCCCCCGCCTCCGTGAAAGCAGCCGTCTGTGACGACAGTTTACAGACGACAATGAAAAGAGCAAGAACATATTATTACCTCCCCTTATTTTCAAATAGTTTGAAAACTAAATTATCTGCCCCTGATAGCCGTCACTACGATTGTAAACAGCTCACCAGACTCGTGGGGTGGGGGTGGTGGCGATATGGTCTGTTAAGCTTACGTCTTGGTGGTGTCTCGCATGGTCCCCACGTAGAGAATTATATATATATATATATATATATATATATATATATATATATATATATATATATATATATATATATATATATATATATATATATATATATATATATATATATATCATGTAAGATATACCATGTAAGAGTCAGACCTGAAAGCCCTGGAGACAGTCACACGACTCCGCCTCCCGTCTGGCGATGTCACAGATCGTGTTCGCCAGTTCGGCGCCGTCAGTGAAGAAACCTGAAACAGGCGACAGGCACTTACATTTCACCCACAAACCCGTGTCCTGACCCACAAACCCGTGTCCTATAGCTGACCCCTAACTGACCCACAAACCCATGTCCTATAGCTGACCCACAAACCGTGTTCTGACCCACAAACCCATGTCCTATAACTTACCCACAAACCATTGTCCTATAACTGACCCACAAACCCATGTCCTATAGCTGACCCACAAACCCATGTCCTATAGCTGACCCACACACCCATGTCCTATAGCTGACCCACAAACCCATGTCCTATAACTGACCCACAAACCCATGTCCTATAGCTGACCCACAAATCCATGTCCTATAACTTACCCACAAACCATTGTCCTATAACTGACCCACAAACCCATGTCCTATAGCTGACCCCTAACTGACCCACCTTTGGCCCAGTTATTGCTGCAGCCAAACTTGCCGAAGACGAAGTTGTCAGGACGGAAGATCTGACCAAACGGCCCTCCACGGACACTGTCCAGCACTCCAGGTTCAAGGTCAACTAGGATGGCGCGAGGCACGAACTTGCCGCCTGCTCGAGATGGTCGGGTCAAGTGGGGTCAAGTAGGGTCAAGTAGGGTCAAGTGGGGTCAAGTGGGGTCAAGTAGGGTCAAGTGGGGTTATGTCGGGTCAAGTAGGGTTATGTCGGGTCAAGTAGGGTTATGTCGGGTCAAGTAGGGTTATGTCGGGTCAAGTAGGATTATGTCGGGTCAAGTAGGATTATGTCGGGTCAAGTAGGGTCAAGTGGGGTCAAGTAGGGTCAAGTGGGGTTATGTCGGGTCAAGTGGGGTCAAGTAGGGTCAAGTGGGGTTATGTCGGGTCAAGTAGGGTTATGTCGGGTCAAGTAGGATTATGTCGGGTCAAGTAGGGTCAAGTGGGGTCAAGTAGGGTCAAGTGGGGTTATGTCGGGTCAAGTGGGGTCAAGTAGGGTCAAGTGGGGTTATGTCGGGTCAAGTAGAGTTATGTCGGGTCAAGGGGTGTTATGTCGGGTCAAGGGGTGTTATGTCGGGTCAAGTAGGATCAAGTAGGGTCAAGTGGGATTATGTCGGGTCAAGTGGGGTCAAGTAGGGTTATGTCGGGTCAAGTAGGGTTATGTCGGGTCAAGTAGGGTTATGTCGGGTCAAGTAGGGTTATGTCGGGTCAAGTAGGGTTATGTCGGGTCAAGTAGGGTTATGTCGGGTCAAGTAGGATTATGTCGGGTCAAGTAGGGTCAAGTAGGGTTATGTCGGGTCAAGTAGGATTATGTCGGGTCAAGTAAGGTTAAGTCGGGTCAAGTAGGGTCAAGTGGGGTTTTGTCGGGTCAAGTAGAGTTATGTCGGGTCAAGTGGGGTTTTGTCGGGTCAAGTAGAGTTATGTCGGGTCAAGTGGGGTTATGTCGGGTCAAGTAGGGTCAAGTGGGGTTTTGTCGGGTCAAGTAGAGTTATGTCGGGTCAAGTGGGATCAAGTAGGGTCAAGTAGGGTTATGTCGGGTCAAGTAGGGTCAAGTAGGGTTATGTCGGGTCAAGTAGAGTTATGTCGGGTCAAGTAGGGTTATGTCTGGTCAAGTAGGGTCAAGTGGGGTTATGTCGGGTCAAGTAGAATTATGTCGGTTTCATTTTTTTCTTAAAAAGAGCAATAATACATTACATATATAACTTAGCGAGCACTAGAAGACAGCAAGAAAACTTTCAAGCGATCCTCTCATAGCGTGGCCCTTCTTTGTCCTAATAGATGTTGACAGGTTGCCCTAACCCACACAACACACTGACCATAGCCCACACAACACACTGACCATAGCACACACAACACACTGACCATAGCCCACACAACACACTGACCATAGCCCACACAACACACTGACCATAGCACACACAACACACTGACCATAGCCCACACAACACACTGACCATAGCCCACACAACACACTGACCATAGCCCACACAACACACTGACCATAGCCCACACAACACACTGACCACAGCCCACACAACACACTGACCATAGCCCACACAACACACTGACCATAGCACACACAACACACTGACCATAGCCCACACAACACACTGACCATAGCCCACACAACACACTGACCATAGCCCACACAACACACTGACCATAGCCCACACAACACACTAACCATAGCCCACACAACACACTGACCATAGCCCACACAACACACTGACCATAGCCCACACAACACACTGACCATAGCCCACACAACACACTGACCATAGCCCACACAACACACTGACCATAGCCCACACAACACACTGACCATAGCCCACACAACACACTGACCATAGCCCACACAACACACTAACCATAGCCCACACAACACACTGACCATAGCCTACACAACATACAAGACAAGGCAAAAGGTCACATGACCTGAGACAACTGACCAGTAGCCTCGTTGTAGTAGACGTTGATCCTCTCTAGCTGCAGGTCAGATTCTCCGTGGAAAGTTCCAGTCGGGTCTACGCCATGCTCGTCGCTGGCCACCTCCCAGAACTGTGGGGGACACAGGTGTCAGTCACAGGTGTCAGTCACAGGTGTCAGTCACAGGTGTCAGTCACAGGTGTCAGTCACAGGTGTCAGTCACAGGTGTTAGGTACAGGTGTCAGTCACAGGTGTGAGTCACAGGTGTCAGTCACAGGTGTCAGTCACAGGTGTGAGTCACAGGTGTCAGTTACAGGTGTCAGCCACAGGTGTTAGGTACAGGAGTCAGTTACATGTGTTAGTCACAGGAGTCAGTTACAGGTGACAGTCACAGGTGTCAGTTGCAGGTGACAGTCACAGGTGTCAGGTATATGGGTCAGCCACAGATGTCAGTCACATGAGTCAGTCAAAGGTGTCAGGTACAGGTGTCAGTCACAGGTGTTAGTCACAGGTGTCAGTCACAGGTGTCAGTCACAGGAGTCAGCCACAGTGTCAGGTACAGGTGTTAGTCACAGGTGTCAGTCACAGGTGTCAGTCACAGGTGTCAGTCACAGTGTCAGGTACAGGTGTCAGGTACAGGTGTAAGACACACGACGTGGGTATAGGACTACTAAACTATAGGACTCATAGCAGAGACACATTGACAGACGCATATGAAAGAAAGTTTATGAAATCTAGAGCCAATACTCTACTGTACCTGCCCTATTGACCTACATGTCAGAGCAAGAACAACACCAACCTTTGACCCAATATGGTTCCCGCAGCCACCAAGCTGAAGATGCACAATTTCCCGCATCCTGACGCTTACCCTGACGCTTACCCTGACGCTAACCCCCCGCCTGGCCCAGCTACTTTTTGTTTACAACATGGCGGCCTGTGATGGCATTTCCGGTTTCATCAAATCTTTGTTTCCGGTTTCATCAAATCTTTGCTTTTGGTGCCAAATTCTATACCTGGTATTTTTATACTACAACTTTCGCAACTTCTATTACGGTTTGTACAAAATACAGACATTAATGATGTGTGTACAAGATACATACATTAATGATGTGTGTACAAGATACATACATTAATGACGTGTGTACAAGATACAAGAGACAATAGTCTACCCCTTATTTCCATCAGTGGACGTGGTGTGAACACGACTCACCTCGCCTCGGTCACATGACTGAATGAGCGATGTTTTTGTTGTTGGATACAGGCTAGTAATCTTTATGTTTATTTGTGATATCTAGTTAAACTACAAGATACCAATCCTTGGGAACAAAATGACATGGAAAGTCAAAACAAGATGACAACATTTTCCGATAACCGGAAGTGGAACTTATTCGACTATCAATGTTTCAAAAGCCCATAATTTGAGAACTGTTTAAGTTATATGAACGAGATTTCTTCTATAAGTAAAAGATCTAATTCTCTGCCATCTGTCAAATATTGAATAATTTCCGTGTACCGGAAGTAGTAATTTACGCTATTTCCGATTTCCCAAACAAATAATTTGAATTTATAAAGTACTAATATTCCGCACTATTATACAGATATTGTTCATTTGCCGTTCATTTGGTGCGCAATTCTTCTTTTCTACGATATTCTATTCTATATTTAAAAGTTTAAGTAATTAAAATTTGATTTAAAATTATGCCATTGCCATTATCCCGAGTTGCCATCCCCCGTAGTGTTATATAACAATGCTCGAGAAAGTTTAGGGGTGATCACTCTCGTCTTATTTGTACTGATATTGGTCAAGGGGGAGCGGCAAGTCAAGAAAAAGGCGCCATATATATATATATATATATATATATATATATATATATATATATAATCATTGTTTCACTTGGGGTAAAATACATTCGAACAGTGCTGTGTAGTAAACAAAAGAACAAAACATCATGTAGGCCGACACATTTAATTGTAACTGTCAAATTTAACCAGATCAATAATTACTTCACTATTTAATATAGATTCCAGAAGTATTACTATTCGATTTACAAAATAGGTTGTGTACGAACAGAGTCTAATATATTTTCAACATAAATGCTAAAACAACACAGCATAAGGAAAGTTTGTCAAAGCAGAGTTGGTATAAAACCGCGCTTTTAAAATCACAGAAAACTACAACTTATAAGGGGAATATTCTGAACAATAGCCCAAAGTATAATTATCATTTAACTAAATTATTGGTCTTGCATATCAGATCTTTACATTTTTGAATTAGCTTTAAAGATTTCTGTTTGAGGCAGTTTTACTCTTATCCACAGTGTTTTTATATCCTTAAACTAAATTTACACGAGGCAGTGTTTCTTCCAGACTTTTTTCTCCAGGGGGGGGGGGGGGACGGACTTGAAACTTTCGGGGGGAGGGGGCGGTAGACTTTCTTCGGGGGGGGGGGGGGGCGGACACTGTTAAAAGTATATGTTTTCTATATAAATTATATAAATTTCATTTCTTTCGGAGGGGGGGGGGGGGAGGCGGTAGAATTTTTTCGGGGGGGGGGGGGGGGTTATTCCCCCCCCCCCGAAGAGATGCCTGGAAGAAACTCTGACCCGAGGTACTTAAGTATATGTTCGTTAGGTACATCTGTACGTGCTGATCTTCTTCAGGTACATCTGTACGTGCTGATTTTCTTGAAGCAAAATCGTACTCTACTGGGCACACTTTAGGTAAACAATTATCCTACGTTTCTAGACTGATCTTAAAATGCAACGATAATAGGCCTCCAGCATACATAATAGATAGCTGAATTGAGCCTCCAGCATAAATGATAGATAGCTGAATTGAGCCTCCAGCATACATAATAGATAGCTGAATTGAGCCTCCAGCATAAATGATAGATAGCTGAATTGAGCCTCCAACATAAATGATAGATAGCTGAATTGAGCCTCCAGCATAAATGGTAGATAGCTGAATTGAGCCTCCAACATAAATGATAGATAGCTGAATTGAGCCTCCAACATAAATGATAGATAGCTGAATTGAGCCTCCAGCATAAATGGTAGATAGCTGAATTGAGCCTCCAGCATAAATGGTAGATAGCTGAATTGAGCCTCCAACATAAATGATAGATAGCTGAATTGAGCCTCCAACATAAATGATAGATAGCTGAATTGAGCCTCCAGCATAAATGGTAGATAGCTGAATTGAGCCTCCAGCATAAATGATAGATACCTGAATTGAGCCTAAAGCATAAATGATAGATAACTGAATTGAGCCTCCAGCATAAATGATAGATAGCTGAATTGAGCCCCCAGCATAAATAATAGATAGCTGAATTGAGCCTCCAGCATAAATGATAGATAGCTGAATTGAGCCTCCAGCATAAATGGTAGATAGCTGAATTGAGCCTCCAGCATAAATGATAGCTGAATTGAGCCTCCAGCATAAATGATAGATAGCTGAATTGAGCTAGATAACTCAAGCAAAGACCACAATTGTGAATTAGATCAATCTGTACGTGGTTGGCGGTCTATATACAGCACGAATTACACAAACAGCAGATGTACAGGCGTTAAAGTTGACAGACATTGTGACAAAAAGCGCCGCGCACAAGCCTAACGCCTCGGTAGGCGCCTATCTTCTTCTTCTTCGTTCTTAATTTTAGTCTAGAAAGGATTCCCTCCAACACAATTATGTATATGTGTCAACTGGTATACGTGTCAACTGGTTATGCGCCAATGAGGCCATTCTGGAAGAAACACTGACAATGAGCTTTACCGACTCGACCACTCCGACCCCTTTAGGCGCCGATAAGTAAGACAAGAAGTAGGCTATAGATGTAATTGCGATGAGTTATTAAAAATGTGATGTTTAGGGTACATAACATGACCGTCTTTTAATTCATAGATTCGGTAATGTTTTGCTGTTGTTGTTTGGTGGGGTTGTTTTATTATTTTTTGTTTTTTTGTGTATTGCGGATCTTGTTTTAAATTTTAATTAATTTTAATTAATTAATCTCCGAAAAAAGCTCCACTATCCTTAAAATGCCCCCCCCCCCCCCCCCCCCCAGCGTACGCTACTGACACAGATAACTTTTAAAACAAGGAAGATCGTGTCACTGTTAATAAATTGTCTAAAATCGTTGGCCCAACCCAAAATATCAACTCTTTATCTGATAGGGCACATTGAATTATTTTATTCAGATCTGATAGGGCACAATGAATTATTTTATTCAGATCTGATAGGGCACAATGAATTATTTTATTCAGATCTGATAGGGCACATTATATTATTTATTTAGATCGGATAGGGCACATTGAATTATTTTATTCAGATCTGATAGGGCACAATGAATTATTTTATTCAGATCTGATAGGGCACATTATATTATTTATTTAGATCGGATAGGGCACATTGAATTATTTTATTCAGATCTGATAGGGCACATTATATTATTATTTATTTAGATCGGATAGGGCACATTGAATTATTTTATTCAGATCTGATTGGGCACATTATATTATTATTTATTTAGATCGGATAGGGCACATTGAATTATTTTATTCAGATTGATCGGGTACATAGAATCGTATTAAGTTTTTGGTCGATGAAAAGAATGTATTTTGGGACGTTTTTTGGCCCACAAAACTGATGGTACTGTTGCGTCGATTCCAGCTATCGATACACGATTTACGTTAACACGAACGTACATACGCCCTGAACCCATCTCACGTGTATCGAAACAACTAAGCAGCACTTGCGTATCGATACTAGTAAGCAGTACACGCAGCACTGTAGTATCGATTGGAGGGCGGGAATCGATTGATCTAAAAGAAGCAGCACATACTGGTAGCATATAGGTAGCAGGGTCTGACCTGTAGCCACACATGCCGGTAGCAGGACCTGTAGCCACACATGCAGGTAGCAGGACCTGTAGCCACACATGCAGGTAGCAAGACCTGTAGCCACACATGCAAGTAGCAGGACCTGTAGCCACACATGCAGGTAACAGGACCTGTAGCCACACATGCAGGTAGCAGGGTCTGACCTGTAGCCACACATGCAGGTAGCAGGATCTGTAGCCACACATGCAGGTAGCAAGACCTGTAGCCACACATGCAAGTAGCAGGACCTGTAGCCACACATGCAGGTAACAGGACCTGTAGCCACACATGCAGGTAGCAGGGTCTGACCTGTAGCCACACATGCAAGTAGCAGGACCTGTAGCCACACATGCAGGTAACAGGACCTGTAGCCACACATGCAGGTAGCAGGACCTGTAGCCACACATGCAGGTAGCAGGGTCTGACCTGTAGCCACACATGCAGGTAGCAGGGTCTGACCTGTAGCCACACATGCAGGTAGCAGGGTCTGACCTGTAGCCACACATGCAGGTAGCAGGACCTGTAGCCACACATGCAGGTAGCAGGACCTGTAGCCAGACATGCAGGTAGCAGGGTCTGACCTGTAGCCACACATGCAGGTAGCAGGACCTGTAGCCACACATGCAGGTAGCAGGACCTGTAGCCACACATGCAGGTAGCAGGGTCTGACCTGTAGCCACACATGCAGGTAGCAGGGTCTGACCTGTAGTCACACATGCAGGTAGCAGGATCTGTAGCCACACATGCAGGTAGCAGGACCTGACCTGTAGCCACACATGCAGGTAGCAGGGTCTGAACCTGTAGCCACACATGCAGGTAACAGGACCTGTAGCCACACATGCAGGTAGCAGGGTCTGAACTGTAGCCACACATGCAAGTAGCAGGACCTGTAGCCACACATGCAAGTAGCAGGACCTGTAGCCACACATGCAGGTAGCAGGGTCTGACCTGTAGCCACACATGCAGGTAGCAGGACCTGTAGCCACACATGCAGGTAGCAGGACCTGTAGCCACACATGCAGGTAGCAGGACCTGACCTGTAGCCACACATGCAGGTAGCAGGGTCTGAACCTGTAGCCACACATGCAGGTAACAGGACCTGTAGCCACACATGCAGGTAGCAGGACCTGTAGCCACACATGCAAGTAGCAGGACCTGTAGCCACACATGCAGGTAGCAGGGTCTGACCTGTAGCCACACATGCAGGTAGCAGGACCTGTAGCCACACATGCAGGTAGCAGGGTCTGACCTGTAGCCACACATGCAGGTAGCAGGGTCTGACCTGTAGCCACACATGCAGGTAGCAGGGTCTGACCTGTAGCCACACATGCAGGTAGCAGGGTCTGACCTGTAGCCACACATGCAGGTAGCAGGACCTGTAGCCACACATGCAGGTAGCAGGGTCTGAACTTTAGCCACACATGCAGGTAGCAGGACCTGTAGCCACACATGCCGGTAGCAGGACCTGTAGCCACACATGCAGGTAGCAGGGTCTGAACTTTAGCCACACATGCAGGTAGCAGGACCTGACCTGTAGCCACACATGCAGGTAGCAGGGTCTGACCTGTAGCCACACATGCAGGTAGCAGGGTCTGTAGCCACACATGCAGGTGGCAGGACCTGACCTGTAGCCACACATGCAGGTAGCAGGGTCTGACCTGTAGCCACACATGCAGGTAGCAGGATCTGTAGCCACACATGCAGGTAGCAGGACCTGACCTGTAGCCACACATGCAGGTAGCAGGACCTGTAGCCACACATGCAGGTAGCAGGGTCTGTAGCCACACATGCAGGTAGCAGGGTCTGACCTGTAGCCACACATGCAGGTAGCAGGATCTGTAGCCACACATGCAGGTAGCAGGGTCTGAACTGTAGCCACACATGCAAGTAGCAGGACCTGTAGCCACACATGCAGGTAGCAGGGTCTGACCTGTAGCCACACATGCAGGTAGCAGGACCTGTAGCCACACATGCAGGTAGCAGGGTCTGACCTGTAGCCACACATGCAGGTAGCAGGACCTGTAGCCACACATGCAGGTAGCAGGACCTGTAGCCACACATGCAGGTAGCAGGGTCTGACCTGTAGCCACACATGCAGGTAGCAGGACCTGTAGCCACACATGCAGGTAGCAGGGTCTAGACTCGTATGTAGCCATTGACTGGTAGCTAGCCGTCAGTGTTTACCGCGCATATCAGCGGCATGAAGAAACTGCACGGTATTGTGCCACACGGCACGGTATTGTGCCACACGGCACGGTATTGTGCCACACGGCACGGTATTGTGCCACACGGCACGGTATTGTGCCACACGGCACGGTATTGTGCCACACGGCACGGTATTGTGCCACATAGCACGGTACCGCAGTAGAAACTCCCATTCAGCTAAACTTGTAAAGCATTTTACACACCTAGGCTAACGAACTGATGTCGGCCTATCTACTGTGTCACTGACCCCCCCCCCTCCCCCAACACACACAGCATTAGTAAGTGTGTTGCATACAGCATTTGGTAAACATTGTTTTCATAAGATGGTAAAAATATGCTACTTCTTGATAGCCTAGATCTATATCAACTTTCACATTGTCGTCAGTGTGTAGCAAGGAGTGTGTTTATCCGCCATTGTGGCGTGTGATCACGGTAGAACACGACACGACTTGGCCTATTAGCTACAAAAACAAGGCAACACGGAAACCTACTGCCCTAGGCGACCGAAGAGAAACCTACCACCCCTGACGTCCCACCCAACAAAAACCTACCACCCCTGACGTCCCACCCAACAAAAACCTACCACCCCTGACGTCCCACCCAACAAAAACCTACCACCCAACAAAAACCTACCACACAACAAAACCTACCACCCAACAAAAACCTACCACCCAACAAAAACCTACCACCCAACAAAAACCTACCACCCAACAATACCTACCACCCCTGACGTCCCACCCAACAAAAACCTACCACCCCTGACGTCCCACCCAACAAAAACCTACCACCCCTGACGTCCCACCCAACTAAAAACCTACCACCCCTGACGTCCCACCCAACAAAAACCTACCACCCCCACCCCTGACGTCCAACCCAACAAAAAACTACCACCCCTGACGTCCCACCCAACAAAAACCTACCACCCCTGACGTCCCACCCAACAAAAACCTACCACCCAACAAAAACCTACCACCCAACAAAACCTACCACCCCTGACGTCCCACCCAACAAAACCTACCACCCCTGACGTCCTACCCAACAAAAACCTACCACCCCTGACGTCCCACCCAACAAAAACCTACCACCCAACAAAAACCTACCACCCAACAAAAACCTACCACCCAACAAAAACCTACCACCCCTGACGTCCCACCCAACAAAAACCTACCACCCCTGACGTCCCACCCAACAAACACCTACCACCCAACAAAAACCTACCACCCCTGACGTCCCACCCAACAAAAACCTACCACCCCTGACGTCCCACTCAACTAAAAACCTACCACCCCTGACGTCCCACCCAACAAAAACCTACCACCCCTGACGTCCCACCCAACAAAAACCTACCACCCAACAAAAACCTACCACCTCTGACGTCCCACCCAACTAAAAACCTACCACCCAACATAAACCTACCACCCAACAAAACCTACCACCCCTGACGTCCCACCCAACAAAAACCTACCACCTCTGACGTCCCACCCAACAAAAACCTACCACCCCTGACGTCCCACCCAACAAAAACCTACCACCCCTGACGTCCCACCCAACAAAAACCTACCACCCCTGACGTCCCACCCAATAAAAACCTACCACCCCTGACGTCCCACCCAACTAAAAACCTACCACCCCTGACGTCCCACCCAACAAAAACCTACCACCCCTGACGTCCCACCCAACAAAAACCTACCACCCCTGACGTCCCATCCAACAAAAACCTACCACCCCTGACGTCCCACCCAACAAAAACCTACCACCCAACAAAAACCTACCACCCCTGACGTCCCACCCAACAAAAACCTACCACCCCTGACGTCCCACCCAACAAAAACCTACCACCCAACAAAAACCTACCACCCCTGACGTCCCACCCAACAAAAACCTACCACCCCTGACGTCCCACCCAACAAAAACCTACCACCCAACAAAACCTACCACCCCTGACGTCCCACCCAACAAAAACCTACCACCCCTGACGTCCCACCCAACAAAAACCTACCACCCCTGACGTCCCACCCAACAAAAACCTACCACCCAACAAAAACCTACCACCCAACAAAACCTACCACCCCTGACGTCCCACCCAACAAAAACCTACCACCCCTGACGTCCCACCCAACAAAAACCTACCACCCCTGACGTCCCACCCAACAAAAACCTACCACCCCTGACGTCCCACCTAACAAAAACCTACCACCCAACAAAACCTACCACCCCTGACGTCCCACCCAATAAAAACCTACCACCCCTGACGTCCCACCCAACAAAAACCTACCACTCTGACGTCCCACCCAACAAAAACCTACCACCCCTGACGTCCCACCCAACAAAAACCTACCGCCCCTGACGTCCCACCCAACAAAAACCTACCACCCCTGACGTCCCACCCAACAAAAACCTACCACCCCTGACGTCCCACCCAACAAAAACCTACCACCCGTCCCACTCAACAAAAACCTACCACCCCTGACGTCCCACCCAACAAAAACCTACCACCCAACAAAACCTACCACCCCTGACGTCCCACCCAATAAAAACCTACCACCCCTGACGTCCCACCCAACAAAAACCTACCACCCCTGACGTCCCACGCAACAAAAACCTACCACCCCTGACGTCCCACCCAACAAAAACCTACCACCCCTGACGTCCCACCCAACAAAAACCTACCACCCGTCCCACCCAATAAAAAGCTACCACCCCTGACGTCCCACCCAACAAAAACCTACCACCCCTGACGTCCCACCCAACAAAAACCTACCACCCAACAAAACCTACCACCCCTGACGACCCACCCAATAAAAACCTACCACCCCTGACGTCCCACCCAACAAAAACCTACCACCCGTCCCACTCAACAAAAACCTACCACCCCTGACGTCCCACCCAACAAAAACCTACCACCCAACAAAAACCTACCACCCCTGACGTCCCACCCAACAAAAACCTACCACCCCTGACGTCCCACCCAACAAAAACCTACCACCCCTGACGTCCAACCCAACAAAAACCTACCACCCCCTCCCCTGACGTCCAAATACCACGCTATAGATTTCACCATGAGGCCTACGTAACCCACCCCTCCCTATCCTACAGTTGTCAAAGCTAATCAGCCTCAAATCTGGCCAGTTCAAGACAACATTGATTTCCTAATGCAGACCATTTGATCTCTACACCAGGTTTCATTTGTTTCTTACCTTACATGCTGTCATGTTTGTAGTGCTGTGAGGCTATTCTGTGGTACCTACTAGTTTGTAGTGCTGTGAGGCTATTGTGTGAGGCTATTCTGTGGTACCTACTAGTTTGTAGTGCTGTGAGGCTATTGTGTGAGGCTATTCTGTGGTACCTACTAGTTTGTAGTGCTGTGAGGCTATTCTGTGGTACCTACAAGTTTGTAGTACTGTGAGGCTATTCTGTGGTATCTACAAGTTTGTAGTGCTGTGAGGCTATTCTGTGGTGCCTACATGTTTGTAGTACTGTGAGGCTATTCTGTGGTACCTACTAGTTTGTAGTACTGTGAGACTATTCTGTGGTACCTACTAGTTTGTAGTACTGTGAGGCTATTCTGTGGTACCTACTAGTTTGTAGTGCTGTGAGGCTATTCTGTGGTACCTACTAGTTTGTAGTGCTGTGAGGCTATTCTGTGGTACCTACTAGTTTGTAGTACTGTGAGGCTATTCTGTGGTACCTACTAGTTTGTAGTACTGTGAGGCTATTCTGTGGTACCTACTAGTTTGTAGTACTGTGAGGCAATTCTGTGGTACCTACTAGTTTGTAGTACTGTGAGGCTATTCTGTGGTACCTACTAGTTTGTAGTACTGTGAGGCTATTCTGTGGTACCTACTAGTTTGTAGTACTGTGAGGCAATTCTGTGGTACCTACTAGTTTGTAGTACTGTGAGGCTATTCTGTGGTACCTACTAGTTTGTAGTACTGTGAGGCTATTCTGTGGTACCTACGAGTTGGTAGTACTGGCTATTGTACATTATACCCCAACAGATGATCTTACACTGAACAAATAGGATAGCAGGGGGAAGGGGGTTTCCACCTAACACAGCTGAGGGTATTATTGGACAATCCAATCTGAAAGGGGTTTGATTACTCTTGAAAATGGTGCTAGCTTTGTGAGCACATTTTATTCAATGTAACTTGTAACTGACTTTACCCATGGCATAGCTTTATGAAGAAAGTACTAGAATTTGGAAACCTTGTGCAAGAATTGCTTGAGTCCAAACAGCCAGAACTTGTGCAAGAATTGCTTGAGTCCAAACAGCCAGAACTTGTGCAAGAATAGCTTGTCTACTAGTATCCAGAAGCACTTTCTTCATGGCAATATTTTGTACAATTCATAATCTTAGGTGCATCAAAGCAAGCCATTCAGTATAAAAATTCTATTATTTATCAATTTTTACAAAGATTCCATCAATAATAATTGGTTATTGTTCAGTAACTCGAAGGAGAACACCAAAAGAAATGACAAAAACAGAACAAGTTAAGAACTGTAACAATGATGAGGATGTACAATTACTTTTCAAATTTAAACATTTGAGGTTTTTTTTTATTGACTAAGGCTTTAGAAATTTATTTTAAAGCTGCATTATTAGTTTCTTTTAATTTGAAAATTAAAAGGAGATACATTGGAAAAATGTACTACTAGTAAGTAACTGCATGTAGCTGACATTGTAGCAATGTGGGTGACTTGTCCATTGTTAATTCATCTAGAGCCTATCAACCTATCAAGAAGCTAAGTCTTTCTTCTGTAATACCATCTGGATGAAACAACCAACTAAAATCTTACAACTAAATCATTTCTAAGTCAAGGACCACAGAAATGAATCCAGAAGAGGGCCACAAGTATAAAAAGAAAAGAATGAAAATTTCTCTGCTCAAATTTATTCTGATACTTGACACCTACAATATGCTATACAATGAAGCAGCAACCACCAACATGAACTAACACTTCCAGTATTTGTTTACGTCAAGCAGTTGCAAATTTAGTACAACATACAGCATACATACTGTTTTCCCCCATCTTCCCCAAGATGGACATTTTCTTTTTTAAAAATTCATGGCAAAAACAAAATACCAATATCACAGATAATATAAAAAAAAAGATATATCTCAAAAGCTGTCTCTCTAGTCCTATTCAATGTTAAATTCAGTCCATTGACATTTTATTTACATACAAATATACAAAGAGTAAAAATCTCAGTCCATTATCCACATTAGTTCATTCATTGTTAATACACTTCCTATTCTGCTAGAAACAAAAAAGTTAATGTTTTTATTCACTGAACCAGAGCAAAAAGTCTGAGGGTGTGTCTTATATAAGTGCTCAATCTTTGAAATCATAGGAACATGCCTAAATATACGCTAGTGGATAATTTTCTAGTAGTATAAAAATATATCATTGTAGGTCGGTACCAATAAACAACAAAGCCATCAATAACCAAGTGTACTAAAAGACATGATAAAACAGAAAATGTACATTAAATGTATACAACTTTTTTCTGAACTATTTACAAATAAGAACAAGAACCCACAAGGTTTAATTCCAAAAACACAACCCATACATGTACAAGTTATTTTAGTAATGCAATGGTCCCGGGCTGACTCAGCTCATGGCCTGCCAACCTGATCATGTTGATGCACTTCCAACATCTGCTGGTTCATCATCATTTGACTTTGTTCTATTTTGAGTGTAATAATTTTCAATAGAAAACAATTGTTTTGACTTTCTTTTACGAGAACTTGTCCTTAAATGTGAAGTAATTTCTTGAGTTCCTTGGCCGTGAGCTAGTGTGTCTAATCCCTGAGTCAGTTTGGATGAGGTGGCCTGACAGACTGGTGGGGTGCCAGCAGCCAGCACATCCTCCTCATTACTCCTGCTCAGTAGGCAAGATGAAGCACCAGAGAGCTCCAGTGAACTCGCATCATCTCCCTCATCCTCATCATAGTCACAATCATCTGTATCAGTTTCATCATCAGCTTCTCCAAAGCCACCTATAGCTTCTTGTAGACGATGAAATTCTTCCCATAGTATCTTTTCACTCTCTGAAATGTTTTCTTTATTTCGAGGAACCAGAATTCTGTGTGCAGCTTCTGTGGCAAGCCATTCACTATCCATTGGCACATGGTGGTGGCGCATAAAATGTGGCACAGAAAGGAACTGACTGCAAGTTTGGCAGCGCACACAGGCAGAGTTGGACTGAGTGAACAGGTCCAAATGTATGTCTGCTGGCTGGGAGGGGAGATGAGACTCGGCATCATTGCCCCCTGACACAGCAGCTTGGTGGGCCACCGCCAAAACTCTGACAGATCTCTCGCCAGTAGGAGATGTGCAAGAATTACTGCGAGAAAACAGACCTTTTTTAGCGGGGGATGATCCTTTACGCTGACCAGCAAAATTCAACAAACTATTCACTTTAAGTTTCAATGGTTTGAATTTTTTACTCTGTGTAGCACTCAGTTCATCATCAGAATCAATGTCTGATGTTTCTTCAATTTCATGCTTTTCACTTTTTTTATTACTAGTAGCTAATTTCATTTTCCGAAAACCATTTCTATATTTGTCTTTATTTATTTTAGAATCCAAATCTCTTTTCTTAATTTTATGTGGTACTAACTTTTTCTTTTTTTTATCACAGTTGGAGTGACCTTTAGCTGATTTTAAGGAAGATAATTTGTTTCTTCTTCCTTCTGTCACATAATCCGGGCCAGATTTAGCCACAGCTTCAATTGTTTCAAGAATAGCGGCAGCTACTGACTTTTCTCTTTCTTCTCCTTTCAACATCTCACGATAATTAACTTTTTTGTGTCTTGTCCTCTTGTTCTGATTGGCATGCAAGTCCTCAGTTGCTGAACTTTGTGTAGTTGTTTCACCAGAGACTTCAACACAACTGAAAGTAAAATAGAAATGTTTATTACATTCTGTTTCAGTATGAAATTACTAAAAGAAATAAGACAGGTGCACGTCTGCAAAAATGTCATTCAAAAGTCAAGTTATTTTGTAAAATTGACTGCAAGAATGAACCTCTAGGGTTAGAAATCTAGTATGTTTCACACCATAGCATATTAAAAAATACCAGCAATGAAGTTAAACTCTAAAGTATAAAAAAACAGATTCTCTGTGTAGAAAATACTGTGAATAGAAATAATTTTTAAGCCAGTGAAATTTAGAAGGGGGATTGCCAACTATTTTCCTTGGGTACTTATCAGTGGGAACAACTTGTTCAGTATTATGCATGACAAAGAACTCTAAAAGTCCCGGTTTGGGAGTCTGAACCAACAGATATGTTGACACACAAGGCTCCATTATGTTTCCATTAAGAACGAAGCCTATAACTGTTTATGCAAGAGTCAAACAGAAATAAAAACGTGAGCACACCTAGCTTCTATGACATATAACAGAAACCTTTAAGCAGAGTATATTTGCAATTCTGGTGGTTTTAACATTATAGATTTCCTGCTTATTACAGAATGCCCAAATAAATAAAACCTAGCTTTCATCATTCATGTTTAGTCTAAAATATGGAAGACCTTTAGCTTATTTACTAAAGTACTTAAGCTACTGACTAAAACATTTTAAGTTATTTATATTTAGTGACACGTGCACTGTCGGGGGCCGTGAACGCGCCTGACTGAGTGACTCGCTTTAGTGAGTGACTAAACACCCCATCTTATTCTAGTCTATCACACTGTTTAAAACTAACGTAGGCGCCTAGGCATCCGGATAACCTGGGGCGCCAAATTACTTTCTACTGGGGCGTGGCCGGTACAAAATTGAAATTGGTTCCGCATGAACCTCCCCAGGAGTGTTCTAATCAACTCCTTAAAGTTTCATGGCGATCGGATGAAAGGTGTAGTAATGCATAAAAGACAGACACACACACATTGCTTTTTACTTTCTGGTATATACGTTTTACACCTCACTGATACGGAAAAACATAATTTTGCAATCTTGTCCGTATGTCTGTGTGTGTGTGTGTCTGTGTGTAAACACGATAACTTGAGTACCGTTACAGCTAGGTTGATGAAATTTCATATATAAGTATTTTATCAAAATCGTAGATCCGTATCAACTTTTGAGCGATTTTCGATAACCGGAAGTGGTACTTTTCCTACTTTGAATTTTTCAAAAGCCTATAACTTGAGTACTATTTCAGATAGATACATGAAATTTCACATGTAAGTAAAAGATCTAATTCTCTACCTTCTGTTAAATTTTGAGTAATTTCCGTTGACTGGAAGTAGTAATTTACGCTACTTTCGATTTCTCAAAAAACTAATGTAAATTTTAGAAGTACTAATAATATTGCGCACTATTATGCGCTTTTTTATTTGGCGTTCACTTGGTGTGCAATTAATTTGTCTACAAGATTTTATTCTATTTTTAAAACTTTAAGTATTTAAAATGGATTAAAAATCATGTCTATAGCCCGAGTTCCCATCCCGTTATTTTATATAAGAATATTCGAGAAAGTTTAGGGGAGATCACTCCCGGTTTATTATAGTTTATGGCCTGAAATACTTTAGTACAGAAACTCATTTTTGACCTTGATCTAGATCAGTGGTTCCCAAACTTTTTCAAGTGGCGACCCCCTTTAATAAAACGTAAGTGACCCGCGACCCCCATATAAATAACAAGTCGAAATTAGTAAAGAAAATAATAAGCACTAAATTAAGATTTTTAGTAGACTTTCAATATGAATTATTCTTGATAACTGTTTTAATACGATGAGCAAAATTACATGCTATTAACAAGCATTAACAATTAAATTTTGCAAATTTAAGAATTCATCTTGTTATTCATCGACAATGCTGGTAACATCAAGGAAAGCAGAGAATGGGTGACAAAGCAGATTCTTCTTCTTTCAGCTCGGGGAAAATAACGCCGCAGTTTGTTGTCAAGAGATTCAAGATGCACAGAATCCTTTAAATTTTTTATCTATCACACCACACTGCAGAGTTTCTCAAACATGACAGTATTTCAAATATTTATTTTTCCTCGCCAATTTTGCAGCTTTGATAAAAATGCCAAGAGATTATCATGAAAAGAGATAATATTCGTTCATTTTCAGGTTAAGCTTATGTTGATGTTTGAATATATCTGCTCTCAAACCACACCTTGTCGTTAAAGTATATCAAAAGGTCTTGTTTCCTTGCACTTCCAAGAACATCTTGATTTCATCTTTCAATTCAAAAACACGATTGACATTTCCTATTGACAGCCAGCGTACTGAAGTGTAGAACCTCGTGATCTTTATTCATGTCTTTGCACAGTTCTTGAAACAGACAGGTGTTTAGGGCTCCAGATTTAATATGATTTACGACTTTTATTAGCAATGGAGTCTGATAAGTCTTGCTGGCGAGGGCATATGTGAATCATGCAGTGGATTCCTCTTCATTAGGGAGCTAAATCTTTTACCTTTTACTGAAACCCCCATTTTGATGCACCATCCGTACAAGCCCCACAGCCTTTTTCCTGTTTTAATCCTCCAGTTTCAAAAAACGTATTTATTTTCTCCATGATATCTTCACAAAACATCAACTCTTATTTGCTAACATCTGAATGAATATATTTCACAAAGACAAGCAACTGCGAACACGAACTCACGTCTGTCGATTCGTCAACTTGAAAATCAAACAATGGTGAAAGCTTGATTTCATTCAAAATTTGTCTTTTAACATAAGCCGCTGTATAGTATTATTAGACAGAGATATTTGTTGCATCTTTACTGCACTGGAATCCCCAAGAATTAATTTTACCATCTTCAGCATACATGGTTTGATGAGATTTTCTCCTATGTGTGAGAGGTTTTTTGCTTGGCAATTTCTAATACTACTTCATATGATCTTTGCAATAATGCTGTGTTTTCTTGGTGAAAAAGTTCTGTTCGAACAAGTCTCTGACGCTTGCAACTAGCTTCATGCCGACGAAAGAACTACATATCTTTTTTGGTGTGTTCCGAATGACTCATCTCAAATTGACGTTTGGAAGGTTTCATTGACTCCTGACTAAGAACAACTTTGCACACTACAAATTGTTTATTCTCTATTCCATGTCCAGTGATGTTAGTAATTCTGAATTTCAAATATTTTTCAAAATATTTATGTTTTTTATTCATTGCTAGAATTTAGTCTACCATTTGGCGACCCCCCCCCCCCCCCCAGAAAGCCCTTCGCGACCCCCAGTTTGGGAACCCATGATCTAGATAGAGCTAGAATCTATATCTGGATTTTCAATCTACATCTAGCTTTAGGACTAAAATTGCTTAATAAAGAAACTCTATTTATTGTGTTTTTTATAATGCATTAAACTTTTGAGTAAGCAACATGGTCTTCCATTTAAGATGCCATGTTTCATTGTTTGTTGTGAAAAATAAGTAAATGAATCATGTGACGTCACTGTAAAGAACTTGTTCTGAACTAATTAATAATTAAAATTGTTTCTATCAATGAATACATCAATAAATTTATTAAGGTCTTAAAATAAATTTGTGTTTAACAGTTTGGTAAAAAATATTATTCTCTTCATAAATAGGTATTTTATACAGTTCTACACATAGTGCAAATGCTCTCATGTAACCAAAAAGATAAAAAACGAAACAAAATAAAATACCAACTTTCTCACTTTTAGTAGTATATATAGGCTGCTTAAAAATGTAAAGTCAAGGTCAGTAGTAGTAGTATCAAGTTCAAAATATTAGTATCAAGCTCACAACCCATCACAATTACAAGGACATCTTAAGAAATTTATTACACCTAATTCAATAGGGTATATTGTGAATTAAGCCCTTTAACACTGCAAAACTACTAATTTATACAGTTGATTATTCTTTACGGAAATGTCTGTTTTTGAAAATAGGTAGAATCAATTAAGAAAATGTATACTTTGTGGTTTTATGGTTCACTTAGGGCTCATGACCTTTTAACATACTCGTAACCTCTCACTAGGGCTAAGTGGTACTGTACCTTATTAGATTTTTAACATTTGTATAGGGGTTGATAGTAAGTTGGTAGATAAAGGCCTTTATTTATTAGGTATTATGTTAGGTAATGTTTACATGATCCATTACTTAATTTACCAGGGTTTGTGTTATTAAAATGAGCACTTTCATTCTAAACTTACATGTTTTGTGTGCAAGAAAAAAAAGTTTAGAACCTATAAGCACATTAGCTAAATTTTAAATGAACCACGAAATCCTCACCACTTACTCAAGTATACTTACACTACACACCCAGGGAGTGGGTGTGATGAACTGATAGTAAGATTATTTCAACTCATAAACGTTAATGTACAAGGTATAAAAGTATTGAAGTTTGAGAAGTAATATAAGTAGAGCTACATTATTGCTAAATACTACAAAATTAGTAAATGGAGGAAAAATGTACTTGTAATATGTTCAAGTTCATGGCACTGGAATCTAAAGGTTCAGCCTATCAATATCAGTAGTTCAACAGTTTAGTTTTAAAAAATTGACACTAGTATAAGGCTCTTACCTAGACACACTAGCTTTTTTAATTTTGTTTGGTCCACGCTTTCTTAAATTTTTAGTAGAAGTGGTACTGGCAGGTGACCTAGGACCACTCTCTGAGCCACCACTGCTAGCTCTCCTAGGGTGCGATTCCTCTGTCTTTCCCACGCGTGGCTGTGGTGTAGCATAGTAGGTTACTAGATTATTTGCTTGTTCTTTAGAAATTACCAAAGTACTTTTTGAATTATATGCACGTCCATATTGCACAAGAAAATAACGTTGCATTTCTGTACAATTCAAAACTGGAATCTTCAACAACTGACACCTTTTCTTTAAAATCCCAGTGTCTTTAGCAGGAAGTATCTGCTTGTGAATATCAACCAGTCTTATGTATGGCTGGTTATTGATCATAATGGCAGGAACATCATTAAAATAAAGTGTTACAGTGACAATCCAAGGAGTGTCATCAGAGGAGACAGAGAGGGAGGGGAGTGGAAGTTCACAACCTTGGTCCAATTTCTGATTCAGGTCAGGACAGTGCAATTTCATTTCATCATCTCTTGTTCCAACCAAATAATCCAAAGTCTTTTCTATGGAAGTAAGTCGAGAAACAGAAGATGACAGCTGGGGAGTTCCTAGAGAACTAAGGTCTGACCCAAACATACTTTTGAGTGAGCTATGTGAATCTCCATCATGTGTTGTGCTGGATGATGAAGTTTCCTGAGAGTTGGACATGAAAGATGAAAGATCATCAGGCAAACCACTTTCATCCATATGGTCTTTATCCATGCCAGTGTGGACTAGACTGTCATGAGAATGATCCCTGAGTATCTGACTATTGCTGAACGTGTTGTGTAAATCTTTCCCCATTTCCAGTAATTCATGGCTCATGTTTGAACTAGTTATACAGCTGTCTGACTGGCTGAGGTCATGATGAGATACACCATGATCAGACTTGGAGTAAACTGCATCAGTGGGGATGGATGGAAATAATGCTGAGCTGCTGCTGTCAAACCCTGATCCTGAGCCAAGTAAGCCATCGTCCTTAACAACACTGAGTAGATAATTGAGAACATGCTCAGAAGTTATGTTTGAATCTCCACTCATTAATCTTAAACTTTCTGTTAATGTTTGCTGATTGGGGTTTAGTCCTGATGAACTGATATCTGGAGCGTGAGAAGTAGTTGGTGAAGACAAATTGTCACTTTCCATGCTCAGTATAGTGCTTACTATGTGGCTATCCACATCTGAAAATGATTCATGTGAATGGCTGCTTGAAGGAATTGTAGAAATGGCAGATGTAACATGAGATATGTTCATCTGTGGTCTTTCAGGAAGATTAAGAGCTCCACGCCCTTGGAGTCTAATAGTCTCTATATCTGCATCAGTAAGATGGGGCACTACAATATCCCCAGGTTTAGGTGCAGGTACAATGATTTTGTCAGATAAAGAGGGAAATAGTGGAGTTTGCCTTCTTCTTGTAGTGCTTCTGGAAGACTTGGATAAATAATAGACATATTGATCTTGGAATCTGCCAGTAATTTTTAACTTAGTTCCAGTTTCTGGATCAATTTCTTCTTCAATAATTTTCTCTATTGGTCTTTTTCTTGGTCGACCAACAGGGTTTGTTTTTATCACAGAAGAATCAGCAGGAAGAGGCTCAGGCTGAACACATGCTTTAATAAAAGTATCCTGTTTTAGAAGTTCTTTCTTTAAGTATTTTGCTTTCATGATCTTTTCATGATTCAAACATTCAGTTTTGTTTTTTCTTTTTGTATACTTCCTTTTAACAGTTTGCTTCCCTAAATCACTTTGGTTACTGAACTCTGATATTTTTACACAGTAATCATGGTCATGATACATTGGATGAGACCATTCAGTTACTTTCTCTGTTGTCATGTCTGGTGACATTCTGTGAGGGGTTCTTGCATCAGAGCTGTCATCCTGTGTTTCAGAACTGGCTTCTGATCTGTCCCAGTCTAAACTTGGAGACTGAACAAGTGCAAGTGAAACAGGGGAAGCAGATGGTGAACTACCTTCTGCTGGTATACCAATCCTCAATTTTCTCTTGTTTAAAAGATCCTTGTTCCTCAAATATTTTTCAAGTTCTAAGTTGCTAGAACTAAATGATGCAAAGGTTCCTATTTTGTACTTCCCATACTTTGGTGTACATCTTACAGGGGTACTGGATACACCAGGTTGATTAGTAGAGAACAGCTCACCATTTTCTGTACCAGAAACACAGTTTGATGCCTTAGATAAGTCTGAAGTGGGTGATGATGTAGAAGAAGATGAAGATGGTAGTTTGCTTCTACCAAGACCAGAGGTAGACATTTTATACAGATCTAAAGTGCTCGCAGAAACTGCTTCCAAGATGCCAGATTTTAAATAATTGAAATCTAAAGACAAATTACGGGATCGCTGCTCAGTTTCTTCAGTTAAAGGACTATGATCTGAACACACATCCACATCATCTTCCTCAGCCAACAGTGGAGGATGTGTTTGACCGGGTGCAAGAGCATATGTATGATCAAGGTAAATCCACTCTGAGCAAGACATTTCTGATGCAGAATCTGTCTGCTCAGGAGATTTGCTGTCAACAGAATCCATAGTGTCTATATCACTTCGACTATTTGAATCATCTTGCTCAAACTCTTTTTTACTATTGTCTAATTCTGTGCACTCTTTAAGAACACTGATATTTTGACAGTGATGTCCGATTGGAGAATTCAGTTTCGTCTCCTTATTTATAGCATTTTGTATGGAAACAAATTCATCAGCCAACTCTTGTCTAGAATCCACTTTTGTTTTATTTTCTGAATCTTGCTGACTAGAGTGCATTACTCGGTCATTACTTTTCTTCTTAATATCCTGTACCAAATCATCTAAAGAAAATACATTTTTGTCTGTCTCACTCTCTAAATGAGATGGGATGAGTGGGCTCCAAGGAATTTTATGTGGAGCCATTTCATCATTGTCCTTTTCTCCTGGAGAGTTCTTTAAATTAATATGTGATGCTTTTCCCATTTCTTCATTTGACTCTTCTTCAGCATCTTTACTATCAGGTGCTTCACAAGTGTCCTTAGTTCCTGATTCACTACCTTTTAGATCAGACGGAGCATCCTTTTCTCCAAGTGCAGCAGCAGCTAGGATAGTCAAAGGATTGAAATCCATATGTTTTAGCAAAAGTTGGTCGACTCATCAGTGATATCTTGGTGTTTAACTTCTTAAGTACCTAAGAGAAAAATAAATATGAATAAAGTTTAAGCCTAAACATTAAAACTAAGTATAAAATAGAATAAACAATTTATTGCAATAATTCCCTAAAGAGTAAGTCTATTAATGAAAACATTTTTAAACTTCTGATTTGATATGCACTGATATAAAACATAACAAAGTGACTACTCAATAAAAGATTTTTCGACCCAGCGTCTCCACTTTGTCTGCAAAAGATAGTTCTGCGCATGCGCAATGACCTTAATAGCTGAGCTAGGGTTATGACTAGGGTTAGGGATGGGATAAGGGATAGGGTTTTACGGTTGTAAACACATGCATGCGCAGTACCATTGAAAACATCGCCGAAGGCAAGTTGTAGTTTCTCTCCATTGCACATGCATATCTTTTTCCTGCTAGAATCAGCCAAAACATAATGGCACAGAGAACAAAAAAAAAAAAAAAAAAGAATATTTAGTTTAGAGTATTTTTACCACTGTAAAATCAAAATTAAATACAATTTCTTAAAACTAAATTTCAAAATCAAAATGGCAGGCCAAATGAAATGTTTATCATGTGACACATCACTTAAGCTGTGGTGAATTAACCACAGTTTATAAGTCAGAATACAGGATTCTTTAAAATAATTGAATTTTAAAAATTATTATTATGGCTTATGGGGCAGCCTGATTCTATTTACTATGTTTAGTAATTTAGTAGACATAGCTTTTTATGTAGATCTAGATCTAGGGTTATATTTTTTTAGCTGATTGCCTTTAGGCCTATTCTTTTCATTTAGGACCCACACCTTTTTAGCCTTTTACTTCAGTCATTTTATAGTTAGATCAAATAGAAATGATGGAATGATAAAGCACAAATGAAATATATTATGTCATTATGAAATATATGTTGATGTTATGTTGTAATGTACAGGTCTATACTATATCATTACTAATTAGGCATTTAGGACTCACTGACTCAATACTGTTTAAATATAAATCTACGTGAACAGTAAATCCAATAAAATGATCTAGATTCTAGTAATTTAGACATCTAGAATAGATCCTATCTTATCTAAATCTAGAATAGATTCTCTATGATGCAGTATGAATATCATGAATATGTACTAATATGTAGATCTAGAGGCTATAGTATAAATCTAGTGATGAATTGTTGTATAGATTATAGAATCTAGCTAGCTAGATCTTGAATAATTAATTAGTAGGCCTAATTAGTATTGTACAGATTTAGATCTACTAGATTTCTAGATCTAGTAGGCCTATCTATAGACTACTAGATCTATAGAGTAAAATTATAATTGTATAGGTATAGTATAGGGCCTAGGCCTAAGAATAGATAGATCTATTAGACAGCAACCAACCAAAGCCACATCGTCATAGATCTATTAAAATTAGGCCTATTCAACAATAATATTTTTTATTTCTTGTTTTTAATGAGTTGGAGGAAAGTAGAACGAACAAAATCGTGATCTTTAATCCGTTGTTATCAATGCTGTTAGGGTCTAGGCCTTTTCAACTATTTCTGTAACACTATGTGGCCTAAGGTCACATAAGCCTAACGGCGACCTAGCCTACTGACAATCATGTGACCTACTTTTTTACCGCCATTTCCCATTAATGCGTTGCACGCTGTTAACGAAGCAATTCTATTGCGAATGCATGTACCCTTGAGAAACGTATTATTTACACTTAAATAACAATAAAATTGATAGATAAGCATTAAAAAATCACAGTTCTCCTATTTGTATTAATCATAACCTGTGTTAGTCCGACATTTTCGGAAAAGCTTCAAGCTAAGGTACAAATACGTCCTCCCTTGCTGGTAGTCGAAGCAGGAATGCCGTAGTTCGGTCACGTCACGAGATGAGGCCTTCGCGTCGATAAAAATAGAACTTGTTCACGCTGTATACGAAACGAAATAGATAGACCGGTTTTAGCCTAGGCATAGGCCTACAACCATAGAAGATAATTATCTCTTCTTTTTAAACAAAAATTACGTGGATATAGGGCTTAATGTTAGTTATTTGAACGTATCAAAGAATTGGGAAAATGTGTGTTAAAGATCAGAATGAAGCAGGGCGGCGCTAGGCTATATTAATCTAAGCCTAATAGCCAACAGGTTTTTTCCCCAATATTAAGGTCATCAAACAAACCTGCGCCTGGGGGAGTGGCGTATCACATCAGACAGGCAGATGAGGGTGAGGGGGGGGGGGGAGAAGACTTTCGGCCTTATAGTTCTGAAAATAAACTTTTATTAAAAATGTGTTTAGTATTTTTTCATTTGTAGATAAATATCAACAAACTATTTAAAATTTTCGAAAATCATGTCATAGATCTACTTTTTTGTGTGTGTTAGAATCTAGACTAATTAAAATCATGATACATAACTGTCCTCTTTACGAAATAAATGTAAAACAAAAAAATACTAGATTAAGTTGGGGGCAAAGTTATCACAATGATTCGTTCGTTAACTGCTAAATAGTAAGGTGCCTTGCGATCAGTCTTTAAACCGTTTTAGAACGCGATTTCGTCATAGTTTCAAGAAAATTTATTTTGCTTTAAGTCTAACGTCCCTAGTATCTATAGATATCTGGATCTAAATGTTTTCTTAATTATTTTTTTTCTGTATCCAACTGCACCACCTGGTCTAGATCTAAATTCTAAAACATCAGCTTAATTTTGGCTGACCTTATGAAAATCTCAGTAGGCAGTGGCGTAGCGAGGTCGGGTGTCACCCGGTGCGGCACTTAATGATGTTACCCCCCCCCCCCCAGAGACGTAGGTTACTGTATGATTTGCACCCCCTCAAGTTTTTCTCTATATATTTTGCTATTTTTTGCCTTGGTGTCACCACCCTAAATGGTGTCACCCGGTGCGGTCCGCAACCCCGCCCCCCCCTCGCTACGCCCCTGTCAGTAGGCCTTGTACTTGGTTACTGTATACCAGAGTGTGACAAAGGTCTCAGTAGGCCTTGTACTTGGTTACTGTATAACAGAGTGTGACAAAGGTCTCAGTAGGCCTTGTACTTGGTTACTGTATACCAGAGTGTGACAAAGGTCTCAGTAGGCCTTGTACTTGGTTACTGTATACCAGAGTGTGACAAAGGTCTCAGTAGGCCTTGTACTTGGTTACTGTATACCAGAGTGTGACAAAACCAATAGACCTGTATATATAACAGTGGCGTCGCTAGCCGGTTGTCACCCCCCCCCTTTTTTTTTTGCTCTGTAAATTTTGCAGTTGTTTTCACCCCCCTCCGGTAAAAGCTTTAAAGTGTTCACATTTAATACTAATGATGTCAGTCAGTTGTTAATACAGATGGGTGTACCATTCTTTTGTCTATAGCGTGTATGTTTACCTCATAGTGTCACCCCTCCCCCCCCCTTTCTCGGGATTACAAATTAGTATTTAAAATCCTTTTTAACACTAATTAATCATTCATTGAGCATGCAAAAAAAAACATTTATTCTATATATATTGCATTTGTTTTATCTTGGTGTCACACCCCTAAATGGTGTCACCCGGTACGGTCCGCAACCCCCTTCCCGCCTCGCGATATATATATATATATATATATATATATATATATATATATATATATATATATATATATATATATATATATATATATATATATATATATATATATATATATATATATATATATATATATATATATATATATATATATATATATATATATATATATATATATATATATATATATATATATATATATATATCAGGGCCTATACAGAAATATAGGTGTAGTCATATAGGGTATGTCGCTATGATTAAGTGATGAGGAAATATGCTCGCGCCGATCCTCATGCACAGCATAAGCTCTGTGGACATTGTGTGTAGATGTGGTTTTGTATCTTTTCCTTTCTCGTTTTCGGAACATATGGGAAACTAGTGTGTGTGTAGTAATCATGTGTCATTGTCCTTAATTTGTTGGTGTAATTATGTGTCATTGTCCTTAATTTGTTGGTGTAATTGTGTGTCATTGTCCTTAATTTGTTGGTGTAATCATGTGTCATTATCCTTAATTTGTTGGTGTAATTAAGTGTCATTATCCTTAATTTGTTGGTGTAATTGTGTGTCATTGTCCTTAATTTGTTGGTGTAATCATGTGTCATTATCCTTAATTTGTTGGTGTAATTAAGTGTCATTATCCTTAATTTGTTGGTGTAATTGTGTGTCATTGTCCTTAATTTGATGGTGTAATTATGTGTCATTATCCTTAATTTGTTGGTGTAATTGTGTGTCATTGTCCTTAATTTGTTGGTGTAATTGTGTGTCATTGTCCTTAATTTGTTGGTGTAATCATGTGTCATTATCCTTAATTTGTTGGTGTAATTAAGTGTCATTATCCTTAATTTGTTGGTGTAATTATGTGTCATTGTCCTTAATTTGTTGGTGTAATTGTGTGTCATTATCCTTAATTTGTTGGTGTAATTGTGTGTCATTATCCTTAATTTGTTGGTGTAATTGTGTGTCATTGTCCTTAATTTGATGGTGTAATCGTGTGTCATTATCCTTAATTTGTTGGTGTAATCATGTGTCATTATCCTTAATTTGATGGTGTAATTGTGTGTCATTATCCTTAATTTGATGGTGTAATCATGTGTCATTATCCTTAATTTGTTGGTGTAATTGTCCTTAATTTGATGGTGTAATTATGTGTCATTGTCCTTAATTTGATGGTGTAATTATGTGTCATTGTCCTTAATTTGATGGTGTAATTGTGTCATTATCCTTAATTTGTTGGTGTGATCATGTGTCATTGTCCTTAATTTGTTGGTGTAATTGTGTGTCATTGTCCTTAATTTGTTGGTGTGATCATGTGTCATTGTCCTTAATTTGTTGGTGAGATCATGTGTCATTGTCCTTAATTTGTTGGTGTAATTATGTGTCATTGTCCTTAATTTGATGGTGTAATTGTGTCATTATCCTTAATTTGTTGGTGTGATCATGTGTCATTGTCCTTAATTTGTTGGTGTAATTGTGTGTCATTGTCCTTAATTTGTTGGTGTAATTGTGTGTCATTGTCCTTAATTTGTTGGTGTGATCATGTGTCATTGTCCTTAATTTGTTGGTGTAATTGTGTGTCATTATCCTTAATTTGTTGGTGTAATTGTGTGTCATTATCCTTAATTTGATGGTGTAATTATGTGTCATTGTCCTTAATTTGTTGGTGTAATTGTGTGTCATTATCCTTAATTTGTTGGTGTAATTGTGTGTCATTATCCTTAATTTGTTGGTGTAATTGTGTGTCATTATCCTTAATTTGATGGTGTAATTATGTGTCATTATCCTTAATTTGTTGGTGTAATTGTGTGTCATTGTCCTTAATTTGATGGTGTAATTGTGTGTCATTATCCTTAATTTGTTGGTGTAATCGTGTGTCATTATCCTTAATTTGATGGTGTAATTGTGTGTCATTATCCTTAATTTGTTGGTGTAATCATGTGTCATTATCCTTAATTTGATGGTGTAATTGTGTGTCATTATCCTTAATTTGTTGGTGTAATCATGTGTCATTATCCTTAATTTGTTGGTGTAATTGTGTGTCATTGTCCTTAATTTGTTGGTGTAATTGTGTGTCATTATCCTTAATTTGTTGGTGTAATTGTGTGTCATTATCCTTAATTTGATGGTGTAATTGTGTGTCATTATCCTTAATTTGTTGGTGTAATTGTGTGTCATTATCCTTAATTTGTTGGTGTAATCATGTGTCATTGTCCTTAATTTGATGGTGTAATTGTGTGTCATTGTCCTTAATTTGTTGGTGTAATTGTGTGTCATTATCCTTAATTTGTTGGTGTAATTGTGTGTCATTATCCTTAATTTGTTGGTGTAATTGTGTGTCATTATCCTTAATTTGTTGGTGTAATTGTGTGTCATTATCCTTAATTTGATGGTGTAATTATGTGTCATTATCCTTAATTTGTTGGTGTAATTGTGTGTCATTGTCCTTAATTTGTTGGTGTAATCTTGTGTGTCACTGTATTTGTTGTACTCACGTGTCTTAAACATTAAAATACTACCGTATATGACACCGGCTGAGGCGTAACTATCCATTCCGAGTCGGGGGCACAGTATCAGTTTAGCACCACCTATTTATACATTGGTTTTCAAGTTAGCAAGAAAGCCCCCCCCCCCCCCCCCCCATTTAATTTTGGTACCAAACATAGATGTAGAAAACAGTAATCAGTCTGTTGAGCCAAGTATCAGTCTATTTTATTAACTTTATGTATAATCCGTACTGCAGCTCAAAATATTTTTTTCTACCCCGTTTGGCGCCCCTAAAGTGTCGGCGCCCGGGATGGCTGCCAACAAGTTACCGGCCAAGTAAGAAAACTGGTATTGTGTCACAAGTAGCTGCAATGGGCACAAAATAAATCATATCGATAAATGTCTCGGTAACACCCACGTTATTTCCATGTGCATTCTTTAAGCCAGCTTTCAAATGTACTCAACGCTAAGCAAACTAGTAAACAGTTGAAGTTTTGTACATAAGCAGTAGAGGGATTAACTTGACCACAGGAGGCGGCTAGTCACCCACTCTAATCTACTGGTGTACAGAATAGGGCCAGACAAAGGAAGATAACTCCGACTTCACGCCCAGCAAGCAACGCTTGGCGTCACCTGGCGCTGGCAAACTTTCAAACCCGATCACGTGACTGAGCGGAACACACTGTTGAACCGTTGAGGGTGTTGTGACCTTCGGTAACGTTTTGGTGTTATTTTTAGTTGAACAGAGAATGCGCGTAGATCTAACAAACATATCGCGCATTGTGTTGGCGCTAAACATGTTGGGTGAGAGGGACCCGATCGCTGATGTGGACATTTGACCAAAAGCCTGCATTTCTACGTTACGTCTCCTGAGTAACAGAATTTAAAAAATTAAAAAAAAAAACAACTAAAACTGAAAAAAAAAAAACAACAACCACGAAATTGAAGTCAAATATTTTAAGAATACATGCTATAAAATTTGATAAAGCAGAGAACTTTAAAAATATTTTTGTCCCAGTCTACATTTTATTTTGAAATACAAACTGACATTTTAACCTGCAGTTTCAATTTAGTGAGACAAACTTTGATTGGCTATAGATCTAGAAACGCCGTTATTTCGTTTCACTGTAGTGTATCAAACATTTCTATTAGTTATCTACGCAACACGCGTTTGGATGGTGTGCAAATTAAACAAGTTAATTTAAAAAGTCTAGTGACATTTATGCGCAATTTCCTTATGTTATCTAAAAATAGCTCTGACGTATAATACTGGGGTGCGTTCAAGCTAGAAGAACGATCGGTTTGTAGGTGTTTATGTAATTTTAAAATTTGTGACCGAACGAGAGGATATTTTTGAAAACTTTCTTCGGCAATATTGTTCTAAATTATGGCAGGAATCGATTGGTATATGTTTCAAGTCGCTAAGTGGTCTGGTTGCCGAGATATAGGCCAAAAACTGAATTTTTTCGAGGTTTTTTGGCTTTTCCGGGAAATACATGAAAGAAACCCGGAATTTTTATGGCCTATGCTCATTCTCGTAACTTGCTTAACATAATTGCTTTTGGAACTAGTCATCGATATTGCTTCGTTGAGGAGGAGATACGACTTAAAGCCCGGACACACATTCATCCATACATTCATTCATCCATCCATTCCCAGAAATGACGAGTTAATAAACGCAATTCTCCAGAATGGAAATTGCGCTAAAAACCAATGTTTTGGGCGCATTTTTGGCAGAAGCCACATGATCAAGCCAAGCCACATTTGAATTTTGAATCATTTATATTTACCATATGGCCATGTGAAAAGTGTTCCGAAAATGTTTTCATTAACACTGCATTGAAAAAAAATATTTAATAGACTTTTTTTTAAAGACTGCATTTGTAAATTGTAAAAGATACGGACTTATATTGACTACTCAAGAAATGGGTGTTTCAAAAACACGAGGTGCAATTTCGAGGGGATTGTTTGTAGACGAAGGTGTGGCGTCGTTTTAGGGGAGTGCGTGTGGCTTTTTTTTTTTTTTTTTTTTTTTTTTTTGTGACGATGTGGAGGTAAAAATCGTCCAGAAAAAAAAAAATTAACTTTTCAAGTAGAGATCCATAGGCTTGATTATCAGGCATATGGATCTCTATTTAAGTATGGCTTAGTATGGTACTGTTCCGTTGAACGATATATATCACAGTATGGTACTGTTCCGTTGAACGATATATATCACAGTATGGTACTGTTCCGTTGAACGATATATCACAGTATGGTACTGTTCCGTTGAACGATATATATCACAGTATGGTACTGTTCCGTTGAACGATATATCACAGTATGGTACTGTTCCGTTGAACGATATATATCACAGTATGGTACTGTTCCGTTGAACGATATATCACAGTATGGTACTGTTCCGTTGAACGACATATATCACAGTATGGTACTGTTCCGTTGAACGACATATCACAATGGCCCCTGGGTAAACCTCAAAGGAACAGTACCACATCATCTTTGTGTTCCAATCTCTTCCGGTTCATGGAATTGAGGTCCATTTTTTTAAAGGTTGTTTCGTGACATTTACAATTGAACAATATTTTGCACGTATGTTCGGTTATTCAATATCATTTAATGGGCTGCAGTTCAACATTACCATGACCTAGTTTGTTTAAATAACCACAGCCAGGTAGAAAAAACATTTTCTAATTTTGTGGAGTTACCAAAAATATTCATAGAACTCAACTATTCCGCATTTCATCTGTAGGTTAAATACTTCATGAAAAACAAACCCCCACCTATATTACCACTAACATAATAACTGAGCAGTATTAACAACTGGACAGATAAGCTCATTGCTTTTATTAATTGCCTCTAGTGTGCACGCCCGGCACCATCATCTCAGAAGAATGTCTCTGATGCAATATTTGAAAAGGGTTTCGTCAATGCTTTACCAATACTAACTTCTTAGACGTGTGACCTTGTTTTCTAAAACTTATTTAAAATATAAACAATGCCTGCGTTATATTTTTTTGAATCATATTTGTCGGGGCACGGGTTTGCCCACACTACCGTCTGGGGCGCGAAATAGCACCCTGCCGGGGCCCCACCCCTGCGAAATTGAATTTTTTTTCCTGCAGAAACCTCGCAAGGAGTATTCTCACCAACTCCCCTAAGTTTCACGGTGATCGGATAAAAGCTGTAGTGACGCATAAAGGACAAACAAACATCACGCCCCAGGGTGTATGGTAGCGAGTGTACGTGAACCACTCTCAGTGATAGTGAGTTAGAACACACTTCGGCGACATCTCAGGTGTCAGGGGCGTAGCAGGGCGCTCTGGAGAGCCCCCAGTTACACTACCGCAGGGGCGCCGCATACTGGCCCTTTGCTCGGTTTAGTCAACGAATACCGTGTGCCACCATGTCAATGTAATAGGGTGCGCCTTAAAAGTGGGGGTAATAGTGCCAGAGCGCCAAATCGCATCATACCGGGGCGCCAGCTGACGCATCGCACTCTTTAAAACGGAAGTGTGCGCCATAGCGATCAAGTCAAGAGAACACCCGGCGAGCCAGATAGCACATACTATCCTCTCTCTCTCTCTCTCTCTCTCTCTCTCTCTCTCTCTCTCTCTCTCTCTCTCTCTCTCTCTCTATATATATATATATATATATATATATATATATATATATATATATATAGTAGGAGTAGGCCTGTAAATCAAACCCCAAAACAATGTTTTTTCCAAAAATTAAATATTTTAATATTTGATGGACCTGCCAAAGACAATGACAATCAAATAGACAGAGAGCAGATCAAATTCTTACATTTATTCACACAGATTATTGGCTGATCAACATTCAACCGTTCCCACTGTTGTGCGGACATTAGAGGCTGTTTGTTGTGGGAACATTAGAGGCTGTTTGTTGTGGGAACATTAGAGGCTGTTGTGGGAACATTAGAGGCTGTTGTGGGAACATTAGAGGCTGTTTGTTGTGGGAACATTAGAGGCTGTTGTGGGAACATTAGCGGCTGTTTATTGAGGGAACATTAGAGGCTGTTTGTTGTGGGAACATTAGAGGCTGTTTGTTGTGGGAACATTAGAGGCTGTTGTGGGAACATTAGCGGCTGTTTATTGAGGGAACATTAGAGGCTGTTTGTTGTGGGAACATTAGAGGCTGTTGTGGGAACATTAGAGGCTGTTGTGGGGACATTAGAGGCTGTTTGTTGTGGGAACATTAGAGGCTGTTGTGGGAACATTAGAGGCTGTTTGTTGAGGGAACATTAGAGGCTGTTGTGGGAACATTAGAGGCTGTTTGTTGTGGGAACATTAGTGGCTGTTTATTGAGGGAACATTAGAGGCTGTTGTGGGAACATTAGAGGCTGTTTATTGAGGGAACATTAGAGGCTGTTGTGGGAACATTAGCGGCTGTTTATTGAGGGAACATTAGAGGCTGTTTGTTGAGGGAACATTAGAGGCTGTTTGTTGTGGGAACATCAGAGGCTGTTGTGGGAACATTAGAGGCTGTTTGTTGTGGGAACATTAGAGGCTGTTTGTTGTGGGAACATTAGAGGCTGTTTGTTGTGGGAACATTAGAGGCTGTTTATTGAGGGAACATTAGAGGCTGTTGTGGGAACATTAGAGGCTGTTTGTTGTGGGAACATTAGAGGCTGTTGTGGGAACATTAGAGGCTGTTGTGGGAACATTAGAGGCTGTTTATTGAGGGAACATTAGAGGCTGTTTGTAGTGGGAACATTAGAGGCTGTTTAATGAGGGAACATTAGAGGCTGTTGTGGGAACATTAGAGGCTGTTTGTAGTGGGAACATTAGAGGCTGTTGTGGGAACATTAGAGGCTGTTTGTTGTGGGAACATTAGAGGCTGTTTATTGAGGGAACATTAGAGGCTGTTTGTTGTGGGAACATTAGCGGCTGTTGTGGGAACATTAGAGGCTGTTTATTGAGGGAACATTAGAGGCTGTTTGTTGTGGGAACATTAGAGGCTGTTTGTTGTGGGAACATTAGAGGCTGTTTGTTGTGGGAACATTAGAGGCTGTTTGTTGTGGGAACATTAGAGGCTGTTTTGTTGTGGGAACATTAGAGGCTGTTGTGGGAACATTAGAGGCTGTTTGTTGTGGGAACATTAGAGGCTGTTGTGGGAACATTAGAGGCTGTTTGTTGTGGGAACATTAGAGGCTGTTTGTTGTGGGAACATTAGAGGCTGTTTGTTGTGGGAACATTAGAGGCTGTTGTGGGAACATTAGAGGCTGTTTGTCGTGGGAATGTCCATTCTATCATGACTCATACAAACACAAACAATCCACAAGGACAAATCCACTGAAACAACAAATTCAAGCAATCTACAATGTCCTATCTCTACTTGAGGTAGGACAAATCAAGTCCTATCTCTACTTGAGGTAGGACAAATCATGTCCTATCTCTACTTGAGGTAGGACAAATCATGTCTAATCTCTACTTGAGGTAGGACAAATCATGTCCTATCTCTACTTGAGGTAGGACAAATCATGAATCAGAAAATTTGAAGGTATGCAGCTGATCTTTCCGTGGCTGAATGGGGGGTGTGGCGTGTCTGATCACATGTCTCCCGTAGTCTGTGTTGAGGAGACCAGCTTCACGTAGGCGCTGCTCCAGTCTGATTCTGTGGTCTGATGTAATCTGTTCAACATTCACTTACACTTACATTAGCTGTAACGTACACTTACATTAGCTGTAACGTACACTTACATTAGTTGTAACATCTTAACTGCAGGCCTAGCACTATTTAGATTAACACAGTCTTGAATGTACACTTAGTAAAAACCAGAAAATGTTGTACATGGCACTAATTAGAGTGATCTAATGTTGAATGTAGCACTAGAGTGAGCTAATGTTGAATGTAGCACTAGAGTGAGCTAATGTTGAATGTAGCACTAATTAGAGTGATATAGAATGTAGCACTAATTAGAGTGATGTAGAATGTATCACTAATTAAAGTGATGTAGAATGTAGCACTAATTAGAGTGATGTGATGTAGAATGTAGCACTAATTAGAGTGATGTAGAATGTAGCACTAATTAGAGTGATGTAGAATGTAGTACTAATTAGAGTGATGTAGAAGGTAGCACTAATTAGAGTGGTGAAGAATGTAGCACTAATTAGAGTGATGTAGAATGTAGCACTAATTAGAGTGATGTAGAATGTAGCACTAATTAGAGTGATGTAGAATGTAGCACTAATTAGAGTGATATAGAATGTAGCACTAATTAGAGTGATGTTGAATGTAGCAGTAATTAGAGTGATGTAGAATGTAGCAGTAATTAGAGTGATGTAGAAAGCAGCACTAATTAGAGTGATGTAGAATGTAGCAGTAATTAGAGAGATGTTGAATGTAGCACTAATTAGAGTGATGTATAATGCAGCACTAATTAGAGTGATGTGATGTAGAATGTAGCACTAATTAGAGTGATGTGATGTAGAATGTAGCACTAATTAGAGTGATGTAGAATGTAGCACTAATTAGAGTGATGTAGAATGTAGCACTAATTAGAGTGAGTGACCTAATGAGACTGACCTGCTTAGACGTGTAGCTGTTGATTTTAAAGAGGGGCTCCAGCATGGGAACATCCTCCTGCTCTTCTGGCCGCAGTCTCGACTCCCATGCCTAGAACCAGACCACAGGGTGTTAGTGCATGGGGACACAGCATGGGGACACATCATGGGGACACACACATCATGGGGACACACACAACATGGGGACACACACAGCATGGGGACACACACAGCATGGGGACACACACAGCATGGGGACACACACAGCATGGGGACACACACAGCATGGGGACACACACAGCATGGGGACACAGCATGGGGACACACACAGCATGGGGACACACACAGCATGGGGCACACACAGCATGGGGACACAGCATGGGGACACAGCATGGGGACACACACAGCATGGGGACACACACAGCATGGGGACACAGCATGGGGACACAGCATGGGGACACACACAGCATGGGGACACAGCATGGGGACACAGCATGGGGACACACACATCATGGGGACACATCATGGGGACACACACAGCATGGGGACACACACAGCATGGGGACACACACAGCATGGGGACACACACATCATGGGGACACATCATGGGGACACACACAGCATGGGGACACACACAGCATGGGGACACACACAGCATGGGGACACACACAGCATGAGGACACACACAGCATGGGGACACACACAGCATGGGGACACAGCATGGGGACACAACATGGGGACACACACAGCATGGGGACACACACAGCATGGGGACACACACAGCATGGGGACACACACAGCATGGGGACACACACAGCATGGGGACACACACAGCATGGGGACACACACAGCATGGGGACACACACAGCATGGGGACACACACAGCATGGGGACACACACAGCATGGGGACACACACAGCATGGGGACACACACAGCATGGGGACACACGCAGCATGGGGACACACACAGCATGGGGACACACACAGCATGGGGACACACACAGCAGCATGGGGACACAGCATGGGGACACACACAGCATGGGACACACACAGCATGGGACACAGCATGGGGACACACACAGCATGGGGACACACACAGCATGGGGACACACACAGCATGGGGACACACACAGCATGGGGACACACACAGCATGGGGACACAGCATGGGGACACACACAGCATGGGGACACACACAGCATGGGGACACACACAGCATGGGGACACAGCATGGGGACACACACAGCATGGGGACACACACAGCATGGGGACACACACAGCATGGGGACACACACAGCATGGGGACACAGCATGGGGACACACACAGCATGGGGACACACACAGCATGGGGACACACACAGCATGGGGACACACACATCATGGGGACACACACAGCATGGGGACACAGCATGGGGACACACACAGCATGGGGACACACACAGCATGGGGACACACACATCATGGGGACACACACAGCATGGGGACACACACAGCATGGGGACACACACAGCATGGGGACACAGCATGGGGACACAGCATGGGGACACACACAGCATGGGGACACACACAGCATGGGGACACACACAGCATGGGGACACACACAGCATGGGGACACACACATCATGGGGACACACACAGCATGGGGACACACACAGCATGGGGACACACACAGCATGGGGACACACACAGCATGGGGACACAGCATGGGGACACAGCATGGGGACACACACAGCATGGGGACACACAGCATGGGGACACACACAGCATGGGGACACACACAGCATGGGGACACAGCATGGGGACACAGCATGGGGACACAGCATGGGGACACACACAGCATGGGGACACAGCATGGGGACACAGCATGGGGACACACACAGCATGGGGACACATCATGGGGACACAGCATGGGGACACACACAGCATGGGGACACACACAGCATGGGACACAGCATGGGGACACACACAGCATGGGGACACACACAGCATGGGGACTCAGCATGGGGACACACACAGCATGGGGACACACACAGCATGGGACACAGCATGGGGACACACACAGCATGGGGACACACACAGCATGGGGACACACACAGCATGGAGACACACACAGCATGGGGACACACACAGCATGGGGACACACACAGCATGGGGACACACACAGCATGGGGACACACACAGCATGGGGACACACACAGCATGGGGACACACACAGCTTGGGGAAACACACAGCATGGGGACACACACAGCATGGGGACACACACAGCATGGGGACACACACAGCATGGGGACACACACAGCATGGGGACACATCATGGGGACACACACAGCATGGGGACACACACAGCATGGGGACACACACAGCATGGGGACACACACAGCATGGGGACACACACAGCATGGGACACAGCATGGGGACACACACAGCATGGGGACACACACAGCATGGGGACACACACAGCATGGGGACACAGCATGGGGACACACACAGCATGGGGACACACACAGCATGGGGACACACACAGCATGGGGACACACACAGCATGGGGACACACACAGCATGGGGACACACACAGCATGGGGACACAGCATGGGGACACACACAGCATGGGGACACACACAGCATGGGGCACACACAGCATGGGGACACAGCATGGGGACACAGCATGGGGACACACACAGCATGGGGACACACACAGCATGGGGACACAGCATGGGGACACAGCATGGGGACACACACAGCATGGGGACACAGCATGGGGACACAGCATGGGGACACACACATCATGGGGACACATCATGGGGACACACACAGCATGGGGACACACACAGCATGGGGACACACACAGCATGGGGACACACACATCATGGGGACACATCATGGGGACACACACAGCATGGGGACACACACAGCATGGGGACACACACAGCATGGGGACACACACAGCATGAGGACACACACAGCATGGGGACACACACAGCATGGGGACACAGCATGGGGACACAACATGGGGACACACACAGCATGGGGACACACACAGCATGGGGACACACACAGCATGGGGACACACACAGCATGGGGACACACACAGCATGGGGACACACACAGCATGGGGACACACACAGCATGGGGACACACACAGCATGGGGACACACACAGCATGGGGACACACACAGCATGGGGACACACACAGCATGGGGACACACACAGCATGGGGACACACGCAGCATGGGGACACACACAGCATGGGGACACACACAGCATGGGGACACACACAGCAGCATGGGGACACAGCATGGGGACACACACAGCATGGGACACACACAGCATGGGACACAGCATGGGGACACACACAGCATGGGGACACACACAGCATGGGGACACACACAGCATGGGGACACACACAGCATGGGGACACACACAGCATGGGGACACAGCATGGGGACACACACAGCATGGGGACACACACAGCATGGGGACACACACAGCATGGGGACACAGCATGGGGACACACACAGCATGGGGACACACACAGCATGGGGACACACACAGCATGGGGACACACACAGCATGGGGACACAGCATGGGGACACACACAGCATGGGGACACACACAGCATGGGGACACACACAGCATGGGGACACACACATCATGGGGACACACACAGCATGGGGACACAGCATGGGGACACACACAGCATGGGGACACACACAGCATGGGGACACACACATCATGGGGACACACACAGCATGGGGACACACACAGCATGGGGACACACACAGCATGGGGACACAGCATGGGGACACAGCATGGGGACACACACAGCATGGGGACACACACAGCATGGGGACACACACAGCATGGGGACACACACAGCATGGGGACACACACATCATGGGGACACACACAGCATGGGGACACACACAGCATGGGGACACACACAGCATGGGGACACACACAGCATGGGGACACAGCATGGGGACACAGCATGGGGACACACACAGCATGGGGACACACAGCATGGGGACACACACAGCATGGGGACACACACAGCATGGGGACACAGCATGGGGACACAGCATGGGGACACAGCATGGGGACACACACAGCATGGGGACACAGCATGGGGACACAGCATGGGGACACACACAGCATGGGGACACATCATGGGGACACAGCATGGGGACACACACAGCATGGGGACACACACAGCATGGGACACAGCATGGGGACACACACAGCATGGGGACACACACAGCATGGGGACTCAGCATGGGGACACACACAGCATGGGGACACACACAGCATGGGACACAGCATGGGGACACACACAGCATGGGGACACACACAGCATGGGGACACACACAGCATGGAGACACACACAGCATGGGGACACACACAGCATGGGGACACACACAGCATGGGGACACACACAGCATGGGGACACACACAGCATGGGGACACACACAGCATGGGGACACACACAGCTTGGGGAAACACACAGCATGGGGACACACACAGCATGGGGACACACACAGCATGGGGACACACACAGCATGGGGACACACACAGCATGGGGACACATCATGGGGACACACACAGCATGGGGACACACACAGCATGGGGACACACACAGCATGGGGACACACACAGCATGGGGACACACACAGCATGGGACACAGCATGGGGACACACACAGCATGGGGACACACACAGCATGGGGACACACACAGCATGGGGACACAGCATGGGGACACACACAGCATGGGGACACACACAGCATGGGGACACACACAGCATGGGGACACACACAGCATGGGGACACACACAGCATGAGGACACACACAGCATGGGGACACACACAGCATGGGGACACACACAGCATGGGGACACACACAGCATGGGGACACACACAGCATGGGACACACACAGCATGGGTACACACACAGCATGGGTACACACACAGCATGGGGACACAGCATGGGGACACACACAGCATGGGGACACACACAGCATGGGGACACAGCATGGGGACACACACAGCATGGGGACACACACAGCATGGGGACACAGCATGGGGACACACACAGCATGGGGACACACACAGCATGGGGACACACACAGCATGGGGACACACACAGCATGGGGACACACACAGCATGGGGACACAGCATGGGGACACACACAGCATGGGGACACACACAGCATGGGGACACACACAGCATGGGGACACACACAGCATGGGGACACAGCATGGGGACACACACAGCATGGGGACACACACAGCATGGGGACACAGCATGGGGACACACACAGCATGGGGACACACACAGCATGGGGACACACACAGCATGGGGACACACACAGCATGGGGACACACACAGCATGGGGACACACACAGCATGGGGACACACACAGCATGGGGACACAGCATGGGGACACAGCATGGGGACACACACAGCATGGGGACACAGCATGGGGACACACACAGCATGGGGACACACACAGCATGGGTACACACACAGCATGGGGACACACACAGCATGGGGACACACACAGCATGGGGACACACACAGCATGGGGACACACACAGCATGGGGACACAGCATGAGGACACACACAGCATGGGGACACACACAGCATGGGGACACACACAGCATGGGGACACACACAGCATGGGGACACAGCATGGGGACACACACAGCATGGGGACACACACAGCATGGGGACACAGCATGGGGACACAGCATGGGGACACACACAGCATGGGGACACACACAGCAAGGGGACACACACAGCATGGGGACACACACAGCATGGGGACACACACAGCATGGGGACACACACAGCATGGGGACACAGCATGGGGACACACACAGCATGGGGACACACACAGCATGGGGACACAGCATGGGGACACACACAGCATGGGGACACAGCATGGGGACACACACAGCATGGGGACACACACAGCATGGGGACACACACAGCATGGGGACACACACAGCATGGGGACACACACAGCATGGGGACACACACAGCATGGGGACACAGCATGGGGACACACACAGCATGGGGACACACACAGCATGGGGACACACACAGCATGGGGACACAGCATGGGGACACACACAGCATGGGGACACACACAGCATGGGGACACAGCATGGGGACACACACAGCATGGGGACACACACAGCATGGGGACACAGCATGGGGACACAGCATGGGGACACACAACATGGGGACACACACAGCATGGGGACACACACAGCATGGGGACACACACAGCATGGGGACACACACAGCATGGGGACACACACAGCATGGGGACACACACAGCATGGGGACACACACAGCATGGGGACACACATCATGGGGACACACACAGCATGGGGACACACACAGCATGGGGACACACACAGCATGGGGACACACACAGCAAGGGGACACACACAGCATGGGGACACACACAGCATGGGGACACACACAGCATGGGGACACACACAGCATGGGGACACACACAGCATGGGGACACACACAACATGGGGACACACACAGCATGGGGACACAGCATGGGGACACAGCATGGGGACACACACAGCATGGGGACACACACAGCATGGGGACACACACAGCATGGGGACACACACAGCATGGAGACACACACAGCTTGGGGACACACACAGCATGGGGACACAGCATGGGGACACACACAGCATGGGGACACACACAACATGGGGACACACACAACATGGGGACACACACAGCATGGGGACACAGCATGGGGACACACACAGCATGGGGACATAGCATGGGGACACACACAGCATGGGGACACACACAGCTTGGGGACACACACAGCATGGGGACACAGCATGGGGACACACACAGTATGGGGACACACACAGCATGGGGACACACACAGCATGGGGACACACACAACATGGGGACACACACAGCATGGGGACACAGCATGGGGACACACACAGCATGGGGACACACACAGCATGGGGACACACACAACATGGGGACACAGCATGGGGACACACACAGCATGGGGACACACACAGCATGGGGACACACACAGCATGGGGACACAGCATGGGGACACAGCATGGGGACACACACAGCATGGGGACACACAGCATGGGGACACAGCATGGGGACACAGCATGGGGACACAGCATGGGGACACACACAGCATGGGGACACACACAGCATGGGGACACACACAGCATGGGGACACACACAGCATGGGGACACACACAGCATGGGGACACACACAGCATGGGGACACAGCATGGGGACACACACAGCATGGGGACACACACAGCATGGGGACACACACAGCATGGGGACACACACAGCATGGGGACACAGCATGGGGACACACACAGCATGGGGACACACACAGCATGGGGACACAGCATGGGGACACAGCATGGGGACACAGCATGGGGACACACACAGCATGGGGACACACACAGCATGGGGACACACACAGCATGGGGACACACACAGCATGGGGACACAGCATGGGGACACACACAGCATGGGGACACACACAGCATGGGGGGACACACACAGCATGGGGACACACACAGCATGGGGACACACACAGCATGGGGACACACACAGCATGGGGACACACACAGCATGGGGACACACACAGCATGGGGACACAGCATGGGGACACACACAGCATGGGGACACACACAGCATGGGGACACAGCATGGGGACACACACAGCATGGGGACACAGCATGGGGACACAGCATGGGGACACAGCATGGGGACACACACAGCATGGGGACACAGCATGGGGACACACACAGCATGGGGACACAGCATGGGGACACACACAGCATGGGGACACACACAGCATGGGGACACACACAGCATGGGGACACACACAGCATGGGGACACACACAGCATGGGGACACACACAGCATGGGGACACACACAGCATGGGGACACACACAGCATGGGGACACAGCATGGGGACACACACAGCATGGGGACACACACAGCATGGGGACACAGCATGGGGACACACACAGCATGGGGACACAGCATGGGGACACAGCATGGGGACACAGCATGGGGACACACACAGCATGGGGACACACACAGCATGGGGACACACACAGCATGGGGAAACACACAGCATGGGGACACAGCATGGGGACACACACAGCATGGGGACACACACAGCATGGGGACACACACAGCATGGGGACACACACAGCATGGGGACACACACAGCATGGGGACACACACAGCATGGGGACACACACAGCATGGGGACACACACAGCATGGGGACACACACAGCATGGGGACACAGCATGGGGACACAGCATGGGGACACAGCATGGGGACACACACAGCATGGGGACACACACAGCATGGGGACACACACAGCATGGGGACACACACAGCATGGGGACACACACAGCATGGGGACACACACAGCATGGGGACACACACAGCATGGGGACACACACAGCATGGGGACACACACAGCATGGGGACACACACAGCATGGGGACACACACAGCATGGGGACACACACAGCATGGGGACACACACAGCATGGGGACACACACAGCATGGGGACACACACAGCATGGGGACACACACAGCATGGGGACACAGCATGGGGACACACACAGCATGGGGACACACACAGCATGGGGACACACACAGCATGGGGACACACACAGCATGGGGACACACACAGCATGGGGACACAGCATGGGGACACACACAGCATGGGGACACACACAGCATGGGGACACACACAGCATGGGTACACAGCATGGGGACACACACAGCATGGGGACACACACAGCATGGGGACACAGCATGGGGACACACACAGCATGGGGACACACACAGCATGGGGACACACACAGCATGGGGACACACACAGCATGGGGACACACACAGCATGGGGACACACACAGCATGGGGACACACACAGCATGGGGACACACACAGCATGGGGACACAGCTTGGGGACACACACAGCATGGGGACACACACAGCATGGGGACACACACAACATGGGGACACACACAGCATGGGGACACACACAGCATGGGGACACACACAGCATGGGGACACACACAGCATGGGGACACAGCATGGGGACACAGCATGGGGACACACACAGCATGGGGACACACACAGCATGGGGACACACACAGCATGGGGACACACACAGCATGGGGACACACACAGCATGGGGACACACACAGCATGGGGACACACACAGCATGGGGACACACACAGCATGGGGACACACACAACATGGGGACACACACAGCATGGGGACACAGCATGGGGACACACACAGCATGGGGACACACACAGCATGGGGACACACACAGCATGGGGACACAGCATGGGGACACACACAGCATGGGGACACACACAACATGGGGACACACACAGCATGGGGACACAGCATGGGGACACACACAGCATGGGGACACACACAGCATGGGGACACAGCATGGGGACACACACAGCATGGGGACACACACAGCATGGGGACACACACAGCATGGGGACACACACAGCATGGGGACACACAGCATGGGGACACACACAGCATGGGGACACACACAGCATGGGGACACACACAGCATGGGGACACACACAGCATGGGGACACACACAGCATGGGGACACACACAGCATGGGGACACACACAGCATGGGGACACACACAGCATGGGGACACACACAGCATGGGGACACACACAGCATGGGGACACACACAGCATGGGGACACAGCATGGGGACACACACAGCATGGGGACACACACAGCATGGGGACACAGCATGGGGACACACACAGCATGGGGACACAGCATGGGGACACAGCATGGGGACACACACAGCATGGGGACACACACAGCATGGGGACACACACAGCATGGGGACACACACAGCATGGGGACACAGCATGGGGACACACACAGCATGGGGACACACACAGCATGGGGACACACACAGCATGGGGACACACACAGCATGGGGACACACACAGCATGGGGACACACACAGCATGGGGACACACACAGCATGGGGACACACACAGCATGGGGACACACACAGCATGGGGACACACACAGCATGGGGACACACACAGCATGGGGACACACACAGCATGGGGACACACACAGCATGGGGACACACACAGCATGGGGACACACACAGCATGGGGACACAGCATGGGGACACAGCATGGGGACACACACAGCATGGGGACACACACAGCATGGGGACACACACAGCATGGGGACACAGCATGGGGACACACACAGCATGGGGACACAGCATGGGGACACACACAGCATGGGGACACACACAGCATGGGGACACACACAGCATGGGGACACACACAGCATGGGGACACACACAGCATGGGGACACACACAGCATGGGGACACAGCATGGGGACACACACAGCATGGGGACACACACAGCATGGGGACACACACAGCATGGGGACACACACAGCATGGGGACACACACAGCATGGGGACACACACAGCATGGGGACACACACAGCATGGGGACACACACAGCATGGGGACACAGCATGGGGACACACACAGCATGGGGACACACACAGCATGGGGACACACACAGCATGGGGACACACACAGCATGGGGACACACACAGCATGGGGACACAGCATGGGGACACACACAGCATGGGGACACACACAGCATGGGGACACACACAGCATGGGTACACAGCATGGGGACACACACAGCATGGGGACACACACAGCATGGGGACACAGCATGGGGACACACACAGCATGGGGACACACACAGCATGGGGACACACACAGCATGGGGACACACACAGCATGGGGACACACACAGCATGGGGACACACACAGCATGGGGACACACACAGCATGGGGACACACACAGCATGGGGACACAGCTTGGGGACACACACAGCATGGGGACACACACAGCATGGGGACACACACAACATGGGGACACACACAGCATGGGGACACACACAGCATGGGGACACACACAGCATGGGGGGACACACAGCATGGGGACACAGCATGGGGACACAGCATGGGGACACACACAGCATGGGGACACACACAGCATGGGGACACACACAGCATGGGGACACACACAGCATGGGGACACACACAGCATGGGGACACACACAGCATGGGGACACACACAGCATGGGGACACACACAGCATGGGGACACACACAACATGGGGACACACACAGCATGGGGACACAGCATGGGGACACACACAGCATGGGGACACACACAGCATGGGGACACACACAGCATGGGGACACAGCATGGGGACACACACAGCATGGGGACACACACAGCATGGGGACACACACAGCATGGGGACACACACAGCATGGGGACACAGCATGGGGACACAGCATGGGGACACACACAACATGGGGACACACACAGCATGGGGACACACACAGCATGGGGACACACACAGCATGGGGACACACACAGCATGGGGACACACACAGCATGGGGACACACACAGCATGGGGACACACAGCATGGGGACACACACAGCATGGGGACACACACAGCATGGGGACACACACAGCATGGGGACACACACAGCATGGGGACACACACAGCATGGGGACACAGACACAGCATGGGGACACACACAGCATGGGGACACACAGCATGGGGACACACACAGCATGGGGACACACACAGCATGGGGACACACACAGCATGGGGACACACACAGCATGGGGACACACACAGCATGGGGACACAGCATGGGGACACAGCATGGGGACACAGCATGGGGACACACACAGCATGGGGACACACACAGCATGGGGACACACACAACATGGGGACACACACAGCATGGGGACACACACAGCATGGGGACACACACAGCATGGGGACACAGCATGGGGACACACACAGCATGGGGACACACACATCATGGGGACACAGCATGGGGACACACACATCATGGGGACACACACAGCATGGGGACACAGCATGGGGACACAGCATGGGGACACACACAGCATGGGGACACACACAGCATGGGGACACACACAGCATGGGGACACAGCATGGGGACACACAACATGGGGACACACACAGCATGGGGACACAGCATGGGGACACACACAGCATGGGGACACACACAGCATGGGGACACACACAGCATGGGGACACACACAGCATGGGGACACAGCATGGGGACACACACATCATGGGGACACACACATCATGGGGACACACACAGCATGGGGACACACACAGCATGGGGACATACACAGCATGGGGACACACACAGCATGGGGACACACACAGCATGGGGACACACACAGCATGGGGACACACACAGCATGGGGACACACACAGCATGGGGACACACACAGCATGGGGACACACACAGCATGGGGACACAGCATGGGGACACACACAGCATGGGGACACACACAGCATGGGGACACACACAGCATGGGGACACAGCATGGGGACACAGCATGGGGACACAGCATGGGGACACACACAGCATGGGGACACAGCATGGGGACACAGCATGGGGACACAGCATGGGGACACACACAGCATGGGGACACAGCATGGGGACACACACAGCATGGGGACACACACAACATGGGGACACACACAGCATGGGGACACAGCATGGGGACACACACAGCATGGGGACACACACAGCATGGGGACACACACAGCATGGGGACACACACAGCATGGGGACACACACAACATGGGGACACAGCATGGGGACACAGCATGGGGACACACACAGCATGGGGACACACACAGCATGGGGACACACACAGCATGGGGACACACACAGCATGGGGACACACACAGCATGGGGACACACACAGCATGGGGACACAGCATGGGGACACACACAGCATGGGGACACACACAGCATGGGGACACAGCATGGGGACACAGCATGGGGACACAGCATGGGGACACAGCATGGGGACACAGCATGGGGACACAGCATGGGGACACAGCATGGGGACACAGCATGGGGACACACACAGCATGGGGACACACACAGCATGGGGACACACACAGCATGGGGACACACACAGCATGGGGACACACACAGCATGGGGACACACACAGCATGGGGCACACACAGCATGGGGACACACACAGCATGGGGACACAGCATGGGGACACACACAGCATGGGGACACACACAGCATGGGGACACACACAGCATGGGGACACACACAGCATGGGGACACACACAGCATGGGGACACACACAGCATGGGGACACACACAGCATGGGGACACACACAGCATGGGGACACAGCATGGGGACACACACAGCATGGGGACACACACAGCATGGGGACACACACAGCATGGGGACACAGCATGGGGACACAGCATGGGGACACACACAGCATGGGGACACAGCATGGGGACACAGCATGGGGACACACACAGCATGGGGACACACACAGCATGGGGACACACACATCATGGGGACACACACAGCATGGGGACACACACAGCATGGGGACACAGCATGGGGACACACACAGCATGGGACACTGCAGATTTACTTAGAGAACAGTTTTTATCTGCTGTTGATATGTATATGACCTTTGCTAGATGTTGAGAGAGAACTGACCTTAGATGTTGAGAGAGAACTGACCTTAGATGTTGAGAGAGAACTGACCTTAGATGTTAAGAGAGAACTGACCTTAGATGTTGAGAGAGAACTGACCTTAGATGTTGAGAGAGAACTGACCTTAGATGTTGAGAGAGAACTGACCTTAGATGTTGAGAGAGAACTGACCTTAGATGTTGAGAGAGAACTGACCTTTGTTCCTTGAGTTGTCCTAAGCGGGTCACTGTCAGCTATGACACGCACCTGGGGTGAAAGTACACAAGATGTTAGGGATAACATTTGACCCTGTGGTATAAAGTGGGGTGGAAGTACACAAGATGTTAGGGATAACCTTTGACCCTGTGGTATAAAGTGGGGTGGAAGTACACAAGATGATAGGGATAACCTTTGACCCTGTGGTATAAAGTGGGGTGGAAGTACACAAGATGTTAGGGATAACCTTTGACCCTGTGGTATAAAGTGGGGTGGAAGTACACAAGATGTTAGGGATAACCTTTGACCCTGTGGTATAAAGTGGGGTGGAAGTACACAAGATGTTAGGGATAACCTTTGACCCTGTGGTATAAAGTGGGGTGGAAGTACACAAGATGTTAGGGGTAACCTTTGACCCTGTGGTATAAAGTGGGGTGGAAGTACACAAGATGTTAGGGGTAACCTTTGACCCTGTGGTATAAAGTGGGGTGGAAGTACACAAGATGTTAGGGATAACCTTTGACCCTGTGGTATAAAGTGGGGTGGAAGTACACAAGATGATAGGGATAACCTTTGACCCTGTGGTATAAAGTGGGGTGGAAGTACACAAGATGATAGGGATAACCTTTGACCCTGTGGTATAAAGTGGGGTGGAAGTACACAAGATGATAGGGATAACCTTTGACCCTGTGGTATAAAGTGGGGTGGAAGTACACAAGATGTTAGGGATAACCTTTGACCCTGTGGTATAAAGTGGGGTGGAAGTACACAAGATGTTAGGGATAACCTTTGACCCTGTGGTATAAAGTGGGGTGGAAGTACACAAGATGTTAGGGATAACCTTTGACCCTGTGGTATAAACTTAGACAAGTTGTGTCTTAAGGCACAATGTCAGGCTCAAGCCTTGGAGATCTATTGTCCGCAAATTCTAATTCTCTCTGGGTCTCACCTTTCACACCTGACAAAGTCAAGGATTCTCACCTGACAAATTTAATGATTCTCACCTGACAAATTCAATGATTCTCATCTGACAAATTCAATGATTCTCACCTGACAAATTTAATGATTCTCACCTGACAAATTCAATGATTCTCATCTGACAAATTCAATGATTCTCATCTGACAAATTCAATGATTCTCATCTGACAAATTCAATGATTCTCATCTGACAAATTCAATGATTCTCATCTGACAAATTCAATGATTCTCACCTGACAAATTCAATGATTGTCACCTGACAAACACAATGATTCTCATCTGACAAATTCAATGATTCTCACCTGACAAACTCAATGATTCTCACCTGACAAATTCAATGATTCTCACCTGACAAATTCAATGATTCTCACCTGACAAATTCAATGATTCTCATCTGACAAATTCAATGATTCTCACCTGACAAACTCAATGATTCTCATCTGACAAATTCAATGATTCTCATCTGACAAATTCAATGATTCTCACCTGACAAACTCAATGATTCTCACCTGACAAATTCAATGATTCTCACCTGAGCCCTCAATGATTCTCACCTGAGCCCTCAATGATTCTCACCTGACAAATTCAATGATTCTCACCTGACAAATTCAATGATTCTCACCTGACAAATTCAATGATTCTCACCTGAGCCCTCAATGAATCTCACCTGAGCCCTCAATGAATCTCACCTGAGCCCTCAATGAATCTCACCTGAGCCCTCAATGAATCTCACCTGAGCCCTCAATGCTTCCAGCCTTGCCTCCATTTCCTCAGCCTCTTGTGCCTTTTCTTCTTCTTTCTTTTTTCTTTCATCAATTTTTCTTGAGATTTGTTCCTCCCTGTTGACCACATGTGGGGGATAATGTGGGGGATGTATGACCAAATGTGGGGGATATATGACCAAATGTGGGGGATGTATGACCAAATGTGGGGGATAATGTGGGGGATGTATGACCACATGTGGGGGATAATGTGGGGGCTGTATGACCAAATGTGGGGTATGTATGACCAAATGTGGGGTATGTATGACCAAATGTGGGGGCTGTATGACCAAATGTGGGGTATGTATGACCAAATTCTACTCTCCCTAGCTACCAGCCACTGACCAGCACTTACTCTCCCTAGCTACCAGCCACTGACCAGCACTTAATTCTACTCTCCCTAGCTACCAGCCACTGACCAGCACTTAATTCTACTCTCCCTAGCTACCAGCCACTGACCAGCACTTAATTCTACTCTCCCTAGCTACCAGCCACTGACCAGCACTTAATTCTACTCTCCCTAGCTACCAGCCACTGACCAGCACTTAATTCTACTCTCCCTTGCTACCAGCTACTGACCAGCACTTAATTCTACTCTCCCTAGCTACCAGCCACTGACCAGCACTTAATTCTACTCTCCCTAGCTACCAGCCACTGACCAGCACTTAATTCTACTCTCCCTAGCTACCAGCCACTGACCAGCACTTAATTCTACTCTCCCTTGCTACCAGCTACTGACCAGCACTTAATTCTACTCTCCCTAGCTACCAGCTACTGACCAGCACTTAATTCTACTCTCCCTAGCTACCAGCCACTGACCAGCACTTAATTCTACTCTCCCTAGCTACCAGCCACTGACCAGCACTTACTCTCCCTAGCTACCAGCCACTGACCAGCACTTAATTCTACTCTCCCTAGCTACCAGCCACTGACCAGCACTTACTCTCCCTAGCTACCAGCCACTGACCAGCACTTACTCTCCCTAGCTACCAGCCACTGACCAGCACTTAATTCTACTCTCCCTAGCTACCAGCCACTGACCAGCACTTACTCTCCCTAGCTACCAGCCACTGACCAGCACTTAATTCTACTCTCCCTAGCTACCAGCCACTGACCAGCACTTACTCTCCCTAGCTACCAGCCACTGACCAGCACTTACTCTCCCTAGCTACCAGCCACTGACCAGCACTTAATTCTACTCTCCCTAGCTACCAGCCACTGACCAGCACTTACTCTCCCTAGCTACCAGCCACTGACCAGCACTTACTCTCCCTAGCTACCAGCCACTGACCAGCACTTAATTCTACTCTCCCTAGCTACCAGCCACTGACCAGCACTTAATTCTACTCTCCCTAGCTACCAGCCACTGACCAGCACTTAATTCTACTCTCCCTAGCTACCAGCCACTGACCAGCACTTAATTCTACTCTCCCTAGCTACCAGCCACTGACCAGCACTTAATTCTACTCTCCCTAGCTACTAGCCACTGACCAGCACTTAATTCTACTCTCCCTAGCTACCAGCCACTGACCAGCACTTAATTCTACTCTCCCTAGCTACCAGCCACTGACCAGCACTTAATTCTACTCTCCCTAGCTACCAGCCACTGACCAGCACTTAATTCTACTCTCCCTAGCTACCAGCCACTGACCAGCACTTAATTCTACTCTCCCTAGCTACCAGCCACTGACCAGCACTTAATTCTACTCTCCCTAGCTACCAGCCACTGACCAGCACTTAATTCTACTCTCCCTAGCTACCAGCCACTGACCAGCACTTACTCTCCCTAGCTACCAGCCACTGACCAGCACTTAATTCTACTCTCCCTAGCTACCAGCCACTGACCAGCACTTACTCTCCCTAGCTACCAGCCACTGACCAGCACTTAATTCTACTCTCCCTAGCTACCAGCCACTGACCAGCACTTACTCTCCCTAGCTACCAGCCACTGACCAGCACTTAATTCTACTCTCCCTAGCTACCAGCCACTGACCAGCACTTAATTCTACTCTCCCTAGCTACCAGCCACTGACCAGCACTTACTCTCCCTAGCTACCAGCCACTGACCAGCACTTAATTCTACTCTCCCTAGCTACCAGCCACTGACCAGCACTTACTCTCCCTAGCTACCAGCCACTGACCAGCACTTAATTCTACTCTCCCTAGCTACCAGCCACTGACCAGCACTTAATTCTACTCTCCCTAGCTACCAGCCACTGACCAGCACTTAATTCTACTCTCCCTAGCTACCTGCCACTGACCAGCACTTAATTCTACTCTCCCTAGCTACCAGCCACTGACCAGCACTTAATTCTACTCTCCCTAGCTACCAGCCACTGACCAGCACTTAATTCTACTCTCCCTAGCTACCAGCCACTGACCAGCACTTAATTCTACTCTCCCTAGCTACCAGCCACTGACCAGCACTTAATTCTACTCTCCCTAGCTACCAGCCACTGACCAGCACTTACTCTCCCTAGCTACCAGCCACTGACCAGCACTTAATTCTACTCTCCCTAGCTACCAGCCACTGACCAGCACTTAATTCTACTCTCCCTAGCTACCAGCCACTGACCAGCACTTACTCTCCCTAGCTACCAGCCACTGACCAGCACTTAATTCTACTCTCCCTAGCTACCAGCCACTGACCAGCACTTAATTCTACTCTCCCTAGCTACCAGCCACTGACCAGCACTTACTCTCCCTAGCTACCAGCCACTGACCAGCACTTAATTCTACTCTCCCTAGCTACCAGCCACTGACCAGCACTTACTCTCCCTAGCTACCAGCCACTGACCAGCACTTACTCTCCCTAGCTACCAGCCACTGACCAGCACTTAATTCTACTCTCCCTAGCTACCAGCCACTGACCAGCACTTAATTCTACTCTCCCTAGCTACCAGCCACTGACCAGCACTTAATTCTACTCTCCCTAGCTACCAGCCACTGACCAGCACTTAATTCTACTCTCCCTAGCTACCAGCCACTGACCAGCACTTACTCTCCCTAGCTACCAGCCACTGACCAGCACTTACTCTCCCTAGCTACCAGCCACTGACCAGCACTTAATTCTACTCTCCCTAGCTACCAGCCACTGACCAGCACTTACTCTCCCTAGCTACCAGCCACTGACCAGCACTTAATTCTACTCTCCCTAGCTACCAGCCACTGACCAGCACTTACTCTCCCTAGCTACCAGCCACTGACCAGCACTTACTCTCCCTAGCTACCAGCCACTGACCAGCACTTAATTCTACTCTCCCTAGCTACCAGCCACTGACCAGCACTTACTCTCCCTAGCTACCAGCCACTGACCAGCACTTACTCTCCCTAGCTACCAGCCACTGACCAGCACTTAATTCTACTCTCCCTAGCTACCAGCCACTGACCAGCACTTAATTCTACTCTCCCTAGCTACCAGCCACTGACCAGCACTTAATTCTACTCTCCCTAGCTACCAGCCACTGACCAGCACTTAATTCTACTCTCCCTAGCTACCAGCCACTGACCAGCACTTAATTCTACTCTCCCTAGCTACTAGCCACTGACCAGCACTTAATTCTACTCTCCCTAGCTACCAGCCACTGACCAGCACTTAATTCTACTCTCCCTAGCTACCAGCCACTGACCAGCACTTAATTCTACTCTCCCTAGCTACCAGCCACTGACCAGCACTTAATTCTACTCTCCCTAGCTACCAGCCACTGACCAGCACTTAATTCTACTCTCCCTAGCTACCAGCCACTGACCAGCACTTAATTCTACTCTCCCTAGCTACCAGCCACTGACCAGCACTTAATTCTACTCTCCCTAGCTACCAGCCACTGACCAGCACTTACTCTCCCTAGCTACCAGCCACTGACCAGCACTTAATTCTACTCTCCCTAGCTACCAGCCACTGACCAGCACTTACTCTCCCTAGCTACCAGCCACTGACCAGCACTTAATTCTACTCTCCCTAGCTACCAGCCACTGACCAGCACTTACTCTCCCTAGCTACCAGCCACTGACCAGCACTTAATTCTACTCTCCCTAGCTACCAGCCACTGACCAGCACTTAATTCTACTCTCCCTAGCTACCAGCCACTGATCAGCACTTACTCTCCCTAGCTACCAGCCACTGACCAGCACTTAATTCTACTCTCCCTAGCTACCAGCCACTGACCAGCACTTACTCTCCCTAGCTACCAGCCACTGACCAGCACTTAATTCTACTCTCCCTAGCTACCAGCCACTGACCAGCACTTAATTCTACTCTCCCTAGCTACCAGCCACTGACCAGCACTTAATTCTACTCTCCCTAGCTACCTGCCACTGACCAGCACTTAATTCTACTCTCCCTAGCTACCAGCCACTGACCAGCACTTAATTCTACTCTCCCTAGCTACCAGCCACTGACCAGCACTTAATTCTACTCTCCCTAGCTACCAGCCACTGACCAGCACTTAATTCTACTCTCCCTAGCTACCAGCCACTGACCAGCACTTAATTCTACTCTCCCTAGCTACCAGCCACTGACCAGCACTTACTCTCCCTAGCTACCAGCCACTGACCAGCACTTAATTCTACTCTCCCTAGCTACCAGCCACTGACCAGCACTTAATTCTACTCTCCCTAGCTACCAGCCACTGACCAGCACTTACTCTCCCTAGCTACCAGCCACTGACCAGCACTTAATTCTACTCTCCCTAGCTACCAGCCACTGACCAGCACTTAATTCTACTCTCCCTAGCTACCAGCCACTGACCAGCACTTACTCTCCCTAGCTACCAGCCACTGACCAGCACTTAATTCTACTCTCCCTAGCTACCAGCCACTGACCAGCACTTACTCTCCCTAGCTACCAGCCACTGACCAGCACTTACTCTCCCTAGCTACCAGCCACTGACCAGCACTTAATTCTACTCTCCCTAGCTACCAGCCACTGACCAGCACTTAATTCTACTCTCCCTAGCTACCAGCCACTGACCAGCACTTAATTCTACTCTCCCTAGCTACCAGCCACTGACCAGCACTTAATTCTACTCTCCCTAGCTACCAGCCACTGACCAGCACTTAATTCTACTCTCCCTAGCTACTAGCCACTGACCAGCACTTAATTCTACTCTCCCTAGCTACCAGCCACTGACCAGCACTTAATTCTACTCTCCCTAGCTACCAGCCACTGACCAGCACTTAATTCTACTCTCCCTAGCTACCAGCCACTGACCAGCACTTAATTCTACTCTCCCTAGCTACCAGCCACTGACCAGCACTTAATTCTACTCTCCCTAGCTACCAGCCACTGACCAGCACTTAATTCTACTCTCCCTAGCTACCAGCCACTGACCAGCACTTAATTCTACTCTCCCTAGCTACCAGCCACTGACCAGCACTTACTCTCCCTAGCTACCAGCCACTGACCAGCACTTAATTCTACTCTCCCTAGCTACCAGCCACTGACCAGCACTTACTCTCCCTAGCTACCAGCCACTGACCAGCACTTAATTCTACTCTCCCTAGCTACCAGCCACTGACCAGCACTTACTCTCCCTAGCTACCAGCCACTGACCAGCACTTAATTCTACTCTCCCTAGCTACCAGCCACTGACCAGCACTTAATTCTACTCTCCCTAGCTACCAGCCACTGATCAGCACTTACTCTCCCTAGCTACCAGCCACTGACCAGCACTTAATTCTACTCTCCCTAGCTACCAGCCACTGACCAGCACTTACTCTCCCTAGCTACCAGCCACTGACCAGCACTTAATTCTACTCTCCCTAGCTACCAGCCACTGACCAGCACTTAATTCTACTCTCCCTAGCTACCAGCCACTGACCAGCACTTAATTCTACTCTCCCTAGCTACCTGCCACTGACCAGCACTTAATTCTACTCTCCCTAGCTACCAGCCACTGACCAGCACTTAATTCTACTCTCCCTAGCTACCAGCCACTGACCAGCACTTAATTCTACTCTCCCTAGCTACCAGCCACTGACCAGCACTTAATTCTACTCTCCCTAGCTACCAGCCACTGACCAGCACTTAATTCTACTCTCCCTAGCTACCAGCCACTGACCAGCACTTACTCTCCCTAGCTACCAGCCACTGACCAGCACTTAATTCTACTCTCCCTAGCTACCAGCCACTGACCAGCACTTAATTCTACTCTCCCTAGCTACCAGCCACTGACCAGCACTTACTCTCCCTAGCTACCAGCCACTGACCAGCACTTAATTCTACTCTCCCTAGCTACCAGCCACTGACCAGCACTTAATTCTACTCTCCCTAGCTACCAGCCACTGACCAGCACTTACTCTCCCTAGCTACCAGCCACTGACCAGCACTTAATTCTACTCTCCCTAGCTACCAGCCACTGACCAGCACTTACTCTCCCTAGCTACCAGCCACTGACCAGCACTTACTCTCCCTAGCTACCAGCCACTGACCAGCACTTAATTCTACTCTCCCTAGCTACCAGCCACTGACCAGCACTTAATTCTACTCTCCCTAGCTACCAGCCACTGACCAGCACTTAATTCTACTCTCCCTAGCTACCAGCCACTGACCAGCACTTAATTCTACTCTCCCTAGCTACCAGCCACTGACCAGCACTTACTCTCCCTAGCTACCAGCCACTGACCAGCACTTAATTCTACTCTCCTTAGCTACCAGCCACTGACCAGCACTTACTCTCCCTAGCTACCAGCCACTGACCAGCACTTAATTTGACTCTCCCTAGCTACCAGCCACTGACCAGCACTTAATTCTACTCTCCCTAGCTACCAGCCACTGACCAGCACTTACTCTCCCTAGCTACCAGCCACTGACCAGCACTTACTCTCCCTAGCTACCAGCCACTGACCAGCACTTAATTCTACTCTCCCTAGCTACCAGCCACTGACCAGCACTTAATTCTACTCTCCCTAGCTACCAGCCACTGACCAGCACTTAATTCTACTCTCCCTAGCTACCAGCCACTGACCAGCACTTAATTCTACTCTCCCTAGCTACCAGCCACTGACCAGCACTTAATTCTACTCTCCCTAGCTACCAGCCACTGACCAGCACTTAATTCTACTCTCCCTAGCTACTAGCCACTGACCAGCACTTAATTCTACTCTCCCTAGCTACCAGCCACTGACCAGCACTTACTCTCCCTAGCTACCAGCCACTGACCAGCACTTAATTTGACTCTCCCTAGCTACCAGCCACTGACCAGCACTTAATTCTACTCTCCCTAGCTACCAGCCACTGACCAGCACTTAATTCTACTCTCCCTAGCTACCAGCCACTGACCAGCACTTAATTCTACTCTCCCTAGCTACCAGCCACTGACCAGCACTTACTCTCCCTAGCTACCAGCCACTGACCAGCACTTAATTCTACTCTCCCTAGCTACCAGCCACTGACCAGCACTTAATTCTACTCTCCCTAGCTACCAGCCACTGACCAGCACTTAATTCTACTCTCCCTAGCTACCTGCCACTGACCAGCACTTAATTCTACTCTCCCTAGCTACCAGCCACTGACCAGCACTTAATTCTACTCTCCCTAGCTACCAGCCACTGACCAGCACTTAATTCTACTCTCCCTAGCTACCAGCCACTGACCAGCACTTAATTCTACTCTCCCTAGCTACCAGCCACTGACCAGCACTTAATTCTACTCTCCCTAGCTACCAGCCACTGACCAGCACTTACTCTCCCTAGCTACCAGCCACTGACCAGCACTTAATTCTACTCTCCCTAGCTACCAGCCACTGACCAGCACTTAATTCTACTCTCCCTAGCTACCAGCCACTGACCAGCACTTACTCTCCCTAGCTACCAGCCACTGACCAGCACTTAATTCTACTCTCCCTAGCTACCAGCCACTGACCAGCACTTAATTCTACTCTCCCTAGCTACCAGCCACTGACCAGCACTTACTCTCCCTAGCTACCAGCCACTGACCAGCACTTAATTCTACTCTCCCTAGCTACCAGCCACTGACCAGCACTTACTCTCCCTAGCTACCAGCCACTGACCAGCACTTACTCTCCCTAGCTACCAGCCACTGACCAGCACTTAATTCTACTCTCCCTAGCTACCAGCCACTGACCAGCACTTAATTCTACTCTCCCTAGCTACCAGCCACTGACCAGCACTTAATTCTACTCTCCCTAGCTACCAGCCACTGACCAGCACTTAATTCTACTCTCCCTAGCTACCAGCCACTGACCAGCACTTACTCTCCCTAGCTACCAGCCACTGACCAGCACTTAATTCTACTCTCCTTAGCTACCAGCCACTGACCAGCACTTACTCTCCCTAGCTACCAGCCACTGACCAGCACTTAATTTGACTCTCCCTAGCTACCAGCCACTGACCAGCACTTAATTCTACTCTCCCTAGCTACCAGCCACTGACCAGCACTTACTCTCCCTAGCTACCAGCCACTGACCAGCACTTACTCTCCCTAGCTACCAGCCACTGACCAGCACTTAATTCTACTCTCCCTAGCTACCAGCCACTGACCAGCACTTAATTCTACTCTCCCTAGCTACCAGCCACTGACCAGCACTTAATTCTACTCTCCCTAGCTACCAGCCACTGACCAGCACTTAATTCTACTCTCCCTAGCTACCAGCCACTGACCAGCACTTAATTCTACTCTCCCTAGCTACCAGCCACTGACCAGCACTTAATTCTACTCTCCCTAGCTACTAGCCACTGACCAGCACTTAATTCTACTCTCCCTAGCTACCAGCCACTGACCAGCACTTACTCTCCCTAGCTACCAGCCACTGACCAGCACTTAATTTGACTCTCCCTAGCTACCAGCCACTGACCAGCACTTAATTCTACTCTCCCTAGCTACCAGCCACTGACCAGCACTTAATTCTACTCTCCCTAGCTACCAGCCACTGACCAGCACTTAATTCTACTATCCCTAGCTATCAACCACTGACCTGAACTTAATGCGATCTCTATCAAAAGCTGCCTGTTTCTCCATCAATTCCTTCAGTTCCTTCAACCTTCTCTTCGTAGCCTCTTCCATTTCTAAACGTTTTTTTTCTTTGATCATGTTGTATTGTCCAATCTGTTCAAATCAACGTCATAGGATTTTAATTTTTTTAATACTTGAGGCTGTTCAATATTTGAAGAGAGATTAAATAATGAGTATTTGGAAGTGGATTTCTCACTATATAGAGGTGGATTATTTCTTAGAAAAACCCACTAAACAATAATAAAATATAACCAAACTAAAGAAAGATATGAAAAAAAATATCAATAAAAATAAATAAATAAATAAAGCTACCAAACAGAAATTAGACACCAAAAAAAATAAATAAATAAATAAACATCACCCCATAACAAAATATATAACTCATCCAATAAAAACCTGGAGTGATCTCCCCTAAAATTTCTTGAATATTCTTATATAAATTGGAATATAGACATGATTTTCAATTTACTTAAACTTTTAAAAATAGAATAGAATCTCATAGAAAAAAGAATTGCGCACCAAGCGAACGCCTAAACAAAATGTGCATAATAGTGCCCAATATTATTAGTACTTAATAAATTTACATGCGTTTTTTGAGAAATCGGAAATAGCGTAAATTAGAACTTCCGGTCAACGGAAATTACTCAAAATTTGAAAGAGGGTAGAAAATTAGATCTTTTACTTACATGTGAAATTTCATTTATCTATCTAAAATAGTACTCAAGTTATAGGCTTTTGAAAAATTCAAAGTAGAAAAAGTACCACTTCCGGCTATCGGAAATCGCACAAAAGTTGATACGGATCTACGATTTTGGTAAAATACTTATATATGAAATTTCATCAACCTAGCTGTAACGGTACTCAAGTTATTGTGTTTACACACAGACAGACAGACACACACACACACACACAGACATATGGACAAGATTGCAAAATTATGTTTTTCCATATCAGTGAGGTGTAAAACGTCGAGATTTGTAAAAATCTCGATTTACTTTTTTTGCACGATTACAAGACTTTCTCTATACTACGTATATACGAGAAAGTAAAAAACTCATCCAATAAAAAACTCATCCAATAAAAAACTCATCTAATAAAAAACTCAGACAATAAAAAACTCAGACAATAAAAATCTCAGACAATTCCAAAACTGAAAGGAAATAGAACCAAATAAAATTGAACATAAACAAAAATAACTTTAAAAACCACAGTCTGTGATATAATCTCAAGATTGAAAACGGACTATAAACAACAAACAACAACAACGTATTTAGAGGCAGAGTTTTTTTCAGGCATCTCTTTGAGGGGGGCATAGTGCCACCAAATTCAGGTTGTAAGGGAGATAACACCCAACAACTTTTGTTTGAAATTATTTTTAAAATGTGTTCATCATTTTCATAATAGGGCCGGTAAGTAGGTCACCAACAAGTTCTATGGTTCATGCAGGTTTTATTGAGCCATAGAACTGGTTGGTGACCTACTTACCAGCCCAATTATTATAATTCATAACATGTTCTTGACTAAAAATAGGTTTTAATAACAAGCTTATATATAATCATGCACTTAAAAGGAGAAAATAAATGATTTTCCTTAAATCTATATATATAATCTATCAGCTACTGATAGTGTTTTAAAGCAAAATATTTTCAGTTGCAGCATTGGTAGTGTTGAATTCACAAATTATGAATTACTGAAAAGTAGAAAAATAAAACAAATAAACAGCAGTGTATGCAAATGGTGTGGGTCAGCTCGTATATAATAATAGACTAGTATTTAAGTAACTCAAGAAAAGCACGGGTCATTATATTATTTCGTAATATTTAGGAAGAGAAATTTTGCTTGCAAGTTTTGACAGACAACAAAAGAATGAGGAATCAAGTTAGATAAAAGCTTGTAAAAAGGAATGTTTTCACTCAAAGAAAATATATCAATGGTGTCACTGCAGCATTTATTTATTAGAGCTATGGTCATGGTGCAAGTTTTTGGCCAGCGTCTATCTCATTATGTCCCAGTAAAATTAATTAATTTCTAAAAATATGACTCTGATTATCAGTTCTAAAGCCTATATATAGGCTTAATATAAAGCCTTAATATAGATTCTATTTAAATATCTGTTTAAATCACTATAATAGTTTTGCTATTCTGTCTGTCTGTCTGTCTTTCTGTCTGTTGGAAACACTTTAGAGACAACACAAGGAAATTTAAAAGATTCATAGTGAAAGACTGTGACATCACATAGAACATATAGGAAGTTTTCAAAACGTAATGAAATATGTCCAGTTCTAAAGCTAAAAAGTAAACAAAATAAAATGACGTTATTGATACCCCCCTACCACCCCCCGAAAGAAATATAATTTATATAGAAAATGTATAATTTATATAGAAAATGTATAATTTATATAGAAAATGTATAATTTATATAGAAAATGTATAATTTATATAGAAAATGTATAATTTATATAGAAAATGTATAATTTATATAGAAAATGTATAATTTATATAGAAAATGTATAATTTATATAGAAAATGTATAATTTATATAGAAAATGTTTAATTTATATAGAAAATATATACTTTAACCTGTGTCAGACGTCCTTCCCCAGGATAATTTTATCCATTCTTGGGGACTAAATTTTCCAAGGAGGGGGTTGGACACTGGTAAAGTATATATTTTCTATATAAATTGTATTTCATTGGAGGGGGCCTTAGATGTTCTTCAGGGGCTCGCTATTTACATTGTGAAATGCATTCTCTTGCTTTATACACAATAATAAACGCTAGACCCATGATGTGAAATAGTGGTCGCGTCAGGTCTTTAATTGCCTCATTAGGAGCAAATGTGTTGAGATCTGCTCCATGTGCTAGTCTTGTCAGGTCTGCCACTGACAGTGTCACATGTGCAGGTCAGTCGGTCAGTTTGGATGACTAAATATGTGCAGGTCAGTCTGTCAGTTTGGATGACTAAATATGTGAGGTCAGTCTGTCAGTTTGAATGACTAAACATGTGCAGGTCAGTCGGTCAGTTTAGAGGATGAGTGTTGCCATTTGGATAAATAAGTCTGTTGCATTGTACTTCCTTTCAGGTAAAGAAAATGTTTGAACCTTACAACTTCTTTTTCCTTGAGCCTTCTTTTTCTCTCTGCTTCTTGCTCTCTCAGCTCTCTCTCCTGAGCCTCTCTCCTCTGCTCTTCTTTCAACTTGGCCTCAAGCTGCAGCATCTCCAGCTTCTGCTCCCTCCACTCTTTTACCTGACAGGTACAAAATTAAACTCTTTCACCTGACACAGGTACAAAATTAAACTCTTTCACCTGACACAGGTACAAAATTAAACTCTTTCACCTGACAGGTACAAAATTAAACTCTTTCACCTGACACAGGTACAAAATTAAACTCTTTCACCTGACACAGGTACAAAATTAAACTCTTTCACCTGACAGGTACAAAATTAAACTCTTTCACCTGACAGGTACAAAATTAAACTCTTTCACCTGACACAGGTACAAAATTAAACTCTTTCACCTGACAGGTACAAAATTAAACTCACCTGACACAGGGTTGTACCACCCACTGCACTAAGTTGTACCACCCACCCACTACCCTAAGTTGTACCACCCACTGCCCTAAGTTGTACCACCCACTACACTAAGTTGTACCACCCACCCACTGCCCTAAGTTGTACCACCCACCCACTACCCTAAGTTGTACCACCCACCCACTGCCCTAAGTTGTACCACCCACTACCCTAAGTTGTACCACCCACCCACTGCCCTAAGTTGTACCACCCACTACCCTAACTTGTACCACCCACTGCACTAAGTTGTACCACCCACCCACTACCCTAAGTTGTACCACCCACTACACTAAGTTGTACCACCCACCCACTACACTAAGTTGTACCACCCACCCACTGCCCTAAGTTGTACCACCCACTACCCTAAGTTGTACCACCCACCCACTGCCCTAAGTTGTAACAACCACTACACTAAGTTGTACCACCCACTACACTAAGTTGTACCACCCACTACACTAAGTTGTACCACCCACTACCCTAAGTTGTACCACCCACTAGCCTAAGTTGTACCACCCACCCACTGCACTAAGTTGTACCACCCACTACACTAAGTTGTACCACCCACCCACTGCCCTAAGTTGTACCACCCACCCACTGCCCTAAGTTGTACCACCCACCCACTGCACTAAGTTGTACCACCCACTACACTAAGTTGTACCACCCACCCACTGCTCTAAGTTGTACCACCCACCCACTGCCCTAAGTTGTACCACCCACCCACTGCACTAAGTTGTACCACCCACTGCCCTAAGTTGTACCACCCACCCACTACCCTAAGTTGTACCACCCACTACACTAAGTTGTACCACCCACTGCCCTAAGTTGTACCACCCACCCACTGCCCTAAGTTGTACCACCCACCCACTGCACTAAGTTGTACCACCCACTACACTAAGTTGTACCACCCACTGCACTAAGTTGTACCACCCACCCACTACCCTAAGTTGTACCACCCACCCACTGCACTAAGTTGTACCACCCACTACACTAAGTTGTACCACCCACTGCACTAAGTTGTACCACCCACCCACTACCCTAAGTTGTACCACCCACCCACTACCCTAAGTTGTACCACCCACTACCCTAAGTTGTACCACCCACCCACTACCCTAAGTTGTACCACCCACCCACTACCCTAAGTTGTACCACCCACCCACTACCCTAAGTTGTACCACCCACCCACTGCCCTAAGTTGTACCACCCACCCACTACCCTAAGTTGTACCACCCACCCACTACCCTAAGTTGTACCACCCACTACCCTAAGTTGTACCACCCACCCACTACCCTAACTTGTACCACCCACTGCACTAAGTTGTACCACCCACTACCCTAAGTTGTACCACCCACCCACTACCCTAAGTTGTACCACCCACCCACTACCCTAAGTTGTACCACCCACCCACTGCCCTAAGTTGTACCACCCACTGCCCTAAATTGTACCACCCACCCACTGCCCTAAGTTGTACCACCCACTACCCTAAGTTGTACCACCCACTGCCCTAAGTTGTACCACCCACCCACTGCCCTAAGTTGTACCACCCACCCACTGCCCTAAGTTGTACCACCCACTGCCCTAAGTTGTACCACCCACCCACTACCCTAAGTTGTACCACCCACCCACTACCCTAAGTTGTACCACCCACTACCCTAAGTTGTACCACCCACCCACTACCCTAAGTTGTACCACCCACTACACTAAGTTGTACCACCCACTGCCCTAAGTTGTACCACCCACTGCCCTAAGTTGTACCACCCACTGCCCTAAGTTGTACCACCCACTACCTTAAGTTGTACCACCCACTAGCAGCCTCCTGTGGAACAACGACATGGGCTGTACTTACTCTCTCATACAAGACTTGGCACAGCTGTTTCTGCCGATGATAATATTCACATTTGACCTCCTCCAGCTCCTGCGCGATGGCTGCCTCAGAGAAAACCATCTGGGCTTTATGCAACAGCTCCCGTCTGTCCCTGGCCCAATCAGAACAAACGGCTTTCAGCCTCTCATGGTAATACTTGTAGTCCAGCCACCAGTCCTCATGGTCTGACTGAAAGCAAGGAGAACGTCAGTTTCAGTTTTTTATCAACTTCAGTTTGTGCAAGATTTTTAACAACTTTAGTTAGTGCAAGATTTTTACAACTTTAGTTAGTGCAAGATTTTTACAACTTTACTTACTGCAAGATATTTATCAACTTTAGTAAGTGCAAGATTTTTAACAACTTTAGTTACTGCAAGATTTTTACAACTTTAGTTAGTGCAAGATATTTATCAACTTTAGTTAGTGCAAGATTTTTAACAACTTTAGTTAGTGCAAGATATTTATCAACTTTAGTTAGTGCAAGATTTTTAACGACTTTAGTTAGTGCAATATTTTAACAAATTTAGCTAGTGCAAGATTTTATCAACTTTAGTTAGAGCAAGATTTTTATCAACTTTAGTTATTGCAAGATTTTTAACAACTTTAGTTAGTGCAAGATTTTTACAACTTTAGTTAGTGCAAGATATTTATCAACTTTAGATAGTGCAAGATTTTTAACAACTTTAGTTAGTGCAAGATTTTTACAACTTTAGTTAGTGCAAGATATTTATCAACTTTAGTTAGTGCAAGATTTTTAACAACTTTAGCTAGTGCAAGATTTTTATCAATTTTAGTTAGAGGTTGTGTAAGGTAACAGGTGAGGTGTGTGTGGGTTGTGTAAGGTAACAGGTGAGGTGTATGTGGGTTGTGTAACAGGTGAGGTGTGTGTGGGTTGTGTAAGGTAACAGGTGAGGTGTATGTGGGTTGTGTAACAGGTGAGGTGTGTGTGGGTTGTGTAACAGGTGAGGTGTGTGGGTTGTGTAAGGTGTGTGTGTGTTGTGTAAAGTAACAGGTGAGGTGTGTGTGGGGTGTGTAACAGGTGAGGTGTATGTGGGTTCTGTAACAGGTGAGGTGTGTGTGGGTTGTGTAACAGGTGAGGTGTGTGTGGGTTGTGTAACAGGTGAGGTGTGTGTGTGTTGTGTAAGGTAACAGGTGAGGTGTGTGTGGGTTGTATAAGGTAACAGGTGAGGTGTTTGTGGGTTGTGTAAGGTAACAGGTGAGGTATGTGGGTTGTGTAAGGTAACAGGTGAGGTGTATGTGGGTTGTGTAACAGGTGAGGTGTGTGTGGGTTGTGTGACAGGTGAGGTGTGTGGGTTGTGTAACAGGTGAGGAATGTGCGGGTTGTGTGACAGGTGAGGTGTATGTGGGTTGTGTAACAGGTGAGGTGTGTGTGTGTTGTGTAAAGTAACAGGTGAGGTGTATGTGGGTTGTGTAAGGTAACAGGTGAGGTGTATGTGGGTTGTGTAACAGGTGAGGTGTGTGTGTGTTGTGTAAAGTAACAGGTGAGGTGTATGTGGGTTGTGTAAGGTAACAGGTGAGGTGTGTGTGGGTTGTGTAACAGGTGAGGTGTGTGTGGGTTGTGTAAGGTAACAGGTGAGGTGTGTGTGGGTTGTGTAACAGGTGAGGTGTGTGTGGGTTGTGTGACAGGTGAGGAATGTGTGGGTTCTGTAACAGGTGAGGTGTGTGTGGGTTGTGTGACAGGTGAGGTGTGTGTGGGTTGTGTAAGGTAACAGGTGAGGTGTGTGTGGGTTGTGTAAGGTAACAGGTGAGGTGTGTGTGGGTTCTGTAACAGGTGAGGTGTGTGTGGGTTGTGTGACAGGTGAGGTGTGTGTGTGTTGTGTAAGGTAACAGGTGAGGTGTGTGTGGGTTGTGTAAGGTAACAGGTGAGGTGTGTGTGGGTTGTGTAAGGTAACAGGTGAGGTGTGTGTGGGTTCTGTAACAGGTGAGGTGTGTGTGGGTTGTGTAAGGTAACAGGTGAGGTGTGTGTGGGTTGTGTAAGGTAACAGGTGAGGTGTGTGTGGGTTGTGTAACAGGTGAGGTGTGTGTGTGTTGTGTAAGGTAACAGGTGAGGTGTGTGTGGGTTGTATAAGGTAACAGGTGAGGTGTTTGTGGGTTGTGTAAAGTAACAGGTGAGGTGTATGTGGGTTCTGTAACAGGTGAGGTGTGTGTGGGTTGTGTAAGGTAACAGGTGAGGTGTGTGTGGGTTGTGTAAGGTAACAGGTGAGGTGTGTGTGGGTTGTGTAAGGTAACAGGTGAGGTGTGTGTGGGTTGTGTAACAGGTGAGGTGTGTGTGGGTTGTGTAAGGTAACAGGTGAGGTGTGTGTGGGTTGTATAAGGTAACAGGTGAGGTGTTTGTGGGTTGTGTAAAGTAACAGGTGAGGTGTATGTGGGTTCTGTAACAGGTGAGGTGTGTGTGGGTTGTATAAGGTAACAGGTGAGGTGTGTGTGGGTTGTGTAAGGTAACAGGTGAGGTGTGTGTGGGTTGTGTAAGGTAACAGGTGAGGTGTGTGTGGGTTGTATAAGGTAACAGGTGAGGTGTGTGTGTTGTGTAAGGTAACAGGTGAGGTGTGTGTGGGTTGTGTAAGGTAACAGGTGAGGTGTGTGTGGGTTGTGTAAGGTAACAGGTGAGGTGTGTGTGGGTTGTGTAACAGGTGAGGTGTGTGTGTGTTGTGTAAGGTAACAGGTGAGGTGTGTGTGGGTTGTATAAGGTAACAGGTGAGGTGTTTGTGGGTTGTGTAAAGTAACAGGTGAGGTGTGTGTGGGTTGTGTAAGGTAACAGGTGAGGTGTGTGTGGGTTGTGTAAGGTAACAGGTGAGGTGTGTGTGGGTTGTGTAACAGGTGAGGTGTGTGTGTGTTGTGTAAGGTAACAGGTGAGGTGTGTGTGGGTTGTATAAGGTAACAGGTGAGGTGTTTGTGGGTTGTGTAAAGTAACAGGTGAGGTGTATGTGGGTTCTGTAACAGGTGAGGTGTGTGTGGGTTGTGTAAGGTAACAGGTGAGGTGTGTGTGGGTTGTGTAAGGTAACAGGTGAGGTGTGTGTGGGTTGTATAAGGTAACAGGTGAGGTGTGTGTGTTGTGTAAGGTAACAGGTGAGGTGTGTGTGGGTTGTGTAAGGTATCAGGTGAGGTGTGTGTGGGTTGTGTAAGGTAACAGGTGAGGTGTGTGTGGGTTATGTATTACCAAATTGGACCGTGACTTGTGAGGTAGATGTCGCCTTAGCCTACTGACTATTACCAAATTGGACCGTGACTTGTGAGGTAGATGTCGCCTTAGCCTACTATTACCAAATTGGACCGTGACTTGTGAGGTAGATGTCGCCTTAGCCTACTGACTATTACCAAATTGGACCGTGACTTGTGAGGTAGATGTCGCCTTAGCCTACTATTACCAAATTGGCCCATGACTTGTGAGGTAGATGTCGCCTTAGCCTACTGACTATTACCAAATTAGACCGTGACTTGTGAGGTAGATGTCGCCTTAGCCAACTGACTATTACCAAATTGGCCCATGACTTGTGAGGTAGATGTCGCCTTAGCCTACTGACTATTACCAAATTGGACCGTGACTTGTGAGGTAGATGTCGCCTTAGCCTACTATTACCAAATTGGCCCATGACTTGTGAGGTAGATGTCGCCTTAGCCTACTATTACCAAATTGGCCCATGACTTGTGAGGTAGATGTCGCCTTAGCCTACTGACTATTACCAAATTAGACCGTGACTTGTGAGGTAGATGTCGCCTTAGCCTACTGACTATTACCAAATTGGACCGTGACTTGTGAGGTAGATGTCGCCTTAGCCTACTATTACCAAATTGGCCCATGACTTGTGAGGTAGATGTCGCCTTAGCCTACTGACTATTACCAAATTAGACCGTGACTTGTGAGGTAGATGTCGCCTTAGCCTACTGACTATTACCAAATTAGACCGTGACTTGTGAGGTAGATGTCGCCTTAGCCTACTGACTATTACCAAATTGGACCGTGACTTGTGAGGTAGATGTCGCCTTAGCCTACTGACTATTACCAAATTGGACCGTGACTTGTGAGGTAGATGTCGCCTTAGCCTACTATTACCAAATTGGACCGTGACTTGTGAGGTAGATGTCGCCTTAGCCTACTGACTATTACCAAATTGGACCGTGACTTGTGAGGTAGATGTCGCCTTAGCCTACTATTACCAAATTGGACCGTGACTTGTGAGGTAGATGTCGCCTTAGCCTACTGACTATTACCAAATTGGACCGTGACTTGTGAGGTAGATGTCGCCTTAGCCTACTGACTATTACCAAATTGGACCGTGACTTGTGAGGTAGATGTCGCCTTAGCCTACTATTACCAAATTGGACCGTGACTTGTGAGGTAGATGTCGCCTTAGCCTGTCAAAGAGCAGCATCCGTCGGTTAGGGAGCTCCCTTGGATACTGGTCATGGACGGCAACAAACAGAAAATGTTCCTCAGGACTCCAGTACCCAGATGAGTCACAGCTAAAATATACAAGGAAAATGACTCTCAGGAACATTACTCTAAGGAACATGACTCTAAGGAACATGACTCTAAGGATCATGACTCTAAGGAACATGACTCTAAGGATCATGACTCTAATGAACATGACTCTAAGGAACATGACCCTAAGGAACATGACCCTAAGGAACATGACTCTAAGGAACATGACCCTAAGGAACATGACCCTAAGGAACATGACCCTAAGGAACATGACTCTAAGGAACATGACTCTCTGATCATGACTCTAAGGAACATGACTCTAAGGAACATGACCCTAAGGAACATGACCCTAAGGAACATGACCCTAAGGAACATGACTCTAAGGAACATGACTCTCTGATCATGACTCTAAGGAACATGACTAAGGAACATGACCCTAAGGAACATGACTAAGGAACATGACCCTAAGGAACATGACCCTAAGGAACATGACTCTAAGGAACATGACCCTAAGGAACATGACTCTAAGGAACTAGACTTAGTGTGGGGTAGGCCTGTAGGAAGGGCCATGCGAGAACCTTGTAGCTAAGGCATGCTTGTGTCCCAGCTCCTCTATTAAGCTCTGATACTTGTCATCAATGATTGTAAACTCCTGCAGGACGTTGGACTTGAGCAGCAGATCAGTGCACTCTAGCTCCAGGGCTTCCTGTGGGATACCTGGGCTGACCACACAGTGTTTTTCATGGGTGGGTGGACACAGCTCCATCAGGGATTCTAGAAGAAAAGGTAAAGTTTTTCATGGATGGGTAGACGCAGCTCCATCAGGGATTCTAGAAGAAAAGGTAAAGTTTTTCATGGGTGGGTGGACACAGCTCCATCAGGGATTCTAGAAGAAAAGGTAAAGTTTTTCATGGATGGGTGGACACAGCTCCATCAGGGATTCTAGAAGAAAAGGTAAAGTTTTTCATGGGTGGGTGGACACAGCTCCATCAGGGATTCTAGAAGAAAAGGTAAAGTTTTTATGGGTGGGTGGACACAGCTCCATCAGGGATTCTAGAAGAAAAGGTAAAGTTTTTCATGGGTGGGTGGACACAGCTCCATCAGGGATTCTAGAAGAAAAGGTAAAGTTTTTCATGGGTGGGTGGACACAGCTCCATCAGGGATTCTAGAAGAAAAGGTTAAGTTTTTCATGGGTGGGTGGACACAGCTCCATCAGGGATTCTAGAAGAAAAGGTAAAGTTTTTCATGGGTGGGTGGACACAGCTCCATCAGGGATTCTAGAAGAAAAGGTAAAGTTTTTCATGGGTGGGTGGACACAGCTCCATCAGGGATTCTAGAAGAAAAGGTAAAGTTTTTCATGGATGGGTGGACACAGCTCCATCTGGGATTCTAGAAGAAAAGGTAAAGTTTTTCATGGGTGGGTGGACACAGCTCCATCAGGGATTCTAGAAGAAAAGGTAAAGTTTTTCATGGATGGGTGGACACAGCTCCATCAGGGATTCTAGAAGAAAAGGTTAAGTTTTTCATGGGTGGGTGGACACAGCTCCATCAGGGATTCTAGAAGAAAAGGTAAAGTTTTTCATGGATGGGTGGACACAGCTCCATCAGGGATTCTAGAAGAAAAGGTAAAGTTTTTCATGGGTGGGTGGACACAGCTCCATCAGGGATTCTAGAAGAAAAGGTAAAGTTTTTCATGGATGGGTGGACACAGCTCCATCAGGGATTCTAGAAGAAAAGGTAAAGTTTTTCATGGGTGGGTGGACACAGCTCCATCAGGGATTCTAGAAGAAAAGGTAAAGTTTTTCATGGGTGGGTGGACACAGCTCCATCAGGGATTCTAGAAGAAAAGGTTAAGTTTTTCATGGGTGGGTGGACACAGCTCCATCAGGGATTCTAGAAGAAAAGGTAAAGTTTTTCATGGGTGGGTGGACACAGCTCCATCAGGGATTCTAGAAGAAAAGGTAAAGTTTTTCATGGATGGGTGGACACAGCTCCATCAGGGATTCTAGAAGAAAAGGTAAAGTTTTTCATGGATGGGTGGACACAGCTCCATCAGGGATTCTAGAAGAAAAGGTAAAGTTTTTCATGGATGGGTGGACACAGCTCCATCAGGGATTCTAGAAGAAAAGGTTAAGTTTTTCATGGGTGGGTGGACACAGCTCCATCAGGGATTCTAGAAGAAAAGGTAAAGTTTTTCATGGGTGGGTGGACACAGCTCCATCAGGGATTCTAGAAGAAAAGGTAAAGTTTTTCATGGGTGGGTGGACACAGCTCCATCAGGGATTCTAGAAGAAAAGGTAAAGTTTTTCATGGATGGGTGGACACAGCTCCATCAGGGATTCTAGAAGAAAAGGTAAAGTTTTTCATGGATGGGTGGACACAGCTCCATCTGGGATTCTAGAAGAAAAGGTAAAGTTTTTATGGGTGGGTGAACACAGCTCCATCAGGGATTCTAGAAGAAAAGGTAAAGTTTTTCATGGGTGGGTGGACACAGCTCCATCAGGGATTCTAGAAGAAAACATAAAAACTTATACCAGCCAGAGAAAAAGTTTCAGACTTTTCATAACTTGTCACAAATATATTTTATTCAGTTTTTAGAAAGATTATAAAGGGCTGGTAGAGATGATGGTAGCTAAACAAGATTAAACAGGTGTTTGTTTTGCCTGCAGTTTGTTTTGCCTGCAGTTTGTTTTGCCTGCAGTTTGTTTGACCTGTTGCCTGCAGTTTGTTTGACCTGTTGCCTGCAGTTTGTTTGACCTGCTGCCTGCAGTTTGTTTGACCTGCTGCCTGCAGTTTGTTTGACCTGTTGCCTGCAGTTTGTTTGACCTGTTGCCTGCAGTTTGTTTGACCTGCTGCCTGCAGTTTGTTTTGCCTGTTGCCTGCAGTGTATTTGGATAGACAAAGGCTATGGAAGCAAATCTACAAAGAAAAGCAGGCTGAAATGAGAGGCAACTGGCTCATAGTGCACAAAATGCTATGTAATACTTGATTGTGTTGTAGGAAATCTCACCCAAGTCCAACATCCCAATCAATTAGGGATGCAGAAGAAGACAAGCCTTTGATTACACTCTACCTGATTGTAATTCTGTCTCCAAGCAGTTCTGCTCAGTGGCCAGCTTGCCTAGAATGGCCTCCTGCTGAGACTTGACGTGGGCCACAGTGGACTGAATGGCCGCATGTTGCTCAATGACCTCTGGTGCTCCGTACTTGAGGTCCTCTCTCTTCTCAGCCAGCCAATACTTCAGGTCCTCCCTGCCCCAATCAACATGAGTTGCAGCAATCATACGGCTCATATGTAGACAATCATACAGGCTCATATGTAGACAATCATATGGACTCATTTGTAGACAATCATACGGCTCATATGTAGACAATAATACTGGTTCATATGTAGACAATCATACTGATTCATATGTAGACAGTCATACTGATTCATATGTAGACAATCATACTGATTCATATGTAGACAATCATACTGATTCATATGTAGACAATCATACTGATTCATATGTAAACAATCATACTGATTCATATGTAGACAATCATACTGATTCATATGTAGACAATCATACTGATTCATATGTAGACAATCATACTGATTCATATGTAGACAATCATACTGGTTCATATGTAGACAATCATACTGGTTCATATGTAGACAATCATACTGATTCATATGTAGACAATCATACTGATTCATATGTAGACAATCATACTGATTCATATGTAGACAATCATACTGATTCATATGTAGACAATCATACTGGTTCATATGTAGACAATCATACTGGTTCATATGTAGACAATCATACTGATTCATATGTAGACAATCATACTGATTCATATGTAGACAATCATACTGATTCATATGTAGACAATCATACTGGTTCATATGTAGACAATCATACTGATTCATTTGTAGACAATCATACTGATTCATATGTAGACAATCATACTGATTCATATGTAGACAATCATACTGATTCATATGTAAACAATCATACTGATTCATAGGTAGACAATCATACTGGTTCATATGTAGACAATCATACTGGTTCATATGTAGACAATCATACTGGTTCATATGTAGACAATCATACTGATTCATTTGTAGACAATCATACTGATTCATATGTAGACAATCATACTGATTCATATGTAGACAATCATACTGATTCATATGTAAACAATCATACTGATTCATAGGTAGACAATCATACTGGTTCATATGTAGACAATCATACTGGTTCATATGTAGACAATCATACTGGTTCATATGTTCCACACTGTCTCACCTCATGTTCCACACTGTCTCACCTCATGTTCCACACTGTCTCACCTCATGTTCCACACTGTCTCACCTCATGTTCCACACTGTCTCACCTCATGTTCCACACTGTCTCACCTCATGTTCCACACTGTCTCACCTCATGTTTCACACTGTCTCACCTCATGTTCCACACTGTCTCACCTCATGTTCCACACTGTCTCACCTCATGTTTCACACTGTCTCACCTCATGTTCCACACTGTCTCACCTCATGTTCCACACTGTCTCACCTCATGTTCCACACTGTCTCACCTCATGTTCCACACTGTCTCACCTCATGTTCCACACTGTCTCACCTCATGTTCCACACTGTCTCACCTCATGTTCCACACTGTCTCACCTCATGTTCCACACTCACCTCATGTTCCACACTGTCTCACCTCATGTTCCATACTGGCTCACCTCATGTTCCACACTGTCTCACCTCATGTTCCACACTGTCTCACCTCATGTTCCACACTGTCTCACCTCATGTTCCACACTGGCTCACCTCATGTTCCACACTGTCTCACCTCATGTTCCACACTGTCTCACCTCATGTTCCACACTCACCTCATGTTCCACACTGTCTCACCTCATGTTCCATACTGGCTCACCTCATGTTCCACACTGTCTCACCTCATGTTCCACACTGTCTCACCTCATGTTCCACACTGTCTCACCTCATGTTCCACACTGTCTCACCTCATGTTCCATACTGGCTCACCTCATGTTCCACACTGTCTCACCTCATGTTCCACACTGTCTCACCTCATGTTCCACACTGTCTCACCTCATGTTCCACACTGTCTCACCTCATGTTCCATACTGGCTCACCTCATGTTCCACACTGTCTCACCTCATGTTCCACACTGTCTCACCTCATGTTCCACACTGTCTCACCTCATGTTCCACACTGTCTCACCTCATGTTCCACACTGTCTCACCTCATGTTCCACACTGGCTCACCTCATGTTCCACACTCACCTCATGTTCCACACTGTCTCACCTCATGTTCCACACTGTCTCACCTCATGTTCCACACTGTCTCACCTCATGTTCCACACTGGCTCACCTCATGTTCCACACTCACCTCATGTTCCACACTGTCTCACCTCATGTTCCACACTGTCTCACCTCATGTTCCACACTGTCTCACCTCATGTTCCACACTGTCTCACCTCATGTTCCACACTCACCTCATGTTCCACACTGTCTCACCTCATGTTCCACACTGTCTCACATCATGTTCCACACTGTCTCACCTCATGTTCCACACTGTCTCACCTCATGTTCCACACTGTCTCACCTCATGTTCCACACTGTCTCACCTCATGTTCCACACTCACCTCATGTTCCACACTGTCTCACCTCATGTTCCACACTGTCTCACCTCATGTTCCACACTGTCTCACCTCATGTTCCACACTCACCTCATGTTCCACACTGTCTCACCTCATGTTCCACACTGTCTCACCTCATGTTCCACACTGGCTCACCTCATGTTCCACACTGTCTCACCTCATGTTCCACACTGTCTCACCTCATGTTCCACACTGTCTCACCTCATGTTCCACACTCACCTCATGTTCCACACTGTCTCACCTCATGTTCCACACTGTCTCACCTCATGTTCCACACTGTCTCACCTCATGTTCCACACTGTCTCACCTCATGTTCCACACTGTCTCACCTCATGTTCCACACTGTCTCACCTCATGTTCCACACTGTCTCACCTCATGTTCCACACTGTCTCACCTCATGTTCCACACTGTCTCACCTCATGTTCCACACTGTCTCACCTCATGTTCCACACTGTCTCACCTCATGTTCCACACTGTCTCACCTCATGTTCCACACTGTCTCACCTCATGTTCCACACTGTCTCACCTCATGTTCCACACTGTCTCACCTCATGTTCCACACTGTCTCACCTCATGTTCCACACTCACCTCATGTTCCACACTGTCTCACCTCATGTTCCACACTGTCTCACCTCATGTTCCACACTGTCTCACCTCATGTTCCACACTCACCTCATGTTCCACACTGTCTCACCTCATGTTCCACACTGTCTCACCTCATGTTCCACACTGTCTCACCTCATGTTCCACACTGTCTCAGCTCATGTTTCACACTGTCTCACCTCATGTTCCACACTCACCTCATGTTCCACACTGTCTCACCTCATGTTCCACACTGTCTCACCTCATGTTCCACACTGTCTCACCTCATGTTCCACACTGTCTCACCTCATGTTCCACACTGTCTCACCTCATGTTCCACACTGTCTCACCTCATGTTCCACACTGTCTCACCTCATGTTCCACACTCACCTCATGTTCCACACTGTCTCACCTCATGTTCCACACTCACCTCATGTTCCACACTGTCTCACCTCATGTTCCACACTGGCTCACCTCATGTTCCACACTCACCTCATGTTCCACACTGTCTCACCTCATGTTCCACACTGTCTCACCTCATGTTCCACACTGTCTCACCTCATGTTCCACACTGTCTCACCTCATGTTCCACACTGTCTCACCTCATGTTCCACACTGTCTCACCTCATGTTCCACACTGTCTCACCTCATGTTCCACACTGTCTCACCTCATGTTCCACACTCACCTCATGTTCCACACTGTCTCACCTCATGTTCCACACTGTCTCACCTCATGTTCCACACTGTCTCAGCTCATGTTCCACACTGTCTCACCTCATGTTCCACACTGTCTCACCTCATGTTCCACACTGTCTCACCTCATGTTCCACACTGTCTCACCTCATGTTCCACACTCACCTCATGTTCCACACTGTCTCACCTCATGTTCCACACTCACCTCATGTTCCACACTGTCTCACCTCATGTTCCACACTGGCTCACCTCATGTTCCACACTCACCTCATGTTCCACACTGTCTCACCTCATGTTCCACACTGTCTCACCTCATGTTCCACACTGTCTCACCTCATGTTCCACACTGTCTCACCTCATGTTCCACACTGTCTCACCTCATGTTCCACACTGTCTCACCTCATGTTCCACACTGTCTCACCTCATGTTCCACACTGTCTCACCTCATGTTCCACACTGTCTCAGCTCATGTTCCACACTGTCTCACCTCATGTTCCACACTGTCTCAGCTCATGTTCCACACTGTCTCACCTCATGTTCCACACTGTCTCACCTCATGTTCCACACTGTCTCACCTCATGTTCCACACTGTCTCACCTCATGTTCCACACTGTCTCACCTCATGTTCCACACTGTCTCACCTCATGTTCCACACTGTCTCACCTCATGTTCCACACTGTCTCACCTCATGTTCCACACTGTCTCACCTCATGTTCCACACTGTCTCACCTCATGTTCCACACTGTCTCACCTCATGTTCCACACTGTCTCACCTCATGTTCCACACTGTCTCACCTCATGTTCCACACTGTCTCACCTCATGTTCCACACTGTCTCACCTCATGTTCCACACTGTCTCACCTCATGTTCCACACTGTCTCACCTCATGTTCCACACTGTCTCACCTCGTGTTCCACACTGTCTCACCTCATGTTCCACACTGTCTCACCTCATGTTCCACACTGTCTCACCTCATGTTCCACACTGTCTCACCTCATGTTCCACACTGTCTCACCTCATGTTCCACACTCACCTCATGTTCCACACTGTCTCACCTCATGTTCCACACTGTCTCACCTCATGTTCCACACTGTCTCACCTCATGTTCCACACTGTCTCACCTCATGTTCCACACTGTCTCACCTCATGTTCCACACTGTCTCACCTCATGTTCCACACTGTCTCACCTCATGTTCCACACTCACCTCGTGTTCCACACTGTCTCACCTCATGTTCCACACTGTCTCACCTCATGTTCCACACTGTCTCACCTCATGTTCCACACTGTCTCACCTCATGTTCCACACTGTCTCACCTCATGTTCCACACTGTCTCACCTCATGTTCCACACTGTCTCACCTCATGTTCCATACTGGCTCACCTCATGTTCCACTCACCTCATGTTCCACACTGTCTCACCTCATGTTCCACACTGTCTCACCTCATGTTCCACACTGTCTCACCTCATGTTCCACACTGTCTCACCTCATGTTCCACACTGTCTCACCTCATGTTCCACACTGTCTCACCTCATGTTCCACACTGTCTCACCTCATGTTCCACACTGTCTCACCTCATGTTCCACACTGTCTCACCTCATGTTCCACACTGTCTCACCTCATGTTCCACACTGTCTCACCTCATGTTCCACACTGTCTCAGCTCATGTTCCACACTGTCTCACCTCATGTTCCACACTGTCTCAGCTCATGTTCCACACTGTCTCACCTCATGTTTCACACTGTCTCACCTCATGTTCCACACTCACCTCATGTTCCACACTGTCTCACCTCATGTTCCACACTGTCTCACCTCATGTTCCACACTGTCTCACCTCATGTTCCACAGTCTCACCTCATGTTCCACACTGTCTCACCTCATGTTCCACACTGTCTCACCTCATGTTCCACACTCACCTCATGTTCCACACTGTCTCACCTCATGTTCCACACTGTCTCACCTCATGTTCCACACTGTCTCACCTCATGTTCCACACTGTCTCACCTCATGTTCCACAGTCTCACCTCATGTTCCACACTGTCTCACCTCATGTTCCACACTGTCTCACCTCATGTTCCACACTGTCTCACCTCATGTTCCACACTGGCTCACATGTGTTCTTCTTAAAACCATCCAGATCAGCTGACAAGGACGCCTCCATGTAGTCAAAGTCCTTGTAGATGTGTCCACAGACCAGGGAGTCTCTGTTTGTTTTCATGTGAGCATCCAGCTCAGTCTCCACCTGGGGCACATAGACAGTGCGGGACACATCAGGACAGTGGGGGACACATCAGGACAGTGGGGGACAAACATCAGGACAGTGGGGGACACACATCAGGACAGTGGGGGACACACATCAGGACAGTGGGGGACACCTCAGGACAGTGGGGGACATATCAAGACAGTAGGGGACACATCAGGACAGTGGGGGACACACATCAAGACAGTGGGGGGGGGACACATCAGGACAGTGGGGGACACATCAAGACAGTGGGAGACACATCAGGGCAGTGGGGGACATATCAAGACAGTAGGGGACACATCAGGACAGTGGGGGACACACATCAAGACAGTGGGGGGGGACACATCAGGACAGTGGGGGACACATCAAGACAGTGGGGGACACATCAGGGCAGTGGGGGACATATCAAGACAGTAGGGGACACATCAGGACAGTGGGGGACACATCAAGACAGTGGGAGACACATCAGGACAGTGGGGGACATATCAAGACAGTAGGGGACACCTCAGGACAGTGGGGGACATATCAAGACAGTGGGGGGGGACACATCAGGACAGTGGGGGACACACATCAAGACAGTGGGGGGGGACACATCAGGACAGTGGGGGACACATCAAGACAGTGGGGGACACATCAAGACAGTGGAGGACACATCAAGACAGTGGGAGACACATCAGGACAGTGGGGGACACATCAAGACAGTGGGGGACACATCACGACAGTGGGGGACACATCAAGACAGTGGGGGACACATCACGACAGTGGGGGACACACATCAGGACAGTGGGGGACACACATCAGGACAGTGGGGGACACATTTAGGCAGTGGGGGACACATCAGGACAGTGGAGGACACAAATCAGGACAGTGGGGGACACATCAGGACACCACAAGAACCCAGCACAACATCTCCCCCACAAGAACCCAACACAACATCTCCCCCACAAGAACCCAACACAAGAACTCAGCACAACATCTCCCCCACAAGAACTCAGCACAACATCTCCCTCACAAGAACCCAACACAACATCTCCCTCACAAGAACCCAACACAACATCTCCCTCACAAGAACTCAGCACAACATCTCCCCCACAAGAACCCAACACAACATCTCCCTCACAAGAACTCAGCACAACATCTCCCTTACAAGAACCCAACACAACATCTCCCCCACAAGAACCCAACACAAGAACCCAACACAGCATCTCCCCCACAAGAACCCAACACAAGAACCCAGCACAACATCTCCCCCACAAGAACCCAGCACAACATCTCCCCCACAAGAACCCAACACAACATCTCCCCCACAAGAACCCAACACAACATCTCCCCCACAAGAACCCAGCACAACATCTCCCCCACAAGAACCCAACACAACATCTCCCCCACAAGAACCCAGCACAACATCTCCCCCACAAGAAGCCAGCACAACATCTCCCCCACAAGAACCCAACACAACATCTCCCCCACAAGAACCCAACACAAGAACCCAACACAACATCTCCCCCACAAGAACCCAGCACAACATCTCCCCCACAAGAACCCAGCACAACATCTCCCCCACAAGAACCCAACACAACATCTCCCCCACAAGAACCCAACACAAGAACTCAGCACAACATCTCCCTCACAAGAACCCAGCACAACATCTCCCTCACAAGAACTCAGCACAACATCTCCCTCACAAGAACCCAACACAACATCTCCCTCACAAGAACTCAGCACAACATCTCCCTCACAAGAACTCAGCACAACATCTCCCCCACAAGAACCCAACACAAGAACCCAACACAACATCTCCCCCACAAGAACAAAACACAAGAACCCAGCACAACATCTCCCCCACAAGAAACCAGCACAACATCTCCCCCACAAGAAGCCAACACAACATCTCCCCCACAAGAACCCAACACAAGAACCCAACACAACATCTCCCCCACAAGAACCCAACACAACATCTCCCTCACAAGAACCCAACACAAGAACTCAGCACAACATCTCCCTCACAAGAACCCAACACAACATCTCCCTCACAAGAACTCAGCACAACATCTCCCTCACAAGAACCCAACACAACATCTCCCTCACAAGAACTCAGCACAACATCTCCCCCACAAGAACTCAGCACAACATCTCCCTCACAAGAACCCAGCACAACATCTCCTCCACAAGAACCCAGCACAACATCTCCCCCACAAGAACCCAACACAACATCTCCCCTCACAAGAACCCAGCACAACATCTCCCCCACAAGAACCCAGCACAACATCTCCCCCACAAGAACCCAACACAACATCTCCCCCACAATAACCCAGCACAACATCTCCCCCACAAGAACCCAACACAACATCTCCCCCACAAGAACCCAACACAAGAACCCAACACAACATCTCCCCCACAAGAACCCAGCACAACATCTCCCCCACAAGAAGCCAGCACAACATCTCCCCCACAAGAACCCAGCACAACATCTCCCCCACAAGAACCCAACACAACATCTCCCCCACAAGAACCCAACACAACATCTCCCTCACAAGAACCCAACACAACATCTCCCTCACAAGAACCCAACACAACATCTCCCCCACAAGAACCCAGCACAACATCTCCCCCACAAGAACCCAGCACAACATCTCCCTCACAAGAACCCAACACAACATCTCCCTCAAAAGAACCCAACACAACATCTCCCTCACAAGAACCCAGCACAACATCTCCCTCACAAGAACCCAGCACAACATCTCCCCCACAATAACCCAGCACAACATCTCCCCCACAAGAACCCAACACAACATCTCCCCCACAAGAACCCAGCACAACATCTCCCCCACAAGAACCCAGCACAACATCTCCCCCACAATAACCCAGCACAACATCTCCCCCACAAGAACCCAGCACATCTCCCCCACAAGAACCCAGCACAACATCTCCCCCACAAGAACCCAACACAACATCTCCCCCACAAGAACCCAGCACAACATCTCCCCCACAATAACCCAGCACAACATCTCCCCCACAAGAACCCAGCACATCTCCCCCACAATAACCCAGCACAACATCTCCCCCACAAGAACCCAGCACATCTCCCCCACAATAACCCAGCACAACATCTCCCCCACAAGAACCCAACACAACATCTCCCCCACAAGAACCCAGCACAACATCTCCCCCACAAGAACCCAGCACATCTCCCCCACAATAACCCAGCACAACATCTCCCCCACAATAACCCAGCACAACATCTCCCCCACAATAACCCAGCACATCTCCCCCACAATAACCCAGCACAACATCTCCCCCACAATAACCCAGCACAACATCTCCCCCACAAGAACCCAGCACAACATCTCCCCCACAAGAACCCAGCACAACATCTCCCTCACAAGAACCCAACACAACATCTCCCTCACAATAACCCAACACAACATCTCCCTCACAAGAACCCAGCACAACATCTCCCTCACAAGAACCCAGCACAACATCTCCCCCACAATAACCCAGCACAACATCTCCCTCACAAGAACCCAGCACAACATCTCCCCCACAAGAACCAAGCACAACATCTCCCCCACAAGAACCCAACACAACATCTCCCCCACAAGAACCCAGCACAACATCTCCCCCACAAGAACCCAGCACAACATCTCCCCCACAATAACCCAGCACAACATCTCCCCCACAAGAACCCAGCACATCTCCCCCACAAGAACCCAGCACAACATCTCCCCCACAAGAACCCAACACAACATCTCCCCCACAAGAACCCAGCACAACATCTCCCCCACAATAACCCAGCACAACATCTCCCCCACAAGAACCCAGCACAACATCTCCCCCACAAGAACACCAACACACATCCCACACAGTAGCATGCTTGTAACGTGACATGAGCCCACTAGACACACCCCATTAACTTATGTATTCATGGCTTACACACTCTAATTACATTGAGACTACAGTAAAGACATACGCGTCAGTGTATGTTTGTGTATGTGTGTTCTTATTGCAACCTTTCTTCTGCACTGTTGAAGCCGTAGAAACTCCCTCTGCCAGACCAAGTGGTGCTGTTTGAGCAGAGTGTTCTCTCTGTGCTGCTGGGATTGCTGTTCCATCTTGTTGACTTTCATCAGGGTCTTGAGGGATCCGAACCTTTTCTCTGTGACACTGGCACGCAGGCGCTCATAGTCCACTGATTTATATTTGTTGCTGCCCAACCCATCCAACATGCGCAGCACAAGACCATCTGAAACAGGTGGCACTTTCAATAGGAGCTTTTGGGAAGGGGACTTTAGTGAGCTATGTGAAAGGGGGGGGGGGTTGATTGGAAATTTTACAAAAACAAAGTGGAAAGAGAGGGCAGATGTTTGTGACTTATAATGATAAGCTATGTGAGGGTGGGGGTAGGTGAAGAGGATAGTTTTGACTTTAATAGGCTATGTGGAAAGGGGGTGGGGTTGTTCTGGTTTTTATAATAAGCTACGTACAAATGGATTTCACATTTGGTAGAAAAGCTAATTGTTGAGAAAAATTTTTTTTTTAAGTGTTTCAGTGGCTGTATGTAGTTTAGTGCCTGTATGTATTTTAGTACCTGTATGTATTTTAGTACCTGTATGTAGTTTAGTGCCTGTATGTAGTTTAGTGAATACACGTAGTTTAGTGCCTGTATGTAGGTTAGTGAATGTATGTATTTTAGTACATGTATGTATTTTAGTACCTGTATGTAGTTTAGTGAATACACATAGTTTAGTGCCTGTATGTAGTTTAGTGAATGCATGTATTTTAGTACATGTATGTAGTTTAGTGAATACACGAAGTTTAGTGCATGTATGTAGTTTAGTGAATGTATGTATTTTAGTGCCTGTATGTAGTTTAGTGCCTGTATGTAGTTTAGTGAATGCATGTATTTTAGTACCTGTATGTAGATTAGTGAATACACGAAGTTTAGTGCATGTATGTAGTTTAGTGAATGCATGTAGTTTAGTGCCTGTATGAATATTAGTGCCTGATGTTGTTTAGTGAATGTATGTAGTTTATTGCCTGTATGTAGTAAGAGAATCTTTTTGTGATGTAATTCATGGATGACCTAAATGTGAATAATTTATCTCTGAATTAGACTATTCCAAGAGCACTTGTTAGGCTTAACCTGTCATGTCATCAATGTTTTACAAGCAAAATATTGTCCTTTACCTGTGTAGTCTGTTTTCATGCTGGGTAAAGGTTTATATTTGTCCATTACAACAGTCAAAATCTTTGCAGCATTGCTTGTATCAATGAAAACAAGAAAAGGCAAACAACTGCTCAGCTTTAGGAAGACATAATTTCTTCTTTTAAAAGAAAACCAAATGACACATTATGTAAGTTATTAACCACATACAAATGAATAAGATTGTGAATCAACTTGAAGATGTTAAATTTTTCCTTTTAGAATCTGATCCTGGACTAAAGATTTAATCTCCTGAATTGACACTGATAGCCAACCCAAATGTTTATTTTTATTTTGAAATGTTTGAGTGGAAGGGAATGCATTCTGCCAAACTTTCCCTTGGCGAATGTAGGAAAAAATGTCTCAGGAAAAAAAAACAAAATAAAAAGTCACAGAAAAAACGTCACAGGAAAAAAGTCACAATTATATATTTGCATGGAATTTGTTAATACTTTTAGATATATGTGTTAAATATAGAGCGAGTGCAAATCAACTTAGATTAATTAACTGTAATGTAGTATGAGTAGATTGTATATGTATAATAATATTCAAAGCAAACATAAAAATATTTAGTATGAAGTGTGTAGGCTTTAATTACGCTATACATATACTATTTAATAGAACTTAATAGAATGGTCCAGCCTTTTCGGTTTTCATCGTGTCTTTAAAATTAGCTTGAAATGGCATAAAGACATTGCTAATCTGACTTGCTGTCCTCAACTCACCACAACAATAGTTCAACCACCTTTTCTGACCACATTCATCACGCCCATTATGTAACAAAGCATAGTATCAAAACAGAAAGCTGACACTGTACAAAGGCTGGCTTCAACACAATACGACAACAACACACAAAATGGACGGGCAAGTTCGATTGAGGAGAAGCCGACCAAGGAATGGCCAATGGCAAAAACAAATATGCATAACACAATGATGTGCCAAAATTTCTTACGTAATTAATTTTTCTTCCGCTTAATTAACTAAATTTGTAACAAAAGTTGAGATTGCTGTATAAATTATGACCATATTATTTTTTAGTATTATTGTTATAATTCATAATGCTTTTACGTTAATAAATATGGTACCAACCAAAAAAAAAACCCCACAACAATAAACACCCACAATTTTACAATAATAAACAACTGAATGAAAATATTTCTTAAACGATTTTTGTGACTTTTTTCTGTGACTTTTTTTCGATATAATTTTTCCTTTGTGACTTTATTTCTATGACTTTTTTCCTAGCAAAAGCTGACTTTTTTTCAATGTTTTTTTTCCTGTGACTTTTTTCCCGTTCACCCCCTTGGCTAGACAGCAAGCAATATCAAATGCTTATGCACTGAATTTGTGCTGTTGCACAAACATAGGACTAATATAAACTGGCAATGCAATAGACTCTAATCTACCTTGTATTTGTATACACAGGAATAACTTACAGCTGTGGTCAAGCATCAGGAAGTACATCAGGAAGTTTGTCAAGAAGTATGGGATCTATCTCCTTTTGGAACAAGTTATATTTTATAATTTTGTGTATGTTTTTGGTTACTTTTTTATGCTGTCTTATGTGAAATTGATTTTCATTTCTCAAATAGATGTGCTAATAATTACTAATAAGTGTATTCCATAAATCCCATCCAGTTAAAAGTTTGGCTCTTCAAAGATAAACCTTAGGTCCTAAGTAGTTTATTGATTATACAAAAGAAAAGTATAATTTTTTTTATCTATTCCATATAATATTGAATTATTATTTAATAATTTATTTAGTCTATAAATCTTACTCAAGGATAAGTATATTTCTGTCCCATAATGACCTGTGCTTGTGTAAGATAAATTTAAACTACAAATGAGAAACTGAGCTAGGTTATTAATAGCTTATTAGCTAGGCTACAGATACATTGGATTGTGACTGAACAATCAGATATATAATGACAGTCATAAGACCATAATCTTTATACCATGGTAGCAGAAAATAAATAACAAATTTAGTAAAGTAAATATATATATCAAGAAAAAAACAGGATACACATGGTGCTCCTCTTTAAAAACATTTGCTAATTTATTTACTCCGTTTTAATGAATAAACACAAAAATCATGTTTTAAATAATAAAACATATTTACAAGATTTTTTGCAGAAGATTTGTGACAACTATAATTAGTATTATTAGTGTTAAGCAATAAGCATACTAATATATAATGTATACTTATATTAATAATTTAAAATTTTATTTGCCTTAGATAAGGTTATTAATTATCTAGGCCTTTAGCCTATAGACAAACTAAAGGGTAATCTATCATTTTAGGTATGTAAAATCGCCAGCAACTAGTAATGTGAAATACAGGTGACTCCTTAAATTTTAATAATTACTTCACATTTTGATGAGGATTTTTATGTTTTGAAAAATACAAAAATGTGCCCTTGTTTCATTTATGTACCTATTTTTTTTAATAAAAATTGAATTAAAACTTTTCAGTAATAAATGAAGACTAGCGATGTTTTCATCCATCAGATTCAACCATGCTCATTTACTATAAACTATAATAGTATTGTGTTTAAGTTTTATTTTGTTAAACTTATAGTGGGAGATTCAGGGGAAGCCACACTATTTTACAAATGGCTGTTGTTTATAATATAAATAGGCCTAGGCCTATATAAATAAATAAATAAATAAATATATATATATATATATATATATATATATATATATATATATATATATATATATATATATATATATAGGCCTATATAAACTTTACATATTAAATATTCAATATATAGCAAATCTTGCTCGCAAACACTGCTGTTTAAAGTTAATTTCTGACCTATCTATCTAATCTATATTGATATATTTAGCCATTGATTTTGGTTTATTATTCATTTATATATAATATTTGACACAAATATTTCACAATATACTTCAATTAAAGCCTTGACAATGAGGTAACTTTTTCGTACATTACTAAACTAGATCTAGATCTAGCCGCTGCCGATTTTACGTAGATCTAGATAAAAACAAGTTAATTAAAAAAGTGTAGTGACATTTATGCGCAATTTCCTTATGTTATCTAAAAATAGCTCTGATGTATAATGCTTGGGTGCGTTCAAGCTAGAAGAACAATCGGTTTGTAGGTGTTTATGTAATTTTAAAAGTTGTGACCGAACGAGAGGATATTTTTGAAAACTTTCTTCGGCAATATTGTTCTAAATTATGGCGGGAATCGATTGGTACATGTTTCAAGTCGCTAAGTGGTTTGGTTGCCGAGATATGGGACAAAAACTGAATTTTTTCAAGGTTTTTTGGCTTTTCCGGGAAATACATGAAAGAAACCCGGAATTTTTATAGCCTATGCTCATTCTCGTAACTTGCTTAACACAATTGCTTTTGGAACTAGTCATCGATATTGCTTCGTTGAGGAGGAGATACGACTTAAAGCCCGGACACACATTCATCCATCCATTCCCAGAAATGACGAGTTAATAAACGCAATTCTCCAGAATGGAAATTGCGCTAAAAAGCCAACGGGCTAAAGCCAAAGCGATTACAATTACAATGATTATTACATGATTACAGTGTTACACTGATTACTGAATCAATAGATCTTTAACATTATAGTGTAGAGTGGATTAATTAATAGTATATAGATCGAGGTCTAATTAATACTAATAGAATCCTTAAGTAGTTAATAAGTGTTCTAGATCTACAAATCTAGATCTAGTCTAGTTAGTAGTTACTAGATCTAGATTAGTTGTTTCTTTTTTATGGCGTCCAGTGATACATGCATTTCCGCTGTCGAAAATGAAAACAAAATTATTTTTAATCAACTAAAGACTGCCAAACAAAATAAATAATTAGAAATAAGCTTAATTGGTGTATTTTCTGAATTAACTATGTTTTTAGACATACAAAAATGTAAATGTCTATTTACAAAATATTCATGTATTTCTTTTAAAAAAATAATTAGATCTTAGATCTAGATCTAGATAATGGTTTTTGAAAAATAAAATCTGAAATGCAACTTATCTGGCAAATAAAAATCGTGGGAAAATGGCCGCCGTCCATTCATTGAACTACTTCAGATCTTGTCGTAATTCATTGACCCTTGTACAATTTATACGGATTTAAAGTGCCATCGAAGAGCTTATTCAAATGGCAAAATGAGCAAAAAAGTTAAAGAAATGATTGGTGGCTGTTGTGTTTGCTCAGATGAGCGTGGCTGGAGTGAAAATCCTTTAGTCTACTGTGATGGTGCAGGCTGCAATGTAGCAGTCCATCAGGGTGGGCCATTTGATTGAAGTTTTTAATTTAAAATAAATATAGATCTAGATATATTTGATCTAGAGAAAATCTAGTTGTAAATTTACTTTAGATCTAGATCTTAGATCTAAATTAAAATACAAATATGTCTTGCTAAAGTAGACTATGTGTTAAACTTTGTAAATACAATTGAGTGTGTGTCTGATATTATTGTTACTTATTGTAGGCCGTTCAGTTCACGGCTTCCGGGTTTGTTTGTTTATTTATATATATATTATCTCACGGCGCAAGCTCTCGAAGCGATTTACTAAGATGGCGGCACGGTTTCGTTTTCATTAAAGGGTAGAGGGATAAAACCAATGATTTTTACAGTCATCGTTAATTTTAGTAATCAGAACTACGCGCTTCTAATCAAGTCTGTTAATCAAGAAGAGTAAGGTGTACTTTTGACCTAATTTTTTATCTCACAAGTGGTGCTTTAGTGAAAGTAGCTCTCTTTATTCTTGTGTTAACGTGAACTTAAAATCAAATAACTCAAATAACTTCTAAAATACGCGATGAATATTCAGAGTCTTAGCTTTATATAAATGTCAACGTTTGGGAATAATTCTTAGGTCTGTACGTGTGGTCACTATGCCAGAAATAAGACCCCCCATATAACGCCATTTTATTATAATCTTTTTTGGGAAAATGTGTGCCACGCCAAAATCCGATAATTTGTCTAGATTTATTAGTTATGTGGCATTATATCTTAAAATAGAATGCATTGCGCTTTCCTTGTTGATGATCGTTTTTATCATTGTTTAAGTAAAAATATGAATTATTAGTTAAGAATGCAGTTTTTTAACATGGTATACTTACCCTCTGTGATTATATAAAAAGTATGGCATGTTAATTATGTACAAATATTGTCATAAAACACAAACATATAAAAGTTAGATTTTTTAATTACTTAATTACTACCACTATCCGCCTATTCATTACTAGAATCTACGTTAATTTTTATTTTTTTTAATGGTTTGATTGTGTTAAATTTTAGCTAGGCCTATCTAAATTCATTTCTATGATATTTTAATGTTTCTATAAAGTTTTATTGAAAAATCTTTAAAAATAATCGAAAAATCCACTCATGAAATCAGGTCATAGGTCTAGTAGTTTTTTCTTCATTAGCTCATAATAGACTGAACCTGACTTTGGAATTGTTTTCAGTTATAATGACTTTGCACAGAAAGTTAAATTTTTGCGAAAGTTAATATATGCTAAATTGACTTAGTTTATTAGTGTTCTAGTTATTATTGAATTTTTTTTTGAGATTTTCATCAAAATGCCTAGATATTGTCACAATAATAGATTTTCGGACGTTTGTAGTACAATATAGCTATGATACTAGCTTGAACTACGAAATTTTAATATTAAATATTCTGTTATTTCATGACAAGCCATACCCTGTAACAGACCATTAGAGACCACATTTAATTATCTAGCTTACTCAGATGCTAAGAAAAAAAATGATTTAAAAATTATATAAAATGTAAACATGAAAGCCAAAAACCACATTTTGCCTCCCAGCCAGCATACAGGATGTCGTGAACTTGTGTACACAGGTTTTAAAATGCTGCCCTGGTGGTAATTGTGTAAACATAGGTTATTTTACTCACGGAAAAAAAAAAACAAAAAAAACTTGTTAATGTTAGGCTACTAATAAACCTAGAGCTAGCTATTTATTAAATTGGTTAAGGAAAATATTCATTACAAATTCTACTCTAGATGTAATTAATACCATTTTATAAATATTGAACACTTGCAAAAATCATTATCATATGACCATAAAAAATATTTTTATATGAAATCCTAATTATAAATATGGAAGACAATATTAAGTATTCATACTTAAAATAATATCATAGTTATGATAGTCTATATCAATCTCTTTTTTACATTTTATCTTTTTCATATTGAAAACATGATGGGGATTGTTTAAAATAAAATTTCAAAACATCGTCACTTGCTTTCTTCTGTTTACTATCCTGTGGGTGAAAAATCCCACCATGGTCGGTGGGGTCACTGTGATTTCAGCAGGCCTATAGTATACGTCATAGAATGAACACAAGTTCACGAGATCGTCTGTGTCTTCACTTCCTCCCCCCCTCCTCCCCCCCTTCCTTTCAAGCAAATTGAAAAACAGACCTTCTTTGCTAATTCTTGTCATTTTTTTTAAGTTCACTTAGGCTTAATATAGACTTAGATCTACTTATACTATCATGGTAGACAGCTGTAAAAACAATTTACTAAAGAGCATAATGATAATAGTGTTGGAACCTAATAAAAATAGCAATCCGACGTATCATTAAAGCTACAACCGACAGAAAATTAGTTTTTTAATGGGTTAAACTTTTGAATGGGCAACAAAATCTTTGATGGATGCCGCCATTATTGTTGTAAAAAGAACAATCATGTGACGTCACTATAAGAAAAGTCATTTTTCTGAACTTTTATAATTAAAGTGGTTTATCTACCAATAAATATATTAATAATTTAATTAACATCTTTAATTTGTGATTAACAGTTTGGTAAAAAAAGAACATAATTCTCTATCTAAATATGTATTTTACATCTCTACACATTGTGCAGATTCTCTCTTGTAACCAAAGAGACAAAAAAAACAAAAAAATATACAAACTTGTAAACAAACTTGAGTTTTAGTAATATATAGATAAATAATTTTTCAAAATGAATTAACTTTATTAATGTGATAGACTATGCAATGTTTTTATTACTTTTTTTGTATGTGTTTGATCTTGTGTCACCCAAGGCTTTAAAATGTAAAACTTTCAGCATGCTATGGTATAGTGCAAGTTCCCACAGGGCCATGGTTTTGTAAGAAGTGTGAGTCACAAGAAAGAGTTGCAAGAGTGGTGAGTTACTTTGTGCTGCAGGTCATATGACTAGCAGACGTAATGTCTTGTGCTGCAGGTCATATGACTAGCAGACTTACTGTCTTGTGCTGCAGGTCATATGACTAGCAGACTTAATGTCTTGTGCTGCAGGTCATATGACTAGCAGACTTAATGTCTTGTGCTGCAGGTCATATGACTAGCAGACTTAATGTCTTGTGCTGCAGGTCATATGACTAGCAGACTTAATGTCTTGTGCTGCAGGTCATATGACAAGCAGACTTAATGTCTTGTTGAAAAATTGCTTTAAAACATATACATGCAGCAACATGAATGACATATATCATAAAGTATTGATTAAACTTAATATAGAGTAAATCTAGTATCAGTACACCATGTGACTGGTGTCACCCCCAGCTTAAAGCAGAAAGTATTTGCTAGTGTCACTAACATTGATGCCTGTGGAAAAAACATAAGACATGACTGCTTTAATAATCCAAATAAGAAGAAAATGTAAATATGTCATTTGAAGCAGCAGTTTGAAAGATTGATTTCTTTGTTGCCAGAAATGTGAGCTCTGCCCTCAGAGAGCTGGTGCCTTGAAGCGGACAGATGCTGGTGGTAAGTTGGCAAATTGTTGTCTGATAATGGTGGTAAGTTGGTAACTTGTCTGATGCTGGTGGTAAGTTGGCAACTTGTTGTCTGATGCTGGTAGTAAGTTGGCAAATTGTTGTCTGATAATGGTGGTAAGTTGGTAACTTGTCTGATACTGGTGGTAAGTTGGCAACTTGTTGTCTGATGCTGGTGGTAAGTTGGCAACTTGTTGTCTGATGCTGGTGGTAAGTTGGCAACTTGTTGTCTGATGCTGGTGGTAAGTTGGCAACTTGTTGTCTGATGCTGGTGGTAAGTTGGCAACTTGTTGTCTGATGCTGGTGGTAAGTTGGCAACTTGTCTGATACTGGTGGTAAGTTGGCAACTTGTTGTCTGATGCTGGTGGTAAGTTGGCAACTTGTTGTCTGATGCTGGTGGTAAGTTGGCAACTTGTCTGATACTGGTGGTAAGTTGGCAACTTGTTGTCTGATGCTGGTGGTAAGTTGGCAACTTGTTGTCTGATGCTGGTGGTAAGTTGGCAACTTGTCTGATGTTGGTGGTAAGTTGGTAACTTGTCTGATACTGGTGGTAAGTTGGCAACTTGTTGTCTGATGCTGGTGGTAAGTTGGCAACTTGTCTGATACTGGTGGTAAGTTGGTAACTTGTCTGATACTGGTGGTAAGTTGGCTACTTGTTGTCTGATGCTGGTGGTAAGTTGGCAACTTGTTGTCTGATGCTGGTGGTAAGTTGGCAACTTGTTGTCTGATGCTGGTGGTAAGTTGGCAACTTGTTGTCTGATGCTGGTGGTAAGTTGGCAACTTGTCTGATGCTGGTGGTAAGTTGGTAACTTGTCTGATACTGGTGGTAAGTTGGCTACTTGTTGTCTGATGCTGGTGGTAAGTTGGCAACTTGTTGTCTGTACACATTGCACTGCAGGAGTGGATTGTCTGGGTATAGCCACAAGTCTGGGTGTAAAGTCTTGGTGTAAAGTCTGGGTGTAGCCACAAGTCAGGGTGTAAAGTCTGGGTGTAGCCAGAAGTCTTGGTGTAAAGTCTGGGTGTAGCCACAAGTCTTGGTGTAAAGTCTTGGTGTAAAGTCTGGGTGTAGCCACAAGTCTTGGTGTAAAGTCTTGGTATAAAGTCTGGGTGTAGCCACAAGTCTGGGTGTAAAGTCTTGGTGTAAAGTCTGGGTGTAAAGTCTGGGTGTAGCCACAAGTCTGGGTGTAAAGTCTTGGTGTAAAGTCTGGGTGTAGCCACAAGTCTGGGTGTAAAGTCTGGGTGTAGCCACAAGTCTTGGTGTAAAGTCTGGGTGTAAAGTCTGGGTGTAGCCACAAGTCTGGGTGTAAAGTCTGGGTGTAGCCACAAGTCTGGGTGTAAAGTCTGGGTGTAGCCACAAGTCTGGGTGTAAAGTCTGGGTGTAAAGTCTGGGTGTAGCCACAAGTCTGGGTGTAAAGTCTGGGTGTAGCCACAAGTCTGGGTGTAAAGTCTGGGTGTAGCCACAAGTCTGGGTGTAAAGTCTGGGTGTAGCCACAAGTCTGGGTGTAAAGTCTGGGTGTAGCCACAAGTCTGGGTGTAAAGTCTGGGTGTAGCCACAAGTGTAGATGTAGCCACAAGTCTGGGTGTAGCCACAAGTCTGGGTGTAAAGTCTGGGTGTAGCCACAAGTCAGGGTGTAAAGTCTGGGTGTAGCCACAAGTCAGGGTGTAAAGTCTGGGTGTAGCCACAAGTCAGGGTGTAAAGTCTGGGTGTAGCCACAAGTCAGGGTGTAGCCACAAGTCTGGGTGTAAAGTCTGGGTGTAGCCACAAGTCAGGGTGTAGCCACAAGTCAGGGTGTAGCCACAAGTCTGGGTGTAGCCACAAGTCTGGGTGTAAAGTCTTGGTGTAAAGTCTGGGTGTAAAGTCTGGGTGTAGCCACAAGTCAGGGTGTAAAGTCTGGGTGTAGCCACAAGTCAGGGTGTAAAGTCTGGGTGTAGCCACAAGTCAGGGTGTAAAGTCTGGGTGTAGCCACAAGTCAGGGTGTAAAGTCTGGGTGTAGCCACAAGTCAGGGTGTAAAGTCTGGGTGTAGCCACAAGTCTGGGTGTAGCCACAAGTGTGGATGTAGCCACAAGTCTGGGTGTAAAGTCTTGGTATAAAGTCTGGGTGTAGCCACAAGTGTGGATGTAGCCACAAGTCTGGGTGTAAAGTCTGGGTGTAGCCACAAGTCTGGGTGTAAAGTCTGGGTGTAGCCACAAGTCTGGGTGTAAAGTCTGGGTGTAGCCACAAGTGTGGATGTAGCCACAAGTCTGGGTGTAAAGTCTTGGTATAAAGTCTGGGTGTAGCCACAAGTGTGGATGTAGCCACAAGTCTGGGTGTAAAGTCTGGGTGTAGCCACAAGTCTGGGTGTAGCCACAAGTCTGGGTGTAAAGTCTGGGTGTAGCCACAAGTCTGGGTGTAAAGTCTGGGTGTAGCCACAAGTCTGGGTGTAAAGTCTGGGTGTAGCCACAAGTGTGGGTGTAAAGTCTGGGTGTAGCCACAAGTGTGGGTGTAAAGTCTGGGTGTAGCCACAAGTGTGGGTGTAGCCACAAGTGTGGATGTAGCCACAAGTCCGGGTGTAGCTACAAGTCTAGGTGTAGCCAGATTTTATGATTTGACCACCTGTTCAACATTAGCTATTGTTTCAAGGTGTTTTTTTTTACATTCCCATCAGGATGGTGTCATGTTGTCTGTGCCTTATACATCCCTGAAGCCTGGTTTGCTAATGTTCAAACAATGGAGCCCATTGTTTTAAGTGCAGTCCCACATGAAAGGTTTAACAAGGTAATCTATTTACTAACTTCTGGCATGGTACTGAAACGGGATTTTAACCATCTAAGTATTAATTAGCAATGTGTTTTCACCATTTAAGTATTAATTATAAATGTGTTTAAACAAATTGAGTATTAATAAGAAATGTGTTGTAGCCATCTAAGTATTAATTAGAAATGTGTTTTAATCATCTTAGCATTAATTATCTATGTGTTTGTCTTCCTTCAGAAATGTTACATTTGTGAAGAACAGAAACGTGACACTAAAGCAACAGCTGGCGCATGCATGCAGTGCAATCGAAACAGCTGCAAGCAGTTTTTCCATGTCACTTGGTGAGTTGATAGACATTTTAAACCATGTAACATTTGATGTAGTGAGGTGAGCTGATAGACATTTTAAACCTTGTAACATTTGATGTAGTGAGGTGAGCTAATAGATATTTTAAACCTTGTAACATTTGATGTAGTGAGGTGAGCTGATAGACATTTTAAACCTTGTAACATTTGATGTAGTGAGGTGAGCTGATAGACTTTTTAAACCTTGTAACATTTGATGTAGTGAGGTGAGCTGATAGACATTTTAAACCTTGTAACATTTGATGTAGTGAGGTGAGCTCATAGACATTTTAAACCTTGTACCATTTGATGTAGTGAGGTGAGCTGATAGACATTTTAAACCTTGTACCATTTGATGTAGTGAGGTGAGCTGATAGACATTTTAAACCTTGTAACATTTGATGTAGTGAGGTGAGCTGATAGACATTTTAAACCTTGTACCATTTGATGTAGTGAGGTGAACTGATAGACATTTTAAACCATGTAACATTTGATGTAGTGAGGTGAGCTGATAGACATTTTAAACCTTGTAACATTTGATGTAGTGAGGTGAGCTGATAGACATTTTAAACCTTGTACCATTTGATGTAGTGAGGTGAGCTGATAGACATTTTAAACCTTGTACCATTTGATGTAGTGAGGTGAGCTGATAGACATTTTAAACCTTGTAACATTTGATGTAGTGAGGTGAGCTGATAGACATTTTAAACCTTGTACCATTTGATGTAGTGAGGTGAGCTGATAGACATTTTAAACCTTGTACCATTTGATGTAGTGAGGTGAGCTGATAGACATTTTAAACCTTGTAACATTTGATGTAGTGAGGTGAGCTGATAGACATTTTAAACCTTGTACCATTTGATGTAGTGAGGTGAGCTGATAGACATTTTAAACCTTGTAACATTTGATGTAGTGAGGTGAGCTGATAGACATTTTAAACCTTGTAATATTTGATGTAGTGAGGTGAGCTGATAGACATTTTAAACCTTGTAACATTTGATGTAGTGATGTAAGCTGATAGACATTTTAAACCTTGTAACATTTGATGTAGTGAGGTGAGCTGATAGACATTTTAAACCTTGTAACATTTGATGTAGTGAGGTGAGCTGATAGACATTTTAAACCTTGTAACATTTGATGTAGTGATGTAAGCTGATAGACATTTTAAACCTTGTAACATTTGATGTAGTGATGTAAGCTGATAGACATTTTAAACCTTGTAATATTTGATGTGGACATCTTGAAGCTGGTGAGATATCTGATACTGTGTTGTATGTTTTGAAACATTTGATTTCTCAGTGCACAAGCTCAAGGTCTGTTGTGTGAAGTGACAGGCAGCTATGAAAATGTCAAATACTGTGGCTACTGCTCTCATCACTACAAAAAGCTGGTATGTTTTATATAAAGTCCAGTTTCTATTACAAATTAGAAAATTGAAAATAACAAACAACAAAGAAACTATTTCTGGCTTATGATTGATTGCTTGGACCAAAACTGTAATGATGTTGAATGTTTCTCCATGTAGAAAAACCATTCGAATGTGAAGACCATCCCAGCATTTAAGCCTATTCCCAGTGAGAACGGAACCCCTGACTCCAGCCCTGAGAAATCAGTGCCAAATAAACCTGAAGAAAACAAGGTGTGTACCTGCCTAAATCATTTTCTCTTGGATTTGCTCAGTCTAAAAATTGTCTCAGATACTCCCAGTTGTTTGATTGCATAGTTACATTTTTGAAACTGTTGTCTTCACTTGACTAAAATGGGGATTTAAGCTTTGTTTTTAAAGTATTAACTGGCAAATATTTGTGTGTGCAGACTGTAGAGAGCCCTGTTAACTGGCAAATATTTGTGTGTGTGCAGACAGTAGAGAGCCCTGTTAACTGGCAAATATTTGTGTGTGTGCAGACAGTAGAGAGCCCTGTTAACTGGCAAATATTTGTGTGTGCAGACTGTAGAGAGCCCTGTTAACTGGCAAATATTTGTGTGTGTGCAGACAGTAGAGAGCCCTGTTAACTGGAAAATATTTATGTGTGCAGACTGTAGAGAACCCTGTTAACTGGCAAATATTTGTGTGTGTGCAGACAGTAGAGAGCCCTGTTAACTGGCAAATATTTGTGTGTGCAGACTGTAGAGAACCCTGTTAACTGGCAAATATTTATGTGTGCAGACGGTAGAGAACCCTGTTAACTGGCAAATATTTATGTGTGCAGACGGTAGAGAACCCTGTTAACTGGCAAATATTTATGTGTGCAGACAGTAGAGAGCTCTGTTAACTGGCAAATATTTATGTGTGCAGACGGTAGAGAGCCCTGTTAACTGGCAAATATTTGTGTGTGCAGACAGTAGAGAGCCCTGTTAACTGGCAAATATTTGTGTGTGTGCAGACAGTAGAGAGCCCTGTTAACTGGCAAATATTTGTGTGTGCAGACAGTAGAGAGCCCTGTTAACTGGCAAATATTTGTGTGTGCAGACAGTAGAGAGCCCTGTTAACTGGCAAATATTTGTGTGTGCAGACAGTAGAGAGCCCTGTTAACTGGCAAATATTTATGTGTGCAGACGGTAGAGAACCCTGTTAACTGGCAAATATTTATGTGTGCAGACGGTAGAGAGCCCTGTTAACTGGCAAATATTTGTGTGTGCAGACAGTAGAGAGCCCTGCTATTGTTGAAGTGAAGAGCCCCCAGGTGGACCAGTCAGTCAGCAGCACAAGTGACACTGTCCCGTCCAGCAGCTCAGCCCCGGTGCCTGACTCAGCTGTGTCCCCACCCTCTGACCACAGCCAGGAACCCTCTTCCTCTGGCGTTGTCTCCACCAAAAGTATTCCTGAAGGAAACGCCTGCTCTTCCACTGAAAGCTGTGATGTAGCTGATACTGCTCATGTTTTAGAACCTGCAGCGCTACCAAAACGCCACAGACCTGTGTAAGTTCTGTTACTCAAGTTTTTGGTACTTGTCTCAAGTCAGTTTTAGCTTGATACACTTTAGCATCTGTCAACTGGCTATCTTCAGTTCTCTCAAATGTGACAAGCCCTCAGTGAAGAAAAGTAAAGCTAGCAGCATCACTTCCACTGTCCCTCACAGAAAAGAAGGACCAAAAAAACCAAGCAAGAAACATCGGGACCCAGGGAACACCATGTCGCCTAACACCAGCACTACGTCCACTCTACCTGGGTGAGTACTCAGCTGTAGGTCATCCACTCAAACATGACTGTAGGTCATCCCACTCAAACATGACTGTAGGTCATCCACTCAAACATGACTGTAGGTCATCCACTCAAACATGACTGTAGGTCATCCACTCAAACATGACTAGGTCATCCACTCAAACATGACTGTAGGTCATCCACTCAAACATGACTAGGTCATCCACTCAAACATGACTGTAGGTCATCCACTCAAACATGACTAGGTCATCCACACAAACATGACTGTAGGTCATCCACTCAAACATGACTGTAGGTCATCCACTCAAACATGACTAGGTCATCCACTCAAACATGACTAGGTCATCCACTCAAACATGACTGTAGGTCATCCACTCAAACATGGCTAGGTCATCCACTCAAACATGACTGTAGGTCATCCACTCAAACATGACTAGGTCATGAACTCAAACATGACTGTAGGTCATCCACTCAAACATGACTGTAGGTCATCCACTCAAACATGACTAGGTCATCCACTCAAATATGACTGTAGGTCATCCACTCAAACATGACTGTAGGTCATCCACTCAAACATGACTGTAGGTCATCCACTCAAACATGACTAGGTCATCCACTCAAACATGACTGTAGGTCATCCACTCAAACATGACTGTAGGTCATCCACTCAAACATGACTGTAGGTCATCCACTCAAACATGACTGTAGGTCATCCACTCAAACATGACTGTAGGTCATCCACTCAAACATGACTGTAGGTCATCCACTCAAACATGACTGTAGGTCATCCACTCAAACATGACTGTAGGTCATCCACTCAAACATGACTAGGTCATCCACTCAAACATGACTAGGTCATCCACTCAAACATGACTGTAGGTCATCCACTCAAACATGACTGTAGGTCATCCACTCAAACATGACTAGGTCATCCACTCAAACATGACTAGGTCATGAACTCAAACATGACTGTAGGTCATCCACTCAAACATGACTGTAGGTCATCCACTCAAACATGACTAGGTCATCCACTCAAACATGACTGTAGGTCATCCCACTCAAACATGACTGTAGGTCATCCACTCAAACATGACCAGGTCATCCACTCAAACATGACTGTAGGTCATCCACTCAAACATGACTGTAGGTCATCCACTCAAACATGACTAGGTCATCCACTCAAACATGACTGTAGGTCATCCACTCAAACATGACTGTAGGTCATCCACTCAAACATGACTAGGTCATCCACTCAAACATGACTGTAGGTCATCCCACTCAAACATGACTGTAGGTCATCCACTCAAACATGACCAGGTCATCCACTCAAACATGACTGTAGGTCATCCACTCAAACATGACTGTAGGTCATCCACTCAAACATGACTGTAGGTCATCCACTCAAACATGACTAGGTCATCCACTCAAACATGACTAGGTCATCCACTCAAACATGACTGTAGGTCATCCACTCAAACATGGCTAGGTCATCCACTCAAACATGACTGTAGGTCATCCACTCAAACATGACTAGGTCATGAACTCAAACATGACTGTAGGTCATCCACTCAAACATGACTGTAGGTCATCCACTCAAACATGACTAGGTCATCCACTCAAATATGACTGTAGGTCATCCACTCAAACATGACTGTAGGTCATCCACTCAAACATGACTGTAGGTCATCCACTCAAACATGACTAGGTCATCCACTCAAACATGACTGTAGGTCATCCACTCAAACATGACTGTAGGTCATCCACTCAAACATGACTGTAGGTCATCCACTCAAACATGACTGTAGGTCATCCACTCAAACATGACTGTAGGTCATCCACTCAAACATGACTGTAGGTCATCCACTCAAACATGACTGTAGGTCATCCACTCAAACATGACTGTAGGTCATCCACTCAAACATGACTGTAGGTCATCCACTCAAACATGACTAGGTCATCCACTCAAACATGACTGTAGGTCATCCACTCAAACATGACTGTAGGTCATCCACTCAAACATGACTAGGTCATCCACTCAAACATGACTGTAGGTCATCCACTCAAACATGACTGTAGGTCATCCACTCAAACATGACTAGGTCATCCACTCAAACATGACTAGGTCATCCACTCAAACATGACTGTAGGTCATCCACTCAAACTTGACTGTAGGTCATCCACTCAAACATGACTGTAGGTCATCCACTCAAACATGACTAGGTCATCCACTCAAACATGACTGTAGGTCATCCCACTCAAACATGACTGTAGGTCATCCACTCAAACATGACCAGGTCATCCACTCAAACATGACTGTAGGTCATCCACTCAAACATGACTGTAGGTCATCCACTCAAACATGACTAGGTCATCCACTCAAACATGACTGTAGGTCATCCACTCAAACATGACTGTAGGTCATCCACTCAAACATGACTAGGTCATCCACTCAAACATGACTGTAGGTCATCCCACTCAAACATGACTGTAGGTCATCCACTCAAACATGACCAGGTCATCCACTCAAACATGACTGTAGGTCATCCACTCAAACATGACTAGGTCATCCACTCAAACATGACTGTAGGTCATCCACTCAAACATGACTAGGTCATCCACTCAAACATGACTGTAGGTCATCCACTCAAACATGACTAGGTCATCCACTCAAACATGACTAGGTCATCCACTCAAACATGACTGTAGGTCATCCACTCAAACATGACTGTAGGTCATCCACTCAAACATGACTGTAGGTCATCCACTCAAACATGACTGTAGGTCATCCACTCAAACATGACTAGGTCATCCACTCAAACATGACTGTAGGTCATCCACTCAAACATGACTGTAGGTCATCCACTCAAACATGACTAGGTCATCCACTCAAACATGACTGTAGGTCATCCACTCAAACATGACTGTAGGTCATCCACTCAAACATGACTGTAGGTCATCCACTCAAACATGACTGTAGGTCATCCACTCAAACATGACTGTAGGTCATCCACTCAAACATGACTAGGTCATCCACTCAAACATGACTAGGTCATCCACTCAAACATGACTGTAGGTCATCCACTCAAACATGACTAGGTCATCCACTCAAACATGACTGTAGGTCATCCACTCAAACATGACTGTAGGTCATCCACTCAAACATGACTAGGTCATCCACTCAAACATGACTGTAGGTCATCCACTCAAACATGACTAGGTCATCCACTCAAACATGACTGTAGGTCATCCACTCAAACATGACTGTAGGTCATCCACTCAAACATGACTAGGTCATCCACTCAAACATGACTGTAGGTCATCCACTCAAACATGACTAGGTCATCCACTCAAACATGACTAGGTCATCCACTCAAACATGACTAGGTCATCCACTCAAACATGACTGTAGGTCATCCACTCAAACATGACTAGGTCATCCACTCAAACATGACTGTAGGTCATCCACTCAAACATGACTGTAGGTCATCCACTCAAACATGACTAGGTCAACTATCTCAAATATAACTTTAGGTCATCCATCTCTAACATGACTAGGATAAATTCTCTACAGATGAGTTAAGTTGAATTTTCTGCCCTTGTAAACCCATTGTTTTCTTTCCTCAGTCATCATGATTACTGTGGTAGTATATTTGGAGGCAGTCCATATTTTCAGAGTCTTAGTGCCCCAGGTCGAGTCTCTTTACAACAGGGTAATGTGGCTAGTTAATTTTGTATACATTTTAATTCCTCATTGGGTAAGGTGGCCATTGGGATTGTACTAATACTTATTATTAAGTTTTCATTCTTTCTGAATATCTGTAGAGAAAGGCTTTCTGTGATCCTCTAAGCAGGGTCTGCTGTGATTTTATTCTGGCACATTGAATGCTTTTATTCTCAACTGTTTGATTCTAGCATTGTTCACAAGCTTACCCTACGATGGGGACAGCTACCTGTATGCTACAGATGATTGGAGCGGTGGGTTTACAGTATTGTCTGCATGCCATGCTCTTTGTGTTTGCATGTATGGCAGACACCCTAAAGCTGTGTGTGTTTTAAATGTATGGCAGACACCCTAAAGCTGTGTGTGTTTAAATGTATCATTTTGTATGGCAGACACCCTAAAGCTGTGTGTGTTTTAAATGTATGGCAGACACCCTAAAGCTGTGTGTGTTTAAATGTATCATTTTGTATGGCAGACACCCTAAATTCCTGCAGTATGTAATTAATGTAACATGTTTACAGTTCCTGCAGTATGTAAGTAATTAAAAATGTAACATGGTTACGATTCCTACATTTTCACTAACCACTTTGTTTAATTGATTTCTCAACATGTACTACAGTGCAAGGAATGTTTTTTATAGGTGTTTATATACACGTCTTGGTGTTATGATGTAGCTTGATATTTGTTTAGGTTTTTTTATACATTACTTGCTGTGCTTTTAACCCTTAAAGCGTGCGCCACGTGGCCTTATGCGTTATAAGTTATGTAACAGCAAAGCCACTAAGAATTTAGCAAAATCAATTATATAAGTGTAAGATTTGAAAGGCTGTTTATAATAATTTTATAATTTTGAAAGCCATTTTAATAATTAAGCTTTGCTGTTACGAATATTTTAATTTACTAAATGATTAATTTCCCCAATGTTGGCTCATTGGTCCACTTAAGTAGATTGAGTGCTCAGTCTATGAAGAATTAACCCTACCCAAAAAAATTAAACGTAGTGTGTGATGTTTTCTATTTATTTTGAGCTAGTGTTTGGTAGGATGTTTTGTTTTGAGCTAGTGTGTGGTAGGATGTTTTGTTTTGAGCTAGTGTTTGGTAGGATGTTTTGTTTTGAGCTAGTGTTTGGTAGGATGTTTTGTTTTGAGCTAGTGTGTGGTAGGATGTTTTGAGCTAGTGTGTGGTAGGATGTTTTGAGCTAGTGTGTGGTAGGATGTTTTGTTTTGAGCTAGTGTTTGGTAGGATGTTTTGTTTTGAGCTAGTGTGTGGTAGGATGTTTTGAGCTAGTGTGTGGTAGGATGTTTTGAGCTAGTGTTTGGTAGGATGTTTTGTTTTGAGCTAGTGTTTGGTAGGATGTTTTGAGCTAGTGTGTGGTAGGATGTTTTGTTTTGAGCTAGTGTTTGGTAGGATGTTTTGTTTTGAGCTAGTGTGTGGTAGGATGTTTTGTTTTGAGCTAGTGTGTGGTGTAGCTGTCCCCAGCTATCGAGCCTCATCTGCCCAGGTTTGAACTCGGGACTTTTTCAGTTTTGCAACTATGAGCTTTACCAACTCGACCCCATTGCTTTGATAACTTAAACCATCTTTGTTAACAACTAGCTTTGATCACTGTGTTTTTTTACCCCCAGATTCAGGAAATGTTTCCAGCCAGCTGATCCCGCCACCTAAACAGTTTCCTAGTTTAAGTTGTTTGTTGCCTAAATCTGACCAGCCACAGTAAGTCGCAACTCCTTTTTCCCCACTTGTATGAAATTGTTTGCTGGTTAAAGCTGATGTATGCACATTTTTTCCCAGTAGTTTCCCCTTGACAATGGAGCAGCTGCTGGAGCAGCAGTGGGAGCAGGGGGCGCAGTTCTTGATGGAGCAGGGCCAGCACTTTGATGGTGAGTCTCTTCACATCTTCTTCTTTCTGGTCTCATTAGACCACATCTTCTCTCAAGTCTCACCAGACTTCACATCTCATCTCACCAGACTTCACATCTCATCTCACCAGCCTTCACATCTCTCATCTCACCAGCCTTCACATCTCTCATCTCACCAGACTTCACATCTCACCAGACTTCACATCTCTTCTCATCTCACCAGACTTCACATCTCTCATCTCACTAGACTTCACATCTCTTCTCACCAGACTTCACATCTCTTCTCATCTCACCAGACTTCACATCTCTCATCTCACCAGACTTCACATCTCATCTCACCAGACTTCACATCTCTTCTCACCAGACTTCACATCTCTCATCTCACCAGACTTCACATCTCTCATCTCACCAGACTTCACATCTCTTCTCACCAGACTTCACATCTCTCATCTCACCAGACTTCACATCTCATCTCACCAGACTTCACATCTCATCTCACCAGACTTCACATCTCTCATCTCACCAGACTTCACATCTCTCATCTCACCAGACTTCACATCTCTCATCTCACCAGACTTCATGTCTCATCTCATCAGACTTCACATCTTCTCTAGTTAAAAGTATATTCCAAACCTTTACTCTCAAGTTGCTGCACTACTCAACTGCTTGCATCGACTAAAAGGAGACAACCAAAACCTTGAAGATCAAGTGAGAGAGTTGACGTCGCGACGCAATCATCTGATGGCAGTCAATGCCCGTCTCTCATTGCCACTGTCACTCTATGACAGTTCCAACAGCTCTTCAGTGGGGAGCCTCGAAGACATATCTTCACCTGATGATGTGCAGGTAAGTGGCCCCTAATAACCGATTAGTTGGTTTTGGTTAGTGTGTAGTCTTAAGTGCTTTTCTGGCACCAAACCTTGCTCCTACAGTGCAAATACCATCGCTCTAATCTTAAACATATTGCAGGCACCTAAACTTGCTCCTACAGTGCAAATACCATTGCTCTAATCTTAAACATATTGCAGGCATCTAAACTTGCTCCTACAGTGCAAATACCATTGCTCTAATCTTAAACATTGCAGGCACCTAAACTTGCTCCTACAGTGCAAATACCATTGCTCTAATCTAAAACATTGCAGGCACCTAAACTTGCTCCTACAGTGCAAATACCATTGCTCTAATCTTAAACATATTGCAGGCATCTAAACTTGCTCCTACAGTGCAAATACCATTGCTCTAATCTTAAACATATTGCAGGCACCTAAACTTGCTCCTACAGTGCAAATACCATCCAACTCTGATCTTATTGTTGAGGACATTCTAAGTCCTGTTGGTAAGTCACTAGATTTAGCTCTGTTGGACTAGTGGTTTACTTTCCCAGAACATTTAGCTCTGTTGGACTAGGGGTTTACTTTCCCAGAACATTTAGCTCTGTTTTAGATGGACTAGTGGTTTACTTTCCCAGAACATTTAGCTCTGTTGGACTAGTGGTTTACTTTCCCAGAACATTTAGCTCTGTTGGACTAGGGGTTTACTTTCCCAGAACATTTAGCTCTGTTGGACTAGGGGTTTACTTTCCCAGAACATTTAGCTCTGTTTTAGATGGCCTAGTGGTTTACTTTCCCAGAACATTTAGCTCTGTTTTAGATGGTCTAGTGGTTTACTTTCCCAGAACATTTAGCTCTGTTTTAGATGGTCTAGTGGTTTACTTTCCCAGAACATTTAGCTCTGTTTTAGATGGCCTAGTGGTTTACTTTCCCAGAACATTTAGCTCTGTTTTAGATGGCCTAGTGGTTTACTTTCCCAGAACATTTAGCTCTGTTTTAGATGGTCTAGTGGTTTACTTTCCCAGAACATTTAGCTCTGTTTTAGATGGTCTAGTGGTTTACTTTCCCAGAACATTTAGCTCTGTTTTAGATGGCCTAGGGGTTTACTTTCCCAGAACATTTAGCTCACTCGACGTCACGTTTAACAAGCTCAGTTATTTTTCCAGATTGTCAATCAAATTGTACATTTTTTCAAGATTGTCACTGAAAATAAAAATGATTTTGTTTTCAATGTGCCACCTTTTAAATTGTAAAGAAACTGTAAAGAAAAGCATGAGGCGCTCTAAAAGTGTTAGCAAAGGTATTAAAGACATAGCATATCAATCTAACTTGTGAACTTATCTTTCCAGAAACAGAAAGTTCTTCATTGTCCTCAAACCCTCTAAATGCAGGCTATTTTCCTGATCAGGTAAATGAAACATTTGTCAATCATGTGGACATTGGTAGACGTATAGATCTCTGTGATTTTATATCTAACACTAGTTAGTCAGTCTACTGAAGCCAGTGACTTGTCTTCTACTTTTAGGTGTGTCCACCCCAACCACTGATGTACTCTGTGGTCAACCCACCCCCAGCTAATCTGCCAGCTCAGCAAACAGCACTGGCTGAAAGCTCTCAGTTCCCCAGCTTAAGTGGACTCACCTTGTCCAATTGTAAACAAGACACAACTTGATATATTAGCTCACATCAGTACCTTATGGACACAGCCTGGTACTTGACAGTACCTTATGGACACAGCCTGGTACTTGACAGTACCTTATGGACACTTGTCAGTACCTTATGGACACAGCCTGGTACTTGACAGTACCTTATGTACACTTGTCAGTACCTTATGGACACAGCCTGGTACTTGTCAGTACCTTATGTACACTTGTCAGTACCTTATGGACACAGCCTGGTACTTGACAGTACCTTATGGACACAGCCTGGTACTTGACAGTACCTTATGGACACTTGTCAGTACCTTATGGACACAGCCTGGTACTTGTCAGTACCTTATGGACACAGCCTGGTACTTGACAGTAGCTTATGGACACAGCCTGGTACTTGACAGTACCTTATGGACACAGCCTGGTACTTGTCAGTACCTTATGGACACAGCCTGGTACTTGTCAGTACCTTATGTACACTTGTCAGTACCTTATGGACACAGCCTGGTACTTGACAGTACCTTATGGACACAGCCTGGTACTTGTCAGTACCTTATGGACACAGCCTGGTACTTGTCAGTACCTTATGGACACAGCCTGGTACTTGTCAGTACCTTATGTACACTTGTCAGTACCTTATGGACACAGCCTGGTACTTGACAGTACCTTATGGACACAGCCTGGTACTTGTCAGTACCTTATGTACACAGCCTGGTACTTGTCAGTACCTTATGGACACTTGTCAGTACCTTATGGACACTTGCCAGTACCTTATGGACACAGCCTGGTACTTGTCAGTTCCTTATGGACACAGCCTGGTACTTGACAGTACCTTATGGACACAGCCTGGTACTTGACAGTACCTTATGGACACAGCCTGGTACTTGTCAGTACCTTATGGACACAGCCTGGTACTTGTCAGTACCTTATGTACACCTGTCAGTACCTTATGGACACAGCCTGGTACTTGACAGTACCTTATGGACACAGCCTGGTACTTGTCAGTACCTTCTGGACACAGCCTGGTACTTGTCAGTACCTTATGTACACTTGTCAGTACCTTATGGACACAGCCTGGTACTTGTCAGTACCTTATGTACACCTGTCAGTACCTTATGGACACAGCCTGGTACTTGACAGTACCTTATGGACACAGCCTGGTACTTGTCAGTACCTTCTGGACACTTGTCAGTACCTTATGGACACTTGCCAGTACCTTATGGACACAGCCTGGTACTTGTCAGTACCTTATGGACACAGCCTGGTACTTGTCAGTACCTTATGGACACAGCCTGGTACTTGTCAGTACCTTATGGACACAGCCTGGTACTTGTCAGTACCTTATGGACACAGCCTGGTACTTGACAGTACCTTATGGACACAGCCTGGTACTTGTCAGTACCTTATGGACACAGCCTGGTACTTGACAGTACCTTATGGACACAGCCTGGTACTTGTCAGTACCTTATGATGACTAATAATTTTTTTAATCACGGTTTACATTTATTTTAATTAGACATACAAGTACTTAAATTACATTTGTAAAACACCATTTTTCTCTAATAGTAATAGGATATATGTAAGTATATTCATAATGTAAGAGTAATTAGTTAAAAATTGGTGTAGGTAAGTTTATGATTGCATAGATTCATTGACCGGGTGTCATCTGACATAATGCTCTGGTTGTAAATGTAACTCAAGCCTGTAAACAATTATTTAGTGATGCTACACACTCCCCTTCATGTGTCCTGTAACTTGATCAGCCTCTGTAAATAAAACACTGGATAACATACTTGTGGTATAATCATTTATTGATTTGGTTTAGCAAATAACTGTCAGTAGTTAATATCAGTCAATACAAGTCAGTCCAACTGATTAAGTGGAGTCCAATATTTGTCCTCTGTATATCTTGTTCAACATATTCCATCTTGTCCCCAGGTGATCTCATGTTGAGCCAGGGTACTCCAATACTGCGGCGGCCCCCATCCCAGTTCCAATACACATTGACACCACACCATAGGCCCTGTGGTTAAGTTAGACACATTAACACCACACCATAGGTCTGTGGTTAAGTTAGACACATTGACAGGTTAAGACACATTCACACCATAGGCCCTGTGGTTAAGTTAGACACATTAACACCACACCATAGGTCATGTGGTTAAGTTAGACACATTGACAGGTTAAGACACATTGACACCACACCATAGGCCCTGTGGTTAAGTTAGACACATTGACACCACACCATAGGTCTGTGGTTAAGTTAGACACATTGACAGGTTATATTAAGACACATTGACACCACACCATAGGCCCTGTGGTTAAGTTAGACACATTGACACCACACCATAGGCCCTGTGGTTAAGTTAGACACATTGACAGGCTAAGACACATTGACACCACACCATAGGCCCTGTGGTTAAGTTAGACATTGGCACCACACCATAGGCTCTGTGGTTAAGTTAGACACATTGACACCACACCATAGGTCTGTGGTTAAGTTAGACACATTGACAGGTTAAGACACATTGGCACCACACCATAGGTCCTGTGGTTAAGTAAGACACATTGGCACCACACCATAGGCCCTGTGGTTAAGTTAGACACATTGACACCACACCATAGGCCCTGTGGTTAAGTTAGACACATTAACAGGTTAAGACACATTGACACCACACCATAGGCCCTGTGGTTAAGTTAGACACATTGGCACCACACCATAGGCCCTGTGGTTAAGTTAGACACATTGACACCACACCATAGGTCTGTGGTTAAGTTAGACACATTGACAGGTTAAGACACATTGACACCACACCATAGGCCCTGTGGTTAAGTTAGACACATTGACAGGTTAAGACACATTGATACCACACCATAGGTCCTGTGGTTAAGTTAGACACATTGACAGGTTAAGACACATTGGCACCACACCATAGGCCCTGTGGTTAAGTTAGACACATTGACAGGTTAAGACACATTGGCACCACACCATAGGCCCTGTGGTTAAGTTAGACACATTGACAGGTTAAGACACATTGGCACCACACCATAGGCCCTGTGGTTAAGTTAGACACATTGACACCACACCATAGGCCCTGTGGTTAAGTTAGACACATTGACAGGTTAAGACACATTGGCACCACACCATAGGCCCTGTGGTTAAGTTAGACACATTGACACCACACCATAGGTCTGTGGTTAAGTTAGACACATTGACAGGTTAAGACACATTGGCACCACACCATAGGCCCTGTGGTTAAGTTAGACACATTGACAGGTTAAGACACATTGACACCACACCATAGGCCCTGTGGTTAAGTTAGACACATTGACAGGTTAAGACGCATTGACACCACACCATAGGCCCTGTGGTTAAGTTAGACACATTGACAGGCTAAGACACATTGACACCACACCATAGGCCCTGTGGTTAAGTTAGACACATTGGCACCACACCATAGGCTCTGTGGTTAAGTTAGACACATTGACACCACACCATAGGTCTGTGGTTAAGTTAGACACATTGACAGGTTAAGACACATTGACACCACACCATAGGCCCTGTGGTTAAGTTAGACACATTGACACCACACCATAGGCCCTGTGGTTAAGTTAGACACATTAACAGGTTAAGACACATTGACACCACACCATAGGCCCTGTGGTTAAGTTAGACACATTGGCACCACACCATAGGCCCTGTGGTTAAGTTAGACACATTGACACCACACCATAGGTCTGTGGTTAAGTTAGACACATTGACAGGCTAAGACACATTGACACCACACCATAGGCCCTGTGGTTAAGTTAGACACATTAACACCACACCATAGGCCCTGTGGTTAAGTTAGACACATTGACACCACACCATAGGTCTGTGGTTAAGTTAGACACATTGACAGGTTAAGACACATTGACACCACACCATAGGCCCTGTGGTTAAGTTAGACACATTAACACCACACCATAGGTCTGTGGTTAAGTTAGACACATTGACAGGTTAAGACACATTGACACCACACCATAGGTCTGTGGTTAAGTTAGACACATTGACAGGTATTGACACCACACCATAGGTCTGTGGTTAAGTTAGACACATTGACAGGTTAAGACACATTGACACCACACCATAGGTCTGTGGTTAAGTTAGACACATTGACAGGTTAAGACACATTGACACCACACCATAGGCCCTGTGGTTAAGTTAGACACATTGACACCACACCATAGGTCTGTGGTTAAGTTAGACACATTGACAGGTTAAGACACATTGACACCACACCATAGGCCCTGTGGTTAAGTTAGACACATTGACACCACACCATAGGTCTGTGGTTAAGTTAGACACATTGACAGGTTAAGACACATTGACACCACACCATAGGCCCTGTGGTTAAGTTAGACACATTGACACCACACCATAGGTCTGTGGTTAAGTTAGACACATTGACAGGTTAAGACACATTGGCACCACACCATAGGCCCTGTGGTTAAGTTAGACACATTGACAGGTTAAGACACATTGACACCACACCATAGGCCCTGTGGTTAAGTTAGACACATTGACACCACACCATAGGTCTGTGGTTAAGTTAGACACATTGACAGGTTAAGACACATTGACACCACACCATAGGCCCTGTGGTTAAGTTAGACACATTGACACCACACCATAGGTCTGTGGTTAAGTTAGACACATTGACAGGTTAAGACACATTGGCACCACACCATAGGCCCTGTGGTTAAGTTAGACACATTGACAGGTTAAGACACATTGATACCACACCATAGGTCTGTGGTTAAGCTTTTAGTTATAAATCTACATATTGTCTGGGTATAATTTATCTGATATCTTTTTTTTTTAACCGGTCAGCTTCCACCTCTACCAAACCCCATTTGGTCAGCTTCTACCAAACCCCATTTGGTCAGCTTCCACCTCTACCAAACCCCATTTGGTCAGCTTCCACTTCTACCAAACCCCATTTGGTCAGCTTCCACCTCTACCAAACCCCATTTGGTCAGCTTCTACCAAACCCCATTTGGTCAGCTTCCACCTCTACCAAACCCCATTTCAAAATACCAGCCAGGGGTTTTAAGTGGATTAGCCTAACTTGCCCCTAATTAAACTGAAACGGGCAACTAGTTAATATAAATATAAAAAAAAACACCTATACCAGCTAGATATCAAATGTTGACACCAAGTCAGATGAGACTTACCTCTGCCCCAAAAAAATGTTCCTAAAATCTGCCCAAAAATATTCTTTTAAACTGCCCCAAAAAAAGGGGGAGTGATCTCCCCAATCTTTCTCAAATATTCTTAGATATCACAAAGGGGAATAATAGAGCGGAACATTAGTACTTTTATACAGAAAATTTTGATTAATTTTCAGAGAGCAAATTGATCACATAATTAAGTTACATTTAATGTCACAATACATTGAATTCAAGTCTTGACCTACGTGAAAAGATCAAAGTTTGCAAGTAGAAGTTTCCGACTATGACAGAGGATAGAGGAATCAAGTTAAAAATAATTTCATGTTTTTTTAAATCTGCCCAAAAAAAATGTTCCTTACCTCTGCCCTCGTCTCTTAAGTTCATGCAGCAGTGTAGCTACCTGTCTAGCACCTGTACAGCCCAGGGGGTGACCTAAAGCTATGGCCCCACCCTTGGGGTTGACCCGGTTTGCTGGGATGTTCAACTTCTCAACACAGTATACAGCTTGACTGGCAAAGGCCTCATTTATTTCAAACACATCAATGTCTTGCACAGTGAGACCTAGAGACAAACACATCAATGTCTTGCACAGTGAGACCTAGAGACAAACACATCAATGTCTTGCACAGTGAGACCTAGAGACAAACACATCAATGTCTTGCACAGTGAGACCTAGAGACAAATACATCAATGTCTTGCACAGTAAGACCTAGAGACAAACACATCAATGTCTTGCACAGTGAGACCTAGAGACAAACACATCAATGTCTTGCACAGTGAGACCTAGAGACAAATACATCAATGTCTTGCACAGTGAGACCTAGAACACATCAATGTCTTGCACAGTGAGACCTAGAGACAAACACATCAATGTCTTGCACAGTGAGACCTAGAGACAAACACATCCATGTCTTGCACAGTGAGACCTAGAGACAAACACATCGATCTGTAACTAAGGTGTAACTGAGGAAACAACAGCTAGGTGTAACTGAGACTTAGGAAACCAATTACCAGCTAGGTGTAACTGAGACAACCAATTACCAGCTAGGTGTAACTGAGACTTAGGAAACCACTTACCAGCTTTCTCCAGGGCTAAAGGAATTGCAACAGCCGGTCCTATGCCCATCACATCTGGCGGGCAACCTTTGACAGCAAAAGAACGGAAAATTCCTAAGATGGGCAGTTTCCTGCGCTGGGCTTCATCACGTGTCATCATAAGAACAGCTGCTGCTCCATCACTCACTTGACTTGAATTACCTGACATTTGGCCAGTTTTGCAAGTTGTCATTACACTTGGGATATTTAGTATGATGTGTTATGACACTATAAACCCCCACTAAACCCCCCCTACTCTATAAACCCCCACTACTCTATAAACCCCACTACTCTATAAACCCCCACTACACCCCTGGCCTACCTACCAGCTGTTGTTGAACCATTTTCCTTGAATGCTGGTCTTAGCTTGCTCAAGCCTTCAATAGTTGTTGCTCTGATACCATCATCCTTCCTTACCTAAAGGGGGCCAAAAGAAGATGTTAGTACAAGCACACATTAATTCATTGTTTTAAATATATAGCAAAATATTTATTTCTTTACTTTTTTATTTTAAAAAATATATAAGTTAACATAATAAAATGTTACGGTAAGTATTTTTTCTTGTCCATTTTCGTCCAAAATCTTTGTAGTAACTGGCACAATTTCTGCATCAAACAGACCTCCCTCTGCTGCCTTCAGTGCTCTGAACAGGATGTGTACACAAATCCAGTTATTGGATTAACTATGTGCTAGCTACTACAGGATGTGTACACAAATCCAGTTATTGGATTAACTATGTACTAGCTACTACAGGATGTGTACACAAATCCAGTTATTGGATTAACTATGTGATAGCTACTACAGGATGTGTAGACACAGCATCACATGAGAAAGAAAGTTTTACACAAGACACCAAAGAAAGAAAGTTTTAGACAAGACAACAGAGAAAGAAAGTTTTAGACAAGACAACAGAGAAAGAAAGTTTTAGACAAGACAACAGAGAAAGAAAGTTTTAGACAAGACAACAGAGAAAGAAAGTTTTAGACAAGACAACAGAGAAAGAAAGTTTTAGACAAGACACCAGAGAAAGAAAGTTTTAGACAAGACAACAGAGAAAGAAAGTTTTAGACAAGACAACAGAGACAGTTTTAGACAAGACAACAGAGAAAGAAAGTTTTAGACAAGACAACAGAGAAAGAAAGTTTTAGACAAGACAACAGAGAAAGAACGTTTTAGACAAGACAGAGACAGTTTTAGACAAGACAACAGAGAAAGAAAGTTTTAGACAAGACAACAGAGAAAGAAAGTTTTAGACAAGACAACAGAGAAAGAAAGTTTTAGACAAGACACCAGAGAAAGAAAGTTTTAGACAAGACAACAGAGAAAGAAAGTTTTAGACAAGACAACAGAGAAAGAAAGTTTTAGACAAGACAACAGAGAAAGAAAGTTTTAGACAAGGCACCAGAGAAAGAAAGTTTTAGACAAGACAACAGAGACAGTTTTAGACAAGACAACAGAGAAAGAAAGTTTTAGACAAGACACCAGAGAAAGAAAGTTTTAGACAAGACAACAGAGAAAGAACATTTTAGACAAGACACCAGAGAAAGAAAGTTTTAGACAAGACAACAGAGAAAGAAAGTTTTAGACAAGACAACAGAGAAAGAAAGTTTTAGACAAGACACCAGAGAAAGAAAGTTTTAGACAAGACAACAGAGAAAGAAAGTTTTAGACAAGACAACAGAGAAAGAAAGTTTTAGACAAGACAACAGAGAAAGTTTTAGACAAGACAACAGAGAAAGAAAGTTTTAGACAAGACAACAGAGAAAGAACGTTTTAGACAAGACAGAGACAGTTTTAGACAAGACAACAGAGAAAGAAAGTTTTAGACAAGACAACAGAGAAAGAAAGTTTTAGACAAGACAACAGAGAAAGAAAGTTTTAGACAAGACAACAGAGAAAGAAAGTTTTAGACAAGACAACAGAGAAAGAAAGTTTTAGACAAGACAACAGAGAAAGAAAGTTTTAGACAAGACAACAGAGAAAGAAAGTTTTAGACAAGGCACCAGAGAAAGAAAGTTTTAGACAAGACAACAGAGACAGTTTTAGACAAGACAACAGAGAAAGAAAGTTTTAGACAAGACACCAGAGAAAGAAAGTTTTAGACAAGACAACAGAGAAAGAACATTTTAGACAAGACACCAGAGAAAGAAAGTTTTAGACAAGACAACAGAGAAAGAAAGTTTTAGACAAGACAACAGAGAAAGAAAGTTTTAGACAAGACAGCAGAGAAAGAAAGTTTTAGACAAGACAACAGAGAAAGAAAGTTTTAGACAAGACAACAGAGAAAGAAAGTTTTAGACAAGACACCAGAGAAAGAAAGTTTTAGACAAGACAACAGAGAAAGAAAGTTTTAGACAAGACAACAGAGAAAGAAAGTTTTAGACAAGACAACAGAGAAAGAAAGTTTTAGACAAGACAACAGAGAAAGAAAGTTTTAGACAAGACACCAGAGAAAGAAAGTTTTAGACAAGACAACAGAGAAAGAAAGTTTTAGACAAGACAACAGAGAAAGAAAGTTTTAGACAAGACAACAGAGAAAGAAAGTTTCAGACAAGACAACAGAGAAAGAAAGTTTTAGACAAGACAACAGAGAAAGAAAGTTTTAGACAAGACAACAGAGAAAGAAAGTTTTAGACAAGACAACAGAGAAAGAAAGTTTTAGACAAGACAACAGAGAAAGAAAGTTTAGGCAAGACAACAGAGAAAGAAAGTTTTAGACAAGACAACAGAGAAAGAAAGTTTTAGACAAGACAACAGAGAAAGAAAGTTTTAGACAAGACAACAGAGAAAGAAAGTTTTAGACAAGACAACAGAGAAAGAAAGTTTTAGACAAGACACCAGAGAAAGAAAGTTGTTACTTTGTCTGTGAGCTGAGAGCAAACTCGTCTTGTTTCTGTCTGGATATTCCAAATCTTTCAGCCACATTTTCTGATGTTATTCTGTGTTCGAAGGAAAGCAACATTGTTTATAGCACCTCAACTTTGCTTTAGCTATGATTACAATTGTGACAGCACCTCATTTAAATGAACCTATCATAGAACTTGTGACATAATTGTCCATTAGCCCAGGCGGAGAACAAATTAAACTAAAAAAACTGACCCCATTGGAAGAAGTAGGTCTAGAGTCTTTTGGAGGTCAGCAACTCTAGGATTGAGGGAGATATTTTTGTTCTTGCCCATGTCATAGGTGCTCATTGACTCCACACTGTTGAAACATCAGTAGACTACAATCAGAACCAATAGGGTTAAACATGAGTAGACTACAATCAGAAACAATAGGGTTAAACATGAGTAGACTACAATCAGAAACAATAGGGTTAAACATGAGTAGACTACAATCAGAAACAATAGGGTTAAACATGAGTAGACTACAATCAGAACCAATAGGGTTAAACATGAGTAGACTACAATCAGAAACAATAGGGTTAAACATGAGTAGACTACAATCAGAAACAATAGGGTTAAACATGAGTAGACTACAATCAGAAACAATAGGGTTAAACATGAGTAGACTACAATCAGAAACAATAGGGTTAAACATGAGTAGACTACAATCAGAAACAATGCAAGGGCTTAGATTTTACTTAGAGAACTCTAAGAATAAACACATATTTCATAAACTAATTCACTTTGGTCATGATTTTGTAGATGGGCAAGTAAGTTATGTTTGCTGCAGTCAAGCATGTTAAAGTCATATCATTACGTATGTTGCCTCAACTTACCTTCCTGCAAGGCCAATTCTGTACACACCATTACGTATGTTGCCTCAACTTACCCTCCTGCAAGGCCAATTCTGTACACACCATTACGTATGTTGCCTTAACTTATGCGCCTGCGAGGCCAATCCTGTACACACCATTACGTATGTTGCCTCAACTTACCTTCCTGCAAGGCCAATTCTGTACACACCATTACGTATGTTGCCTCAACTTACCCTCCTGCAAGGCCAATTCTGTACACACCATTACGTATGTTGCCTTAACTTATGCGCCTGCGAGGCCAATCCTGTACACACCATTACGTATGTTGCCTCAACTTACCCTCCTGCAAGGCCAATCCTGTACACACCATTACGTATGTTGCCTCAACTTACCCTCCTGCAAGGCCAATTCTGTACACACCATTACGTATGTTGCCTTAACTTATGCGCCTGCGAGACCAATTCTGTACATACCATTACGTATGTTGCCTCAACTTACCCTCCTGCAAGGCCAATCCTGTACACACCATTACGTATGTTGCCTCAACTTACCCTCCTGCAAGGATAATTCTGTACACACCATTACGTATGTTGCCTTAACTTATGCGCCTGCGAGACCAATTCTGTACATACCATTACGTATGTTGCCTCAACTTACCCTCCTGCAAGGCCAATCCTGTACACACCATTACGTATGTTGCCTCAACTTACCCTCCTGCAAGGCCAATTCTGTACACACCATTACGTATGTTGCCTTAACTTATGCGCCTGCGAGACCAATTCTGTACATACCATTACGTATGTTGCCTCAACTTACCCTCCTGCAAGGCCAATCCTGTACACACCATTACGTATGTTGCCTTAACTTATGCGCCTGCGAGACCAATTCTGTACATACCATTACGTATGTTGCCTCAACTTACCCTCCTGCAAGGCCAATCCTGTACACACCATTACGTATGTTGCCTCAACTTACCCTCCTGCAAGGCCAATTCTGTACACACCATTACGTATGTTGCCTTAACTTATGCGCCTGCGAGACCAATTCTGTACATACCATTACGTATGTTGCCTCAACTTACCCTCCTGCAAGGCCAATCCTGTACACACCATTACGTATGTTGCCTCAACTTACCCTCCTGCAAGGCCAATTCTGTACACACCATTACGTATGTTGCCTTAACTTATGCGCCTGCGAGACCAATTCTGTACATACCATTACGTATGTTGCCTCAACTTACCCTCCTGCAAGACCAATCCTGTACACACCATTACGTATGTTGCCTCAACTTACCCTCCTGCAAGGCCAATTCTGTACACACCATTACGTATGTTGCCTGAAACAAAAAAAGGACAATGTGACAAAAAGATAACCAGTCAGGTGAGTTCATCTATCCCCATGACTGCACTTTTTGCAGCAGGTGTTCCCAAACCTTTTTACAGCAGTGGTTCCCAAACCTTTTTGGAGCAACCAAACCCCAACAGCTTCATTTGTCCATTCCCCAAACCCTTCTCTATTGGAAAAATAAAATATGATCCTTTTTCAAATTCAAAACATAAATAAATATTTTACTGTGCTTAAAGAGTAAAACCATTTAAATATGATTTTCACACAAAAATAAAGCAGTAGTGATCTCCACTAAACTTTCTAGTATATTTTTATAGTATATTTTTATAAACTACCTAATGCAAACAATCTGCGTACAATAGCACAGAAAATTAGTTCTTTATTAAGGAAACATTGATTAATTTATAAAATGTTAATTAAACCTCTAATTAAGTCAAAATTTGTAACACAGTGCATTGTCATCGCGCCTTCACCTAGGTGAAAATTTCAAACAAATTGGTCCGGTAGAAATTTTTTGAGCAATCAGTTTGCTGATTGCTGTAAAGTACTACTTCCAGTCACTGGAATTCACTCATTGTTTTAAAGAATCAAGAAAATAGGATCTTATGCCTGTGTATTAAATTCCGTTCACCTAACTGCAATGGTACTTACTTTAACTGTAATTTCAAAACTGTAAATTAAACTAAAGCACCACTTCTAGATAAGAGCGGTCACTCAAAATTTAAATGTAATCTAAGTTTTGTCTACTTGACTGCAACAGTACTCACATTATCATGTTCCCACAGTAACAACATAAAGTACCACTTCTGGTTGTCAAATATATTAATAATATTATACTTCGTATACAATTTTATACTTTCTGAGATACTGGAGGTAGAGTAAGTACCACTTCTGGATATTGGAAATATCTCAAAACATGAATGGAAAACTACAAATTTGATATAACACATTTACATATGAAATTTCTTCAACCGAACTGAATCGCTACTCAAGTTCAGGTCAGGATTGATACACTAAGTATCACTACCTCTGAAAGGTTTTATAACGTCAAAATGTGTCAAAATCTTGATTTAGATTTTTGCACGATTCCAGTGAATTTTTTTGTATTCTGTATACGATAAAGTAGGGAGGTGTAGATTGCTGAAAACTGTAAAAAAAAACTGCTACTTATTCTCATCACAATTCCAATACTTCCTCTATACTCTGTATATGAGAAAGTAACATGATAGTAAATATTTACTGCTGTTGCTGATACCAGTACAGAAATGCACAGGTTCACTTTGAAGGATTGTGTTCTTGTTTCCCATCTCCGTGTAGTTCTGGTAGTGCTAGACTAGATTTGGTGTCTATCTTGGCTTCCACCAAACCCCTCAGATTGACTCACTGAACCCCTGGGGTTTGATTGAACCCAGGTTAAGAACCAGTGCTTTAGAGTAAACTAAACTAAACAATGACTGCACTCTTTAGAGTGATCAACACACATGACATTTTATAGCAATATCTGCCACTCAACACACACACACACATGACATTTTATAGCAATATCTGCCACTCAACACACACACATGACATTTTATAGCAATATCTGCCACTCAACACACACACATGACATTTGATGACAATACCTGCCACATTAGCCAAGGCCACCAAGCCAGATGAACAGGCACGATTGGTGGTATAAGCAGGAACGTCTTCTGGGATCCCACTGAAATATCAGTAAACACATCACTGGCAAACTAGCCTTATATAATATAAGCTATGTTAACATTCAAAATTTCTAAGAGCTCATTGAAATATTCTTTTAACACAAGGTAGATTACTATCAGAAAAGTGAACCACACCACTAAAAGATTTCTTCAGATAATCCTCACAAATACTCTTGTGGATAACACTGGTAAAACTGACCCATTGACCAAAAATAGATAACTCACCGGTAGAACAGCCATGGACTAAAAATAGATAACTCTCCAGTAGAACACCCATGACTAAAAATAGATAACTCTCCAGTAGAACAGCCATGGACAAAAAATAGATAACTGACCAGTAGAACAGCCTTGGACTAAAAATAGATAACTCACCAGTAGAACTGAGCCAGACGAACTGTAAGTAGTGACTGTGGATCCTGGACATTTCCTGAACATAGATATTATAAACGTACATTATTCATGCTTTTCAAATTATTCTGATTCAATTCCATATATATATATATATATATATATATATATATATATATATATATATATATATATATATATATATATATATATATATATATATATATATATATATATATATATATATATATATATATATATTAAAGTTTCAGTACATTTCTAGACCTGTTTTGAAGTAAGTAAACAAAAGTAAGAGTAGAGAAGAATGTTAAAATATTTGACAAACATTAAAGAGGAAGGGTAGTGTACACTCACCAACGCATATGTCGCCAAGTTCAGAGGGATTTATTTTAGTTTCATCTAGCACAGCTTTAAACACAGCAGCCAATAGCTCGTCCCCGTGTGTGTCCTACAGTACAGCACAAAAACACTTGCATACAGAATTAAGGAAGAAAACTGTTTCTCTAGCACAAGAATCTACTAGATCTGGTACTAGGAACAAAGTGAAGCCTTACAACTCATAATCTGATCTCAAATCCCTTATATTAAATCTAGTATTCCATGACAGACATGACAGCCAGCGTGCTGCAATCACCTTAAAAGATCCTCTTTTAGCTTTCCCTATGGGTGTCCTTAGAGCAGACACAATGACCACATCCTCAGGTTTATCTGACTGGGAGCACGGCTTCAGAGCAAGTGAGCTGCCAAGGTGGCCCTTAAGTGTGTGTAGTCTGTGTGCCATCTGAAATAAATCATGGAGCAACATTTCAAAAATCAAGCCAAACCCTTGAACCAATGTAACTAACCCTAACCATAACCGACCAAAACACAAAAACAAACACAAACGTAATGCAAACACAAATGTAAACACACACAAAAATACATACACAAACACAAAAGCAAACATAATTGCAAACAATAATGCAAAATTAAATGTGAACATAAACACAAACATTAATGCCACGTGCTCACAGGATAGCTCGGGATGCCAAACAATACAGGGGAGCTGGCAGACCAGCTTAATTCAATTTATAATACCCCATCATATCATGGCAGACCAGCTTAATTCAATTTATAATACCCCATCATATCATGGCAGACGAGCTTAATTCAATTTATAATACCCCATCATATCATGGCAGACCAGCTTAATTCAATTTATAATACCCCATCATATCATGGCAGACGAGCTTAATTCAATTTATAATACCCCATCATATCATGGCAGACGAGCTTAATTCAATTTATAATACCCCATCATATCATGGCAGACGAGCTTAATTCAATTTATAATACCCCATCATATCATGGCAGACGAGCTTAATTCAATTTATAATACCCCATCATATCATGGCAGACCAGCTTAATTCAATTTATAATACCCCATCATATCGGCAAGAGGACAGATAGAAGTAAACATAAAGGTCATTTCGGAATGGCTTCTAAACTGTTACTGATTATAATATAAATAATAATTAGTAAACAGTACGTTCAGTGTATAAAATAAATAAAAGGTAGTATTTAAAATACCTGTGTTTCACCTACCATACTGCACTTTATCAATCCATGCTAATTATATACTTATTTTTTTCCAACATCAAAACAAACTAATAAAAAGTAACCACCCCCCCCCCCCCCCCCCCCCCCCGCCTCCTTACTTGTAATGTTTTTTTTTGGTGATCTATCAAGGAAAGCAATTGGTATTAAGGGAAGTAATTTGTACACTTTTTTCAGACACAATTAGAATTTTTCTTAAGGGTGACAATAGTGCTATATTTAATTTGATTTTGCACTTTACACATTACATCAATTAAAATTATAAGTTTGGAAAATGAAACTTTTTTTTACAAAACCATCCAAATTGATTTTTTTTTTTAGGCCTCCGTTTTGATTTCATTCCAAAATCTAATATTTTAAGAATATTACACAATACTGATAGTTTTTTACTATATGCATGTGTTCCACGCAACCATCCACCCGCCGTCACATACAATCAGAGACACAGAGAAACATCCACCTGCTGTCACATACAATCAGAGACACAGAGACACATCCACCTGCTGTCACATACAATCAGAGACACATCCACCTGCTGTCACATACAATCAGAGACACATCCACCTGCTGTCACATACAATCAGAGACACATCCACCTGCTGTCACATACAATCAGAGACACATCCACCTGCTGTCACATACAATCAGAGACACATCCACCTGCTGTCACATACAATCAGAGACACATCCACCTGCTGTCACATAACTCACCACAAAACTTCAAACCCTTTCTTGGAAACAGATGTTTCAGCCCAGTAGAGATAGCATATTATGTGTAATATGACCATGGTGGCCCAGCCAGGAGGAGATCAAAGAGGAATTGTATTGCCCTCACTTCAAAATTTCTCACCTTTTTATTTATTTATAAAACCATGAAACTTCTAATCTCTTTGTAGGTCACAATATTGCTGTTCTTTCATCTTAGCCAACCAGAGATAGCATTTCTTATGTAATTTATGGCCCTCAGGGAGAACAAAGGGGAAATCAGTCCCACTGCTCTCCCCTCTACATTTCTCACCTCCATGTCATGTTATTTCTATGATTTATAGCACAGGTGGCTTATCAGGGGAAAGCACAAAGGCAGATTTGTTAGTACCACCAGATTTTTACATCCAAGAGTCTAAGCACAAAGGCAGATTTGTTAGTGCCCCCAGTTTTTACATCCAAGAGTCTAAGCACAAAGGCAGATTTGTTAGTACCACCAGTTTTTACATCCAAGAGTCTAAGCACAAAGGCAGATTTGTTAGTGCCCCCAGTTTTTACATCCAAGAGTCTAAGCACAAAGGCAGATTTGTTAGTGCCCCCAGTTTTTACATCCAAGAGTCTAACTCAGAACAGCTGTTTTTTCTGCTACACACTTAGTCTACTGCAAGACTTTGTAGTAGTAGGCCTTATGTAGTAGATCTATGTACCAATGTGTAAAATGTGGATTATTTTATCCTGTAGACTTAATCCTGGTCCAAAAGGACCTAGTGATAGCTGGTATCATATATTAATAATTACTAAAATGTAAAACTAATAATATATAGGCCTACATGGCACAAACTATTGACTTATTAATATTGACTGAGCACTGACTACTGAGGGGTTAGAAAACAATGATTTTCATTGTGAAATATGTCTAAACTAGGCCATATTAATTATTTAATGCCCCATGGCCTAGAAGCTCCATATTATGCCCCATGTGTGTTGTTGACATTTTGCGTCAATGATAGCCTTTGTACAATGTCAGCTTTCCGCTTTGATTATGATTCATATGCTTTGTTATGTAATGAGCTTGATAAATGTAGGCAGTACAGTCGGTTGAACTATTGTTGCGATGAGTTGAAGACAGCAAGTCACATTAACTACATCTTTAATGCCATTTCATGTTAATTTAAAGTTATTATTTTAAAAACACAATGAAAACCGAGAAGGTTGGAATATTCTATTAAATATTATAAGAGTGTAGGCCTATACCACAATTAAAACCTACTTACTTCATACAAAATATTTTTACCAGTGTAATAAAAATAATAAATAGGAGCTGACCCGCGACGTAGTATACGCCGCCATCTAATTGTTTTATTTTCTGCTTATCAGCAATTCATAATTTGTGAATTCAACACTACCCCCTCCCGCCCTCCCTTCCCCCCTCCCGCCCAGTGAAAGCAGCCGTTTACAGACAAAGAAAAGATCAATCCGAAATGGTTACCTCCCCTTCATTTCAAATCGTTTAATACTAAATTATCTGCCCCTAATACTAATAGCCGTCACTAACCCGGCTCTACGATTGTAAACATTCGGGGTGAACCACAGCTCACCTGACAGGTGGGGATGAGGGTGGTGGCTAAGCTGCGTGGTGTCTTCTATGGTATCCACGTAGAGAATTATATATAGGCCTATAGATAACTTTACTTATACAACCTATGCACATAAATTTCAAATTTATTTAGGCCTATTACTATTACTATTATATTATTAGTACTATTACTATTAGTTTAGTTTAGTAATTACAATTACAGTAAGTAACAGTATAATGTAGATCTATATTTTATTATTATGCATACTTATTAGGCCTATACATTAGATATATTAGATCAGGCTACTTACTACTTACTTTATTTATAGTAACTTACTTAATACCCTATAATTTAGGCCTATTATTAAATAGATAGTCAGATAGATAGTATTAATAATAGGTAATCTATCGTTTTAGGTACGTAAAATTGCCCTCGACTAGTAATGTGAAAAACAGGTGACTCCTTAAATTTTAATAATTATTTCACATTTTGAGGAGGATTTATGTTTTAAAAAATACGAAAATGTTTCCTTGTTTCATTCATGTACATGTTTTTAAACAATTGAATTAAAACTTTTCAGTAATAAATGAAGACTAGCAATGTTTCCAACAGATGCAACCATGCTCATTTACTATAGCAACCATCATGGATTTTTAGCGCAATTTCCATTCTGGAGAATTGTGTTTATTAACCCGTCATTTCTGGATGTATGAATGTATGAATGAATGGATGGATGTGTGTCCGCAGCTTTAAGTCGTATCTCCTCCTCAACGAAGCAATATCGATGACTAGTTTTTCTATTGTAAACTTATAGCCCAAGATTCAGGGGAAGCCACTCTAACTTACAGATGGCTGCTTTTTATATAGCAAATCCTGCTCGCAAACATTGCTGTTTAAAGATAATTTTTAATTTCATGCCTAGAATCTATATTGATATATTTTGCCATTGATTTAGGTTTATTATTCATTTATCTACAATATTTGACAAAAATATATCACAATAAACTAAACTTCTTCTATTAAAGTTATTAGTATTTGTCAATTTGATTTAGATCTAGTAAGAGACTACCTACTTTCACTACTAGATAAGTATATTAGTATAGTATACTCGGTATTTTAGTAATAGTAGTAATATACTACTGTACTGTAGTCAAATGTAGTGTAACTACTAAGTAACTAGATTCTAGATTTAGTCTAGATCTAGATCTACTTTTTAGTACTTAGAAAATCTAGTAGTTACTTAGTTAATACTAAGTAAGTAAGTCAATACTTACTTTCTACTAGATTCTAGTACTAGATCTAGATTTAGTTACTTTAATACTTAAGTTAAAGTTACTAGAATCTAGCTAGATCTAGAAGTCTAGATTCTAGATCTAGTCTAGACTTCACTAACTAGACTGGTAACAGTGATGTGACAGTCAAGTAGATCTAGTAACTTACCGCGTTGCGCCTAATATTACCACTATAGACGTAATTTTTTTATTTTATGAATGTAGTAGATTCCAGATCTAGATCTAGACGTCTAGATCTATAAGAAAAATCAGTGCTCATTGACAGAAAAGTCTGTAGTGTAAACTTTGATTACCCATGTCAAAGTTCAAAATATATCACTTGACCAAAAATTAAATTTGGTACTCTTTTTTAAACTTCCTTCTTTCCCATCACTCCCATGTGGTCTAGTGGTTAGGATTCCTGGCTTTCACCCAGGCGGCCCGGGTTCGATTCCCGGCATGGGAAGATTTTTTTTTATAATTATTAACTATTTTTTTAATTAAGAGGGGGAAATAGTCCATAACACAATTTTTAATTATTTAACTCTTGACATTCGATCACAGGTTGAGCAACACAAGTTTCTAAATCGCATCTTACAAGTTAAGTTCTTTTCGCCCGTTGAGGGAAAAATACAGCAGATTAGATCTAGACATAGCGTTAACTTTACGCGAAATAATATTTTACATCCTAACATAAGCAAAAATAAATACTTAGACCAGTTGTTTGTATTGGTACTAAAAAAAAATGCTGACATTGTGAACCAGGCAGAAGCGGATGTTGGGGGGGGGGGGGGGGGGGGCAGCAGAGGCGTAGCGACCTAATCCGGCGCCCGGGGCGGACTATCAATTTTGCGCCCCCCCCTATTTATATATATATATATATATAGTTTTTCGTGTCTGTGAAAAAGACCCCCCTCCCCCCCCCCCCTAAGTTGGAAAGGTTTGTAGCGCTTCTTACCAGTTACTATCCTGTAACAATTTCTATTTCGGTGTCACAAAGTTGTTAAATCAGTGTGTGAAGCTTGTAGTCGTTTATTTTTCGTAACTTTGACAGTGTATAATTCGATACTTCAGCTTAAACTGAGCTTTAAAATTATTATCTCTACCACTTTTGGCGCCCCCTTAAGGTCGGCGCCCGGGGCGGCCGCCCCACCCACCCTCCCTTAACTACGCTACTGCGGGGGCAGCACCCAATGGCCCCCGATATTAGGGGCCCCCAAATTCACCCTCACCAGTAAATTTAATTCTATCACAGACTTCTATTATGTTGAAAGATAATTTGAATGTTTCAATTACAAGCCGTCTTATTTACCAAACAAAGGTTAGATAAATATGAGTTGCTCAACACAAATGGGTGATCAAACAATGTCACAAAAAAACACCGAATCCTAGAAAAAGATTATTTACTTTGATACGTGTGTTGGTGATCTATCTAGACCAGTGGTTCCCAAACTTTTTCGAGTAGCGACCCCCTTTTATAAAAAGTAAGTGACCCGCGACCCCCATGAATTAAAACGTCGATATTAGTAAGGAAATTAATACGCACTAAAATAAGATTTTCTAGTAGACTTTCAATATGAATTATTTTTTAGCGCAATTTCCATACTGGAATTGCGATTATTAATTCTTCATGTCTGGATGTGTGTCCGCAGCTTTACCGCAGCTTTAAGTCGTATCTCCTCCTCGCGAAGCAATATCGAGGACTAGTTCCAAAAGCAAATATGTTAAGCAAGTTCCGAGGATGATTGTGGGCCAAAACAATTCCCGGAATTCCTTCCTGGATTTCCCGGAAAAGCCAAAAAACCTCGAAATGTATGGATGTGTCCGCAGCTTTACCGCAGCTTTAAGTCGTATCTTCTCCTCAACGAAGCAATATCGAGGACTAGTTCCAAAGCAAATATGTTGAGCAAGTTCCGAGGATGATTGTGGGCCAAAAAAGTTCCCGGAATTCCTTCCTGGATTTCCCGGAAAAGCCAAAAAACCTCGAACAAATGCAGCTTTTGGCCCATATCTCGGTGACCAGACCACTTAGCGACTTGAAACATTTACCAATCGATTCCCGCCATAATTTAGAACAATATTGCCGAAGAAAGTTTTCAAAAATATCCTTTCGTTCGGTCACAAATTTTTTTAAAAAATTACATTATACATAATACACTACAGTACTATATAGCAATATAGAAAGCGCGACAACTAAATACCCCCTACACGTCCGCAAATTTTTTTAAATCTCGTTAATAAATATTTTTTCTATTTTGTTTTGAATTATTAAAACTACTTGTGTTGCATTATTTATTTGCTGAATATATGATTTATCTCGATTTAAAATTGTTATGGATAACATAAGGAAATTGCGCTTAAATTGTCACTAGACTTTTTATTAACTTGTATAACTGTTTTAGTACGATCAGTGAAATTGCATGCATTTACCGTTGAGAGTGGGTCAATGCAGATTCTTCTTCTTTCAGTTCAGAGGAAAATAACGTCGCAGTTCGTTTTCAAGAGATTCAAATAATGCCCAGAATCCTCTTTCAAATTTTTATTTACTTCACATTCTGATTTATCTACCACACTGCAAAGTTTCTCAAACATGGCAATATTTCCTAGATTTATTTTTCTTCGCCTATTTAGCAACTTTGATAAAAATGCCCCGCGATTATCATTCATTTTCCTCGAAGCTTCAGGTTAAGCTTATATTGATGTTCGAATATATCTGCTTGGTATGCTACTCTCTTCAACCACTCTTTGTCGTTAAAGTCTATCTAAAGGTCCTGTTTCGCTTGCACTTCCAAGAACATCTTGATTTCATCTTTCAATTCAATAACCGGATTCACAACATTTCCTTTTGGCATCCAGATTGGCAGCCAGAGTACTGTTGTGTAGAAAAGCATAAGCTCGTGATCGTTATTCGTGTTTTTGCACAATTTTTTAAACAGATTCCCCTTTGCTAGGGAGCTAAATCTTTTACTTTTTCTGAAAGCCTTATTTTGACCCTAACATAGATGACGCACCATCCGTAAAAGCACCACAGCCATTTTCCCATTTTAATCCTCCAGTTTCAAAAAACGTATTTATTTTCTCCATTATATCTTCACAAAGTAGCAACTCGTCTTTGCTAACATATGAATAAATATATTTCACAAAGACAAGCAACTGCGAACACGAACTCACGTCTGTTGATTCATTAACTTGAAAAGCAAACAATGATGAAAACATGATTTCATTCAAAATGTGTTCTTTAACATCTACATACAAGCCTATTATAACCCGCTGACTAGTACTATTAGGCAGAGATATTTGTTGCATCTTTACTGCACTGGAATCCCCAAGAATTAATTTCACCATCTTCATCATGCAGGGTTTGGTGAGAATTTATCCTACTGTGTGTGAGGTTTTTTTTTGTTGTTGTTGTTGTTTTTGGGCTATTACTAATGCGATGCGACGCCATATGATGCTTGTACTAATGCCGTGTTTCCTTGGTGAAAACTTCTTGTTCGTTCAAATCTCTGACGTTTGCAACTAGCTTCATGCCGACGAAAGAACTTCATACCTTTGTAGGTGTGTTCCGAATGACTCGTCTCAAAATGACGTTTTAGGTTTGAAGATTTTATAGACTCATGACTGAGAACAACTTTGCATAGTAAGCATTTTTTCTTCTCAATTCCATAAATCCGAATTTCAGATATTCTTCAAATTATTTATATCTTTTTTTTTCAGTGCTACCAGTTGGCGACCCCCCAGAAAGCCCTTCGCGACCCCCATGTTGAGAACCCATGATCTAGACGCTAACAAAAAATAGCCGGCTAGTGATTGGTCAAAGCATTAAGGGCCCACTAAGATAATAGAAAATGCAATGGCCCTACTGGTCAGCCTGAGTGCACAGCTCACAAACACAACACTTTTAAAAGGTAGGAAGTATGTTTTGAATGGATGTTATATTTCAAGTGAAAGGTTGGATAGTAATTTTGTTTTTATGTACCAAATTAAGAATAATTAAAATCCGAACTTAGACGCCGATAGCAAAAAAATGTATTTGAAAATAACGTTGAAATGCATTAACTCGTTAACAGTGCGGATTAAAAGGGGAGAGGGCAAAACGGTAGGTTCCCGAATTTTAGGGGTCCCCATTTTCACTTACCAAAATTAGCAAAAATGATTCATTTATAGATATGTTTTGTTTTTACAATATAATGTTTAATGTTCAAACTATCAGCTTATTTAACGGTCAGTGAAAAACGATACTTCTTCTGTTATAGCTTTTTGCTGTGAATGATGGAGCCACCTCCCCTAAACTTGTCACTGTGAATGATGGAGCCACCTCCCCTAAACTTGTCACTGTGAATGATGGAGCAACCTCCCCTAAACTTGTCACTGTGAATGATGGAGCCACCTCCCCTAAACTTGTCACTGTGAATGATGGAGCCACCTCCCCTAAACTTGTCACTGTGAATGATGAAGCAAGCTCCCCTAAACTTGTCACTGTGAATGATGGAGCAACCTCCCCTAAACTTGTCACTGTGAATGATGGAGTAACCTCCCCTAAACTTGTCACTGTGAATGATGGAGCCACCTCCCCTAAACTTGTCACTGTGAATGATGGAGCCACCTCCCCTAAACTTGTCACTGTGAATGATGGAGCCACCTCCCCTAAACTTGTCACTGTGAATGATGGAGCCACCTCCCCTAAACTTGTCACTGTGAATGACGGAGTAACCTCCCCTAAACTTGTCACTGTGAATGATGGAGCCACCTCCCCTAGACTTGTCACTGTGAATGATGGAGCCACCTCCCCTAAACTTGTCACTGTGAATGATGGAGCCACCTCCCCTAAACTTGTCACTGTGAATGATGGAGCCACCTCCCCTAAACTTGTCACTGTGAATGATGGAGCCACCTCCCCTAAACTTGTCACTGTGAATGATGGAGCCACCTCCCCTAAACTTGTCACTGTGAATGATGGAGCCACCTCCCCTAAACTTGTCACTGTGAATGATGGAGCCACCTCCCCTAAACTTGTCACTGTGAATGATGAAGCAAGCTCCCCTAAACTTGTCACTGTGAATGATGGAGCCACCTCCCCTAAACTTGTCACTGTGAATGATGGAGCCACCTCCCCTAAACTTGTCACTGTGAATGATGGAGCCACCTCCCCTAAACTTGTCTCTGTGAATGATGGAGCCACCTCCCCTAAACTTGTCACTGTGAATGATGGAGCAACCTCCCCTAAACTTGTCACTGTGAATGATGGAGCCACCTCCCCTAAACTTGTCATTGTGAATGATGGAGCAACCTCCCCTGAACTTGTCACTGTTGGAAAAACAAATTATAAATAGTTTGAGGGGGAGTGCAAATCGTAATTTGATGGGGGGGGGGGTGCAAATCGAAAGTTTGAGTGGGGGGTGCAAATCGAAAGTTTGAGGGGGGGTGCAAATTGTAAATTTGCTCCCGAGGGGGCGCCAAATCGAAAGTTTGTCCCTAGGCGCCGGGAAGGGTCGCTACGCCTCTGCCCTATACTTGTCACTGGATTTAAAAAATGGTGGAAACTCAGCCTAAAACGTAACCACGAAGTATCTGATGAGCACCAGAATTGTCTAGAAAAATGGAAAACTTTGGCTACATTACTCAAGTTAAACAAAATTATAAAGGCAGAAAAAAATTGTTTTGATGGAAGATGAGAAAAAAAGTGATGGGGAGATATGCTGCACAGATTGTTATCACATCAGTGGCGTAGGCAGGGGGGGGGGGGGCTATGGGGGGTTACACCCCCCCCCCCCCCCCACGGATCCCTCTGCAAAAAAATTCTGTCATAATACTACTGTTACTTATTTAAATCTATTTCTGAACCAGTATATATGTATAATTGTATATGTATGTTTAGAACAGTCATCTAAAAATTGACGCTTGGAACATTCGCGGTGCGCGTCACCAAAATACAAATTATGAACCACCAGGAAGACAATAGACATTCTTGTCTAACACATGTGGAGACCTGGAGCTCTTCTCACAGTTTCCCTGTATGGATAACTTGGAATGAAATTGAAAATCCACTCTCCACTGTCCACACGCGTCCACAAAAGTAGATTTTTTAAACCCCGTCATTGTAAACATCATAAGTGGATAACAATTTCTAGCCAATACGAGATTTTGCTTGTTCATGATGTGAAAGTTAACTTGTAGTGTAGTCGGACCAATGGCGTGCAGAGGGGGGGGGGGGTCGGACGGGGCCCAGGCCCCGGGCATCCACCACTGGGGGGCATCCAGCGGAGGTGAAAAAAAATTTTTATTCTTTATTTTAAAAAAAAAATAATTTTTTAGTAATTTAAAAATTGTTGCCATATGTCGTGTCATGGTGTCATCGTAACTTTCCATATGTTTTGCGATCTCACTAAAAAAAATGGTAACGCTAAATCGTCTGTCACTCGTTTTAACATACTAAATTACACTGTCCGTATAGCAAAACGTATATAGAAATAGCGGGCTTCAGTGAAGGGTAGTCCTATGGAAGTCAATGATATTCCCTTAATAAATGTGTCTGATATTTATTTAGTATGGTGTAGGGGCATCTTTTAGAGTACTTGTGACCAAGTTATTCCCATGCACTGTAAGGGCATCTTTAAAGTAATATGCGCGTATTCGTTATACTCATTTTCAAGGACATCCGTCGAGTAATTAAATCATATTTATTTTTATACACTGTAGGGGCATCTTTAAAGTAATTATTCGTATATTCATTATAATATATTTTATGAGCATTTAGTAATATGTCCACTTCACTTTATAAGACATTTTTAAGGCATCCATACAGTAAGTATGCCCATCTTCAATTAATATATTGTAGGGGCATCTTGTAAGTAATTATGCTTATATTCATGTAATACACTCGAAGGGCATGCAACAATAATTGGGGGCATCTCTAAAGCTTTTTTTATGTACTTCTTCATTATGATCGATTTTAAGGGCATCCAAAGGGTAATTATGCCCATATTATTATTATAAATTTTTGGGGCATCTTTGGTGAAATATATGGCTATTTGTAGTGTAATAACGCCCAAACTTTTTTTTGTTAAATTTTATAGGCAGCCTTCAGTGGCGTAACTAGGATTTTCGGCCCCCTATGCAAAAATTAACAATGCTAATAATGTTAGTCGCCCGCCCTCCAAATCCTCACTGAATGCCGCGGCCTGTACACTAAGAAAGGACTTGGGGCCTTTTTGAAATTAAATTATTTCTACAGTAGAAAAAAAAACTTGAATTCCATTTTAAAAAATTATTTATATAAAATAAATATAAAAATTCCAATGTAAAAGTTTTAACTTTTTAAAAGAAGGAAAATGGCCCCTATTTGCCTTGGACCCCTATGCCTTGCTTACTCTAGCTTTACGATAGCTACGCCACTGGCAGCCTTTAGTATATATTTACGAGCCGACCCGCGGCATATCATACGCCTCTATTTAGTTGTTTTATTTTCTACTTTTCAGTAATTCATAATTTATGAATTCGACAGTACCAATGCTGCCACTGAAAATATTTGCTTTAAAACACTATCAGTAGGTCGTTAAGGACGATACTACCCCCACCCTCCTTTCCCCCAACCCCTACCCTACAATCCCCCCCCCCCAGTGAAAGCAGCCTCCTCTTAGTTACCTCCCCTAAGTTTAAAATCTAACTAAATTATCTGCCCCTAATAGCCGTAAGTAATACCGGCTCTACGATTGTAAACATTTAGCGTGAAACAAAGCTCACTAGACCATGTAGGGGTGGGGTGGTAGAATACGAATCAACATATTGTTTTTGATACCTTGTAATGATATCATTCAGAATAATTGCGCCCATATTGATTTTTACAAATAGGAGAAGCATGCTTTAAGTAGTGTGAAAGTTAAAGTATTTTAACCCCGAGTAGAGCTTTCTTTAAAGTAATTGGGGGCACATACAGGGCCAGTTTTATTTCAGTTAATAGTAGAGCTATCTAGAGTTATTGAGCCCATTTTGATGTAATGAAATATGGGGATGCGTGTGGGTTTTTAGGCTATGGAAGCCGTTAGTGGAGTATCCCCCACCTGAACTAGACAGGCGTTACCTGGGTGTTAAATTTGGGAAAACATGTCCAAGTTGTAGGGAGGGTCTGACATAGCATAGTGAATTTTTAAACACAGTCCGATGTAGAAGTGTTTTTTGTTTTTTTTTAGGGCTGGCAGCTTTAGCCCACCAAGGTACACTTTTGTTATATTCAAGGTTGAGATAGTTTGAGAGTATCTAGCATCACCCATCTCTTTAAAGAGTTGACGTTTTGACCAAGTAGTTTAGAGAAAAAAATATGAAACATCTCTTGTTCAATGCACACTCTCACCTGTATTAGTTACACTATAGGAATTCCTAAACAGGTCAAGAGAGAAGCAGCCCATAAATAAAGGCGTAACCTACGCCCTAATCGTAGACACGGACAAAGTTTTTGTCACCGCGGTCCTGGGTGGTAATACAAAACCGGATGAGACTCTTTTGTAGTGTATCACAGCCCCCCTCCCCACCACGACACATCCCGCAATTGTCTCCCCCATTTCCGTCCCCCCCCCCCCCCCCAAGTTCCAACCATTCATTCCATTCGGATTTAGCTGGCTGTAGTCATCTTAGTTAAGATAAGTACATTTTTAAAAAATAAATGCTATTCTATGTATATTAACGTCCAACACAACTCATTTGTTTTTTTGTAACTAAGCTTTATATACATATATAAATATAAATATAAATATAAATATATATATATATATATATATATATATATATATATATATATATATATATATATATATATATACTAATTGTATGTCATTGCTTCGCTATGATGTAAATTAAATTGAAAGTAGTATAAGTAATATATATATATATATATATATATATATATATATATATATATATATATATATATATATATATATATATATATATATATATATATATATATATATATATATATTTTATTTATGGGGGCATCTTCCGCTTGAGTTTGCCCCGGGCATCTACATAGGTCTGCACGCCACTGTGTAGTCGTTCAGTTGAGCGATAAAAGAAAAAATTGAGAGAAAAGTTTTAAATCAGCCTTTAGGAAATGTAGCTTCGGCGACTGAACACAACAGTTGGCACAATTGATGTCAGAGTTTCTTTCAGGCATCTCTAAGGGAGCCCCCCCCCCCCCCTACCGAAAACGTCTAACGCTCCCGAACCAAATGGAATTTATATAGAAAACATAATTTTACCAGTGTCTGCCCCGCCCCACCCCCTCCTCCGAAAATATAAAGTGTTGATGATCGCAGTACTCTATGCATAGAATTAGTTTTATTACTTTTCATCACTTTCGTTAATCTATAACTCTAGTCCAGGGGTCTCCAAACTTTTCAACCCGGGGGCCGCATTAACTATCAAATATCAGTTCGGGGGCCAGAGTTTCTTTAAGGCATCTCTTCAGGGCCGTGGCGCCCCCCCCCCCCCGAAGAACGTCTACGCCCCTACCCCCCCCCCCCCCATAGAAATATAATTATATATACAAATTTCAAGTGTCCACCCCCCCCCCCCCCCCCCATCCCACCCGAGGTCCACGTTTGCTCTCAAATTGTTCTTCACGTATTTCTTTCTTGAAAATGTTTGTTCACACAGGTAAGTTGTTCGAAAATTTGAAAGGTACTTTGATGCAAAAGTTTTAATGTTAGGAAAGTCTTCCTTGTGCAAAAACGTATGAAAACCCATCTGCCCTTCTTTGAACGTGTCTCTAAGGAAGTCATTTTCTTGCAATTCAATGACTTCCAGCTGCAGTTCATCTTTGCAACTGGCCACATTTGCTTCAAATGGGCTTTGAAACAGTCTCACTTCTTCTGCCTATGAATCCAAGTCAGAAAACCGCTACTGAAACTGCAGCTGGAGGTTTTTAATGATCTCGTATGTAAATGACGTGGGGAACTAAGTGGTTGTTTCAACCGTAAAGACCTTGCACTGCTGAAAGTGTGTCAAGTTGTTAGCCTGTAGGCCCTACTTGTTCCAAAAACATGACACGTTTGTATCTAAAGGCCTTTATGTGGGTGTATAGAGCAGAAACTAGATTTCACTATGTTGCCGTTTTAGGTTCAGAAAATTTAAATGACTAGTTATGTCTGCAGCAGAGGCCAATTTCTATACCCACTCTTCATCAGACAAAAAATGGCTGTGACTTGCCTTTACTATCAGGAAGTCACCTATTTCTTTTCTTAGATACTCTGCTCAGAATTCTCTCGCAAAATTAGCAATCTTACTGATATGAAATATAGTAAATCTTGCGTTTTTGTGTTTGTCTCTGAACTATCTATGGTTAGATATCCTCTCCGGTAACAGTGTCATACATTATATGTAGGGAAGCCAGCTCTTGTGTTATGTTCAGGTCTTCACCCACACCTCTAATCAACACGAAAATGTTGAGAGGTGGAACAGCTGCCCAGCGACTCATCCATTGCAATTGAAAAATGGCTGAACTTCCTTGAATTTTTCGCTATTAAAGTCACTATGTTTTCACCAATGTCTGCAACAAGAGGAGTAATTGTATTTGCACACAAAGCTACATTTTCAAATAGTTTTGAATTTTCTGTGCAAAGCTCCTCAGCCACATCCAACAAACATTTATTTATTCAATTTATTCGAATTGAAAAAGTAACGCAATTTTGCTTATTAATATCAAAACGTACGTTGTCGGCAGGATTCGAACCTGCGCGGGAAGATCCCAATGGATTTCTAGTCCATCGCCTTAACCACTCGGCCACGACAACTCCACACTTTTTCCGTTTGTCCAACAATATTTTTCCAGATTACACAAATAGTATTTCTTTTTTCCTCCTTCCCTTCGTTCATATTTTAAGGAATAAGGAACAGTCTTTATGAGAGTTTTCTTTTAAGTTAATATTGTAGACATTTTTACAGGAACACAGAATGTCACTTATCAACTAAAATTAGATGACGTTTATTTTGTTTTTGTTAAAAAATACTTGAAAACATCCATGTCCGGTGACATAATTTTCTTAGCGCATGCGCTAAGATACATGATTGTTTCCTGATTTGTATGTGATATGTGTATTGTTTTCCTAGAAGAATTGTGTATTTTCTCAAATGGCTTGCTTGGCCAATTTGAAACAAGATATACGTGTACTTGAAACAAATTTTACTAAAACCCATAATCGTTTTCAAATACGAACAGCCACAGTTGACGAGATAACGTGTCGTTTCATCGGGAAAAATGGAGAAAAATACGACGTTCAGGCCAACATAACGGTACGTAGAAATCTAGAAAAAAAAGAATCTAGACTCTAGATTTTAGATTTCTAGATTCAGACGAGATTCAAGATCTGCTCTGCTCTAGATTCTACGTATTCGTACAAAATGAAACATTGTAGACTAGACGACGTAGACTCTTAGACGTGTAGAATTTGTAGTCAAGATCTAGTCTAGATTCTAGATCTAGGTCTGTAGATTTTAGAACAGTAACAGTTACAGTATAACTAGATCTAGATCTAGATTTCTAGTACTACTAGAGGAGTTTACACTTTTCGGACACACACCAAAAATTACGTAGGACCGAACACTTCGTCGGTTTTTGGCTCATAGAAACTTTAATTAGCATGTCTCACGCGAAACCACGGCGCCTGCACGTAAACTGTTCATTTATGAACACTTCCGTGTCAAGTACTTCCGTTTCCTTTCTCAAGAATTATTTTTAGAAATTTTTTAACGTTGCATGGTACGCACATTTCTATTTTTACACCAGCCGGATGAAGTGACCTAGGGTTGGACTTAGGGGCAAAACTTGAACCAATCAATGCTTAGCTAAAAGGTTACACTATAAATAGCTTCTATATATGTATGGAACATCGTAAATGTCAAGGTTAATGGGTTTTTTCGTGCTTGAACAATAAAAAAGGGGTGTTCGCTAACTTATTTGGCCTTACATGGGATCGGACAGCAACACAAAAATATTATTAAATAAGAATTTAGAGCATAAAAGGGGCTGGTTATTGAAGGGAAAGGGTCAAAATAAGGTCAAGAAGGCAGTGGAATGCGAAAGAGGTGGGGGAATCATGTGACCTGGCTGGCTTAGCAGCGTACTGCGCGAGCCGCAATGGCTGAATGGGATGAACTTTGGGAGTGTGGGAAAAAGGTTTTATACTATTAAAATTACCTCACAAACAATCAATAACACAATATAAATGCATATAATATATGTTTTTATTCATTAAATTGACTTTAAATTATTCTAAATGAACAAAAAGTGCTATGTCCGATGACGGGTAAAGGTGTCCGAACACATGTAAAACTGTATTACATGTGTTCGAACACACGTTAAGACCCCCCAGTCACTATAACAAGAATAGCTTAAGTTCTATGCGTATGAATACAAAATGACAAACACATTATTAAAGTAGAATGGTTGCGGATAGATATGATACTTTTTTTTGTTTTCTATGTTAAGCGGTTACTGAATGAGACCGCATGGAATTTTTACGTTGCGTTTTTTCGCTATGTGTGTCCGAAAAGTGTAAGCTCCTCTAACTAGCTAACAGGAATCTAGACTAGACTAGCTCTCTGCTCTAGACTAGTCTAGACTCTAGATTTCTAGACTAGATCTAAGATCATCAAGAACTAGATTAGAATCTAGATCTAGACCCTAGGTCTTTTTTTTGTGGTGTAGAAAAGTGTTACTAGAATTTATCTAGACTAGATCTAGTCTCTAACACTAACAGTGTAACAGTCTCTAATCTGTATCTAGGATAAGTCCTAGATCTCTAGATCCATACGATATCTAAATCTAGATCACCAGTTCAGTAGTTGACTGCAGCTATTCTCACTACACTACGAATAGCCCTCAGAAGGCTATTCGTTAATTATTGATTTATCTATTATATTTGACACAAATATATCCAAATTTCACAATATACTTCTATTAAAGCCTTAACATTACTTAACAATAAGGCATCTTTTTCTTACAATACTAGCCTTTGCCGATTTTACGCACCTAAAACTATAGATTACCCAGTGACATGCTGATTTCAGTGCTAACCCCAACCATAGTCATAGTCCTACCATTTGCCTAACCCTTAATTCTAAAACTAGTAACTAGATTATACGCAGCTATTTTAGTTGTTTTATTTTCCACTTTTCAGTACTTAATAGTTAGTGAATTCGACACTACCGTCCCTCCCATTCTTCCCCCCCCCCCAGTGAAAGCAGCCATCCGTGACAACAGTTTATGGACGACAATGAAAAGATCAAGCAGAACTTATCACCTCCCTTTAGTTTCAAATTGTTTAAAAGCTAAATTATCTGCCCCTAATAGCTGGCTCTACGATTGTAAACATTCGAGTTGAACCTTAGCTGACCAGAATGATGGGGTTGGTAGCTATATGCCTAGAGAGCGGGGGAGCAACGTCGTGAGTTTACGTGGTGGTGTCTCGCATGGTCCCCATGAAGAGAATTATATATATAGATAAACAATCTAATACAGCTGATTTTTTGTCTAGGCTACTGTATTTTTTTTTTTTGTTTACTTTCTCGTATATGAAGTAGGCCTATAGAGAAATTATTGTAATCGTGCAAAAACAAAAAATTGAGGTTTTTACAAATCTCGACGTTTTACACCTCCCTGAGTCGGGAAGAACATAGTTTTGCAATTTTGTCTGTGTGTGTGTATGTCTGTAAATATGATAACTTGAATACCGTTACAGCTATGTTGATGAAATTTCATTTATAAGTATTATATCACATTTGTAGTTCTGTATCAACTTTTCAGTTCTGATTAGCTTGAAGGGTGTGAGATATTAGGTCTAGTATTGGTGCTCTCACCAATCCAATAATTGTTCAAGGATATTCAATAGTTTTATTGCAAGGTGAAAAAGAGGACTTAAAACTGGTATAAAAATGGCCATAAGTAACTATCATTTGAATTAACACAGAAGTATCTTTTGCTTTAGAAAAAACTGTGAAGCAGCATTCAACTAGTTATTGTATTTAATGGAGTTATCCTTAAAATGGATTTGTTGTGTGAACTCAGAATCTGAGACAAATGAGTGATACAATTTTTATTTTATTTTAGGAAACCTATCCTCAGTCTGCACCAATATGGTTTAGTGACAGTGAAGATGCAAGTGTTGTTGGCATTGTTGGGGAGCTTGCCAATACACCAAAGGAACAGTTTAATGTGTGTAGCACAAATTTAACTGGACTATAGTATTAAAATTTGTGTTTCTACGTTTATTTTTAATCAGACACTTTTTTTTGTGCTGTTTCAAACTACTTCTTGAAAAGTAGCGCACATTTTTTTTCAAAATGAATGGGAAGTGGGAATAAATGTTGTTGATGTTTTGGAGTTATTTTGATTGTGTAGACAGTTTTGTTTTGGATATTGTAGACATTATGCATATAATATAATCACAGCTTGTTTAGTCTCCGGTTAGTGTTGACAATATGGATAATATGATATGTTTTGTCTCTAGATATTGTACCAAACTAAGCTCCTCATAGAAGGGCTGTGTAGACTTCATGATCTAGAAGTGCCTACAGAAGTCCATGCACTAGATGATGCTTTGTCTAAAAGAGTATGTCTTGCTATGTTTTCATAGTTTGTCACTAGAAGCATTTATTTTGCTGATAGCATTATATTTAATAGTATATATTGTTAATTTCACCATCATTTATATTTTGTCTTTATGTGTATTTTTGTTCTGCTTAGGGCATTGTCATAAAAATGAACGTTGATCCGGTGTCTGAGGATGAGGACGAAGATGATGATTTTCATTATGACATGGAAGAAGAAACTCACAGGTGTGTCTTGTTGTATTACTTGTCTGCTCCTTGGCAGATAACTCTTGGTGTTCATTTATTGTCACTATAATAATTGCTCATTATTTGGTGTGTCTTGTCCTTGGCTATCTCTTGGTTCATTTATTGTCATTTAATAGCAAGGTGTGTCCACTTAGAAAAAGTATTACCATTTAGAAATAAGTCATTTTTCTAGTACTGAACAGAAGGCCAAGGAAGAAGTTGATGGAATTGATGTGGAGAATCTAGCTGTTTTAGAAAGATTAAAACAAAATCAGCGACAGTCTTACCTAAAGGTTAGTATTTATCTACAGGGTAAATGTTGGATTCTTTTGTCTCATTTGTGTTGTTTTCTGTAAAGAAGGGTCTGATGATGCAATGTTAGGCAAGATTAAAATATAGGCAACAAGTAGAATAATAGCATAGGTCAGCTAGATGTTGGTCAGGCAGAACCAATTGAAATAGAGTGGAACAAACTCAGCGGTCATGTGAGCCGGTCAGCTAACCATTGAAGACCATCATTGAAGTGTCTGTAGTTAGAAGCTGGTCATTGGTGTGTGTAGCAGACAGTTGTGTGTTAGAAAGAAAGCTGTTGTAGATAGATAAAGATAGGAAATAGTTGACGTGGACTTGTAGATTAATTGGGCTATAGTTAAGATAGTACAAGTCTTATATAGAACAGTAGGGTTGGAGTAAGATATTAAAATAAGTATATATACTACATCTCACATTGGACTTGTGTTGATTGTGTCAGGCTATTGAAGAGTCTTTCCCCTAACCACAATATATGGTACACATTATGGTCTACAGCATATATAACATATGAATAAACCTCTCCCCTCGAGGTGTACCAACAGTTGTAATTATTTCAAAAAGTTGATTTGGCATATTTTTATCTTTTCACAAGCAGGGATCAGTGGTTGGGTCTGTGCAAGCTACCGACAGGCTGATGAAGGAATTAAGGGACATATACAAATCAGATAGCTTCAAAAAAGGTCTGTTTACTTTTGTGGAAATGTTATAAGCATGAACATTCTTACGTTTTTTAAATTAAAGTTGCACTGTTGAACATTGTGGTCAACTGTCCTAATTAAATTTCACTTTCAGAAATCTACACAATTGAACTTGTAAATGACTGTCTATATGAATGGAATGTCCGATTAAAAAAGTAAGTCTTCCTACTGCATCATTTATTTTTCTCTAGAGATATCTTAACATAAATTGCGCTTGATGTGGACATGTGGTTAGAAGTTAGGTGAGGACTACAAACAGTGCTAGAGACTTGTGTAGGTCCAAGACTTGAATTAGAAATTTGGGTGTGCTAGGACTATGAATAGTGACATCTAGCTGGGGCCAGAAACTGTACAAATCCTGGGATGTAAAATAGAGAGTTTGCTTTCTAACCTGGCGGTTCAATGGGCAGGGTCTGAAATCATGAGCTGGGGTTAGCAGTCCTATAAAGTCCAGGATCTGAAATCATGAGTTGGGGTTAGCAGTCCTATAAAGTCCAGGTTCTAAAATCATGAGTTGGGGTTAGCAGTCCTATAAAGTCCAGGATCTGAAATCATGAGCTGGGGTTAGCAGTCCTATAAAGTCCAGGATCTGAAATCATGAGTTGGGGTTAGCAGTCCTATAAAGTCCAGGTTCTAAAATCATGAGTTGGGGTTAGCAGTCCTATAAAGTCCAGGATCTAAAATCATGAGTTGGGGTTAGCAGTCCATAAAGTCCAGGATCTGAAATCATGAGCTGGGGTTAGCAGTCCTATAAAGTCCAGGATCTGAAATAATGAGTTGGGGTTAGCAGTCATGCTCTATATCTGCTGACCTCCATAACTCACCAAATGCAGGTTTCCAAATTTTTCAGAATTCAAATTTTCACTCCCAGTTTATTTCCCCTATTTTTCAGCTACAGATTTTACAGCAAAAAAAAAAAAAATTGGAAAAAGTGTTCTGAAACTTGCTGTTGAATATGTACACCTCCCAAGCCCAGTTTTCTTTACTGTTAATCTAGAATGTTTGTTTGTTAAATTTATCTACCAGCATTTTTATTTTATCTTCCATTTCTAAACTGTTAGCTACCACCTCAACCATTTTCAGCTGCTTACCATTTAATTTTGGAACCTCTAAGATAATTTTGAAATCCTTGCAATAGGTGACTAGTAGGACTAGATTAACTCCCTCTAGAAAGGGTTCTTGATATTTTATTTAATGCAAAGTCTGGCCCTCAAAAGTATAATTTCCAAAAATTAAAAAAGGCCATCTAATTTCAGAAGTTTTGATCAATCACCTTGTCCATCATAGGAACTAAAAAAAAGTACAATTAAGCTCTTTAGTGTTAAAGACTTACATTTTAAAATGCATATACAATATCCATCTTTAAAAAGATGCATTGAAAATGAGTGCTAATAGATCATTGCAGTTAAAATTGGCTTGATAATAAGAAATAATTTTTGCTTTTCACTTTTGATCATTTTTTTGTGTGTGGATAAACTTCTATTTTTAAAAAAATATTAGCAGTATTAAGCTATTAATATGTACACTTACCATGGTTTTGTAACACTGCTTCATTGCGATTGCATAAGAGAAACATAATCCGTATTTAGTCTGCTCCGAAAAAAATTTCATGCACTTGTTTTTCATTGTGTGGTCACATACCTGTACTCTATTATTAACTTACTGAACAAAGTATTGCATCCACTACAGCAACTTGTACTGAAAACATCTTTGTTTTTTTAGAGTTGACAAAGACAGTGCTCTGTATAATGATATGCAAGTTTTCAAAGAAAAAGAAGGCAAGGACCACATACTTCTGAATTTTACATTTAAAGTAAGTTATCTTTTTTCTATTATGAACATTTTTTAAAGATGGGGTTGACGGCTAAAGTGTTTTTGTTGGACAAAACAATCAACTCCTTGTTGGCAGAGATTTTTTAAATTACCTTTAGTTAATCCTGATCATATGAAATTCAATTTTACATTTAACTGAGGTTTTCCTTAGTCCGCTATTATCTAAAGGGTCATCCATTTATGACATGGATACTTAACCCTTAAATGCATACCGGTACAAATCTGCAACATACCAGTTACCTTCCCATAAAATATTAGCCTCAACATGTTTTATTCTGTGCATCACGTTGTTTGACTGCTACAATGTTAACCTACAGCTTGCGCATGTCTAAGTGACCTAGATTTGTTTTACCGCCAAGCCGATCTCAAATTTGTGCATGATCACAAGGTTTTTTATATCAGCATTTTTGGTTGGCATTTCAAAGTTCATCAAAGTCAAATAAACTGGTTTTGGAATTTCAAAAAATATGTTTCTGACAACCTAAGGTATGTATTACATATTGTATGTGTTGTTTTGAAAATCAATTCATAATTTATTTTAAAATCTTCACAAAACTTAGGTTGCAGTGCTGCAACGTTATGCAAATTGACCTACTTTTGCACTATTTTTTTACTTTATACATTAGCATTGGTGATTATATAGTACCTTGTTTTTCTTCTAGTTTCAGCATAATCATTAAGAAATCAATGTGAATCAAGGTGAAGAATAATATGAAGTAGATGCTCTTGGTGATCCAGAGTATCTTCCTGGATCTCCTGGACCAGTGTGGACCCTAGATATCCTGGACCAGTGTGGACCCTAGATATCCTGGACCAGTGTGGACCCTAGATATCCTGGACCAGTGTGGACCCTAGATATCCTGGACCAGTGTAAACCCTAGATATCCTGGACCAGTGTGGACCCTAGATATCCTGGACTAGTGTGGACCTTAGATATTCTGGACCAGTGTGGACCCTAGATATTCTGGACCAGTGTGGACCCTAGATATTCTGGACCAGTGTGGACCCTAGATATCGTGGACCAGTGTGGACCCTAGATATCCTGGACCAGTTTGGATCCTGGATCTCCTGGACCAGTGTGGACCCTAGATATCCTGGACCAGTGTGGACCCTAGATATCCTGGACCAGTGTGGACCCTAGATACCCTGGACCAGTGTGGACCCTAGATATCCTGGACCAGTGTGGACCCTAGATACCCTGGACCAGTGTGGACCCTAGATACCCTGGACCAGTGTGGACCCTAGATATCCTGGACCAGTGTGGACCCTAAATATCGTGGACCAGTGTGGACCCTAGATACCCTGGACCAGTGTGGACCCTAGATATTGTGAACCAGTGTGGACCCTAGATATCCTGGACCAGTGTGGACCCTAGATATCGTGGACCAGTGTGGACCCTAGATATCCTGGACCAGTGCGGACCCTGGATATCCTGGACCAGTGTGAACCCTGGATCTCATGGACCAGTGTGGACCCTGGATAAGTGTGGACCCTGGATCTCTAGGACCAGAATGGACCATGGATCTCCTGGACAAGTGTGGACACTAAGACTCGTGGAATAGTGCAATGACAGGTGCAAATTCACATCAAGCTCAAACAGTTTGCCACAAGTGCAACATATATCTTTGTTGTAACAAGAGCAACAACTGTCTTAAAAAGTATCACCTTACTACATAATGTTGCAGACATGCAACATTTCGGATTTTAATTAAAGAACATGTTTAAACTAAAAATATTTTTTTACTTGACTATACTCTTCATATACCCACCAAAACAATATAAAAATATTTTTTTCAATCATTATTAAAAAGTCATGTATTTAAGGGTTAAAAGAGGGAGTATAAAAAAATTAAGCTTGGATTGGAGGGGAATTAGGATCCATGTGGGCGTCCACTCACTCAAAAGCACATTAAATACTTATCTGTTGCAACACACAAACTTTTAACCTGCATACACAAAGTATACTTTTAATATTAATTTTATTTGACTTGACATATTAAAGATTCCAATTTTTATATTAAATCATAGACATATCCAGAAAGAGTAAACAAGATATAACTTTTTAGCTTTGCAAGCTAAACAGACACAACACTTGAATTGAAGTTTAGTATATTGGACATGTTTGAGGGTTATAAAAACTCCAATGGTTGTGGCTGTTATAAAAGAATGACCCCTATCATTACCATGTCATCCAGCATCTGACTTGATGTGTTCTTTCCAGGAGACTTTTCCCTTTGATCCACCTTTTGTTCGTGTGATATGCCCCGTAGTGTCTGGAGGCTATGTTCTTGGTGGTGGCGCCATCTGTATGGAGCTGCTCACAAAGCAAGGTTGGAGTAGTGCCTACAGTATTGAGTCTGTCATACTTCAAATCTCAGCCACTCTTGTTAAAGGGAAAGCTCGCATTCAGTTTGGGGCAACTAAAGTAAGTTCTGTCCTCTTTTCTTTATTTTTGGGAAACTCAAGTAAGTTTTATCCTCTGTTTTGAGGCCACTAAAATAAGTTTTATTCTGGGATTGAAGTAAATTTGTTATTTTTATTAAAAATTATCCCATATAATGTAGCATGATGTGTAGTGTAGCTGGCCTATAGCATGATGTGTTGTGTAGCTGGCCTGTAGCATGATGTGTTGTGTAGCAGGTTTGTAGCATGATGTGTTGTGTAGTTGGTTTGTAGCATGATGTGTTGTGTAACTGGACTGAAGTATGATGTGTTGTCTAGCAGGCTTATATCGTAATGCTTTGTGTTTCAGAATCAATACTCACTTGCAAGAGCACAACAGTCTTTCAAATCATTGGTTCAAATCCATGAAAAGAATGGTTAGTTTTTTTTTTTCTTGCTTTAACTTTTGACAAAAATAAAGTTTAGTTTCTTAGACTATAGTTGGTGCTTGTCTCAATGTCTGGCTTGATTTAAATTATATTTTTATCCCCAGGATGGTTCACACCCCCTAAAGAAGATGGTTAATGCTGGACCTCCATTCATTCTGCTGTAAAAAATTATGTGTACATATATATATCATTATTTTGTTGCTAATTGACAATGTACATTTTTGTGTGATTGAGTTGTATTGCAGTCTTTTTTTTGTCTAGCAGTTTTGTCTGGAACTGACCTGGTCAGCAAAGTTTTGTCTGGAACTGACCTGGTCAGCAAAGTTTTGTCTGGAACTGACCTGGTCAGCAAAGTTTTGTCTGGAACTGACCTGGTCAGCAAAGGTTTGTCTGGAACTGACCTGGTCTGCAAAGTTTTGTCTGGAACTGACCTGGTCAGCAAAGTTTTTTCTGAAACTGACCTGGTCAGCAAAGGTTTGTCTGGAAATGACCTGGTTGGTAAAGGGTAAAGCTGGTATGTTATGGTACACATATCTAGAGTTGCTTTCTTCAGATAACATGTTGTCTTTGTGGTTGCCCCCACACCTGGTAGTGGTGGCTCCCCCCCCCCACATCTGGTAGTGGTGGCCCCCACACCTGGTAGTGGTGGCCCCCCACACCTGGTCCGTTCTCTCTCCCCCCCCCCCCCCCCCCCATATAAATAAAGGTTACATCTAGGAACACAACTGTGTTGGGCTGTAGTTAGGTTTTACTTGTACCAGAGATCAACATCAATCCATTGTTTTGGGCTGTACTCAATGCTGATCTAGCTGTAATACATCTCTAAACAAAATCACATGTTGGAAAATTTTTAACATTAGATCCACATAATGTATTCTCTGGTCTGGTGGTTTACAGGGCACAAACATACCATCAGATGGTGTCTTGGTGTAACACAAGACATACCATCAGATGGTGTCTTTATGTAACACAGGACATACCATCAGATGGTGTCTTTATGTAACACAGGACATACCATCAGATGGTGTCTTGGTGTAACACAGGACATACCATCAGATGGTGTCTTTATGTAACACAGGACATACCATCAGATGGTGTCTTGGTGTAACACAGGACATACCATCAGATGGTGTCTTTATGTAACACAGGACATACCATCAGATGGTGTCTTGTTGTAACACGTCACACAGGACATACCATCAGATGGTGTCTTTATGTAACACAGGACATACCATCAGATGGTGTCTTGATGTCACACATCACACAGGACATACCATCAGATGGTGTCTTTATGTAACACAGGACATACCATCAGATGGTGTCTTTATGTAACACAGGACATACCATCAGATGGTGTCTTTATGTAACACATGTCACACAGGACATACCATCAGATGGTGTCTTGATGTAACACATGTAACACAGGACATACCATCAGATGGTGTCTTGATGTCACACATCACACAGGACATACCATCAGATGGTGTCTTTATGTCACACAGGACATACCATCAGATGGTGTCTTGATGTAACACAGGACATACCATCAGATGGTGTCTTTATGTAACACAGGACATACCATCAGATGGTGTCTTTATGTAACACATGTCACACAGGACATACCATCAGATGGTGTCTTTATGTAACACAGGACATACCATCAGATGGTGTCTTGATGTAACACAGGACATACCATCAGATGGTGTCTTGATGTAACACATGTCACACAGGACATACCATCAGATGGTGTCTTGGTGTAACACAGGACATACCATCAGATGGTGTCTTTATGTAACACATGTCACACAGGACATACCATCAGATGGTGTCTTGATGTAACACAGGACATACCATCAGATGGTGTCTTTATGTAACACACGTCACACAGGACATACCATCAGATGGTGTCTTGATGTAACACATGTCACACAGGACATACCATCAGATGGTGTCTTTATGTAACACACGTCACACAGGACATACCATCAGATGGTGTCTTGATGTAACACAGGACATACCATCAGATGGTGTCTTGATGTAACACATGTAACACAGGACATACCATCAGATGGTGTCTTGATGTAACACATGTAACACAGGACATACCATCAGATGGTGTCTTTATGTAACACATGTTACACAGGACATACTATCAGATGGTGTCTTGATGTAACACATGTTACACAGGACATACCATCAGATGGTGTCTTGATGTAACACATGTTACACAGGATATACCAACAGATGGTGTCTTGATGTAACACAGGACATACCATCAGATGGTGTCTTGATGTAACACAGGACATACCATCAGATGGTGTCTTGATGTAACACATGTTACACAGGACATACTATCAGATGGTGTCTTGATGTAACACATGTTACACAGGACATACCATCAGATGGTGTCTTGATGTAACACATGTTACACAGGATATACCATCAGATGGTGTCTTGATGTAACACAGGACATACCATCAGATGGTGTCTTGATGTAACACAGGACATACCATCAGATGGTGTCTTGATGTAACACATGTTACACAGGACATACTATCAGATGGTGTCTTGATGTAACACATGTCAGACAAAAGCCTGTAGCTGCCAGTTGACTGTCAGTGGTGATGTTAACAAATAGCCAATGTAACTGTTGCCAGTTGAATTCTATGTTTTGAATGAATGTCAACCAATTTTTCTTGTAGCCTAACACATTTGCTTTGATTATAACTGAATTGTACAAACATTTCATGGCTGTTTGATTGTCCATGTTTTTTATTCTGATGGTATGAAAGTTTGTTGGCTTATTACTATGTTTGGTATGATTGTCCACATCCTTATTTTGTTAGTATGATTGCCTACATTCATATGATTATGATGGTATAATTGTCTACATTCTTATTATGATCATGGTAGTTTAATTGACTACATTCTTATTTTGGTGTGAATGTCCATATTATTATGGTGGTATACTTGTCTATATTTTTATTTTGTAGTATGACTGTCTACATTCTTATTATGATAGTACAATTGTCCACATTCTTATTATTATGGTGGTATGATTGTCCACATTTTGCATTACATAAGATTTTGTGAAACAGAAACAGTGTTTTTAAATTGCATGCTTAAGTGGTGTTGGGGCTTTTTAGAGAAAGTCTTGTAATCGTGCAAAAAAAAAAATCTTGATTTTTGCAAATCTCGCCGTTTTGGGGCTCCCTGAGTCGGAAAAACATAGTTTTGCAATCTTGTCTGTGTGTGTGTGTAAACGCGATAACTTGAGTACCGTTACAGCTAGATTGATGAAATTGCACATATAAATATTATATCAAAATTGTAGATCCGTATCAACTTTTGAGCGATTTCTGATAACCGGAAATGGAACTTTTTCTACTTTGAATTTTTCAAAAGCCTATAACTTGAGTACTATTTCAGAAAGATAAATGAAATTTCACTTGTAAGTAGAAGTTCTAATTCTCTGCCTTCTATCAAATTTTGAGTAATTTCCGTCAACAGGAAGTAGTAATTTACGCTTTTTTCGATTTCTCAAAAAAAAATGCATGTGAATTTGTAAAGTACTAATAATATCCCGCACTATTATGCTCATTTTATTTGGCGTTTGCTTGGTGTGCAATTCTTTTTTACTTTCTCGTATATACGAAGTATAGAGAAAGTTGTAATCGTGCACCTCACTGATACGGAAAAACATAATTTCCACGTTTTCTTTGACTTGCTTTCGCGTCTGTTTGTTTGTTTGTTTTTCCAATCAAATCTCGCGATCGAAATTTCGGGCACTTCCCAGTTAGCTAGCTCGCTGAAATTTTCAGGGAAGCTTTGTTTCCGATGACAATACAATATTCAATTATTATTATTACTAAATTGATCCATGGAAAAATTTTATTGATCATTTTAGACCCCTAAATATTTGTACAAAAAAGGGACATAACCTAGTAATTGTAATTTGATGAAAACAAGGTTCGGTACTTTCCCTCTTGTGGCTTACTGAATGAACGAGCACGCGATTGGCTGAGTAGTGGTCACGCGGTGTTTGTGTACAAACAAAAGTGAATGCGAGAAGATAAAATCGATAGCAAGATTTGAATGCAAACACACACACACAGACAAAATTGCAAAAAAATAACTATCATTAAAAAGTTTTAAAAAACCGTTTTCTGATTGAACTAAAAAGTAGAAAATAAATGCTATACATCACAATAATGCAAGCGATCACTCTACTATAAGCGATGAAAAACGTGGGGCGCCGTGATTTTCTTACAGTTTCTAATACTGTTGACTCTCTACAAGCTCCCTAATAAAAGTCAATAGTATTATCTAATCAATAGTAATATAACTTTTACATCTTATATTAACAATGACCGATAAAAAACTTTTACTTCGGCGCCCCAAGTTTTTCATCGCTTATAGTAGAGTTTTGGCGTTCGCTTGGTGCGCAATTCTTTTTTCTACTAGATTTTATTCTATTTTTAAAAGTTTAAGTTAACAAGAATCATGTCTATATTCCGAGTTGCCATCCCACGTAGTGTTATATTAGAATATTCGAGAAAGTTTATGGGAGATCACTCCCGGTTTATTTTTTACGAGATTCTATTATTAAAAGTTTAAGTAATTAAAAATGGATCAAAAGATATTGCCTGTCCCGAGTAGCCATCCCCCGTAGTGTTATATTAGAATATTCGAGAAAGTTTATGGGAGATCACTCCCGGTTTATTTTTCTGGTTGGTATAACAGTAGCACACAGATGCTCCCTGCAATTATGAGGGTAGTGGTGCCAGATCATTTCAAATCAAAGCTCTAGCAGGATGTTGACATGTCACTATGTTCTAGCAGGATGTTGACATGTCACTCTCTATGTTCTAGCAGGATGTTGACATGTCACTATGTTCTAGCAGGATGTTGACATGTCACTCTCTATGTTCTAGCAGGATGTTGACATGTCACTCACTATGTTCTAGCAGGATGTTGACATGTCACTCTCTGTTCTAGCAGGATGTTGACATGTCACTCTCTATATTCTAGCAGGATGTTGACATGTCACTCTATGTTCTAGCAGGATGTTGACATGTCACTCTATGTTCTAGCAGGATGTTGACATGTCACTATGTTCTAGCAGGATGTTGACATGTCACTCTCTATGTTCTAGCAGGATGTTGACATGTTACTCTCTATGTTCTATCAGGATGTTGACATGTCACTATGTTCTAGCAGGATGTTGACATGTCACTCTCTATGTTCTAGCAGGATGTTGACATGTCACTCTCTATGTTCTAGCAGGATGTTGACATGTCACTATGTTCTAGCAGGATGTTGACATGTCACTCTATGTTCTAGCAGGATGTTGACATGTCACTCTCTATGTTCTAGCAGGATGTTGACATGTCACTCTATGTTCTAGCAGGATGTTGACATGTCACTCTCTATGTTCTAGCAGGATGTTGACATGTCACTCTCTATGTTCTAGCAGGATGTTGACATGTCACTCTCTATGTTCTAGCAGGATGTTGACATGTCACTCTCTATGTTCTAGCAGGATGTTGACATGTCACTCTCTATGTTCTAGCAGGATGTTGACATGTCACTATGTTCTAGCAGGATGTTGACATGTCACTCTATGTTCTAGCAGGATGTTGACATGTCACTCTCTATGTTCTAGCAGGATGTTGACATGTCACTATGTTCTAGCAGGATGTTGACATGTCACTATGTTCTAGCAGGATGTTGACATGTCACTCTATGTTCTAGCAGGATGTTGACATGCCACTATGTTCTAGTAGGATGTTGACATGTCACTCTATATTCTAGCAGGATGTTGACATGTCACTATGTTCTAGCAGGATGTTGACATGTCACTTTGTTCTAGCAGGATGTTGACATGTCACTATGTTCTAGCAGGATGTTGACATGTCACTCTCTATGTTCTAGCAGGATGTTGACATGTCACTATGTTCTAGCAGGATGTTGACATGTCACTCTCTATGTTCTAGCAGGATGTTGACATGTCACTATGTTCTAGCAGGATGTTGACATGTCACTCTCTATGTTCTAGCAGGATGTTGACATGTCACACTATGTTCTAGCAGGATGTTGACATGACACTCACTATGTTCTAGCAGGATGTTGACATGTCACTCTCTGTTCTAGCAGGATGTTGACATGTCACTCTCTATATTCTAGCAGGATGTTGACATGTCACTCTATGTTCTAGCAGGATGTTGACATGTCACTCTATGTTCTAGCAGGATGTTGACATGTCACTATGTTCTAGCAGGATGTTGACATGTCACTCTCTATGTTCTAGCAGGATGTTGACATGTCACTCTCTATGTTCTAGCAGGATGTTGACATGTCACTATGTTCTAGCAGGATGTTGACATGTCACTCTCTATGTTCTAGCAGGATGTTGACATGTCACTCTCTATGTTCTAGCAGGATGTTGACATGTCACTATGTTCTAGCAGGATGTTGACATGTCACTCTATGTTCTAGCAGGATGTTGACATGTCACTCTCTATGTTCTAGCAGGATGTTGACATGTCACTATGTTCTAGCAGGATGTTGACATGTCACTCTCTATGTTCTAGCAGGATGTTGACATGCCACTATGTTCTAGTAGGATGTTGACATGTCACTCTATATTCTAGCAGGATGTTGACATGTCACGATGTTCTAGCAGGATGTTGACATGTCACTCTCTATGTTCTAGCAGGATGTTGACATGTCACTATGTTCTAGCAGGATGTTGACATGTCACTCTCTATGTTCTAGCAGGATGTTGACATGTCACTATGTTCTAGCAGGATGTTGACATGTCACTCTCTATGTTCTAGCAGGATGTTGACATGTCACTATGTTCTAGCAGGATGTTGACATGTCACTCTCTATGTTCTAGCAGGATGTTGACATGCCACTATGTTCTAGTAGGATGTTGACATGTCACTCTATATTCTAGCAGGATGTTGACATGTCACTATGTTCTAGCAGGATGTTGACATGTCACTCTCTATGTTCTAGCAGGATGTTGACATGCCACTATGTTCTAGTAGGATGTTGACATGTCACTCTATATTCTAGCAGGATGTTGACATGTCACTATGTTCTAGCAGGATGTTGACATGTCACTCTCTATGTTCTAGCAGGATGTTGACATGTCACTATGTTCTAGCAGGATGTTGACATGTCACTCTCTATGTTCTAGCAGGATGTTGACATGTCACTATGTTCTAGCAGGATGTTGACATGTCACTCTCTATGTTCTAGCAGGATGTTGACATGTCACTATGTTCTAGCAGGATGTTGACATGTCACTCTCTATGTTCTAGCAGGATGTTGACATGTCACTCTCTATGTTCTAGCAGGATGTTGACATGTCACTCTCTATGTTCTAGCAGGATGTTGACATGTCACTCTCTATGTTCTAGCAGGATGTTGACATGTCACTCACTATGTTCTAGCAGGATGTTGACATGTCACTCTCTGTTCTAGCAGGATGTTGACATGTCACTCTCTATATTCTAGCAGGATGTTGACATGTCACTCTATGTTCTAGCAGGATGTTGACATGTCACTCTATGTTCTAGCAGGATGTTGACATGTCACTATGTTCTAGCAGGATGTTGACATGTCACTATGTTCTAGCAGGATGTTGACATGTCACTCTCTATGTTCTAGCAGGATGTTGACATGTCACACTCTATGTTCTAGCAGGATGTTGACATGTCACTCACTATGTTCTAGCAGGATGTTGACATGTCACTCTCTGTTCTAGCAGGATGTTGACATGTCACTCTCTATATTCTAGCAGGATGTTGACATGTCACTCTATGTTCTAGCAGGATGTTGACATGTCACTATGTTCTAGCAGGATGTTGACATGTCACTCTCTATGTTCTAGCAGGATGTTGACATGTCACTATGTTCTAGCAGGATGTTGACATGTCACTCTCTATGTTCTAGCAGGATGTTGACATGTCACTCTCTATGTTCTAGCAGGATGTTGACATGTCACTATGTTCTAGCAGGATGTTGACATGTCACTCTATGTTCTAGCAGGATGTTGACATGTCACTCTCTATGTTCTAGCAGGATGTTGACATGTCACTATGTTCTAGCAGGATGTTGACATGTCACTATGTTCTAGCAGGATGTTGACATGTCACTCTCTATGTTCTAGCAGGATGTTGACATACCACTATGTTCTAGTAAGATGTTGACATGTCACTCTATATTCTAGCAGGATGTTGACATGTCACTATGTTCTAGCAGGATGTTGACATGTCACTATGTTCTAGCAGGATGTTGACATGTCACTATGTTCTAGCAGGATGTTGACATGTCACTCTCTATGTTCTAGCAGGATGTTGACATGTCACTATGTTCTAGCAGGATGTTGACATGTCACTCTCTATGTTCTAGCAGGATGTTGACATGTCACTATGTTCTAGCAGGATGTTGACATGTCACTCTCTATGTTCTAGCAGGATGTTGACATGTCACTCACTATGTTCTAGCAGGATGTTGACATGTCACTCTCTGTTCTAGCAGGATGTTGACATGTCACTCTCTATATTCTAGCAGGATGTTGACATGTCACTCTATGTTCTAGCAGGATGTTGACATGTCACTCTATGTTCTAGCAGGATGTTGACATGTCACTATGTTCTAGCAGGATGTTGACATGTCACTCTCTATGTTCTAGCAGGATGTTGACATGTTACTCTCTATGTTCTATCAGGATGTTGACATGTCACTATGTTCTAGCAGGATGTTGACATGTCACTCTCTATGTTCTAGCAGGATGTTGACATGTCACTCTCTATGTTCTAGCAGGATGTTGACATGTCACTATGTTCTAGCAGGATGTTGACATGTCACTCTATGTTCTAGCAGGATGTTGACATGTCACTCTCTATGTTCTAGCAGGATGTTGACATGTCACTATGTTCTAGCAGGATGTTGACATGTCACTATGTTCTAGCAGGATGTTGACATGTTACTCTCTATGTTCTATCAGGATGTTGACATGTCACTATGTTCTAGCAGGATGTTGACATGTCACTCTCTATGTTCTAGCAGGATGTTGACATGTCACTCTCTATGTTCTAGCAGGATGTTGACATGTCACTATGTTCTAGCAGGATGTTGACATGTCACTCTATGTTCTAGCAGGATGTTGACATGTCACTCTCTATGTTCTAGCAGGATGTTGACATGTCACTATGTTCTAGCAGGATGTTGACATGTCACTATGTTCTAGCAGGATGTTGACATGTCACTCTATGTTCTAGCAGGATGTTGACATGCCACTATGTTCTAGTAGGATGTTGACATGTCACTCTATATTCTAGCAGGATGTTGACATGTCACTATGTTCTAGCAGGATGTTGACATGTCACTATGTTCTAGCAGGATGTTGACATGTCACTATGTTCTAGCAGGATGTTGACATGTCACTCTCTATGTTCTAGCAGGATGTTGACATGTCACTATGTTCTAGCAGGATGTTGACATGTCACTCTCTATGTTCTAGCAGGATGTTGACATGTCACTATGTTCTAGCAGGATGTTGACATGTCACTCTCTATGTTCTAGCAGGATGTTGACATGTCACACTCTATGTTCTAGCAGGATGTTGACATGACACTCACTATGTTCTAGCAGGATGTTGACATGTCACTCTCTATATTCTAGCAGGATGTTGACATGTCACTCTATGTTCTAGCAGGATGTTGACATGTCACTCTATGTTCTAGCAGGATGTTGACATGTCACTCTCTATGTTCTAGCAGGATGTTGACATGTCACTATGTTCTAGCAGGATGTTGACATGTCACTCTCTATGTTCTAGCAGGATGTTGACATGTCACTCTCTATGTTCTAGCAGGATGTTGACATGTCACTATGTTCTAGCAGGATGTTGACATGTCACTCTCTATGTTCTAGCAGGATGTTGACATGTCACTCTCTATGTTCTAGCAGGATGTTGACATGTCACTCTCTGTTCTAGCAGGATGTTGACATGTCACTCTCTATATTCTAGCAGGATGTTGACATGTCACTCTCTGTTCTAGCAGGATGTTGACATGTCACTCTCTATATTCTAGCAGGATGTTGACATGTCACTCTATGTTCTAGCAGGATGTTGACATGTCACTCTATGTTCTAGCAGGATGTTGACATGTCACTATGTTCTAGCAGGATGTTGACATGTCACTCTCTATGTTCTAGCAGGATGTTGACATGTTACTCTCTATGTTCTATCAGGATGTTGACATGTCACTATGTTCTAGCAGGATGTTGACATGTCACTCTCTATGTTCTAGCAGGATGTTGACATGTCACTCTCTATGTTCTAGCAGGATGTTGACATGTCACTATGTTCTAGCAGGATGTTGACATGTCACTCTATGTTCTAGCAGGATGTTGACATGTCACTCTCTATGTTCTAGCAGGATGTTGACATGTCACTCTCTATGTTCTAGCAGGATGTTGACATGTCACTCTCTATGTTCTAGCAGGATGTTGACATGTCACTCTCTATGTTCTAGCAGGATGTTGACATGTCACTATGTTCTAGCAGGATGTTGACATGTCACTCTATGTTCTAGCAGGATGTTGACATGTCACTCTCTATGTTCTAGCAGGATGTTGACATGTCACTATGTTCTAGCAGGATGTTGACATGTCACTATGTTCTAGCAGGATGTTGACATGTCACTCTCTATGTTCTAGCAGGATGTTGACATGCCACTATGTTCTAGTAAGATGTTGACATGTCACTCTATATTCTAGCAGGATGTTGACATGTCACTATGTTCTAGCAGGATGTTGACATGTCACTATGTTCTAGCAGGATGTTGACATGTCACTATGTTCTAGCAGGATGTTGACATGTCACTCTCTATGTTCTAGCAGGATGTTGACATGTCACTATGTTCTAGCAGGATGTTGACATGTCACTCTCTATGTTCTAGCAGGATGTTGACATGTCACTATGTTCTAGCAGGATGTTGACATGTCACTCTCTATGTTCTAGCAGGATGTTGACATGTCACTATGTTCTAGCAGGATGTTGACATGTCACTCTCTATGTTCTAGCAGGATGTTGACATGTCACTATGTTCTAGCAGGATGTTGACATGTCACTATGTTCTAGCAGGATGTTGACATGTCACTCTCTATGTTCTAGCAGGATGTTGACATGTCACTATGTTCTAGCTGGATGTTGACATGTCACTATGTTCTAGCAGGATGTTGACATGTCACTCTATGTTCTAGCTGGATGTTGACATGTCACTCTCTATGTTCTAGCAGGATGTTGACATGTCACTCTCTATGTTCTAGCAGGATGTTGACATGTCACTCTCTATGTTCTAGCAGGATGTTGACATGTCACTCTCTATGTTCTAGCAGGATGTTGACGTCACTATGTTCTAGCAGGATGTTGACATGTCACTCTATGTTCTAGCAGGATGTTGACATGTCACTCTCTATGTTCTAGCAGGATGTTGACATGTCACTATGTTCTAGCAGGATGTTGACATGTCACTATGTTCTAGCAGGATGTTGACATGTCACTCTCTATGTTCTAGCAGGATGTTGACATGCCACTATGTTCTAGTAGGATGTTGACATGTCACTCTTTATTCTAGCAGGATGTTGACGTGTCACTATGTTCTAGCAGGATGTTGACATGTCACTATGTTCTAGCAGGATGTTGACATGTCACTCTCTATGTTCTAGCAGGATGTTGACATGTCACTCTCTATGTTCTAGCAGGATGTTGACATGTCACTATGTTCTAGCAGGATGTTGACATATCACTCTCTATGTTCTAGCAGGATGTTGACATGTCACTCTCTATGTTCTAGCAGGATGTTGACATGTCAATATGTTCTAGTAGGATGTTGACATGTCACTCTATATTCTAGCAGGATGTTGACATGTCACTCTATGTTCTAGCAGGATGTTGACATATCACTCTCTATGTTCTAGCAGGATGTTGACATGTCACTCTCTATGTTCTAGCAGGATGTTGACATGTCACTCTCTATGTTCTAGCAGGATGTTGACATGTCACTATGTTCTAGCAGGATGTTGACATGTCACTATGTTCTAGCAGGATGTTGACATGTCACTATGTTCTAGCAGGATGTTGACATGTCACTCTCTATGTTCTAGCTGGATGTTGACATGTCACTCTCTATGTTCTAGCAGGATGTTGACATGTCACTCTGTGTTCTAGCAGGATGTTGACATGTCACTATGTTCTAGCAGGATGTTGACATGTCACTATGTTCTAGCAGGATGTTGACATGTCACTCTCTGTGTTCTAGCAGGATGTTGACATGTCACTATGTTCTAGCAGGATGTTGACATGTCACTCTCTATGTTCTAGCAGGATGTTGACATGTCACTATGTTCTAGCAGGATGTTGACATGTCACTCTCTATGTTCTAGCAGGATGTTGTCATGTCACTATGTTCTAGCAGGATGTTGACATGTCACTCTCTGTTCTAGCAGGATGTTGACATGTCGCTATGTTCTAGCAGGATGTTGACATGTCACTATGTTCTAGCAGGATGTTGACATGTCACTATGTTCTAGCAGGATGTTGACATGTCACTATGTTCTAGCAGGATGTTGACATGTCACTCTCTATGTTCTAGCAGGATGTTGACATGTCACTATGTTCTAGCAGGATGTTGACATGTCACTATGTTTTTTATGTCACTAAGTTTTTTTTTCAGTTTCGTTTTAGATATATTTTCAGAAATATAAATACACATACACATTACATGTGTACGTGGCATATATTTAAATTAGGCCTACTCCCTTTTTTCCCTAGGGGGTGGGGTGACACATCATATCTAGCGACATTACTGTTATAATGTACTAGTACTGCAGTAGTGGTTACAAAAATCAATGTTAGAACTAAACACAATCCCTTGTCTATTAATTGTATTACCAAAGGGAGGTAACTCTTCTGGAAGAATACTTTTTACTTTTTGTTGTTGCTTCACTTGTCATATAAGTTGGCTCTAAATAAACGTTATAGTCACACGCTTTTATATTATATTCACCAAATAGAAGAAAACAAAATGATTTTCTTCAAACAAAAATATCCTAGTTGAAACCCTAGTTGTTGTGTCATCTACGTGTCAAGTGTGGGCAAAGACAAAAGAACGACAGAAGAATGAAGTTAAAATAATATTAAAAGCTTGAAGAAATTGAACACAATTACAAGTTGATTTTTTAACCCATAGATCTAGAGCTATTTACGTTTTATTAACAGTATTACTACTTCGTTGTTTTAAATTCGAAATAAATTCTGTACCAGCCCATTGTCAATCCAGTGACATAGGCTATAGGTTAAGATCTAGGTCTAAAACGTTTATTTAAAGAAAAAGATTGGTCTCTATAAGTTGAATATTTAGATTATAGATCTAATCTAGTAAGCCTACACACAGTGTCGTCGTTAAGTCGGGTGTCACCCGGTGCGGCACCTCATCATGTCACCCCCCCCCCCACCAAGAAAAAAAATATATATAGATGTATAATTTAAATCTATACGCATGTATCATATGTATATGTATTTTTATACCGTCTTTCCTCGGGGTCTATTTAAATATTTTGAAGCTCCAAATTTTGGGCTAAATTACGAACTCCATGGCAACCAAAGAGATTTTTATTCAACGTTTGAATCCGCTAGAAGTTATTAATCTTTTTACAAGCTTTTATTTAGTTCTCAACGTATGTTTTTTGTGGGTTTGTGGCTAATCTTGTAACTCAATTTTGACCCACTTCTAATGCAACGATTTCGTTCAAACTTTCCAGATACGTTCCGATTTCATCAGTACAGTTTCTTCCAGACTTTTTTCTCCGGGGGTGGGGGGTGGGGGGCGGACTAAAATTTTCGGGGGGGGGGGGGGGGCGTACATTGTTAAAAGTATATAGTTCCTATAGAATTTTCATTTCGTTTGGGGGGGGGGGGGGGGAGGGTTAGACTTTCTTCGGTAGCCCCCCCCCCCCCCAACCCCGGAAATTTAAGTAGGCCTACATGTTTAATAATTATAATAGTCATTAAAATTAATTACACGGTTTCGGCACTTAAAAGAAAGTCTACCCCCCCCCCCCCGAAAAAGATGGAATTTATATAGAAAATATTTACTTTTAACAGTGTCGACCCCCCCCCCCCCCCACCGGAAATTTTAGTCCGCCCCCCTCCCGAAAATTTCAAGTAAATAAAAATTGTAATATGAATTGATTAAAATACTCTATGTTGACAGATTTCAGACAAGATTTTGGAAAAATATCGTATTTTATGAAAAATTCAACTGCTATTTTGAGGGGGGGGGGGGTTGTAGGCTGAGATGTAGCGTCAGTTTAGGTGGTCTGTTTTTTGTGACAATGTGTGACGGAGGGGAGGGGGGGGGGTAAATCTTCAAAAAAAGCGTGACGTCATTTATGGATGACCCCATATCGCGAGCTACTGAATGTAAATATTTTTAGTCGTGTCAACTTCATAAATTAGGAATCACTTAAAAGTAGAAAATAAAACACATAAAAAACTTTATAGCGACAAGCTTTCTTTAATAAAATCTTTATTTTTCAATCTTGATCTTACGAATTCTTTATTAATTAAAAAAAATACAAATTCGAACTAGACGTAGAAAGACTAAACCTAGATTCTAGATCTAGATCTATGTCTTTGAATTTGGTTCTTTTTATTATTAAAGGCGACAAAAAAATCACAACGGTAATTTCTCTATGTGACAAAGTTATTTCATTAAAATTGGCCTGCCTTCGGCGAAAAAACAATATTGGTGACTAACTAAATGTCCATGCCTCGACTTTTCCCAAAAATGTTTTCATAACCAGTCAGCCATGAAATCCCTTCCTCAAGTTGTGTCTAGCAGACACAGTGACGTAAGCGAGAGGACGGCGTTAAACAGGAAGTCACCTCGTACAGGTACTGAAACATTCTGGTTCGGCCATTTGAATTCAGTCACCGCTGGATTTACCTTGAGTGACCCGACGGCAGTTTTATCGTATTTCACATCAACGTTTCAAAAGCTGGGATTTCTTTTCAAAGATGTAACTTTCACCAGACATAAACTCAGGTAGGTGCCCTAATTTGACGTATCAAGCAGGTATCAAGTCCTACCTTTGTTTTGATTGAGTTCATGATCGGACCAGTCGTAGGGTCGCAGCTGCTGTCACATACGGAAGTGAATGTATCACTTTCTAGAGTTCTAGAGTCTATGTGCTAGTCTAGATCTATGTACTAGATCTATGTATGTAAAGATCTACCAACCATCAAATGAACTGCCTGCTTTGGTCCACACAACAAGTACATTGGGATGATATTTAGAATCGACCCTTTGAATCCCGGACAGATCGTCCCCCCGGCGTGGCCTCAACCAACCGGCGGGCTCGTTGCATTGAGTTAAATATAAACTCAAAACAATAATAATATAAACAATCTCCTTTCGGTCGGTCAGGCCACACTACTTTACAACATATTAAGGTACATAAACATGTCAGTAAGTTTGTTTCACATGATTAACTATTTATTACTATAATCTTCAGTCTATAGGCCTAGATCTAATATAAAAATACTAAAAATAGTACATGTCACATGTGAACATAGTACATAGATCTACTAGATTCTAGATCTAAATAGATCTACTTGGCAGTAGATCTTGAATCTAATCTAGTTCTTGTAGAAACTAGTACTATCTAGTAGGTTCATGACTTTTGTTATATTTCACAAAGTATGAGATTAACCAAAATATCAGGTCACCAAATATCAAATAAAATAATCATAAAAAAAAATCCAGTAACAAAGACCTTTTTTCCATTTATATCTAGATCTAGTTATTAATTATTCCATTCTTGGCAACTAGTTTGATGAGTTATAAGTAGTAGTGTAGGGCTACAGCGGATCATGACTCGAATCAAATGACAGAAAGTTTGAAAATTTAGTTGTGTGATGAGTGACAACTAGATCTAGATGGAAAAAAGGCCTACGTGTTGTAGTTCTTTGTTACTGGATTTTGGTGGTAATAGTAGAGTAAACTGATACAGGAAAAGGATAAGATTTGAACACATATAGCCTACACACATGACCTGATATTCTCTGTGCGTCAGTGTATGTGTGTGTGGGGGGGGGGGGTGTACCACATCTACACACATGACATTCTGTGGTATGGGGGGATACTCTAAAATGTCTAACTACACCTGCTGTGAATATATATATATATATATATACGCATATATATATATATATATATATATATATATATATATATATATATATATATATATATATATATATATACGCATATATATATATATGTATATATATATATATATATATATATATATATATATATATATATACGCATATATATATATATATATATATATATATATATATATATATATATATATATATATATATATATATATATATATATACGCATATATATATATATATATATATATATATATATATATATATATATATATATATATATATATATATATATATATATACGCATATATATATATATATACGCATATATATATATATATATATATATATATATATATATATATATATATATATATATATATATATATATATATATATATGTATATATATATATATATATGTATATATATATATATATATGTATATATATATATATATATGTATATATATATATATATATATATGTATATATATATGTATATATATGTATATATATATATATATATGTATATATATATATATATATAGAGAGAGAGAGAGAGAGAGAGAGGGGGGGGGAGATAGTGTGTGTATCGGCCTACAAAGACCTATAATTTAAATATATGGCACATACGCGTACATCTATGTGTTTATCTATAGCCTGTTAATAATACAGTTGCATATAGCATTGTTTTCTCTACAGTTAGCCCGTTTACGTTATGATGTCAACCCAACCCTCTTGTAATAATTGTCACTATAAAAAAATACTAACTTTAATTAATCATCAATGGATGTGTCCATGTGGACGTCCATGAACTTAACATCAGAAGTGAAACAAGTATAAAACTTGTACCTTGCGAGTACAAAGTGAAATTAAGATGAAAGGGTTCGTGTTTAGAAATAAAAAAAAAACATATCCAAATTTGTAAATAAACCACTGTATTTATACCTTTACTGGGGTCTTCCATAGAATAGGTGACGTCATAGTTTTAAACGATTTTTTTTCTCCCCCCCCCCCCCCATTCAACGTCACACATCAGCACAACAAGCCTGGACCAAACATGAAGTGACGTCACATCTCAGCCTATCACGTTCTCAAAACTTTTTAAAAAATAGACGGTAATTTTTTTCTTAAATATTTACTGAGCACAGTCAACGTTGTAGAGGTCCATTTTAATATATTTTTTTTAATTATAAAAAAAAAACGACCTACGTACAGCATCGAACACATAGGCCTACACAAAGTGTTTGATTTTTGGCATGAGATTTTGGTTTTTTGTGGGGAAAATCAATCAGATAAAAAAGGCATTTATACTTAGACGTTTAAATCATACTAGTTTTTCTCTATACTTACTATATTCTATATTACCGAAAATATGAAATCCGAATATCAGTTAATAGGTTTTGAATGTATGTGGACGTACACAACTGGGGGGAGGGGGGTTGTTGAAAGGGGACGCGCGTGAGTCCGGATTTTGTGGGTGTTATAAAATGGTGACCGCTTGGTGACAAAAACACCGAGAATATCGATGTTTTGATATGTTCATTGGCAGATTAAGGGTTTTGTTTTTTTCCTTTAACAGAGTTATAGTGTCAGATTACTGCTATTGCTACGTTCATATCTTCAAGATCTCTACATTTATGTGACAGAACCAAGTCACTCAGTGCTTTGTTGGTTGTCTTTCTGTTGGTCGATGTAGAATTGGTCGTCTTTCTGTTGGTCGATCTAGAATTGGTTGTCTTTCTGTTGGTCGATGTAGAATTAGTCGTCTTTCTGTTGGTCGATGTAGAATTGGTCGTCTTTCTGTTGGTCGATGTAGAATTGGTCGTCTTTCTGTTTGTCATCTCTAAGTTAGTCGATGTCGAATTGGTCGATGTCGAGTTGGTCATCTTTCTGTTGGTCGATGTCGAGTTGGTCGTCTTTCTGGTGGTCGATTTCGAGTTGTTCGCCACTGGTTTAACCGATTCAGTACTATGACAACATTGAGACAACAAACTGTCAAGAGCTCACACAGGTCTAGTTATCACATACTTGTGTATTAATTGTATACTGCGAGAACTTCTGCAGAAAAGATAAAAAGTGTATTAGAATAATTGTTAAAAATCGAAATCACTTTGTCAACTATCTTGTGCTATTGTTTTATTGCCTTGTCCTAAAACAGGCTCATTACATTCTGTAACTGTTAATCCGCCACGAGTGCACCACTTTATTTAATCCTCCACCGTGTCCTTCTTTATTTAATCCACCGTGTACTACTTTATTTAATCCTCCACCGTGTACCACTTTATTTAATCCTCCACCGTATACTACTTTATTTAATCATCCCAGTCTTTCACGTGGCCTCTGGTCAAACGGTTGATGTTAACTTTATAATCACGTGATCTGGTCAAACGTTTGATGTTAACTTTATAATCACGTGATCTGGTCAAACGTTTGATGTTAACTTTATGCAATTCCGAAGATCGATGACACAAAGAATAAAGCCGTCATAATCTAAAAATAACCGGCTTGAATTTTCTACCTTTCCGCTCTATGACTTTCTCTTATCAGATTTGCCCCTAAGGGTGCGGCAGAGCCCTGGCGAATGACTTGAATAATCACTACACGCACTTATTGTGCAGCACTTACAACGAGGTAGTATTCGATTTGTGAGAGGTCCGTGTCACACACTGTGTAGGCTACAGGTTGTGCGAGCTTTGGGGATGAATCACCTGCTTACTTTTATGGCCAGTCTTTAGGCGGACTTAAAATATTTGAACTGGTGGCTGATATGGAGAGAAGAATGCATGAATAGCAGACGTGGGAAACAGCAGCATAGCTTGTACAAACTGTCACAATGTTGCTCGCTGGTGTCAGTTGATAACTTTGGTCGGTTGGTTCATAAAGTCAGGACCACAACTGTCCCTAACACCATTAGATTTGATCGTTTGGTCCCCAACACTGTAACATTAGATCATTTGGTCCCCAACACTGTAACATTAGATCATATGGTCCCCAACACTGTAACATTAGATCATTTGATCCCCAACACTGTAACATTAGATCATATGGTCCCCAACACTGTAACATTAGATCATTTGATCCCCAACACTAAAATTTGATAATTTGGTCCCAACACTAACATTTGATGATTTGGTCCCCAACATTAGATCATTGTAAGTTTCGAACATGGCTCTTTTAAACAGCTTTCTTTTTCAGTAACTGGCTTTATTCTTAAAATTCTGTGTAGACTTCCTCATTGTTGGCTTTTTGTAGCTTGTCCTAATTACTCTATTCTGGGCAGGGTTGATTTTTTTTTGCTTCATCCATGACGTCACGCTTTTTTGACGATTTTTACCCCCCCCCTTTCCGCACCGTCATACATCGTCACAAAAAGTCAGATCCCTCCAATGACGTTATAAATATACCTCAGCCTCAAAATCGCAGTTAAAAAATTTTTCCAAGCATCAATTTATTTCTAAAATATTGAATGAGATCGTTAACCATTTCCTTCCATTTTGTCCGATCTCCGGCTATTAATTTTGCAATTTCCCAACACATTCCTGTTTGCTTCAGTTCTTTGAGAAGACTCCGCCTCCAGGTCTGTCTTGGGCGCTCTCTCCTGCTTTCCCTGGGGGTTCCACTCAAGCACATGGCGTGTAACATTTGTGTGAGCCTTTCGCAGTGTGTGACCCACCCAGCGCCACTTTCTCCTTCTTATTTGCACACCCAAAGGCTCCTGCCTAGCTTTCCTCCATAGTTCCAAGTTCGGCACTTTGTCCTGCCACCTCAATTTCAAAATCTGTTTAAGGCATGGGTTCCCAAACTAGGATGGAACCCCAGGGGGTCGCAAAGGGTTTTTTGAGGTTGCCTACTGGTACTCTAAAACAAAACAAATATTTAGAAGAATATCTGAAATTCAGCTTTACTAACATCACAGGAAATGGAATAGAGAAGAAACAATGCTTACTGTGAAAAGTTGTTCTCAGTCATGAGTCTATGAAACCTTCAAAACTAAAACATCAATTTGAGACTAGTCATTCAGAACACACCAAAAAGATATGGAGTTCTTTCGTCGTCAGAGACTTGATCGAACAGGAAGTTTTTACCATGAAATTAATTCTTGGGGGTTCCAGTGCAGTAAAGATGCAACAAATAACTCTGTCTAATAATACTATTCAGCGGCTTATAGCAGCAGACATTTCTGCAGATGTTAAAGAACAAATTTTTAATAAAATCAAGCTTTTGCCATTGTTTGTTTTTCAAGTTGGTGAAATCACAGACATGAGTTTGTTTTGCAGTTGCTTGTCTATGTGAAATATATTTATTCAGATGATAGCAAAGAAGAGTTGCTATTTTGTGAAGATATCACAGAGAAAATAATTTTTTTTTGAAAATGGATGATTAAAATGGGAAAACAGCTGTCGGGTTTGTATGATTCACTGGTATACCCACGTCAGCAAGACTCTTCCGACTCCATAGCTAATAAAAGTAGTAAATTATATTAAATCTGAGGCATTTGTTCATGAAGGTCTGTCTCTGCTCTGCCTGCCTTGGAGACTCTCCATGTCTCTGCTCCACATAGCTAAACTGCCTTGACATTTGAGTTAAGTATCCTAATTTTTGTTGTGTTGGCGATGGCTCTTATTTCACCAACCAGTCTATTTCACCAACCAGTCTATTTCACCAACCTGTCTATTTCACCAACCTGTCTATTTCACCAACCTGTCTATTTCACCAACCGGTCTATTTCACCAACCGGTCTATTTCACCAACCTGTCTATTTCACCAACCAGTCTATTTCACCAACCTGTCTATTTCACCAACCTGTCTATTTCACCAACTGGTCTATTTCACCAACCTGTCTATTTCACCAACCTGTCTATTTCACCAACCTGTCTATTTCACCAACCAGTCTATTTCACCAACCTGTCTATTTCACCAACCTATTTCACCAACCTGTCTATTTCACCAACCGGTCTATTTCACCAACCTGTCTATTTCACCAACCAGTCTATTTCATCTAAGACTTTAAGGAAAGTTTGTGATAATGGGCCATAGTGTGTAAGCCAAAAGCACCCCCCCCCCTCCCCAAGTCTAGCTGTCAGCTTACTGTAAACTTTATTGCTTTATGGTCCAAGCTAAAACTGAATTATAAACACAGAATGGTTACAGAGAAACATTTATAGTGCTGACTTTTTCATGCTTCAACTCTTGTATATTTGATGTGTTAGTATATGTGTTACTCTTTTGTTTCAGATTGTCAGCACACTGACCGGCCTTTCTTAGCAGCTGACCAGCCTACTGACCAGCTGACCAGCCTACTGACCAGCTGACCGGCCTACTGAGCAGCTGACCAGCCTACTGAGCAGCTTAGTCTCAGTGGTCACTGACCTGCTGACCAAATATGGGAAGGTCAGCCCAGTCTCACTTGACCCCAGCAGTCCTATTGTTGCTGTTGTGCTGCCAGTCATACAGTGCAGCCTCCAGACTTAGGAGGGCAGTGACCAACGTCACCTACACCAGCTCACCTATTGCTGAAAATGTTAACAACGATGTTACACTTTTTGACCTGAACACTGTTGCTCCTAACAGGAGATTTGAAGTGACTGATAACTCAGCCAAAAAATCCAACATGTTCTCCACCGCGAATGGCAGGCTGACACTCAGCCCCTCACTATCCGCCACAGACAGGAAGCTGCTGGACTATGACAAGTATCCAGATTTTTTTGTATTTGTCAGAGCTACCAATATATCAGATCCTAATGGTAATTTTTTAAAGTCTTTTTAAACTGTTCCAGCTTTTTAAAGTCTTCCAACTTTTTTAAGTCTTCCAACTTTTTTGACTGTTCCAACTTTTTAAAGTCTTCCAACTTATTAAACTGTTCAAACTTTTTAAAGTCTTCCAACTTTTAATGTTTATGAAAAGTTACCACCAGATCCTAATGGTAACTTATATTATGTCCTATGGTGATCCAATGAAAAATTTAATTGAACTTAACTAAGGAGCTTTGAAAAATAATTAAACATAACTATGTAGCTAGAAAAAAAATGCTACAATCATACTATAAAAATCAATCGATCACAATCTTTATGAACAATGTTAAAAACAAATTGATATCACTGAAAATCACTAATATCCAGTCCTCAAATCTACATACACAATTATACAAACAGTTATTATTTTAAATTTACTGCCTGTTAATCAAAACATATGGGGTTGATGTGGTCTAGTCTGTAAAGCTCATGGTTTCTAAACCCAAAAGTCTCAAGTTTGAACTCATGGGCAGATGAGGCTTGATAGCTGGGGATAATAACTCTTGTAGGAGAAATTATTCCAAAATTGAATAACTGCTGCCTTGTAGTTTGTTCTTGGTTGAACAAAGGCTATAGATGATAGAAGCAAGCTGAAAAAGAAAAGGAGGCGCATAAAAAGTTTACACGAAATACTTAATTATTTTGGAAAGAATCCCTTCCAAATATAAGAAAAATTAAGAATGAAAAATAAGAATCAAGCATTTGTGTAATTATGTAACTAGAAGATTTACTTCCACTGTTAATTCTGATTGTCTGGGTAACTGAATTCCATGATTCACATAAAAAAATGTTGTCCCACATCTCTCCCCACTTCAAATGTTATTACAAAAAGCTGTTTTTTTAAACACATTATATCCCATCTAGAAACCCTTTGAATGAAATGTCCTGAAATTTATTTTCACCAACCACTACACATCAACAGCTACACATCAACCACTACACATCAACCACTACACACCAACCACTACACATCAACCACTACACATCAACCACTACACATCAACAACTACACATCAACCACTACACACCAATCATTACACATAACAACTACACATCAACCACTACATACCAAATTCCTCCTCTTGTTTCCACGCAGATATCTTGCAGATGAGCATTGTGCTGAAGTTGACAAACGTTGATGATGAGCCACCAGTAATAACAAACAAACCACAGCCCTACCTGGCCACACTTTCCACCTCTGCAGCACCTGGCACTGTGGTCTACATGCTGACCGCTAGTGACCCAGATTCAGATCTTACAAGATTAAAGTTTGAGATCAAAAGTCGTAAGTGTACATGCAGATCTATGTCTGTAAGTGTTTGTGCAAATCTATGTCTGTAAGTGTATGTGCAGATCTATGTAAGTGTATGTGCAGATCTATGTAAGTGTATGTGCAGATCTATGTCTGTAAGTGTATGTGCAGATCTATGTCTGTAAGTGTTTGTGCTGATCTATGTCTGTAAGTGTATGTGTAATCTGTCTGTAAGTGTATGTGCAGATCTATGTAAGTGTATGTGCAGATCTATGTCTGTAAGTGTATGTGCAGATCTATGTCTGTAAGTGTATGTGCAGATCTATGTCTGTAAGTGTATGTGCAGATCTATGTCTGTAAGTGTATGTGCAGATCTATGTCTGTAAGTGTATGTGCAGATCTATGTCTGTAAGTGTATGTGCAGATCTATGTAAGTGTATGTGCAGATCTATGTCTGTAAGTGTATGTGCAGATCTATGTAAGTGTATGTGCAGATCTATGTCTGTAAGTGTATGTGCAGATCTATGTCTGTAAGTGTATGTGCAGATCTATGTCTGTAAGTGTATGTGCAGATCTATGTCTGTAAGTGTGTAACTTCAAGTCTCAGGAAATCACAGCACGTGTCAGCTAAGTTTTGATTGACAGCTGTGACCTAATTTTTCTTTTTGACAGAATCTCCCTCTACCAGCCCCAGCAGATTTATCCTGGGCCAAACTGACGGGATCCTAAAGACTGTGGGGGAGGCGCCCTTTACAGCTGGGATAGAGTTCACTGTCACGGTAATGACACATTACATGTACTGTCACGGTAATGACACATTACATGTACTGTCACGGTAATGACACATTACATGTACTGTCACGGTAATGACACATTACATGTACTGTCACGGTAATGACACATTACACATGTACTGTCACGGTAATGACACATTACATGTACTGTCACGGTAATGACACATTACATGTACTGTCATGGTAATGACACATTACACATGTATTGTCATGGTAATGACACATTACACATGTACTGTCATGGTAATGACACATGTACTGTCATGGTAATGACACATGTACTGTCATGGTAATGACACATTACATGTACTGTCATGGTAATGACACATTACATGTACTGTCATGGTAATGACACATGTACTGTCACGGTAATGAGGCATGACACATGTACTGTCACAGTAATGACACATGTACTGTCATGGTAATGACACATTACATGTACTGTCATGGTAATGACACATGTACTGTCACGGTAATGAGACATGACACATGTACTGTCACTGGTAATGACACATGTACTGTCACGGTAATGAGACATGACACATGTATTGACCATCCACATACAAACAGAGGTGACCACAAACAAATCTGGTGGCTTAACAAATAATCTTTGAATTTTTAATGACAAATGTAATTAAATTTGATTAAAAATTAGATATTCTTGCTTTTTCTGAGGAGAAAAATATAACTGGAAAGCTTAAATAAAAACTCAGACACTGTAAACTAAATAAAAGCTTTTAATTGAAAAACTGTCTTGTAATAAATAATTCAGCTGATTTTGATTGGTTTATAAAGTAATGAGGATTTAATTGATTGACCACTACAGATATCTGTAACTGATCCGGCAAACAACATGCTGACGGCAGATATCAAAGTTTTGATTGGTCAAAGACCCCCGCAGTTCTTCTCTACTACATACACTGGTCAAATCTATGAAAGTGTTAAACCAGAGGACCATAACAGGTATGTCATACTCAGTAAAATTAAATGATTGTGTACTTGTCAATTCTGTGTACATCTTGGTCAGTAAAATGAAATGATTGTGTACTTGTCAATTCTGTGTACATCTTGGTCAGTAAAATGAAATGATTGTGTACTTGTCAATTCTGTGTACATCTTGGTCAGTAAAATGAAATGATTGTGTACTTGTCAATTCTGTGTACATCTTGGTCAGTAAAATGAAATGATTGTGTACTTGTCAATTCTGTGTACATCTTGGTCAGTAAAATGAAATGATTGTGTACTTGTCAATTCTGTGTACATCTTGGTCAGTAAAATGAAATGATTGTGTACTTGTCAATTCTGTGTACATCTTGGTCAGTAAAATGAAATGATTGTGTACTTGTCAATTCTGTGTACATCTTGGTCAGTAAAATGAAATGATTGTGTACTTGTCAATTCTGTGTACATCTTGGTCAGTAAAATGAAATGATTGTGTACTTGTCAATTCTGTGTACATCTTGGTCAGTAAAATGAAATGATTGTGTACTTGTCAATGCTGTGTACATCTTGGTCAGTAAAATGAAATGATTGTGTACTTGTCAATTCTGTGTACATCTTGGTCAGTAAAATGAAATGATTGTGTACTTGTCAATTATGTGTACATCTTGGTCAGTAAAATGCAATGATTGTGTACTTGTCAATTCTGTGTACATCTTGGTCAGTAAAATGAAATGATTGTGTACTTGTCAATTCTGTGTACATCTTGGTCAGTAAAATGAAATGATTGTGTACTTGTCAATGCTGTGTACATCTTGGTCAGTAAAATGAAATGATTGTGTACTTGTCAATTCTGTGTACATCTTGGTCAGTAAAATGCAATGATTGTGTACTTGTCAATGCTGTGTACATCTTGGTCAGTAAAATGCAATGATTGTGTACTTGTCAATTCTGTGTACATCTTGGTCAGTACAATGCAATGATTGTGTACTTGTCAATGCTGTGTACATCTTGGTCAGTAAAATGAAATGATTGTGTACTTGTCAATGCTGTGTGTGGTATGTGTACTAGCTAGTGTGGCAACCACTTGATCCATCAACTGCTTTCTTCATATTTATCCAAATGTTTCATGTCAAATTATTTAAATTCATTTATTTTATTTTATTTAATAGATTTTATAGACAGATGTAGCTTTTTCTGCTTCCCCTTTGTCACACTCCCTCCCCCCCCCCCCCATGCTTTGGAACATTATCTGCCAATATTTTCCATCAAATGATTTTTACAAAAGTAAAAAGGATAAGAAGAGTCTGAGGTGTCAGGAGGGGACACCATTGCGAAAGTTGCAAAATTTGAAGAAGAAATATGGTAGCATCATTTACCCATGTGTTTCAGGGTTCTAGATGAATTGTAGCATCATTTACCCATGTGTTTCAGGGTTCTAGAGATGAATGGTAGCATCCTTGTTGTGAGTGTCAAGCAGTTTCAGACGGGTCCAGTCCAGTTGTTGCTTGCTGACCAGAGCTCAAGTCAGCCATATGCACAATACTTTGACAACCCATCTGTAGTGTCTGTTGCAAACTCAGTTTACTCATTTAATATTCAGGGGGGAAAGGTCAGTCTGTCACAAACTCAGTTCACTCATTTAATATTCAGGGGGGAAAGGTCAGTCTGTCACAAACTCAGTTCACTCATTTAATATTCAGGGGGAAAGGTCAGTCACAAACTCAGTTCACTCATTTAATATTCAGGGGGAAAGGTCAGTCACAAACTCAGTTCACTCATTTAATATTCAGGGGGGAAAGGTCAGTCTCAAACTCAGTTTAGTCATTTAATACTCAGGGGGGAAAGGTCAGTCACAAAATCAGTTCACTTATTTAATATTAAGGGGGGAAAGGTCAGTCACAAACTCAGTTCACTCATTTAATATTCAGGGGGGAAAGGTCAGTCACAAACTCAGTTCACTCATTTAATATTCAGGGGGGAAAGGTCAATCACAAACTCAGTTCACTCATTTAATATTCAGGGAAAAAGGTCAGTCTGTCACAAACTCAGTTTAGTCATTTAATACTCTAGGGTCTTAGGTCAATTTACTGCATTTTTATAATATCTTTGTGTTTTTATTTAATTGGACACTACACAAAATGTAACAAAAATCTATTGTGGGAGAGGGGAGTGTTGAAGAAGCAATTTGCCACTACCTCCAAAATCGACTTAATTTTTTAATAACAATCAGTTGTGTAATATCCACAAACTTTGAACTTAAATTTTAAAATAAAAGCAACATAAAAGAAAAAGTAATAACACGTTTAGAATATTGGTTAGTCTGTGTGTAGACATGGGTTAGTCTGTGTGTCGACATGGGTTAGTCTGTGTGTTGACATGGGTTAGTCTGTGTGTCGACATGGGTTAGTCTGTGTGTAGACATGGGTTAGTCTGTGTGTAGACATGGGTTAGTCTGTGTGTAGACATGGGTTAGTCTGTGTGTAGACATGGGTTAGTCTGTGTGTTGACATGGGTTAGTCTGTGTGTTGACATGGGTTAGTCTGGTTATAAGCCATGTTAAAATGTGTTTTGTGCAGACCATTGACTACGAGAACGTGAAGTTGATGACACTTGTGATGGTGGCTAAAGAAATAAACACTGGCTTGTCCAGCACTGTTTCTGTAAGTACTCTGTTTCTCTGACCACTTAACTTTTTTTTTTCTCACCACTACTGCTGCTGATTCTGACCACTACTGCTGCTGATTCTGACCACTACTGCTGCTGATTCTGACCACTACTGCTGCTGATTCTGACCACTACTGCTGCTGATTCTGACCACTACTGCTGCTGATTCTGACCACTATTGCTGCTGATTCTGACCACTACTGCTGCTGATTCTGACCACTACTGCTGCTGATTCTGACCACTACTGCTGCTGATTCTGACCACTACTGCTGCTGATTCTGACCACTACTGCTGCTGATTCTGACCACTACTGCTGCTGATTCTGACCACTACTGCTGCTGATTCTGACCACTACTGCTGCTGATTCTGACCACTATTGCTGCTGATTCTGACCACTACTACCTGACTGACTGACAATGGTGTAGTGATCTTGGTGATATCTCATGAATTGCAGGCTGTTATAAATGTTCTGGATGAGAATGATAATGCTCCAGTGTTTGGGCTGGCACAGTACAGCACTAGACAGCTAGAAAATGTGGCAATCAACAGCACTATCCTTACAGGTAAGTCAACAGCACTATCCTTACAGGTAAGTCAACAGCACTATCCTTACAGGTAAGTCAACAGCACTATCCTTACAGGTAAGTCAACAGCACTATCCTTACAGGTAAGTCAACAGCACTATCCTTACAGGTAAGTCAACAGCACTATCCTTACAGGTAAGTCCCACAAGGATGAGACCCAACTCTTAAATTGTTGTTCTAAAAAAATGCAAAAATATCTTTTCAGTGACGGCGACAGATAAAGATTCTGGTCCAAATGCTGAACTAACATTTTCTGTGGAGGATGGCAACTTTACAGTGGACACAACCAAAGATCCATCGGGCAGTGGCTATCTCGGGGCTATCAAGCTTAGAAGGTTAGGCCTCTCTAGTCCAGCCGGCTTTGTCTATGTCCATTGTATATCTATGATATATATATATATCTATGATATATATATATATATATATCTATGATATATATATATATATATATATATATATATATATATATATATATATATATATATCTATATATCTATATATATATATATATATATATATATATATATATATATATATATATATATATATATATATTGGCTCCTTTCAGAGCACTGGACTATGAGTTGACCAGAAAATATGAATTTAAAGTGAAAGTTACAGATGGTGGCAAGAGTCCATTAACTTCTGAAGTTCTGGTAGAGGTCACAGTGGACAATGTAAATGACAACAGTCCAGTCATTGACAACAGGTCAGTAGTCCAGTCATGGACAACTGGTCAATAGTCCAGTAGTGTGTTTGAAGAGAGTGTTTTACATTTACATGTAGAACTAGTGTGTGAGATCAATGTATTTTGTATGATGTAGAACTAGTGTGTGAGATCAATGTATTGTGTATGTATAAAACTTGTGTGTGAGATCAATGTATTGTGTGTGATGTAGAACTTGTGTGTGAGATCAATGTATTTTGTGTGATGTAGAGCTAGTGTGTGAGATCAATGTATTGTGTGTGATGTAGAACTAGTGTGTGAGATCAATGTATTGTGTGTGATGTAGAACTAGTGTGTGAGATCAATGTATTGTGTGTGATGTAGAACTTGTGTGTGAGATCAATGTATTGTGTATGTATAAAACTTGTGTGTGAGATCAATGTATTGTGTGTGATGTAGAACTTGTGTGTGAGATCAATGTATTGTGTGTGATGTAGAGCTAGTGTGTGAGATCAATGTATTGTGTATGATGTAGAACTTGTGTGTGAGATCAATGTATTGTGTGTGATGTAGAACTAGTGTGTGAGATCAATGTATTGTGTATGATGTAGAGCTTGTGTGTGAGATCAATGTATTGTGTATGATGTAGAACTAGTGTGTGAGATCAATGTATTGTGTATGATGTAGAACTAGTGTGTGAGATCAATGTATTGTGTGTGATGTAGAGCTAGTGTGTGAGATCAATGTATTGTGTGTGATGTAGAACTTGTGTGTGAGATCAATGTATTGTGTATGATGTAGAACTAGTGTGTGAGATCAATGTATTGTGTGTGATGTAGAGCTAGTGTGTGAGATCAATGTATTGTGTATGATGTAGAACTTGTGTGTGAGATCAATGTATTGTGTATGATGTAGAACTAGTGTGTGAGATCAATGTATTGTGTGTGATGTAGAACTTGTGTGTGAGATCAATGTATTGTGTATGATGTAGAACTAGTGTGTGAGATCAATGTATTGTGTGTGATGTAGAACTTGTGTGTGAGATCAATGTATTGTGTATGATGTAGAGCTAGTGTGTGAGATCAATGTATTGTGTGTGATGTAGAACTTGTGTGTGAGATCAATGTATTGTGTATGATGTAGAACTAGTGTGTGAGATCAATGTATTGTGTATGATGTAGAACTAGTGTGTGAGATCAATGTATTGTGTATGATGTAGAGCTAGTGTGTGAGATCAATGTATTGTGTGTGATGTAGAACTTGTGTGTGAGATCAATGTATTGTGTGTGTATAAAACTTGTGTGTGAGATCAATGTATTGTGTATGATGTAGAACTAGTGTGTGAGATCAATGTATTGTGTATGATGTAGAGCTAGTGTGTGAGATCAATGTATTGTGTATGATGTAGAACTTGTGTGTGAGATCAATGTATTGTGTGTGTATAAAACTTGTGTGTGAGATCAATGTATTGTGTATGATGTAGAACTAGTGTGTGAGATCAATGTATTGTGTGTGATGTAGAGCTAGTGTGTGAGATCAATGTATTGTGTGTGATGTAGAGCTAGTGTGTGAGATCAATGTATTGTGTATGTATAAAACTTCACTAATGAAAAATATCTTTTCCCCAGCACGAATAAATTCTCCCTGAATGAGACCGCTCCAATCAATTCTATTTTGGGTATCATTCAGGCATCAGATGCAGATGGGGACAAAATTAACTTTTACTTAAATAGTGAGTGATTTTTTATTTTAATAATTAGCACCTCAACTCTGACACATTCATGTCCTATACATCTATGCCCTACACATCTACGCCCTACACATCTACACCCTACACATCTACGCCCTACACATCTACGCCCTACACATCTAACCCACACATCTACGCCCTACACATCTAACCTACACATCTACGCCCTACACATCTACGCCCTACACATCTACGCCCTACACATCAATGCCCTACACATCTACGCCCTACACATCTACGCCCTACACATCAATGCCCTACACATCTACGCCCTACACATCTACGCCCTACACATCTACGCCCTACACATCTAAGCCCTACACATCTAAGCCCTACACATCTAAGCCCTACACATCTACGCCCTACACATCTACGCCCTACACATCTACGCCCTACACATCTAACCCACACATCTAACCCACACATCTACACCCTACACATCTACGCCCTACACATCTAAGCCCTACACATCTAAGCCCTACACATCTACGCCCTACACATCTACGCCCTACACATCTACGCCCTACACATCTAACCCACACATCTAACCCACACATCTACACCCTACACATCTACGCCCTACACATCTAACCCTACACATCTAACCCACACATCTACGCCCTACACATCTACGCCCTACACATCAATGCCCTACACATCTATTCTCTGTCTATATGTCTCACTCGTATATACAATAATGTTTCAGCATTAACTAGCTGTATACCCTAATGTTTCAGCATTAACTAGCTGTGTACCCTAATGTTTCAGCATTAACTAGCTGTATACCCTAATATTTCAGCATTAACTAGCTGTGTACCCTAATGTTTCAGCATTAACTAGCTGTATACCCTAATGTTTCAGCATTAACTAGCTGTATACCCTAATGTTTCAGCATTAACTAGCTGTGTACCCTAATGTTTCAGCATTAACTAGCTGTATACCCTAATATTTTAGCATTAACTAGCTGTGTACCCTAATATTTCAGCATTAACTAGCTGTGTACCCTAATATTTCAGCATTAACTAGCTGTGTACCCTACTGTTTCAGCATTAACTAGCTGTGTACCCTAATATTTTAGCATTAACTAGCTGTGTACCCTAATATTTCAGCCCCAAACCAAACAGTGTCTGAGATCTTTAAGATTGACGCAGCCTCTGGCCTCCTGCAGCTAAACAGTGCCATCCCCAAGAGCAAAGACTACTATCAGCTCACAGTGCTGGCAGTGGACTCTGACACCTGCTGCTCTGTTAAGGTTGGGAGCAGAACATCTTCTGCCTTCTTCACGGTCAACATCATTGATGTCAACATCAACAAGCCTAACTTTAATGAGTGTGCTATCTATGACATCAATGCCAAGGTCAAGGAGAAATCACCTATCGGGACTAAAGTTATTCAGGTAAACAAAAGTTGTCTTCAAGATGGGGGAAAATGTTTTCCGTAGGTTCAACCCCATAAACCTAGTCATGTTTTCTGTAGGTTCAACCCCATAAACCTAGTCATGTTTTCTGTAGGTTCAACCCCATAAACCTAGTCATGTTTTCTGTAGGTTCAACCCCATAAACCTAGTCATGTTTTCTGTAGGTTCAACCCCATAAACCTAGTCATGTTTTCTGTAGGTTCAACCCCATAAACCTAGTCATGTTTTCTGTAGGTTCAACCCCATAAACCTAGTCATGTTTTCTGTAGGTTCAACCCCATAAACCTAGTCATGTTTTCTGTAGGTTCAACCCCATAAACCTAGTCATGTTTTCTGTAGGTTCAACCCCATAAACCTAGTCATGTTTTCTGTAGGTTCAACCCCATAAACCTAGTCATGTTTTCTGTAGGTTCAACCCCATAAACCTAGTCATGTTTTCTGTAGGTTCAACCCCATAAACCTAGTCATGTTTTCTGTAGGTTCAACCCCATAAACCTAGTCATGTTTTCTGTAGGTTCAACCCCATAAACCTAGTCATGTTTTCTGTAGGTTCAACCCCATAAACCTAGTCATGTTTTCTGTAGGTTCAACCCCATAAACCTAGTCATGTTTTCTGTAGGTTCAACCCCATAAACCTAGTCATGTTTTCTGTAGGTTCAACCCCATAAACCTAGTCATGTTTTCTGTAGGTTCAACCCCATAAACCTAGTCATGTTTTCTGTAGGTTCAACCCCATAAACCTAGTCATGTTTTCTGTAGGTTCAACCCCATAAACCTAGTCATGTTTTCTGTAGGTTCAACCCCATAAACCTAGTCATGTTTTCTGTAGGTTCAACCCCATAAACCTAGTCATGTTTTCTGTAGGTTCAACCCCATAAACCTTGTCATGTTTTCTGTAGGTTCAACCCCATAAACCTAGTCATGTTTTCTGTAGGTTCAACCCCATAAACCTAGTCATGTTTTCTGTAGGTTCAACCCCATAAACCTAGTCATGTTTTCTGTAGGTTCAACCCCATAAACCTAGTCATGTTTTCTGTAGGTTCAACCCCATAAACCTAGTCATGTTTTCTGTAGGTTCAACCCCATAAACCTAGTCATGTGTTCTGTAGGTTCAACCCCATAAACCTAGTCATGTTTTCTGTAGGTTCAACCCCATAAACCTAGTCATGTTTTCTGTAGGTTCAACCCCATAAACCTAGTCATGTTTTCTGTAGGTTCAACCCCATAAACCTAGTCATGTTTTCTGTAGGTTCAACCCCATAAACCTAGTCATGTTTTCTGTAGGTTCAACCCCATAAACCTAGTCATGTTTTCTGTAGGTTCGAGCCTTTGATCCAGACAGGGGAGAGAATGGCAAGGTGATCTATGCTATCGCCTCACCAGATCCCTCCAAAGATGGGCCTTTTGTTATAGATGCCAACACCGGTAACATTACAGTACAGAAGGACATTGTCAGGCCAGGAGAAGGCTACATTCAGGTAAAAAACTTACCACAGGTCCAGAGTTGATCTCATTTTCTTTCCAGACCAATATTAATGTCTGTGTACACCATCCATGTAATGTCTGTGTACACCATCCATGTAATGTCTGTGTACACCATCCATGTAATGTCTGTGTACACCATCCATGTAATGTCTGTGTACACCATCCATGTAATGTCTGTGTACACCATCCATGTAATGTCTGTGTACACCATCCATGTAATGTCTGTGTACACCATCCATGTAATGTCTGTGTACACCATCCATGTAATGTCTGTGTACACCATCCATGTAATGTCTACACCATCCATGTAATGTCTGTGTACACCATCCATGTAATGTCTGTGTACATCATCCATGTAATGTCTGTGTACACCATCCATGTAATGTCTGTGTACACCATCCATGTGATATCTGTGTACACTATCCATGTAATGTCTGTACACCATTCATGTAATGTCTGTGTACACCACCCATGCAATGTCTGTCTACACCATCCATGTAATGTCTGTACACCATCCATGTGATGTCTACACCATCCATGTAATGTCTGTGTACACCATCCATGTGATGTCTACACCATCCATGTAATGTCTGTGTACACCATCCATGTAATGTCTGTGTACACCATCCATGTAATGTCTGTACACCATCCATGTAATGTCTGTGTACACCATCTATGCAATGTCTGTGTACACCATCCATGTAATGTCTGTGTACACCATCCATGTAAAGTCTGTGTACACCATCCATGTGATGTCTGTCTATACCATCCATGTAATGTCTGTCTACACCATCCATGTAATGTCTGTGTACACCATCCATGTAATGTCTGTGTACACCGTCCATGTAATCAGTACACCATCCATGTAATGTCTACACCATCCATGTAATGTCTGTGTACACCATCCATGTAATGTCTGTCTACACCATCCATGTAATGTCTGTCTACACCATCCATGTAATGTCTGTCTACACCGTCCATGTAATCAGTACACCATCCATGTAATGTCTACACCATCCATGTAATGTCTGTGTACACCATCCATGTAATGTCTGTCTACACCATCCATGTGATGTCTACACCATCCATGTAATGTCTACACCATCCATGTAATGTCTGTGTACACCATCCATGTAATGTCTGTGTACACCATCCATGTAATGTCTGTCTACTCATGTCCTCAGGTGACTGTAGTGGGCAGGAACCCCAGCATAATTCCCATGGAAGGATGGTGCACATTTAAAGTCAACATTCAGGACATCAACGACAACCCTCCAAAGTTTACAGCTGACAATTATAAAATTGACATTTTAATAACAACCCCAGCAACCAGTGTAAGTCAACAAGCTAGACTGTGTCAATGTTGAGTGTAACAAGCTAGACTGTCAATGTTGTAGTGTAACAAACTAGACTGTGTCAATGTTGTAGTGTAACAAGCTAGACTGTCAATGTTGTAGTGTAACAAACTAGACTGTGTCAATGTTGTAGTGTAACAAGCTAGACTGTCAATGTTGTAGTGTAACAAACTAGACTGTGTCAATGTTGTAGTGTAACAAGCTAGACTGTGTCAATGTTGTAGTGTAACAAGCTAGACTGTGTCAATGTTGTAGTGTAACAAGCTAGACTGTCAATGTTGTAGTGTAACAAACTAGACTGTGTCAATGTTGTAGTGTAACAAGCTAGACTGTCAATGTTGTAGTGTAACAAATTAGACTGTGTCAATGTTGTAGTGTAACAAACTAGACTGTGTCAATGTTGTAGTGTAACAAGCTAGACTGTGTCAATGTTGTAGTGTAACAAACTAGACTGTGTCAATGTTGTAGTGTAACAAGCTAGACTGTGTCAATGTTGTAGTGTAACAAGCTAGACTGTGTCAATGTTGTAGTGTAACAAGCAGGACTGTCAATGTTGTGGTGGTACAAGCTAGACTGTGTCAATGTTGTAGTGTAACAAGCTAGACTGTGTCAATGTTGTAGTGTAACAAGCAGGACTGTCAATGTTGTGGTGGTACAAGCTAGACTGTGTCAATGTTGTAGTGTAACAAGCTAGACTGTGTCAATGTTGTAGTGTAACAAGCTAGACTGTGTCAATGTTGTAGTGTAACAAGCTAGACTGTCAATGTTGTGGTGGTACAAGCTAGACTGTGTCAATGTTGTAGTGTAACAAGCTAGACTGTGTCAATGTTGTAGTGTAACAAGCTAGACTGTCAATGTTGTGGTGGTACAAGCTAGATTGTGTCAATGTTGTAGTGTAACAAGCTAGACTGTGTCAATGTTGTAGTGTAACAAGCTAGACTGTGTCAATGTTGTAGTGTAACAAGCTAGACTGTCAATGTTGTGGTGGTACAAGCTAGACTGTCAATGTTGTAGTGTAACAAGCTAGACTGTGTCAATGTTGTAGTGTAACAAGCTAGACTGTGTCAATGTTGTAGTGTAACAAACTAGACTGTGTCAATGTTATAGTGTAACAAGCTAGACTGTGTCAATGTTGTAGTGTAACAAGCTAGACTGTGTCAATGTTGTAGTGTAACAAGCTAGACTGTCAATGTTGTGGTGGTACAAGCTAGACTGTGTCAATGTTGTAGTGTAACAAGCTAGACTGTGTCAATGTTGTAGTGTAACAAGCTAGACTGTCAATGTTGTGGTGGTACAAGCTAGATTGTGTCAATGTTGTAGTGTAACAAGCTAGACTGTGTCAATGTTGTAGTGTAACAAGCTAGACTGTGTCAATGTTGTAGTGTAACAAGCTAGACTGTCAATGTTGTGGTGGTACAAGCTAGACTGTCAATGTTGTAGTGTAACAAGCTAGACTGTGTCAATGTTGTAGTGTAACAAGCTAGACTGTGTCAATGTTGTAGTGTAACAAACTAGACTGTGTCAATGTTATAGTGTAACAAGCTAGACTGTGTCAATGTTGTAGTGTAACAAACTAGACTGTGTCAATGTTGTAGTGTAACAAGCTAGACTGTCAATGTTGTAGTGTAACAAATTAGACTGTGTCAATGTTGTAGTGTAACAAACTAGACTGTGTCAATGTTGTAGTGTAACAAGCTAGACTGTGTCAATGTTGTAGTGTAACAAACTAGACTGTGTCAATGTTGTAGTGTAACAAGCTAGACTGTGTCAATGTTGTAGTGTAACAAGCTAGACTGTGTCAATGTTGTAGTGTAACAAGCAGGACTGTCAATGTTGTGGTGGTACAAGCTAGACTGTGTCAATGTTGTAGTGTAACAAGCTAGACTGTGTCAATGTTGTAGTGTAACAAGCAGGACTGTCAATGTTGTGGTGGTACAAGCTAGACTGTGTCAATGTTGTAGTGTAACAAGCTAGACTGTGTCAATGTTGTAGTGTAACAAGCTAGACTGTGTCAATGTTGTAGTGTAACAAGCTAGACTGTCAATGTTGTGGTGGTACAAGCTAGACTGTGTCAATGTTGTAGTGTAACAAGCTAGACTGTGTCAATGTTGTAGTGTAACAAGCTAGACTGTCAATGTTGTGGTGGTACAAGCTAGATTGTGTCAATGTTGTAGTGTAACAAGCTAGACTGTGTCAATGTTGTAGTGTAACAAGCTAGACTGTGTCAATGTTGTAGTGTAACAAGCTAGACTGTCAATGTTGTGGTGGTACAAGCTAGACTGTCAATGTTGTAGTGTAACAAGCTAGACTGTGTCAATGTTGTAGTGTAACAAGCTAGACTGTGTCAATGTTGTAGTGTAACAAACTAGACTGTGTCAATGTTATAGTGTAACAAGCTAGACTGTGTCAATGTTGTAGTGTAACAAGCTAGACTGTGTCAATGTTGTAGTGTAACAAGCTAGACTGTGTCAATGTTGTAGTGTAACAAGCTAGACTGTGTCAATGTTGTAGTGTAACAAGCTAGACTGTGTTAATGTTGTTTGCTTTGAATATTTAACAGATTGCTTTATTGTTCAACAGTTAGAGCTATGTATAGACTGCCCACATTAACCACACATATCATTCAACAGCCATTTTGTTCTGGCTTGTAACAACCAGTCAACCTATAGATTTCTTTATCTGTTAGATTTGTTTTTGTTCAAGCCTAAAGCTACCAATCAAATTTTATTGGTTCAAACCTAAAACTACCAATCAAATTTCTTTGTTCAAACCTAAAGCTACCAATCAAATTTTATTGGTTCAAACCTTAAGCTACCAATCAAATGTTTTTCTAGTTGAACTCTAAAGTTCACTTTAAAAGAAGCTACCAATAAAAAGTTTACAGTTAGAACTCTAAAGTTGACCTAAATTAGGCGACCAATCCAATGTCTTTCTGTAGGCCATCCGCCAGATGGTGGCAACAGATGCTGACGTGGGACCCAATGCCAACATCACCTACTCATTCTACAACAGATCAAATTACTTCTCCATCAACAGTCAGACAGGTGTCATCCAGCTCACCCAGTCCCTCACTAATTTAGGACAGGTAAACTTTTGGACAGGAAAATATTTTAAATTTACCTTCAGTCATCAATCACCAGTTTCAATCAAACAGGTGTTCTAGTTATAATCACAAGTCAAATTATTTGATCGTTCACCACAGAAGTTATTTTCAATTATTTAACTTGACTGTGTTACTTTCATTGTGTGGATCTGTTGTTTATTGTGTAGAGAACACATAGTAAGTCATGACTAAATGGGTTAATGTAACTTTTGAGGGCTGTAAGGGTTTATGAGTCAATGGCTCCTGTTGTCATCTGTACCTGTTGTATCTACAGGCAACTACCTTTACGTTGTTTGTGGTAGCCAATGACAACGGCATTGACCCTGGTCCACTCACAGGAAATACTACGGTCACCATCGCAGTCAACACAGCTAATAGGACATCTCCAGTGTAAGACTCGTGTCTCATAATACAGGCAGTGTCACATGATACAGGCAGTGTCACATGATACAGGCAGTGTCACATGATACAGGCAGTGTCACATGATACAGTGTCACATGATACAGGCAGTGTCACATGATACAGGCAGTGTCACATGATACAGGCAGTGTCACATGATACAGGCAGTGTCACATGATACAGGCAGTGTCACATGATACAGGCAGTGTCACATGATACAGGCAGTGTCACATGATACAGGCAGTGTCACATGATACAGGCAGTGTCACATGATACAGGCAGTGTCACATGATACAGGCAGTGTCACATGATACAGGCAGTGTCACATGATACAGGCAGTGTCACATGATACAGTGTCACATGATACAGGCAGTGTCACATGATACAGGCAGTGTCACATGATACAGGCAGTGTCACATGATACAGGCATTGTCACATGATACAGTGTCACATGATACAGGCAGTGTCACATGATACAGTGTCACATGATACAGGCAGTGTCACATGATACAGTGTCACATGATACAGTCAGTGTCACATGATACAGGCAGTGTCACATGATACAGGCAGTGTCACATGATACAGTGTCACATGATACAGTGTCACATGATACAGGCAGTGTCACATGATACAGGCAGTGTCACATGATACAGTGTCACATGATACAGGCAGTGTCACATGATACAGGCAGTGTCACATGATACAGGCAGTGTCACATGATACAGGCAGTGTCACATGATACAGGCAGTGTCACATGATACAGGCATTGTCACATGATACAGGCAGTGTCACATGATACAGGCAGTGTCACATGATACAGGCAGTGTCACATGATACAGGCAGTGTCACATGATACAGGCAGTGTCACATGATACAGGCAGTGTCACATGATACAGGCAGTGTCACATGATACAGGCAGTGTCACATGATACAGTGTCACATGATACAGGCAGTGTCACATGATACAGGCAGTGTCACATGATACAGGCAGTGTCACATGATACAGTGTCACATGATACAGTGTCACATGATACAGGCAGTGTCACATGATACAGTGTCACATGATACAGGCAGTGTCACATGATACAGTGTCACATGATACAGGCAGTGTCACATGATACAGGCAGTGTCACATGATACAGGCAGTGTCACATGATACAGGCAGTGTCACATGATACAGGCAGTGTCACATGATACAGTGTCACATGATACAGGCAGTGTCACATGATACAGGCAGTGTCACATGATACAGGCAGTGTCACATGATACAGGCAGTGTCACATGATACAGTGTCACATGATACAGGCAGTGTCACATGATACAGGCAGTGTCACATGATACAGTGTCACATGATACAGGCAGTGTCACATGATACAGGCAGTGTCACATGATACAGTGTCACATGATACAGGCAGTGTCACATGATACAGGCAGTGTCACAAGATTTTGTCTGTAATGAGCAAAACTCATCAACAAAAAATTTATAAAGAAATATTTTTAAACTTTAAAGGCTAATTCTTAATGAGTTAAAGAACTATAATTCTCCATTATTAGATTTAAAAATTATCAATATGATCTAGGACTATGGATACAGTAATTAAAAAATTAAAATAAAGATAGAATCTAGATTGGCTGTATAAAAGACAAATACTGTTGATAATTTTGCTAAATGAGGGCTTATTACTTTTGAAGATGGCAGAACCTTCCATCAACACTTGAGTTCAACGTTATTGAAAGTGCCAGCTATGGGTATGTGATAGCAACATTTAGGTGCCAGTCCAACGCTGCCAACCCTAAAGTAGAGTTCCTGGTCTATGAGTCAATAGATCAGACCTCCATCACATTTGTCCCCACACCCTTGAACGACACTGCTATGAATTTGACACTAAGCAACAGATTGGACTACCTGGTACAGAAACAGTACAGGCTGACAGTTGCTTGCCAGGTGAGGTTGTTACATCACCACACCTGTGTGTTACATCACCACACCTGTGTGTTACATCACCACACCTGTGTTACATCACCACACCTGTGTGTTACATCACCACACCTGTGTGTTACATCACCACACCTGTGTGTTACATCACCACACCTGTGTGTTACATCACCACACCTGTGTGTTACATCACCACACCTGTGTGTTACATCACCACACCTGTGTGTTACATCACCACACCTGTGTGTTACATCACCACACCTGTGTGTTACATCACCACACCTGTGTTACATCACCACACCTGTGTGTTACATCACCACACCTGTGTTACATCACCACACCTGTGTGTTACATCACCACACCTGTGTGTTACATCACCACACCTGTGTGTTACATCACCACACCTGTGTGTTACATCACCACACCTGTGTGTTACATCACCACATCTGTGTGTTACATCACCACACCTGTGTGTTACATCACTACACCTGTGTGTTACATCACCACACCTGTGTGTTACATCACCACACCTGTGTTACATCACTTCACCTGTGTGTTACATCACTTCACCTGTGTGTTACATCACCACACCTGTGTGTTACATCACCACATCTGTGTGTTACATCACCACACCTGTGCATGATTAAAAATATCTTATTATTAAAACTTTTTATTATTTAAGAATTGCTTGACTAAAAAACTAGCACACTAATTGATTGTCTTGATAGTGTGATAAAATTAGTATTTTATATTAGAAACATAAATTAATTCTTAAAAAACAATGAAGCATCTTAGTCAAATGTCCAGTTTGACCAATTTGCCAAGTTAAAAAGAATTGGGTCCTGTAGAAGTGATAAAAAAGTGGTAATGAGAGTAGAAGTGATAAAAAAGTGGTAATGAGAGTAGAAGTGATAAAAAAGTGGTAATGAGAGTAGAAGTGATAAAAAAGTGGTAATGAGAGTAGAAGTGATAAAAAAGTGGTAATGAGTAGAAGTGATAAAAAAGTGGTAATGAGAGTAGAAGTGATAAAAAAGTGGTAATGAGAGTAGAAGTGATAAAAAAGTGGTAATGAGTAGAAGTGATAAAAAAGTGGTAATGAGAGTAGAAGTGATAAAAAAGTGGTAATGAGAGTAGAAGTGATAAAAAAGTGGTAATGAGAGTAGGAGTGATAAAAAAGTGGTAATGAGAGTAGAAGTGATAAAAAAGTGGTAATGAGAGTAGAAGTGATAAAAAAGTGGTAATGAGAGTAGAAGTGATAAAAAAGTGGTAATGAGAATTTATGTTTTCAGACCCTGGATGGTTTCCTGTTGCGCACTGACATCAACCCAGTTATCAACATCATCGATGCTAACAACCAGAAACCCACCTTCCAAGGTTTAGGCAGCAATGACCGGTATGTAGGGACCGTGCCAGAAAATGCTTTGCCAGGAGCTCTGGTCATCCAGGTCTCAGCTGATGACAGGGATGAAACACTACTTTTTAGAACTGTGAGAACTTTTTCTGTACAATGTGGTTAAATTGTCTGTGTGTTGTGTTGTCTGTGTGTTGTGTTGTCTGTGTGTTGTGTTGTCTGTGTGTTGTGTTGTCTGCGTGTTGTGTTGTCTGTGTGTTGTGTTGTGGTGTTGTCTGTGTGGTGTGTTGTGAATTGATTGGTTTGTGATGTTTGCTTTAAAAATAATTTGAAATTAATTGATTGGCTTGTGATGATTGCTTTAAAAATGGTTTGAAATGAATTGATTGGCTTGTGATGATTGCTTTAAAAATGGTTTGAAATGAATTGATTGGCTTGTGATGATTGCTTTAAAAATGGTTTGAAATGAATTGATTGGCTTGTGATGATTGCTTTAAAAATGGTTTGAAATGAATTGATTGGCTTGTGATGATTGCTTTAAAAATGATTTGAAATGAATTGATTGGCTTGTGATGATTGCTTTAAAAATGATTTGAAATGAATTGATTGGCTTGTGATGATTGCTTTAAAAATGGTTTGAAATGAATTGATTGGCTTGTGATGATTGCTTTAAAAATGGTTTGAAATGAATTGATTGGCTTGTGATGATTGCTTTAAAAATGATTTGAAATGAATTGATTGGCTTGTGATGATTGCTTTAAAAATGATTTGAATTGCAGGTGACATTTGTTTTTCTGGACAATGAGACTTTCTTTGACATCCAACCTGCTGGCATGAATCGAGCTGAGGTGAAAACTAAGGTTACATTTGATAGAGAACTAAGGGACAGCTTTTCTGTTGGGGTCAAGGCCAGTGATGGCGCACCTGCAGCTTATCCTGCTGGCAGCACTGAACCTAATTCAGGTAAAGTCCCATAGTCAGAGCACACCTGGTCAGTAGCACACCTGGTCAGTTAGAGGCACATAAAGTAAAATAAATTGTGTGCCTTATCCCTTCCTTAATGATTTTCCAGAATCTCTGCTGTGACATTTGGTTTGAACCCACTGGAAACATTTGATTTTGTAATTTCAGTTGTGCGTTACATAGACGTGACAATATTAGATGTCAATGACAACCCGCCATATTTTGATCAGCTAAATTACACATGCAGCATCTCAGAGGCGGCCAATGTTAATGATCGTGTTTGTAATGTCGTAGCCTTGGACGTGGACACAAGTAAGTTTCTCTTTCGCTCTCTCTCTCTCTCTCTTTTTCTCTCTCTCTCTTTCTCTGTGTGTGTGTGTGTGGGGGGGGGTGTGTGGATGTGCATGTGTGTGTGTGTTTGATGTACTGCCCCCAACTAAGAAATTGGAAACCTTTTCCAATGATCTCTTTTTTTTTCTAATTTACTAAATTTAAAGCAAAGAGTCAAACTTATATTTAAGTGTTGCTGAATGGTAGAGCACTTGACTTCTAACCCCAAGGTATCAAGTTTGGTTCCCTGGATGCAGTCTTTGTATTCTGATGGGTACTTGACATTAGGGAAAGTAGAGGTGGCTGGGCATAGTGCTGACCACACTCTCCCTTCATATGCCTCCTGGTTCTAAATTAAACATTCTATCATTTTTTCAGTTAACGTTGGCTAATTGACCTATTGTTCTATCTTTTTTACTTTTTCTGATACAAAGTATAGAGAAAGTATTGAAATCGTGCAAAAATCTAAATCGAGATTTTCATAAATCTCGACATTTTAGACCACCCTGAGTCGGAAAAACTTAGTTTTGCAATTTTGTCCTTATGTCTGTCTGTGTGTCCGTAAACACGATAACTTCATAGATAAGTATCATATCAGCTTTTGAGCAATTTCCAGTCACAGGAAGTGATACTTTTGGGTTATGAAAAGCCAATAACTTGAGTACCATTTAAGTTAGGTGGACAAATAGGCACATATAAATATGACATTGTATGTGCATGTTTCTATCAAATTTTTTGCAAAATTAAGTTGCGCTTTCCATGTAAAACGATAATTTGAGTACTATTTCAGTTAGGTTAACCAAATTTCATATATAAGTATAAGATATTATACTTGGGTTACTTTTAATTTTCACTTGACCTCTGATAACTGGAAGTTGTACTTTACTGTATTTCCAGTTTCTAAAATACTGGTTATTTGAGTACCATTTAAATTAGGTGAAGAAAATTCTATTCCTAGGTAAAATATCTTTTCTTGAATTTTCCAAATTTTGGAATTTTTCCAATTTCTCAAAAAAATATCACTTCTACTAGACTGATTTGTTTCAAACTGTTCATGTAGATCAAGACTCAATTACAACACTCTGTGTCATAAAATGTGACTTAATTAAATATTTAATTAACTTGTCAAAAATTAATTAAAGTATCTTTATAAAGTACTAATTTTCCGCTCTATTTCGCACACATTATTTACATTCATTTAGTGCGCAATTCCATTTTCTACTTGACTGTTCTATTTTTTTTAAAAATGTAAATACAAAAAAAATTAATAAACAACATTTCTATTGCCTGAACCTACTGTAAGTGCCACCCCTCTTACTGTATTAGAATATAGAAAGTTTAGGGGAGATCACTCAAGCGTTATTTCAGTTGATGTTTGCAAATTGACCTATAATTTTTTTTCAGTTGATGCTGGAAAATTGACCTACCGTTTCAACTCTGGAAATGTGAACAATGCATTCTCCATCACTTCTATGATTGGGGAAATCAGAGTAGCCAGAAAACTGGACTATGAAAATCCAACTGAACCAAAGGTATAGTTTACATCCATTGTTAGGTGAACAAAAGGTATAGTTTACATCCATTGTTAGGTGAACCAAAGGTATAGTTTACATCCATTGTTAGGTGAACCAAAGGTATAGTTTACATCCATTGTTAGGTGAACCAAAGGTATAGTTTACATCCATTGTTAGGTGAACCAAAGGTATAGTTTACATCCATTGTTAGGTGAACAAAAGGTATAGTTTACATCCATTGTTAGGTGAACCAAAGGTATAGTTTACATCCATTGTTAGGTGAACCAAAGGTATAGTTTACATCCATTGTTAGGTGAACAAAAGGTATAGTTTACAACCATTGTTAGATGAACAAAAGGTATAGTTTACAACCATTGTTAGATGAACAATAGGTAGATATGATCTACAGTAATGGCCAATTTTGTTTAATGGCAATCTTGTGAACTCTTTTGTAGTACAACACATATTTTTATACTGCTAATTTTTTTCTCTAGGTTTATGGCATGCAGCTTCTGGCCATTGACTCAGATAGTCTGCACACTGCCACCACCTCAGTCTACATCTCCGTACTAGACGCCAATGACAACTCACCTGAGTTTAGCATGAGCAGGTATGTGTCCGTCAATCAGGTACAAGAGGAGGACACAAACAACTCACCTGACCGTCCATTCTTCTTGCTGCAGGTTTGTTAACATCTCATCTTTTTAGACCTAGGCCACTATTGGCTCACCTAGGCCCCTGTTGGCTCACTTAGGCCCCTGTTGGCTCACCTAGGCCACTGTTGGCTCACTTAGGCCCCTGTTGGCTCACCTAGGCCACTGTTGGCTCACCTAGGCCCCTGTTGGCTCACCTAGGCCCCTGTTGGCTCACCTAGGCCACTGTTGGCTCACTTAGGCCACTGTTGGCTCACTTAGGCCCCTGTTGGCTCACCTAGGCCACTGTTGGCTCACCTAGGCCCCTGTTGGCTCACTTAGGCCACTGATGGCTCACCTAGGCCACTGTTGGCTCACTTAGGCCACTGTTGGCTCACCTAGGCCACTGATGGCTCACCTAGGCCACTGTTGGCTCACTTAGGCCACTGTTGGCTCACTTAGGCCCCTGTTGGCTCACTTAGGCCCCTGTTGGCTCACCTAGGCTACTGTTGGCTCACTTAGGCCACTGTTGGCTACAACAAAAATGAATAAATCTAATAAAAAAATAACAGGGGAGGAAGAGAAATATGATTGTTTTCCTTTGGCATTCATTTTGTAATGCAAGAATACTTACAGTATGTTACTATTTTAAATGTCAGCAGATTGGGACAGCTTTATTTTATAAATTGTCTGAGACAAAGTAGCATCAGCTTTATATTTTGTATGTGACAGCAACAGACAAAGTAGCATCAGCTTTATATTTTGTAGGTGACAGCAACAGACAAAGTAGCATCAGCTTTATATTTTGTAGGTGACAGCAACAGACAAAGTAGCATCAGCTTTATATTTTGTAGGTGACAGCAACAGACAAAGTAGCATCAGCTTTATATTTTGTAGGTGACAGCAACAGACAAAGTAGCATCAGCTTTATATTTTGTAGGTGACAGCAACAGACAAAGTAGCATCAGCTTTATATTTTGTAGGTGACAGCAACAGACAAAGTAGCATCAGCTTTATATTTTGTAGGTGACAGCAACAGACAAAGTAGCATCAGCTTTATATTTTGTAGGTGACAGCAACAGACAAAGTAGCTTCAGCTTTATATTTTGTAGGTGACAGCAACAGACAAAGTAGCATCAGCTTTATATTTTGTAGGTGACAGCAACAGACAAAGTAGCATCAGCTTTATATTTTGTAGGTGACAGCAACAGACAAAGTAGCATCAGCTTTATATTTTGTAGGTGACAGCAACAGACAAAGTAGCATCAGCTTTATATTTTGTAGGTGACAGCAACAGACAAAGTAGCATGAGCTTATATTTTGTAGGTGACAGCAACAGACAAAGTAGCATCAGCTTTATATTTTGTAGGTGACAGCAACAGACAAAGTAGCATCAGCTTTATATTTTGTAGGTGACAGCAACAGACAAAGATGTCGCCCGTCCTGAAACTTTAATACGTTACTACCTGATGGGAGATGTCGTCAATTTTACCATCGAAGCTGAGACAGGAAAAGTTTTCCTGATTGGTTCCCTGGACAGAGACCGTGGCAACCCAAACTACACCTTCACTGTTAGAGCTGAGGATGAGAGGGTTAATCCTAACTATGGCTACGCTGAGATTGTTGTCAGTCCTATGGACATCAATGACAACAGCCCTGAATTTGTTGAGGCTTACCTCATTGGCAACATTCAAGAAAATTCACCACCTGGAAGTAAGTGATGTTTGAAATAATAATGAAAGAACTCTATAAGCAGTGCTGAAAAGCTACTTTTGTATGTCCAGCTGTTGTACTGTGTCCAGCTGTTGTACTGTGCTGTGTCCAGCTGTTGTACTGTGTCCAGCTGCTGTACTGTGCTGTGTCCAGCTGTTGTACTGTGCTGTGTCCAGCTGCTGTACTGTGTCCAGCTGTTGTACTGTGCTGTGTCCAGCTGCTGTACTGTGTCCAGCTGTTGTACTGTGTCCAGCTGTTGTACTGTGCTGTGTCCAGCTGCTGTACTGTGTCCAGCTGTTGTACTGTGCTGTGTCCAGCTGTTGTACTGTACTGTGTCCAGCTGTTGTACTGTGCTGTGTCCAGCTGTTGTACTGTGCTGTGTCCAGCGTCCAGCTGCTGTACTGTGTCCAGCTGTTGTACTGTGCTGTGTCCAGCTGTTGTACTGTGCTGTGTCCAGCTGCTGTACTGTGTCCAGCTGCTGTACTGTGTCCAGCTGTTGTACTGTGCTGTGTCCAGCTGTTGTACTGTGTCCAGCTGTTGTACTGTGTCCAGCTGTTGTACTGTGCTGTGTCCAGCGTCCAGCTGCTGTACTGTGTCCAGCTGTTGTACTGTGCTGTGTCCAGCTGTTGTACTGTGCTGTGTCCAGCTGCTGTACTGTGTCCAGCTGCTGTACTGTGTCCAGCTGTTGTACTGTGCTGTGTCCAGCTGCTGTACTGTGCTGTGTCCAGCTGTTGTACTGTGCTGTGTCCAGCTGTTGTACTGTGCTGTGTCCAGCTGTTGTACTGTGCTGTGTCCAGCTGTTGTACTGTGTCCAGCTGCTGTACTGTGCTGTGTCCAGCTGCTGTACTGTGCTGTGTCCAGCTGTTGTACTGTGTCCAGCTGTTGTACTGTACTGTGTCCAGCTGTTGTACTGTGCTGTGTCCAGCTGTTGTACTGTGTCCAGCTGTTGTACTGTGTCCAGCTTTTGTACTGTATCCAGCTGTTGTACTGTGTCCAGCTGTTGTACTGTGCTGTGTCCAGCTGCTGACTGTGCTGTGTCCAGCTGTTGTACTGTGTCCAGCTTTTGTACTGTATCCAGCTGTTGTACTGTGTCCAGCTGCTGTACTGTGTCCAGCTGTTGTACTGTGCTGTGTCCAGCTGCTGTACTGTGCTGTGTCCAGCTGTTGTACTGTGCTGTGTCCAGCTGTTGTACTGTGCTGTGTCCAGCTGTTGTACTGTGCTGTGTCCAGCTGTTGTACTGTGTCCAGCTGCTGTACTGTGCTGTGTCCAGCTGTTGTACTGTGCTGTGTCCAGCTGTTGTGCTGTGTCCAGCTGTTGAACTGTGTCCAGCTGCTATACTGTGCTGTGTCCAGCTGTTGTACTGTGTCCAGCTGCTGTACTGTGCTGTGTCCAGCTGCTGTACTGTGCTGTGTCCAGCTGTTGTACTGTGCTGTGTCCAGCTGTTGTACTGTACTGTGTCCAGCTGCTGTACTGTGTCCAGCTGTTGTACTGTGCTGTGTCCAGCTGTTGTACTGTGCTGTGTCCAGCTGTTGTACTGTGTCCAGCTGCTGTACTGTGCTGTGTCCAGCTGCTGTACTGTGCTGTGTCCAGCTGTTGTACTGTGTCCAGCTGTTTACTGTGTCCAGCTGTTGTACTGTGCTGTGTCCAGCTGCTGACTGTGCTGTGTCCAGCTGTTGTACTGTGTCCAGCTTTTGTACTGTATCCAGCTGTTGTACTGTGTCCAGCTGTTGTACTGTGTCCAGCTGTTGTACTGTGTCCATCTGTTGTACTGTGTCCAGCTGCTGACTGTGCTGTGTCCAGCTGTTGTACTGTGCTGTGTCCAGCTGCTGTACTGTGCTGTGTCCAGCTGTTGTACTGTGTCCAGCTGCTGACTGTGCTGTGTCCAGCTGTTGTACTGTGTCCAGCTGCTGACTGTGCTGTGTCCAGCTGTTGTACTGTGTCCAGCTGTTGTAGTGTGCTGTGTCCAGCTGCTGTACTGTGTCCAGCTGCTGTACTGTGTCCAGCTGTTGTACTGTGTCCAGCTGTTGTACTGTGTCCAGCTGTTGTACTGTGTCCAGCTGTTGTACTGTGTCCAGCTGTTGTACTGTGCTGTGTCCAGCTGTTGTACTGTGTCCAGCTGCTGACTGTGCTGTGTCCAGCTGTTGTACTGTGCTGTGTCCAGCTGTTGTACTGTGTCCAGCTGCTGACTGTGCTGTGTCCAGCTGTTGTACTGTGCTGTGTCCAGCTGTTGTACTGTGTCCAGCTGCTGACTGTGCTGTGTCCAGCTGCTGTACTGTGCTGTGTCCAGCTGCTGTACTGTGCTGTGTCCAGCTGTTGTACTGTGTCCAGCTGTTGTACTGTGTCCAGCTGCTGACTGTGCTGTGTCCAGCTGCTGTACTGTGCTGTGTCCAGCTGCTGACTGTGCTGTGTCCAGCTGTTGTACTGTGTCCAGCTGCTGACTGTGCTGTGTCCAGCTGTTGTACTGTGTCCAGCTGTTGTAGTGTGCTGTGTCCAGCTGCTGTACTGTGTCCAGCTGCTGTACTGTGTCCAGCTGTTGTACTGTGTCCAGCTGTTGTACTGTGTCCAGCTGTTGTACTGTGTCCAGCTGTTGTACTGTGTCCAGCTGTTGTACTGTGCTGTGTCCAGCTGTTGTACTGTGTCCAGCTGTTGTACTGTGCTGTGTCCAGCTGTTGTACTGTGCTGTGTCCAGCTGTTGTACTGTGTCCAGCTGCTGACTGTGCTGTGTCCAGCTGTTGTACTGTGCTGTGTCCAGCTGCTGACTGTGCTGTGTCCAGCTGCTGTACTGTGCTGTGTCCAGCTGTTGTACTGTGTCCAGCTGTTGTACTGTGTCCAGCTGCTGACTGTGCTGTGTCCAGCTGCTGTACTGTGCTGTGTCCAGCTGTTGTACTGTGTCCAGCTGCTGACTGTGCTGTGTCCAGCTGCTGTACTGTGCTGTGTCCAGCTGCTGACTGTGCTGTGTCCAGCTGTTGTACTGTGTCCAGCTGTTGTACTGTGTCCAGCTGCTGTACTGTGCTGTGTCCAGCTGCTGACTGTGCTGTGTCCAGCTGTTGTACTGTGTCCAGCTGTTGTACTGTGTCCAGCTGTTGTACTGTGTACAGCTGCTGTACTGTGTCCAGCTGCTGTACTGTGCTGTGTCCAGCTGTTGTACTGTGTCCAGCTGTTGTACTGTGTCCAGCTGTTGTACTGTGTCCAGCTGCTGACTGTACTGTGTCCAGCTGTTGTACTGTGCTGTGTACAGCTGCTGTACTGTGTCCAGCTGCTGTACTGTGTCCAGCTGTTGTACTGTGCTGTGTACAGCTGCTGTACTGTGTCCAGCTGCTGTACTGTGTCCAGCTGCTGACTGTGCTGTGTCCAGCTGTTGTACTGTGTCCAGCTGTTGTACTGTGTCCAGCTGTTGTACTGTGCTGTGTCCAGCTGTTGTACTGTGCTGTGTCCAGCTGCTGTACTGTGTCCAGCTGCTGTACTGTGCTGTGTCCAGCTGCTGTACTGTGCTGTGTCCAGCTGCTGTACTGTGTCCAGCTGCTGTACTGTGCTCTCTTTCTTGTCCAGCCCTGGCCTTGACTGTGTTGGCCAGAGACCCAGATGCAGGAGAAAATGGCACAGTGAGCTACCAAAAGTACGCCCAACAGAACTCCAGCATTAGCTCCTTGTTCAACATCAGCAGCTCAGGCCAGATCGTAACAGCAGGACCCCCCCAGCTCTATGACAGGGAAGAGAATGACTTTTTCAAGCTCATTGTGGAGGCCTATGATGGGGGCAGGCCTTCACGTACTGCCACGGCGACTGTCACCATCAACTTGATAGACGTCAATGATCAGGCACCTTACTTTGAGAAGCCCTTGTACAGGTAGGTTCACAGTTCACACAAGTCTTTGATGTGCATCACATACAGGTAACACAGGTGCATCACATACAGGTAAGCAGTGCATCCCAACAGGTGTAACAGTTTTATATGACTAACCTATTCCACAGTGCCACCATGTCCGAGGCTCTCAAGGCTGGCTCAGTTCTGGTCGTACCAGCCATTGATAAGGACAAGGACCCCAGCAACAGGCAGCTGACTTTTTCTATTGTGGGGAGTAACAGGTTTTTCATGGTGACCACATCTGGACAGAGTGCCAACATTCAGCTGGCCAATGTAGGTATCTCTCACATGGGCAGGCTGACATAAGTTGACCAGTTGACAGAAGTTGACCAGCTGACAGAAGTTGACCAGCTGACAGAAATTGACCAGCTGACATAAGTTGACCAGTTGACATAAGTTGACCAGTTGACAGAAGTTGACCAGCTGACAGAAGTTGACCAGCTGACATAAGCTGACCAGCTGACAGAAGTTTACCAGTTGACAGAAATTGACCAGCTGACAGAAGTTGACTAGCTGACCAGCTGACAGAAGTTGACCAGTTGACATATGCTGACCAGCTGACAGAAGTTGACCAGCTGACAGAAATTGACCAGCTGACAGAAGTTGACCAGTTGACATATGCTGACCAGCTGACAGAAGTTGACCAGCTGACAGAAATTGACCAGCTGACAGAAGTTGACCAGCTGACAGAAGTTGACCAGCTGACAGAACTGACAGAAGTTGACCAGCTGACATAAGTTGACCAGCTGACAGAAGTTGACCAGTTGACAGAAATTGACCAGTTGACATATGCTGACCAGCTGACAGAAGTTGACCAGCTGACAGAAGTTGACCAGTTGACATATGCTGACCAGTTGACATATGCTGACCAGCTGACAGAAATTTACCAGCTGACAGAAATTTACCAGCTGACAGAAATTGACCAGCTGACAGAAGTTGACTAGCTGACCAGCTGACAGAAGTTGACCAGCTACATAATGTGTTGTCTCTCCTCAGCCTGTGGACTATGAAAGTGACCCTCACAGTTTTACCTTCACCCTGACAGTGACTGATGGAATGGCTGGCCACCAGAACTCCACCCAGATCCAGATCAACGTTACAGATTACAACGACAACGCCCCACAGTTTAATGGCACTGACCAAAGTATTACCCTGGTGGAGGAGGAGAACCCAGGCAAAGCCATTGCCACTTTTTTTGCTACAGATGCAGACTCTGGGATCAATGCCCAGTTTGAGTAGGCCAACTTCTACACAATGTTTTTTTTTACTCTAATAAAAGGGCTAGTTCTGATTGTATTGCCAAGTTAGCCGAAATGCTTATTTCTAAACCTAATGTTTGTCTTTCGTAATTGAAACATCTGGTTATAACTTAGGCTTGATGAAAATAAATAGAAATGTAGCCTTAAACTTAACAAATTATTTTTAAGTTTTAAGTTTAAATGTTTAGAAAAACTAATTGTATCCATGTCAACAACATGATAGAAGGATTCTCTTCAACTCAGTGGCCTCCATCAAAAAAATTATTTAAATTTTAAAATTATAAAAAAAAATTCTATGATAGCTGCCATCACGATGGCAGTGGTAGGAAATTTTTAGACTTTACTCTGAGTTATAACAAAATACTACATATGATAGCATTAGGTATATAAATAAGCATTTTGTCTAATTTGGTATTCATCACCCGCCCATGCCCTTAAAAGGCTAGTTCTGATTGTATTTCCATGAGTAAATACCCACTTGTACCAGTGTATCCATTCATCAACAGGTATTCCATAGTGCGCAGCTCAGACCCCAGGTATGAGTTTTACATTGACCCCAGCTCTGGAGTTGTGTACACAAGGAAGAGATTGGACAGAGAGGTGGCCCCCTTCATGGATTTGGTCATTATGGCCAAGGATAAAGGTCAGTTTCACACAGTGGCCCACAAGCTGGGGTCAGTGGCCCACAGGCTGGGGTCAGTGGCCCACAAGCTGGGGTCAGTGGCCCACATGCTGGGGTCAGTGGCCCACATGCTGGGGTCAGTGGTCCACAAGCTGAGGTCAGTGGCCCACATGCTGGGGTCAGTGGCCCACATGCTGGGGTCAGTTGCCCACATGCTGGGGTCAGTGGCCCACAAGCTGGGGTCAGTGGCCCACAAGCTGGGGTCAGTGGCTCACAAGCTGCGGTCAGTGGTCCACAAGCTGAGGTCAGTGGCCCACATGCTGGGGTCAGTGGCCCACATGCTGGGGTCAGTTGCCCACATGCTGGGGTCAGTTGCCCACATGCTGGGGTCAGTGGCCCACAAGCTGGGGTCAGTGGCCCACAAGCTGGGGTCAGTGGCCCACAAGCTGGGGTCAGTGGTCCACAAGCTGAGGTCAGTGGCCCACATGCTGGGGTCAGTTGCCCACATGCTGGGGTCAGTTGCCCACATGCTGGGGTCAGTTGCCCACATGCTGGGGTCAGTGGCCCACATGCTGGGGTCAGTTGCCCACATGCTGGGGTCAGTGGCCCACAAGCTGGGGTCAGTGGCCCACAGGCTGGGGTCAGTGGCCCACAGGCTGGGGTCAGTGTGATGTAACACTTTCCCAGCATTGATTCTATCCAAACAAGTTGTACCTGTATTGTGTGTATGTTGCAGATGAGATTCCAACCTGTATTGTGTGTATGTTGCAGGTGAGATTCCAACTTGTATTGTGTGTATGTTGCAGATGAGATTCCAACTTGTATTGTGTGTATGTTGCAGGTGAGATTCCAACTTGTATTGTGTGTATGTTGCAGGTGAGATTCCAACTTGTATTGTGTGTATGTTGCAGGTGAGATTCCACTGAACAGCACAATAAAGCTGAAGGTGACTCTAATAGACATCAATGACAACGCCCCATCCTTTGCAAAAGACTACCAGCCCCAGGTGACAGAGAATGAAAACCTCTCCAACAAGCTGGTGGTGGAGATTTTTGCTTTCGACCCTGACACGGAGGCATATGGTCCTCCATTTGGCTTCAGTGAGATGTGTTCTGTGCCGGCTTGCTCCAAGTTTAGTATCAAGTTTAACCCAGGTGGGTAGTTGGTACAGTGTCTTAGGTGTTGTACCCAGGTGGGTAGTTGGTACATTGTCTTAGGTCTTGTACCTAGGTGGGTAGTTGGTACAGTGTCTTAGGTTCATTTGAGCTACACAAACATTGAGTGAACCACTGAGCTACACAAACATTGAGTGAACCACTGAGCTACACAAACATTGAGTGAACCACTGAGCTACACAAACATTGAGTGAACCACTGAGCTACACAAACATTGAGTGAACAACTGAGCTACACAAACATTGAGTGAACCACTGAGCTACACAAACATTGAGTGAACCACTGAGCTACACAAACATTGAGTGAACCACTGAGCCTGACTTGTCCTATGTTTCTTTCAGCCAATGACAATGGTCGGGGTACAGCATCAATCTTCACAAGCAGCACGTTTGATAGAGAGGAGAGTAAATATTATTACCTACCCATTGTCATGTGGGACATGAGAGGCAAGTCCAGCAACATCTCAATGACAGCCACCAATACGCTGACCATCACTGTAGCAGACAAGAATGACAACGACCTCAAACCAGGAAATCAAGAGATTTTAGTCTACGATTATCAAGGTAGTTTTTTATCTGTCACTCCCTATAGTGTTAAGTTCTTTTTAATCTTGACAGTAGTGTATTTTATCTGTGCACTAGTGTATTTTATCTGTACACTAGTGTATTTTTTCTATACACTAGTGTATTGATAAAATACACTTGTAATCTATGCATGAATAAATGTTTATGTATGAACTTGATACGCAGGATTGTTTGGTGATGTAGAAATAGGGAGGGTGTACGTTGAAGACCCAGATGACTGGGACTTACCAGACAAAACTTTCTCTAACTTGCGCCCAAGTACCATGCAAAATTACTTCAGGTCAGTAGGGCTGTTTTTCATTTTTGTTTTGTCACCCTTTTTTAAAATGTCACCCTTTGTACCCCAGTGTGTCACCAACTTAAATGTCACCCTTTGTACCCCAGTGTGACACCAACTAAAATGTCACCCTTTGTTCCCCAGTGTGTCACCAACTAAAATGTCACCCTTTGTTCCCCAGTGTGTCACCAACTAAAATGTCACCCTTTGTTCCCCAGTGTGTCACCAACTAATGGGATGATCACCATGAAGAAAGGAGTGCCTGTAACTGCTGCCAACTCACCATACAAGTTTCAGGTGTGTAAACCTTTTTATTCTAATACCTGCACATTGCACCTGTACACCACACCTGCACATTGCACCTGTACACCACACCTGTACCTTGACTGTTGGAGCTTGTATTCTGGTTCACAAAGTTGCTTTATATTTCATGTATGTTGCTATATATATATTGTCACCCCTGCCAACTGAAGTGGTTTCTCTGATACAGGTGGATGTTTATGACAAAGTCTGGCAGAAAACTGTCACGTCCACTGTGTCTGTGACAGTACAGGAGCTAAGTGATGAAGCTGTGTGGAAGTCTGGTGCTGTCAAACTTTCAGGTAAAGTCTGTCAAACTTTCAGGTAAAGTCTGTCAAACTTTCAGGTAAAGTCTGTCAAACTTTCAGGTAAAGTCTGTCCAACTTTCAGGTAAAGTCTGTCCAACTTTCAGGTAAACTTAAAAAGTTTGAACAGAGAAGCCTAGTTTAGTGGTGCCCACTGTCCATGTAGTTGTGATGCCCCAGTCATGTAGGACCTCTGCTTGCCTAGTTTAGTGGTGCCCACTGTCCATGTAGTTGTGATGCCCCAGTCATGTAGGACCTCTGCTTGCCTAGTTTAGTGGTGCCCACTGTCCATGTAGTTGTGATGTTCAGTCATGTAGGACCTCTGCTTGCCTAGTTTAGTGGTACCCACTGTCCATGTAGTTGTAATGTTCAGTCATGTAGGACCTCTGCTTGCCTAGTTTAGTGGTGCCCACTGTCCATGTAGTTGTGATGCCCCAGTCATGTAGGACCTCTGCTTGCCTAGTTTAGTGGTGCCCACTGTCCATGTAGTTGTGATGCCCCAGTCATGTAGGACCTCTGCTTGCCTAGTTTAGTGGTGCCCACTGTCCATGTAGTTGTGATGCCCCAGTCATGTAGGACCTCTGCTTGCCTAGTTTAGTGGTACCCACTGTCCATGTAGTTGTAATGTTCAGTCATGTAGGACCTCTGCTTGCCTAGTTTAGTGGTGCCCACTGTCCATGTAGTTGTGATGCCCCAGTCATGTAGGACCTCTGCTTGCCTAGTTTAGTGGTGCCCACTGTCCATGTAGTTGTGATGCCCCAGTCATGTAGGACCTCTGCTTGCCTAGTTTAGTGGTGCCCACTGTCCATGTAGTTGTGATGCCCCAGTCATGTAGGACCTCTGCTTGCCTAGTTTAGTGGTGCCCACTGTCCATGTAGTTGTGATGTTCAGTCATGTAGGACCTCTGCTTGCCTAGTTTAGTGGTACCCACTGTCCATGTAGTTGTAATGTTCAGTCATGTAGGACCTCTGCTTGCCTAGTTTAGTGGTACCCACTGTCCATGTAGTTGTGATGTTCAGTCATGTAGGACCTCTGCTTGCCTAGTTTAGTGGTGCCCACTGTCCATGTAGTTGTAATGTTCAGTCATGTAGGACCTCTGCTTGCCTAGTTTAGTGGTGCCCACTGTCCATGTAGTTGTGATGCCCCAGTCATGTAGGACCTCTGCTTGCCTAGTTTAGTGGTGCCCACTGTCCATGTAGTTGTGATGCCCCAGTCATGTAGGACCTCTGCTTGCCTAGTTTAGTGGTACCCACTGTCCATGTAGTTGTAATGTTCAGTCATGTAGGACCTCTGCTTGCCTAGTTTAGTGGTGCCCACTGTCCATGTAGTTGTGATGCCCCAGTCATGTAGGACCTCTGCTTGCCTAGTTTAGTGGTACCCACTGTCCATGTAGTTGTAATGTTAAGTCATGTAGGACCTCTGCTTGCCTAGTTTAGTGGTACCCACTGTCCATGTAGTTGTAATGTTCAGTCATGTAGGACCTCTGCTTGCAGGCATCTCATCAGAAGAATTCATCAAGCCCTCCAGTGGCTCCAGCATGTACAGCAAGTTTAAAGCCACCATGGCCACCATCCTTGGCTACCCTAGCCCGGACAACGTACAGATTGTCTCACTGACTGACGTTGGTGAGAACTTGGATGTCAGGTTCTCTGCTCACGCCAGTCCTTACCTCAGCGCGTCACAGATAGAGAGTGCTTTGATGCTCAACCAGGACCAGGTCAGTTGTCACCCTTCAGTGACAGGTGTTACATGTCAGTGACAGGTCCAATTGTTACGTGTCAGTGACAGGTCCAATTGTTACATGTCAGTGACATGTATGTGTCAGTGACAGGTCCAATTGTTACATGTCAGTGACAGGTCCAATTGTTACATGTCAGTGACAGGTCCAATTGTTACATGTCAGTGACAGGTCCAATTGTTACATGTCAGTGACAGGTCCAATTGTTACATGTCAGTGACAGGTCCAATTGTTACATGTCAGTGACAGGTCCAATTGTTACGTGTCAGTGACATGTATGTGTCAGTGACAGGTGTTACATGTCAGTGACAGGTCCAATTGTTACATGTCAGTGACAGGTCCAGGTGTTACATGAGAGAGGTGTGGTCTTGCCTTCAGTTTGAGAGAGGTGTTGTTTTGCCCACAGTTTGAGAGAGGTGTTGTTTTGCCCACAGTTTGAGAGAGGTGTTGTTTTGCCCACAGTTTGAGAGAGGTGTTGTTTTGCCCACAGTTTGAGAGAGGTGTTGTTTTGCCCACAGTTTGAGAGAGGTGTGGTTTTGCCCACAGTTTGAGAAAGGTGTGGTTTTGCCCACAGTTTGAGAGAGGTGTGGTTTTGCCCACAGTTTGAGAGAGGTGTGGTTTTGCCCACAGTTTGAGAGAGGTGTGGTTTTGCCCACAGTTTGAGAGAGGTGTTGTTTTGCCCACAGTTTGAGAGAGGTGTTGTTTTGCCCACAGTTTGAGAGAGGTGTTGTTTTGCCCACAGTTTGAGAGAGGTGTTGTTTTGCCCACAGTTTGAGAGAGGTGTGGTTTTGCCCACAGTTTGAGAGAGGTGTGGTTTTGCCCACAGTTTGAGAGAGGTGTGGTTTTGCCCACAGTTTGAGAGAGGTGTGGTTTTGCCCACAGTTTGAGAGAGGTGTGGTTTTGCCCACAGTTTGAGAGAGGTGTTGTTTTGCCCACAGTTTGAGAGAGGTGTTGTTTTGCCCACAGTTTGAGAAAGGTGTTGGTGCTAAAGTGCAGCAGGTTCCCATCAACCTGTGTGTGCAGGAGGTTTATGATGATGGCTGCACAACCTACTACAATGTCACTGGTCAGCCAAGACTGGTCAACTCCAATGGCACTAGCTATGTGGTCATGTCTACCAGCACCACTGCTCAGATGGGATGCCTGGACTCCATGTTCCCTGACCCAGTCCAGTGTAGGGGAGACTACTGCTTTAATGGTGGCACTTGCATCCAAGATGACTGGAACAAACTCAGGTCAGCCCACATGATTGGATTTCATTGTTTTCTTTCCTCATTTGCATTTAATGTCTGCCATCTCTTCATGACATTTGCCTTTTGACCTGCCTGACATTTGCCTGTGACCTGCCTGACATTTGCCCGTGACCTGTCTAACATTTGCCTGTGACCTGCCTGACATTTGCCTGTGACCTGCCTGACATTTGCCTGTGACCTGCCTAACATTTGCCTGTGACCTGCCTGACATTTGCCTGTGACCTGCCTTACATTTGACCTGCCTTATATTTGCTTGTGACCTGCCTGACATTTACATGGGACATGCCTGACATTTGACTGTGACCTGCCTGATAGTTGGCTGTGATCTGCCTGACATTTGACTTGCCTGACATTTTCCTGTGACCTGCCTGACACATGACCTGCCTGACATTTGCCTGTGACCTGCCTGTGACCTGACTGACATTTGCCTGTGACCTGCATGACATTTGACCTGCATGACATTTGCCTGTGACCTGCCTGACATTTGACCTACCTGGCATTTGCCTGTGACCTGCCTGACATTGCTTGTGACCTACCTGACATTTGCCTACTGTGTACCAACCAGCTAACCCCTGACCTTGTTGTTCCCCCAGCTGTGAGTGTATGCCTGGCTTTGATGGGCCCAGATGTCAACAAAGACGGCACTATTTTAATGGGACAAGCGTCTCCTTCTATAACACATTATCCCTGTGCTCAGAGGGCCGCACCAGTATAGAGTTTATCACCACACAGGAGAATGGTGTCCTCATGTACAGTGGTCCTGTGGACAACACACCACAGGTAGTCAACTAATGTTAGCACACAACAGGTAGTCAACTAATGTTAGCACACAACAGGTAGTCAACTAATGTTAGCACACAACAGGTAGTCAACTAATGTTAGCACACCACAGGTAGTCAACTAATGTTAGCACACAACAGGTAGTCAACTAATGTTAGCACACCACAGGTAGTCAACTAATGTTAGCACACCACAGGTAGTCAACTAATGTTAGCACACAACAGGTAGTCAACTAATGTTAGCACACCACAGGTAGTCAACTAATGTTAGCACACCACAGGTAGTCAACTAATGTTAACACACCACAGGTAGTCAACTAATGTTAGCACACAACAGGTAGTCAACTAAAGTTAGCACACCACAGGTAGTCAACTAATGTTAGCACACCACAGGTAGTCAACTAATGTTAGCACACCACAGGTAGTCAACTAATGTTAGCACACAACAGGTAGTCAACTAATGTTAGCACACCACAGGTAGTCAACTAATGTTAGCACACCACAGGTAGTCAACTAATGTTAGCACACAACAGGTAGTCAACTAATGTTAGCACACCACAGGTAGTCAACTAATGTTAGCACACCACAGGTAGTCAACTAATGTTAGCACACCACAGGTAGTCAACTAATGTTAGCACACCACAGGTAGTCAACTAATGTTAGCACACCACAGGTAGTCAACTAATGTTAGCACACCACAGGTAGTCAACTAATGTTAGCACACAACAGGTAGTCAACTAATGTTAGCACACCACAGGTAGTCAACTAATGTTAGCACACCACAGGTAGTCAACTAATGTTAGCACACCACAGGTAGTCAACTAATGTTAGCACACCACAGGTAGTCAACTAATGTTAGCACACAACAGGTAGTCAACTAATGTTAGCACACCACAGGTAGTCAACTAATGTTAGCACACCACAGGTAGTCAACTAATGTTAGCACACCACAGGTAGTCAACTAATGTTAGCACACAACAGGTAGTCAACTAATGTTAGCACACAACAGGTAGTCAACTAATGTTAGCACACCACAGGTAGTCAACTAATGTTAGCACACCACAGGTAGTCAACTAATGTTAGCACAACACAGGTACTCAACTAATGTTAGCACACAACAGGTAGTCAACTAATGTTAGCACACCACAGGTAGTCAACTAATGTTAGCACACCACAGGTAGTCAACTAATGTTAGCACACAACAGGTAGTCAACTAATGTTAGCACACCACAGGTACTCAACTAATGTTAGCACACAACAGGTAGTCAACTAATGTTAGCACACCACAGGTAGTCAACTAATGTTAGCACAACACAGGTACTCAACTAATGTTAGCACACAACAGGTAGTCAACTAATGTTAGCACACCACAGGTAGTCAACTAATGTTAGCACACCACAGGTAGTCAACTAATGTTAGCACACAACAGGTAGTCAACTAATGTTAGCACACCACAGGTACTCAACTAATGTTAGCACACCACAGGTAGTCAACTAATGTTAGCACACCACAGGTAGCCAACTAATGTTAGCACACAACAGGTAGTCAACTAATGATAGCACACCACATGTAGTCAACTAATGTTAGCACACCACATGTAGTCAACTAATGTTAGCACACCACAGGTACTCAACTAATGTTAGCACACAACAGGTAGTCAACTAATGTTAGCACACCACAGGTAGTCAACTAATGTTAGCACACCACAGGTAGTCAACTAATGTTAGCACACCACAGGTAGTCAACTAATGTTAGCACACCACAGGTAGTCAACTAATGTTAGCACACCACAGGTAGTCAACTAATGTTAGCACAAAACTAATGTTTACATGTAGGCACTAACTCAAGTCTATTTACAGTCCCCCTCTGATTACATGCAACTGGAACTGTTTGAAGGATATCCTGTGCTGACAGTCAACTATGGATCCCAGGAGGTTTGTTTGTCACTATCTCTTCAAATCTACTTTGTCATTTTAATATTCTCAACATTTCTCTTTGTGTTACCATCAAGAAACTTAAGACTGTTTGGCCTTCTCTAAACACCCCAATAATCTGTCCCTCTACCAGCTGACCATCAGGCTGAATGGAACCACTGGTACCCCCAGGCTACCTAAACTTAACAATGGCGCCTGGCACAGGATAGACATTGATAAGTTCAATAAGGTAAGCTTGTTTCAGCAAATCACATCTGTAACAAATCCAACAACTATCAGCAACAAATCTCAGAGAAGTGTCCAGAAACCAATGCAACTAAAATTGACCATCTTTTGCCCACAGCAAGTGACCATGACTGTTGACCACTGCATGCTGGTCATCAACAGTAGCACTGATGGAAGAATCCAAGACTGGAGCTCATGTCAGGTCACGGGCACCGTGCCAGGCACTGAAATGTTTTTAAATGTCGAGTCATTCCTGCAGCTGGGTGGCCGCTATCAGAGGTCTGCCACCGACAAAGTTGGATTTAATGGATGCTTGCGCAATCTCATGCACAACTCCAAGGTCAGTCACCAAAGTCAGTTGTTTAAATCTGTTCTAGATTGTTTAACAGACAGCATGCATTTTGTCATTTGGCCAACTACTCTGCTACAAGCCCATCCTTAACTGTTGTCATTTTACAGCTTTATGACCTCTACTACAAGCCCATCTTAACTGTTGTCATTTTACAGCTTTATGACCTCTACTACAAGCCCATCTTAACTGTTGTCATTTTACAGCTTTATGACCTCTACTACAAGCCCATCCCTAACTGGATGTCTGGAGACAATGGTTGTCAGAGGGAAGCCACAGTTTGTGGGGAGGGACTTGCCCAGCCTGTGTGTGGTCAACTGGCTAGCTGTGAGTCCCAGTGGTCTGGTGCAGGTGACACAGTGGCCAAGTGCAGGTGTCAGCCTGGCTGGTATGGTGACAAGTGCTCCAAGGGTAAACACTACAGCCATAACATCATTTTACTCTGTCAACACTGATGTAGATGCTTGCTCTCTACCCCATTAATTGTTTACAGAGGCCCCGACCTATGACCTGCAGAAAAACAGCTACATCCAGTGGAGTGTTAGCGCTAACCTCATCAGTCAATTGATGAAAGAGACAAGTCTGCAGATGACCTTCAGGACCAGGCAAAAGACTGGCACTTTATTCATTGCCACAGACGCCTCTCAGAACATTTTCTTACTGCAGGCATGTTCAACCACCTGACACACTCACCACATGACACACTCACCACATGACACACTCACCACCTGACACACTCACCACATGACACACTCACCACCTGACACACCACCTGACACACTCACCACCTGACACACCACCTGACACACTCACCACCTGACACACTTACCACCTGACACACTCACCACCTGACACACTTACCACCTGACACACTCACCACTTGACACACTCACCACCTGACACACTCACCACCTGACACACTCACTACATGACACACTCACTACATGACACACTCACCACCTGACACACTCACCACCTGACACACTCACCACCTGAAACGCTCACCACTTGACACACTCACCACATGACACACCACCTGACACACTCACCACCTGACACACTCACTACCTGACACACTCACCACATGACACACTCACCACCTGACACACCACCTGACACACTCACCACCTAACACACCACCTGACACACTCACCACCTGACACACTTACCACCTGACACACTCACCACCTGACACACTCACCACCTGACACACTTACCACCTGACACACTTACCACCTGACACACTCACCACCTGACACACCACCTGACACACTCACCACTTGACACACTCACCACCTGACACACTCACCACCTGACACACACATTACCTGACACACCACCTGACACACTCACCACTTGACACACTCACCACTTGACACACTCACCACCTGACACACTCACCACCTGACACACACACCACCTGACACACTCACCACCTGACACACCACCTGACACACTCACCACCTGACACACTCACCACCTGACACACTCACTACATGACACACTCACCACCTGACACACCACCTGACACACTCACCACCTGACACACTCACCACCTGACACACTCACCACCTGACACACCACCTGACATACTCACCACTTGACACACTCACCACTTGACACACTCACCACCTGACACACTCACCACCTGACACACTCACCACTTGACACACTCACCACTTGACACACTCACCACTTGACACACTCACCACTTGACACACTCACCACTTGACACACTCACCACTTGACACACTCACCACTCGACACACTCACCACCTGACACACTCACCACTTGACACACTCACCACTTGACACACTCACCACTTGACACACTCACCACTTGACACACTCACCACTTGACACACTCACCACTTGACACACTCACCACCTGACACACTCACCACATGACACACTCACCACCTGACACACCACCTGACACACCACCTGACACACCACCTGACACACTTACCACATGACCCACATATTGACCACATCTGACCTTGACCCCCAGCTTGTGAACGGCATCCTGACCCTGCGCTACAACATGGGAGCAGGAGAGAGCCAACTCTCCCTGAGTGACTCCCCAGCCAACACTGGCCAGTGGCACACTGTGCTGGTGCAGAGGTTTGGTTCAGAGTTTGTTCTGCTCATGGATGGCGGAGAAGGCAGAAACTTCCAGCTGCAGCCAGCAGACATATCCACCAGTGCCTTCTTCAGGCTCACCTCACCACTCAATGTTGGGGCTCGTGTCCAGCCTAACAGTAATGGAGCTGATGTCATCACTGACGACTTGGCTCAGAGTAAGTTTGCATACATTTGTTCTGGCAACTGTTGAATAGCTGGTTTGTATTGTTTTACTTGGTTTACTGAGATTGAATGACGCCACCTTTTTTCAGCTTGTGTCAGAGATATTCGGCTGAATGACAACTGGCTACCAATGACAGCATCTCAAACTTCTCAAGTTGCGGGTCTAAGTTTTGTCAAATCTTCCAGTCTTGTCAGTGGGTGCAACAGGACAGACTGTGGTACTGGGGTTGTCTGTCCTGTCAACACTGAGTGCCACCCGCTCTGGGAGGCCCACGACTGCCGGTAAACAGCTGTCCTGCTCTGTCTGTCCTGTTGCCTGTCTACCATGTCTAAGTTTACCCTGTTTAATGTCTGTCAACTTCCTGTTTGTCTGTCTGTGTAGACTAGAAGCTCCATCAGTCATGTAGTCCATGAGAGTTTGTCTGTCTGTGTAGACTAGAAGCTCCATCAGTCATGTAGTCCATGAGAGTTTGTCTGTCTGTGTAGACTAGATGCTCCATCAGTCATGTAGTCCATGAGAGTTTGTCTGTCTGTGTAGACTAGAAGCTCCATCAGTCATGTAGTCCATGAGAGTTTGTCTGTCTGTGTAGACTAGAAGCTCCATCAGTCATGTAGTCCATGAGAGTTTGTCTGTCTGTGTAGACTAGAAGCTCCATCAGTCATGTAGTCCATGAGAGTTTGTCTGTCTGTGTAGACTAGAAGCTCCATCAGTCATGTAGTCCATGAGAGTTTGTCTGTCTGTGTAGACTAGAAGCTCCATCAGTCATGTAGTCCATGAGAGTTTGTCTGTCTGTGTAGACTAGAAGCTCCATCAGTCATGTAGTCCATGAGAGTTTGTCTGTCTGTGTAGAGTAGAAGCTCCATCAGTCATGTAGTCCATGAGAGTTTGTCTGTCTGTGTAGAAACTCCATCAGTCATGTAGTCCATGAGAGTTTGTCTGTCTGTGTAGACTAGAAGCTCCATCAGTCATGTAGTCCATGAGAGTTTGTCTGTCTGTGTAGACTAGAAGCTCCATCAGTCATGTAGTCCATGAGAGTTTGTCTGTCTGTGTAGAGTAGAAGCTCCATCAGTCATGTAGTCCATGAGAGTTTGTCTGTCTGTGTAGACTAGAAGCTCCATCAGTCATGTAGTCCATGAGAGTTTGTCTGTCTGTGTAGACTAGAAGCTCCATCAGTCATGTAGTCCATGAGAGTTTGTCTGTCTGTGTAGAAACTCCATCAGTCATGTAGTCCATGAGAGTTTGTCTGTCTGTGTAGACTAGATGCTCCATCAGTCATGTAGTCCATGAGAGTTTGTCTGTCTGTGTAGACTAGAAGCTCCATCAGTCATGTAGTCCATGAGAGTTTGTCTGTCTGTGTAGACTAGAAGCTCCATCAGTCATGTAGTCCATGAGAGTTTGTCTGTCTGTGTAGAAACTCCATCAGTCATGTAGTCCATGAGAGTTTGTCTGTCTGTGTAGACTAGATGCTCCATCAGTCATGTAGTCCATGAGAGTTTGTCTGTCTGTGTAGACTAGAAGCTCCATCAGTCATGTAGTCCATGAGAGTTTGTCTGTCTGTGTAGAAACTCCATCAGTCATGTAGTCCATGAGAGTTTGTCTGTGTAGACTAGAAGCTCCATCAGTCATGTAGTCCATGAGAGTTTGTCTGTCTGTGTAGACTAGAAGCTCCATCAGTCATGTAGTCCATGAGAGTTTGTCTGTCTGTGTAGACTAGAAGCTCCATCAGTCATGTAGTCCATGAGAGTTTGTCTGTCTGTGTAGAAACTCCATCAGTCATGTAGTCCATGAGAGTTTGTCTGTGTAGACTAGAAGCTCCATCAGTCATGTAGTCCATGAGAGTTTGTCTGTCTGTGTAGACTAGATGCTCCATCAGTCATGTAGTCCATGAGAGTTTGTCTGTCTGTGTAGACTAGAAGCTCCATCAGTCATGTAGTCCATGAGAGTTTGTCTGTGTAGACTAGAAGCTCCATTAGTCATGTAGTCCATGAGAGTTTGTCTGTGTAGACTAGAAGCTCCATCAGTCATGTAGTCCATGAGAGTTTGTCTGTCTGTGTAGACTAGAAGCTCCATCAGTCATGTAGTCCATGAGAGTTTGTCTGTCTGTGTAGACTAGAAGCTCCATCAGTCATGTAGTCCATGAGAGTTTGTCTGTCTGTGTAGACTAGAACCTCCATCAGTCATGTAGTCCATGAGAGTTTGTCTGTCTGTGTAGACTAGAAGCTCCATCAGTCATGTAGTCCATGAGAGTTTGTCTGTCTGTGTAGACTAGAAGCTCCATCAGTCATGTAGTCCATGAGAGTTTGTCTGTCTGTGTAGACTAGAAGCTCCATCAGTCATGTAGTCCATGAGAGTTTGTCTGTCTGTGTAGACTAGAAGCTCCATCAGTCATGTAGTCCATGAGAGTTTGTCTGTGTAGACTAGAAGCTCCATCAGTCATGTAGTCCATGAGAGTTTGTCTGTCTGTGTAGACTAGAAGCTCCATCAGTCATGTAGTCCATGAGAGTTTGTCTGTCTGTGTAGACTAGAAGCTCCATCAGTCATGTAGTCCATGAGAGTTTGTCTGTCTGTGTAGACTAGAAGCTCCATCAGTCATGTAGTCCATGAGAGTTTGTCTGTCTGTGTAGACTAGAAGCTCCATCAGTCATGTAGTCCATGAGAGTTTGTCTGTCTGTGTAGACTAGAACCTCCATCAGTCATGTAGTCCATGAGAGTTTGTCTGTCTGTGTAGACTAGAAGCTCCATCAGTCATGTAGTCCATGAGAGTTTGTCTGTCTGTGTAGACTAGATGCTCCATCAGTCATGTAGTCCATGAGAGTTTGTCTGTCTGTGTAGACTAGAAGCTCCATCAGTCATGTAGTCCATGAGAGTTTGTCTGTCTGTGTAGACTAGATGCTCCATCAGTCATGTAGTCCATGAGAGTTTGTCTGTCTGTGTAGACTAGATGCTCCATCAGTCATGTAGTCCATGAGAGTTTGTCTGTGTAGACTAGAAGCTCCATCAGTCATGTAGTCCATGAGAGTTTGTCTGTCTGTGTAGACTAGAACCTCCATCAGTCATGTAGTCCATGAGAGTTTGTCTGTCTGTGTAGAAACTCCATCAGTCATGTAGTCCATGAGAGTTTGTCTGTCTGTGTAGACTAGAACCTCCATCAGTCATGTAGTCCATGAGAGTTTGTCTGTCTGTGTAGACTAGAACCTCCATCAGTCATGTAGTCCATGAGAGTTTGTCTGTCTGTGTAGACTAGAAGCTCCATCAGTCATGTAGTCCATGAGAGTTTGTCTGTCTGTGTAGACTAGATGCTCCATCAGTCATGTAGTCCATGAGAGTTTGTCTGTCTGTGTAGACTAGAAGCTCCATCAGTCCTGTAGTCCATGAGAGTTTGTCTGTGTAGACTAGATGCTCCATCAGTCATGTAGTCCATGAGAGTTTGTCTGTCTGTGTAGACTAGATGCTCCATCAGTCATGTAGTCCATGAGAGTTTGTCTGTCTGTGTAGACTAGAAGCTCCATCAGTCATGTAGTCCATGAGAGTTTGTCTGTCTGTGTAGACTAGAAGCTCCATCAGTCATGTAGTCCATGAGAGTTTGTCTGTCTGTGTAGACTAGATGCTCCATCAGTCATGTAGTCCATGAGAGTTTGTCTGTCTGTGTAGACTAGATGCTCCATCAGTCATGTAGTCCATGAGAGTTTGTCTGTCTGTGTAGACTAGAAGCTCCATCAGTCATGTAGTCCATGAGAGTTTGTCTGTCTGTGTAGACTAGAAGCTCCATCAGTCATGTAGTCCATGAGAGTTTGTCTGTCTGTGTAGACTAGAAGCTCCATCAGTCATGTAGTCCATGAGAGTTTGTCTGTCTGTGTAGACTAGATGCTCCATCAGTCATGTAGTCCATGAGAGTTTGTCTGTCTGTGTAGACTAGATGCTCCATCAGTCATGTAGTCCATGAGAGTTTGTCTGTCTGTGTAGACTAGAAGCTCCATCAGTCATGTAGTCCATGAGAGTTTGTCTGTCTGTGTAGACTAGAAGCTCCATCAGTCATGTAGTCCATGAGAGTTTGTCTGTCTGTGTAGACTAGAAGCTCCATCAGTCATGTAGTCCATGAGAGTTTGTCTGTCTGTGTAGACTAGAAGCTCTATCAGTCATGTAGTCCATGAGAGTTTGAACTTGTCCCCACAGGTGTGTGCCTGGCTACAACAGTGTCAGTGGAGTCTGTGTCAGTGTTTGCCAGCCTAATCCATGTTTCCAAGGAACTTGTACTGTGGTCAGTGGCAAGCCAACATGTGTCTGTCCATCTGGCATGACTGGTCAGTACTGTGATCAAATGGCAGTTGTTGATGATTCCAGCCTCTCTGGTGGAGCCATAGCAGGAATTGTGATAGCAATAATTGTGCTTTTGGGTAAGTTTGGTTGAACCTTGCAGGTAACACACTGTTAATGGATTTTAGATGTCAGGCTGTTATTCCATCTCTAGATGCTCAACACACCAATCCCTTTCCCTAACACTCAGCACCCACCTTGCTCAACACACCAATCCCTTTCCCTAACACTCAGCACCCACCTCAACACACCAATCCCTTTCCCCAACACTCAGCACCCACCTCAACACACCAATCCCTTTCCCTAACACTCAGCACCCACCTTGCTCAACACACCAATCCCTTTCCCTAACACTCAGCACCCACCTCAACACACCAATCCCTATCCCTAACACTCAGCACCCACCTCAACACACCAATCCCTTTCTTTAACACTCAGCACCCACCTCAACACACCAATCCCTTTCTTTAACACTCAGCACCCACCTCAACACACCAATCCCTTTCCCTAACACTCAGCACCCACCTCAACACACCAATTCCTTTCCCCAACACTCAGCACCCACCTCAACACACCAATCCCTTTCTTTAACACTCAGCACCCACCTCAACACACCAATTCCTTTCCCCAACACTCAGCACCCACCTCAACACACCAATCCCTATCCCTAACACTCAGCACCCACCTTGCTCAACACACCAATCCCTATCCCTAACACTCAGCACCCACCTCAACACACCAATCCCTTTCTTTAACACTCAGCACCCACCTCAACACACCAATTCCTTTCCCCAACACTCAGCACCCACCTCAACACACCAATCCCTTTCCCTAACACTCAGCACCCACCTCAACACACCAATTCCTTTCCCCAACACTCAGCACCCACCTCAACACACCAATCCCTTTCTTTAACACTCAGCACCCACCTTGCTCAACACACCAATCCCTATCCCTAACACTCAGCACCCACCTCAACACACCAATCCCTTTCTTTAACACTCAGCACCCACCTTGCTCAGCACACCAATCCCTTTCCCTAACACTCAGCACCCACCTCAACACACCAATCCCTTTCCCTAACACTCAGCACCCACCTCAACACACCAATCCCTATCCCTAACACTCAGCACCCACCTCAACACACCAATCCCTTTCTTTAACACTCAGCACCCACCTCAACACACCAATCCCTTTCCCTAACACTCAGCACCCACCTCAACACACCAATCCCTTTCTTTAACACTCAGCACCCACCTTGCTCAGCACACCAATCCCTTTCCCTAACACTCAGCACCCACCTCAACACACCAATCCCTTTCTTTAACACTCAGCACCCACCTTGCTCAACACACCAATCCCTATCCCTAACACACACTTGGCTAAGATTTCATCCATCATGTTGTTTCACATATTCCAGCACTGCTCCTGGCACTTTTGATATTTGTGTGTGTGAGAAGTAAAGATGATGAGAAAGAGAAAAACATCTTAGAAGTGGACCCTGACGATGACTTTATCAGAGAAAATGTCATGTTTTATGACGAAGAAGGAGCTGGTAAGTTCTCTAACCCATCTCAAGATCCCACTTCTAATGGCCCAGCGCTTGTATTTTTATCCCACTTCTGATGGCCCAGCGCTTGTATTTTTATCCCACTTCTGATGGCCCAGCGCTTGTATTTTTATCCCACTTCTGATGGCCCAGCGCTTGTATTTTTATCCCACTTCTGATGGCCCAGCGCTTGTATTTTTATCCCACTTCTGATGGCCCAGCGCTTGTATTTTTATCCCACTTCTGATGGCCCAGCGCTTGTATTTTTATCCCACTTCTGATGGCCCAGCGCTTGTATTTTTATCCCACTTCTGATGGCCCAGCGCTTGTATTTTTATCCCACTTCTGATGGCCCAGCGCTTGTATTTTTATCCCACTTCTGATGGCCCAGAGCTTGTATTTTTATCCCACTTCTGATGGCCCAGAGCTTGTATTTTCATCCCACTTCTGATGGCCCAGCGCTTGTATTTTTATCCCACTTCTGATGGCCCAGCGCTTGTATTTTTATCCCACTTCTGATGGCCCAGAGCTTGTATTTTTATCCCACTTCTGATGGCCCAGCGCTTGTATTTTTATCCCAGGTGAAGAGGACCATGAGGCATATGACATCACACTTCTGCAAAGGCCAGGGATGGAAACCTCTGCACGCCCCAATGAATATCCAGACAAAAGAGATGAAATGAGCAGAAGAAGTAAACCCATTTTTTATAAATGCGTAATTTTTATACTGCAACATGAGTCAAAGTATTTTCCTGTCATGTACTTACAACTAGAATGCCCCTGACACTAGTGTGTAATGACTGCTATTACTTTCAGATGCCCCTGAATATCAGATGCGTGACCCGTATGAAAAGCTGGAGAGACCAGATGTTGGAAGTTTTATCAACGGCAGAATCAATGATGCAGAAAATGAAGAGCCGTTTGGTGACAGCACACATGAGTTTAACTTTGAGGGAGGAAACAGTGATGCTGGCAGTCTGAGCTCCCTCAACACCAGCAGCAGTGGTGGGAGCCAGGACTACGACTACCTCAGTGAGTGGGGCCCAAAGTTTGCCAAGCTTGCTGACATGTATGGGGCAGGACAATCTGATTCTTGAGCTGCTGTCTTGTTTCATTACTTTTTTGTTAACACTTTTTTACTGTTAAAAAATAGACTGTAAATAATTTGATGTTTTAATCAACCCATTTTTGTGTGTAAATAGATGGACTATATAATATCATGTGGGCACAATCTCAGTGATAACCCTACCACATTTACATAGTAATTGCCTCTTATGCCTTATTTTTCTACCATTGCTATGCATTATAACATTTACTCTTCAAATTAGCATAATCTAAGATAAGTTGAATCTGGACCAATAAGCAGCAGTTCTGTAATTATAATCTTATCCCCTTTAAACATTTTATACAATTAATTTTTTTGGGGCAGCATATGTCAACTCCTTTTGTAAAGTTCAATGTTTTATTTGCTTTGTAAAAACAAGATAAGCTTTCTTAATATATTTGTACTTGAAACATTCCATTCATCATTATATAATAAACAAAACAGAAGACTGAGATGGTCTTTTTCTATGAATTATGTGAAACTGTTTTGTTACCTCACATTAAAATCCATGCAGTTGAATTAGCTGTACTTTTTTCTAGTAATGATTGTTGCATTATGTTCATTACCATTTTTTAAAAACTAGTTTTTCATGTTTTAAATAGTGAAGAAAGTTAAAAAATGATGCAAACATTAATCATTAGCAATACTTTTCTTATCCTCTGGGAGGGTTGAAGAGGTTGACAAAAATCAAGGATTAAAACTTCTCTAAACTTTTGTAGTGGTTTACACCAGCAAGGATTTAATTAGGTTGTCCTACTTTTTAAAAAAATGTAGCTTTGGTATTCGTGGCAGCAAGAAAAGGTCAATCCACCTTTTAGTTGTTTTACAAAGTGAGTGGTAATTTCAAAACTAGATTGAAAATTATTGACATTCGCAAAACTAAAGTAAATTATAGAGAATTAAATGCCCAGATGCAATAAACAAATTAAAAATATATCTGGCCGCGATAAAATAATGAAAACAATCAAGACAAGAGCCCTAAGCTGGCCGTTGTATTAGAATGGGGAAAACTCTAGGAGACCCATAAATGACCTCACACTCATAGGGCGGTTTGTAAAGTTGGTTTTTTTTCTTCAAAAAATCATGATAAAATGACAGCTGTGAACAGACCTACTTTTTTGAAGTGGTTTACAACAGAAAGAATAACTCCACAGCCTTTAGGGGATAATTTAAATAAAGCGGGAGTTATCTCCACTAAACTTTCTAGAATATTCTTATATAGCACTACGGGGGATGGCAACTCAGGATATAGACATTTTTAATTACTAAAAACTTTTTAAAATAGAATCTCTTAGAAAAAAAAAAATTGTGCACCAAGTGAACGCAAACAATGTGTATAATAGTGCGGAATATTAGTACTTTATAAATTTGTGTGGTTTTAGAAAAATCAGAAATAGCGTCAACCACTACTTCCGGTGTACAGAATTTAATCAAAACTTTTACTTGTATGTGAACTTTTGTTTATCTATCTGAAACAGTACTCAAGTTTGAAAAATCAGAAGTAGAATTAGTGCCACTTCCGGCTATTGGAAATCACTGAAAAGTTGATACAGAACTACAAATTTGATATAATACTTATATGAAATTTCATCAGCCTAGCTGCAATGGTAATTAAACTATCATGTTCAGACACACACGCACAGACAAAATTGCCAAACTGTTTTTCCAACTCAGGGAGGTGTACAATGTCGAGATTTTGATTTTTTGCAATTACAATACTTCCTCCGCTTTGTATACGAGAGTAAAAACATCTTGCAACATTTAAATAAGAGGTTAATGGCAGGGGGGAAATTTGCCACGAAGTAACCCCCAACCCCTAATTTAGAAAAAACATGAAACCTTAATAGCTGCCATACTCTCTGCGACTTGAAATTTTATACAAAATAGAAGAAATTAGAAAATTCTAGAAACCGAATATAGATCACTGTTGATGAAAATACAAGTCATTTTGTCTATGGTGACTTAAATAAGACTCATCAACGTGTGCAACAGATTCAATTATGTGAATAGAATTTTCTTGTTTGACAGAAAATAAGATTTATTTTGCAAATTCAGTGCACAAGTGCTTTTAGTTTAACTTTTAATCTCAAAATATTCAAGAGATTTAATTCGACTTCAGAATGCTGGCAACACTCTAGATCTATTCTATACTAAAATGTGAAACAAAAAACTTTTAGTCTAAAATGAGTAAAGAGCAGTTAGATTTACATAAATGGAAACTACCCTCCATGTAGCATGTCTAATAGTTAATAAGTTATGGTAATTTTTCTTTTCTTTTGGTGAATTTTTAAAAATTGCTCAATAATTATAATCTAGTGTTAAAAAATGGGCATAGTGCCAACACCACAGCTTGTACAAACCATCAATCAACTATAGTGGCAAATCAGAGTAGGAAATATGAAAAAGTAAAATATATGCCAGAAATGGACTAAAATGAAAGTCATTAAAATGAAAGTCATTCAATTGAATAACATAAGTCTGGAAAATTATTGAACCTATTTGAGGCTTAATTATTTTATATTATCTACATTAAGAAATGCCTCTTATATGGAAAAAAAAAATGTCAATACATTAAGTAATAAAGATAGGCAAAGTCTTTTACAGGAACAAAAGTTTATTTTTAAATTAAAAATCATTTAGCTAAACATGGAACTGATAAGAGTACATTAAAATGGCGGCTCTTTAAAACAAAATAGACATAGTGGACCATTAGGAGATTATGTACAATGAAAAAGCCAGTTTTTTTTGCATCCCTCGCATCTGTCAACAGGATCAACTGGTGCTGCTTTAAAATTTGCTGGAATTTTGTTTGACACTGAAATAAGAGATGTCATGTCGTTAAATAAGAGATGGCAAGAAATTAAATCATTGTAACACAGCCAAGCATTCCTAATTATAAAGTTAACAATTGTAGAAAAAACATGCACCAAGCCAATCAGTGGTTAGCTGACTGCCGTAGTCAGAGAAGATTGTGATTTATTGTTCATTCCAATGTAAAACAACTAAATCACTAGTCTTCCAGACCACAACAGCCGGGGAGTATTAGTGCATTAGCAGCCCATCACCAGTTACAGTTTGTGGTTAATGCAGCAAGCAAGTAAGTGAAAAATGACAAGCAAAAAGTGTAATTGCAATAAAACTTGACATTCTCTAGAGCTTTTATTTAAGTCATAAAACAATTTAACTTTATGAAACTAGGCCAAAAACCATGTAACACCTAAATCTGGCATTCAAAAACAAAGCAAGCATTTAAAAATGCACTATTAAAATCCATTCCAGTAATCTCCAGAGCTAGGAATATTAACTCCACTCTCATAATATATCAGCATCATGCATAAAATATATATGGAATCAATTCTTATAATTCTATCTATAATGATTAATGTATTAAAAACATTTTCTAGCGGTTATCTTTATTTGCCAGTATTTTATCATGCTGTAGAATCCTGTTTCAACTGCTGATAATTGACAAAGTCATCAAAATATAAGATAAAACAATTCAATTATTTAAAAAATATTGATTCACCACTGAGAGTTTATGTTAGAGTTTGTGTTAATGTTAAGTAACTTGACAAGTCTCAGTTGACATCCCCAATTTCCATGTACAAAGATAGAGAAAAAAAGAGAATTCACATTTTTAAATTAACTCAATATAAAAGCCCTATAAATTTCTTTATCTGAGTACACAGTTTTTGGTAGATGTCAATGGTAATGTTAATCAGCATAGCTGAACACCTAAGAAGTTAGGAAATTTTTCCATGCAGGTAATAGGATGCAAAGCTATGTTTTAAATTTAAAAATCAAATCACACCATTTACAGGTTTTTTCTAATAAACATTATTGTTAATAAAAGATATGGTTAATTTTGTAATTTGTGGTGGGAAAATTGTCCTTGAAGGGAAAAAAATTATCCCTGCCTATAAAAATAAGAGATTTAGTTATATAGATTACTGAATATTAACTTGTTTAATATTTTATAACAATGATAGATACTTAAGAACTTTAATTCAAGATGAACAAGTGAAAAATTTGATGAGCCATAATTATCCACAGGATTCTGGCAGTAAAAAACATTCTTAACACATACCTCATTTGCAATAAGTACTGAGCATTTTGAATCTGGTCTGGTGTTCCACTTATGCTGATAATACGATCATTTGATCCTGGTAACGGTTCATCAATAACTATCATAGCACCAGATCTCCTTCTTATGTCTGTGATACGACTACCACCTTTTCCAATAATAGCACCAGCCAGCTAACAGAAAGAAAAAATAAATTCCATCTAACCATCAGCAATGAATACTTAAATTCTTGGGTTTAAAAAAACAAATTTGCCATTGAACAGTGTTAGACATCAGACTTTGTTGATAGAGAACAGTATGAAACAATCATCAAGCAAACTTACATCTTTGGGTATTGTAACTTGAGTAGTTTCACATTCTTCATCACCAAAAGCCATTCCCTGACCTCCACCTAAGTTTGTCTGTGTAAAGTAAATACAGAAACATCTTTAAAATACACCAAAAGGCTGCTACATCACTTTAATATTTCATTAGAATTATGTGGACCTAACCATTTTATAAAGCCAGTACAGGTAAGACTGATAGATGCTGTATATCTTACCATATCTCCACTGAAATCTTGTTGCATTCCTCCACCAAAACCTCCACCTCCAAAGCCCCCACCACCCATACCTTTAGAAGAGAATTATCAAGTGAATACAAACAAATGTCAACATTGTTATGAGTGATCAAACTTAATATTTTTTTAAAAACTTACCCCTACCAAGACCCATGTTATTGGCATTCATGTTTCCCCTGAAAAAATAAAAATTTTAATCACACTTAAAATGTATTTCTTAATTGTAAACAACATATCAATCAAATCAATTCATGGCACAATGAAACTGTTAGATTATACTTTTTTAAAAGGGACATTAACACAACAAAAGATGTTGGAAAATGGATATTTTAGCGTAACCTTTTAACCTCATATGCTGCCCCTACCAATAAACCACTAACACAGCAGAAAGCTGCTTTTTAAAAACCTTTTTCATTATTTAGTGGGATTTCAGTTATTATATGCTGTGATTAAAATTTTGGATGAAATAAAAAAACGAATCCCCTTTCACTATTGGGATATGTAGTTCTTTTATTACACATTTTAAAATATTAAGACTTTTTCCCCCCACATCCTGAGCTGAAATAAATGAGATGTGACCAGATTGGGGATCCTAGATGCTATAATTAAATAGCTTAACTTTTAAGAAGAGTGTAATAATGAAAATGATGAAGAATATATTCTACCAGTAGAAAATTGGTGTCGATGACGATTTCATTGGTTAAGTTCAATGGAAACTATAAAGCTACTTGACTGGAAAAATCAGACAGACACTCAGAAAACTGATTTTTAAAGACTCTTTTCTTTTTTATTTCACAAGATAACAGTACAATAAATACATTTTAAAATTCCTGATTATTTTTACATTTTATGTTATGTGTTAAATAAGGTTAAAGGTATGGTTTTGTTTAATTTCTTATTTTATAACACTAACCCTCAGGCTTTGGGACGTGGCGATTGTGACAGCGCTTAAGGGTTAATGCCTTAAACTTTGAAATTAACTTGCCAATATTAACTCTTCTATGAGAACAAAAATTACTAACGCTTTTAATGTATATTATATTTAGAAATTATTTTATGGAAAATGGAACAAAGAAATAAGATAAAATCAATGTGTGTGTTGTATCAAAATACTATAAGTGGACATCATAAATTACACACCTCATTGATCCGCCTCTTCCGAAAGCAGAGCCCCTGCCCATTGATGGCTCCATGTCACCTCCCATGCCTCCTCCAAAAGATTTTCCTCCTCTCATACCACCACGCATACCCCCTCGCATGCCTCCTCTGCCAAAGTCCATACCTCCACCCATACCAAATCCTTCCATGCCCCTGAAAAGAGAAATTTAAACATTCAAGATTCACAACAGTTTTTTTTTACTGTAACGTCACAAGAACAGTGCTACAATGTGCAACTTACATTCTTCCCCGCAAGGCACCCCTCAGACCTCTAGGAGGCGGAGCAGCACCACGTGGTAAACCTTTACTTGCTCTGATATCTCCAGTAATGAAGCCTCCATATTCCGGTGCTAGAAATTCATCACTAAATGATGGGTCATATGGGTTGATTGGACCTTTTGGTGGAGCCTGTACCAAGATAAATCAGCCTGATCAGACTATATTTTGAAACCAGCTATATAGCAATGTTACTTTTCCCATTTATTCACAAGTTTTATCTCTATTTTGAATCAATATATCTACCTCACTGATTACTTTAATCCTTGCACAACAATTTATTTTCAACAACAATGCCTAGATGCTTAAATTAACCAAACACAGCTTTCTTAAAAAAAAAATAACATTAATAAGAAATTGTTCTAAGCATTTTAAATTTCATAACAGAAATGGAGGCTATAACTAGAGTTAATGTTTTTAAGTATACAAGGTTAGATTATAATCAGCTTGCAAAGTAATGGCAAACTTCAACATACCAATGGTCCACCATATCATAGTCATACATGACAAATTATAAATTAAGGGTAAAATGTTGGTCATTAACATGTAATAAATTCATTTATATTGAGCCCTTACACTTTTACTATTAAAGAAAAAGAAAATGTATCTTAATTATTTAAAATGATTTGTCATTTAAAGTTTAAAAATGTTTAATTATAACAATTTTTTTTTTTAACTGACAAGTTTAAAAAAAAAATTATTTAAAATTTTAAAAAAATCTTCAGCTCTAATCTTAGTGTATAATGAACTGCCTTGTCTGTGTACCAAAATATCTAAAGATGTTCATATACTTGTGAAATTTGAAGATAAATATTTGCCAATACCTGTTGTAACAGCTCTATAATCTCTTCAATACAACCAACAACAATTTTTGGTTTGCCTGTGATAGCCACTACCCTGTCAGTGGAGTTAGGGCAACAAGTTGAAAACACTTTAATATTTGCTCCAGTTTTCTGAAAAATGTAATTAACAATGAGAGACTTAACACAAGGATTGTTAGTTAGCCCAAAGGAATAAAAGAATAATTTAGCTAAACTTAAATTATTACAAGGATTATTCCTTAGCTGATCAATGTAAGGGTGTGTGGTGAACCCAGAATAAGTCTGAATTTGGTTCACTGGCTTTATTTTCAAGTATTCCACCCAGCTTAAAGACAAAATCTTTCTTACTTCTCTGAGCTCCTTCACTTTAAAGCCCTGCCTGCCAATGATACAACCAGCTTGACTTTGATGGACAATCATTCGAAGTTCAGATTCAGAATCATTTCTTTTATTTCTTGACTGAAAGTACATTTTATAATAGATTTAGATGAGAACAAATATTACATACTGACCATCAGTTTCATGTTTATTTAACTGTTTTATTTCATGTTTATTTAACTGTTTTATTTCATCTTTATTTGACTGTTCCATTGTAAGTTCATGTTTATTTGTTTTACTCATCTTTTTGGTTATAGTACCTTAGCAGGTTCATGCTTTTTTTTTATGTTCATGCATATATTATTCAACGATGTATATTGCTCATGTTCTTATTAAAAAAAGTACCATGCAACTAAACAAATGATAGGTACTTACATCTTCCATTTCTGGTAAAATGTCTAAAAGCATGTCAAGGACTGTGCCCAATTCAGCTCCAATGGATAGAACTCTGAAAAAAGATTACACATGAATTAACTACTAGCTGTACTGAACAGGGTTGTTTACATGACTACAAGTTTTAATGGATGATGGGCTAGCCAACTTATTTACTTGTTTATAGCAGTCCCCATAAATTAACTTAAGCTAAAATGTTTGACCATGAACGTCCCCTACCTTAAGAGTGTATGGAGAATGTGAAAAATATTGTGGAAGGATGTTTATATACATGTACTGGGCCTACATGGAAATGAATGAAGTGAGAGTTTTGCTTGTTTCTTTTTTATTGTAATAATTTTAAGTAAATGAGGGATGGGATGGGTTGGTAGGGTGGGTTTTTAAAGATTTACCAAGTGGGTAGTGGGTTGGTGATAGTAGTGGAAGTAGAGAGTGGAGTTTGCAATGATGAAAAGTTTGATTAAAACATAATAGAAAATTGGATATCAGGGTAGTGGTGGTTACCGTTCGGGACCGTTGCTATCTGGTACTGTAACACTGGCTTTGTACTGCACCGGGAAGGACCAGGGTCAGGAACAATCCAGGGTCGGGTCAGGGGTCGAGGATCGGGATGTTGTTTTGATTGGGAATGAATTTAAGTTGCGAGGGAAGTGGAAAAGGTAATTCAGTTAAGCAACATTGAAAGTTGAGATTATTAAATCGTGGCCATTAATAAAAACTATATTTAATTTAATCAGCAAATGCCACACAAGGTAGAACATATTTTTCAAAATTTGTAAATAAATATTAGAAAATGATATTAGCTATAAAGACAATCACCTGAAATAAAAGAAAGGGATATTTAATTCGAAAGATATGGGGCCCCTGATAATTGAGAGGACTGAGGGATTGAGACCCTTAAGCAATAAAACTACAGTTGACAAGGCATTAAAATGTATACCACTGAAGATGGTACTTTGGCATGCCATGGCTAAAATTCTTAACAACAAAAAATCCATAAACAATGAGCATATACATTTAGATTTGTGTGCCAGTTGGCAAATGTTATTCCAATGTCTACACACATTTGCACAAGTAAGACAACAAAGAAAGTAAATTGAAAAAAATTCTTTCAATTTTTAAGATTGTAACCAAAAATTTGTTTTGTAATATAAAATAAATCACAGTAACATACAACTCAACACATAAGAACTGTATCCTATATATTGAAATGCAATGATTTTCTTGGTTAGCCTCAATGATTTATAAAATAAAAAAATAAAAAACAAACAAACAAAAAACAACCTGATAAAATTAAATGAAACTTACATCATTTCTCAACCTGTTAATGTTGGCTCCACCTTTTCCAATGATAGCGCCAGCATTCTGTTCAATTCAAGAAATAATTACACTAATTAGTGGTACATAAAACTAATACACCACATAGACATTTTAAGTTTAGTGTCAATTAGTCTAAGAACAGACATATAACTTGCCTTGCTCTGCATGAGGATGCGCAATTCGATCCGAGGTCCTTCCCCTCTTCGTCGCTTGGGCAGGTCCACTTCTTCTTCGCCACCCTCTTCATCCCTGGGTCTTTTAATTCTACCTAGACAATCAACACCATTTTGTTAAAATTGGATAATACTGAGAAAAAGAATGGATGTAAAAAAAATACTTAGTGCAAAGACCAATGGCTAGAGTTGCTAGCCAAGCCAATGTTTCCCTGGATCAGACAGGTATGAATCATTTCACTGGATGCAGCCAGATCAATACCTAGTCACAATTCTTTTTTTCACAGTAGCAAAACAGACCAAAGTGGGGAGGCTCGTTAAGTCAAAACTAATAATATTTTTCTCTTAATCAGACTTTGTTACTTTTAGTTTAACTGTCAACATTAACACATTTTGGCAAAGACAACTTTGAAATAAACATAATGTTCACTATATGGAAAATTGGGAATCAACTGAACAAAATACAATTTGCTTTTAGATTCTTTTTTTTTTCTGAGTATATTGAAAGAAACCAATTGATTGATTTTATTAAACAATTTAACCACACCACCTCAAAAAAGATAGAAAAAAAAAACCCAAAGAGAAAAATATTTAACTAAAAAAATAATATATGCAACAATTTGTTACATTTTAAAAATGCTGAAATGATGTTCATGCAATTGAAATTTGTAGAAACTGCTAATTTATAAAGCTAGTGAATACCTTTTTTTCTAATCTGGTAGCACACAGGATACAAAAAGCACAAAGCTAATACAAGTCTCCACTAGGTACAGTAGCCTATTGTAAAAGGACCGTCAGAAGCACCTAAAGAAATCTTGTACTCATTCACTGAGTGACGCTAACCAAAGTAGTAGTCACACGCTCAAGGCAGAGCTTTCATTACCTGGGCTCGCCCTCTCTCTACCTGCAAGATGCCATCTTGTTGACATGCAGGTTACCCGGAGACAGCCAATGGCGGCACGCCAGGTTTACAAGAGATTGGGAGCTCACAATCGATCCCCATCCACTCCTCCCTCATTGCACGTGTTGTGACAAGACGAAGGTTAGCACTGGCAGACCAACCAAACACCAGCGGCTTTTATGTCAGCCTCGTCACACGTGAACATAGAGCAAGGAGAAAATTTTAAAAAAATAATAAAATACTCACTATCTTCTATATCAGACATGTTCTTGTTTGTCTTGCTTCAGGAAATCTGATGATTATAAAGGCAGTATACACCGACATGAGAGAACAAGCTCACAACATTTGATACAGCGTAAGGTATAATACATTCTGCGTACCAAGCTAAAGTATTAAGGACACCCAAGTTTTAACCATTTCAATCGTTAGCATAAAAGACCTCAGCACACACCGATTATACAACAAAAATCAGCACGCGCCGCTAATACAACAGACCTCAGCACACATCGGTGATAGGGCAGCACGCGCCGCTGATAGGGCAGCACGCGCCGCTGATAGGGCAGCACACACCGGTGATAGGGCAGCACACACCGGTGATAGGGCAGCACACAATAGGGCAGCACACAATAGGGCAGCACACACCGGTGATACAAAAGACTTCAGCACACACCGCTGATAGGGGTCATCCATTTATGACGTCCACAATGTTTTTGGATTTTGGACCCCCCCCCCCCCCCCCACAAAAATCCATTTTTTTCCCTTATAAAAGTCTGTATGCGTCCACAAAAGTCAGTTTTTTCGGACCCCCCCCCCCCCCGTGTGGACGTCATAAATGGATGACCCCAAACAACAGACTTCAGCACACACCGCTGAATGAAACAAACACGACTTGGAAACAAGTGAATGAAACAAGCACAAAACAGAAAATCTTGAGACAGATGTCAGCCTAAACAAAAACGTCTAATAACAATCATCGAATCCTCGATGCACCTGGTACTCGACAATTAATTACTAATCAATAGACCGCTTCAACAAAGGATGTATGTTTTCTCGCTAGTCATCAATGGTACACACATGGCATTTACAGATGAGGATGGGTTATTAAACATTATACAGGCGATAAAAAAACTTTGGGCTGCAATAAAGGGTGTGGGGATAAGAGAAATCAGCGGTTATACTGCAAGCAGGATCGTACAGGTTTATTTTGCTTAACGACTTCGTTACAAAATTTGACTGATGTAGTCACCACATTGTGTGGGCCAGATTTCTGTTGCATAGCCCTCACGCAAGCCTACCCCCCCCCCCCCCATAACAAAGTTAACTTTCAGTACTTAATACCCCGTGTAACAGTTACTGTTGAAATCATTTGCAGCAGGCTATACAGAAGCTAAATACTGCTGAACACAACCATAGGGCTTGTATCATGGTGTGAACCAGAGCTTAATGACTATCTAGTAGTAACCGCACCACTGTAGTGGCGCCACTGTATTACATCGCAACATTGAGGACACCAAGCCATTGTTAATAACGGCCTAGATGATGTCCACCGGGGTCAAACTAGAACAAAATGAAGCGTACCTTTATTAGTCCGTGTCACCTAGGATAGAATAAACCCAACCATTTGCTGAACTGTTCACCTCACCTGCGCGCCAACCAACAGGAAAGGATATTTTTCTAATCAATATGGACACGCCCAACAGACAGCCGAGGACATCCGTGTGACCATGGAGACAACAACTTTCTCCAGGTGACAGGCACAGCTAACAGGGATGTGACCAGACCAGGGAAAAAAATTAGGAAATTTTCTTCGGACAAGAACTCAATATGTTTTATCTATTTTTTAAATCGCAGTTAAAGCTGTCGCACGCCATTACTGTTCTAATTAATCGTTTAATATAGCTAATATTATAAATAAAAGAAGTTTATGTTACTCTAAAATGACATTGAAAGTCTTGTCGAATTGCAATTTAATGTTTAACTTATAAACAACTTTTTTTTTTTAAAATTACAATGTAACAAAAGTGGCAATTAAGTTCAACATTTAGCTAATTTAAAGTGTACTAATGTAGTCTAGTTACACTTTTGTTTTCAATTTTAAATTATGCCTTATATATATATATTATATATTATATTCTTTTAAAGATTGGCATGGTAAAAATGTTAATCTTCAACTGTAAAATGCCTAGATTCAGATTAATTGTAATTTGAAAGTTTTGGGTTCAGGTGATGGAAAATGAAATTGACCAGATTAGCTGAAATTAGAAAGGGTCTGATATGTGAACCAAAGTTAACCATTTCGATAGCCAAACCACATTGTTATTTTTGTTTTTGGAATGGCTTAACTGTAAATTGTTTGAGGTCATCCATAAATGACGTCACGTTTTTTTTTTACGATTTTTACCTCCCCTCTCCTCTCCATCACAAAAGACAGACCCCTCCCCCCTAAAATGACGTCACACCTCAGCCAACAACCGCTCCCCCTCCTCAATATTGAATTTTTTTTTAAACATCGATTTTTTTTCTAAAATATTGACTGAGCTCGACCAACGTAGGGTATTGTAATAAATTTATATTACAATTTTTTTTTTAAAGTTTTCTAAAACGCGTAATAGCGGCTAAAACTCAGTTTTAATTACTTTTTTAAAATAAAAAAATATGACGTCACACTATCTGACCCCCTCCCCCTCATCACACGTCACAAAATTACGGATCCCCCCCCACTACGAGTGTGACGTTGTTTATGGAAGACCCCTTATTAATAACAGTCCATGTCGTATTTTTTCTTCGGAGTCACGTTGAGTTCAGTTTTTTTTTAAAATCTGTAGGCCTATAGCATAGGTATTGCAGGAACAGCTATTTGAAATTACTGTGACGTCATTTTAATTTTTTCCCCCACAAGCAGTACCAAACACGTACTTGGGGGTCAAGGTGAGGTCACAAGAGCCACGGTTGCTACAAGGGGGGGGGGGGTGGGGGTAGTCTAGTCCTCATAGTCACCTTTTGCAAGGATTTTAATATTAATTTTAGATAGCTAAATAAAATAAAATCAGAGAGAAACTGTAGATTTGGGTGGGTTAAAATACAGAAAGATAAATTAGGCTATATCGATAGCTAGATTACCAGGCTAGGGAGATGCGAGTTTCATTTGAAGAAAGACATTATTTTAGAGTACTTTTTTCCCGTGTTTTTGATAAATATTCAACTGATATCAGCGGAAAATTTGGACCAAAAAATTGCGTTCTGAAAAATACTGAAATTCGCAGAAATTCTGAATCTTGACCTAGATCTATATTTCATCTTAATCTAGCACCGTCAGACCTAGCGCAATCGTCTAATTAAAAAGAAATGTGCATATTTGACCTAAGTACTGTAATACTCGATTTAAATATGAATATATGGAATGCACAAGTCGGCCGTTTCCGTAAATATCATTTTCGTTTTTTTTTCCTAATTTTTAAAACTTCGGTAAAAATCGAAGATCGGCGGAAAAATTCGGCAAAAATGAAATCAGCGGAGGAAAATTGCAGCTGAAACGGAAAAATCGGATTTCCGCTAAAATTCGGAAAAGTCACATCCCTGGCAGCTAATCGCACAACGACGTCTACCCATCAACTACCCACACAACGACGTCTACTCAACTACCCACACAACGACGTCTACCCATCCACACAACGACGTCTACCCATCAACTACCAACACAACGACGTCTACCCATCAACTACCCATAAAACGACGTCTACTCATCAACTACCCACACAACGACGTCTACTCATCAACTACCCACACAACGACGTCTACCCATCAACTACCAACACAACGACGTCTACCCATCAACTACCCATAAAACGACGTCTACTCATCAACTACCCACACAACGACGTCTACCCATCAACTACCAACACAACGACGTCTACCCATCAACTACCCATAAAACGACGTCTACTCATCAACTACCCACACAACGACGTCTACTCATCAACTACCCACACAACGACGTCTACCCATCCACACAACGACGTCTACCCATCAACTACCAACACAACGACGTCTACCCATCAACTACCCACACAACGACGTCTACTCATCAACTACCCACACAACGACGTCTACTCATCAACTACCCACACAACGACGTCTACCCATCCACACAACGACGTCTACCCATCAACTACCAACACAACGACGTCTACCCATCAACTACCCACACAACGACGTCTACCCATCCACACAACGACGTCTACCCATCAACTACCAACACAACGACGTCTACCCATCAACTACCCACACAACGACGTCTACCCATCAACTACCCACACAACGACGTCTACCCATCCACACAACGACGTCTACTCATCAACTACCAACACAACGACGTCTACCCAACAACTATCTACACAACGACGTCGATCCAGCAACTTATCGCATAACGGCGTCTGCCAAACATTAAAATATTAACAATAACGACTAACCTAAAACAACTGTACAATAGCCTGGTTGCTTGCCGAGGTCTACCCATTATTTAAAACTACCTTTATTACGGCCCCATGTCTAAATGTATTTAGACAATCTGAAATGAAATCTTTGACGAGTTATTTTAAAAATGCCAACAAAGAGCTGATTGATATGGCTCTATAATAGGTCCTAGCCAAGGTTTCAAAAATATCGATACTTCTCCCCTCCTCCGATCAATGTTAAGCGCTACCTTTAGCATTTAAAAATAAGCCAGCTCTTTGTTCTTGAAACGATCGAATGCCACGCAGCAGTCTCAAGACAAAAGTTGAGGCATAATCGAAACATCAATTCGCGCAGGCAATTTTTATCAAACAACATTAATTATACCTACTGGCAACTAATCACCACAGAGGAAAGATGAACTTCTAATGGCAGGGAGCAATGTTAACACAACATACATTGATTTTTGTACCGTGTATCTTCAGAGAGTCATGCCTTTGTTGAAGAGTGACACATGACCTCTCACTTCTGCTAGCTTTACACGGGGGGGGAGGGGGGGGGGGGTGTCATCCATGTATGACGTCCACGGGGGGGGGGGGGGGGGGGGGGTTCAAAAATCGACTTTTGTGGACGCGTGTGGACGTCCACGGGTTGAATTTAAGATCGACGTGCTTACAATTTAAAACAAACAAAGTCTTATCCTGCATGTAAAACGTGAAACTAAAACAACAGCGCAGCATGTAAATAAAGCACTGGATTTAACCTACACCTGTTTTATAAGTAACGTCAAGATATTTGACGTTTGTTGCCTACACTCCCTGCCGATCGTCACTAATCTTCGTTAAAAACCAGGACACCTAAAATGACGTCACACTTCAAAACTGCAATTTAAATAATAAATACATAAAAACGTTTATAATTACAAGCTTTTATAAATGCACTAAAAAGAAGAAAATAACACAATTTTTATTAAATATAAAATAATTTTTAAAAATATAATAAATCTGCGGCTACTTTATATATAAAAAAAATTACTTTCTTTAAATATATTAATGCACTACTATTTATATCACTATAATTAAAAGCATGGGCCGCTTGTTTTATTTAAATACTTATTATTATAGCGGCCCACGCTTTTAATTATAGTGATATAAATAGTAGTGCATTAATATATTTAAAGAAAGTATTTTTTTTATATATAAAGTAACCGCAGATTTATTATATTTTCAAAAATTATTTTATATTTAATTAAAATTGTATTATTTTCTTCTTTTTAGTGCATTTATAAAAGCTTGTAATTATAAACGTTTTTATGTATTTATTATTTTTATACTTTTTAGTATTAACGAGTAATACGCATGTTAAGACAATATAGTGTAGCAACAAAGATATGATACACAATTTGAAAAACAGTTTTGCTTTAATAATATGATTAGTTTTACTATACGTGTCACAGTATTATGGGATGGCGTAGTCTAGGGGTAAAGAACTAGAATGCTGACCCGACTAAAAACCATCGCGCGCCTATGGAACCAGATGACGCGCTTGTGACGTAGAGCTCCCCTCGCTCCACGACCAACACGGCCCGTGTGGGTAGAACTGCCTACTAATTCGGTCCAAATTTTAATTAATTCATAAAAATTAATTAGGCGACCAATTACGAACCGTATCTGTTAGTTAGAAGTGCCTGCAATTTCACACGGGCGTTTCGATCTAGACAGACAGACAGACTGACGAGGAAGTGAGTGTAATAAAAGCTTGTAAAAAAAAAAAAACAGCATTTTTTCCTCTAATATTTACTGAGAATGAACAGCTTTGAATAGGCCTCGATTGGTTTTCGTTTGAAGTTTTTAAGGAAATTAACTACGTGAAGCAACGGCTCTATGTCGGTTTCTAACATTATTGCAAAGCGCGTCGTCACACTTTATGAAATCCCCTTCCAGCACCTCCATAGTGTGACGTCATTTATGGATGAACCCTTATAAAAGAAAATCACCTCTTTGGAAAGCGAGCGATTTAGTAAACATAATAGAAGCCATGAACCCTAGGAGGCCTTGCGACTTATTAATGTCATAAATGCGTTTAAAAGAAACCCTACTGATTTTTCTCTCCACTGGCTACATTCTACTTCTAATATTTAGGCCTAATAATAAACATTATCGAAAATATTATAGCCGTGAATCAGTAAATAGATACACAATACATGTCACTGATTAATAGTAAATTGGTAGTAAGTTTTTAGAGGTCTCTTAAATTTTTGTGGATGTCCACAGGGGGGGGGGGGGGCTCGGTCGAAAGTGGACGCGTGTGGATGGGCGGGGGGGAAGAGAGAGAGGGCTCTAAAATCCGAAAATTTTGTGGACGTCATAAATGGATGACCACTTGTCAGTTGGGAAAACAACATTAAAAACTGGCTTTAATCTGACAACAATGTCAGATAGTTGATTAGCCTGAACTATCAGATTCTCAGATGTTATAAACTTTTATTCTTGCCCCGTAGTTCCTAAAACAATGGATGTTGGTATACCAGGACAGTCCAAAACGCATTTAAGAGTAATAGTAATTTTAAACTAACAAGGTGCTGGGTTAAAATAACTTTAAATTCCATACTATTGTAGCTTAAGTAAAGAAGCTTGTTTATTTACATAATCTATAATATAATGCAGGTGGTAGTGTGTCAGTCCTTCCTTCCGTCATCGCTATAGATGTGTCTTATAATTGGATGGGTAGGGTTTATTTATATAATAACTAAAAATTTTGGTGGCCGGAAAGAACCGCAACGGAAAAAAGCGCAAAACAAAAAGCGCAACGGAAATAAGCGCACACGGAAAAAAGCGCACACGGAAAAAAGCGCACACGGAAAAAAGCGCAAAGAGAAAAAAGCGCAAACGGAAAAAAGCGCAAACAGAAAAAAGCGCACACGGAAAAAAGCGCAAACGGAAAAAAGCGCAAAGAGAAAAAAGCGCACACGGAAAAAAGCGCACACGGAAAAAAGCGCACACGGAAAAAAGCGCACACGGAAAAAAGCGCAAACGGAAAAAAGCGCAAACAGAAAAAAGCGCAAACGGAAAAAAAGCGCAAACGGAAAAAAGCGCACACAGAAAAAAGCGCAAACGGAAAAAAGCGCAAACAGAAACAGAAAAACGCACAACCAGAAAAAACACAACGAAAAATGTGCAAAAGAGAAATTTAGCACAAAGACCATATGGACTAGATGACACATTTATACATGACTGTTAGGGCTCTTTTGCACATTTTTCGTTGTGTTTTTCTGGTTGCGCATTTTTCTGTTTCTGTTTGCGCTTTTTTCCGTGTGCGTTTTTTTTCCGTTTGCGCTTTTTCTCTTTGCGCTTTTTTCTGTGTGCGCTTTTTTCCGTTGCGGTTCTTTCTGGGAACCAAAAATTTTGTATAGTTGGCACTTTTTTTTCTCTTTTGCATAAGTGAATAAAATTTTAAATTAACGCACATTGCTAAAACATTAAATGGATCAATGACAAATTATACTTTCATGTAGATTACTAGAAAAATTAGATACATTTTAATAACAGTAGGGTAAATAAACTAAATTAAAATCTTTTATAATTTTGACAGGGGAGGTAATTTAAAAAGAAATTGAAAGCACGCTAATAAAAAAAAATGTGAATGCAAATTTTCCGGACCTGCAAGAGGACATTTTTGTTAGAATGTTATAATTAGCATGGATTGATACAATGCACCGTGGTAGGTAAAATACGGATATTTCAAATATTGCCTTTTGTTTAATTTATGAATAAGTTGGGGTATTATAGTCGTTTACTACTAAGTTGAATCAGGCAGTTCCCCCGGAGCCACGGACGCTTGTGATTTAGCGCCCCGGGCTAGAGTGTGAACACTATGTGTTTATGTTTGCATTTAAGTTGTTTATGTGTTGCGTTTGTGTGTTAGTTTTTTTTGCGTTGGGTTTGTGTTTTCGTTTGTCTTTGTGTTCAGTTCTGTTCTCAAGTTGGTACATTTAAAAAAGATTCACCTTGGCAGAGCATAGTTATGCAGCTAGTGAAATTATAATCAATAATTGTCATATGTGTAGACCTATTCAGCCAAGTAATCACAACCCCTCTCCCACCACAACGACCTTAATGCATATCCACTAAAAAAATTGGTGGAAAAATCTTGGTAACTATGACAACGACTGCCATCTTGCAGTCTAGGCTGCATATTTAAAAACAAAGTGTATATAACAGTAACATTTTTTGGGGCATGTATCTTTCGGGAGAACAGATGGCTCCCAGTGTGTCTATATGGCATATTCTATGACCTAATAATTCTATCAGGAATCAACAATTTTTTTTAAGTACTGAAGTAGGCTAAGGTGGCTATATTTTCCTTATCTATATATATATATAATTCTCTTCATGGAGACCATAGAAAACGCCAAGCTGTAAGCGCGTCAAGCAGCCCCCTCTCTACCTCTCTAGGCATATCCCTACCACCCCCACATGGTAGAGCCGGATTTAGTGACTGCTATTAGGGGCAGATATTTTAGTTTGAAACGATTTTAAACTTAGGGGAGGTAACGACTAGAAATCTCACCCTCTCGGCTCCACCCCTTAAATTTTTTTTACTATTTTTATTCAGCAGAAATCTTCTCAAGAGTATTCTCACCTACAAAGTTTCGTGGCATTCAGATGAACGGCGACAAACTGTATCTGACTTTTATCTTTTATATACCATATGTAGAGAAAAATCTCATCGCATGGAACATTAAAATAAAATTCTAAAACTTAGGTCTCAAATTAGTAACATAAGACAAAAAAAAACTATTTTCCAACGTAAGTCAATGATGTTAGTGGTAGGTGACACCAGTTTGGCAGGATTTAAATTCTTTAACTCACTACCAATGCCTTGGAATAAGCTCAATTGTTCTATTCTAATTAGAAAAATGCAAATAATCTTGTGTAGTTACGCTATATTGTTTTTTCAGATTCAGACCTTTATCTGCCATGTTGTTATTTCCTATATAATAAGTCAAAGTAAAAATGTGCATTTTTAAAAAAAAATAAAGCATAACATCAAACAGAAACAAGCCTATACAATTATTAATGCAAATTTACTTAAAAGTACTACCCCTGTTTTATAATTTTGCAAACATATTTTATAAAATTTTCATTTTCGTTTCCCCCTTGCTTCATTTTTTACAGGGCTTATATAAGACCCTACATTTTAAATAGAAAAAAAAATATTTCTTTTCTCATATTAAAGCCAGAAATATAATTTTGGTACCAATGGAATTCTTAATACTTCCTCTAACTCATGATTTTAAGATGAAATAGGTCTACTCAAAAGTTCATTTTTATAAGATATAACAAAAAGCAAATCAGGACAAAAACAAAGTGGACGTAATTATGCAGATATGCGCTATTTTTTTCTATTTTTTTTTTACAATAAAAGATCTAAAGCCTAAGCCTTTTGAATACTTTTACCATGTTTGGCACATGAAAGTAAGTTTTAAATAAAAAAAAAGGGTTGAAAAAAAATTTTGGTCGTCATAGAAACCCAAAAAAAAAAAACGAATTATTCGGTACTTTTAAAAAAAATGCTAAAGCTTTTTATAATTTTATTTATAATTAATTTTATTTAGGCCTATAGCAATCAGATTTAAACTGCTTATATAGGTCTAGGCCTATATATTAAAACTTTTGTCAAGACAACCTTTTGAAATAGCTAGGCCTAATAGTACGAATTTTACAAGGTCTAAAAAATCGTGCCCTTTTTAGTATTCAAAAGTTTCAAAATTTGCATATTATTTACCATATACTTTTTTTTCTATCAAACCCATCAAAATTCCATCGTGACATAAGTTGTATTTTTGCATGAAGAACAATTAGGCCTACTGAAAATATGGTTGGCATTGTTTAATAAATAAAAAAAGAAGTAGGGACCTAGGCTTTTTAGTGTTAAAAACCTCCGAACTGAGAAAAACAAAGTAATAAGTAATAAAAAGTAGGTCACAAAATTTCCATATATGTGTAAAGTGCAAAGTCGATGATTGTAAGCTTAATGTGTTTCCGAATTGATGGAAATTAAGATAGTTAAATTAAAATAGGTCTACATGAGAAATCCAGCTTTCCAATGATGCCAAATACAATATGATGAAGGATATAAAACTTTGGCTGATTCTAGATGATATGCATGCACAATGAAGAGAAACTACGACTTCCCTTCGCGGCGATGTTTTGGATGGTGCTGCGCATGCATGTGTTTACAACAGCAGAACCCTAACCCCCAACAATAACCCTAGCTCAGCTATTAAGGCTTAAGGTCACTGCGCATGTGCAGAACTATCTTTTGCCGACCAGGTGGAGATGCTGGGGTGAAAAATCTTTTTCCGAGTAGTTACCTCATAAAACTGTTCATAGATAGCTTGTAAGGTTGGGAAAAATTGATTATTTAATAGTAATAGGGTCATGAAAATGTTAGGCCTATTTCAAACATAGGGCTATGGCCTACAATTTTTTCTCACTTAAGTTATTTTCTAAATATAAAAATAGACAAAGTATCCAAAAGTGCAAGAAATCCATCATGACAAAAACCAGAAATTTATTTGATTTTTTTTTTAAGGAGCATATCCCCTCTAAGTCTTAAAGCAGTCTACCATAGCCTACATAATTACGAAATTATTCATGGTACTCTATTGAGGTCAGGGGTCATTTCCACACGACGCTGCTGCAAAACCCTAACGACATGAAACACTTATTCAGTAATGCTGCTCAATGATTTGTAGGCCGATATTTCTACTACTTTTGGCATTCCATACGGGTGGTAGCTCTATCCAAAGCTCGTCGACCTCCTCAATTAAATAAGGGTTTGGGGGAGGGAGAGGGGGGGGGGGGGGGGCTGAGTGAGCGAACAATCAGCGCAGCTATGCCGATTGGCAATGGCCTGACTTTTTTAAGCAAATGGGTATGTAGCGTAGATATAGTATGGTGGTTATCATTAATAATCCTAAATGATAAATAAAATGGCACCTACCAGAAATAGAAGTTTTTAGTCAACTAAATAGTTTATTGAATATTACGTCCAGGTAGCCTACAACGCAGCATAACGAGAAAAGGAAGTGATATCTTGAAAGTGATGCTGCAGTGAATCTAGTCTGGATTCTTTAGGCCTATGGAAATCAGATATAGGATTTAAAAATTAAATTATTATAGTTTTAGAAATATTCACATTTTGTAAAATATATTTTTCTTTTGAGTTATGTACCAATGTTTTTTTTGAGCGGTTATATTTAGATTATTTGGATCGTAGCCTAGCTTGCCGGAATGACGCCGGTTCGGCAACAGGCTAGAAGAGAAGATCTTTCTAAAGTTTCATTTGCTGATAAACCCCATGCTAGCGTAGGCCCTACGCTTGCAGCGTCACTTTAAATAAATTATAAACAGCTAGGGCAGCTAGGGCTAAGCTGAAATGAGAATGCCTGATTTTTAAAAATGTCTCATCAGCAAAACAAACAAAAAACTCTTTTCGTCTCAGAAAATTGAAAATGGGAATAGTTACTTTCTTAATTTGAATTTTGACAAATATGCAGATTAAAAATATAGATCTAGTTTTTAAAAATGTTCAAAAATAATCTAGCCGCTCGAAGTTTGTCAAAGTAACAACAGACTAACAAAACTAGATCTAGATCTGGATAAAACTAGGTCTAGGTCAATATATTTGAATAGAATCTACATGTCTTCAGATTAAGTTAGATGATGTCACTAGACTAGAAGCTGGCATGTCAGGAGCAGCTAAGACCCGCGCGTTATCTTCAGACAAAAACAGGCCTTCTTTCAGACATTTTTATCCGACGGGATCTTGGCTTGGCTCAGAGGCGTAGCGACCCTTCCCGGCGCCCGCGGCGAACTTTCAATTTGGCCCCCTCCCCGCTTATATATATATATATATATATATATATAAAACCTATATAGGCATATGTATATATATATATATGTATATATATATATATATATATATATATATATATATATATATATATATATATATATATATATATATATATATATATATGTGTGTGTGTGTGTGTGTGTGCGTATAGCTATATAGATATATAATTCTCTTCTGGGAGACGCTAGAAAACAAGCTGTAAGCGCGCTCCCTAACACCCCCACCCCTACATGGTCTGGTGAGCTGTGGTTCACGCTAAATGTTTACAAGCAGAGCCGGGTTTAGTGACGACTATTAGGGGCAGATAATTAAGTTTGAAACGATTTTAAACGTAGGGGGGGGGGGTAACTAAGTGGAGTTTACTTTAACGGAGGGGGGAGGAGGGGGGTTATTGTCCTTAACGAGCTACTTGTAGTGTTTTAAAGAAATATTTTCAGTGGCAGCGTTGGTACTGTCGAATTCACAAATTGTGAATTACTGAAAAGTAGAAAAAACATTGACCACCGGAGTATGATATGCCGCGGGTCGGCTCGTATATATATATATATATATATATATATATATATATATATATATATATATATATATATATATATATATATATATATATATATATATATATATATATATATATATATATATATATATATATATATATATATATATATATATATATATATATATATATATATATATATATATATATATATATATATATATATATATATATATATATATATATATATATATATATATATATATATATATATATATATATATATATATATATATATATATATATATATATATATATATATATATATACATGTATCTATATGTGTGTGTAATCGTGTGTGTATAAGATAAGCGTGTGTGTGTGTAATCGTGTATAAGCGTGTGTGTATGCGTATGTACGACAGTCCGGACAAGGTGTAATAATTACAGTGTATGATTTTCGTTCCTTAAAACTTGACGCCAATTAAATTCCTATTAAGATGCGTTATCCTTTTGCAAAAGATTAGTAATGTCAGTAAAAAATATGCCTGATCTGAGTTAGAGGGTGGTTTGTAGCAAGTGCTAATGTGATAGATTGACGATAGAAGCATGTGGTTGTATATAACGTTTATTGGGTCTAACTACATGTTGATAATCAGAGAGGACGGAAGTGACGAGAGACAACTATTTATATAATGTAAGGGACATCACTCAAGATAACAATATAAATATAATACTAATACAGAAGAGTGAGTTCCCTTGACCTCACAATTATCTCAATCTATTACATCCCTTTACCCTTAGAACACAATAACACATCTCTCAATAGAACAATTGATAGTATCCTAAAATCACCAATTATATTGTAACATGAACACTATGGTAGATTACATCCTTACAAACAATGCACAATATGCTACAACATAATCAAGATACAAAACAATGATGTCAAAGTCCTTTTGACCTTTAAAATCATAGGTCTAACTTATTTGGGACTTTGATTGTCCTGCTTGACCTTCTCAGTGGCTTTTGATTTGGTGACTCAAGATTCTGACCATCTGGATTCTCTATCTCAGGAGGTCTAGGATTTAAATCATTAACTCCAGAATTTACATTTTCTGACTCCAGACAACTTGGTTCACTCATATCAACAGAACTTGGTTGAGGAACAAACTGAGTTGGTGTGAACTGATCAGATTTGGTGGGATTGACAGATTCACACTTATTATCTGCACAAGTTATTTTTAACTGGTCTGCATGTCTACGGACAATAAGTCCATCATTTGTTTTTACTTTATAAGACACAGGTCCTGTACATTGAACAATTTGACCTGGTATCCATTTTTCCCTTCTCCCATAATTTCTTAGATACACATTCTCATTAACACCAAATTCTCTTTCAATGGATGATTTGTCATGATTTACTTTTTGTGTATGTTGATGTTGGGAAACAGACCTTTGAACAGTTGGATGTAGTAGGTCAAGATGAGTTTTAATTTTCCTACCACATAACAATTCACATGGTGCAACACCTGTTGTTATATGAGGAGTTGTGCGGTATTTGGTTAAGAACCTGTTTACTCTTTCTCTAAGAGAAAACTTGTTACCGGTATTCATTTTTACCATAGCGGTTTTGAATATGCCTACCGCTCTTTCAGCCAAACCATTCCCAGCAGGATGATAGGGGGATGTGGTTATATGCTCAATACCATTTGCCACACAAAAAAGTTTAAACTCATGAGCTGTGAAACTAGGCCCATTATCTGAAACAATTTGATCTGGTAATCCATGAGTTGAAAATATTTCCTTCAGTTCTATAATGGTATCATTTGCAGTGATTGTGTTCATGATTTTAACTTCTAACCATTTAGAATGTGAATCAATAACAATTAAGAACATTTTGTTCATGAAAGGTCCTGCGAAATCTATATGTATACGTTTCCATGGTTCGATTGGCCAGTCCCAGTTTTGCAAAGGTGCTGTAGCTGGTTGATTTGAATGTTGTGCACAGCTTGAACAAAGTTTTACATATTTTTCAATATCAGCATCCATATGTGGCCACCAGAACCATGATCTTGCTAGACTCTTCATTTTGGAAGAACCAAGATGAGTATCATGTAAAGTTCTTAAAACTTCTTTTTGTAACATTTTGGGGATAATTACTCTTGACCCCCATAGTACACATCCATCTTCTAGACTTAACTCTGTTTTTCTTATTTTATATGGCTTTAAGTCATCATTCACAGACTCTTCAGGCCAACCATTCTTACAGTACTCATATACTTTTATTAAGCACTCATCTTTTTGTGTTTCTCTTTTAATATCATTCACATTTATATTGGAGTTATCCATGATAGTGAAGAGAACAAATACATCTTCTGGTACATAGCTCAGGCTTTGGTTTTTTAAAGGTAATCTACTAAGGCTATCTGCACTATTCTCAGATCCAGGTTTGTATTTCAATTCATAATTGTATGCAGTTAATGTGATAGCCCATCTTTGAATTCTTGGTGAGGCATGCTCAGGTAGGGTTTTGTTTTCTCCAAATAAACCTAGCAATGGTTTATGATCTGTAAAGATGGTGAACTTCCTACCAAACAGAAACTTATGAAATTTCTTAACACCAAAAATGATGCCTAAGCCTTCCCTATCTAACTGAGAATAATTTTTCTCAGCCTGGTTCAAAGATCTACTGGCAAAAGCAATGGGTCTGTCACCCTTCTCATCCATGTGGGACAAGACTGCTCCTACACCATCTGGTGAAGCATCACATGTTAATATAAGTCTTTTCCCTGGGTCATAGTGAGTTAGTAAGGTGTCAGCAGACAAAGCCTCTTTTGCCGTATTAAAAGCAGTATCCTGTTGTTTACCCCAGTGCCAAGTTGCATTTTTCTGCAGCAGCTTGTACAGTGGTGATAGTTTACCAGACAGATTCCCTATGAACTTTGCATAGTAATTTATCAAGCCCAAAAAAGCTCTTAGTTGTTGGGTATTTTCAGGTTTGGGTGCTTCTTTAATGGCTTTTGTTTTCTCAGGTTGAGGTCTGATGCCTTGTTTGCTCAATATATAACCAAGAAAACTAATTTCTGTCATCATGAATTGACATTTATCTTTGTTTATCTTTAAACCTTTTTCACCAACAATTTTCAATACTTTATCAAGTGTTTTAAGATGTTCAGTGTCATTCTTACCAGTTATGTACACATTGTCAAAGTACACACAAACATTTGGAATATCCTTAAAAATACTGTCCATGACAGCTTGGAAAATTCCAGGGCTAGATGATATGCCAAAACATAGTCTTTCATATTGGTAGAGTCCTTTATGTGTGTTTATTGTCGTATAGACTTTTGAATCTGGATGCAGTTCTAGTTGAGTGTAAGCATGACTAAAGTCTAATTCAGTGAATTTGTCTCCTCCTGCCAAATTCAAAGAGATTTCCTCAATGTTAGGTATAGGGTACCTATTTAGCTCTATTTGCTTATTCAGTGTAGTTTTATAATCTCCACAAATTCTTATAGAACCATCCTTCTTTAACACTGGCACAATGGGCGTTGCCCAATCGGAATAGTCTACCTTCTTTATAATGCCATTAGATTCCAATCTACTTAGCTCATTTTCAATTTTATTCCTCATTGCATAAGGTGGAACTCTAGCTTTGCAGTATCTTGGATTTGTGTCTTTAATGCTTAACTTCACTGTTCTATCATTTAGTAATCCAGAGTTACCAAAAACACATTTATTTTCAGATATAACTTTATCTAGTGACGTAAGACTAGATTCTCTTACATTCTTCAATGAACAAATACTCTCCCAATTTAATTTAAGATCACTTAACCAGTTCCTACCTAGTAATGGTGGTCCATTTCCTTCAACCACAAGAAGAGGAAGTTTAACACTTTGACCATTATAACTTACATGAACCATACACTCTCCTATTACCGGAACATTGTCACCAGTGTATGTTGTTAGACACTTGTGACATGGTTGTAGAGGCACTGATTCTCCTGTGACAGCGTCAAAATCTTTCTTTGTTATGACTGTTAGAGATGCTCCAGTGTCAAGTTGGAAGCTGATGCTCTTACCGTTGATATAAACTAGTACATTTATGGGAGCATAACTTTCTGATTTCACAGGGAACAGGTTGAACTCCGGCTGCAAATCAGTTAGAGCATTTTCACAGGTAGAGTGGTTCATTGGTTGGGTTAGGTAGTCTTGGTGAGAGTTAACATAGTGCTGCCTTTGGTTGCGGTACTGTCTTGACTGGCTAGATTTAGCAACAGACGAAGACTTTGCAAAGCAGGCCTTGGCAATGTGACCTTGCTTACTGCACTTATAAGAAGTTGCAGATTTGAACTTGCACCGATGAGATGCATGGGGACCTTTGCATCGATGACATTTTTGATAATTGTTACTAGATTTAGATCTAGGATTTGAACGAGCAGGCTGTTTAGCATAAGTTGGAATGCTCTGATGGGGTTGATGTTTATTGACTAACCTGCTGTTTACTGCATGGATCCCTGAAGGCGTAAGAGATTTCGCCGCATCTGATGACTGCTGGAATGAAATTGCAAGCTGTATTGCTTTTTCTAATGTTAGATCTGACTCGAGCAGCAACTTTCTTTGAATATCAGGGCTGTTTACACCTGTCACAAACTTTTCACATAGTCTGTCAGACAGCGTGTCTCCAAATTCACAAAATCTACTTAAATGACGTAAAGCAGCAACATATTCTGATATTGACTCGTTTGGTTGACGAGTCCTACTGTCAAATCTAGCTCTACATAGAAACTTTGATGGGGTAGGCGCATGGTGGTCTGTTAGCAATTTGCTCAGCTCGTTAAAGCTCTTGGTAGTTAGACTAGCTGGTGCGCATAAGTCTTTTAGTAGCCTAAATTGTTGAGGCCCTATGACTGTTAACAAAACAGCTCTCTTTTTGGCTTCTATCGTCACGTTGTTAGCTTCTAGGTAAAAGCTTAACCTATCTAGGTAATCCTGAATGATTTCATCATTCGAATCAAATTGTTTTATTTGGCCATACAGCGCCATTATTCTAGAAATACTTAGCCAATAAGCTCTAGCAAACCTCTTTTTTGCGTAAGTAGGTGCTCTTTCTAGTAGATGTTTATCCTCGTCGCCAGTTGAGGTAGATTATGAATACAACGGAGACAGAAGCCATGAGTATGTAAACAGCTTTAATTGTTAACCGGCAAGGCCGGAAGTACAATGCACAAGGGACATTACTCAAGATAACAATATAAATATAATACTAATACAGAAGAGTGAGTTCCCTTGACCTCACAATTATCTCAATCTATTACAGCTAATTTGTTGAGACCAGCTTTTTATGTTCTATTTTGGCACGATATCTGTTGTGATATGGTACATAGTTGGATTATAAGTTTGTTAGAATAAAGACATACAAGTGAAATACAAGAGCAACTTATCAGAAACATTTATTGTTTGCACTGGAATACGACATTGGTATTTCGTTGACTGGTTGATGGTATAACGAAACAAGCTAGAGGAAACAAACTGGAATCCAACGGATGTTAACTGCTCGAAATCTTGATTTCGCAGAAGTGTGCTGCCTGCTCGCACACAGTCAACAACAAATACAGAACAAATTGTACCGATTGAAGAAGCAGTAATAACCAGTTTAATGATAGTGGCACCGCCCATGACGTTCTGATTAGAATAAGCAGTAATAAAACGCGTTTTAACACTCTAAGACATGTGGAACTCAAATGCATTGTCAAAAAATTCAATCAGGATCTATAGCCAGATGTGAAGTATCTTTTACTGTATGGCTAGGGGCTAGGTTACTGACAGTGGAGAATGAAATAAGAGCATGGAAAAAGTGGTGGTTAAAGCACAATATCAGAAAGACAGAAAATAGCATCACTAAGCAGGTGCTGGTGTAAAGTCCACGGGAAAAGAGAAGGAGACTAAAAAGCCCTGAAGGAAATCGTTTGAAATAGAGATGTTGGAGGCTGGATTATTAGGGTTCGATCTTCATAAAAATCAAGTGAGTTGCCTACGTCTATGCTCCTTAGGAAAACAAACAAAAAAGAAAGAAAATCAAAAGAGCTTAGAGCAGTGGTTCTTAACCGGGATTCGATCGAACCCAAGAAGCTCGGTAAGTAAGTTTCAGAGATTCGGCGGAGGTCAAGACACACACCCGACTCATATGATTCGCGCTATGATTTTGTAAACGATAGAAATATTAAGAAGGGTTCGGTGAAGGCGCATGTGAAACTGTAGGGTTCGGTACCTCCAAAAATGTTAAGAACCGATTTCCGATAACCGGAAGTGGTACTTTTCCTACTTTGAATTTTTCAAAAGCCTATAACTTGAGTACTATTTCAGATAGATAAATGAAATTTCATATGTAAGTAAAAGATCTAATTCTCTACCCTCTATTAAGTTTTGAGTCATTTCCGTTGACTGGAAGTAGTACTTTACGCTACTTCCGATTTCTCAAAAAACTAATGTAAATTTTAAAAGTAATAATAATATTGCGCACTATTATGCGCTTTTTTATTTGGCGTTCATTTGGTGTGCAATTAATTTGTCTACGAGATTTTATTCTATTTTTAAAACTTTAAGTATTTAAAATGGATTAAAAATCATGTCTATAGCCCGAGTTCCCATCCCCTGTTATTTTATATAAGAATATTCGAGAAAGTTTAGGGGAGATCACTCCCGGTTTATTTTTTACATCGTTTAGTAGGTCTAGTGGCTTTAACTATATGAAAATTGTAGTATTAGGACTTGTTATGAAACAAGCAACAACAAAAAGATTTATTCGGTACAATATACTTATAATTTCGGCAAGAGTATCGTCTTCCACCCACCTGCTACGACCGTATGCTATTTTACTGATCGGATAACGATTCAAGAATCCGTGATATTTCTCTTTAATGCAGTGATCCAGGCAAGATGTAGGCCAATTGCAATCAAGTATAAGTGTCTTATCTCTCACGTTGAAGTTGAGAGAATCGTAAGAATCTTACAATTTTCTAATCGCGTCATTTCCTAACAAAACTGGCTAGTGAAATTGTATATTACGCGTTAATACACTTGGTTTCTTTTTTAGGTGTTAAAAGAGCTGTCTACTCACCAATCCATTACAAATACTTGCGATTTTCGTTCGCGAAAAAGCGCCCCCCCCCCCCACCACTCACACACACGTAACTAACTTTTTTTTTTAAAAATGTTACACAATCGTACAATGCTCTTCAGTACAATTACTTTTTTTTCTAAGTGCTAAAGGTTGTTTACTCAAAATCCAGTGTAATTTTGCGATTTTATTTAGCCTAAAAGACCCCCGCCCCCTCTCTGCACGATTTTAATAAAAGTCACTAACGTATTTTACGGTTAAACAATCGTTTTAATGCAATTGGTTTCTTGAATAAGTGGTAAAGTTTATCGACTCACCAATTTAGTATAGATTCTTCCGATTTTAGTCTCGAAAAAGCGCCCCCCCCCCATCTAGGAAAAGCTGGAAAGCGGTTTTTGCGGTCACTGTTTCACAAGGGTTAGGGTATCATATGTTTTACAGTTAATAAAGCGGTTTTTGCGGTCACTGTTTCACAAGGGTATCATATGTTTTACAGTTAATAAAGCGGTTTTTGCGGTCACTGTTTCACAAGGGTATCATATGTTTTACAGTTAATAAAGCGGTTTTCATCATATGTTAACATATGCGCTTTTTTTCTGTTTGCGCTTTTTTCCGTGTGCGCTTTTTTCTGTTTGCGCTTTTTTTTCCGTTTGCGCTTTTTTCTCTTTGCGCTTTTTTCTGTGTGCGCTTTTTTCTGTTTGCGATATTTTCTCTTTGCGCTTTTTTCTGTGTGCGCTTTTTCTCTTTGCGCTTTTTTCCGTGTGCGCTTTTTTCTCTTTGCGCTTTTTTCCGTTTGCGTTTTTTTCTGTTTGCGCTTTTTTCTGTGTGCGCTTTTTTCTGCTTGCGCTTTTTTCTGTTTGCGCTTTTTTCTCTTTGCGCTTTTTTCTGTGTGCGCTTTTTTCTCTTTGCGCTTTTTTCTGTGTGCGCTTTTTTCTCTTTGCGCTTTTTTCCGTGTGCGCTTTTTTCCGTTGCGCTTTTTGTTTTGCGCTTTTTTCCGTTGCGCTTTTTTTCCGTTGCGGTTCTTTCTGGGAACCGGCTATATCAGTGATTGTACTACAGTTACTAAACCATGCTGTTGCGGAAAAAAAAACCAACCACAGGAAGTGTAGTGTGAGAGATAGGCTAACGCTCAAATGATTTCCATGACTTATAAGTTATAAGTTAGATCAGCTTAAAATCTGGTCCATTACTATGCTCCTTTAAATAGTCTAAAAAAGGGATTTGGGAGTTAGGTCTTCTGATATATCTGCTCTATAAAGTGAATAGGCAGCCTCAACTTTTTTGAAACATAGTTTCTTCAAAGCATCTCTTTTACTTTTAGTCTGAAATTTTAGTCCGCCCCCCCAAAAAAATTTCAAGTTCCCCCCTTCCCCCCCCCCCCCCCCGGCGAAAAAAAAAGAAACACGGTTTTGAAACTGCCGTCGTCATTACCCCGATCGTTATTTTTGACGTTATTTCTTTTGTACTAGGCAAATAAAAGATAATATTGTGTCACAACTGTGATCATGAGGTGTACAAAATGACAGCAGAACAGCTGGTGTGTCACAATGACAGCAGGACAGCTGATGTGTCACAATGACAGCAGGACAGCTGATGTGTCACAATGACAGCAGGACAGCTGACGTGTCACAATGACAGCAGGACAGCTGGTGTGTCACAATGACAGCAGGACAGCTGACGTGTCACAATGACAGCTGACGTGTCACAATGACAGCAGAACAGCTGGTGTGTCACAATGACAGCAGGACATCTGGTGTGTCACAATGACAGCAGGACAGCTGATGTCTCACAATGACAGCAGGACAGCTGGTGTGTCACAATGACAGCAGGACAGCTGACGTGTCACAATGACAGCTGACGTGTCACAATGACAGCAGAACAGCTGGTGTGTCACAATGACAGCAGGACATCTGGTGTGTCACAATGACAGCAGGACAGCTGATGTCTCACAATGACAGCAGGACAGCTAACGTGTCACAATGACAGCAGGACAGCTGACGTGTCACAATGACAGCAGGACAGCTGGTGTGTCACAATGACAGCAGGACAGCTGATGCCTCACAATGACAGCAGGACAGCTAACGTGTCACAATGACAGCAGGACAGCTGACGTGTCACAATGACAGCAGGACAGCTGGTGTGTCACAATGACAGCAGGACAGCTGATGTCTCACAATGACAGCAGGACAGCTGACGTGTCACAATGACAGAAGGACAGCTGACGTGTCACAATGACAGCAGGACAGCTGATGTCTCACAATGACAGCAGGACAGCTGACATGTCACAATGACAGCAGGACAGCTGACGTGTCACAATGACAGCAGGACAGCTGACGTGTCACTCCTGTGATAGTGAGATATACACCGTGACAGCGTGACAACCGTCATGTTAATGCCAGTGTACAGCTGCTAGTAAAATGTTAATGCCAGTGTACAGCTGCTAGTAAAATGTTAATGCCAGTGTACAGCTGCAAGTAAAATGTTAATGCCAGTGTACAGCTGCAAGTAAAATGTTAATGCCAGTGTACAGCTGCAAGTAAAATGTTAATGCCAGTGTACAGCTGCAAGTAAAATGTTAATGCCAGTGTACAGCTGCAAGTAAAATGTTAATGCCAGTGTACAGCTGCAAGTAAAATGTTAATGCCAGTGTACAGCTGCAAGTAAAATGTTAATGCCAGTGTACAGCTGCAAGTAAAATGTTAATGCCAGTGTACAGCTGCTAGTAAAATGTTAATGCCAGTGTACAGCTGCAAGTAAAATGTTAATGCCAGTGTACAGCTGCAAGTAAAATGTTAATGCCAGTGTACAGCTGCAAGTAAAATGTTAATGCCAGTGTACAGCTGCTAGTAAAATGTTAATGCCAGTGTACAGCTGCAAGTAAAATGTTAATGCCAGTGTACAGCTGCTAGTAAAATGTTAATGCCAGTGTACAGCTGCTAGTAAAATGTTAATGCCAGTGTACAGCTGCAAGTAAAATGTTAATGCCAGTGTACAGCTGCAAGTAAAATGTTAATGCCAGTGTACAGCTGCAAGTAAAATGTTAATGCCAGTGTACAGCTGCAAGTAAAATGTTAATGCCAGTGTACAGCTGCTAGTAAAATGTTAATGCCAGTGTACAGCTGCTAGTAAAATGTTAATGCCAGTGTACAGCTGCTAGTAAAATGTTAATGCCAGTGTACAGCTGCTAGTAAAATGTTAATGCCAGTGTACAGCTGCTAGTAAAATGTTAATGCCAGTGTACAGCTGCTAGTAAAATGTTAATGCCAGTGTACAGCTGCAAGTAAAATGTTAATGCCAGTGTACAGCTGCTAGTAAAATGTTAATGCCAGTGTACAGCTGCTAGTAAAATGTTAATGCTAGTGTACAGCTGCTAGTAAAATGTTAATGCCAGTGTACAGCTGCTAGTAAAATGTTAATGCCAGTGTACAGCTGCTAGTAAAATGTTAATGCCAGTGTACAGCTGCAAGTAAAATGTTAATGCCAGTATTCACCCGCGACATGCCGTAGTCAGGGAACAAAAGCTAACGTCATAAATTAGCAGGGGAAAAAACTCGTGTTAAATTAGTCGGGAAGTAAGGCGTCACGTATGTTGTGTTGATGTAACAGCGTAAAACTAGCCAATGAAATGGTTGGGAGTTTGTCCTGAATTCTTTAGTTATTGTTTTAATTTACTTGATTCAGAAAGACAAGAGTGGGCTGTTCTGTTTGTGTTGATGTTTTTTTTCTCTCTGCCGCGCTTCTCCGCCCTTGTCTCCGCTGTGTTCACAAAAAAACAACTTTTAAATGTTGTCATCGTGGTTAAGCATCGGTATGCTGCTAGTTCATTGGCATACACGTACACGCATGTATATATATATATATATATATATATATATATATATATATATATATATATATATATATATATATATATATATATAAATATATAAATATATATATATAATTATATATATATATATATATATATATAGAGAGAGAGAGAGAGAGAGAGAGAGAGAGAGTCGTAGCGAGGGCGTGGCAGAGGTGCGGACCGCATCGGGTGACACCATTTAGAGGGGTGACACCAAGACAAAGAAATTGCAAACTTTACAGAAGAAAATTGCTTCTTTTTGCCAGTTCCATTGACGATTAATTAAAGGTAAATAGTCTTTTAAGCAAAAATCGACAATTACAAGGAGGAGAGGTGACACCATGACGTAAACGTGCTAACTTTAGAGAAAACAATGCTACACCCAACTGTATTATTAACAGGCTATAGATAACCATCGATACTTTTACGTCTGCAGTGATTAAAGCTTACACATACACATAAACGTACGCGTATATGGCATATATTTAAATTATGCCTTATTTAGGCATATATATATAAATATATATATAAATATATATATAAATAAATAAATAAATAAATAAATATATATATATATATATATATATATATATATATATATATATATATATATATATATATATATATATATATATATATATATATATATATATACTAGCTGCATACCCGTGCTCCGCTACGGTAAATCTTTCTTAAATGTACCAACTTGGGAACAGAACAAAACGAAACACAACACAAACACAACACAAACACAAAAGAAAAAACAAACACAATACAACCACAAATGAAAACACCAACACAATGCAAACACAAACGCAAAAAAACACAAACGAATAAACACTCATAACTTAAACACAACTTCAATGCAAACATAAACGCATAGTGCTCACAGTTTAGCCCGTGGCGCCAAATCGTACCTTGTCCAAGCGCCGGCGGACGCGCCTGATTCAGTGAATGACTATAAAACCCCCAGCTTGTCCGCAAACGGAAAGTTAGATTAATAATTGGTAAACAGTACTTTCAGTGTATAAAATAAATAAAAGGCAGTATTTAAAATATCCGTGTTTTACCTACCATATTGTACTTCATAAATTCATGCTTTTTTTTTTTCAGTACTTTATATTTTAAAAATTTACAATAGAGTTTCAAGACTAAAATCATTGCGCACCTAATGAACGTGATGATGCGTCTATAGTTGATTAAATAGTTGATTACTTCCCTTGGCAAAATTACAAAACAGTTTAAATAATTAATTAATTAATTCGACCCTACTATTATTAAAATGTATCCACTTTTTCTAGGAATCAAAACGAAAATGATATTTGACATTGATCCTTTTAATATGTTTTAGCAATGTGCGTGTATTTAATATTTTCTTTACGTTATGCGAAAGAGTAAAAGCAGTGGCAACTATAAAATAAATTTAAGTCGTTATATAAACAAACCCTACTCTATCACTTATAATAAGACACCGCGATGCAAGTAAAAAACACGACATGTGATGTGTTTACACTTATGGTTCCGAAATCTATAGCGATGACGGAGTGACAGAAGGACTGACACACTACCAGCCCGCTTATATATATATATATATATATATATATATATATATATATATATATATATATATATATATATATATATATATATATATATACATATATATATATATATATATATATATACATATATATATATATATATATATATATATATATATATATATATATATATATATATATATATATATATATATATATATATATATATACAAAATAATATATGTATAAAAACAGATTTATATTTATTTATATTACATACGTGATTTGTACTTTCTCGCATACAAATTATAGAGGAAGTATTGAAATCCTGCAAATAAAAAAAAATCGAAATCGAGATTTGTAAGAGATTTTTACAAATCTCGACGTTTTAAACGGAAAAACATAGTTTTGCAATTTTGTCCGAACGCCTTTGTGTGTGTATGTATGTGTGTGTGTGTCTGTCAAAACAATAACTTGAGTACCGTTACAGCTAGGTTGATGAAATTTCAAATATACGTATTATATATATATATATATATACGTATTATATCAAATTTGTAGTTCTGTTTCAACTTTTCAGCGATTTCCGTTAACCGGAAGTGGAACTTATTCTACTCTGTTTTTATAAGCCTTTAACTTAAGTACTGTTTCGGATTGATAAACACAATTTCACATACAAGTAAAAGATCTAATTTCTGCCTCCTGTCAAATTTTGAGTAATTTCCGTCGACCGGAAGTAGTAATTTACGCTATTTTCGATTTCTCAAACACCGCATATAAATTTATAAAGTACTAATAATATTCCGCACTATTACACATATAGTGTTTGGCGTTCACTTGGTGTACAATTCTTTTTTCTACTAGACTCTATTCTATTTTTAAAAGTTTAAGTAATTAAACATGGATTAAAAATCATGTCTATATCGTGATGTGCCATCTCCCGTAGTGTTATATGAGAATATTCGAGAAAGTTTAGGGAGATCAATCCCGGTTCTTCATAGATACGAGCCGTCTATATTTTGCTTTAAGATGCGAGTAAAACGTCCAGACAAGAACCTCGATAAGGTTCTTTTTAAAACGGCCTGCAGATGAGAATTAGACGAAACGATTGTACAGAAGCATTCAAGTTCAATTACATGTGTCATTTAGTGTTTAGGGATAAAGTATTAGCAGCGTAGCCAGGAGAAATATAAGTGAATGAAAGATATCGAAAAGGTTTAGCATTAGTAGTGTAGCGAGTGAGTGAGTTCATGTTCCACTGACAATGTCTATGTGACAGAATCACAGACATTTGACAAAAATTATCATATCTGCCCTGGACACGGCTCACGTGTCCCCCCCCCCACCTACCTGTGACAGTTTCAGCATTCCAGCCATTAATTCACGCTGTCATCTCTTTCAGACGGGACACTCAGCTATTTACACAGACACGACTATATACTCAGCTATTTACACAGACACGACTATACACTCAGCTATTTACACAGACACGACTATACACTCAGCTATTTACACAGACACAACTATATACTCAGCTATTTACACAGACACAACTATACACTCAGCTATTTACACAGACACGACTATACACTCTGCTATTTACACAGGCACGACTATATATTCAGCTATTTACACACACACGACTATACACTCAGCTATTTACACAGACACGACTATATACTCCGGGGACACATTTACCCCCATGGACACACCTACCTTGTGATGGAGGTGGGTGGTGTGTGTGTGGGGGGTGGGACAGCCTACCTCTACGCACTCCGCATTTTATACATACCTGAAGGGAGACTGCACTTTAATTAACTATCAAATAAACGGTTTTACTTTAACTACCAAAGAAACGGTTTTACTTTACTAACTACCAAAATAAACGGTTATACGTTGGCTAACTACCGAATAAACGGCTTTATTTTGACTAACTATCAAATCTAAGGTTTAGCGTTGTCTAACCACCAAATAATCGGCTTTACTTCGATTAACTACCAAATATAAGGAACCTACTTTTGACTAACTACCATGGAAGTCGGCCAAACGTGGAGAAGATTTTCGAAAGCTCGATGAAGCCCATTTCCTGATGAAGCCCATTTCCTGGTGAAGCCCAGTTCCGGGTTGAGCTATAAATAAATGTTTCAAAACTGGTTCAGTTCTAAATGGAGATAGCAGGTATCACAAGCCAAGTCCACGGACAGGCGGGGTAGGGCGGGCTGCAGCACTTTGATCAAGCTACTTCAAACTTGATCCCTTTTGAAGGATTTATTGTGAACATTCATACAGACATTGGTGTGGACAGCACGTGAAGATGGATTGATGGGCCCGCGACACCGCCACTAGAGCCTAGACAGGCAGACCGGCGAGTTCAACTCGAGTTGTCGTCCTTACTTGCTCAACTGGCAGTCAGGTGAGTTCCCAAACTGGGCGTTTAGGTGCATGTTTGTGTTTAGGTGCATGTTTGTGTTTAGGTGCATGTTTGTGTTTAGGTGCATGTTTGTGTTTAGGTGCATGTTTGTGTTTAGGCGCATGTTTGTGTTTAAGCGCAAGTTTATGTTTACGTGCATGTTTATGTTTAGGCTTGTTTGTGTTTATGTGCATGTTTGTGTTTAGGTGCATTTTATGTTTAGATCAATGTCTTTTTGTTAAAATTCATGGGTTACACGGCTACATCTTTGTTTGCGCGTGTGTAATATAAAATTAAAATAAAATATGACAAGACAGTATTAATTATACTGGTTATAATTTTTAACTAATTAAAAAACGAACTTTGATAGGCGACATGATTATTGACATGGTATCAAAGATATTTAGTTGAAGCATGCCATCTTTCTCCACTATACAGACGGCAGACTTGAAGCAGCAATGCCATTCAGCAGAGGACACTGGTTGCTGGCTGCTTTTGCCCTGCTCGGTTTGTGGGCGCTCGTTTCTGCTTCCGGTAAGTTGGGGGGGGGGGGGGGGGGGGGGTCTACCCGCACGGCTTGTCTAACATAGAAGGCATACACTGGGGACATTACACGTCTAACATTGGGGACATTACACGTCTAACATTGGGGACATTACACGTCTAACATTAGGGACATTACACGTCTAACATTGGGACATTACACGTCTAACATTGGGACATTACACGTCCAACATTAGGGACAATACACGTCTAACATTAGGGACATTACACGTCTAACATTAGGGACATTACACGTCTAACATTGGGACATTACACGTCTAACATTGGGACATTACACGTCCAACATTAGGGACAATACACGTCTAACATTAGGGACATTACACGTCTAACATTAGGGACATTACACGTCTAACATTAGGGACATTACACGTATAACATTAGGGACATTACACGTCTAACATTGGGACATTACACGTCTAACATTAGGGACATTACACGTCTAACATTGGGGACATTACACGTCTAACATTAGGGACATTACACGTCTAACATTAGGGACATTACACGTCTAACATTAGGGACATTACACGTCTAACATTAGGGACATTACACGTCTAACATTAGGGACATTACACGTCTAACATTAGGGACATTACACGTCTAACATTAGGGACATTACACGTCTAACATTAGGGACATTACACGTCTAACATTAGGGACATTACACGTCTAACATTAGGGACATTACACGTCTAACATTAGGGACATTACACGTCTAACATTAGGGACATTACACGTCTAACATTAGGGACATTACTCGTCTAACATTAGGGACATTACACGTCTAACATTGGGGACATTACACGTCTAACATTGGGGACATTACACGTCTAACATTAGGGACATTACACGTCTAACATTAGGGACATTACACGTCTAACATTAGGGACATTACACGTCTAACATTAGGGACATTACACGTCTAACATTAGGGACATTACACGTCTAACATTAGGGACATTACACGTCTAACATTAGGGACATTACACGTCTAACATTAGGGACATTACACGTCTAACATTAGGGACATTACACGTCTAACATTGGGACATTACACGTCTAACATTGGGACATTACACGTCTAACATTAGGGACATTACACGTCTAACACTAGGGAGGGGCATTACATGACAGAATTATATATATATATATATATATATATATATATATATATAGGCCTATATATATATATATATATATATATATATATAATTTATTTATTTATTTATCTATTTATTTATTTATTTATTTATTTATTTTTTATTTATTTTTTTAAATATACATAATTTCAGAATGTATCTCGGTTGTATGATTTAATTTTTGAACTGAGCGACTCAAGCTCGCCGTCGATAAAAGATAACCGTAGCTTAACCTATAGCCGTCAGATAACCGTAGCTTAACCTAAGGTCGTCAGATAACCGTAGCTTAACCTAAAGCCGTCAGATAACCGTAGCTTAACCTAAAGCCTCAGATAACCGTAGCTTAACCTAAAGCCGTCAGATAACCGTAGCTTAACCTAAAGCCTCAGATAACCGTAGCTTAACCTATAGCCGTCAGATAACCGTAGCTTAACCTAAAGCCGTCAGATAACCCTAGCTTAACCTAAAGCCTCAGATAACCGTAGCTTAACCTATAGCCGTCAGATAACCGTAGCTTAACCTATAGCCGTCAGATAACCGTAGCTTAACCTATAGCCTTCAGATAACCCTAGCTTAACCTAAGGTCGTCAGATAACCCTAGCTTAACCTAAGGCCGAGCCCATAAGGGTTGGTCCACGGTGGGGTGGGGGGTGGGCGAGGGGTGGGGGTACTGACACCTCTGTAGTCGTTGTACGCCTCATAAGTCAGATGATATGGTTATTTATTTTTTTAATTTAGAAGATTCAGACGACGAGTCCCGCTACTTCCGGCCAGTTCTGCGCATGAACAGCCGCGTGACCTTGATGCTGCTGAGAGAGGAATGTCTACGTCTGCTGCTGCAGGTGGGCTATGCCGGCCTCAACGACTATTGCTTCTATGTGCTGTAGTCCAGAGGCAGACAGACTAGCGTGACAAGATCAGAGTGATGCAGCAAGACAGGACAGACTTTCGGCCAGACAGGAACAGACAGACTTTCAGCAGGGTAAGATGACAAGTCAGACATACAGCCATCACATGCTGGCGTGTTGAACTACCAAATCTACTCTCCGCCCCCACACAGCCCACTCGGCTGGCGTGGGGCTATGCGGCGTGTGTTCTAATGAAGGCACTACACGACATCATTGGCTTCTACCTCTCATTCAATTTTTTTTTTACTCCATTCTCTTTTGAAAATGTAATAAAGTTTGTTCAAATGAATCTTGATGACAATGTTTGTCAAAATGTGTTCAAATAATGTTGATGGCAATGATTTGTCAAAATTTGTTGAAAGAAATGGTCGACGTGGTCGAGTCGGCATAGCTCATGGTTGCTAAACCGAAAAGTCTCGAGTTCGAAACCTCTGGCAGATGAGGTCGTTAGCTGGACAGCCACACTTCTAGGAGAGACAACTCCAAAATCAAACAACTGTTGCCTTGTAGTTTGTTCTTGGTTGTACAAAGGTTATGAGAGCAAATACAAAAAAGAAAAGCAGGCTGAAATCAGAGTCAATGGCGCATAATCAATTGATACCTATACTTAATTGCATTGGAGGGGAATCCCTTCCAATACTGAAATGAAAAATAAGAAATTGAAATAACTCTTGGATTACAATGTTTAGTCGTGAGGTTGTCGGCTGTTTACTCACGCTGATTGTATTAGATCTTGTACGAAACCCTTGGTCGTCGAATATTGTTCACTGGAGAGAGAGAAAGAGAGAGAGAGAGAGAGAGATGGGGGGGGGGGGGAGCCCAATAGGATGTCCAACCTGTTATTTCTATTAATAAATGGACGCCCCAAAGGGACTTGGTTGGAGCTAAGAAGTGGAATTTATTTGGGGTTAAAAGAACTTTATAGGGATAGGATGGGTCTAAGAAGATATTGGTTTGTGTTGTGCATTGTTGCCGATGGACCGTTTTCCAATGGGAAACGGGGTCGTCTAGTTATTATTATCATTACTACTACTATTGGCATTATTTTAGATCTCTAGCCGGATGCAAAACACGCATCAACAAACAACTGTTCATGTCATGTAAGCAAAGTGTCACTGTTGCCAGATATGTTGTGTGACTGTGGCCAGGTATGTTGTGTGACTGTGGCCAGGTATGTTGTGTCTCTGTGGCCAGGTATGTTGTGTCTCTGTGGCCAGGTATGTTGTGTGACTGTGGCCAGGTATGTTGTGTGACTGTGGCCAGGTATGTTGTGTGACTGTGGCCAGGTATGTGTCTCTGTGGCCAGGTATGTTGTGTGACTGTGGCCAGGTATGTTGTGTGACTGTGGCCAGGTATGTTGTGTGACTGTGGCCAGGTATGTTGTGTGACTGTGGCCAGGTATGTGTCTCTGTGGCCAGGTATGTTGTGTGACTGTGGCCAGGTATGTTGTGTGACTGTGGCCAGGTATGTGTCTCTGTGGCCAGGTATGTTGTGTGACTGTGGCCAGGTATGTTGTGTGACTGTGGCCAGGTATGTTGTGTGACTGTTGCCAGATATGTTGTGTGACTGTGGCCAGGTATGTTGTGTGACTGTGGCCAGGTGTGTTGTGTGACTGTGGCCAGGTATGTTGTGTGACTGTGGCCAGGTATGTTGTGTGACTGTGGCCAGGTATGTTGTGTGACTGTGGCCAGGTATGTTGTGTGACTGTTGCCAGATATGTTGTGTGACTGTGGCCAGGTATGTTGTGTGACTGTGGCCAGGTATGTTGTGTGACTGTGGCCAGGTATGTTGTGTGACTGTGGCCAGGTATGTTGTGTGACTGTGGCCAGGTATGTTGTGTGACTGTGGCCAGGTATGTTGTGTGACTGTGGCCAGGTATGTTGTGTGACTGTGGCCAGGTATGTTGTGTGACTGTGGCCAGGTATGTTGTGTGACTGTGGCCAGGTATGTCTCTGTGGCCAGGTATGTTGTGTGACTGTGGCCAGGTATGTTGTGTGACTGTGGCCAGGTATGTGTCTCTGTGGCCAGGTGTGTTGTGTGACTGTGGCCAGGTATGTTGTGTGACTGTGGCCAGGTATGTTGTGTGACTGTGGCCAGGTATGTTGTGTGACTGTGGCCAGGTATGTTGTGTGACTGTGGCCAGGTGTGTTGTGTGACTGTGGCCAGGTATGTTGTGTGACTGTGGCCAGGTATGTTGTGTGACTGTGGCCAGGTATGTTGTGTGACTGTGGCCAGGTATGTTGTGTGACTGTGGCCAGGTATGTTGTGTGACTGTGGCCAGGTATGTTGTGTGACTGTGGCCAGGTATGTTGTGTGACTGTGGCCAGGTATGTTGTGTGACTGTGGCCAGGTATGTTGTGTGACTGTGGCCAGGTATGTTGTGTGACTGTGGCCAGGTATGTTGTGTGACTGTGGCCAGGTATGTTGTGTGACTGTGGCCAGGTATGTTGTGTGACTGTGGCCAGGTGTGTTGTGTGACTGTGGCCAGGTATGTTGTGTGACTGTGGCCAGGTATGTTGTGTGACTGTGGCCAGGTATGTTGTGTGACTGTGGCCAGGTATGTGTCTCTGTGGCCAGGTATGTTGTGTGACTGTGGCCAGGTATGTTGTGTGACTGTGGCCAGGTATGTTGTGTGACTGTGGCCAGGTATGTTGTGTGACTGTGGCCAGGTATGTTGTGTGACTGTGGCCAGGTATGTTGTGTGACTGTGGCCAGGTATGTTGTGTGACTGTGGCCAGGTATGTTGTATGACTGTGGCCAGGTATGTTGTGTGACTGTGGCCAGGTATGTTGTGTGACTGTGGCCAGGTATGTTGTGTGACTGTGGCCAGGTATGTGTCTCTGTGGCCAGGTATGTTGTGTGACTGTGGCCAGGTATGTTGTGTGACTGTGGCCAGGTATGTGTCTCTGTGGCCAGGTATGTTGTGTGACTGTGGCCAGGTATGTTGTGTGACTGTGGCCAGGTATGTTGTGTGACTGTGGCCAGATATGTTGTGTGACTGTGGCCAGGTATGTTGTGTGACTGTGGCCAGGTATGTTGTGTGACTGTGGCCAGGTATGTTGTGTGACTGTGGCCAGGTATGGTGTGTGACTGTGGCCAGGTGTGTGTGACTGTGGCCAGGTGTGTTGTGTGACTGTGGCCAGGTATGTGTCTCTGTGGCCAGGTATGTTGTGTGACTGTGGCCAGGTATGTTGTGTGACTGTGGCCAGGTATGTTGTGTGACTGTGGCCAGGTATGTTGTGTGACTGTGGCCAGGTATGTTGTGTGACTGTGGCCAGGTATGTTGTGTGACTGTGGCCAGGTATGTTGTGTGACTGTGGCCAGGTATGTTGTGTGACTGTGGCCAGGTATGGTGTGTGACTGTGGCCAGGTATGGTGTGTGACTGTGGCCATGTGTGTGTGACTGTGGCCAGGTATGTTGTGTGACTGTGGCCAGGTATGGTGTGTGACTGTGGCCATGTGTGTGTGACTGTGGCCAGGTATGTTGTGTGACTGTGGCCAGGTATGGTGTGTGACTGTGGCCATGTGTGTGTGACTGTGGCCAGGTATGTTGTGTGACTGTGGCCAGGTATGTTGTGTGACTGTGGCCAGGTATGTTGTGTGACTGTGGCCAGGTATGTTGTGTGACTGTGGCCAGGTATGTTGTGTGACTGTGGTCAGGTATGTTGTGTGACTGTGGCCAGGTATGTTGTGTGACTGTGGCCAGGTATGTTGTGTGACTGTGGCCAGGTATGTGTCTCTGTGGCCAGGTATGTTGTGTGACTGTGGCCAGGTATGTTGTGTGACTGTGGTCAGGTATGTGTCTCTGTGGCCAGGTATGTGTCTCTGTGGCCAGGTATGTTGTGTGACTGTGGCCAGGTATGTTGTGTGACTGTGGCCAGGTATGTTGTGTGACTGTGGCCAGGTATGTTGTGTGACTGTGGCCAGGTATGTTGTGTGACTGTGGCCAGGTATGTTGTGTGACTGTGGCCAGGTGTGTGTGACTGTGGCCAGGTATGTTGTGTGACTGTGGCCAGGTATGTTGTGTGACTGTGGCCAGGTATGTTGTGTGACTGTGGCCAGGTATGTTGTGTGACTGTGGCCAGGTATGTTGTGTGACTGTGGCCAGGTATGTTGTGTGACTGTGGCCAGGTATGTTGTGTGACTGTGGCCAGGTATGTTGTGTGACTGTGGCCAGGTATGTGTCTCTGTGGCCAGGTATGTTGTGTGACTGTGGCCAGGTATGTTGTGTGACTGTGGCCAGGTATGTGTCTCTGTGGCCAGGTATGTTGTGTGACTGTGGCCAGCTATGTTGTGTGACTGTGGCCAGGTATGTTGTGTGACTGTGGCCAGATATGTTGTGTGACTGTGGCCAGGTATGTTGTGTGACTGTGGCCAGGTATGTTGTGTGACTGTGGCCAGGTATGTTGTGTGACTGTGGCCAGGTATGGTGTGTGACTGTGGCCATGTGTGTGTGACTGTGGCCAGGTGTGTTGTGTGACTGTGGCCAGGTATGTTGTGTGACTGTGGTCAGGTATGTTGTGTGACTGTGGCCAGGTATGTTGTGTGACTGTGGCCAGGTATGTTGTGTGACTGTGGCCAGGTATGTTGTGTGACTGTGGTCAGGTATGTTGTGTGACTGTGGCCAGGTATGTTGTGTGACTGTGGCCAGGTATGTTGTGTGACTGTGGCCAGATATGTTGTGTGACTGTGGCCAGGTGTGTTGTGTGACTGTGGCCAGGTATGTTGTATGACTGTGGCCAGGTATGTTGTGTGACTGTGGCCAGGTATGTTGTGTGACTGTGGCCAGGTATGTTGTGTGACTGTGGCCAGGTATGTTGTGTGACTGTGGCCAGGTATGTTGTGTGACTGTGGCCAGGTATGTTGTGTGACTGTGGCCAGGTATGTTGTGTGACTGTGGCCAGGTATGTTGTGTGACTGTGGCCAGGTATGTGTCTCTGTGGCCAGGTATGTTGTGTGACTGTGGCCAGGTATGTTGTGTGACTGTGGCCAGGTATGTTGTGTGACTGTGGCCAGGTATGTTGTGTGACTGTGGCCAGGTATGTTGTGTGACTGTGGCCAGGTATGTTGTGTGACTGTGGCCAGGTATGTTGTGTGACTGTGGTCAGGTATGTTGTGTGACTGTGGCCAGGTATGTGTCTCTGTGGCCAGGTATGTTGTGTGACTGTGGCCAGGTATGTTGTGTGACTGTGGCCAGGTATGTTGTGTGACTGTGGCCAGGTATGTGTCTCTGTGGCCAGGTATGTTGTGTGACTGTGGCCAGGTATGTTATGTGACTGTGGCCAGGTGTGTTGTGTGACTGTGGCCAGGTATGTTGTGTGACTGTGGCCAGGTGTGTTGTGTGACTGTGGCCAGGTGTGTTGTGTGACTGTGGCCAGGTGTGTTGTGTGACTGTGGCCAGGTGTGTTGTGTGACTGTGGCCAGGTATGTTGTGTGACTGTGGCCAGGTATGTTGTGTGACTGTGGCCAGGTATGTTGTGTGACTGTGGCCAGGTGTGTTGTGTGACTGTGGCCAGGTATGTTGTGTGACTGTGGCCAGGTATGTTGTGTGACTGTGGCCAGGTATGTTGTGTGACTGTGGCCAGGTATGTTGTGTGACTGTGGCCAGGTATGTTATGTGAATGTGGCCAGGTATGTTGTGTGACTGTGGCCAGGTATGTTGTGTGACTGTGGCCAGGTATGTTGTGTGACTGTGGCCAGGTATGTGTCTCTGTGGCCAGGTATGTTGTGTGACTTTGGCCAGGTATGTTGTGTGACTGTGGCCAGGTATGTTGTGTGACTGTGGCCAGGTATGTTGTGTGACTGTGGCCAGGTATGTTGTATGACTGTGGCCAGGTATGTTGTATGACTGTGGCCAGGTATGTTGTGTGACTGTGGCCAGGTATGTTGTGTGACTGTGGCCAGGTATGTTGTGTGACTGTGGCCAGGTATGTGTCTCTGTGGCCAGGTATGTTGTGTGACTGTGGCCAGGTATGTTATGTGACTGTGGCCAGGTATGTTGTGTGACTGTGGCCAGGTATGTTGTGTGACTGTGGCCAGGTATGTTGTGTGACTGTGGCCAGGTATGTTGTGTGGCTGTGGCCAGGTATGTTGTGTGACTGTGGCCAGGTATGTTGTGTGACTGTGGCCAGGTATGTTGTGTGACTGTGGCCAGGTATGTTGTGTGACTGTGGCCAGGTATGTTGTGTGACTGTGGCCAGGTATGTCTCTGTGGCCAGGTATGTTGTGTGACTGTGGCCAGGTATGTTGTGTGACTGTGGCCAGGTATGTTGTGTGACTGTGGCCAGGTATGTTGTATGACTGTGGCCAGGTATGTTGTGTGACTGTGGCCAGGTATGTCTCTGTGGCCAGGTATGTTGTGTGACTGTGGCCAGGTATGTTGTGTGACTGTGGCCAGGTATGTTGTGTGACTGTGGCCAGGTATGTTGTATGACTGTGGCCAGGTATGTTGTGTGACTGTGGCCAGGTATGTTGTGTGACTGTGGCCAGGTATGTTGTGTGACTGTGGCCAGGTATGTTGTATGACTGTGGCCAGGTATGTTGTGTGACTGTGGCCAGGTATGTTGTGTGACTGTGGCCAGGTATGTTGTGTGACTGTGGCCAGGTGTGTTGTGTGACTGTGGCCAGGTGTGTTGTGTGACTGTGGCCAGGTGTGTTGTGTGACTGTGGCCAGGTGTGTTGTGTGACTGTGGCCAGGTATGTTGTGTGACTGTGGCCAGGTATGTTGTGTGACTGTGGCCAGGTATGTTGTGTGACTGTGGCCAGGTATGTTGTGTGACTGTGGCCAGGTATGTTGTGTGACTGTGGCCAGGTATGTTGTGTGACTGTGGCCAGGTATGTTGTGTGACTGTGGCCAGGTATGTCTCTGTGGCCAGGTATGTTGTGTGACTGTGGCCAGGTATGTTGTGTGACTGTGGCCAGGTATGTTGTGTGACTGTGGCCAGGTATGTTGTATGACTGTGGCCAGGTATGTTGTGTGACTGTGGCCAGGTATGTTGTGTGACTGTGGCCAGGTATGTTGTGTGACTGTGGCCAGGTATGTGTCTCTGTGGCCAGGTATGTTGTGTGACTGTGGCCAGGTATGTTGTGTGACTGTGGCCAGGTATGTGTCTCTGTGGCCAGGTATGTTGTGTGACTGTGGCCAGGTATGTTGTGTGACTGTGGCCAGGTATGTTGTGTGACTGTGGCCAGGTATGTTGTGTGGCTGTGGCCAGGTATGTTGTGTGACTGTGGCCAGGTATGTTGTGTGACTGTGGCCAGGTATGTTGTGTGACTGTGGCCAGGTATGTTGTGTGACTGTGGCCAGGTATGTTGTGTGACTGTGGCCAGGTATGTTGTGTGACTGTGGCCAGGTATGTTGTATGACTGTGGCCAGGTATGTTGTGTGACTGTGGCCAGGTATGTTGTGTGACTGTGGCCAGGTATGTTGTGTGACTGTGGCCAGGTATGTTGTGTGACTGTGGCCAGGTTTGTTGTGTGACTGTGGCCAGGTATGTCTCTGTGGCCAGGTATGTTGTATGACTGTGGCCAGGTATGTGTCTCTGTGGCCAGGTATGTTGTGTCTCTGTGGCCAGGTGTGTTGTGTGACTGTGGCCAGGTATGTTGTGTGACTGTGGCCAGGTATGTTGTGTGACTGTGGCCAGGTATGTTGTGTGACTGTGGCCAGGTATGTTGTGTGACTGTGGCCAGGTATGTTGTGTGACTGTGGCCAGGTATGTTGTGTGACTGTGGCCAGGTATGTTGTGTGACTGTGGCCAGGTATGTCTCTGTGGCCAGGTATGTTGTGTGACTGTGGCCAGGTATGTTGTGTGACTGTGGCCAGGTATGTTGTGTGACTGTGGCCAGGTGTGTTGTGTGACTGTGGCCAGGTGTGTTGTGTGACTGTGGCCAGGTGTGTTGTGTGACTGTGGCCAGGTATGTTGTGTGACTGTGGCCAGGTATGTTGTGTGACTGTGGCCAGGTATGTTGTGTGACTGTGGCCAGGTATGTTGTGTGACTGTGGCCAGGTATGTTGTGTGACTGTGGCCAGGTATGTTGTGTGACTGTGGCCAGGTATGTCTCTGTGGCCAGGTATGTTGTGTGACTATGGCCAGGTATGTTGTGTGACTGTGGCCAGGTATGTTGTGTGACTGTGGCCAGGTGTGTTGTGTGACTGTGGCCAGGTATGTTGTGTGACTGTGGCCAGGTATGTTGTGTGACTGTGGCCAGGTGTGTTGTGTGACTGTGGCCAGGTATGTTGTGTGACTGTGGCCAGGTGTGTTGTGTGACTGTGGCCAGGTATGTTGTGTGACTGTGGCCAGGTATGTTGTGTGACTGTGGCCAGGTATGTTGTGTGACTGTGGCCAGGTATGTTGTGTGACTGTGGCCAGGTATGTTGTGTGACTGTGGCCAGGTATGTTGTATGACTGTGGCCAGGTATGTTGTGTGACTGTGGCCAGGTATATTGTGTGACTGTGGCCAGGTATGTTGTGTGACTGTGGCCAGGTATGTTGTGTGACTGTGGCCAGGTATGTTGTGTGACTGTAGCCAGGTATGTTGTGTGACTGTGGCCAGGTATGTTGTGTGACTGTGGCCAGGTATGTGTCTCTGTGGCCAGGTATGTTGTGTGACTGTGGCCAGGTATGTTGTGTGACTGTGGCCAGGTATGTTGTGTGACTGTGGCCAGGTATGTTGTGTCTCTGTGGCCAGGTATGTTGTATGACTTTGGCCAGGTATGTTGTGTGACTGTGGCCAGGTATGTTGTGTGACTGTGGCCAGGTATGTTGTGTGACTGTGGCCAGGTATGTTGTGTGACTGTGGCCAGGTATGTTGTGTGACTGTGGCCAGGTATGTTGTGTGACTGTGGCCAGGTATGTTGTATGACTGTGGCCAGGTATGTTGTGTGACTGTGGCCAGGTATGTTGTGTGACTGTGGCCAGGTATGTTGTGTGACTGTGGCCAGGTATGTTGTGTGACTGTGGCCAGGTATGTGTCTCTGTGGCCAGGTATGTTGTGTGACTGTGGCCAGGTATGTTGTGTGACTGTGGCCAGGTATGTTGTATGACTGTGGCCAGGTATGTTGTGTGACTGTGGCCAGGTATGTTGTGTGACTGTGGCCAGGTATGTTGTGTCTCTGTGGCCAGGTATGTTGTATGACTTTGGCCAGGTATGTTGTGTGACTGTGGCCAGGTATGTTGTGTGACTGTGGCCAGGTATGTTGTGTGACTGTGGCCAGGTATGTTGTGTGACTGTGGCCAGGTATGTTGTGTGACTGTGGCCAGGTATGTTGTGTGACTGTGGCCAGGTATGTTGTATGACTGTGGCCAGGTATGTTGTGTGACTGTGGCCAGGTTTGTTGTGTGACTGTGGCCAGGTATGTTGTGTGACTGTGGCCAGGTATGTTGTGTGACTGTGGCCAGGTATGTCTCTGTGGCCAGGTATGTTGTGTGACTGTGGCCAGGTATGTTGTGTGACTGTGGCCAGGTATGTCTCTGTGGCCAGGTATGTTGTGTGACTGTGGCCAGGTATGTTGTGTGACTGTGGCCAGGTATGTTGTGTGACTGTGGCCAGGTATGTTGTGTGACTGTGGCCAGGTATGTTGTGTGACTGTGGCCAGGTATGTCTCTGTGGCCAGGTATGTTGTGTGACTGTGGCCAGGTATGTTGTGTGACTGTGGCCAGGTATGTTGTGTGACTGTGGCCAGGTATGTTGTGTGACTGTGGCCAGGTGTGTTGTGTGACTGTGGCCAGGTATGTTGTGTGACTGTGGCCAGGTATGTGTCTCTGTGGCCAGGTATGTTGTGTGACTGTGGCCAGGTATGTTGTGTGACTGTGGCCAGGTATGTTGTGTGACTGTGGCCAGGTATGTTGTGTGACTGTGGCCAGGTATGTTGTGTGACTGTGGCCAGGTATGTTGTGTGACTGTGGCCAGATATGTTGTGTGACTGTGGCCAGGTATGTTGTGTGACTGTGGCCAGGTATGTTGTGTGACTGTGGCCAGGTATGTTGTGTGACTGTGGTCAGGTATGTTGTGTGACTGTGGTCAGGTATGTTGTGTGAATGTGGCCAGGTATGTTGTGTGACTGTGGCCAGGTATGTCTCTGTGGCCAGGTATGTTGTGTGACTGTGGCCAGGTATGTTGTGTGACTGTGGCCAGGTATGTCTCTGTGGCCAGGTATGTTGTGTGACTGTGGCCAGGTATGTTGTGTGACTGTGGCCAGGTATGTTGTGTGACTGTGGCCAGGTATGTTGTGTCTCTGTGGCCAGGTATGTCTCTGTGGCCAGGTATGTCTCTGTGGCCAGGTATGTTGTGTGACTGTGGCCAGGTATGTATCTGTGGCCAGGTATGTCTCTGTGGCCAGGTATGTTGTGTGACTGTGGCCAGGTATGTCTCTGTGGCCAGGTATGTTGTGTGACTGTGGCCAGGTATGTCTCTGTGGCCAGGTATGTCTCTGTGGCCAGGTATGTTGTGTGACTGTGGCCAGGTATGTCTCTGTGGCCAGGTATGTCTCTGTGGCCAGGTATGTTGTATGACTGTGGCCAGGTATGTGTCTCTGTGGCCAGGTATGTTGTGTGACTGTGGCCAGGTATGTTGTGTGACTGTGGCCAGGTATGTTGTGTGACTGTGGCCAGGTATGTTGTGTGACTGTGGCCAGGTATGTTGTGTGACTGTGGCCAGGTATGTTGTGTGACTGTGGCCAGGTATGTTGTGTGACTGTGGCCAGGTATGTTGTGTGACTGTGGCCAGGTATGTTGTGTGACTGTGGCCAGGTATGTTGTGTGACTGTGGCCAGGTATGTTGTGTGACTGTGGCCAGGTATGTTGTGTGACTGTGGCCAGGTATGTTGTGTGACTGTGGCCAGGTATGTTGTGTGACTGTGGCCAGGTATGTTGTGTGACTGTGGCCAGGTATGTTGTATGACTGTGGCCAGGTATGTTGTGTGACTGTGGCCAGGTACTTCTAACAGTTGCCAGGATTGTTTACGTGTCAAATCTCCTAGTTGTACACCATCTTGTTTTCAAATCTGTTCAGGTAAGCCAGGTAAACAAGGTAACTGTGCCGTCGGTCTGTCTGTCTGTCTGTCTGTCTGTCTGTCCGTCTGTATGTCTGTCTGTCTGTCTTTGCAGCACCCCAGAGTCCGAAACGTGCCCCACCCACTCTGATCCATGCACCACCCCCAGACCCGTCCCTACCCCCAACTCTTCCGTCGTATTGCCAGCCCCACTCAGGATACAGCTGGAATATTCTGGAAAGAATAGCATCAATATCGCCACGTGCCAACCTATTGTCGACCCCGCAGCCCATACGTTCAATGTCCCGGCAATTATTTCAATAGCTCCGTGCGGGGAGAGGGGGGGGGGGGCGTTGGTGGGCGCACTGCGATAGATTTCTTAGCTCCGTGCGGGGAGTAGGAGGGGGCGCACTGCGATATATTTCAATAGCTCCGTGCGGGGAGAGGGGGGGGGGCGTTGGTGGGCGCACTGCGATAGATTTCTTAGCTCCGTGCGGGGAGGGGGGAGGGGGGCGTTGGTGGGCGCACTGCGATAGATTTCTTAGCTCCGTGCGGGGAGTAGGAGGGGGCGCACTGCGATAGATTTCAATAGCTCCGTGAGGGGGGGGGCGTTGGTGGCTGCACTGCGATAGATTTCTTAGCTCCGTGCGGGGAGTAGGAGGGGGCGCACTGCGATAGATTTCAATAGCTCCGTGAGGGGGGGGGCGTTGGTGGGTGCACTGCGATAGATTTCTTAGCTCCGTGCGGGGAGGGGGAGGGCGTTGGTGGGCGCACTACGATAGATTTTTTTTTTTGCTCCGTGCTACAATTAGATGAGGACCATATGTCTACAATTAGATGAGGACCGTATGCCTACAATTAGATGAGGACCGTATGCCTACAATTAGATGAGGACCATATGCCTACAATTAGACGAGGACCATATGCCTATAATTAGATGAGGACCGTATGCCTACAATTAGATGAGGACCGTATGCCTACAATAAGATGAGGACCATATGTCTACAATGAGGAACGTATGTCTACAATGAGGACCGTATGCCTACAATTAGATGAGCACCGTATACCTACAATTAGATGAGGACCGTATGCCTACATTCACCTATATCATATGGCCTCCACCGCCAACCCCACTCACCACAGTTGTCGTCTGGCCCTAGCTGTGACATATGTAGGTCAACAAACCCGGAAGTAGCGGAACTTGGATGAGGAGTCAGACGTGCCAAGTCTCGACCAATAAATTTATCGGAGCAACAAACGAGAGCCCCCAGATTTCCATACTTAGAGGGCGTCTCGCATGAATTATTCACATGGTGTCGGCGACCTGCCCAGAATCAACTCATAAGCAAATTGCATTGCCCCGGTTATGCATTATACCTGCATTTGTTGTCTGTACATTGCAGGTTGCAGGAAGATGGATGTGTCCCCCAGTACATTGTGTTTGTTGATGCAACTGAAAAGACTGCCTGACCAGTAAAATGTGGTAAGCAGTAAGACCAATCCCAATGAGTTCAATCAAACATTTTGAGCTACATTGTGTCTGTGTTTATAAGCTGGTCAATGAAATTGTGAGAAGTGCTCGGTCAAATTGTAGTGTTAAAAATAACTGGCGTGCCCGCCACCGCGCGTTGCAGCGGGGATAGAAGAAAGTCTGACAAAATATATAAAAAAGGTTTCATCAATGTGTTACCAATCCTATATTCTTAGATGTGTGACCTTGTTTTCTAAAACTGAGTTACTTAATTAAATGTAAGCAATGCCTGCGCTTGGATCACATTTATCGGGGCACGGGTTTACCTACACTAGTGGCGCCTTTTTCGGAAAATAATTAAATAAAGTTTAAAACAAGTTCCGCAACACACACAACAGCAACAACAAAGTATTACTGAATCTACGAATTAAAAACTCACAAGTTATGTACCCTAAATAGCAAATTTTTAATAACTCATCGCAAGTAGATCTGTATCCTACTTCTTGGCTTAATTATCGGGGTCTAGCTCAGCGCCAGGCATGTGCGAGGCGCTTTTTTCTCACAAGGTCTATCCACTCTAGCGCCTGTACATCTATTGTTTGTTAATCCTGCTGATATAGACCGTCAACCACCTACAGATTGATCTTAAATCACAAGTGTAATCTTTGATTGACGGCTGAACGCTGCCACCCTTCTCTCATACGGGAGGCTTTTAATAGCATCAACTTTTGGTTTCTAGATCAGTCTAGAAACTTATTAATAGAAACTTATACATTTATGAACAACAAAGGGTCGGCGTGGTCGAGTCGGTAAAGCTCATGGTTGCTAAAACGAAAAGTATTAGCTGGGGACAACAAACAAAACATCTATAAACAAGTTAATAAAAAGTCTAGTGACAATTTAAGCGCAATTTCCTTATGTTATCTAAAAATAGATAGTGATCAAGCACACACGGGGACAAAACACAAGACGTATAATGCTGGGGTGCGTTCAAGCTAGGAGAACGATCGGTTTGTAGGTGTTTATGTAATTTAAAAAAAAAAATGTGACCGAACGAAAGGATATTTTTGAAAACTTACTTCGGCAATATTGTTATAAATTATGGCAGGAATCGATTGGTAAATGTTTCAAGTCGCTAAGTGGTCTGGTTGCCGATATATGGGCCAAAATCTGCATTTTTTTCGATCTTTTTTGGCTTTTCCGGGAAATCCAGGAAAGAATTCCGGGAATTTCTTTGGCCTATGTTCATCCTCGGAACTTGCTTAACATATTTGCTTTTGGAACTAGTCCTCGATATTGCTTCGTTGAGGAGGAGATACGACTTAAAGCTGCGGACACAATCCATCCAGAGATGACGAGTTAATAATCACAATCCCAGTATGGAAATTGCGCTAAAATACTAACACACAAAGAGAAGTAAATGACCAGAGAGCAAACACAAAGTTTATTTGGAATAATTGAAGAAACATACATGGGATTTTAACATCAACTGGTCAATCAGGGATCTAAATTGACATCAAACAAACCTTGTCAATTATGACGTCCACAAACATTTTGAATTTTACACAATTCCATTGTGGAAGTCCACAAAAATTTAGTAGACCTCTCAAAACATTCTGCAAAATTACTAATACATTAACATGTACTGTGTACCTTGCTACATTATTAATTCCAAATGTAATGTAGGATTTGATATTAACATCGATTACGAGGCCTAAAAAATATTGAAAGTTGAGCCTAGAAAGTGTTGAAAAAAATCAGCATATTTTTAAACGACTTATTATAAATTAGACCCTATGAGATAAGCGCTTGCTTTATTCTAAATGTTTCTGCAAATACCAAACCAGCAAAATATTAAACATTTGATTTTGTAATAAATAGTATTTTTCTGCCTTTTATTATCAACAATATTTTTAAGTGAAGATGCTGTAGACCGAACATTTTAATGTCATTTGTGTCTGTCTAGTTATTAACGACTATAAAAATATGGGTTACTCAACTTTATGTTACACTTGTTTCCAACCCCCCCCCCCCCCCCTTTGTTTTGTTGAAGTCTCGCTGACCGTGAGCCTGACCAAGCGAGCACATTACACACGCGCTGTTATCTAAATATGTAATTGGAACAGTCACTTGAGTTTTTTTTACGATCTGCGGCGTCTTAGGCTTTGACACAAATTAATGATTTAGACCAGTATGCGGCCCGCGAAGTCCTCTCATCCAGCCCGCTGAGATATTTTTTCCCAAGAAAAATCCTTTGTTGGTGATGGCTTGGGAACTTTGCCCAGAAAAATCAAAGACATGCCTGGAAGAAACTGGCCCCCGAACTGAAATTTGATAGTTTGTGCGGCCCTCGGACTGAAAAGTTTGGAGACCCCTGATTTAGACTGATTTAGTTACAAGATCGGAGTCTAGATCTAGAACTAATTGTTTTTAAACTTAAGCATTAATTGTTTGAAATGATTAAAAAATAAACCTGAAATATCGTAAAATGTTTTAGATAATTGCCGCGGTCACTGCCCCTCCCCTCCCGATTGCAGCAAAAAGCGGGCTGTATACAGTTACATGTCTGATACATTTAAAGCGGGCTGTATACAGTTACATGTCTGACACATTTATTCCCCCATTGTGCTGGGGATATGCAACACGACAACTGTAAACTTAGATTTTATGTGCACTTTTTTTTTTAAAATATCAGTATTTTGTTGTTAATAAATTCAGCATGTTGACGTCCACAATGACCCGAACCCCCCCCCCCCCCCCCCCCCCAAGTAAACCAGGGTTCTATGATGACATCAAATAAAACTAAAGATACCAGCAGATACTCTCCCACTGGATGTGTCAGTGTGTGTGTTAGCTATGTCAGTGTGTTTGTGTCAACTGTGTCAGTGTTTGTGTCAAATGTGTCAGTGTTTGTGTCAGTGTTTGTGTCAGTGTTTGTGTCAACTGTGTCAGTGTTGTGTCAGTGTTTGTATCAACTGTGCCAGTGATTAGTGTCAAATATGATGACATCTATGGATGACATGAAATTTAGGGACATGACCAAATATGATGACATCTATGGATGACATGAAATTTAGGGACATGACCAAATATGATGACATCTAAAGATGACATGAAATTTAAGGACATGACCAAATATGATGACATCTATGGATGACATGAAATTTAGGGACATGACCAAATATGATGACATCTATGGATGACATGAAATTTAGGGACATGACCAAATATGATGACATCTATGGATGACATGAAATTTAGGGACATGACCAAATATGATGACATCTATGGATGACATCTATGGATGACAAGAAATTTTGCTGTGTACACAATGACAGGTAAGATTCTCCCTTATCACGTGACTTGGATGCAACAAGTTTCTCCAGGCGTGCTTTGATTGATCCATCAGCCACACCCAGTTCCAGAGTTCCATGGAGATGGTCTCAACTCACGGGCTGGAAGAGAGAAATTTAACATCTAGAAACAGGTCATGGTTTCAACTCACTAAACCGGCTGTTTAGCTGATAGCTAAATTATAAGACTTGGTGGTACGTTCAACTGAAATGTGGGTGGATAGTTGAACTGTGGGTGGCTAGTTGAACTGTATGTGGCTAGTTAAACTGTGGGTGGCTAGTTGAACTGTGGCTAGTTGAACTGTGGTTAGTTAAACTGTGGGTGGCTAGTTGAACTGTGGGTGGCTAGTTGAACTGTGGCTAGTTGAACTGTGGGTGGCTAGTTGAACTGTGGCTAGTTGAACTGTGGGTGGCTAGTTGAACTGTGGGTGGCTAGTTGAACTGTGGGTGGCTAGTTGAACTGTGGGTGGCTAGTTGAACTGTGGCTAGTTGAACTGTGGGTGGCTAGTTGAACTGTGGGTGGTTAGTTGAACTGTGGCTAGTTGAACTGTGGGTGGCTAGTTGAACTGTGGGTGGTTAGTTGAACTGTGGGTGGCTAGTTGAACTGTGGGTGGCTAGTTGAACTGTGGGTGGCTAGTTGAACTGTGGGTGGCTAGTTGAATTGTGGGTGGCTAGTTGAACTGTGGGTGGCTAGTTGAACTGTGGCTAGTTGAACTGTGGGTGGCTAGTTGAACTGTGGGTGGCTAGTTGAACTGTGGGTGGCTAGTTGAACTGTGGCTAGTTGAACTGTGGCTAGTTGAACTGTGGGTGGCTAGTTGAACTGTGGCTAGTTGAACTGTGGGTGGCTAGTTGAACTGTGGGTGGCTAGTTGAACTGTGGCTAGTAGAACTGTGGGTGGCTAGTTGAACTGTGGCTGGCTAGTTGAACTGTGGCTAGTTGAACTGTGGGTGGCTAGTTGAACTGTGGGTGGTTAGTTGAACTGTGGGTGGCTAGTTGAACTGTGGGTGGCTAGTTGAACTGTGGGTGGCTAGTTGAACTGTGGGTGGCTAGTTGAACTGTGGGTGGCTAGTTGAACTGTGGGTGGCTAGTTGAACTGTGGGTGGTTAGTTGAACTGTGGCTAGTTGAACTGTGGGTGGCTAGTTGAACTGTGGGTGGTTAGTTGAACTGTGGGTGGCTAGTTGAACTGTGGGTGGCTAGTTGAACTGTGGGTGGCTAGTTGAACTGTGGGTGGCTAGTTGAATTGTGGGTGGCTAGTTGAACTGTGGGTGGCTAGTTGAACTGTGGCTAGTTGAACTGTGGGTGGCTAGTTGAACTGTGGGTGGCTAGTTGAACTGTGGGTGGCTAGTTGAACTGTGGCTAGTTGAACTGTGGCTAGTTGAACTGTGGGTGGCTAGTTGAACTGTGGCTAGTTGAACTGTGGGTGGCTAGTTGAACTGTGGGTGGCTAGTTGAACTGTGGCTAGTAGAACTGTGGGTGGCTAGTTGAACTGTGGCTGGCTAGTTGAACTGTGGCTAGTTGAACTGTGGGTGGCTAGTTGAACTGTGGGTGGTTAGTTGAACTGTGGGTGGCTAGTTGAACTGTGGGTGGCTAGTTGAACTGTGGGTGGCTAGTTGAACTGTGGGTGGCTAGTTGAACTGTGGGTGGCTAGTTGAACTGTGGGTGGCTAGTTGAACTGTGGGTGGCTAGTTGAACTGTGGGTGGCTAGTTGAACTGTGGGTGGCTAGTTGAACTGTGGGTGGCTAGTTGAACTGTGGGTGGTTAGTACTGTGGCTAGTTGAACTGTGGGTGGCTAGTTGAACTTTGGGTGGCTAGTTGAACTTTGGGTGGCTAGTTAAACTGTGGGTGGCTAGTTGAACTTTGGGTGGCTAGTTGAACTGTGGGTGGCTAGTTGAACTATGGGTAGTAGAACTGTGGGTGGCTAGTTGAACTGTGGCTAGTTGAACTGTGGGTGGCTAGTTGAACTGTGGGTAGCTAGTTGAACTGTGGGTGGCTAGTTGAACTGTGGGTGGCTAGTTGAACTTTGGGTGGCTAGTTGAACTTTGGGTGGCTAGTTAAACTGTGGGTGGCTAGTTGAACTGTGGGTGGCTAGTTGAACTGTGGGTGGTTAGTTGAACTGTGGGTGGCTAGTTGAACTGTGGGTGGCTAGTTAAACTGTGGGTGGCTAGTTGAACTGTGGGTGGTTACTTGAACTGTGGCTAGTTGAACTGTAAACAATGTGCTGTGTTTAATTTGACGATAGCCCCACCTCCTCGTATACAACCAACCATGTCAATGTCATCACATGTCAGGCAAAAAAACTTCACGTTAGATTTTTTATCATCTATCACGGCCTAGCCGTCATAGGTGACGTCACTAACCGTGGTTAGTTGAACTAGAGTCGCCTGACCGCCATTATCCGGCATCAGTCAAACAAAACCTTTCTTTACCAGAATCAATGAAAACTTTTTTAAACAGTTCAAGCTGTACCAGTGAAAAAGAAATCAATAGATATTGATCCCAACAGATGAACTGCTGATTGAAAAGTTTGAGGAGACAATCGATGTTTCCTTGAGGTGTGTCGAGTGGAGCCAGCGCGGGGCAGCCAATCAATAATGCATCCCAGAAGGCCCTAAAACACAATGACTAGGCCTAGCGCGGCTATAAATAGATGGCGTCAGGTGACTGCGGCCATATCGACCTCGTTCTAGGCCGCGCTAAGCATGAGTGACTAGGACAACACAATTTGATCAAGTCGTGTATCATGTCAGCACTAGATAGTCATAGTTCCAAGTTCAGTAAAGATACATTACATCTTTGACATACAGATGGCCTGTTGGCCTCAGATTTTTGACATACAGATGGCCTCAAATCTTTGACATACAGATAGCCTTAGATCTTTGCATACAGATGGCCTCAGGTGTTTGGCCAACTACTTGTAGATCTAGCCGCCATAGATCGGGTGTGAGGGGAGTGTGGGGTGTGTGGGGTCTGTAAATCAATATTTACCTGACATAATGTTAGCAGCAAGCTGGGACATGTGGAAATCAATAGCGCCACGCTCAAGTCTTCAACTCAGGTAGATGGAGGGGGAGGGGTGGATGGGGGGGCGTCAACGTGACTGGGGTGGAGGAGGGTGGGGCGTCAACTTGACTGGGGTGGAGGAGGGTGGGGCGTCAACTTGACTGGGGTGGAGGAAAGTGGGGCGTCAAACTGACTGGTGTGGAGAGTGGGGCGTCAACGTGAATGGGGTGGAGGAGGGTGGGGCGTCAAATTGACTGGTGTGGAGGAGGGTGGGGCGTCAACGTGAATGGGGTGGAGGAGGGTGGGGCGTCAACTTCACTGGGATGGAGGCGTAAACTAGTAACTTTGGGAGCATGGGTGGGGCATGAAGTTTACTAACTACAGAAATCTATTTCTATTTTGTTACCTAAAAGACGTTTAACACTACAAATAAAGGGATGATGAGTCAATGATCCCCCCCCCACCCCCACCCACATAATCAACACACCCTGCAGCAATCCCGCCTCCCCTACCCCACAATGACGGCATGACGTGTTCTAGTGGTATTCACACTAATCAATGTAATCAATGTAATCAATGAATCAATACAAGCATCGATCTCATGCTGCTGTCATCTGGTGACACTAGGTCTGTTCTATAAGATGGTGGTGACTCTAGGTATGTTCTATAAGATGGTGGTGACACTAGGTCTGTTCTATAAGATGGTGGTGACACTAGGTCTGTTCTATAAGATGGTGGTGACACTAGGTCTGTTCTATAAGATGGTGGTGACACTAGGTCTGTTCTATAAGGTGGTGACACTAGGTCTGTTCTATAAGATGGTGACACTAGGTCTGTTCTATAGGATGGTGGTGACACTAGGTCTGTTCTATAAGATGGTGGTGACACTAGGTCTGTTCTATAAGATGGTGGGGACACTAGGTCTGTTCTATAAGATGGTGGTGACACTAGGTCTGTTCTATAAGATGGTGGTGACACTAGGTCTGTTCTATAAGATGGTGGTGACACTAGGTCTGTTCTATAAGGTGGTGACACTAGGTCTGTTCTATAAGATGGTGGTGACACTAGGTCTGTTCTATAAGATGGTGGTGACACTAGGTCTGTTCTATAAGATGGTGGTGACACTAGGTCTGTTCTATAAGATGGTGGTGACACTAGGTCTGTTCTATAAGATGGTGGTGACACTAGGTCTGTTCTATAAGATGGTGGTGACACTAGGTCTGTTCTATAAGATGATGGTGACACTAGGTCTGTTCTATAAGATGGTGGTGACACTAGGTCTGTTCTATAAGATGGTGGTGACACTAGGTCTGTTCTATAAGATGGTGGTGACACTAGGTCTGTTCTATAAGATGGTGGTGACACTAGGTCTGTTCTATAAAATGGTGGTGACACTAGGTCTGTTCTATAAGATGGTGACACCAGGTCTGTTCTATAAGATGGTGGTGACACTAGGTCTGTTCTAAAAGATGATGGTGACACTAGGTCTGTTCTATAAGATGGTGGTGACTCTAGGTATGTTCTATAAGATGGTGGTGACACTAGGTCTGTTCTATAAGATGGTGGTGACACTAGGTCTGTTCTATAAGATGGTGGTGACACTAGGTCTGTTCTATAAGGTGGTGACACTAGGTCTGTTCTATAAGATGGTGACACTAGGTCTGTTCTATAAGATGGTGGTGACACTAGGTATGTTCTATAAGATGGTGGTGACACTAGGTATGTTCTATAAGATGGTGGTGACACTAGGTCTGTTCTATAAGATTGTGACACTAGGTCTGTTCTATAAGATGGTGGTGACACTAGGTCTGTTCTATAAGATGGTGGTGACACTAGGTCTGTTCTATAAGATGGTGGTGACACTAGGTCTGTTCTATAAGATGGTGGTGACACTAGGTCTGTTCTATAAGATGGTGGTGACACTAGGTCTGTTCTATAAGATGGTGGTGACACTAGGTCTGTTCTATAAGATGATGGTGACACTAGGTCTGTTCTATAAGATGGTGGTGACACTAGGTCTGTTCTATAAGATGGTGGTGACACTAGGTCTGTTCTATAAGATGGTGGTGACACTAGGTCTGTTCTATAAGATGGTGGTGACACTAGATCTGTTCTATAAGATGGTGGAGATACTAGGTCTGTTCTATAAGATGGTGGTGACACTAGGTCTGTTCTATAAGATGGTGGTGACACTAGGTCTGTTCTATAAGATGGTGACACTAGGTCTGTTCTATAAGATGGTGGTGACACCAGGTCTGTTCTATAAGATGGTGGTGACACTAGGTCTGTTCTATAGGATGGTGACACCAGGTCTGTTCTATAAGATGGTGGTGACACTAGGTCTGTTCTATAAGATGGTGGTGACACTAGGTCTGTTCTAAAAGATGATGGTGACACTAGGTCTGTTCTATAAGATGGTGGTGACACTAGGTCTGTTCTATAAGATGGTGGTGACACTAGGTCTGTTCTATAAGATGGTGGTGACACTAGGTCTGTTCTATAAAATGGTGGTGACACTAGGTCTGTTCTATAAGATGGTGGTGACACTAGGTCTGTTCTATAAGATGGTGGTGACACTAGGTCTGTTCTAAAAGATGATGGTGACACTAGGTCTGTTCTATAAGATGGTGGTGACTCTAGGTATGTTCTATAAGATGGTGGTGACACTAGGTCTGTTCTATAAGATGGTGGTGACACTAGGTCTGTTCTATAAGATAGTGGTGACACTAGGTCTGTTCTATAAGATGGTGACACTAGGTCTGTTCTATAAGATGGTGGTGACACTAGGTCTGTTCTATAAGATGATGGTGACACTAGGTCTGTTCTATAAGATGGTGGTGACACTAGGTCTGTTCTATAAGATGGTGGTGACACTAGGTCTGTTCTATAAGATGGTGGTGACACTAGGTCTGTTCTATAAGATGGTGGTGACACTAGGTCTGTTCTATAAGATGGTGGAGATACTAGGTCTGTTCTATAAGATGGTGGTGACACTAGGTCTGTTCTATAAGATGGTGGTGACACTAGGTCTGTTCTATAAGATGGTGGTGACACTAGGTCTGTTCTATAAGATGGTGACACTAGGTCTGTTCTATAAGATGGTGGTGACACCAGGTCTGTTCTATAAGATGGTGGTGACACTAGGTCTGTTCTATAGGATGGTGACACCAGGTCTGTTCTATAAGATGGTGGTGACACTAGGTCTGTTCTATAAGATGGTGGTGACACTAGGTCTGTTCTATAAAATGGTGACACTAGGTCTGTTCTATAAGATGGTGGTGACACTAGGTCTGTTCTATAAGATGGTGGTGACACTAGGTCTGTTCTATAAGATGGTGGTGACACTAGGTCTGTTCTATAAAATGGTGGTGACACTAGGTCTGTTCTATAAGATGGTGGTGACACTAGGTCTGTTCTATAAGATGGTGGTGACACTAGGTCTGTTCTAAAAGATGATGGTGACACTAGGTCTGTTCTATAAGATGGTGGTGACTCTAGGTATGTTCTATAAGATGGTGGTGACACTAGGTCTGTTCTATAAGATGGTGGTGACACTAGGTCTGTTCTATAAGATGGTGGTGACACTAGGTCTGTTCTATAAGATGGTGGTGACACTAGGTCTGTTCTATAAGATGGTGGTGACACTAGGTCTGTTCTATAAGATGGTGGTGACACTAGGTCTGTTCTATAAGATGGTGACACTAGGTCTGTTCTATAAGATGGTGGTGACACTAGGTCTGTTCTATAAGATGGTGGTGACACTAGGTCTGTTCTATAGGATGGTGACACCAGGTCTGTTCTATAAGATGGTGGTGACACTAGGTCTGTTCTATAAGATGGTGGTGACACTAGGTCTGTTCTATAAGATGGTGACACTAGGTCTGTTCTATAAAATGGTCGTGACACTAGGTCTGTTCTATAAGATGGTGGTGACACTAGGTCTGTTCTATAAGATGGTGGTGACACTAGGTCTGTTCTATAAGATGGTGGTGACACTAGGTCTGTTCTAAAAGATGATGGTGACACTAGGTCTGTTCTATAAGATGGTGGTGACTCTAGGTATGTTCTATAAGATGGTGGTGACACTAGGTCTGTTCTATAAGATGGTGGTGACACTAGGTCTGTTCTATAAGATGGTGGTGACACTAGGTCTGTTCTATAAGATGGTGGTGACACTAGGTCTGTTCTATAAGATGGTGGTGACACTAGGTCTGTTCTATAAGATGGTGGTGACACTAGGTCTGTTCTATAAGATGGTGGTGACACTAGGTCTGTTCTATAAGATGGTGGTGACACTAGGTCTGTTCTATAAGATGATGGTGACACTAGGTCTGTTCTATAAGATGGTGGTGACACTAGGTCTGTTCTATAAGATGGTGGTGACACTAGGTCTGTTCTATAAGATGGTGGTGACACTAGGTCTGTTCTATAAGATGGTGGTGACACTAGGTCTGTTCTATAAGATGGTGGAGATACTAGGTCTGTTCTATAAGATGGTGGTGACACTAGGTCTGTTCTATAAGATGGTGGTGACACTAGGTCTGTTCTATAAGATGGTGACACTAGGTCTGTTCTATAAGATGGTGGTGACACCAGGTCTGTTCTATAAGATGGTGGTGACACTAGGTCTGTTCTATAAGATGGTGACACTAGGTCTGTTCTATAAGATGGTGGTGACACCAGGTCTGTTCTATAAGATGGTGGTGACACTAGGTCTGTTCAATAGGATGGTGACACCAGGTCTGTTCTATAAGATGGTGGTGACACTAGGTCTGTTCTATAAGATGGTGGTGACACTAGGTCTGTTCTATAAGATGGTGGTGACACTAGGTCTGTTCTATAGGATGGTGACACTAGGTCTGTTCTATAAGATGGTGGTGACACCAGGTCTGTTCTATAAGATGGTGGTGACACTAGGTCTGTTCAATAGGATGGTGACACCAGGTCTGTTCTATAAGATGGTGGTGACACTAGGTCTGTTCTATAAGATGGTGGTGACACTAGGTCTGTTCTATAAAATGGTGACACTAGGTCTGTTCTATAAGATGGTGGTGACACTAGGTCTGTTCTATAAGATGGTGGTGACACTAGGTCTGTTCTATAAGATGGTGGTGACACTAGGTCTGTTCTATAAAATGGTGGTGACACTAGGTCTGTTCTATAAGATGGTGGTGACACTAGGTCTGTTCTATAAGATGGTGGTGACACTAGGTCTGTTCTAAAAGATGATGGTGACACTAGGTCTGTTCTATAAGATGGTGGTGACTCTAAGTATGTTCTATAAGATGGTGGTGACACTAGGTCTGTTCTATAAGATGGTGGTGACACTAGGTCTGTTCTATAAGATGGTGGTGACACTAGGTCTGTTCTATAAGATGGTGGTGACACTAGGTCTGTTCTATAAGATGGTGGTGACACTAGGTCTGTTCTATAAGATGGTGGTGACACTAGGTCTGTTCTATAAGATGGTGACACTAGGTCTGTTCTATAAGATGGTGGTGACACTAGGTCTGTTCTATAAGATGGTGGTGACACTAGGTCTGTTCTATAGGATGGTGACACCAGGTCTGTTCTATAAGATGGTGGTGACACTAGGTCTGTTCTATAAGATGGTGGTGACACTAGGTCTGTTCTATAAGATGGTGACACTAGGTCTGTTCTATAAAATGGTGGTGACACTAGGTCTGTTCTATAAGATGGTGGTGACACTAGGTCTGTTCTATAAGATGGTGGTGACACTAGGTCTGTTCTATAAGATGGTGGTGACACTAGGTCTGTTCTATAAGATGGTGACACTAGGTCTGTTCTATAAAATGGTGGTGACACTAGGTCTGTTCTATAAGATGGTGGTGACACTAGGTCTGTTCTATAAGGTGGTGGTGACACTAGGTCTGTTCTATAAGATGATGGTGACACTAGGTCTGTTCTATAAGGTGGTGACACTAGGTCTGTTCTATAAGATGGTGGTGACACTAGGTCTGTTCTATAAGATGGTGGTGACACTAGGTCTGTTCTATAAGATGGTGGTGACACTAGGTCTGTTCTATAAGATGGTGGTGACACTAGGTCTGTTCTATAAGATGGTGACACTAGGTCTGTTCTATAAGATGGTGACACTAGGTCTGTTCTATAAGATGGTGGTGACACTAGGTCTGTTCTATAAGGTGGTGACACTAGGTCTGTTCTATAAGATGGTGGTGACACTAGGTCTGTTCTATAAGATGGTGGTGACACTAGGTCTGTTCTATAAGATAGTGGTGACACTAGGTCTGTTCTATAAGATGGTGGTGACACTAGGTCTGTTCTATAAGGTGGTGACACTAGGTCTGTTCTATAAGATGGTGGTGACACTAGGTCTGTTCTATAAGATGGTGGTGACACTAGGTCTGTTCTATAAGATGGTGGGGACACTAGGTCTGTTCTATAAGATGGTGGTGACACTAGGTCTGTTCTATAAGATGGTGGTGACACTAGGTCTGTTCTATAAGATGGTGGTGACACTAGGTCTGTTCTATAAGATGGTGGTGACACTAGGTCTGTTCTATAAGATGGTGGTGACACTAGGTCTGTTCTATAAGATGGTGGTGACACTAGGTCTGTTCTATAAGATGGTGACACTAGGTCTGTTCTATAAGATGGTGGTGACACTAGGTCTGTTCTATAAGATGGTGGTGACACTAGGTCTGTTCTATAAGATGGTGGTGACACTAGGTCTGTTCTATAGGATGGTGGTGACACTAGGTCTGTTCTATAAGATGGTGACACTAGGTCTGTTCTATAAAATGTGACACTAGGTCTGTTCTATAAGATGGTGGTGACACTAGGTCTGTTCTATAAGATGGTGGTGACACTAGGTCTGTTCTATAAGATGGTGGTGACACTAGGTCTGTTCTATAAGATGGTGGTGACACTAGGTCTGTTCTATAAGATGGTGGTGACACTAGGTCTGTTCTATAAGATGGTGGTGACACTAGGTCTGTTCTATAAGATGGTGACACTAGGTCTGTTCTATAAGATGGTGGTGACACTAGGTCTGTTCTATAAGATGGTGGTGACACTAGGTCTGTTCTATAAGATGGTGGTGACACTAGGTCTGTTCTATAGGAAGGTGGTGACACTAGGTCTGTTCTATAAGATGGTGACACTAGGTCTGTTCTATAAAATGTGACACTAGGTCTGTTCTATAAGATGGTGGTGACACTAGGTCTGTTCTATAAGATGGTGGTGACACTAGGTCTGTTCTATAAAATGGTGGTGACACTAGGTCTGTTCTATAAGATGGTGGTGACACTAGGTCTGTTCTATAAGATGATGGTGACACTAGGTCTGTTCTATAAAATGGTGGTGACACTAGGTCTGTTCTATAAGATGGTGACACTAGGTCTGTTCTATAAGATGGTGGTGACACTAGGTCTGTTCTATAAGATGGTGACACTAGGTCTGTTCTATAAGATGGTGACACTAGGTCTGTTCTATAAGATGGTGGTGACACTAGGTCTGTTCTATAAGATGGTGGTGACACTAGGTCTGTTCTATAAGATGGTGGTGACACCAGGTCTGTTCTATAAGATGGTGGTGACACTAGGTCTGTTCTATAAGATGGTGACACTAGGTCTGTTCTATAAGATGGTGGTGACACTAGGTCTGTTCTATAAGATGGTGGTGACACTAGGTCTGTTCTATAAGAGGGTGGTGACACTAGGTCTGTTCTATAAGAGGGTGGTGACACTAGGTCTGTTCTATAAGATGGTGGTGACACTAGGTATGTTCTATAAGATGGTGGTGACACTAGGTCTGTTCTATAAGATGGTGACACTAGGTCTGTTCTATAAGATGGTGGTGACACTAGGTCTGTTCTATAAGATGGTGGTGACACTAGGTCTGTTCTATAAGATGGTGACACTAGGTCTGTTCTATAAGATGGTGGTGACACTAGGTCTGTTCTATAAGATGGTGGTGACACTAGGTCTGTTCTATAAGATGGTGGTGACACTAGGTCTGTTCTATAAGGTGGTGACACTAGGTCTGTTCTATAGGATGGTGGTGACACTAGGTCTGTTCTATAAGATGATGGTGACACTAGGTCTGTTCTATAAGATGGTGGTGACACCAGGTCTGTTCTATAAGATGGTGGTGACACTAGGTATGTTCTATAAGATGGTGGTGACACTAGGTCTGTTCTATAAGATGGTGACACTAGGTCTGTTCTATAAGATGGTGGTGACACTAGGTCTGTTCTATAAGATGGTGGTGACACTAGGTCTGTTCTATAAAATGGTGGTGACACTAGGTCTGTTCTATAAGATGGTGGTGACACTAGGTCTGTTCTATAAGATGGTGGTGACACTAGGTCTGTTCTATAGGATGGTGACACCAGGTCTGTTCTATAAGATGGTGGTGACACTAGGTCTGTTCTATAGGGTGGTGACACCAGGTCTGTTCTATAAGATGGTGGTGACACTAGGTCTGTTCTATAAGATGGTGGTGACACTAGGTCTGTTCTATAAGATGGTGACACTAGGTCTGTTCTATAAAATGGTGGTGACACTAGGTCTGTTCTATAAGATGGTGGTGACACTAGGTCTGTTCTATAAGATGGTGGTGACACTAGGTCTGTTCTAAAAGATGATGGTGACACTAGGTCTGTTCTATAAGATGGTGGTGACTCTAGGTATGTTCTATAAGATGGTGGTGACACTAGGTCTGTTCTATAAGATGGTGGTGACACTAGGTCTGTTCTATAAGATGGTGGTGACACTAGGTCTGTTCTATAAGATGGTGGTGACACTAGGTCTGTTCTATAAGATGGTGGTGACACTAGGTCTGTTCTATAAGATGGTGGTGACACTAGGTCTGTTCTATAAGAGGGTGGTGACACTAGGTCTGTTCTATAAGATGGTGGTGACACTAGGTCTGTTCTATAAGATGGTGGTGACACTAGGTCTGTTCTATAAGATGGTGACACTAGGTCTGTTCTATAAGATGGTGGTGACACTAGGTCTGTTCTATAAGATGGTGGTGACACTAGGTCTGTTCTATAGGATGGTGACACCAGGTCTGTTCTATAAGATGGTGGTGACACTAGGTCTGTTCTATAAGATGGTGGTGACACTAGGTCTGTTCTATAAGATGGTGGTGACACTAGGTCTGTTCTATAAAATGGTGGTGACACTAGGTCTGTTCTATAAGATGGTGGTGACACTAGGTCTGTTCTATAAGATGGTGGTGACACTAGGTCTGTTCTATAAGATGGTGACACTAGGTCTGTTCTATAAGATGGTGGTGACACTAGGTCTGTTCTATAAGATGGTGGTGACACTAGGTCTGTTCTATAAGGTGGTGGTGACACTAGGTCTGTTCTATAAGATGGTGGTGACACTAGGTCTGTTCTATAAGATGGTGGTGACACTAGGTCTGTTCTATAGGAAGGTGGTGACACTAGGTCTGTTCTATAAGATGGTGACACTAGGTCTGTTCTATAAAATGTGACACTAGGTCTGTTCTATAAGATGGTGGTGACACTAGGTCTGTTCTATAAGATGGTGGTGACACTAGGTCTGTTCTATAAAATGGTGGTGACACTAGGTCTGTTCTATAAGATGGTGGTGACACTAGGTCTGTTCTATAAGATGATGGTGACACTAGGTATGTTCTATAAAATGGTGGTGACACTAGGTCTGTTCTATAAGATGGTGACACTAGGTCTGTTCTATAAGATGGTGGTGACACTAGGTCTGTTCTATAAGATGGTGACACTAGGTCTGTTCTATAAGATGGTGACACTAGGTCTGTTCTATAAGATGGTGGTGACACTAGGTCTGTTCTATAAGATGGTGGTGACACTAGGTCTGTTCTATAAGATGGTGGTGACACCAGGTCTGTTCTATAAGATGGTGGTGACACTAGGTCTGTTCTATAAGATGGTGACACTAGGTCTGTTCTATAAGATGGTGGTGACACTAGGTCTGTTCTATAAGATGGTGGTGACACTAGGTCTGTTCTATAAGAGGGTGGTGACACTAGGTCTGTTCTATAAGATGGTGGTGACACTAGGTCTGTTCTATAAGATGGTGGTGACACTAGGTCTGTTCTATAAGATGGTGGTGACACTAGGTCTGTTCTATAAGATGATGGTGACACTAGATCTGTTCTAAAAGATGGTGGTGACACTAGGTCTGTTCTATAAGATGGTGGTGACACTAGGTCTGTTCTATAAGATGATGGTGACACTAGATCTGTTCTATAAGATGGTGGTGACACTAGGTCTGTTCTATAAGATGGTGGTGACACCAGGTCTGTTCTATAAGATGGTGGTGACACTAGGTCTGTTCTATAGGATGGTGGTGACACTAGGTCTGTTCTATAGGATGGTGGTGACACTAGGTCTGTTCTATAAGATGGTGGTGACACTAGGTCTGTTCTATAAGATGGTGGTGACACTAGGTCTGTTCTATAAGATGGTGGTGACACTAGGTCTGTTCTATAAGATGGTGGTGACACTAGGTCTGTTCTATAAGGTGGTGACACTAGGTCTGTTCTATAGGATGGTGGTGACACCAGGTCTGTTCTATAAGATGGTGGTGACACTAGGTCTGTTCTATAAGATGGTGGTGACACTAGGTCTGTTCTATAAGATGGTGGTGACACTAGGTCTGTTCTATAAGATGGTGGTGACACTAGGTCTGTTCTATAAGATGGTGACACTAGGTCTGTTCTATAAGATGGTGGTGACACTAGGTCTGTTCTATAAGATGGTGGTGACACCAGGTCTGTTCTATAAGATGGTGGTGACACTAGGTCTGTTCTATAAGATGGTGACACTAGGTCTGTTCTATAAAATGTGACACTAGGTCTGTTCTATAAGATGGTGGTGACACTAGGTCTGTTCTATAAGATGGTGGTGACACTAGGTCTGTTCTATAAGATGGTGGTGACACTAGGTCTGTTCTATAAGATGGTGGTGACACTAGGTCTGTTCTATAAGATGGTGACACTAGGTCTGTTCTATAAGATGGTGGTGACACTTGTGCAGGCCAACATGACATCACATAGGTCACGTGGTGCCTAGCCCAGCCACAAATGTCAAAAACCACATAGGTCACGTGGTGCCTAGCCCAGCCATGATTGGCGCTACCGAATCGATTTTCCCGTGCTGGCAGTGCAGTGTGTCGCGCCATTCCTTTCTCAGGCATCAATTAGTGATGGCAACCCGGCCAAACAAAGGGAGATTATCGTTTTTTTAAACACCGCTACTCGTACCACTCTATTGTAGCACTATGATGAATATTTAACCTCAAATTTTCTGTTTCTACACACCCAGTCTTGTGATGTACACACCCAGTCTTGTGATGTCTGTACACACCCAGTCTTGTGATGTACACACCCAGTCTTGTAATGTCTGAACACACCCAGTCTTGTGATGTCTGTACACACCCAGTCTTGTGATGTCTGTACACACCCAGTCTTGTGATGTACACACCCAGTCTTGTGATGTACACACCCAGTCTTGTGATGTCTGTACACACCCAGTCTTGTGATGTACACACCCAGTCTTGTGATGTCTGTACACACCCAGTCTTGTGATGTCTGTACACACCCAGTCTTGTGATGTCTGTACACACCCAGTCTTGTGATGTCTGTACACACCCAGTCTTGTAATGTCTGTACACACCCAGTCTTGTGATGTCTGTACACACCCAGTCTTGTGATGTCTGTACACACCCAGTCTTGTGATGTCTGTACACACCCAGTCTTGTGATGTCTGTACACACCCAGTCTTGTGATGTCTGTACACATCCAGTCTTGTGATGTACACACCCAGTCTTGTGATGTCTGTACACACCCAGTCTTGTGATGTCTGTACACACCCAGTCTTGTGATGTCTGTACACACCCAGTCTTGTGATGTCTGTACACACCCAGTCTTGTGATGTCTGTACACACCCAGTCTTGTGATGTACACACCCAGTCTTGTGATGTACACACCCAGTCTTGTAATGTCTGAACACACCCAGTCTTGTAATGTCTGAACACACCCAGTCTTGTGATGTCTGTACACACCCAGTCTTGTGATGTCTGTACACACCCAGTCTTGTGATGTCTGTACACACCCAGTCTTGTGATGTCTGTACACATCCAGTCTTGTGATGTCTGTACACACCCAGTCTTGTGATGTCTGTACACACCCAGTCTTGTGATGTACACACCCAGTCTTGTGATGTCTGTACACACCCAGTCTTGTGATGTCTGTACACACCCAGTCTTGTGATGTCTGTACACACCCAGTCTTGTGATGTCTGTACACACCCAGTCTTGTGATGTCTGTACACACCCAGTCTTGTGATGTACACACCCAGTCTTGTGATGTACACACCCAGTCTTGTAATGTCTGAACACACCCAGTCTTGTAATGTCTGAACACACCCAGTCTTGTGATGTCTGTACACACCCAGTCTTGTGATGTCTGTACACACCCAGTCTTGTGATGTACACACCCAGTCTTGTGATGTCTGTACACACCCAGTCTTGTGATGTACACACCCAGTCTTGTGATGTCTGTACACACCCAGTCTTGTGATGTCTGTACACACCCAGTCTTGTGATGTCTGTACACACCCAGTCTTGTGATGTCTGTACACACCCAGTCTTGTGATGTCTGTACACACCCAGTCTTGTGATGTCTGTACACACCCAGTCTTGTGATGTCTGTACACACCCAGTCTTGTGATGTCTGTACACACCCAGTCTTGTGATGTACACACCCAGTCTTGTGATGTCTGTACACACCCAGTCTTGTGATGTCTGTACACACCCAGTCTTGTGATGTCTGTACACACCCAGTCTTGTGATGTCTGTACACACCCAGTCTTGTGATGTCTGTACACACCCAGTCTTGTGATGTACACACCCAGTCTTGTGATGTCTGTACACACCCAGTCTTGTGATGTCTGTACACACCCAGTCTTGTGATGTCTGTACACACCCAGTCTTGTGATGTACACACCCAGTCTTGTGATGTCTGTACACACCCAGTCTTGTGATGTACACACCCAGCCTTGTGATGTACACACCCAGTCTTGTGATGTACACACCCAGTCTTGTGATGTACACACCCAGTCTTGTGATGTCTGTACACACCCAGTCTTGTGATGTCTGTACACACCCAGTCTTGTGATGTCTGTACACACCCAGTCTTGTGATGTACACACCCAGTCTTGTGATGTCTGTACACACCCAGTCTTGTGATGTACACACCCAGTCTTGTGATGTCTGTACACACCCAGTCTTGTGATGTCTGTACACACCCAGTCTTGTGATGTCTGTACACACTCAGTCTTGTGATGTCCGTACACACAACAGTATACAGTTAAAAATATTTATCAATTACATTATGTAAACAACAGAAATGTTTCTATCAGTGACACACACTAGCTGATCAATTTGAGCAAACCGTGTTATCAACGTCATTTAAATGCATATCAACACAAGGAACATTTGAAAAACCCATGCATGAAATTATCAACTTGAGAACAATTGTATCAACATGATTGAACTTGATATAAGTAATGATAATATTCAAGCCCTAGTTGTTTTCTTTTATTCTTTTAATCCATTATTGACAGAGGCCATAAATCATTCTTAGTTGACAGCTTATGTGGTGTAGGGGAGGTGTGTGGTAGTGTACGGGAGATGTATGGTGTAGGGGAGGTGTGTGGTAGTATAGGGGAGGTGTGTGGTGGTGTAGGGGAGGTGTATGGTGGTGTAGGGGAGGTGTGTGGTATTGTAGGGGAGATGTGTGGTGGTGTAGGGGAGGTGTGTGGTGGTGTAGGGGAGGTGTGTGGTGGTATAGTGGAGGTGTGTGGTGGTGTAGGGTAGATGTGTGGTGGTGTAGGGGAGGTGTGTGGTGGTGTAGGGGAGGTGTGTGGTGGTGTAGGGGAGGTGTGTGGTGGTATAGGGGAGGTGTGTGGTGCAGGGGAGGTGTGTGGTAGTGTAGGGGAGAAGTGTGGTGGTGTAGTGGAGGTGTGTGGTAGTGTACGGGAGATGTATGGTGTAGGGGAGGTGTGTGGTGGTATAGTGGAGGTGTGTGGTGGTGTAGGGGAGGTGTGTGGTGGTGTAGGGGAGGTGTGTGGTGGTATAGTGGAGGTGTGTGGTGGTGTAGGGGAGGTGTGTGGTGGTATAGGGGAGGTGTGTGGTGCAGGGGAGGTGTGTGGTAGTGTAGGGGAGAAGTGTGGTGGTGTAGTGGAGGTGTGTGGTGTAGGGGATGTGTGTGGTGGTATAGGGGAGGTGTGTGGTGGTGTAGGGGAGGTGTGTGGTGGTGTAGGGGAGGTGTATGGTGGTGTAGGGGAGGTGTGTGGTGGTGTAGGGGAGGTGTATGGTGGTGTAGGGGAGGTGTGTGGTGGTATAGGGGAGGTGTGTGGTGGCGTAGTGGAGGTGTGTGGTGTAGGGGAGGTGTGTAGTGCAGGGGAGGTGTGTGGTGATGTAGGGGAGGTGTGTGGTGGTGTAGGGGAGGTGTGTGGTGGTGTAGGGTAGATGTGTGGTGGTGTAGGGTAGATGTGTGGTGGTGGTATAGTGGAGGTGTGTGGTGGTGTAGGGGAGGTGTGTGGTGGTGTAGGGTAGATGTGTGGTGGTATAGTGGAGGTGTGTGGTGGTGTAGGGGAGGTGTGTGGTGGTGTAGGGGAGGTGTGTGGTGGTGTAGGGTAGATGTGTGGTGGTGTAGGGTAGATGTGTGGTGGTATAGTGGAGGTGTGTGGTGGTGTAGGGTAGATGTGTGGTGGTGTAGGGGAGGTGTGTGCTGGTGTAGGGTAGATGTGTGGTGGTATAGTGGAGGTGTGTGGTGGTGTAGGGTAGATGTGTGGTGGTGTAGGGGAGGTGTGTGCTGGTGTAGGGGAGGTGTGTGGTGGTATAGTGGAGGTGTGTGGTGGTGTAGGGTAGATGTGTGGTGGTGTAGGGGAGGTGTGTGGTGGTATAGTGGAGGTGTATGGTGATATAGGGGAGGTGTGTGGTGATGTAGGGGAGGTGTGTGGTGATGTAGGGGAGGTGTGTGGTGGTGTAGGGGAGGTGTGTGGTATAAGGGAGGTGTATGGTGGTGTAGGGGAGGTGTGTGGTGGTGTAGGGGAGGTGTGTGGAGGAGAAGGTGAGGTATGTGAAGGAGGTGTGTAGGGGTGTAGTGTTGGCGTGTGTAATGATGGCCCATGTTATGTGTAATGATGGCCAGTGTTATGTGTAATGATGGCCTGTATTATGTGTAATGATGGCCTGTGTTATGTGTAATGATGGCCAGTGTTATGTGTAATGATGGCCAGTGTTATGTGTAATGATGGCCTGTATTATGTGTAATGATGGCCAGTGTTATGTGTAATGATGGCCTGTATTATGTGTAATGATGGCCTGTGTTATGTGTAATGATGGCCTGTATTATGTGTAATGATGGCCTGTGTTATGTGTAATGATGGCCTGTATTATGTGTAATGATGGCCAGTGTTATGTGTAATGATGGCCTGTATTATGTGTAATGATGGCCTGTGTTATGTGTAATGATGGCCTGTATTATGTGTAATGATGGCCAGTGTTATGTGTAATGATGGCCTGTGTTATGTGTAATGATGGCCTGTATTATGTGTAACGATGGCCAGTGTTATGTGTAATGATGGCCTGTATTATGTGTAACGATGGCCAGTGTTATGTGTAATGATGGCCAGTGTTATGTGTAATGATGGCCTGTATTATGTGTAATGATGGCCAGTGTTATGTGTAATGATGGCCTGTATTATGTGTAATGATGGCCAGTGTTATGTGTAATGATGGCCTGTATTATGTGTAATGATGGCCTGTGTTATGTGTAATGATGGCCTGTATTATGTGTAATGATGGCCAGTGTTATGTGTAACGATGGCCTGTATTATGTGTAATGATGGCCAGTGTTATGTGTAATGATGGCCTGTGTTATGTGTAATGATGGCCAGTGTTATGTGTAATGATGGCCTGTATTATGTGTAACGATGGCCAGTGTTATGTGTAATGATGGCCTGTATTATGTGTAATGATGGCCAGTGTTATGTGTAATGATGGCCCGTGTTATGTGTAACGATGTTATTTATGAGCTGTTGTGTAGCTCTGCAAACAGCCGCTGATGTTGGTGCGAGCTGTCGTGCAGTGAGTGCTGGGTGTGGTGGTGGAGGTAGAAGCTGTGGTGGCTACAGCAGCACCTGTGTAGACTTACAGAGGTTCTCACCGTGTTGGCGCTGCTCATCTTCTCCAGGCGGGTCAGCTCGGACTGCAGCTGACCCCAGCGGGTCTGGAGGTGGAACTTCCTCAGGTTCTGTTGCTGCACCCTGGGGGGGGGGAGGAGGAGAGAAATACTTTCTACTGGTGGATGCTGGTTAGACTATTTATAAGCTAATCCAATACTTTGTTAACATAAACATAATTAGACTCTTTATAAGCTAATCCAATAAGTTTTGCTTAGGTTGATTTGTGTATTAAGATGGTGTCACGGGATTGGTGGAGGCAAGGTCAAGCAGATAGAATCTGGAGGGCAGCTGGAGGTGGAAGGCAGCTGGAGGTGGAGGGCAGCTGGAGGTGGAGGGCAGCTGGAGGTGGAGGGCAGCTGGAGGTGGAGGGCAGCTGGGGTTGGAGGGCAGCTGGAGGTGGAGGGCAGCTGGAGGTGGAGGGCAGCTGGAGGTGGAGGGCAGCTGGAGGTGGAGGGCAGCTGGAGGTGGAGGGCAGCTGGAGGTGGAGGGCAGCTGGGGTTGGAGGGCAGCTGGAGGTGGAGGGCAGCTGGAGGTGGAGGGCAGCTGGAGGTGGAGGGCAGCTGGAGGTGGAGGGCAGCTGGAGGTGGAGGGCAGCTGGAGGGCAAAAAAAAAATTTTTCAGGGGGGGGGGGGGGGGGCAAAGCCCCCCCCCCCCCTCATGATATCCTTAGGTATCTTTTTGTATCATTTTCTGTTTTCTATAGTATTTATACTATTAGCTTAGTGTTGACCACACTATCTATTCAGATGTTGGTGTTAAAGGTGAACTCTGCTTTATCTGTTTGAAAGGGTAACTTTACTTTTTGTAGCATTTAAAATGTAGTACTTTCACTTTTTTATAGTACATATAATGTAGAACCTTTACCTTTTATAACATTTATAATGTAGTATCAGCAGGCTTTTAAAACAGGCTTATTGCCTAGTTGATATATAAAACTAGAACATGACCCTATTGCATTGCCTAGTTGATATATAAAACTAGAACATGACCCTATTGCATTGCCTAGTTGATATATAAAACTAGAACATGACCCTATTGCATTGCCTAGTTGATATATAAAACTAGAACATGACCCTATTGCATTGCCTAGTTGATATATAAAACTAGAACATGACCCTATTGCATTGCCTAGTTGATATATTAAACTAGAACATGACCCTATTGCATTGCCTAGTTGATATATTAAACTAGAACATGACCCTATTGCATTGCCTAGTTGATATATAAAACTAGAACATGACCCTATTGCATTGCCTAGTTGATATATAAAACTAGAACATGACCCTATTGCATTGCCTAGTTGATATATAAAACTAGAACATGACCCTATTGCATTGCCTAGTTGATATATAAAACTAGAACATGACCCTATTGCATTGCCTAGTTGATATATAAAACTAGAACATGACCCTATTGCATTGCCTAGTTGATATATAAAACTAGAACATGACCCTATTGCATTGCCTAGTTGATATATAAAACTAGAACATGACCCTATTGCATTGCCTAGTTGATATATAAAACTAGAACATGACCCTATTGCATTGCCTAGTTGATATATAAAACTAGAACATGACCCTATTGCATTGCCTAGTTGATATATAAAACTAGAACATGACCCTATTGCATTGCCTAGTTGATATATAAAACTAGAACATGACCCTATTGCATTGCCTAGTTGATATATAAAACTAGAACATGACCCTATTGCATTGCCTAGTTGATATATAAAACTAGAACATGACCCTATTGCATTGCCTAGTTGATATATAAAACTAGAACATGACCCTATTGCATTGTCTAGTTGATATATAAAACTAGAACATGACCCTATTGCATTGCCTAGTTGATATATAAAACTAGAACATGACCCTATTGCATTGCCTAGTTGATATATAAAACTAGAACATGACCCTATTGCATTGCCTAGTTGATATATAAAACTAGAACATGACCCTATTGCATTGCCTAGTTGATATATAAAACTAGAACATGACCCTATTGCATTGCCTAGTTGATATATAAAACTAGAACATGACCCTATTGCATTGCCTAGTTGATATATAAAACTAGAACATGACCCTATTGCATTGCCTAGTTGATATATAAAACTAGAACATGACCCTATTGCATTGCCTAGTTGATATATTAAACTAGAACATGACCCTATTGCATTGCCTAGTTGATATATTAAACTAGAACATGACCCTATTGCATTGCCTAGTTGATATATAAAACTAGAACATGACCCTATTGCATTGTCTAGTTGATATATAAAACTAGAACATGACCCTATTGCATTGCCTAGTTGATATATAAAACTAGAACATGACCCTATTGCATTGCCTAGTTGATATATAAAACTAGAACATGACCCTATTGCATTGCCTAGTTGATATATTAAACTAGAACATGACCCTATTGCATTGCCTAGTTGATATATAAAACTAGAACATGACCCTATTGCATTGCCTAGTTGATATATAAAACTAGAACATGACCCTATTGCATTGCCTAGTTGATATATAAAACTAGAACATGACCCTATTGCATTGCCTAGTTGATATATAAAACTAGAACATGACCCTATTGCATTGCCTAGTTGATATATAAAACTAGAACATGACCCTATTGCATTGCCTAGTTGATATATTAAACTAGAACATGACCCTATTGCATTGCCTAGTTGATATATTAAACTAGAACATGACCCTATTGCATTGCCTAGTTGATATATAAAACTAGAACATGACCCTATTGCATTGTCTAGTTGATATATAAAACTAGAACATGACCCTATTGCATTGCCTAGTTGATATATAAAACTAGAACATGACCCTATTGCATTGCCTAGTTGATATATAAAACTAGAACATGACCCTATTGCATTGCCTAGTTGATATATTAAACTAGAACATGACCCTATTGCATTGCCTAGTTGATATATAAAACTAGAACATGACCCTATTGCATTGCCTAGTTGATATATAAAACTAGAACATGACCCTATTGCATTGCCTAGTTGATATATAAAACTAGAACATGACCCTATTGCATTGCCTAGTTGATATATAAAACTAGAACATGACCCTATTGCATTGCCTAGTTGATATATAAAACTAGAACATGACCCTATTGCATTGCCTAGTTGATATATAAAACTAGAACATGACCCTATTGCATTGCCTAGTTGATATATAAAACTAGAACATGACCCTATTGCATTGCCTAGTTGATATATTAAACTAGAACATGACCCTATTGCATTGCCTAGTTGATATATAAAACTAGAACATGACCCTATTGCATTGCCTAGTTGATATATAAAACTAGAACATGACCCTATTGCATTGCCTAGTTGATATATAAAACTAGAACATGACCCTATTGCATTGCCTAGTTGATATATAAAACTAGAACATGACCCTATTGCATTGCCTAGTTGATATATAAAACTAGAACATGACCCTATTGCATTGCCTAGTTGATATATAAAACTAGAATATGACCGACCCTATTGCAAGATACATTTCTTACTTTACTCAATTCCAAGTTTTAGAACCTTTTATAAAAATGGTTTTATGTGAACCAAATGCAAATGAAAAATGTCAATCAAAAAGTAAATCCTCTAGGGCAGTGGTTCCCAACCTTTTTCGAGTGGCGACCCCCTTTTATAAAAAGTAAGTGACCCGCGACCCCCCCCCCCCCTGAATTAAAAAAAACGAAATTCGTATGGAAATTAATAAGCACTAAAATAAGATTCTCGAGTAGACTTTCAATACAGTTCGTTTTCAAGAGATTCAAGATGCCCAGAAATTAATTCTTTCAAAATTTTAATTATCTCACAATCAGATACATCTACCACACCGCAGAGTTTCTCAAATTTACAATATTTCCAAGATTCATTTTCTTTACCGATTTTGCAGCTTTGATAAAAATGCCCCGAGATTATCATGGAAAGTTATAATATTCGTTCATTTTCCCTGAAGCTTCAAGTTAAGCTTATCTTGATGTTCGAACACATCTGCTAGGTATGATACTCTCTCCAACCACTCTATGTCGTTTTGAGTATACCAAAAAGTCTTTTTTCCTTTGCACTTTCAAGAACAATTTCATTTCAGATTTCAATTGAAAAACACAATTTACAACATTTTGTTTGACAGCCAGCGTACTGTAGTGTAGAAGAGCAGAACCTCGTGATCTATATTGATGTTTTTGCTCAGTTCTTTGAAGGCTCCAGATTTTATATAATTTACGACTTATACTAGCAATGGACTCTTGATGTCGATTGGTTAGGGCAGTGGTTAGGGAGCTAAATCTTTTCTGTTTTCTGAAAGCCCGATTTTGAGCTAAACATAGAAGGCGCACCATCCGTACAAACCCCCACAACCGTTCTAATCCATTTTATTCATCCCGTTTCAAAAAAGGTATTTATTTTCTCCATGCTATCTTCACAAAAGAGCAACCCTTCTTTGCTATAATCCGCATGAATATAGACACAGACCAGCAACTGTGAACACGAACTCACATCTGTTGATTTATCAACTTGAAAAGCAAACAATGGTGAAAGCTTAATTTCGATAAAAATGTGTTATTTCACTTTTACGTACATGCAGCGTTTGATGAGATTTTATCCTATTGTTTTTTTTTTTTTTTTTGTTTTTTTTTTTGCTTGGCATTTTCTATCGCGACTTCATTTGATGCTTGCACTAATGCTGGTGAAAACTTCCTGTTCGATCAAGTCTCTGGCGTTTGCAACTAGCTTCTTACCGATGAAAGAACTCCATATATTTTTTGGTGTGTTCCGAATGACTCGTCTCAAATGGTGTTTTAGTTTTGAAGATTTCATAGATTCGTGACTGAGAACAACTTTGTACAGTGCGCTTTGTTTCTTCTCTATTACATTTCCAGTGATGTTAATGAAGCCGAATTTCAAAAATTCTTCTAAATATTTATGTTTTGTTTCAAATTACTAAGGTTTAGCATACCAGTTGGCGACCCCCCAGAAAGACCTTCGCGACCCCCAGGTTGGGAACCCGTGCTCTAGGGCAACTGCAAGCAGCTCAAACTAACCTCCTAGCAAAGAGAGTGTTGATCCTTTCTTCCTGTGTGGTGTAGACTGCTAAGGGTTTGCTCCCCTTGTAATTACTCCAGTAGGGATCCAAGGGGGGGTAGGAGCGCAGGAGATAGATAAATATGGCTGAGGTGTCTTCAGTGGCGCCATCTTCTGTCTTGTTGGTTCCTTCAGCTGAAATAAGGACAGGAGATACATACGACTAAAGACCTGATACAACCTACATTTGACATAAACAGCTGATGAAACCTACCTTTGACATAAACAGCTGATGAAACCTACCTTTGACATAAACAGCTGATGAAACCTACCTTTGACATAAACAGCTGATGAAACCTACCTTTGACATAAACAGCTGATGAAACCTACCTTTGACATAAACAGCTGATGAAACCTACCTTTGACATAAACAGCTGATGAAACCTACCTTTGACATAAACAGCTGATGAAACCTACCTTTGACATAAACAGCTGATGAAACCTACCATTGACATAAACAGCTGATGAAACCTACCATTGACATAAACAGCTGATGAAACCTACCTTTGACATAAACAGCTGATGAAACCTACCTTTGACATAAACAGCTGATGAAACCTACCTTTGACATAAACAGCTGATGAAACCTACCTTTGACATAAACAGCTGATGAAACCTACCTTTGACATAAACAGCTGATGAAACCTACCATTGACATAAACAGCTGATGAAACCTACCTTTGACATAAACAGCTGATGAAACCTACCTTTGACATAAAAAGCTGATGAAACCTACCTTTGACATAAACAGCTGATGAAACCTACCTTTGACATAAACAGCTGATGAAACCTACCTTTGACATAAACAGCTGATGAAACCTACCTTTGACATAAAAAGCTGATGAAACCTACCTTTGACATAAACAGCTGATGAAACCTACCTTTGACATAAACAGCTGATGAAACCTACCTTTGACATAAACAGCTGATGAAACCTACCTTTGACATAAACAGCTGATGAAACCTACCATTGACATAAACAGCTGATGAAACCTACCTTTGACATAAACAGCTGATGAAACCTACCTTTGACATAAACAGCTGATGAAACCTACCTTTGACATAAACAGCTGATGAAACCTACCTTTGACATAAACAGCTGATGAAACCTACCTTTGACATACAAAATTTGTCCTCCAGCCCCCACGGCATAAACTGGTTCCCATGGAGACTGTAGATGATAGGAAGTAGGCAGCGCCATCTGGGCCACTGTCTCCCCACTGCAGATGTCTTTGATGAATAGGCGGCCATTTCTCTCAACATATAGAAGCTGGCCAAACATGACACCATCTTATAAATCTCTCAACATATAGAAGCTGGCCAAACATGACACCATCTTATAAATCTCTCAACATATAGAAGCTGGCCAAACATGACACCATCTTATAAATCTCTCAACATATAGAAGCTGGCCAAACATGACACCATCTTATAAATCTCTCAACAAATGACACCATTTTATAACTATAATCTCTCAAGCCAGTTTGTAGTTTAAGACAAGTAAACCTATCTGGTAGTTAAAGACAAGTAAACCTATCTGGTAGTTAAAGACAAGTAAACCTATCTGGTAGTTAAAGACAAGTAAACCTATCTGGTAGTTAAAGACAAGTAAACCTATCTGGTAGTTAAAGACAAGTAAACCTATCTGGTAGTTAAAGACAAGTAAACCTATCTGGTAGTTAAAGATAAGTAAACCTATCTGGTAGTTAAAGACAAGTAAACCTATCTGGTAGTTAAAGACAAGTAAACCTATCTGGTAGTTAAAGACAAGTAAACCTATCTGGTAGTTAAAGACAAGTAAACCTATCTGGTAGTTAAAGACAAGTAAACCTATCTGGTAGTTAAAGACAAGTAAACCTATCTGGTAGTTAAAGACAAGTAAACCTATCTGGTAGTTAAAGACAAGTAAACCTATCTGGTAGTTAAAGACAAGTAAACCTATCTGGTAGTTAAAGACAAGTAAACCTATCTGGTATTTAAAGACAAGTAAACCTATCTGGTAGTTAAAGACAAGTAAACCTATCTGGTAGTTAAAGACAAGTAAACCTATCTGGTAGTTAAAGACAAGTAAACCTATCTGGTAGTTAAAGACAAGTAAACCTATCTGGTATTTAAAGACAAGTAAACCTATCTGGTAGTTAAAGACAAGTAAACCTATCTGGTAGTTAAAGACAAGTAAACCTATCTGGTAGTTAAAGACAAGTAAACCTATCTGGTATTTAAAGACAAGTAAACCTATCTGGTAGTTAAAGACAAGTAAACCTATCTGGTATTTAAAGACAAGTAAACCTATCTGGTAGTTAAAGACAAGTAAACCTATCTGGTAGTTAAAGACAAGTAAACCTATCTGGTAGTTAAAGACAAGTAAACCTATCTGGTATTTAAAGACAAGTAAACCTATCTGGTAGTTAAAGACAAGTAAACCTATCTGGTAGTTAAAGACAAGTAAACCTATCTGGTAGTTATGAGATCACTCACAAGGTCAGGCAGTTGAGGCAGCACTTGAAGAATTGTCTGTGTCTCTTCTTCATTATCCGGCCTAAACAAAAAGTGGAGTTGAATGGCTAGACAGATGATTCAACATTGTAGAATTCCATGGTTTATCAATAATCAGACAAAAATGTACACACAACTTATGCATAATTAATATTTATGTGGCAGAACACTTTAGCTGGCAGTAAGATTAGTCACGTCTCTGTTGTTTTCATCACGTACAAAAACAGCCCTAAGTTATTATCACATAAGCTATCGTAAAAAAAAGAAGCTAACCTACTGTCATCAGATAAAAACATTACCCAGAATTCTTGTCAACATGTCCAAGAGGTGTGCCATCGACTATTGTCATCATTTTAAACAAATTTAACATTCGCAATAACCCGCTATTAAAATGTGCTAAAAGTTAAAACATTTACTACCAATACGTTGTTGTTTCAGTAGTACACACTACTAAAAATATTTGCTTCTAAAGTTTTTATTTCTGTCTCTGTGTGTGTGGGGGGGGGGGGGGTGCTGACAATGAATATAATTACTAGACTGTTCAAGTAATTGCTACACCTTTTTATGTTATTGACCATAGTATCATTTCATAATTTTTTATGACTATTTTAATATCTATGTAGATTAAAATGAGAGAATCTTGTGTTGTCATTGAAAAATATCTAGAATGTCCTGGAATAATGTCAACATGACAAAGTGTGTACAGTGGACTAGTGTCACATGTCAAAAGTATGATGTACAGCGTACTAATGTCAACATGACAAAGTGTGTACAGTGGACTAGTGTCACATGTCAAAAGTATGATGTACAGCGTACTAATGTCAACATGACAAAGTGTGTACAGTGGACTAGTGTCACATGTCAAAAGTATGATGTACAGCGTACTAATGTCAACATGACAAAGTGTGTACAGTGGACTAGTGTCACATGTCAAAAGTATGATGTACAGCGTACTAATGTCAACATGACAAAGTGTGTACAGTGGACTAGTGTCACATGTCAAAAGTATGATGTACAGCGTACTAATGTCAACATGACAAAGTGTGTACAGTGGACTAGTGTCACATGTCAAAAGTATGATGTACAGCGTACTAATGTCAACATGAGAAAAAGATAAACAGCATTTACTTTGTGCTGAGACAGCGAGGAATCTGCTGACTGCCATGACATGTGTCATACAACATCTGGGAGCCCTTGCAGCACTCGGCCAGCAGGAATGTGGCAGAGCTCAGCGAATACGTCTCGGAGGAAATTTCAGAGGGGAACAGCGCAGGGTTGAGGAATCTCAGACTTTTGATCTCACTGTCACAGCTCCCACTTACAACAGCCTTCAGCAGGCCTGTACACAAATACATCAGTCATCTTAGGCTAAAACATCAGTCATAACATCAGTCATCTTAGGCTAAAACATCAGTCATAACATCAGTCATCTTAGGCTAAAACATCAGTCATAACATCAGTCATCTTAGGCTAAAACATCAGTCATCTTAGGCTAAAACATCAGTCATAACATCAGTCATCTTAGGCTAAAACATCAGTCATCTTAGGCTAAAACATCAGTCATAACATCAGTCATCTTAGGCTAAAACATCAGTCATCTTAGGCTAAAACATCAGTCATAACATTAGAGAAAGCAACTGTGCAACAACTGTGCATCAACTGTGCAACAACTGTGCAGCAACTGTGCAACAACTGACCCAGGGTCCTGTCCCACAAGACAATGTTGCCATTCTTGCAGCCAATGGCCAGGTGACTGGTACATGGGCTGACCGCTGTACACGTGATGGGACTCGTCAGGGGCCACACTAGGTCAGGGGTCAACTCCAAGTCTGGGAAGAGACAAGAGAATGGTGTTATCGTTATATAGAGCTCCAAGAGACAAGAGAATGGTGTTATCGTTATATAGAGCTCCAAGAGACAAGAGAATGGTGTTATCGTTATATAGAGCTCCAAGAGACAAGAGAATGGTGTTATCGTTATATAGAGCTCCAAGAGACAAGAGAATGGTGTTATCATTATATAGAGCTCCAAGAGAATGGTGTTATCGTTATATAGAGCTCCAAGAGACAAGAGAATGGTGTTATCGTTACATAGAGCACCAAGAGACAAGAGAATGGTGTTATCGTTATATAGAGCACCAAGAGACAAGTGAATGGTGTTATCGTTATATAGAGCACCAAGAGACAAGAGAATGGTGTTATCGTTATATAGAGCTCCAAGGGAATGGTGTTATCATTATATAGAGCTCCAAGAGACAAGAGAATGGTGTTGTTATCTTTATCTAGCACTCCAAGAGACAACCTGACAGTTTACTTAAACCAATTCAATCAAGCGTCAGATGATCTCACCTTTGGCTGGTTTGAGAAGGGAATATTGGCAGAGTGTAGAAAAACCTGACCACCAAACTGCAATGGCTACATATTTCTTGTTTTCAGTTGAACTTTGAACCCAGTCATGGGGCAGGAGTCTACTTCCTGTTACAAAATGGAAACTTGGTATTCTAAGAATAGACAGAAAAACAAAAGCAATAAAATTCTAAGAATAGACAGGAAAACAAAATGGAAACTTGGTATTCTAAGAATAGACAGAAAAACAAAAGCAATAAAATTCTAAGAATAGACAGGAAAACAAAATGGAAACTTGGTATTCTAAGAATAGACAGAAAAACAAAAGCAATAAAATTCTAAGAATAGACAGGAAAACAAAATGGAAACTTGGTATTCTAAGAATAGACAGAAAAACAAAAGCAATAAAATTCTAAGAATAGACAGGAAAACAAAATGGAAACTTGGTATTCTAAGAATAGACAGAAAAACAAAAGCAATAAAATTCTAAGAATAGACAGGAAAACAAAATGGAAACTTGGCATTCTAAGACTTGACAGAAAAACAAAAGCAATAAAATTCTAAGAATAGACAGGAAAACAAAATGGAAACTTGGTATTCTAAGACTTGACAGAAAAACAAAAGCAATAAAATTCTAAGAATAGACAGGAAAACAAAATGGAAACTTGGTATTCTAAGACTTGACAGAAAAACAAAAGCAATAAAATTCTAAGAATAGACAGGAAAACAAAATGGAAACTTGGTATTCTAAGAATAGACAGAAAAACAAAAGCAATAAAATTCTAAGAATAGACAGGAAAACAAAATGGAAACTTGGTATTCTAAGACTTGACAGAAAAACAAAAGCAATAAAATTCTAAGAATAGACAGGAAAACAAAATGGAAACTTGGTATTCTAAGAATAGACAGAAAAACAAAAGCAATAAAATTCTAAGAATAGACAGGAAAACAAAATGGAAACTTGGTATTCTAAGAATAGACAGAAAAACAAAAGCAATAAAATTCTAAGAATAGACAGGAAAACAAAATGGAAACTTGGTATTCTAAGAATAGACAGAAAAACAAAAGCAATAAAATTCTAAGAATAGACAGGAAAACAAAATGGAAACTTGGTATTCTAAGACTTGATAGAAAAACAAAAGATATAAAAGAAAGTGGAATCAGCCAAAACAGTGGGGTGTCTACAGCTAGAAGTGTGGGGTGTCTACAGCTAGAAGTGTGGGGTGTCTACAGCTAGAAGTGTGGGGTGTCTACAGCTAGAAGTGTGGGGTGTCTACAGCTAGAAGTGTGGGGTGTCTAGGTGTAAAAGTGTGGGGTGACTACTTCTAGAAGTGTGGGGTGTCTACAGCTAGAAGTGTGGGGTGTCTACAGCTAGAAGTGTGGGGTGTCTACAGCTAGAAGTGTGGGGTGTCTACAGCTAGAAGTGTGGGGTGTCTACAGCTAGAAGTGTGGGGTGTCTACAGCTAGAAGTGTGGGGTGTCTAGGTGTAAAAGTGTGGGGTGACTACTTCTAGAAGTGTGGGGTGTCTACAGCTAGAAGTGTGGGGTGTCTACAGCTAGAAGTGTGGGGTGTCTAGGTGTAAAAGTGTGGGGTGACTACTTCTAGAAGTGTGGGGTGTCTACAGCTAGAAGTGTGGGGTGTCTACAGCTAGAAGTGTGGGGTGTCTACAGCTAGAAGTGTGGGGTGTCTAGGTGTAAAAGTGTGGGGTGACTACTTCTAGAAGTGTGGGGTGTCTACAGCTAGAAGTGTGGGGTGTCTACAGCTAGAAGTGTGGGGTGTCTACAGCTAGAAGTGTGGGGTGTCTAGGTGTAGAAGTGTGGGGTGTCTACAGCTAGAAGTGAGGGGTGTCTACAGCTAGAAGTGTGGGGTGTCTACAGCTAGAAGTGTGGGGTGTCTACAGCTAGAAGTGTGGGGTGTCTACAGCTAGAAGTGTGGGGTGTCTACAGCTAGAAGTGTGGGGTGTCTAGGTGTAGAAGTGTGTGGTGTCTAGGTGTAGAAGGGTGCGATAACGGTTCTCACGCTGTGTGCTCTGTCTTGTCTTGTGGCAAGAAGCTGAGCAGCTGCTCATGCTTGTGTGTGAACATGGCGTCCCTGCGCTCAATGTGAGCAGCACCCAACACATGCTGCGTACCCAGACCCAGCGGCTCGCTCCAGTCTTTTTTCATTGGGGTTGGACCTGGGGGTTATATATAGCATCAGTCAGGTAGTGATGTTAGTCAGGTGATGTCAGTCAGGTGGTGATGTCAGTCAGGTGGTGATGTCAGTCAGGTGGTGATGTCAGTCAGGTGGTGATGTCAGTCAGGTGGTGATGTCAGTCAGGTGGTGATGTCAGTCAGGTGGTGATGTCAGTCAGGTGGTGATGTCAGTCAGGTGGTGATGTCAGTCAGGTGGTGATGTCAGTCAGGTGGTGATGTTAGTCAGGTGGTGATGTCAGGTGGTGATGTCAGTCAGGTGGTGATGTCAGTCAGGTGGTTATGTCATTCAGGTGGTGATGTCAGTCAGGTGGTGATGTCAGTCAGGTGGTGATGTCAGTCAGGTGGTGATGTCAGTCAGGTGGTGATGTCAGTCAGGTGGTGATGTCAGTCAGGTGGTGATGTCAGTCAGGTGGTGATGTCAGTCAGGTGGTGATGTCAGTCAGGTGGTGATGTCAGTCAGGTGGTGATGTCAGTCAGGTGGTGATGTCAGTCAGGTGGTGATGTCAGTCAGGTGGTTATGTCATTCAGGTGGTTATGTCAGTCAGGTGGTGATGTCAGTCAGGTGGTGATGTCAGTCAGGTGGTGATGTCAGTCAGGTGGTGATGTCAGTCAGGTGGTGATGTCAGTCAGGTGGTGATGTCAGTCAGGTGGTGATGTCAGTCAGGTGGTGATGTCAGTCAGGTGGTGATGTCAGTCAGGTGGTGATGTCAGTCAGGTGGTGATGTCAGTCAGGTGGTGATGTCAGTCAGGTGGTGATGTTAGTCAGGTGGTGATGTCAGGTGGTGTTGTCAGTCAGGTGGTGATGTCAGTCAGGTGGTTATGTCATTCAGGTGGTTATGTCAGTCAGGTGGTGATGTCAGTCAGGTGGTGATGTCAGTCAGGTGGTGATGTCAGTCAGGTGGTGATGTCAGTCAGGTGGTGATGTCAGTCAGGTGGTGATGTCAGTCAGGTGGTGATGTCAGTCAGGTGGTGATGTCAGTCAGGTGGTGATGTCAGTCAGGTGGTGATGTTAGTCAGGTGGTGATGTCAGGTGGTGATGTCAGGTGGTGATGTCAGTCAGGTGGTGATGTCAGTCAGGTGGTGATGTCAGGTGGTGATGTCAGTCAGGTGGTTATGTCATTCAGGTGGTTATGTCAGTCAGGTGGTGATGTCAGTCAGGTGGTGATGTCAGTCAGGTGGCGATGTCAGTCAGGTGGTGATGTCAGTCAGGTGGTGATGTCAGTCAGGTGGTGATGTCAGTCAGGTGGTGATGTCAGTCAGGTGGTGCTGTTAGTCAGGTGGTGATGTCAGGTGGTGATGTCAGTCAGGTGGTGATGTCAGTCAGGTGGTTATGTCATTCAGGTGGTTATGTCAGTCAGGTGGTGATGTCAGTCAGGTGGTGATGTCAGTCAGGTGGTGATGTCAGTCAGGTGATGATGTCAGTCAGGTGGTGATGTCAGTCAGGTGGTGATGTCAGTCAGGTGGTGATGTCAGTCAGGTGGTGATGTCAGTCAGGTGGTGATGTCAGTCAGGTGGTGATGTCAGTCAGGTGGTGATGTCAGTCAGGTGGTGATGTCAGTCAGGTGGTGATGTCAGTCAGGTGGTGATGTCAGGTGGTGATGTCAGTCAGGTGGTGATGTCAGTCAGGTGGTTATGTCATTCAGGTGGTTATGTCAGTCAGGTGGTGATGTCAGTCAGGTGGTGATGTCAGTCAGGTGGTGATGTTAGTCAGGTGGTATGTCAGTCAGATGGTTATGTCATTCAGGTGGTTATGTCAGTCAGGTAGTGATGTCAGTCAGGTGGTGATGTTAGTCAGGTGGCTATGTCATTCAGGTGGTTATGTCAGTCAGGTGGTGATGTCAGTCAGGTGGTGATGTTAGTCAGGTGGTGATGTCAGTCAGGTGGTGATGTCAGTCAGGTGTTGATGTTAGTCAGGTGGTGATGTCAGTCAGGTGGTAATGTCAGTCAGGTGGTGATGTCAGTCAGGTGGTGATGTCAGTCAGGTGGCGATGTCAGTCAGGTGGTGATGTCAGTCAGGTGGTGATGTCAGTCAGGTGGTGATGTCAGTCAGGTGGTTATGTCAGTCAGGTGGTGAGGTCAGTCAGATGGGTATGTCAGTCAGGTGGCGATGTCAGTCAGGTGGTATGTCAGATTACACTGCAGGGAATGCTGTCAGCAGATGGGCAGGTTTGACTCACCCACTAGTGGGGTCTGGCAAGGAAATCCTTTCAGTGCAGTCTGCTGGGCCATCTGCTGACTGGGGCTGCCCATCTTTAGCACAATTTCAGGCGTCGAGAAGTGGACTTTTGCTACACTTGTGCGCACAGTTTTCTGGAAATATATTGAACCTTATTTACTTTCATTAGGTGGCCCCTTTCCTCTATAGTTTGATTAGGTGGCCCTTTACCTCTATAGTTTGATTAGGTGGCCCCTCACCTCTATAGTTTGATTAGGTGGCCCTTTACCTCTATAGTTTGATTAGGTGGCCCCTCACCTCTATAGTTTGATTAGGTGGCCCCTTACCTCTATAGTTTGATTAGGTGGCCCCCTCACCTCTATAGTTTAATTAGGTTGCCCTTTACCTCTATAGTTTGATTAGGTGGCCCCTTTCCTCTATAGTTTGATTAGGTGGCCCCTTACCTCTATAGTTTGATTAGGTGGCCCTTTACCTCTATAATTTGATTAGGTGGCCCTTTACCTCTATAGTTTGATTAGGTGGCCCTTTACCTCTAGTTTGATTAGGTGGCCCTTTACCTCTATAATTTGATTAGGTGGCCCTTTACCTCTATAGTTTAATTAGGTTGCCCCTCACCGCTATAGTTTGATTAGGTGGCCCTTTACCTCTATAGTTTGATAGGTGGCCCTTTACCTCTATAATTTGATTAGGTGGCCCTTTACCTCTATAGTTTAATTAGGTTGCCCCTTACCTCTATAGTTTGATTAGGTGGCCCCTCACCTCTATAGTTTTATTAGGTGGCCACCCTGAAACTGTCATTACTAACTCTCTCATTAGCCAGGCAGTAAAAAGTTTAAAATTGAGCATTTCTCTCATGAGTCAAGACTTGTGGGCTAGCAAGCAATGCTTTCAGCAGTTGTCAGCTGTCACCTGTCATGAAATGTCAGCTGTCACCTGTCATGAAATGTCAGCTGTCACCTGTCATGAAATGTCAGCTGTCACCTGTCATGAAATGTCACCTGTCATGAAAAGAGATGTCACTACTTACCACTATAGAACCTTCCATAGATCCTGTTTCACCACTAGGATCCGCATGAGCCATTTCTTTCTCTTCCTGTCCAAAGATGAATGTTTACAGAAGGAATTTTATTATTAACTAGGCATGCTGCCCAGCTTCGCTTAGGCTGTCGAAAACATTGAGAATTTGAATGCTTAATTAATTCGCCCGAGGGTCGGTCTACGACCTCAAGAGCTATGAAGAGGTTCCTCCGTGGACATTTTTTTTAAATTTATAGCTCATATAAGGTACCGGTCAGTCGATGTCAGTTTTGACCCCCTCATCGTAGACTTTTAGGCCAACCGGCCCCCGTGTTCTGTCGCCCCAAGGCAAGGTCCTGCCAAATTTGAAGCGCCTGCGGCGCCGGGAAGTGCCCTATCGGACACCCGACAATCTAGATCTAGATTCCTAAAAGAATTTTTTTTTTAAGTTTAGCCCGAGCATAATAAAAAAAAATACATTAACCATGTTGACTTGGTGTGTCTCGAACCCGCACCACCTGCGTGGTTTAATGTACACTAACATCTCCGCTATTTAGGCACCTTATAATGAACGGAGAATGAAACACGTATTTTAAAATCTTAACTTACGCGAATATGCCTATTTTTTCAAATTAATTTTTTTATCCCAAATTAGCCAGTTCCAAACAGAGATTTTGTATAAAATAAATAAGTCTTGAAATAGTTTAGTCCTAATATAGAAATTTATTTTTGGAATTGATTTTAGAGAAGTTAGAGGCTAAATCTAGATCTTAGCGTCTACGTCTAGATCTAGTTATTGCGTAGATTTAGATTTAGATTTAGTCTAGATCTAGAATCTCTAGATCTAGAATCCAAATACATAAAATAAATTGTATGAGTTTAGGCCGGAAAAATTGTATTGTATACATTTCATAGTGTACGTAGATCTAAATCAAATTTGAATGAAATAGTATTTCTTTTCATTCTAAACACGGCAGATGACGTCATTAGTTAATGTATAAGCAATAGTGACGTCACAGTTTTATGCGTTCTTTTTCACATATATTAATGCTTTTCCGGTTGCATAAATAATACTGTTTCTCTACATTCGAATACGCCTTTAATTTTTATTTTTCTTCTTTAACTAAAATTGTGGTTATACATTTAAAACATCTAACATATTATTTTCAACAAAAGTCCGTATAAAGTTCTGCATATATCGCTGCCGTTTCTGACGTGATGTCCGGCGAAAATATTTTGCGGACAGACAGAGAGAGAGAGAGAGAGAAGAGCGCACATGGCCTTTTATAAATTAGGATAGGCATTGTGTGTTGATTGATATCTTTTTCATTGACGTTTAAAATTGATCAAATCAATACAGTCCTGACAGGTGGTGCTGTCAGGTGGTGCTGTCAGGTGGTGTCAGGTGGTGCTGTTTGGTGCTGTCAGGTGGTGCTGTGAGTTGGTACTGTCAGGTGGTGCTGTCAGGTGGTGCTGTCAGGTGGTGCTGTCAGGTGATGCTGTCAGGTGTGTAACGCTTACCTATCTATCAGCCAGATAGAAGGTGAACGTCCCCGGATTCTTTTTTTGGGGTTATATGCAAATGCCTTACGGCCTAAATGGATGAACACTAACACAACGACACACTAGGGCTCGAATTCGATGTCTAGGGAAAACTAGTGATACTATTGTAATTAACACTCATCCAATCTGCATACAACCTTTAATAAGCGAACACAGTTGTGGCAGAACACAAGGTTAAACTAGATAAAATATTTAATGTATAAAATATCAAAACCCAACTTACAAAATGTAGGGAAAAACACTATCACAGATTTCAACACTGCCTAATAATAGCCACAGGCCACACAACACTGCTATAGCTTCAAGAATTACTTGGCGACAAGTAATATTATACTAGAAGACTAAATCAACTTAAGAAAGCAAGGCACACACAGGACTTAAGTTCTCTCACGTTCAAATGGTCAGAATCTATTGCCGGACAATATGGACGGCTTGGTCGTAATGGACCGTTTGATCCTGGTAGACTGCCTGATCAAGGTGAAACTGCCACGTGTGGCGAGTGTGCGGGGCAGTTAAAGACTTCTGCCACAGGGGAGGTCATCCTCAACTCATGTAGCCATTGGTTGGGAGGGTCATATGATCAGAATCATTCAATCAGATCTTAATGGAAAATTTCTACGTCTTAGACACCCTTGGTAAGACAGTGGAAAAACCCCAGGAGTTACACAATCATTCCATATAAGGTATTATACAATGTCAAAATAAAAATGGAACCTGACTCGACCTAAGTAGGTCACAGGTGGTGCTGTCAGGTGGTGCTGTCAGATGGTGCTGTCAGATGGTGCTGTCAGGTGGTGCTGTCAGGTGGTGCTGTCAGGTGGTGCTGTCAGGTGGTGCTGTCAGGTGGTGCTGTGAGTTGTTGCTGTCAGGTGGTGCTGTCATGTCAGGTGGTGCTGTCAGGTGGTGCTGTGAGTTGGTGCTGTCAGGTGGTGCTGTTAGGTGGTGCTGTCATGTCAGGTGGTGCTGTCAGGAGGTACTGTTAGGTGGTGCTGTCAGGTGGTGCTGTGATGTGGTGCTGTCAGGTGGTGCTGTCAGATGGTGCTGTCAGGTGGTGCTGTCAGGTGGTGCTATCAGGTGGTGCTGTCAGGTGGTGCTGTTAGGTGGTGCTGTCAGGTGATGCTGTCATGTGATGCTGTCAGGTGGTGTCAGGTGGTGCTGTTTGGTGGTGCTGTGAGGTGGTGCTGTTTGGTGGTGCTGTCAGGTGGTGCTGTCAGGTGGTGCTGTCAGGTGGTGTCAGGTGGTGCTGTCAGGTGGTGCTGTCAGGTGGTGCTGTTAGGTGGTGCTGTATGCTGTAGTTGGTGTTGCCAAGTTACCTCAGCAGCAGCCAGAAGACTCTCCTTCTCCTGCAGCCAGCTCTCCAGAGGCAACTTGTGGACCTCGAGCCAGAGCTCAGCACTACCTGAGTGGGAACAATAGGTGGGAACAATGGTGGCTATATTGGTATGGTAGTGGGTGGATACAATGGTGGCTATATTGATATGGTAGTGGGTGGATACAATGGTGGCTATATTGGTATGGTAGTGGGTGGATACAATGGTGGCTATATTGGTATGGTAGTGGGTGGATACAATGGTGGCTATATTGATATGGTAGTGGGTGGAAACAATGGTGGCTATATTGATATGGTAGTAGGTGGAAACAATGGTGGCTATATTGATATGGTAGTGGGTGGATACAATGGTGGCTATATTGGTATGGTAGTGGGTGGATACAATGGTGGCTATATTGGTATGGTAGTGGGTGGAAACAATGGTGGCTATATTGATATGGTAGTGGGTGGATACAATGGTGGCTATATTGGTATGGTAGTGGGTGGATACAATGGTGGCTATATTGATATGGTAGTAGGTGGAAACAATGGTGGCTATATTGATATGGTAGTGGGTGGATACAATGGTGGCTATATTGATATGGTAGTGGGTGGAAACAATGGTGGCTATATTGGTATGGTAGTGGGTACAATGGTGGCTATATTGGTATGGTAGTGGGTACAATGGTGGCTATATTGGTATGGTAGTAGGTGGAAACAATGGTGGCTATATTGATATGGTAGTGGGTGGAAACAATGGTGGCTATATTGGTATGGTAGGGGGTGGGAACAATGGTGGCTATATTGGTATGGTAGGGGGTGGGAACAATGGTGGCTATATTGGTATGGTAGTGGGTGGGAACAATGGTGGCTATATTGATATGGTAGTGGGTACAATGGTGGCTATATTGATATGGTAGTGGGTACAATGGTGGCTATATTGATATGGTAGTGGGTGGAAACAATGGTGGCTATATTGATATGGTAGTGGGTGGAAACAATGGTGGCTATATTGGTATGGTAGTGGGTGGATACAATGGTGGCTATATTGATATGGTAGTGGGTACAAACAATGGTGGCTATATTGAAATGGCAGGTAAAGCAAAACAAGAAGTCAAGTCAATGAAAGAAATGTTTGTACCATGAAACAAATATTTTTCAAATATCTTTAAAATAAGTGAATGTCAAATAAACTAAAATGTATCTTGTAACACAAAACAAAAGCAGCACATAAGAGTAAAGAACATGTTTACTTTCTAGGACTATTCCAAGGTAGCCTCCTTCTGCCTCACACTTTTGGCACAGAACTTTAGACTCAGCATGCTGCAAAACATTGAATAAATAAGATATAAAGTATAGACCACACTAGTCACATGAGCAGAGACCAACAAGGGTAGTACGTACTGAAGGATACTCATTGATAGCCTTGAGGAAATACAGTGTGTCCCCGGCAAACAGGAGGAGCCGACAAATACCTGAAACAAAATTTAACATGGCTTTAGTCTTAGGGTCTGATTAACATTTCAAGCAGTGCCGGCACAAAGTTATTTAGCACCCTAGGCAAAGTTATTAAAACGCCCCCATATTATATATATATATTGTGTATATATATATATATTATATATATATATTGTGTATATATATATATATATTATATATATATATATATATATATATATATATATATATATATATATATATATTTATATATATATATATATATATATATATATACATTAAGGCAGTCTATTTATATATATATATATATATATATATATATATATATATATATATATATATATATATATATATATATATATATATATATATATATATATAAATAGACTGCCTTAATGTATTTTAAACCAAACCATTTAACCTATTTCATTGCGAAGTATATCCACCATAAGACAACAAACAGCACAGAGATAGGCTGAAACTCATTTCTGATCTGAAATAATCGAGTTTTAAAATACCTCATTTTTGCCCAACAAAAATTATGAATAGTGTCATAGAAGTATTTTAAAGGTTTGCCTATTTTTCATACTACAACTTATGTAGTTTTTTTCTCTTCGCGACAGTGTGTGTTAGTTACTGAAGAACAATCACTGCTGCAGTTGATTTAGGTTTTGTTTTCACAAAACCACTGGTCTAGCAAGGTGCAAAAAAATTATTTTGTTGTGTTGGAATTTGCTTCCCCTCCCCCTAAACGGCAAATGTGACGTATAAAGCGCCCGACCTTTCCAAAATGATGGAGGTGGTGGGGGGGTGGGTGCACATTTTCACCAACTATAGGCATAGGCATTGATAGTGATAGTTGATTCTGGCATTGAAATAGATGGCTACACCTTTGAATACTACCTTGTCTATACTTTATTTAATATATACAAAGTTATTAATTATTTGTTACTTTTTAATAATGGCGATTACACACATTTTTGTGCCCCCTAGTTGGCCTTATTGGTAGCGCCGGCCCTGATTCCTAGTGTGTCAAACTTTTTAGGTCTGTTCAACATTTCAATAGCGTACTTTAGAATAGACCTGGAGTTGAAGGCCCATCTTGTAGGTTAGTGCAGGGGAACTCACTCTGCTTTGACATTTGACATCTAGTAGTATAGCTGAGCTAAATTACTTACCCAGATTATCTACTGTTATTATCAAATGAAAATCAGCTGCAATTAGACAAGATTTGATAGTGACAATCTCGGCAAAAGGATCTTCCCAAACATTGACAACCTCCTGGTAGAGGGCTGTCATGGCCGCCAGCCCACTTGGCAAGCCAACAAAGATGTATTTCCCATCAGCACTGGCATGGAGGGCTGTGGCTGACTGGTAGATCTGAAAGGTAGAATAAATCCTGATAGTCATAGTTCTAGTTTGCTGACTGGTAGATCTGAAAGGTAGAATAAAGCCTGATAGTCATAGTTCTAGTTTGCTGACTGGTAGATCTGAAAGGTAGAATAAAGCCTGCTAGTCATAGTTCTAGTTTGCTGACAGGTAGATCTGAAAGGTAGAATAAAGCCTGATAGTCATAGTTCTAGTTTGCTGACTGGTAGATCTGAAAGGTAGAATAAAGCCTGATAGTCATAGTTCTAGTTTGCTGACTGGTAGATCTGAAAGGTAGAATAAAGCCTGATAGTCATAGTTCTAGTTTGCTGACTGGTAGATCTGAAAGGTAGAATAAAGCCTGATAGTCATAGTTCTAGTTTGCTGACTGGTAGATCTGAAAGGTAGAATAAAGCCTGATAGTCATAGTTCTAGTTTGCTGACTGGTAGATCTGAAAGGTAGAATAAATCCTGATAGTCATAGTTCTAGTTTGCTGACTGGTAGATCTGAAAGGTAGAATAAAGCCTGATAGTCATAGTTCTAGTTTGCTGACTGGTAGATCTGAAAGGTAGAATAAAGCCTGATAGTCATAGTTCTAGTTTGCTGACTGGTAGATCTGAAAGGTAGAATAAAGCCTGATAGTCATAGTTCTAGTTTGCTGACTGGTAGATCTGAAAGGTAGAATAAAGCCTGATAGTCATAGTTCTAGTTTGCACATGGTGATGAACAAAGGAAAACAGAGCAAAAAAGAGTCCAACCTGTAGTTTGACCGGGTCATCATATTTTGGTGCATTGATTCTGAAGGCCTCCTGCGTACGGCCTCTGTCCTTGTCTTGTATGATATCCCAAGCAGAATCAATGAGCTGAGAGAGAATTTTGTTGATCATGCGGTAGGGTTGGGGTAAAGTGTCCCACAACTGATCTGGATCCAGTAAAAAGTCATGGTCATCCTCAGGCTCTACTTTGTCCAGAGACAAAGGTGTGTAAGAGACATTCTTGCGGATGTAGACAGGCATGGTGTTTCAAGAGGCTAAATCTGTTGGCAGGTCATGAAGAAAATATTGATTTTAAAATGTGACATTTTGATGTCGGCCTATTTCACAGTAAACAACAACGCATTGCTGCATCTCAAGTAGTTAAATGTCCTATCAATTTAACTTATGTATTGTTATATGTTGTGTAATGGGGGGGGGGATAGATGTTAATATTAAATCACAGTTATTGTATTTTAAATGTATGCTATATTTTGCAATTTTAAAGACATTGTTGTATACATTGTATTAAAAAATTGATGAATAAATAGGCCAAAAATGTTCATCCAGCTCCAACAATATTCCAAAAAGAAATTCCTGTTTCAAATAATGGAATTGCAATTTGGCGGGAAAGGTAGGTTGAAATGTGACGCTATTTTTTGGATCAGGGGGAGGGGGGGCGCTAATGGTTTTTTTTGGGTTCAAGTCAGTAGACCGTCTCTGAGTCCACCCAGCTCTGATGGGTACCTAACTCACGCAGTGGCGTGCAGAGGGGGGGGCGGAGGGGGCCCAGGCCCCGGGCAGCCACATCAAAGGGGCATCCAAAGGGGGTAAAAAAAATGATTATTTTTTTTAAATTTTTAATTTTTTTTTTTTTTTTTTTTTTTTTAGGAAATCTAAATGTCTACTAAGGTTTGTCTACCTAGGCAGAATTATCAAATTATCACAATTTGCCGAATTCACCGAAATGTGTATATACAATCAACACATGGCACTGATATAGTCATCGTACTGTCCGTGTCGTACAACCTTCAGGGAGAAAGGGGCATCGGTGAAGGGTAGTGGTGTAGTGGTCATTGATATTCCCCGAATAAATGTATGCAGTCTTTCAATTAATAGAGTATCTGATACTTGTGTAGGTAGAGGCATCTTTTAGAGAACACGCCCATAATCATTTTATACACTTGTGGTCATCCATAGAGTATTAAAGCCCATGATTATAATTTACACACTGTAGGGGCATCTTTTAGAGAACACGCCCATAAACATTTGATACACTTGTGGTCATCCATAGAGTATTAAAGCCCATGATTATAATTTACACATGGTAGGGGCATCTTTTAGAGAACACGCCCATAAACATTTGATACACTTGTGGTCATCCATTGAGTATTAAAGCCCATGATTATAATTTACACACTGTAGGGGCATCTTTTAGAGAACACGCCCATAATCATTTTATACTTTGTGGTCATCCATAGAGTATTAAAGCCCATGATTATAATTTACACACTGTAGGGGCATCTTTAATGTAATTTGCTTATATTCATCATAATACTTTTGAAGGGCATCCAAACAGTAATTATGCCCGCATTCATTTTATATATCGTCAGGGCAACTTTAAAGTAATTTACTTGTATTCACGTTTGTGTTTATATAATTACAGCAATTATGCCCATATTCGTTTATATATTATCGGATATTTATTATGCTTATATGCATTATTGAATGTCTGAAGGGCATCCCTACAGTAATTATGCCCTTGATCGCTTTATATTTTATCGGGCATCTTTATTATGTTTCTATTCATTGCATAATGTTTGTAGGGCATCCTTATTCATTTTGATGGACGTAACGGCATTCGTAGACTGATTAAGCACACAGCCTCTTGGTTTTTTCTTATTCTAATGATATTCTTTATTCATGGCCATTTGGATTTTTGTGTACGGTTAAATACAAACTTTCAAGTCCGTACTGTTTTGATACACTGGGCCGGGCCGAGTTAACTTCATTCTAAAGTTGTCCTTAAGTCTCACACTTCTTAATTACCGGCATTCGCGGCCGCCCGGTCGTACTGTCCAAAAACACATAAATAAGGTGTAGCTGGCTGTCACTTGTTCCCCCCCCCCCCCTCACTTTAGGCACAAACCTTCTATTGTAAGACCGGTAATGTAATACCTAGACGCTCTATTGGCACGGCCAGAGATCCAGTAATGTAGTACTCGAGTCTGGAGACTTTTTTTTGGGATGTTCCATCCCATAGCCATATATTTAAATGCACAGTCTGCGTGATCTTTCACCTCCCCCCCCCCCCAACTTTCACCCACCCCAAAGCCCAAAGCATCTACTGTCACCCACCCCTAAACCCCACACTACTGAGCGTTCTTATTACATTTGAGAGACATTTCTCTTGGATTCTCTAGCCGAAAACGGTGTTTTTCCCACAATTCGATTCGAACTAACTATATAAAGTGTCCAAATCTGTCAATGTTTTCCTATTTGTTTTAATTTTAATCACTTTAATGCTTGTTCATATTGTAATTTGTCTAAAATTGTGTGCTTACTAACACTGTCTCTTTATATAATATACCTAAACGCATGACTTTTATTCTAACCACTGGCCATTGAACGAACAATTTAAACCACTTTATTGCATTAGAGCGATTTTCGAATAATTTATTTTATTTTTGCTTGTGATTAAAAGGGCATTTGCAGATGAAGTAAGCCCGTATTATTTTTAGATAACTTGTAGGGGCACCCAAGAGAATTTATTCGGTTTGATGCATATGAATATACAAAACAATAAGAATGTCTGTATTGTTTTTGAGACACTGTAAGGACACCCTCAAGAATAAGCATCAACAGATTTTTAATATACATTTGTGATTGTAGTGATATCATTTTAAACAATTGTGCCCATTTTATTTTTTATCAATTGTAGGGCATACTAAAAGTTGCGTTAAAGTATTTTAATGCAAAGTAGAGTTATCTGTAAAGTAAATGGGCGCTTAAATAGAACTGATGTTATAAATAGTAGAGCCATCTGTAAAGTAAGTGAGTCCACGTTGATTTAATGAATTGTGGGAGTTATAACGACCCTGGTAGCCGTAACTGGATTAATTCCCACACAGGGTTTCCATATGAATACTTGGGGCCTAGAGCCGACCATTAAGTGCGGGCCCCAAGTTTAGCGATACAAAAATTCTATCAAACATCGACAATGCGCACAAGCAGAAATCGCTGTGCTCTATGACTAGAATCGATATTTTCTCAATGTATCGAGTTAAGATGAGACGCTTTATTCCTACGTATCCGACTACTTCGACGTACGAGACAAGACTAGCATTTTTTAGGTCCGTAACTAGTACAGGCATAAAAAAAAAATACACCTACATTGGTCAGAATACAATAGGGTATCCCAAATTTACATACCAGGTACAAGGGGGCGGAGGGGGGGGGGAGGACTCACTCAATCAACCTATCGCCAGCCACCAAACAATCACCCGGCGACCGTGGTTCTCTTCCCTGCACACGAGATGTGACACTAATGTGTTTCTAAAAAATACAGCATTGTTCAAGTTCGAGATGGGGAGGGGGGTAACTCACTAGGCCTAACATCAACCGTGGCCTCAGTCGTAGCAATAAACAATGGCGAACTTTGACCTTTTAGTTTTTTTCCAATTTAATTCAACGGTGACCGCAGCCCGACCCCGGTAGGGTAATGGAAACTGTAAACTCTTTTGTTGGGCTTGGCATATAGCCCCTCCCCCCCCCCCCCCCCCAACATCCGGCATGTCCCCAAACTGTTTTCTCCCTCCCCGAATGAGGCAGTCATTCTTTTGGATATATATGCATGGAGTCTTCTCAAGAGTTCAGCTAAGTCAATTTTTTAAAATGCTTTTCTATTCGTATTCTGATTAATAACATAATGTGTGTTATAATTTATCGTCAATTGTAGGGCTACTAACGCTTTTAACACCGTAATATATATATATATATATATATATATATATATATATATATATATATATATATATATAATTTATGGGGGCATCTTACTTTGGGTTTGCCCCGGGCAGCAACATAGCTCTGCACGCCACTGAACTCACGTTAGGGTAAGTAAAGGCGGCTTGGCATAGTGCTGAACACACTATCCCTTCAAATATTTTTCATAGGCTGAGTGAATAAAAGTATATATTACTTCTTAGAAATAATAATAAAATTATTAATTACACCCAGTCCTCATCTAATTAGTATTAACTATTAGATTGATTAGTGCTGTACATATAATGTACATATAATAATTATTAATTAATAAAGCCTATTTTTTACTCTATGATACTAAATACTAGTCCATTAGTATTAGGCTATTATAATATACGAGCTGACCCGCAACGTAGAATACGCCGATATTTAGTTGTTTTATTTCCTATTTTTCATATTTTGTGAATCCGACACTACAATGCTGCGACTGAAAATATTTTGCTTTAAAACACTATCAGTAGCTAGGGAAGGACAATTATCCACACCCTCACTTTCCACTCCTCTCCCCCCTCCCCCGTGAAAGTAGTCATCTGTGATGACAGTTTACAGACGACAATGAAAAGATCAAGCAGAACGTGTTATTACCTCCCATTAGTTTCAAATCGTATAAAAACTAAATTATCTGCCCCTAATAGCTGAATAAAAACAGGTTTTTTTTTATTTAGCAAACAAAGTGTCCGTAAAAATAATAAAAGATAAAAACTTAAGCCTAAAATTAATTCAGAAACTATATATTTTTAGAATCGATGCAAATCCAGAGAACTTGAAAATAATTTGTTGAGGTTAAGGCGGTTAAGGCTACATTTTTATTTATTTTAATCAAGCCTAAGTTATAACTGAATGTTTCACTTTCGTAAGACAAATATTGATTGGCTGTACAGGAACTCCGTGATTAATAAGTATTTGTTTACAAAACTTTGCAATTTCTATAAAATTTCTTAATTAATTTTAGGCTTAAGTTTTTATTTTTTATTATTTTTACGGTCACTTTGTTTGCTGAATCTAAAAAAGCATGTTTTTATACCATGTCAACAACATGATGGAAGGATTCTCGTCAACTCGCTCGCCTCCATTTAAACTCCATGACCTAGTTTTCCTTTTTTTTCGCTTACAATGTGTAAAATAAAATTTATAGCAGCCTATTGAATAGCAGGATGCCATTGTTTATGTCGCCATTACACGTGACAACCAAATTGTTTTTGCTTTTTTTAAATTTTTATTTAGTTACCGAAAATATTAAAAACATCAAATACATCCAATCTTTAGTGAAGTCCGAAAAAACCCAGAAAGACAGGGGTAATCCCTTAGTTTAGCGTTGGAAATTATCGGGTAATGTTTGTTGAGTCTCGGTAACTAGAGTTACGGTAAACCATGGTTTATTTGACCATTGAAATATAAATAAATTGAAAGTCGATTGTAGTAAATTAATGTTTTAATTTTTTAAGTTTAATCAAAAAAAGGAAACAAGAATAAATATAATAGTAGATTTAAATTAGTAGATCTAAAAATTAAAAAAAACATATATTAATAATAAATAATGAAGTCAAATGTAGGCTAATAATTTAATGTTTTTTGCTTGCAGCGGATTTGCTACCATTAATTAATTAGATCTAGATCTAGCTAGATATCTAGCTGCTAGGCCAAGTAAAAAAATCTAGATTACGAAAATAGTAAAAATGATTACAAAATGTAAAAATGATTACAAAAATAAATCTATCTAAATTTTAAACATTCTGTATAAAATTAAAGATGACACCAAATAAAGTATGGTTTACAGTACTTCCGGTGAATTCCGGAAGTGTGTGACAGACTTTGGTATTGTTTTACTGTTTTTTACTGCTATACGATTCCGGAATAATAACCGACGCTAAACTAAGGGATTACCAAGACAGGATTTTATAACCATTAATAAATTATAATTATAACTAGATCTAGATCTATGCTGTGCATGATTTTAAAATTATTTAATTAATGAAATGGGCCTCTGGAATACTTTCTCGCGTCCATTTCTGCTTTCATCAAGTCTTAGTTAATAGGTATTTTTTATAAATTATATAACTTATAATTATAACCTGAATGAAGGTGAAGTGAGTAGACTTAGAGTGACCTCGACCTAATATAAAAAAAAATAATGTTCATTTGTAATAACCAATGTTCTTGGTAGTTAGATCGACTGGCCGTGGACGCCGTATCCAAGCTCACCGTTTACTAAGTAAATCAGAGCTCTTCTAAACATGAAGCACTAAATATATTTGTACATTTTTTCGCGTTTATACTTTAAGTTTAACATGTCTGTATCATGTATAGGCTGCTATAGACTGTTTAGGAAAACAAACTCGCAGCAAGCTAATGAAAACATTTTCCCCGCGGAACATGTATGATAACTTGCTGCGAGTACAAGCTTTTATACAAATCATAATTATACACTAAAGACTTCCTACTGCATTGATTTTTTTATTATATTAAGGCTCATAATTAAAATATACAAGGCGACCCGCGGCGTAGCATACGCCGCTATTTATTTGTTTTATTTTCTGCTTTTCATTAATTCATAATTTGTGAATTCGACATTTATTATTTTTATATCTCTTATAATCACTATTTTTTGGGTGTTATTTCAAGGGATGGTTACATTTAATTTAAGCGTAAGAATAAAATTAATGAACTAAAAACATTCATAAAAACGTTTTAATAACAGGACAAGCTTTTATGTAAGAATGCACTAAAAAGTAGCAAATAAATTGTACACTACTATTTAAATAACTATAAAGAAAAGCGTGGGTCACTTTAATTTCTATGGGATACCTTTACTATTATTTAGGAAAAATATTACAGGCACTTGAAATTTTCAGGGGGGGGGGGGCGGTCAACATTTTTCGGGGGGGGGGGGCGTACACTAGTAAAAGTGTATGTTTATTATATAAAATCCATCTCGTTCGGGGGGGGGGGGCGGTAGACTTTCTTCGCCCCCCCCCCCCCCCGAAGAGATGCCTGGAAGAAACTCTGGTCGTTCATGGTGTGATTCTGTATGAGGTGGTGTGGGTTTCGATTTACTCCCTGTGTTGTCGTTTTGCTTGAGTGTGGTTTGGTTATCGTGAATGGTGTGGGGTGAGTGACTGGGTGTGGATCGTGGGGTTAATGGGGTGAGCTTTGGGTCACGCTATGTGGTGAAGAGGGATGTGTCGTGTTGGTAGGGGGGAGGGCGGGGTAGGATGGATGGTGTGGGGTTTGGTTTGGGGATCATGGTGTAGTGTGGGTTGGTGTACGGGTTTTTATTTATTTCTTTATTTCCTCTTAAAGCTTTTTAATACCTAATTTTAAGAAACAAATATTTATATCACGAGAATTTCAAAAGTACGGTTGTTTTATGTTTAGTATAATTCTCTTCTATCATCCAAAAAGTAAAGTGCGGAGTTTCACACCGTGGAGAAGCACGGGTATGCAGCTAGTATATATATATATAGGCCTACATTTAGCTTTTCCTTACATGCGCACCAGTAGTGAGTTACGAGGGCACCACGATGCACCCATGATCCAATTATGATTTATTTTAGTAAGGCTACCATGTCTTGAGCACAGCCTAAACTAAAACACTTCAATGCGAAGTCTATAGGCGACAGGGAAAAAAGACATCTAGCTTAAAAAGACACAGACTACAGTCAGCATCTTTAAGGCAAATAGTACGAGACGTGGAGTAAATACCACTTGTATAAGACGTATTCTAACTATAGCTGTAGAACACGTAGTCTAACTATAGCTGTACAACACGTAGTCTAACTATAGCCGTACAAAACGTAGTCTAACTATAGCTGTAGAACACGTAGTCTAAGTATAGTTGTACAACACGTAGTCGAGCTATAGCTGTAAAAAAAGTAGTCTAACTATAGCTGTACAAAACGTTGTGTGACTATAGCTATACATGACGTAGTCTGACTATAGCTGTACGTAACGTAGTCTAACTATAGCTGTACGTGACGTAGTCTAACTATAGCTGTACGTGACGTAGTCTAACTATAGCTGTACGTGACGTAGTCTAACTATAGCTGTACGTGACGTAGTCTAACTATAGCTATACATGACGTAGTCTGACTATAGCTGTACGTGACGTAGTCTAACTATAGCTGTACGTGACGTAGTCTAACTATAGCTGTACGTGACGTAGTCTAACTATAGCTGTACGTGACGTAGTCTAACTATAGCTGTACGTGACGTAGTCTTCCCTAAACTGTAGTCTGAACACTGGGACACCACATAATGTGCTGACGTCAGTGCTGACGTCCAATGGCCAGATTTGTTTCAAGCCAGGAGTCTGTACAACCTGACCAGTCGGATTTGGTCAGCCCAGGACTGACTGACAAGCTCGAGACAGGGGACAGCGGTGAGCCATGTCGTGCAGTCTTGTCATATGGCATCAACTTGTCATGTGGCATCAACTTGTCATGTGGCATCAACTTGTCATGTGGCATCAGCTTGTCATGTGGCATCAACTTGTCATGTGGCATCAACTTGTCGTGTGGCATCAACTTGTTGTGTGGCATCAACTTGTCGTGTGGCATCAACTTGTCATGTGGCATCAACTTGTCATGTGGCATCAACTTGTCATGTGGCATCAACTTGTCATGTGGTGTTATCTTTCTATGTAGAGTGATCTCACCATGTAGACCTATCTCATTATGTAGAGCTATCTCACTACGTAAAGCTATCTCACCATGTACTTATCTCACCATGTAAAGCTATCTCACCATGTAAAGCTATCTCACCATGTAGACCTATCTCATTATGTAGAGCTATCTCACCATGTAAAACTATCTCACCAAGTAGAGCTATCCCACCATGTAGACCTATCTCACCAAGTAGAGCTATCTCACCATGTAAAGCTATCTCACCATGTAGACTTATCGCACCATGTAGAGCTAACTCACCATGTAGACCTATCTCACCATGTAGACCTATCTCACCATGTAGACCTATCTCACCATGTAGACCTATCTCACCAAGTAGAGTTATCTCACCATGTAGACCTATCTCACCATGTAGACCTATCTCACCATGTAGACCTATCTCACCAAGTAGACCTATCTCACCATGTAAAGCTATCTCACCATGTAGACTCATGTCACCATGTAGAGCTAACTCACCATGTAAAGCTATCTCACCAAGTAGAGCTATCTCACGATGTAGACCTATCTCACCATGTAATTATCTCACCATGTAGTCCTATCTCACCATGTAGAGTTATCTCACCATGTAGACCTATCTCACCATGTAGAGTTATCTCACCATGTAGAGCTATCTCACGATGTAGACCTATCTCACCATGTAGTTATCTCACCATGTAGACCTATCTCACCATGTAGACCTATCTCACCAAGTAGCGCTATCTCACCATGTAAAGCTATCTCACCATGTAGACTTATCTCACCATGTAGAGCTAACTCACCATGTAGACCTATCTCACCATGTAGACCTATCTCACCATATAGAGCTATCTCACCATGTAGACCTATCTCACCATGTAGACCTATCTCACCATGTAGACCTATCTCACCATGTAGACCTATCTCACCATGTAGAGCTATCTCACCATGTAGACCTATCTTACCATGTAGACCTATCTCACCATGTAGACCTATCTCACCATGTAGAGCTATCTCACCATGTAGACCTATCTCACCATGTAGAGTTATCTAACCATGTAGACCTATCTCACCATGTAGACCTATCTCACCATGTAGACCTATCTCACCATGTAGACCTATCTCACCATGTAGATCTATCTCACCATGTAGACCTATCTCACCATGGAGACCTATCTCACCATGTAGACCTATCTCACCATGTAGACCTATCTCACCAAGTAGAGCTATCTCACCATGTAAAGCTATCTCACCATGTAGACTTATCTCACCATGTAGAGCTAACTCACCATGTAGACCTATCTCACCATGTAGACCTATCTCACCATATAGAGCTATCTCACCATGTAGACCTATCTCACCATGTAGACCTATCTCACCATGTAGACCTATCTCACCATGTAGACCTATCTCACCATGTAGAGCTATCTCACCATGTAGACCTATCTTACCATGTAGACCTATCTCACCATGTAGACCTATCTCACCATGTAGAGCTATCTCACCATGTAGACCTATCTCACCATGTAGAGTTATCTAACCATGTAGACCTATCTCACCATGTAGACCTATCTCACCATGTAGACCTATCTCACCATGTAGACCTATCTCACCATGTAGATCTATCTCACCATGTAGACCTATCTCACCATGGAGACCTATCTCACCATGTAGACCTATCTCACCATGTAGACCTATCTCACCATGTAGAGTTATCTCACCATGTAGACCTATCTCACCATGTAGACCTATCTCACCATGGAGAGCTATCTCACCATGTAGACCTATCTCACCATGTAGACCTATCTCACCATGTAGACATATCTCAACATGTAGAGTTATCTCACCATGTAGACCTATCTCACCATGTAGACCTATCTCACCACGGATAACTATCTCACCATGTAGAGTAATCTCACCATGTAGAGTTATCTCACCATGTAGACCTATCTCAAAATGTAGAGTTATCTCACCATGTAGACCTATCTCACCATGTAGACCTATCTCACCATGGAGAATTATCTCACCATGTAGAGTAATCTCACCATGTAGAGTTATCTCACCATGTAGAGTAATCTCACCATGTAGAGTTATCTCACCATGTAGAGTTATCTCACCATGTCGAGTTATCTCACCATGTAGAGTTATCTCACCATGTAGAGTAATCTCACCATGTAGAGTTATCTCACCATGTAGTTTCTTTCCAGCCCCGGAGTTAGAAGAGGAGGAGTCCTATTCTCTGATAGACGTTGTCAGCAGAACATTTGGTAGTAAGATCAAATGGGTGAGTGAGGTGTGGGGTGTGGGTGAGTGGGGTGTGGGTGTGTGCGGTGTGGGTGGGTGGGGTGTGGGTGAGTGGGGTGTGGGTGAGTGGGGTGGGGGTGAGTGGGGTGTGGGGTGTGGGTGAGTGGGGTGGGGGTGAGTGGGGTGTGGGTGTGGGTGAGTGGGGTGTGGGTGAGTGGGGTGTGCGGGGTGTGGGTTGTGGGTGAGTGATGTGTGGGGTGTGGGTGAGAAGGGGGGGGGGTGAGTGGGGTGTGGGGTGGGGTGTGGGTGAGTGGGGTGTGGGTGAGTGGGGTGTGCGTGGTGTGGTTGAGTTGGGTGTGGGTGAGTGGGGTGTGGGTGAGTGGGGAGTCGATGAGTGGGGTGTGGGTGAGTGAGGTGTGGGTGAGTGGGGTGTGGGTGAGTGGGGTGTGGGTGAGTGGGGTGTGCGGGGTGTGGGGTGTGCGGAATGTGGGTTGTGTGTGAGTGGGGTGTGGGTGAGTGGGGTGTGGGTGAGTGTACGATCCACCAAGCCTGTGTACGATCCACCAAGCCTGTGTACGATCCACCAATCCTGTTTGTACGATCCACCAAGCCTGTGTGTACGATCCACCAAGCCTGTGTATGATCCACCAAGCCTGTGTGTATGATCCACCAAGCCTGTGTACGATCCACCAATCCTGTTTGTACGATCCACCAAGCCTGTGTGTACGATCCACCCAGCCTGTGTATGATCCACCAAGCCTGTGTGTATGATCCACCAAGCCTGTGTGTATGATCCACCAAGCCTGTGTGTATGATCCACCAAGCCTGTGTATGATCCACCAAGCCTGTGTATGATCCACCAAGCCTGTGTGTATGATCCACCAAGCCTGTGTACGATCCACCAAGCCTGTGTGTATGATCCACCAAGCCTGTGTATGATCCACCAAGCCTGTGTATGATCCACCAAGCCTGTGTGTATGATCCACCAAGCCTGTGTATGATCCACCAAGCCTGTGTACGATCCACCAAGCCTGTGTGTATGATCCACCAAGCCTGTGTGTATGATCCACCAAGCCTGTGTATGATCCACCAAACCTGTGTGTACGATCCACCAAGCCTGTGTATGACGTCTGTGTTTCAGGTAGTGACGGCCCTGAGTGTGCTGGGTGTCACGTGTTTCCTGGTGTCAGCCTGCGTCCTGTACGCCGTCAACTACTGCTCCAGGGCAACGGACCTGCTGCTGCTCGTCTACCTGACGTCCGCGCTTGTTCTCTTCGCTCTCTTGGGCTTCATACACAGCCGGTACAACACGGGCATCCAGGCACTAATAGCACGCGCGCTTGACTTGGGACTCTTCAAACAGTACGCCCATTTTTTCTGGTGAGACAATTCGCTAATCTACCCTGGTGAGACAATACAATAAAATATCCGATTTAAGCATTCGGTTACTCTTGTTTGTTAACCTCATGTAAAATCCGATAGTTACCCACCGATGCTTTGTAAACCTCATGTAAAATACGATAGTTACCCACCGATGCTTTGTAAACCTCATGTAAAATACGATAGTTACCCACCGATGCTTTGTAAACCTCATGTAAAATACGATAGTTACCCACCGATGCTTTGTAAACCTCATGTAAAATCCGATGCTTTAGATGGCCTACCCATGCTGCGCCGAGTTCCGCTGCTAGAAAATGAATGTATCAACTAGTGCGTATTTTGGCACTTTTTATGTGAACAAAATGGTTTGTTGTGAGACAATATATGAAACATATTACGGAACTCAGCATCTATCTATATATATAATTCTCTTCTGGGAGCCGTTAGAAAACAAGCTGCAAGCGCCTCCTTGCAGTCCCCTCTTTTTCTCTCTATCACTATCACTACCACCCCCACCCCACCCCCACATTGTCTGGTGAGCCGTGGTCACGCTAAATGTTTACAAAGCTAAATGTTTACAAATCGTAGAGCCGTAGAGCCGGGTTTCTATTAGGGGCAGATAATCTAGTTCGATTTTAAACTTACAGAAGGTAACTAAGAAATAACTAAGAGGAGGCTGCTTTCACGGGGGGGGGGGGGGGGGGGGGGGGGTAGGGTCGGGGTTAGAGGAAAGGGGGGGGGGGCGTTTTAAAGCAAATATTTTCAGTGGCAGCATTGGTACTGTTGAATTCAGAAATCATTAATTACTAAAAGTAGAAAATAAAACACTAAATAGCGGCGTATGATACGCTGCGGGTCGGCTCGTACATTTATATTTGTTGTAGAAGTGGGTATATCAGCAAAATGTATATATTGTAGAACTGGGTATATCAGCAAAATGTATATATTGTAGAACTGGGTATATCAGCAAAATGTATATATTGTAGAACTGGGTATATCAGCAAAATGTATATATTGTAGAACTGGGTATATCAGCAAAATGTATATATATTGTAGAACTGGGTATATCAGCAAAATGTATATATATTGTAGAACTGGGTATATCAGCAACATGTATATGTTGTAGAACTGGGTATATCAGCAACATGTATATGTTGTAGAACTGTGTATATCAATAACATATATATGTTAAAGGAGTGATTATATCAGCAGGATATCAAGTTTTGTGTCTCCCCAGGGAAGTGGCGTGTATGTTTCTGGTTGCTGGGGCTCTGGCCATCATCCTACTGTCCACTCTACACAAGCCACTACACATCCTCTCGCTCACAGGATGGGTTTTTTTCTTCGTCCTATTGATCGTCTCATCAAAAGCTCCCAGTAAAGTAAGTAGCACAATTGGTCGTCTCCTCCAAAGCTCCCAGTAAAGTAAGTAGCACAATTGATCGTCTCCTCCAAAGCTCCCAGTAAAGTAAGTAGCACAATTGATTCTCTCATCCAAAGCTCCCAGTAAAGTAAGTAGCACAATTGATTCTCTCCTCCAAAGCTAAAGTAAGTAGCACAATTGATCGTCTCCTTTAAAGCTCCCTGTTGGGTTCTAGAATCTAGGGGTATATAAATAACAACAGACAAATACGACGTATACAACAATAACACTAACACTCTATAATAACAATAATAATTAGATATTTAATAATATATACAGTACTAAAATAATAAAAGGATCAAAAGGGGTCTACAACATAAATACAATACTCAACACCACGTTCCACGTTCCACGTCCACAGTGTGACCTACTTAGGTCGAGTCAGGTTCCATTTTTATTTTGACATTGTATAATACCTTATATGGAATGATTGTGTAACTCCTGGGGTTTTTCCACTGTCTTACCAAGGGTGTCTAAGACGTAGAAATTTTCCATTAAGATCTGATTGAATGATTCTGATCATATGACCCTCCCAACCAATGGCTACATGAGTTGAGGATGACCTCCCCTGTGGCAGAAGTCTTTAACTGCCCCGCACACTCGCCACACGTGGCAGTTTCACCTTGATCAGGCAGTCTACCAGGATCAAACGGTCCATTACGACCAAGCCGTCCATATTGTCCGGCAATAGATTCTGACCATTTGAACGTGAGAGAACTTAAGTCCTGTGTGTGCCTTGCTTTCTTAAGTTGATTTAGTCTTCTAGTATAATATTACTTATCGCCAAGTAATTCTTGAAGCTATAGCAGTGTTGTGTGGCCTGTGGCTATTATTAGGCAGTGTTGAAATCTGTGATAGTGTTTTTCCCTACATTTTGTAAGTTGGGTTTTGATATTTTATACATTAAATATTTTATCTAGTTTAACCTTGTGTTCTGCCACAACTGTGTTCGCTTATTAAAGGTTGTATGCAGATTGGATGAGTGTTAATTACAATAGTATCACTAGTTTTCCCTAGACATCGAATTCGAGCCCTAGTGTGTCGTTGTGTTAGTGTTCATCCATTTAGGCCGTAAGGCATTTGCATATAACCCCAAAAAAAAGAATCCGGGGACGTTCACCTTCTATCTGGCTGATAGATAGGTAAGCGTTACAACAGCCACACTACAACTAACTGATTCACACACTAGCACACGCTCTGACACCCGCCACCTGACACACCTCACGTGAACACCTCTCACTCCATGTAAACACACTCAACCAAGGGATACAACTATACACCAAAGGGAGGGTACCTGCAGAGGCGTATCCAGGTTTTCGGTGTAGGGGGAGCGGAAATAGCAAAAAAGGCGCCCAATTTGTAATATCTTCTATATAACTATATATATATATATATATATATATATATATATATATATATATATATATATATATATATATATATATATATATATATATATATATATTAGCTGTATGTTATTTCTTCGATATGATGTAAAATAAATCTAAATTAGCACTCTGAAGAAATAAAAAAAAACACACAATGTAGGCCGACGAATAAAAAACAAAAGGTTATATATATATATATATATATATATATATATATATATATATATATATATATATATATATATATATATAAACACACTAAAACCAAAAACAATGAACGCGGCATAATCTGTTTTGTAATCCTTGTAAAAAAATTACATAATAATTCCTGGGACATCTATTAAGACTAAAGAAAAGGGGAAATAATCAATATCTTAATATAAATATTACTTAAATATATATATGTCTACACATTTTAGTATAAATATCAAAACAAATCAATAAATACTTTCGAATCTAATAAAGTACCTTAACACTATTCGTTTGTAAAAATATGTTTTGTCTACAATCAGAATTAAATATATTGTCATCATAAATGCTAAAGTATTACAGCATAATGAACCTTTTTTAAATCAGAGTTGGTATAAAAACCAGCTTTTCCAAATAAGAGTACAACTTTCGGAATAATAGCTTACATTTAACTTAAATAACGGTCTTACATTTCAGATCAAGCACTTTTTAATTAGCTACTGACTTTTTAGGGTTTATTAAAGATAATTTTTTGACATAATAAGAAAATATGGGTTAGATCACTGTATTGCTCACACACCTTTTACTGGTAATTGCAAATACAATATTCACAGAGATTTACATTTCAAATGTGCCGACCAAAGATAATTTTTTAACAAATATCAATGTTTAAAACTTTGAGTTTAAAAAGTTTCCAAAAAGGCGCCACTTTGCTAAAAATGGCCAGAGGGGGAGCGGCCGCTCCCCCTGCTCCCCCCCTGCGTACGCTACTGGGTACCTGTCGTTCCAGCACACAACACACACACACACAAGCAGGGGACATGTAAGGGACGTAACATCCCTCCCCTCCACCTTCAGATCTCTTTTTCTTCAAAGAGATCAAATATTTCTTGTTCCATTAGCCACTGTTGGTGCCCGAGCTCGACTACTTATTCTTTAGTCCTTAGGAAGCCTCGTTTTGACCGTGTGGCGTGTATCCAGCCTGGACAGTTTGATCCAGAGTGTGGCTTGTATCCAGCCTGGACAGTTTGATCCAGAGTGTGGCGTGTATCCAGCCTGGACAGTTTGATCCAGAGTGTGGCTTGTATCCAGCCTGGACAGTTTGATCCAGAGTGTGGCGTGTATCCAGCCTGGACAGTTTGATCCAGAGTGTGGCTTGTATCCAGCCTGGACAGTTTGATCCAGAGTGTGGCGTGTATCCAGCCTGGACAGTTTGATCCAGAGTGTGGCGTGTATCCAGCCTGGACAGTTTGATCCAGAGTGTGGCTTGTATCCAGCCTGGACAGTTTGATCCAGAGTGTGGCGTGTATCCAGCCTGGACAGTTTGATCCAGAGTGTGGCTTGTATCCAGCCTGGACAGTTTGATCCAGAGTGTGGCTTGTATCCAGCCTGGACAGTTTGGTCCAGAGTGTGGCTTGTATCCAGCCTGGACAGTTTGATCCAGAGCGTGGCTTGTATCCAGCCTGGACAGTTTGGTCCAGAGTGTGGCTTGTATCCAGCCTGGACAGTTTGATCCAGAGTGTGGCTTGTATCCAGCCTGGACAGTTTGATCCAGAGTGTGGCGTGTATCCAGCCTGGACAGTTCGGTCCAGAGTGTGGCTTGTATCCAGCCTGGACAGTTTGATCCAGAGTGTGGCTTGTATCCAGCCTGGACAGTTCGGTCCAGAGTGTGGCTTGTATCCAGCCTGGACAGTTTGATCCAGAGCGTGGCTTGTATCCAGCCTGGACAGTTTGATCCAGAGTGTGGCTTGTATCCAGCCTGGACAGTTTGATCCAGAGTGTGGCTTGTATCCAGCCTGGACAGTTTGATCCAGAGTGTGGCTTGTATCCAGCCTGGACAGTTTGATCCAGAGTGTGGCTTGTATCCAGCCTGGACAGTTTGATCCAGAGTGTGGCTTGTATCCAGCCTGGACAGTTTGATCCAGAGTGTGGCTTGTATCCAGCCTGGACAGTTTGGTCCAGAGTGTGGCTTGTATCCAGCCTGGACAGTTTGATCCAGAGTGTGGCTTGTATCCAGCCTGGACAGTTTGATCCAGAGTGTGGCTTGTATCCAGCCTGGACAGTTTGATCCAGAGTGTGGCTTGTATCCAGCCTGGACAGTTTGATCCAGAGTGTGGCGTGTATCCAGCCTGGACAGTTTGATCCAGAGTGTGGCGTGTATCCAGCCTGGACAGTTTGGTCCAGAGTGTGGCTCGCATCCAGCTTGAACATTTCGGTCCTGAGTGTGGACTATGGTTTTCTCCGGCCGGGCACTAAGCTCGTGGTCTGACTATCTCAACCTATAATGATACATGTGAGAAGCCACAATAAAAAAAATTAATCAGCATAATCATTCTATACTGCATCAGTAATACCTTTCTCAAACATTTCTCAATATAATCACATTATAATGCCCCAATAGTAAATTCCTTAACATAATCATACTATCTACAACAATGATAAATTTCTCAATATCATATACACTAGTTGTCGTAAAACACTCTTGATAGATTGTTTGCTACAAAGTTCTCAGTTCCCTTGATATGTTTCACAGTACAGGCTAATTCCTGTAGTGCAAGGGCCCATCGGCAGATGCGTACGTCGCCATAGATGGTCGTCTTTCCTTATAGGCGATCAAACTGAGTTCCCTTCACAATAGCCGTTTTAACTACATTAATCATCTCCAGCCCGTAATCATCATACACAGCTTCTGTAAAAAAAACAAAGAAAAATTAACATTGATTGAATAAATTATCTTAACAAAAAACTTACCAAGGACACTACCTTTGTAAGGCTACGCCTCCAAATTTCGTGCTTTACCTCACTCTCATATGAGAGTCTTTAAGCAGGGAAAAATTTCCTAACATATCACGCTGAGCTGTGGGACACACCCGTGATATGTGACCAACACCACCGCAGCAATAACATTTGAGATCATCTGACCGTCGATGTACATTTTCAGTACGCCAGTTGCACGCTCTACTGGTCCCGTTGGGACAGTTTCGTTGTATGTGGCCTGGCTTTCTACAGCTATAACAGGCGCCTGTATCTATATCCATACTGCACTCTTTGGCAATATGACCTTGTTCATTGCACTTGTAGCACCGATAAGGTCTTTTGTTGTTTCCATACACCACAACAGCTCTTTTATCTGACCTATTTCTCCAAGTAAAGCCGCTATTACTATTGCTATGACACTCCCTGGCATAGTGTCCATAACGTCCACATGTGAAACATTTACTGCTCCGGCTGACCTTCCTAACACCATGCATAGGCTGTACACCAGGGCAAGTGTGGTGTCCTGGAGATCGCGGTGTCGTGTTTTGCCAGGGTATCCTCTCTGCTGTCGAACTAGCAGCGACGTACGGAGGGGTTTGGTTTACTGGCCTCGTCGCTCTAGCGTTTCGAGTGCTCTTATAGTTGTCAATAACTTTAAGATTATCTTCCACACTTACCTTAGCAGCACCATTCAGCCTCTCCAACAGATCACAAGTAACAACTGATTTTATCCGATCAACAATCAAAAGGTTAACCAAGTCCTCAAACGTTTCCTTTATTTCCGACTGCTGGACCCACGCTCTCAAAGCGGCTTCTGTGTTGACTGCGAAGCTTCTCATATCGTCGTGTGTTGGTACTAGCTGGTGGAATCTGACCCTATACTTTTCCTCGTTGAAACCTGCGTGCGTGAATAACTTTACCTTTACTGACTCGAAGTCATGATGCAAGTTCAGTCCCGTCTCAACGAGGAAAGTCTTCAGTTGTCCACTCATCTTGTCCGTCAGAAGGAGCGACCAGTCCTTGGGGTCAATGCCTTGTCTCTTTGCTTGACTCTCAAAATGCCTCACATACGCACCCAGGTCTTCGTCCACCGTCATCGCCGCCACGTCCCTCAAGCGGGGTACAGGGTTACATACCTTTGCTACAACCTCGACCTTCTCATCTTCCACCCTCCTCAACTCTTCCTTTACCCACTCCGCCAAACTGTTATCGGTCAGCCCGATTAGCTTTCCATCCTCCTTCAAGTCACTTATTAGCTGTCTTCTGGCACTCCTGGTAGTAGCCATGCTAAACGGACGAGCCCCCAAATGTTGGGTTCTAGAATCTAGGGGTATATAAATAACAACAGACAAATACGACGTATACAACAATAACACTAACACTCTATAATAACAATAATAATAAGATATTTAATAATATATACAGTACTAAAATAATAAAAGGATCAAAAGGGGTCTACAACATAAATACAATACTCAACACCACGTTCCACGTTCCACGTCCACAGCCACACTACAACTAACTGATTCACACACTGGCACACGCTCTGACACCCGTCACCTGACACACCTCACGTGAACACCTCTCACTCCATGTAAACACACTCAACCAAGGGATACAACTATACACCAAAGGGAGGGTACCTGTCGTTCCAGCACACAACACACACACACACAAGCAGGGGACATGTAAGGGACGTAACACTCCCAGTAAAGTATGTAGCACAATTGATTCTCTCATCCAAAGCTCCCAGTAAAGTATGTAGCACAATTGTTTCTCTCATCCAAAGCTCCCGTTAAAGTAAGTAGCACAATTGATTCTCTTATCCAAAGCTCCCAGTAAAGTAAGTAGCACAATTGATCGTCTCCTCCAAAGCTCCCAGTAAAGTATGTAGCACAATTGATTCTCTCATCCAAAGCTCCGAATAAAGTAAGTAGCACAATTGATCGTCTCCTCCAAAGCTCCCAGTAAAGCTTGCCACTCCTCAAGAGCCAGCCCCCCCCCCCCCCCCCCCCATAGTGATTTGTGTTTCAAATACCTTGCCATTTCCCGAACTTCCCCAAACAAGCATCTATTCCCAAAATGAGCATCTATTCCCAAAATGAGTTGAGTAGCTTCTGTTTGCTATACATAACTGTCGTAGCCTCTACGTTTTGGCTACCACCTGTAAACTTCAATAAAAGCTATTTAAAATCAACGCACTTTTTTTATCTCGCTACTTTGTGATTTGATCCGAACGTGTTCTTGTGAGGGGTCCGGCATTCAATTTGTATCTCACTGCTGCAGATCAGGTGTGTCCGGCATTCAATTTGTATCTCACTGCTACAGATCAGGTGTGTCCGGCATTCAATTTGTATCTCACTGCTACAGATCAGATGGCGCCATGTGGTCGGTGGGTTCGGCCTACAGTTTTATTTCGCCGCTGTCGTGCTGAAGCTGACACCGATCTTCCAACTCTTGACCGACGTGGGCCACTTCTTCAGGCAGTTTCTCAACTTCAGCAATTCTGGAGCGAAATTTCTATTCGACAACATGGAGGGTCAATGCTTCGCTTTTCAGGTACGAATGTCTTTCTTGTAACAAATTTTTTCTTGCTAGCAGAGTTTCTTCCAGGTATCTCTTGTGGGAGAAGAAAATTCTACTGCCCCCCCCCCCCGAACGAAATGAAATTTATATATTTTTTATAGAAAATATATACTTTTAACAGTGTTCGCCCCTCTCCCCCAAAGAAAGTCTACCGCCCCCCCCCCCCCGAAAATTTCAAGTGCCCCCCCCCCCCCCCCACTCCTGGGGAAAAAAGTCTGGAAGAAACACTGCTTGCTAGCCGGGAGATGTTAGGACACAAAAGTTAGAAGTTTAGGCACAAAAGTTAGAAGTTTAGGCACAAAAGTTAGAAGTTTAGGCACAAAAGTTAGAAGTTTAGGCACAAAAGTGAGAAGTTTAGGCACAAAAGTGAGAAGTTTAGGCACAAAAGTGAGATGTTTAGACACAAAAGTGAGATGTTTAGGCACAAAAGTGAGATGTTTAGGCACAAAAGTGAGAAGTTTAGGCACAAAAGTGAGAAGTTTAGGCACAAAAGTGAGAAGTTTAGGCACAAAAGTGAGAAGTTTAGGCACAAAAGTGAGAAGTTTAGGCACAAAAGTGAGATGTTTAGACACAAAAGTGAGATGTTTAGGCACAAAAGTGAGAAGTTTAGGCACAAAAGTGAGAAGTTTAGGCACAAAAGTGAGATGTTTAGACACAAAAGTGAGATGTTTAGGCACAAAAGTGAGAAGTTTAGGCACAAAAGTGAGATGTTTAGGCACAAAAGTGAGAAGTTTAGGCACAAAAGTGAGAAGTTTAGGCACAAAAGTGAGAAGTTTAGGCACAAAAGTGAGAAGTTTAGGCACAAAAGTGAGATGTTTAGACACAAAAGTGAGATGTTTAGACACAAAAGTGAGATGTTTAGGCACAAAAGTGAGAAGTTTAGGCACAAAAGTGAGAAGTTTAGGCACAAAAGTGAGAAGTTTAGGCACAAAAGTGAGAAGTTTAGGCACAAAAGTGAGAAGTTTAGGCACAAAAGTGAGATGTTTAGACACAAAAGTGAGATGTTTAGACACAAAAGTGAGATGTTTAGGCACAAAAGTGAGAAGTTTAGGCACAAAAGTGAGAAGTTTAGGCACAAAAGTGAGAAGTTTAGGCACAAAAGTGAGAAGTTTAGGCACAAAAGTGAGAAGTTTAGGCACAAAAGTGAGATGTTTAGACACAAAAGTGAGATGTTTAGACACAAAAGTGAGATGTTTAGGCACAAAAGTGAGAAGTTTAGGCACAAAAGTGAGAAGTTTAGGCACAAAAGTGAGAAGTTTAGGCACAAAAGTGAGATGTTTAGGCACAAAAGTGAGATGTTTAGACACAAAAGTGAGAAGTTTAGGCACAAAAGTGAGATGTTTAAGCACAAAAGTGAGAAGTTTAGGCACAAAAGTGAGATGTTTAGACACAAAAGTTAGATGTTTAGGCACATGTTCTCCCAGTAATTATCTACTTCTCTACTTGCCAGGTTCTCCCAGTAATTATCTACTTCTCTACTTGCCAGGTTCTCCCAGTGATTATCTACTTCTCTACTTGCCAGGTCTTCCCAGTGATTATCTACTTCTCTACTTGCTGACTCCATGTTCTCCCAGTGATTATCTACTTCTCTACTTGCCAGGTTCTCCCAGTGATTATCTACTTCTCTACTTGCCAGGTCCTCCCAGTGATTATCTACTTCTCTACTTGCTGACTCCAGGTTCTCCCAGTGATTATCTACTTCTCTACTTGCCAGGTCCTCCCAGTGATTATCTACTTCTCTACTTGCCAGGTCCTCCCAGTGATTATCTACTTCTCTACTTGCTGACTCCATGTTCTCCCAGTGATTATCTACTTCTCTACTTGCCAGGTCCTCCCAGTGATTATCTACTTCTCTACTTGCCAGGTCCTCCCAGTGATTATCTACTTCTCTACTTGCTGACTCCATGTTCTCCCAGTGATTATCTACTTCTCTACTTGCCAGGTCCTCCCAGTGATTATCTACTTCTCTACTTGCTGACTCCAGGTTCTCCCAGTGATTATCTACTTCTCTACTTGCTGACTCCAGGTTCTCCCAGTGATTATCTACTTCTCTACTTGCTGACTCCATGTTCTCCCAGTGATTATCTACTTCTCTACTTGCCAGGTCCTCCCAGTGATTATCTACTTCTCTACTTGCTGACTCCAGGTTCTCCCAGTGATTATCTACTTCTCTACTTGCTGACTCCAGGTTCTCCCAGTGATTATCTACTTCTCTACTTGCCAGGTTCTCCCAGTGATTATCTACTTCTCTACTTGCCAGGTTCTCCCAGTGATTATCTACTTCTCTACTTACTGACTCCAGGTTCTCCCAGTGATTATCTACTTCTCTACTTGCCAGGTTCTCCCAGTGATTATCTACTCCTCTACTTGCCAGGTTCTCCCAGTGATTATCTACTTCTCTACTTACTGACTCCAGGTTCTCCCAGTGATTATCTACTTCTCTACTTGCCAGGTTCTCCCTATGATTATCTACTTCTCTACTTGCTGACTCCATGTTCTCCCAGTGATTATCTACTTCTCTACTTGCCAGGTCCTCCCAGTGATTATCTACTTCTCTACTTGCTGACTCCATGTTCTCCCAGTGATTATCTACTTCTCTACTTGCCAGGTCCTCCCAGTGATTATCTACTTCTCTACTTGCCAGGTCCTCCCAGTGATTATCTACTTCTCTACTTGCTGACTCCAGGTTCTCCCAGTGATTATCTACTTCTCTACTTGCCAGGTCCTCCCAGTGATTATCTACTTCTCTACTTGCTGACTCCAGGTTCTCCCAGTGATTATCTACTTCTCTACTTGCTGACTCCAGGTTCTCCCAGTGATTATCTACTTCTCTACTTGCTGACTCCATGTTCTCCCAGTGATTATCTACTTCTCTACTTGCCAGGTCCTCCCAGTGATTATCTACTTCTCTACTTGCTGACTCCAGGTTCTCCCAGTGATTATCTACTTCTCTACTTGCTGACTCCAGGTTTTCCCAGTGATTATCTACTTCTCTACTTGCCAGGTTCTCCCAGTGATTATCTACTTCTCTACTTGCCAGGTTCTCCCAGTGATTATCTACTTCTCTACTTGCCAGGTTCTCCCAGTGATTATCTACTTCTCTACTTGCTGACTCCAGGTTCTCCCAGTGATTATCTACTTCTCTACTTGCTGACTCCAGGTTCTCCCAGTGATTATCTACGCCTCTACTTGCCAGGTTCTCCCAGTGATTATCTACTTCTCTACTTGCTGACTCCATGTTCTCCCAGTGATTATCTACTTCTCTACTTGCTGACTCCAGGTTCTTCCAGTGATTATCTACTTCTCTACTTGCTGACTCCAGGTTCTTCCAGTGATTATCTACTTCTCTACTTGCTGACTCCAGGTTCTTCCAGTGATTATGTACTTCTCTACTTGCTGACTAGAGTTTCTTCCAATGATTATCTACTTCTCTACTTGCTAGGTTCTCCCAGTGATTATCTACTCCTCTACTTGTCAGGTTCTCCCAGTGATTATCTACTTCTCTACTTGCTGACTACAGTTTCTTCCAATGATTATCTACTTCTCTACTTGCTAGGTTCTCCCAGTGATTATCTACTCCTCTACTTGCCAGGTTCTCCCAGTGATTATCTACTTCTCTACTTGCCAGGTTCTCCCTATGATTATCTACTTCTCTACTTACTGACTCCAGGTTCTCCCAGTGATTATCTACTTCTCTACTTGCCAGGATCTCCCTATGATTATCTACTTCTCTACTTGCTGACTCCATGTTCTCCCAGTGATTATCTACTTCTCTACTTGCCAGGTCCTCCCAGTGATTATCTACTTCTCTACTTGCTGACTCCAGGTTCTCCCAGTGATTATCTACTCCTCTACTTGCCAGGTTCTCCCAGTGATTATCTACTTCTCTACTTGCTGACTCCATGTTCTCCCAGTGATTATCTACTTCTCTACTTGCCAGGTCCTCCCAGTGATTATCTACTTCTCTACTTGCTGACTCCAGGTTCTCCCAGTGATTATCTACTTCTCTACTTGCCAGGTCCTCCCAGTGATTATCTACTTCTCTACTTGCTGACTCCAGGTTCTCCCAGTGATTATCTACTTCTCTACTTGCCAGGTCCTCCCAGTGATTATCTACTCCTCTACTTGCCAGGTTCTCCCAGTGATTATCTACTTCTCTACTTGCTGACTCCATGTTCTCCCAGTGATTATCTACTTCTCTACTTGCCAGGTCCTCCCAGTGATTATCTACTTCTCTACTTGCTGACTCCAGGTTCTCCCAGTGATTATCTACTTCTCTACTTGCCAGGTCCTCCCAGTGATTATCTACTTCTCTACTTGCTGACTCCAGGTTCTCCCAGTGATTATCTACTTCTCTACTTGCCAGGTCCTCCCAGTGATTATCTACTTCTCTACTTGCTGACTCCAGGTTCTCCCAGTGATTATCTACTTCTCTACTTGCTGACTCCAGGTTCTCCCAGTGATTATCTACTTCTCTACTTGCTGACTCCAGGTTCTTCCAGTGATTATCTACTTCTCTACTTGCTGACTCCAGGTTCTTCCAGTGATTATCTACTTCTCTACTTGCTGACTCCATGTTCTCCCAGTGATTATCTACTTCTCTACTTGCCAGGTCCTCCCAGTGATTATCTACTTCTCTACTTGCCAGGTCCTCCCAGTGATTATCTACTTCTCTACTTGCTGACTCCAGATTCTCCCAGTGATTATCTACTTCTCTACTTGCCAGGTCCTCCCAGTGATTATCTACTTCTCTACTTGCTGACTCCAGGTTCTCCCAGTGATTATCTACTTCTCTACTTGCTGACTCCAGGTTCTCCCAGTGATTATCTACTTCTCTACTTGCTGACTCCATGTTCTCCCAGTGATTATCTACTTCTCTACTTGCCAGGTCCTCCCAGTGATTATCTACTTCTCTACTTGCTGACTCCAGGTTCTCCCAGTGATTATCTACTTCTCTACTTCTTTACTTGCCAGGTTCTCCCAGTGATTATCTACTTCTCTACTTGCCAGGTTCTCCCAGTGATTATCTACTTCTCTACTTGCCAGTGTCTCCCAGTGATTATCTACTTCTCTACTTGCCAGGTTCTCCCAGTGATTATCTACTTCTCTACTTGTCAGGTTCTCCCAGTGATTATCTACTTCTTTACTTGCCAGGTTCTCCCAGTGATTATCTACTTCTCTACTTGCTGACTCCATGTTCTCCCAGTGATTATCTACTTCTCTACTTGCCAGGTCCTCCCAGTGATTATCTACTTCTCTACTTGCTGACTCCAGGTTCTCCCAGTGATTATCTACTTCTCTACTTCTTTACTTGCCAGGTTCTCCCAGTGATTATCTACTTCTCTACTTGCCAGGTTCTCCCAGTGATTATCTACTTCTCTACTTGCCAGTGTCTCCCAGTGATTATCTACTTCTCTACTTGCCAGGTTCTCCCAGTGATTATCTACTTCTCTACTTGTCAGGTTCTCCCAGTGATTATCTACTTCTTTACTTGCCAGGTTCTCCCAGTGATTATCTACTTCTCTACTTGCTGACTCCATGTTCTCCCAGTGATTATCTACTTCTCTACTTGCTGACTCCAGGTTCTTCCAGTGATTATGTACTTCTCTACTTGCTGACTAGAGTTTCTTCCAATGATTATCTACTTCTCTACTTGCTAGGTTCTCCCAGTGATTATCTACTCCTCTACTTGTCAGGTTCTCCCAGTGATTATCTACTTCTCTACTTGCTGACTACAGTTTCTTCCAATGATTATCTACTTCTCTACTTGCTAGGTTCTCCCAGTGATTATCTACTCCTCTACTTGCCAGGTTCTCCCTATGATTATCTACTTCTCTACTTACTGACTCCAGGTTCTCCCAGTGATTATCTACTTCTCTACTTGCCAGGTCCTCCCAGTGATTATCTACTTCTCTACTTGCTGACTCCAGGTTCTCCCAGTGATTATCTACTTCTCTATTTGCTGACTCCAAGTCCTCCCAATGATTATCTACTTCTCTACTTGCTGACTCCATGTTCTTCCAGTGATTATCTACTTCTCTACTTGCTGACTCCAGGTTCTTCCAGTGATTATGTACTTCTCTACTTGCTGACTAAAGTTTCTTTTAATGATTATCTACTTCTCTACTTGCTGACTCCAGGTTCTCCCAGTGATTATCTACTTCTCTACTTGCTGACTCCAGGTTCTCCCAGTGATTATCTACTTCTCTACTTGCTGACTCCAGGTTCTCCCAGTGATTATCTACTTCTCTACTTGCTGACTCCATGTTCTCCCAGTGATTATCTACTTCTCTACTTGCCAGGTCCTCCCAGTGATTATCTACTTCTCTACTTGCTGACTCCATGTTCTCCCAGTGATTATCTACTTCTCTACTTGCCAGGTCCTCCCAGTGATTATCTACTTCTCTACTTGCCAGGTCCTCCCAGTGATTATCTACTTCTCTACTTGCTGACTCCAGGTTCTCCCAGTGATTATCTACTTCTCTACTTGCCAGGTCCTCCCAGTGATTATCTACTTCTCTACTTGCTGACTCCAGGTTCTCCCAGTGATTATCTACTTCTCTACTTGCTGACTCCAGGTTCTCCCAGTGATTATCTACTTCTCTACTTGCTGACTCCATGTTCTCCCAGTGATTATCTACTTCTCTACTTGCCAGGTCCTCCCAGTGATTATCTACTTCTCTACTTGCTGACTCCAGGTTCTCCCAGTGATTATCTACTTCTCTACTTGCTGACTCCAGGTTCTCCCAGTGATTATCTACTTCTCTACTTGCCAGGTTCTCCCAGTGATTATCTACTTCTCTACTTGCCAGGTTCTCCCAGTGATTATCTACTTCTCTACTTACTGACTCCAGGTTCTCCCAGTGATTATCTACTTCTCTACTTGCCAGGTTCTCCCAGTGATTATCTACTCCTCTACTTGCCAGGTTCTCCCAGTGATTATCTACTTCTCTACTTACTGACTCCAGGTTCTCCCAGTGATTATCTACTTCTCTACTTGCCAGGTTCTCCCTATGATTATCTACTTCTCTACTTGCTGACTCCATGTTCTCCCAGTGATTATCTACTTCTCTACTTGCCAGGTCCTCCCAGTGATTATCTACTTCTCTACTTGCTGACTCCATGTTCTCCCAGTGATTATCTACTTCTCTACTTGCCAGGTCCTCCCAGTGATTATCTACTTCTCTACTTGCCAGGTCCTCCCAGTGATTATCTACTTCTCTACTTGCTGACTCCAGGTTCTCCCAGTGATTATCTACTTCTCTACTTGCCAGGTCCTCCCAGTGATTATCTACTTCTCTACTTGCTGACTCCAGGTTCTCCCAGTGATTATCTACTTCTCTACTTGCTGACTCCAGGTTCTCCCAGTGATTATCTACTTCTCTACTTGCTGACTCCATGTTCTCCCAGTGATTATCTACTTCTCTACTTGCCAGGTCCTCCCAGTGATTATCTACTTCTCTACTTGCTGACTCCAGGTTCTCCCAGTGATTATCTACTTCTCTACTTGCTGACTCCAGGTTTTCCCAGTGATTATCTACTTCTCTACTTGCCAGGTTCTCCCAGTGATTATCTACTTCTCTACTTGCCAGGTCCTCCCAGTGATTATCTACTTCTCTACTTGCTGACTCCATGTTCTCCCAGTGATTATCTACTTCTCTACTTGCCAGGTCCTCCCAGTGATTATCTACTTCTCTACTTGCTGACTCCAGGTTCTCCCAGTGATTATCTACTTCTCTACTTGCTGACTCCAGGTTTTCCCAGTGATTATCTACTTCTCTACTTGCCAGGTTCTCCCAGTGATTATCTACTTCTCTACTTGCCAGGTTCTCCCAGTGATTATCTACTTCTCTACTTGCTGACTCCAGGTTCTCCCAGTGATTATCTACTTCTCTACTTGCTGACTCCAGGTTCTCCCAGTGATTATCTACGCCTCTACTTGCCAGGTTCTCCCAGTGATTATCTACTTCTCTACTTGCTGACTCCATGTTCTCCCAGTGATTATCTACTTCTCTACTTGCTGACTCCAGGTTCTTCCAGTGATTATCTACTTCTCTACTTGCTGACTCCAGGTTCTTCCAGTGATTATCTACTTCTCTACTTGCTGACTCCAGGTTCTTCCAGTGATTATGTACTTCTCTACTTGCTGACTAGAGTTTCTTCCAATGATTATCTACTTCTCTACTTGCTAGGTTCTCCCAGTGATTATCTACTCCTCTACTTGTCAGGTTCTCCCAGTGATTATCTACTTCTCTACTTGCTGACTACAGTTTCTTCCAATGATTATCTACTTCTCTACTTGCTAGGTTCTCCCAGTGATTATCTACTCCTCTACTTGCCAGGTTCTCCCAGTGATTATCTACTTCTCTACTTGCCAGGTTCTCCCTATGATTATCTACTTCTCTACTTACTAACTCCAGGTTCTCCCAGTGATTATCTACTTCTCTACTTGCCAGGATCTCCCTATGATTATCTACTTCTCTACTTGCTGACTCCATGTTCTCCCAGTGATTATCTACTTCTCTACTTGCCAGGTCCTCCCAGTGATTATCTACTTCTCTACTTGCTGACTCCAGGTTCTCCCAGTGATTATCTACTCCTCTACTTGCCAGGTTCTCCCAGTGATTATCTACTTCTCTACTTGCTGACTCCATGTTCTCCCAGTGATTATCTACTTCTCTACTTGCCAGGTCCTCCCAGTGATTATCTACTTCTCTACTTGCTGACTCCAGGTTCTCCCAGTGATTATCTACTTCTCTACTTGCCAGGTCCTCCCAGTGATTATCTACTTCTCTACTTGCTGACTCCAGGTTCTCCCAGTGATTATCTACTTCTCTACTTGCCAGGTCCTCCCAGTGATTATCTACTTCTCTACTTGCTGACTCCAGGTTCTCCCAGTGATTATCTACTTCTCTACTTGCTGACTCCAGGTTCTCCCAGTGATTATCTACTTCTCTACTTGCTGACTCCAGGTTCTTCCAGTGATTATCTACTTCTCTACTTGCTGACTCCAGGTTCTTCCAGTGATTATCTACTTCTCTACTTGCTGACTCCATGTTCTCCCAGTGATTATCTACTTCTCTACTTGCCAGGTCCTCCCAGTGATTATCTACTTCTCTACTTGCTTACTCCAGGTTCTCCCAGTGATTATCTACTTCTCTACTTGCCAGGTCCTCCCAGTGATTATCTACTTCTCTACTTGCCAGGTCCTCCCAGTGATTATCTACTTCTCTACTTGCTGACTCCAGATTCTCCCAGTGATTATCTACTTCTCTACTTGCCAGGTCTTCCCAGTGATTATCTACTTCTCTACTTGCTGACTCCAGGTTCTCCCAGTGATTATCTACTTCTCTACTTGCTGACTCCAGGTTCTCCCAGTGATTATCTACTTCTCTACTTGCTGACTCCATGTTCTCCCAGTGATTATCTACTTCTCTACTTGCCAGGTCCTCCCAGTGATTATCTACTTCTCTACTTGCTGACTCCAGGTTCTCCCAGTGATTATCTACTTCTCTACTTCTTTACTTGCCAGGTTCTCCCAGTGATTATCTACTTCTCTACTTGCCAGGTTCTCCCAGTGATTATCTACTTCTCTACTTGCCAGTGTCTCCCAGTGATTATCTACTTCTCTACTTGCCAGGTTCTCCCAGTGATTATCTACTTCTCTACTTGTCAGGTTCTCCCAGTGATTATCTACTTCTTTACTTGCCAGGTTCTCCCAGTGATTATCTACTTCTCTACTTGCTGACTCCATGTTCTCCCAGTGATTATCTACTTCTCTACTTGCCAGGTCCTCCCAGTGATTATCTACTTCTCTACTTGCTGACTCCAGGTTCTCCCAGTGATTATCTACTTCTCTACTTCTTTACTTGCCAGGTTCTCCCAGTGATTATCTACTTCTCTACTTGCCAGGTTCTCCCAGTGATTATCTACTTCTCTACTTGCCAGTGTCTCCCAGTGATTATCTACTTCTCTACTTGCCAGGTTCTCCCAGTGATTATCTACTTCTCTACTTGTCAGGTTCTCCCAGTGATTATCTACTTCTTTACTTGCCAGGTTCTCCCAGTGATTATCTACTTCTCTACTTGCTGACTCCATGTTCTCCCAGTGATTATCTACTTCTCTACTTGCTGACTCCAGGTTCTTCCAGTGATTATGTACTTCTCTACTTGCTGACTAGAGTTTCTTCCAATGATTATCTACTTCTCTACTTGCTAGGTTCTCCCAGTGATTATCTACTCCTCTACTTGTCAGGTTCTCCCAGTGATTATCTACTTCTCTACTTGCTGACTACAGTTTCTTCCAATGATTATCTACTTCTCTACTTGCTAGGTTCTCCCAGTGATTATCTACTCCTCTACTTGCCAGGTTCTCCCTATGATTATCTACTTCTCTACTTACTGACTCCAGGTTCTCCCAGTGATTATCTACTTCTCTACTTGCCAGGTCCTCCCAGTGATTATCTACTTCTCTACTTGCTGACTCCAGGTTCTCCCAGTGATTATCTACTTCTCTATTTGCTGACTCCAAGTCCTCCCAATGATTATCTACTTCTCTACTTGCTGACTCCATGTTCTCCCAGTGATTATCTACTTCTCTACTTGCTGACTCCAGGTTCTTCCAGTGATTATGTACTTCTCTACTTGCTGACTAAAGTTTCTTTCAATGATTATCTACTTCTCTACTTGCCAGGTTCTCCCAGTGATTATCTACTTCTTTACTTGCCAGGTTCTCCCAGTGATTATCTACTTCTCTACTTGCTGACTCCATGTTCTCCCAGTGATTATCTACTTCTCTACTTGCTGACTAGAGTTTCTTCCAATGATTATCTACTTCTCTACTTGCTAGGTTCTCCCAGTGATTATCTACTTCTCTACTTGCTGACTACAGTTTCTTCCAATGATTATCTACTTCTCTACTTGCTAGGTTCTCCCAGTGATTATCTACTCCTCTACTTGCCAGGTTCTCCCAGTGATTATCTACTTCTCTACTTGCTGACTCCAGGTTCTCCCAGTGATTATCTACTTCTCTACTTGTCTGAACGTGCTGCACTACCTGGGATGGCTGGAGGCGGTCATCACACGAGTCGCCCTGCTCATCAAACTCACCCTCCGAGTCACGGGAGTTGAAGCTTTGTGCGCGGCAGGGAACATCTTCGTTGGCCAGGTAATAGCTGTAACGTTGATTGTGTTGGTTGGTTGGCCAGGTAATAGCTGCAGCGTTGATTGTGTTGGTTGTCCAGGTAATAGCTGCAGCGTTGATTGTGTTGGTTGGTTGGCCAGGTTATAGCTGCAACGTTGATTGTGTTGGTTGGCCAGGTAATAGCTACAACGTTGATTGTGTTGGTTGGCCAGGTAATAGCTACAACGTTGATTGTGTTGGTTGGCCAGGTAATAGCTCTAACGTTGATTGTGTTGGTTGGCCAGGTAATAGCTACAACGTTGATTGTGTTGGTTGGCCAGGTTATAGCTGCAACGTTGATTGTGTTGGTTGGTTGGCCAGGTAATAGCTGCAGCGTTGATTGTGTTGGTTGTCCAGGTAATAGCTGCAGCGTTGATTGTGTTGGTTGGTTGGCCAGGTTATAGCTGCAACGTTGATTGTGTTGGTTGGCCAGGTTATAGCTGCAACGTTGATTGTGTTGGTTGGTTGGCCAGGTAATAGCTGCAGCGTTGATTGTGTTGGTTGTCCAGGCAATAGCTGCAGCGTTGATTGTGTTGGTTGGTTGGCCAGGTTATAGCTGCAACGTTGATTGTGTTGGTTGGCCAGGTTATAGCTGCAACGTTGATTGTGTTGGTTGGCCAGGTTATAGCTGCAACGTTGATTGTGTTGGTTGTCCAGGTAATAGCTGCAGCGTTGATTGTGTTGGTTGGTTGGCCAGGTTATAGCTGCAACGTTGATTGTGTTGGTTGGCCAGGTAATAGCTGCAACGTTGATTGTGTTGGTTGTCCAGGTAATAGCTGCAGCGTTGATTGTGTTGGTTGGTTGGCCAGGTTATAGCTGCAACGTTGATTGTGTTGGTTGGCCAGGTTATAGCTGCAACGTTGATTGTGTTGGTTGGCCAGGTTATAGCTGCAACGTTGATTGTGTTGGTTGTCCAGGTAATAGCTGCAGCGTTGATTGTGTTGGTTGGTTGGCCAGGTTATAGCTGCAACGTTGATTGTGTTGGTTGGCCAGGTAATAGCTGCAACGTTGATTGTGTTGGTTGGCCAGGTAATAGCTGCAACGTTGATTGTGTTGGTTGGCCAGGTAATAGCTGCAACGTTGATTGTGTTGGTTGGCCAGGTAATAGCTGCAACGTTGATTGTGTTGGTTGGCCAGGTAATAGCTGCAACGTTGATTGTGTTGGTTGGCCAGGTAATAGCTGCAACGTTGATTGTGTTGGTTGGTTGGCCAGGTAATAGCTGCACGTTGATTGTGTTGGTCGGCCAGGTAATAGCTGCAACGTTGATTGTGTTGGTTGTCCAGGTAATAGCTGCAACGTTGATTGTGTTGGTTGGTTGGCCAGGTAATAGCTGCACGTTGATTGTGTTGGTTGGCCAGGTAATAGCTGCAACGTTGATTGTGTTGGTTGGCCAGGTAATAGCTACAACGTTGATTGTGTTGGTTGGCCAGGTAATAGCTACAACGTTGATTGTGTTGGTTGGCCAGGTAATAGCTGCAACGTTGATTGTGTTGGTTGGCCAGGTAATAGCTACAACGTTGATTGTGTTGGTTGGCCAGGTAATAGCTACAACGTTGATTGTGTTGGTTGGCCAGGTAATAGCTACAACGTTGATTGTGTTGGTTGGCCAGGTAATAGCTGCAACGTTGATTGTGTTGGTTGGCCAGGTAATAGCTACAACGTTGATTGTGTTGGTTGGCCAGGTAATAGCTACAACGTTGATTGTGTTGGTTGGCCAGGTAATAGCTGCAACGTTGATTGTGTTGGTTGGCCAGGTAATAGCTGCAACGTTGATTGTGTTGGTTGGCCAGGTAATAGCTGCAACGTTGATTGTGTTGGTTGGCCAGGTAATAGCTACAACGTTGATTGTGTTGGTTGGCCAGGTAATAGCTACAACGTTGATTGTGTTGGTTGGCCAGGTAATAGCTGCAACGTTGATTGTGTTGGTTGGTTGGCCAGGTAATAGCTGCAACGTTGATTGTGTTGGTTGGTTGGCCAGGTAATAGCTGCAACGTTGATTGTGTTGGTTGGCCAGGTAATAGCTACAACGTTGATTGTGTTGGTTGGCCAGGTAATAGCTACAACGTTGATTGTGTTGGTTGGTTGGCCAGGTAATAGCTGCAACGTTGATTGTGTTGGTTGGTTGGCCAGGTAATAGCTGCAACGTTGATTGTGTTGGTTGGTTGGCCAGGTAATAGCTGCAGCGTTGATTGTGTTGGTTGGCCAGGTAATAGCTGCAACGTTGATTGTGTTGGTTGGCCAGGTAATAGCTGCAACGTTGATTGTGTTGGTTGGTTGGCCAGGTAATAGCTGCAACGTTGATTGTGTTGGTTGGTTGGCCAGGTAATAGCTGCAACGTTGATTGTGTTGGTTGGTTGGCCAGGTAATAGCTGCAACGTTGATTGTGTTGGTTGGCCAGGTAATAGCTGCAACGTTGATTGTGTTGGTTGGCCAGGTAATAGCTACAACGTTGATTGTGTTGGTTGTCCAGGTAATAGCTGCAACGTTGATTAAATTGGTTGGCCAGGTAATAGCTACAACGTTGATTGTGTTGGTTGGCCAGGTAATAGCTGCAACGTTGATTGTGTTGGTTGGCCAGGTAATAGCTGCAACGTTGATTGTGTTGGTTGGCCAGGTAATAGCTGCAACGTTGATTGTGTTGGTTGGCCAGGTAATAGCTGCAACGTTGATTGTGTTGGTTGGCCAGGTAATAGCTGCAACTTTGATTGTGTTGGTTGGCCAGGTAATAGCTGCAACGTTGATTGTGTTGGTTGGCCAGGTAATAGCTCTAACGTTGATTGTGTTGGTTGGCCAGGTAATAGCTACAACGTTGATTGTGTTGGTTGGCCAGGTTATAGCTGCAACGTTGATTGTGTTGGTTGGCCAGGTAATAGCTGCAACGTTGATTGTGTTGGTTGGCCAGTTAATAGCTGAAACATTGATTGTGTTGGTTCGTTGGCCAGGTAATAGCTGCAACGTTATGTTGGTTGGTAATAGCTCACAAATCCTGTCTTAGGGTGAAGCCCCCCCCCTCCCCCCATACATCTCACAAATCTTGTCTTAGGGTGAAGCCCCCATACATCTCACAAATCTTGTCTTAGGGTGAAGCCCCCATACATCTCACAAATCTTGTCTTAGGGTGAAGCCCCCATACGTCTCACAAATCTTGTCTTAGGGTGAAGCCCCCATACATCTCACAAATCTTATCTTAAGGTGAAGCCCCCATACATCTCACAAATCTTGTCTTAGGGTGAAGCCCCCATACATCTCACAAATCTTGTCTTAGGGTGAAGCCCCCATACGTCTCACAAATCTTGTCTTAGGGTGAAGCCCCCATACATCTCACAAATCTTATCTTAGGGTGAAGCCCCCATACATCTCACAAATCTTGTCGTAGGGTGAAGCCCCCCCCCCCTCCCCCCATACACCACACAAATATTGTCTTAGGGTGAAGCCCCCATACATCTTACAAATCTTGTCTTAGGGTGAAGCCCCCATACATCTCACAAATCTTGTCTTAGGGTGAAGCCCCCCTCCCCCCATACATCTCACAAATCTTGTCTTAGGGTGAAGCCCTCATACATCTTACAAATCTTGTCTTAGGGTGAAGCCCCCATACATCTTACAAATCTTGTCTTAGGGTGAAGCCCCCATACATCTTACAAATCTTGTCTTAGGGTGAAGCCCCCATACATCTCACAAATCTTGTCTTAGGGTGAAGCCCCCATACATCTCACAAATCTTGTCTTAGGGTAAAGCCCCCCTCCCTCCCCCCATACATCCCACAAATCTTGTCTTAGGGTGAAGCCCCCATACATCTCACAAATCTTGTCTTAGGGTGAAGCCCCCATACATCTCACAAATCTTGTCTTAGGGTGAAGCCCCCCTCCCCCCATACATCTCACAAATCTTGTCTTAGGGTGAAGCCCCCATACATCTCACAAATCTTGTCTTAGGGTGAAGCCCCCATACATCTTACAAATCTTGTCTTAGGGTGAAGCCCCCATACATCTTACAAATCTTGTCTTAGGGTGAAGCCCCCATACATCTTACAAATCTTGTCTTAGGGTGAAGCCCCCATACATCTCACAAATCTTGTCTTAGGGTGAAGCCCCCATACATCTCACAAATCTTGTCTTAGGGTGAAGCCCCCCTCCCTCCCCCCATACATCCCACAAATCTTGTCTTAGGGTGAAGCCCCCATACATCTCACAAATCTTGTCTTAGGGTGAAGCCCCCCCTCCCCCCATACACCACACAAATCTTGTCTTAGGGTGAAGCCCCCATACATCTCACAAATCTTGTCCTAGGGTGAAGCCCCCCCCCCCTCCCCCCATACATCTCACAAATCTTGTCCTAGGGTGAAGCCCCCCCCCCTCCCCCCATACATCTCACAAATCTTGTCCTAGGGTGAAGCCCCCCCCCCCTCCCCCCATACATCTCACAAATCTTGTCTTAGGGTGAAGCCCCCATACATCTCACAAATCTTGTCTTAGGGTGAAGCCCCCATACATCTCACAAATCTTGTCTTAGGGTGAAGCCCCCATACGTCTCACAAATCTTGTCTTAGGGTGAAGCCCCCATACATCTCACAAATCTTGTCTTAGGGTGAAGCCCCCATACATCTCACAAATCTTGTCTTAGGGTGAAGCCCCCATACATCTCACAAATCTTGTTTTAGGGTGAAGCCCCCCCCTCCCCCCATACATCTCACAAATCTTGTCTTAGGGTGAAGCCCCCCCCTCCCCCCATACATCCCACAAATCTTGTCTTAGGGTGAAGCCCCCATACATCTCACAAACCTTGTCTTAGGGTGAAGCCCCCATACATCTCACAAACCTTGTCTTAGGATGAAGCCCCCATACGTCTCACAAATCTTGTCTTAGGGTGAAGCCCCCATACATCTCACAAATCTTGTCTTAGGGTGAAGCCCCCCCCCCCCCTCCCCCCATACATCCCACAAATCTTGTCTTAGGGTGAAGCCCCCATACATCTCACAAATCTTGTCTTAGGGTGAAGCCCCCCTCCCTCCCCCCATACATCTCACAAATCTTGTCTTAGGGTGAAGCCCCCCTCCCTCCCCCCATACATCTCACAAATCTTGTCCTAGGGTGAAGCTCCCATACATCTCACAAATCTTATCTCAGGGTGAAGCCCCCATACACCTCACAAATCTTGTCTTAGGGTGAAGCCCCCATACACCTCACAAATCTTGTCTTAGGGTGAAGCCCCCATACATCTCACAAATCTTGTCTTAGGGTGAAGCCCCCATACATCTCACAAATCTTATCTCAGGGTGAAGCCCCCATACATCTTACAAATCTTGTCTTAGGGTGAAGCCCCCATACATCTCACAAATCTTGTCTTAGGGTGAAGCCCCCCTCCCTCCCCCCATACATCTCACAAATCTTGTCTTAGGGTGAAGCCCCCATACATCTCACAAATCTTATCTCAGGGTGAAGCCCCCATACACCTCACAAATCTTGTCTTAGGGTGAAGCCCCCATACATCCCACAAATCTTGTCTTAGGGTGAAGCCCCCATACATCTCACAAATCTTGTCTTAGGGTGAAGCCCCCATACATCTCACAAATCTTGTCTTAGGGTGAAGCCCCCATACACCTCACAAATCTTGTCTTAGGGTGAAGCCCCCATACATCTCACAAATCTTGTCTTAGGGTGAAGCCCCCATACACCCCACAAATCTTGTCTTAGGGTGAAGCCCCCATCTACATCCGGTCTTTCTTGGCCAGCATGACCAAGTCTGAGATCCACGCTGTCATGGTAACCGGCTTCGCTACTATCTCGTGTGACGTCATGGCGGCCTACGTCACACAGGGGGTAAACCTGCTCATCTATTTTTATTGTACAAGTTCATCTAATTACCACAGATTTCACCGGTTCATCTAATTACCACATATTTCACCTGTTCATCTAATTATCACAGATTTCACCAGTTCATCTATTTACCACAGATTTCACCGGTTCATCTAATTACCACATATTTCACCAGTTCATCTAATTACCACATATTTCACCAGTTCATCTAATTACCACAGATTTCACCGGTTCATCTAATTACCACATATTTCACCTGTTCATCTAATTATCACAGATTTCACCAGTTCATCTATTTACCACAGATTTCACCGGTTCATCTAATTACCACATATTTCACCTGTTCATCTAATTATCACAGATTTCACCAGTTCATCTATTTACCAGATTTCACCGGTTCATCTAATTACCACATATTTCACCAGTTCATCTAATTACCACATATTTCACCAGTTCATCTAATTAACACAGATTTCACCGGTCCATCTAATTACCGCAACAGTGATGAACGCACCTGCCTCACTGGCCGTATCAAAGATTTTGTATCCAGAGCTTGGGCGTAGCAAAGTGTGCAGGCAACAAGAAAAACTTCAAGTGACACAGTAAGATAAGCATAGTACCAGCCTAGTGCCCCACCATAGTGCCCCACCAGTCCCAGCATAGTGCCCCACCAGTCCCAGCCTAGTGCCCCACCTGTCCCAGCATAGTGCCCCACCAGTCCCAGCCTAGTGCCCCACCATAGTGCCCCACCAGTACCACCATAGTGCCCCACCAGTCCCAGCATAGTGCCCCACCAGTACCAGCCTAGTGCCCCACCATAGTGCCCCACCAGTCCCAGCATAGTGCCCCACCAGTCCCAGCCTAGTGCCCCACCTGTCCCAGCATAGTGCCCCACCAGTCCCAGCCTAGTGCCCCACCATAGTGCCCCACCAGTACCAGCCTAGTGCCCCACCAGTACCAGCCTAGTGCCCCACCAGTACCAGCCTAGTGCCCCACCTGTCCCAGCATAGTGCCCCACCAGTACCAGCCTAGTGCCCCACCTGTCCCAGCCTAGTGCCCCACCTGTCCCAGCCTAGTGCCCCACCAGTACCAGCCTAGTGCCCCACCAGTACCAGCCTAGTGCCCCACCTGTCCCAGCCTAGTGCCCCACCAGTACCAGCCTAGTGCCCCACCTGTCCCAGCCTAGTGCCCCACCAGTACCAGCCTAGTGCCCCACCATAGTGCCCCACCAGTACCAGCATAGTGCCCCACCAGTACCAGCCTAGTGCCCCACCTGTCCCAGCCTAGTGCCCCACCAGTACCAGCCTAGTGCCCCACCAGTCCCAGCATAGTGCCCCACCAGTCCCAGCCTAGTGCCCCACCATAGTGCCCCACCAGTCCCAGCATAGTGCCCCACCAGTACCAGCCTAGTGCCCCACCATAGTGCCCTACCAGTCCCAGCATAGTGCCCCACCAGTCCCAGCATAGTGCCCCACCTGTCCCAGCATAGTGCCCCACCTGTCCAAACATAGTGCCCCACCTGTCCCAGCATAGTGCCCCACCTGTCCCAGCCTAGTGCCCCACCAGTACCATCCTAGTGCCCCACCATAGTGCCCCACCAGTACCAGCCTAGTGCCCCACCATAGTGCCCCACCAGTCCCAGCCTAGTGCCCCACCAGTACCAGCCTAGTGCCCCACCAGTCCCAGCATAGTGCCCCACCAGTACCAGCCTAGTGCCCCACCATAGTGCCCCACCAGTCCCAGCATAGTGCCCCACCAGTACCAGCCTAGTGCCCCACCAGTCCCAGCATAGTGCCCCACCTGTCCCAGCATAGTGCCCCACCTGTCCCAGCCTAGTGCCCCACCAGTACCATCCTAGTGCCCCACCATAGTGCCCCACCAGTACCAGCCTAGTGCCCCACCATAGTGCCCCACCAGTGCCAGCCTAGTGCCCCACCAGTACCATCCTAGTGCCCCACCATAGTGCCTCACCAGTACCAGCCTAGTGCCCCACCAGTACCAGCCTAGTGCCCCACCTGTCCCAGCCTAGTGCCCCACCAGTACCAGCATAGTGCCCCACCAGTCCCAACACAGGACCAGCATAGTGCCCCACCTGTCCCAGCCTAGTGCCCCACCAGTACCAGCATAGTGCCCCACCTGTCCCAGCATAGTGCCCCACCTGTCCCAGCCTAGTGCCCCACCAGTACCAGGCCTAGTGCTCCACCAGTACCAGTATGGTGCCCCACCAGTCCCACCATAGTGCCCCACCAGTACCATCCTAGTGCCCCACCATAGTGCCCCACCAGTACCAGCCTAGTGCCCCACCATAGTGCCCCACCAGTACCATCCTAGTGCCCCACCATAGTGCCTCACCAGTACCAGCCTAGTGCCCCACCATAGTGCCTCACCAGTACAAGCCTAGTGCCCCACCATAGTGCCCCACCAGTACCATCCTAGTGCCCCACCATAGTGCCCCACCAGTACCAGCATAGTGCCCCACCAGTACCAGCCTAGTGCCCCACCAGTACCAGCCTAGTGCCCCACCATAGTGCCCCACCAGTACCAGCATAGTGCCCCACCAGTACCAGCCTAGTGCCCCACCAGTACCATCCTAGTGCCCCACCATAGTGCCCCACCTGTACCAGCATAGTGCCCCACCAGTACCAGCCTAGTGCCCCACCTGTCCCAGCCTAGTGCCCCACCAGTACCAGCCTAGTGCCTCACCAGTACCAGCCTAGTGCCCCACCATAGTGCCTCACCAGTACCAGCCTAGTGCCCCACCATAGTGCCCCACCAGTACCATCCTAGTGCCCCACCATAGTGCCCCACCAGTACCAGCATAGTGCCCCACCAGTACCAGCCTAGTGCCCCACCAGTACCAGCCTAGTGCCCCACCATAGTGCCCCACCAGTACCAGCATAGTGCCCCACCAGTACCAGCCTAGTGCCCCACCAGTACCATCCTAGTGCCCCACCATAGTGCCCCACCTGTACCAGCATAGTGCCCCACCAGTACCACCATAGTGCCCCACCAGTCCCAGTATAGTGCCCCACCAGTCCCAGCCTAGTGCCCCACCATAGTGCCCCACCAGTCCCAGTATAGTGCCCCACCAGTACCAGCCTAGTGCCCCACCAGTCCCACCATAGTGCCCCATCAGCCCCACCATAGTGCCCCACCAGTCCCAGCATAGTGCCCCACCAGTCCCAGCCTAGTGCCCCACCATAGTGCCCCACCAGTCCCACCATAGTGCCCCACCAGTCCCAGCATAGTGCCCCACCAGTCCCCCCATAGTGCCCCACCAGTCCCACCATAGTGCCCCACCAGTCCCAGCATAGTGCCCCACCAGTCCCACCATAGTGCCCCACCAGCCCCACCATAGTGCCCCACCAGTCCCAGCATAGTGCCCCACCAGTCCCAGCCTAGTGCCCCACCATAGTGCCACACCAGTCCCACCATAGTGCCCCACCAGCCCCACCATAGTGCCCCACCAGTCCCAGCATAGTGCCCCACCAGTCCCAGCATAGTGCCCCACCATAGTGCCCCACCAGTCCCACCATAGTGCCCCACCAGTCCCACCATAGTGCCCCACCAGTCCCAGCATAGTGCCCCACCAGTCCCAGCATAGTGCCCCACCATAGTGCCCCACCAGTCCCACCATAGTGCCCCACCAGTCCCACCATAGTGCCCCACCAGCCCCACCATAGTGCCCCACCAGTCCCAGCATAGTGCCCCACCAGTCCCACCATAGTGCCCCACCAGCCCCACCATAGTGCCCCACCAGTCCCAGCATAGTGCCCCACCAGTCCCAGCATAGTGCCCCACCATAGTGCCCCACCAGTCCCACCATAGTGCCCCACCAGTCCCAGCATAGTGCCCCACCAGTCCCACCATAGTGCCCCACCAGTACCAGCCTAGTGCCCCACCTGTCCCAGCCTAGTGCCCCACCAGTACCAGCCTAGTGCCTCACCAGTACCAGCCTAGTGCCCCACCATAGTGCCTCACCAGTACCAGCCTAGTGCCCCACCATAGTGCCCCACCAGTACCATCCTAGTGCCCCACCATAGTGCCCCACCAGTACCAGCATAGTGCCCCACCAGTACCAGCCTAGTGCCCCACCAGTACCAGCCTAGTGCCCCACCATAGTGCCCCACCAGTACCAGCATAGTGCCCCACCAGTACCAGCCTAGTGCCCCACCAGTACCATCCTAGTGCCCCACCATAGTGCCCCACCTGTACCAGCATAGTGCCCCACCAGTACCACCATAGTGCCCCACCAGTCCCAGTATAGTGCCCCACCAGTCCCAGCCTAGTGCCCCACCATAGTGCCCCACCAGTCCCAGTATAGTGCCCCACCAGTACCAGCCTAGTGCCCCACCAGTCCCACCATAGTGCCCCACCAGCCCCACCATAGTGCCCCACCAGTCCCAGCATAGTGCCCCACCAGTCCCAGCCTAGTGCCCCACCATAGTGCCCCACCAGTCCCACCATAGTGCCCCACCAGTCCCAGCATAGTGCCCCACCAGTCCCACCATAGTGCCCCACCAGTCCCACCATAGTGCCCCACCAGTCCCAGCATAGTGCCCCACCAGTCCCACCATAGTGCCCCACCAGCCCCACCATAGTGCCCCACCAGTCCCAGCATAGTGCCCCACCAGTCCCAGCCTAGTGCCCCACCATAGTGCCCCACCAGTCCCACCATAGTGCCCCACCAGCCCCACCATAGTGCCCCACCAGTCCCAGCATAGTGCCCCACCAGTCCCAGCATAGTGCCCCACCATAGTGCCCCACCAGTCCCACCATAGTGCCCCACCAGTCCCAGCATATTGCCCCACCAGTCCCACCATAGTGCCCCACCAGTCCCAGCATAGTGCCCCACCAGTCCCAGCATAGTGCCCCACCATAGTGCCCCACCAGCCCCACCATAGTGCCCCACCAGCCCCACCATAGTGCCCCACCAGTCCCAGCATAGTGCCCCACCAGTCCCACCATAGTGCCCCACCAGCCCCACCATAGTGCCCCACCAGTCCCAGCATAGTGCCCCACCAGTCCCAGCCAAGTGCCCCACCATAGTGCCCCACCAGTACCAGCCTAGTGCCCCACCAGTCCCAGCCTAGTGCCCCACCAGTCCCAGCCTAGTGCCCCACCTGTCCCAGCATAGTGCCCCACCAGTCCCAGCCTAGTGCCCCACCATAGTGCCCCACCAGTACCAGCCTAGTGCCCCACCAGTACCAGCCTAGTGCCCCACCAGTCCCAGCCTAGTGCCCCACCATAGTGCCCCACCAGTACCAGCCTAGTGCCCCACCAGTACCAGCCTAGTGCCCCACCAGTCCCAGCATAGTGCCCCACCAGTCCCAGCCAAGTGCCCCACCATAGTGCCCCACCAGTACCAGCCTAGTGCCCCACCATAGTGCCCCACCTGCCCCAGCCTAGTGCCCCACCAGTCCCAGCCTAGTGCCCCACCTGTCCCAGCATAGTGCCCCACCAGTCCCAGCCTAGTGCCCCACCATAGTGCCCCACCAGTACCAGCCTAGTGCCCCACCAGTACCAGCCTAGTGCCCCACCAGTCCCAGCCTAGTGCCCCACCATAGTGCCCCACCAGTACCAGCCTAGTGCCCCACCAGTACCAGCCTAGTGCCCCACCAGTCCCACCATAGTGCCCCACCAGTCCCAGCCTAGTGCCCCACCAGTACCAGCCTAGTGCCCCACCAGTCCCAGCCTAGTGCCCCACCAGTCCCAGCATAGTGCCCCACCAGTCCCAGCCTAGTGCCCCACCATAGTGCCCCACCAGTACCAGCCTAGTGCCCCACCAGTACCAGCCTAGTGCCCCACCAGTACCACCATAGTGCCCCACCATAGTGCCCCACCAGTACCAGCCTAGTGCCCCACCATAGTGCCCCACCAGTCCCACCATAGTGCCCCACCAGTCCCAGCATAGTGCCCCACCAGTCCCAGCATAGTGCCCCACCTGTCCCAGCCTAGTGCCCCACCAGTCCCAGCATAGTGCCCCACCATTATGCCCCAGCATCTCATTGGGTGAATGTTTAAAGGGCATGTTGTGTTTCAGGGTTTACACTAACATCATGGAAGCTGCCATAGGTGGCGCTGCTTCTGTTGTCTCATTGGTTGCCAGCATCACCGCCCACCTGATCACGTGGGTCTCCGTGCTGTATTTCATCAATCACGTGATCGCCTGGTTGGGGAACATCGTCTGTTACAATGGCCTTGACTTTGAGGTTTGTTCCCCTTGTTTTCTCAGTCCTGTCTCTGAACTGGGATCTCTAGACCTCAATGCGCTTTTACACGCCGAATTGGTCTGGGATGTATTTCATTACTAGTGGTGTGTGGGGACGTGGGGCTGTCTGAAGTCTTGGAGGGGGGGGGGGGCTGTCAGCAAAATTTGTGAGTGGCGTCAAAACAGTAAATATTGAATATTACCAATCAACCGCGTTAAATCGGTCAAAAAAGACTTTCGTCAAATATTATTTTGTCAATAAAAATGTTCCCGTGTAGAGACTACTAGGTTGTCTCCCCGTGTAGAAACTACTAGGTTGTCTCCCTGTGTAGAGACTACTAGGTTGTCTCCCTGAGACTACTAGGTTGTCTCCCCGTGTAGAGACTTCTAGGTTGTCTCCCTGAGACTACTAGGTTGTCTCCCTGAGACTACTAGGTTGTCTCCCTGAGACTACTAGGTTGTCTCCCCTGTGTAGAGACTACTAGGTTGTCTCCCTGTGTAGAGACTACTAGGTTGTCTCCCTGAGACTACTAGGTTGTCTCCCTGAAACTACTAGGTTGTCTCCCTGTGTAGAGACTACTAGGTTGTCTCCCCGTGTAGAGACTACTAGGTTGTCTCCCTGAGACTACTAGGTTGTCTCCCTGAGACTTCTAGGTTGTCTCCCTGTGTAGAGACTACTAGGTTGTCTCCCCGTGTAGAAACTACTAGGTTGTCTCCCTGTGTAGAGACTACTAGGTTGTCTCCCCGTGTAGAGACTACTAGGTTGTCTCCCTGAGACTACTAGGTTGTCTCCCTGAAACTACTAGGTTGTCTCCCTGTGTAGAGACTACTAGGTTGTCTCCCCGTGTAGAGACTACTAGGTTGTCTCCCCGTGTAGAGACTACTAGGTTGTCTCCCCGTGTAGAGACTACTAGGTTGTCTCCCCGTGTAGAGACTACTAGGTTGTCTCCCCGTGTAGAGACTACTAGGTTGTCTCCCCGTGTAGAGACTACTAGGTTGTCTCCCCGTGTAGAGACTACTAGGTTGTCTCCCTGAGACTACTAGGTTGTCTCCCCGTGTAGAGACTACTAGGTTGTCTCCCTGTGTAGAGACTACTAGGTTGTCTCCCTGTGTAGAGACTTCTAGGTTGTCTCCCTGAGACTACTAGGTTGTCTCCCCGTGTAGAGACTACTAGGTTGTCTCCCTGTGTAGAGACTACTAGGTTGTCTCCCTGTGTAGAGACTACTAGGTTGTCTCCCTGTGTAGAGACTTCTAGGTTGTCTCCCTGAGACTACTAGGTTGTCTCCCCGTGTAGAGACTACTAGGTTGTCTCCCCGTGTAGAGACTACTAGGTTGTCTCCCCGTGTAGAGACTACTAGGTTGTCTCCCTGAGACTACTAGGTTGTCTCCCTGTGTAGAGACTACTAGGTTGTCTCCCTGTGTAGAGACTACTAGGTTGTCTCCCTGTGTAGAGACTTCTAGGTTGTCTCCCTGAGACTACTAGGTTGTCTCCCCGTGTAGAGACTACTAGGTTGTCTCCCTGTGTAGAGACTTCTAGGTTGTCTCCCTGAGACTACTAGGTTGTCTCCCTGTGTAGAGACTACTAGGTTGTCTCCCTGTGTAGAGACTTCTAGGTTGTCTCCCTGAGACTACTAGGTTGTCTCCCCGTGTAGAGACTACTAGGTTGTCTCCCCGTGTAGAGACTACTAGGTTGTCTCCCTGAGACTACTAGGTTGTCTCCCCGTGTAGAGACTACTAGGTTGTCTCCCTGTGTAGAGACTACTAGGTTGTCTCCCTGTGTAGAGACTTCTAGGTTGTCTCCCTGAGACTACTAGGTTGTCTCCCTGTGTAGAGACTTCTAGGTTGTCTCCCTGAGACTACTAGGTTGTCTCCCTGTGTAGAGACTACTAGGTTGTCTCCCTGAGACTACTAGGTTGTCTCCCTGAGACTACTAGGTTGTCTCCCCGTGTAGAGACTACTAGGTTGTCTCCCTGAGACTACTAGGTTGTCTCCCTGAGACTACTAGGTTGTCTCCCCGTGTAGAGACTACTAGGTTGTCTCCCTGTGAAGAGACTACTAGGTTGTCTCCCTGTGTAGAGACTACTAGGTTGTCTTCCCGTGTAGATTACTAGGTTGTCTCCCCGTGTAGAGACTACTAGGTTGTCTCCCCGTGTAGAGACTTCTAGGTTGTCTCCCTGAGACTACTAGGTTGTCTCCCTGAGACTACTAGGTTGTCTCCCCGTGTAGAGACTACTAGGTTGTCTCCCCGTGTAGAGACTACTAGGTTGTCTCCCCGTGTAGAGACTACTAGGTTGTCTCCCTGAGACTACTAGGTTGTCTCCCTGTGTTGAGACTACTAGGTTTACTCCCCGTGTAGACACTACTAGGTTGTCTCCCTGTGTAGATTACTAGGTTGTCTCCCCGTGTAGAGACTACTAGGTTGTCTCCCCGTGTAGAGACTACTAGGTTGTCTCCCCGTGTAGAGACTTCTAGGTTGTCTCCCTGAGACTACTAGGTTGTCTCCCCGTGTAGAGACTACTAGGTTGTCTCCCCGTGTAGAGACTACTAGGTTGTCTCCCTGTGTAGATTACTAGGTTGTCTCCCCGTGTAGAGACTACTAGGTTGTCTCCCCGTGTAGAGACTACTAGGTTGTCTCCCCGTGTAGAGACTTCTAGGTTGTCTCCCTGAGACTACTAGGTTGTCTCCCCGTGTAGAGACTACTAGGTTGTCTCCCCGTGTAGAGACTACTAGGTTGTCTCCCCGTGTAGAGACTTCTAGGTTGTCTCCCTGAGACTACTAGGTTGTCTCCCCGTGTAGAGACTACTAGGTTGTCTCCCTGAGACTTCTAGGTTGTCTCCCTGAGACTACTAGGTTGTCTCCCTGAGACTACTAGGTTGTCTCCCCTGTGTTGAGACTACTAGGTTTACTCCCCGTGTAGAGACTACTAGGTTGTCTCCCCGTGTAGAGACTACTAGGTTGTCTCCCTGAGACTTCTAGGTTGTCTCCCTGAGACTACTAGGTTGTCTCCCTGAGACTACTAGGTTGTCTCCCCTGTGTTGAGACTACTAGGTTTACTCCCCGTGTAGAGACTACTAGGTTGTCTCCCTGAGACTACTAGGTTGTCTCCCTGTGTTGAGACTACTAGGTTTACTCCCCGTGTAGACTACTAGGTTGTCTCCCCGTGTAGAGACTACTAGGTTGTCTCCCTGTGTAGATTACTAGGTTGCCTCCCCGTGTAGAGACTACTAGGTTGTCTCCCCGTGTAGAGACTACTAGGTTGTCTCCCTGAGACTACTAGGTTGTCTCCCCGTGTAGAGACTACTAGGTTGTCTCCCCGTGTAGAGACTACTAGGTTGCCTCCCCTATGTATTTGTTTCAGATGATCTGTGGCACCCTCCTCCAGCCCCTGGTCTACTTGATGGGGGTCGAGTGGGAAGACGCCGCTCTTGTGGCCCAGCTGTTTGTCATCAAGACTTGTATCAATGAATTTGTGGCTTACGAGAGACTGGCCACGATGATCAAAACACGGACCCATTGTCTTGATGGCCCTAAGTTAAAGGTAGATAAAGTTGCCATTAGATTCTCATCGGACTACACCCCCCAAACATCTCAATTACTTTCAAACACCCCAAATATGACATGAACGACCCTCAAACATCTCAATTACTTTCAAACACCCCAAATATGACATGAACGACCCTCAAACATCTCAATTATTTTCAAACACCCCAAATATGACATGAGCGACCCTCAAACATCTCAATTACTTTCAAACACCCCAAATATGACATGAACGCCCCTCAAACATCTCAATTACTTTCAAACACCCCAAATATGACATGAACGACCCTCAAACATCTCAATTACTCTCAAACACCCCCAAACATCTCAACCACCCCAAACATGAGATGACCCCCACCCCCAACCACCTGACCAAGCCTATGGACGTCTAGGTGAGGTCCGAGCTCCTGGCTACCTATGCACTGTGTGGGTACGCGAACCTCGGCTCTGTGGGCATCCAGCTGGCGGCGCTACGCTCTGTGCTGCCCAGCAAGATCAACCTCGTCTCCCAGCTGGCAGTCTCGGCGCTCTACGGCGGCATGCTGACCAACATGATGACCGCCTGCATCGCAGGTACAGGCGGGGCGTGGAAGGCTGAGGGCTTGACAGGGGTCATGTAGGGTGAGGGGTTGACAGGGGTCATGTAGGGTGAGGGGTTGACAGGGGTCATGTAGGGTGAGGGTCATGCAGGGCAGAGGTCAGTAGGGTGAGGGTGGTGAGGGGGTCATGTAGGACAGAGGACATGCAGCAGAGAGGATGTAAGGCATTAAGTCTTGTACCACGTTAAGAGAAGATAGTGTTCGTTAACTCACAAGTTAAAGACAGTTACAAATACTACTGACGTTTCGACCCAAGGTCTTGTACCATGTTAAAAGAGGGCATTAAAAAATTATTTATTTCCAGGTTTGCTTCTGACAGATTTACCCCCAAACTCATCATGTGAGGGTCAAGGTCAACCGAAAAACACATCATTCTGACGATCAAGGTCAACTGAAAACCACATCAATGTGAGGGTCAAGGTCAACTGAAAAACACATCAATGTGAGGGTCAAGGTCAACTGAAAAACATATCAATGTGAGGGGAACAATGGTGCTGCAAAGACTATTTTTATGTGATGTAATTTACTTAAGTGTGTAATGTCAGTACACATGCACAAGTGAACCTATTTCAGTACCCAGTACAGTCTATTCCCCAGTATATGTGTACATAAATAATGTCCTTACAGTCTATTCCCCATTATATGAGTACATAAATAATGTCCTTAGTCTATTCCCCAGTATATGTGTACATAAATAATGTCCTTAGTCTATTCCCCAGTATATGTGTACATAAATAATGTCCTTAGTCTATTCCCCAGTATATGTGTACATAAATAATGTCCTTAGTCTATTCCCCATTATATGAGTACATAAATAATGTCCTTAGTCTATTCCCCATTATATGAGTACATAAATAATGTCCTTACAGTCTATTCCCCAGTATATGTGTACATAAATAATGTCCTTACAGTCTATTCCCCAGTATATGAGTACATAAATAATGTCCTTACTCTATCCCCCATTATATGAGTACATAAATAAACTAATATCAGGACTAACTTTTGACAAGATATTAGATACGACAGGACAATAAGAATGATGAGTCACGCAAATCTTGACAAAACTCAAGTTTCAAGTCAAATTTTATAACACAACTAATTACAAAAAGGTAACAAAAACATAAGCAAATAAAAACTTGTATCAATGTTTCTCTAACATTGTTTGCTATAAAAATATGAAAGCATTCATACAAGCAGGAACTATATTTACATAAACCAGCATCATTCCCTACCTCATACAATCATATCATCATCTCTTCCATATCACCAACATCATACAACAATCATATATCAAGTCATCTCTTCCATATCACCAACATCATACAACAATGATATATCAAGTCATCTCTTCCATATCACCAGCATCATACAACAATGATATATCAAGTCATCTCTTCCATATCACCAGCATCATACTACAATGATATATCAAGTCATCTCTTCCATATCACCAACATCATAAAACAACGATATATCAAGTCATCTCTTCCATATCACCAGCATCATAAAACAACGATATATCAAGTCATCTCTTCCATATCACCAGCATCATACAACAATGATATATCAAGTCATCTCTTCCATATCACCAACATCATACAACAATGATATATCAAGTCATCTCTTCCATATCACCAGCATCATACAACAATGATATATCAAGTCATCTCTTCCATATCACCAACATCATAAAACAACGATATATCAAGTCATCTCTTCCATATCACCAGCATCATAAAACAACGATATATCAAGTCATCTCTTCCATATCACCAGCATCATACAACAATGATATATCAAGTCATCTCTTCCATATCACCAACATCATACAACAATGATATATCAAGTCATCTCTTCCATATCACCAGCATCATACAACAATGATATATCAAGTCATCTCTTCCATATCACCAACATCATACGTTATATCAAGTCATCTCTTCCATATCACCAACATCATACAACAATGATATATCAAGTCATCTCTTCCATATCACCAACATCATACGTTATATCAAGTCATCTCTTCCATATCACCAACATCATACAACAATGATATATCAAGTCATCTCTTCCATATCACCAACATCATACGTTATATCAAGTCATCTCTTCCATATCACCAACATCATACAACAATGATATATCAAGTCATCTCTTCCATATCACCAACATCATACGTTATATCAAGTCATCTCTTCCATATCACCAACATCATACGTTATATCAAGTCATCTCTTCCATATCACCAACATCATACAACAATGATATATCAAGTCATCTCTTCCATATCACCAGCATCATACAACAATGATATATCAAGCCATCTCTTCCATATCACCAACATCATACAACAATGATATATCAAGTCGTCTCTTCCATATCACCAGCATCATACAACAATGATATATCAAGTCATCTCTTCCATATCACCAACATCATACGTTATATCAAGTCATCTCTTCCATATCACCAACATCATACAACAATGATATATCAAGTCATCTCTTCCATATCACCAACATCATACGTTATATCAAGTCATCTCTTCCATATCACCAACATCATACAACAATGATATATCAAGTCATCTCTTCCATATCACCAGCATCATACAACAATGATATATCAAGCCATCTCTTCCATATCACCAACATCATACAACAATGATATATCAAGTCGTCTCTTCCATATCACCAGCATCATACAACAATGATATATCAAGTCATCTCTTCCATATCACCAACATCATACGTTATATCAAGTCATCTCTTCCATATCACCAACATCATACAACAATGATATATCAAGTCATCTCTTCCATATCACCAACATCATACGTTATATCAAGTCATCTCTTCCATATCACCAACATCATACAACAATGATATATCAAGTCATCTCTTCCATATCACCAACATCATAGGTTATATCAAGTCATCTCTTCCATATCACCAACATCATACAACAATGATATATCAAGTCATCTCTTCCATATCACCAACATCATACGATATATCAAGTCATCTCTTCCATATCACCAACATCATACGATATATCAAGTCATCTCTTCCATATCACCAACATCATACGTTATATCAAGTCATCTCTTCCATATCACCAACATCATACAACAATGATATATCAAGTCATCTCTTCCATATCACCAGCATCATACAACAATGATATATCAAGCCATCTCTTCCATATCACCAACATCATACGTTATATCAAGTCATCTCTTCCATATCACCAACATCATACGTTATATCAAGTCATCTCTTCCATATCACCAACATCATACGTTATATCAAGTCATCTCTTCCATATCACCAACATCATACGTTATATCAAGTCATCTCTTCCATATCACCAGCATCATTACTTGGGTTGTCCCCCTGACTAGCACACATTGTTAGCTCCCTCTGGCGTTTGATGAGGGCTGCCTTAGCTTTGGCTATGGCTTCAGCAATATCTTCATCCTCCTCTTCCTCGGCCGGCCCCCAGGGGCCATCAGATGAGTCATCTTTAGGCTCAGGTGTGGTTGGCCTGTCCAGCAAGTCACTGTTGTCATTGCTGTCTTCAGGGGGGGCCAACACCTGGTCTATGGCGTCCACCTCCATCTTTTTCTTATGCTTTTTAAATTTTCTGCGCGCAGCTTTTTTTCTGTACAAACAAGTTAATAAAAAGTCTAGTGACAATTTAAGCGCAATTTCCTTAATTAATTTTTTGTGACCGAATGAAAGGATATTTTTGAAAACTTTCTTTGGCAATATTGTTCTAAATTATGGCAGGAATCGATTGGTAAATGTTTCAAGTCGCTAAGTGGTCTGGTTGCTGAGATATGGGCCAAAAACTGCATTTTTTCGAGGTTTTTTAGCTTTTCCAGGAAATCCAGGAAGGAATTCCGGGAATTTTTTTGGCCCACAATCATCCTCGGAACTTGCTTAACATATTTGCTTTTGGAACTAGTCCTCGATATTGCTTCATTGAGGAGGAGATACGACTTAAAGCTGCGGACACACATTGGACACACATCCATCCAGAACGAGTTAATAATCGCAATTGTCCAGTATGGAAATTGCGCTAAAAAAACAACTTGACTATTAGGCTACAACAGAATGAAATATGGGCGGCCAAGAGATGAGAAATTGACACCTACACATTGTATACATCAAAATCTCTTTCCCAATGACAACAAAATGTGTTACTAGCATATCAATCTTGTGATGCTGCGGTCTAGTCTTACACACTAGAGTGACTAAACATTTTAGTAGGGTTTCATCAATGCATTATCCCTGGTGGCAAGTGCTCTTTAAAACAAATGTAGTGGCCCAATGTATCCCTCAAGTGCTCTTTAAAAGGGGCACAGATCTCTAAAGAAAATAAATTTCTTACATTTTTCTTCTCTCTTGAATGTTTTTCTTCCACTGTAGCTGGTCTGCCTCAAACAACTTTTGTATGGTTTCACTGGGGACACTGGAGTCAGACTTGAGCAACTGTATGTACACTCCACCAGGGCTGCGGCGTCTGTACCCATCCTACAACATATGGTACATACAACATATAACTGGTACATACAACATATAACTGGTACATACAACTGGTACATACAACATATAACTGGTACATACAACATATAACTGGTACATACAACATATAACTGGTACATACAACATATAACTGGTACATACAACATATAACTGGTACATACAACATATAACTGGTACATACAACATATAACTGGTACATACAACATATAACTGGTACATACAACATATAACTGGTGCATACAACATATAACTGGTGCATACAACATATAACTGGTGCATACAACATATAACTGGTACATACAACATATAACTGGTACATACAAAATATAACTGGTACATACAACATATAACTTGTACATACAACATATAACTGGTACATACAACATATAACTGGTGCATACAACATATAACTGGTGCATACAACATATAACTGGTGCATACAACATATAACTGGTACATACAACATATAACTGGTACATACAACATATAACTGGTACATACAACATATAACTGGTACATACAACATATAACTGGTACATACAACATATAACTGGTACATACAACATATAACTGGTACATACAACATATAACTGGTACATACAACATATAGGGCAACTATTACACACAAGACATGAGAGGGTAAACCAAAGAGTGGGCTATTACACACAAGACATGAGAGGGTAAACCAAAGAGTGGGCTATTACACACAAGACATGAGAGGGTAAACCAAAGAGTGGGCTATTACACACAAGACATGAGAGGGTAAACCAAAGAGTGGGCTATTACACACAAGACATGAGAAGGTAAGAGTGGGCTATTACACATGTCATCATGCCACCAGCTGCCTCCACTTGATCTGTCATCTGGTACAACTTGATGGCTGTCTCATGCCCCACGGCCTGCACTATCTGGGCTGAAGAAATACATGCTTCATGTAATCATGGTTTATGTAATCATGCTTCATGTAATCATGGTTTATGTAGTCATGCTTCATGTAATCATGGTTTATGTAATCATGCTTCATGTAATCATGCTTCATGTAATCATGGGTTATGTAATCATGCTTCATGTAATCATGGTTTATGTAGTCATGGTTTATGTAATCATGGTTTATGTAATCATGCTTCATGTAATCATGCTTCATGTAATCATGGTTTATGTAATCATGCTTCATGTAATCATGGTTTATGTAATCATGCTTCATGTAATCATGGTTTATGTAATCATGCTTCATGTAATCATGGTTTATGTAATCATGCTTCATGTAATCATGAACCTACTGTCAGATGAGACTGACAACCTACTGACAGATGAGAGTGAGTGACAACCTACTGTCAGATGAGAGTGAGTGACAACCTACTGTCAGATGAGAGTGAGTGACAACCTACTGTCAGATGAGAGTGACAACCTACTGTCAGATGAGAGTGACAACCTACTGTCAGATGAGAGTGAGTGACAACCTACTGTCAGATGAGAGTGACAACCTACTGTCAGATGAGAGTGAGTGACAACCTACTGTCAGATGAGAGTGACAACCTACTGTCAGATGAGAGTGACAACCTACTGTCAGATGAGAGTGACAACCTACTGTCAGATGAGAGTGACAACCTACTGTCAGATGAGAGTGACAACCTACTGTCAGATGAGAGTGACAACCTACTGTCAGATGAGAGTGAGTGACAACCTACTGTCAGATGAGAGTGAGTGACAACCTACTGTCAGATGAGAGTGAGAACCTACTGTCAGATGAGAGTGACAACCTACTGTCAGATGAGAATGACAACCTACTGTCAGATGAGAGTGACAACCTACTGTCAGATGAGAGTGACAACCTACTGTCAGATGAGAATGAGTGACAACCTACTGTCAGATGAGAGTGACAACCTACTGTCAGATGAGAGTGACAACCTACTGTCAGATGAGAGTGACAACCTACTGTCAGATGAGAGTGACAACCTACTGTCAGATGAGAGTGACAACCTACTGTCAGATGAGAGTGACAACCTACTGTCAGATGAGAGTGAGAACCTACTGTCAGATGAGAGTGACAACCTACTGTCAGATGAGAGTGAGTGACAACCTACTGTCAGATGAGAGTGACAACCTACTGTCAGATGAGAGTGACAACCTACTGTCAGATGAGAGTGACAACCTACTGTCAGATGAGAGTGAGTGACAACCTACTGTCAGATGAGAGTGACAACCTACTGTCAGATGAGAGTGACAACCTACTGTCAGATGAGAGTGACAACCTACTGTCAGATGAGAGTGACAACCTACTGTCAGATGAGAGTGAGTGACAACCTACTGTCAGATGAGAGTGACAACCTACTGTCAGATGAGAGTGACAACCTACTGTCAGATGAGAGTGACAACCTACTGTCAGATGAGAGTGAGTGACAACCTACTGTCAGATGAGAGTGACAACCTACTGTCAGATGAGAGTGACAACCTACTGTCAGATGAGAGTGACAACCTACTGTCAGATGAGAGTGAAAACCTACTGTCAGATGAGAGTGAGTGACAACCTACTGTCAGATGAGAGTGACAACCTACTGTCAGATGAGAGTGAGTGACAACCTACTGTCAGATGAGAGTGACAACTTACTGAAGAGCTCAACCTTGGGTTCAGACAAGCCCTTTGTGATGGCCTCTACCACCTCCAGCAGGCTGCTGTTTGCTGTTACTGTCAGACTTCTCAGTCTGTGCTTGTTCAACCTTTTTTTACCAAAATATTCATTATCTTTACAATGTTTTCTTTTGCGTTGTCTTGTGTCCTCTCTCTTGGTGTCATCAGCAAATATGGAATCATCAACGACATGCACCTTTAGTGCTGGTCTCTCATCTTCCCTGGCTTTGGTGTAGTCGTAGCTTTCAACATCCCTCTCATCCAGTACTGTGCTGCCCACAGAGAAGGACTTCACCTCCTGGGCCAGCACCTGCTCTGTCAGCACAGAGCCCCAGATGTTGTTTCTTTTCTTCACACTGGGCTGTGGGTTAGCTGCCAGCAAAGGGTTGACAAAAGGCACGGTGTAATCTTCATTACCAGCATGAGTTCGTTTCAGTTTGGGGTAGTCATCTTCACTATCACTACTCTCCTCTGAGTTGATGACAATTTGGGGTATTTTGGTGCGATAGATTTGCTGTGGTGGCTGAAATAAAGTTTGAAACATTGTCAATGACGTTGTTCTGGTCTCTACATGGCACTACAAAAATTAATTTATATGAATTAGAACATGGTACCTAAACCCAGTTGTGTTGCCAACCTATGATGGGTCCCTGCACTTTTGGATACATTGTCCATTTTTGTATTAAGAAAATAAAAACTTTAATGAGAACATTTTTAATGTGTTGAAAATACAATTTTTATCACCTCATTAATTAAAAAATAATAATTTTCCCCAACCTTAGAACCTCCCTACAAAGAGTTTAATATCCATCATCATATTGTATTTGGCATCATTGGAAAGCTGGATTTCTCATGTATTTGATAATAGTAATTTCCATCATCTCGGAAACACCCTAAGCTTACAATCGGCTTTACAAATTACACAGAAATGGTATTTTTGTGACCTACTTTTCGATACTTTTTGCTGTTTATCTCTGTAGTTTTTTTATCATTAAAACGCCTTCTACTTTTTTATTCATGAAACAATGCCCACTATATTTTCAGAAGTTGTTCTTTAAGCAAAAATAAAACTTTTGTCACGAGGGAATTGTATTGGCTTTCATAGAAAAAAGTTTATGGTAAATAATAAGCAAATTTTTAAGTTTTTGCATACTAGAAAGAGTGCGATTTTTCAGACCTTGTAGAATTCTGACCAGTAGTTCTATCAAAAAGTTGTAGTGACAAAAATTTTAATATATACTGAAATATAAATATAAGCAGTGTAAATTTGATTGCTACACGTAAATAAATAAAAAAAGCCTTATTGTCTTTAAAAGTACCAAAAAAAAAAAGAAATAAAGGCCACATCTTCCAAGCCTGGTTTCTGTAACGATAATCCCCCAAGTGTGGTAGTTGGCTTACAATCCCGCAAGTGTGGTAGTTGGCTTACAATCCCGCAAGTGTGGTAGTTGGCTTACAATCCCGCAAGTGTGGTAGTTGGCTTACAATCCCGCAAGTGTGGTAGTTGGCTTACAATCCCGCAAGTGTGGTAGTTGGCTTACAATCACGCAAGCGTGGTAGTTGGCTTACAATCACGCAAGCGTGGTAGTTGGCTTACAATCCCGAAAGCGTGGTAGTTGGCTTACAATCCCGCAAGCGTGGTAGTTGGCTTACAAGCTCATGTGAATTAACAATGACCCAAACACAATTTTCTTTTGCTGGTGGGGGGGAGGGGGGGGGGGGGGGGGGGGGGGAGAGAAACAAAATGACATCATCAAATTGGGATAGTGATATCTAAACCAAACTCACAGTGACCCCTATACCCTGTCAGGATTTTCCCCCCATTGACAAGAAAACATGGGCAGGCAATCACAGGAAATCCAAATAAGCTCTACATTAATGTGTTGTTTGTTTTTATATTGGTAAAGGAAGAATACATGTTTTTGTAGCTTGAAAAACTTCACCCCAACGATTTTTATTGGCTAAAAGACAGACCCATTTTACCCTTATCACTTTCTGATGCTTTGCGCTTCGGCGGCATGTGACACACAAATTCTAAACCTAGCTTAATGTACGCAGGATTGAATGATCTATAGTCTTGTATAAAATGTCAATAAATTAATTTAGTAACAACAGCTAAATTCTCAAATTTTCTCCAAAAAGTAGAATGTTCACCAAAATGCACTAAAAATACAAATTTTCTACTAGCATGGTTAGAAAGATCGTCCATTTTCTATTTAAATGCGGAAATATCTTTACAATATCAAACAAGGTGCAAATGGCAAACTGCAATACCAAAACAATGTGTCGTTCGCCGACGCATTTCAAAATTTTTTACCAATAAAATATAAACCCAGCCCCGATCAGAACCCTGATGTGCTTGAATAGAAATCTATTTTTTCTTACGCATTATATCACAATAAAAACAGTTCAATATTAAAGAGAATAGGCCTACAATAAAATGTGAAAATATTTTAGTATTTATAATTTAAAACTAAAGTTAATCTGTAAAATTTCAATATATTTAGTAAAGGTCATGCTGACCTAGTTTTTCGCCAGTAACGTGTTGAGAGAAAAGTACAGAAAATTTCGATAAGAACACTAATAAGAAATGATTATCCGATTTAAAATGTCCAAACTATCTGCTAAATATATAATTCGAGTAGTCTATACAGTTATGGGCTTATACTTTATCAGCCGGTATTTCTTTTTTCTTCATTTACAGGTCGTAATTTGCTAAAAAAAAAAACAAGTCTAATAATAGGACCTTACTTTTAATCTTGGCCCAATTTTAATTCAGAAATGGTGTACTTTTATTAAAGTTTTTCAGCTATCTAACACTAAATTATTTTACCGAGAATATTTCTTTTTAAATGTAGGTTAAATGTAGTTACAAATAACTAACTTTTTTCACATATTCGTAATATTTTATTAATGTTTTGTCAAATACTGACTCAAAGCCGTGTTGAGGCATACAATTTTAACCCCCACCTTATTTTCTCAAATCTAGAAATTTAACTGCATTATTTATAACACTCAATTTAATTTACATAATTAGGTTACATTTTCCCTTTTAAATCGATATAAAAGTGATTATTGTGCATGCAATAGATAGAAGAATTCTAGTGGTTTTGTGAAAGTTGGTAATTTTTGTGAGTTTTTCGTCCTTTCAAATTTTTGGTAAATATGGTGTAGTATGATTTTTAGGACAAAAAATGTAAATCTTTAACTTGCATACAAGTTTTAAAAAATAGGGGCATCAACTGATCTACTCTTTTACTGGAATTAAGTTAGAGAATGGGTATAGTATAGCTGTTATAGATTTTGGGTAATCTATCGTTTTGGGTATTAAAATCGCCGGCGGTTAGTAATGTACAAAAATGTTACCTCATTGTCAAGGCTTTAATAAATGTGTATTGTGATATGTTTGTGTCAAATATTATAGATAAATGAATAATAAACCTAAATCAATCAAATCAATGGCTAAATATATCAATATAGGCCAGAAATTAACTGCGAACAAGATTTGCTATATAAACAGCAGCCATTTGTAAAATAGAGTGGCTTACCCCTGAATCTAGCTCTATAAGTTTATAAAAATAATACTTAAACAAGATGGCTGCTATAGTAAATGAGCATGGTTGCATCTGTTGGAAACATCGCTAGTCTTCATTTATTACTGAAAAGTTTTAATTCAATTGTTTAAAAACTGGACAGGTAGGCCTACATAAATGAAACAACTTGACAAACAAGGAAACATTTTTGTATTTTTTAAAACATAAATCCTCATCAACATGTGAAATAATTATTAAAATTTAAGGAGTCACCTGTTTTTCACATTACAAGTCGCGGGCGATTTTACTAAAAAAAATCTGTTTCTTAAGTAAGTGCATAACTTTTTTTCTAATTGTCCTAGACATAAAATTTAAAATTGGTATCCACGTTCTTAGAATTATTAGTACTATGCAGAAAACCCAAAATTAATTGTCATTAGATCTAGATCTAGCTAGAGTCTATTTCTAGCTATTGTGATGTGTGACTGATTTGAAAAATCAGTTTTGAGTCAGAGTAGTGAGTAGCCAACCACCTACCTACCGTGCAACTGCATTTTTTAAATTTTATTAGCAATTTTAGTTTGTATCCAAAGATTGATCTAGATCTAGATCTAAACGTTATATATAGCATATAATGACCAAAATTTTCATTACTTCGTTTATCTTTTCACCATCTGAATCTGTAATCTCTCCCTCTTCAACGTCGGCAGTGAAACTAGCCATTTTATATTTTATGTCAATAAATTTTACAAGGAAGTCATATTGAACTCTTTTATGCCAAACGTAAATAAAATTTCGTTTGGCAGTAAAACTCTCTAAAATAAAACAGAGCAACGATTGAAATAAATAAAATTTGTAGATCTAGAAAGTAGAAATAGATTTCTATGTCCGATGCCTATCATTTTGTAATTAATATTTCTACCGCGTATATAACTAAACACGTAACAAAAGTTGAGGTTGCTGTGTAAATTACGTCATATTATTTTTTACGTATTATTGTTATAAACCTTACTGCTTTTACGTATATTATTAATATTAGGCTACCAAAACAAAAACAACACACACCAATAAACACACACAATTTTACAATTATTAACAATAAAAGCAAATTATTTCTTAAAAGAGTTTTGTGACTTTTCTTCTGTAACTTTATTTCTGTGACTTTTTTCGATAAAATTTTTCCTTTGAGACTTTTTTCTGTAACATTTTTCCTAGCAAAAAATGTGACTTTTTTCCGTTCACCATATATATATGTATATATATATATATATATATATATATATATATATATATATATATATATATATATGTATATATATACAGTGGCGTAGCCAGGAATTTGTCATGGGAGGGGTTCAAACACATTTCCATAGGTATACAATCATATATATATATATATATATATATATATATATATATATATATATATATATATATATATATATATATATATATATATATATATATAATTATATAGGGGTACCCCCTTGCCTGCGCCACTGTATATATATATATATATATATACATATATATGTGTGTGTATGATATGGCCTATGCCTATAAGTATACATTTGTAAATAACAATGGTTTTACAACATTCATAATTTTGAATGGAGGTATACGATCCCTAAGATGATTCATTTTTGTATACTCCCCAAAAGTATTATAGCATTAAAAACTATATATATATATATATATATATATATATATATATATATATATATATATATATATATATATATATATATATATAGGCCTATATATATAAACAAACAAATGAAAGAAATTTCACATGAAACAATTTTATTGACGTCATCTTTCTTGGCATTCTACACCATGAAAAAAATTGGTGTGAGAAAAATGTGTAGTGTATGGACACAATTGATTTACTAATTGAAGAGATGGAAAACGCATTCATCCAACATGCAAGACACCGGTTATGTTACACATTGAGCAAAATGCAGGTGTCATGTAGTAGAAAATCAACATAAAGAGGAATGGGTTTTAAAAGGCCACTATATTAAATTATAATTTCTCTTTTTTCCATCATGCATCACGTTATGGTAGACTTTTGAACACGAATGTTTTGAGCATTGTTGTAACATTATTAGACCACTAAGCACATAATAATATAAAATATGCACGAGACAAATTTTAAAAAAAATATTCAATAATCATCACATCTTAGTGCAAAACAGTTCAACAAGAAAATGTTTAGACAATGTAATAGGAAGTGTTTTTAGTAGTAAACGTTCATTGTTTGTGGTGTAAAGATGCACGGAAGTAATAATTCTCCCAATTTCCCACGTAGCACATCGTAGGCCCCTATGAAGGCGGACCACATTTTCCTTTAAGTTACTGTTTGGACTCTCCCCTCCCCCCCCCCCCCCCACGTGTGTGACTTTTTGTTTTAACGTTATTTTTTTTAATGATAACATTAAAATAACATGTTAGATGTTGGTTAGCATATGTTAGTGTGTGTATGGGGGAGGGGGGATACGCGAGTGTAAATAATGAAGAGGCTTATACGTTTACTCGATGTAGATTGTCAATAATAGCACAGTTTACCATAAGGTCACTTTTAGAATGGCCAACAACAACTCTGTGAATGAAAATATTAGTGCTTTAACATATGTATATATATATATATATATATATATATATATATATATATATATATATATATATATATATCATATTGTTAGAATTAAAGAATGTTCCATCAGTTTTTCAGTTGACATAACAGACAGTCCTATGAGGACAACAATAGCTTGAACTCGGTGGCTTTACTGATTTCAGCAACATAGACGTTTTATAAATAAAGTTATAAACAGTCTCGGTAACTGTGAAGAAACAAATACAAATAAACCATCTTTCACACGTTACAATTCCATCTAAATTACCTACGGTTAGACCTACAATATGTCTATAAATATCACAGCTCAAAATTTTGGTTTATTATTATTATTCTCAGTAATCGCATTATCGCATACATGTGAGAAATTACGTAATTATGCAATGTCACAGTTGTATTAGTTTATTATTAAAGGAAAGTAACAAGTAATAACAAAAGTCGAGGCTAGTTAGGTTTTTAGAAAAATCGCACTAGTGCGGCTAAAATGTTTGATCTGTTATTTTACAATTTAGCTGAAAAAGATCTGGCAAGTGTTAACATGAGTTATCTCTCTTCTGGCCTTTTTAAAGTTTCGCCCATAAATGCTTTTAAAAGACAAGTTCCAGACTAGATTCTAGATCTAGATCTAGATTAAACCTTTTTGATTATTGCTTATCACTTATTGCTTTTTAAAATGAAAATTTAGAAAATAGCTTGTTGTGAAAATAGACTAGTGTAATTATTATTGTGTTATTATAAAATAAATATTAATTTCATTTTTAATAATAATTATAATAGAATCTAGATTAAAGATTTATGAATAGACTAGATCTAGATCTAGATTCTAGAATCATTAGAGTCTATAAGTCTATATCTAATAACATTAACAATTTTCACACAAAAAAAGTATTTTGCTCTTCCTACTTGTTAATATTCTAAAATTCATTAAATTTTCAATATAAAAATAGTCATCATTAAATTAAAATTAGATCCTACTAAACAAGTGCCTACAAAAATAATTTGTAAAATATAAAATTAATTAAATATGATATTGATATTTAATTATCAAATAGGTTTATGTTATAAAAATCTATTTAATTTTAATATCATGTGATAAATATAACAAGAATTATAAAGATTATATACTATATATATATATATATATATATATATATATATATATAGGCCTATATATATATATATATATATATATATATATATATATATATATCTGATACTGTACAACTGCATTGAAAATAAATATATCCTGGTACATTTTTTATGGAAAGCTATAAATAATATATATATATATATATATATATATATATATATATATATATATATATATATATATATTTCATTACATAATATGGAGTGATATGAGTTTCATAGTACTAAATAATATAGCATGGCAATTCTTATGTCTAAAGCTTTTTATAAAAGGAAAGCCCATTGAGGAGGTCCCTACTACTTGGTCTTGGATGTCATGCAAGTTTTAAGTATGTACAAGATCTGGCCCTGTTTTTTTATATCAAATGCTTGTAAATTTTTATAATCTTTTGTAATTATGTAAAAAAAATTAAGGTTTTTTAAATATGGTAATGCACTATAAAAAATTGTGGCATAAGTAAGTGGTGGATGTTTTGAGACCCCAAAATGAAAGGCGTTTCACGTTAAATTGTGTTTTTGATATTTCATTGTAAGATACTATAAAAATAAAAATGGTTTTGGGCTTTTAAAATTTGGCCTAGTGGTTGATTTCAAAATGATGAGAACACATGTTCATTAGAAAAATTAAATTAAAACTCATCTACATCTGAAGACAACAGTACAGCCCCTCCATATATGACAAGACATGAGAGCAGCCCCTCTATATATAAAAGGAGAGCAGTCCCTCTATATTTAAAAGGAGAGCAGCGACAGCCCCTCTAAATTTAAAAGGAAAGCAGCCCCTCTATATATAAAAGGAGAGCAGTCCCTCTATATTTAAAAGGAGAGCAGCGGCAGCCCCTCTATATATAAAAGGAGAGCAGTCCCTCTATATTTAAAAGGAGAGCAGCGACAGCCCGTCTATATTTAAAAGGAAAGCAGCCCCATCTATATATAAAAGGAAAGCAGCCCTTCTATATTTAAGAGGAAAGCAGCGGCAGCCCCTCTATATATAAAAGGAGAGCAGCCACACTATATATAAAAGGAGACTGGCTTAGCGCTTGCTGCTGTTGAAGAAAAGACAAGAGAATAACCCCACTCTATGAAAAGACAAGATAATAACCCCACTATATGAAAAGACAAGATAATAACCCCACTATATGAAAAGACAAGAGAATAACCCCACTATATGAAAAGACAAGAGAATAACCCCACTATATGAAAAGACAAGAGAATAACCCCACTATATGAAAAGACAAGAGAATAACCCCACTATATGAAAAGACAAGAGAATAACCCCACTATATGAAAAGACAAGAGAATAACCCCACTATATGAAAAGACAAGAGAATAACCCCACTATATGAAAAGACAAGACATAGCCCCCTATATAAATGACAAAAAAGCAGCCTCTCTATATGATAATGCAGGAGATAGCCCTCTATATATGAAATAATATGAGAAAAGCCCCCCTGTAAATACTGATATGAGAAAAGCCCCCCTTTAAATACTGATATGAGAAAAGCCCCCCTTTAAATACTGATATGAGAAAAGCCTCCCTTTAAATACTGATATGAGAAAAGCCCCCTTTAAAATACTGACATGAGAAAAGCTCCCTCTAGATAATGACACGCGAAAAACCCCCCGTGTTTTCCGCTTGGTCAGTAGAGCTGCTTGCGCCGAGCGACGAGGGTGCACCAAAGTGGATGGCTAAGGCGATACCCGTGATGACCCCCACTAGGACTGCAACAATCAGGACACAAATCTTGATCTTTCGACACCGGCGTCTGCTCTTAGACCAGCCGTCCACTGAGTCGTCCTTCTTCTTCCATCGGCGTCTGTAGTACTGTAGAGAGAAGGTTTAATTTGTACTGTAGAGAGAAGGTTTAGTTAGTACTGTAGAGAGAAGGTTTAGTTAGTACTGTAGAGAGAAGGTTTAGTTAGTACTGTAGAGAGAAGGTTTAGTTAGTACTGTAGAGAGAAGGTTTAGTTAGTACTGTAGAGAGAAGGTTTAGTTAGTACTGTAGAGAGGTTTAGTTAGTACTGTAGAGAGAAGGTTTAGTTAGTACTGTAGAGAGGAGATTTAGTTAGTACTGTAGAGAGGAGGTTTAGTTAGTACTGTAGAGAGAAGGTTTAGTTAGTACTGTAGAGAGAAGGTTTAGTTAGTACTGTAGAGAGACGGTTTAGTTATTACTGTAGAGAGACGGTTTAGTTATTACTTTAGAGAGAAGGTTTAGTTAGTACTTTAGAGAGAAGGTTTAGTTAGTACTGTAGAGAGAAGGTTTAGTTATTACTGTAGAGAGAAGGTTTAGTTAGTACTGTAGAGAGAAGGTTTAGTTAGTACTGTAGAGAGAAGGTTTAGTTAGTACTGTAGAGAGAAGGTTTAGTTAGTACTGTAGAGAGAAGGTTTAGTTAGTACTGTAGAGAGAAGGTTTAGTTAGTACTGTAGAGAGAAGGTTTAGTTAGTACTGTAGAGAGAAGGTTTAGTTAGTACTGTAGAGAGAAGGTTTAGTTAGTACTGTAGAGAGAAGGTTTAGTTAGTACTGTAGAGAGAAGGTTTAGTTAGTACTGTAGAGAGAAGGTTTAGTTAGTACTGTAGAGAGAAGGTTTAGTTAGTACTGTAGAGAGAAGGTTTGGTTAGTACTGTAGAGAGAAGGTTTAGTTAGTACTGTAGAGAGAAGGTTTAGTTAGTACTGTAGAGAGAAGGTTAAGTTAGTACTGTAGACTAGAGAGGTTTAGTTAGTACTGTAGAGAGAAGGTTTAGTTAGTACTGTAGAGAGAAGGTTTAGTTAGTACTGTAGAGAGAAGGTTTAGTTAGTACTGTAGAGAAAAGGTTTAGTTAGTACTGTAGTAGAGAAGGTTTAGTTAGTACTGTAGAGAGAAGGTTTAGTTAGTACTGTAGAGAAAAGGTTTAGTTAGTACTGTAGAGAAAAGGTTTAGTTAGTACTGTAGTAGAGAAGGTTTAGTTAGTACTGTAGAGAGAAGGTTTAGTTAGTACTGTAGAGAGAAGGTTTAGTTAGTAGAGAGAAGGTTTAGTTAGTACTGTAGAGAGAAGGTTTAGTTAGTACTGTAGAGAAGTGTGTTTGTACTCGTGGATTACCTCGAAATCCTCCTCCTCTGCTTTACCTATGACGTCAAAAGCTGGGTCGTCGCTTGTGATACCTCCAATGGCCTCTATACTGACTGGCTTAGCGCGCTTGCCGCTGTTGAAGAAAGACAACTCGTCCTGATGAAAGTTGGTCAGATAGGCAGGCGTGTAGTCCGACATGTTTAAAGATGATACCTTCAAGACAAACAAAATACGCCGTTAGAACAGCCCAAGGGGGGGGGGGGGGGGCGGAAACTGATGTTAGTGTAATCGGAGTAATCGTGTACTAAAATTAGATGAGAATCTGACAGTTTTCGCCGTTTTACTCAAAATTCAAATGATTTAAAACACATTTTGAAAATTCTAAATTGACTAGTAAAGTTTTTGAAGTACTTTTTTACCCCTCAAATGGTTCCACTTGGTTGTTGCCAGATAGCATATTTTTCAACCAAAATTGAATATTTTTTATATCATTTGTGATATAAGTGGGCCTACAAAATCACTTCCGGTTTTTATTAAGGCTAGAAATATTCACACAAATAATTACTAGAAATATAACAGTAATTTAGCTAAAACATTTATTTTTCAATTGGATTAGTAGAGTCAGTGTGTTGAGGTGATAGGGAATGTTATATCTAATATATAAAGTTCAATTCTGCAAGGCCAGGCCGGGACGGCTAGTTATCTATATATATAATTCTCTTCTTGGAGACGATAGAAAACACCAAGCTGTATGCGCGCTCCCTACCACCCCTACATGGTCTGGTGAACTGTGGTCCACGCTAAATGTTTACAATCGTAGAGCCGGGTTTAGTGACGGCTATTAGGGGCAGATAATGTAGTTTGAAACGATTTTAAACTTAGGGGAGGTAACTAAGAGGAGTTTGCTTTCAATGGGTGGGGTTGGGGAAAAGGAGGGGGTTATCGTCCTTAACGACCATCTGATAGTGTTTTAAAGCAAATATTTTCAGTGTCAGCATTGGTACTGTCGAATTCACAAATTATGAATTACTGAAAAGTAGAAAATAAAACAACTAAATAGCGGCGTATGATACGCCGCGGGTCGACTCGTTTAATATAAATAAACAACTAGGCTTTACCCAATTGACCGCTGTTGTGTATTTTATCTTTGAAAACAATTGTTGTGACTTTCATTGTTTTACTCTCCCTGGCCACTTCGGTTGACGTCAAGGGGAGGTTGAGGGCGGTGTTAAAAAAATATTTGAATTGATTAAATAGTTCTAAACGGATTTTCAACGGCTTACATTCAATACAAAATATGAAAATGAGTGAAATCGATGATACCAAACAGTTTTAATTTTTTAAAAATGTATCTATAATTTTATCGCTTGCCGTATTTTTTTTTAAAGATTTAAAAAAAGATTTAGTATGATTACATAGACTATTCAAGTCTATTATGCAAATATTGTGTACGTTCATTTAGTGCGAAATTCTTTTTCTGTTCAATTCTATTCTATTTTTTTTTAATAATTTTATGTAAAAGTTATAAAAAAAAACATTTTTATTATAGCCCCACCGCACTGAAAGTGCCATCCACCCTACTGTTAAATGAAAAAGTTTAGGGACGACCACTTCCGCTTTATTACAATATTTTCTTTAACTTGTTTGGTATGTCTATCTGTCGTCATAGATCGAAACGGGCGAGCGAAATTTCGGGCACTTCTGTCAGATTCGTTTCAAAGTTGGCACGTAGGTCAAGACTTGAAGACAATACAATATGACATAAAATTTGACTTAATTGGATGCCTAGAAGTTTTCTTAAATTAGTAGGCAGTCTTGTACTACTCTTTCCGCACTATTATACGTACATTATCATGTTCATTAGGTGCACACTAGTTTTTAATTATGCAACTCTATTGTAAGTAAAAAAAAAATAAAGTACTGAAAAAAATGTATAAAAAACGTTTTAATATGAAGCGGTTATGTAATTGTGCTCTAAAAGGAAAAAAATAAATGATTTTCTATAAATATATAATAATACACTACTATTTAAATTACTATAAAGAAAAGCGTGGATATCTTCCTAAATATTAGTAAAGGTATCCAATAGATAATATAGTGACCCACGCTTTTCTTAACAGTAATTTAAATAGTAGTGTATTATTTTTTATTTAAAGAAAATCTTTTATTTTCTCCTTTTTAGTGCGTAATTACATAAAAGCTTGTTATTAGAACGTGTTTTATTCGATTTTTTTCTTACATCTTTACATTGAATAGTGATTTTTTAAAGGTTTCATTTGTAAAAGTGCTACACTTTTGTTTGACTTCTCTTTATTTTACAACTAGATCTAGATCTACTTGAACGAGTTGTTGCGTGAATTAATATAATATAAAAGAAATTGAAAAAAGACCTGATTGTTTTGTTTTCTAGAATGTTGGTTTAAAATCTGACTGTCAGTCGACTTGTTATGGAATAAATCTGACTGACAGTTGATTTTTAGGACTTAATTTTTCTGAGAGTCCACTTTCTAAGACTTAATGTAACAATCGTAGAACCAAAACTGCCAACTCTATTTAAAGTCGACTTTCTAGGACTTAATGTGACAATCGTCAGAACAAAAACTGCCAACTCTATTTAAACGCTGGTATCGATTCTTAATGGCGGTGTAACTGCGTTGTATCTTGTTGCCTAGCAACGGAATATTTGTAAGGCATTTTTATTGAATAGAAGCATCTATTATTCTATGTAGCTTAGCGTCCTAGCTGTCGTGTGCTGTCGTGTTTATTGATATCACCCGTGGCGCCACCTCCCGTTTCGATCTAGGCCAGCACAAGGTAAAATGTTGAATGACAGCTAATTTAGATCCTCTCCAGGTGTCTCCATGCTGGCAACTGCCTGCTGTCTGCTGGCAAAGGTCGGTGTTTCAAGTCTGCTATTTAGTGACGGTCTGACCTTACGAAAAATCTTTTTCTCTCATATGATGTTAGCACTGGCCTGTTGCACGACCAACATTGACACACAATAAATCAGCAGGAAAGTGTCACCGACCCTTCAGCCCCACCTCTCCCGCTTCACACCCCCCCCCCAGTTCTAACTAACCCTTTGCATCAACCTGTACAAACATACACTAAAAACCTTCAAATATACCAACCCCCACAAATACACACCAACCCCCACAAACCCACCTTCAAACATACCCCAACCCCATACACCAACCCGCCTTCAAACATACACCAACCACCACAAACATACATCCCCCCCCACACACACAAATATACACCAACTCTTAATAACAAACACCGACCCCCGAATAGCAACCCACTTCAACCATACAGTTAATTATGCAAGCATCACTTCATTTTTATTCAAGGAAATTTAGTTAACTTTTTATTATAAGAGTAGCATAATTAATTTATCAAAGTCCATATCATCAAACCACCTATGGCCAAAGCACCTAGGACCATATATATATACATATATATATATATATATATATATATATATATATATATATATATATATATATATATATATATATATATATAAACTAAAAAGTATACAACAATTATTTAAAAAAATGAATAATAAATATAAAGGAAAGCGTGAGACGCTTCTTAAATTTGACTAACGATATTCAATACGTAATTATATAGTGACCGACGCTTTTCAAGTTGATGAGAATATTCCTGGGAAGGTTTATGTGGGAAAAATTGAATTTGGGAGGTGCGATTGGGGATCCGTTGATTGGGCGTTCTGCGAAATGGGTCAATAAGTTTCTATTTAATACAACGGTCGTTGAATGCCATACATAAGGCACGCGTTGGGCTTCTATAATCGGTGACTAAATCAAATCAGGCGCGTCCGCTGGCGCACCTACGGTCGAGTGACCAGGAGCACACCAGGCTCCCCTGTGAGCACTATGGCGCCTACATTAGTTTTAAAGAGCACCCTACAATAGGGACACTGAGGACACACCTAGAGGACACACTCGGCACCCCTGCAGAGTGTAACCGGTGACTCCCGAGAGCACCCTGCGACGCCGCTAGCATAGTGGCAGTCACCCCGTTGTGTTCTATTTACGTCCACTCAGGGCTTCTATACAGCACGCCCTGGGGCGTCTGGGCTGTAGTGTGGACACAAACGCAGAACAGGATGCAAGAAATATAGCGTCTTCATTGTTTACATTGAAATAATTCTGTTTTAGAGCTTTAGAAAACAAGGTCACGCGTCTAAAGATACACGATTGGTAAAGCATTGATGAAAATATTGCGTCTAAAGATACACGATTGGTAAAGCATTGATGAAAATATTGCGTCTAATGATACACGATTGGTAAAGCATTGATGAAAATATTGCGTCTAAAGATACACGATTGGTAAATCATTGATGAAAATATTGCGTCTAAAGATACACGATTGGTAAAGCATTGATGAAAATATTGCGTCTAAAGATACACGGTTGGTAAAGCATTGATGAAAATATTGCGTCTAATGATACACGGTTGGTAAAGCATTGATGAAAATATTGCGTCTAATGATACACGGTTGGTAAAGCATTGATGAAAATATTGCGTCTAAAGATACACGGTTGGTAAAGCATTGATGAAAATATTGCGTCTAAAGATACACGATTGGTAAAGCATTGATGAAAATATTGCGTCTAAAGATACACGGTTGGTAAAGCATTGATGAAAATATTGCGTCTAAAGATACACGGTTGGTAAAGCATTGATGAAAATATTGCGTCAGTATTTCTTTAGAGATCGCAACGACGTGCGACGAGGACACTAGTTAAAAAAAACACCTTTATAATAAGCTTTTAAACGGACTGAAATCAAGAAAAAAAATAGACTTGCTTACTTCTTTAAAAAAAAGCTTTTATCAAAGAAAGCAATCTCGTCTATTTTCTAATTTCTAGTCCTTTTAACCTCTTATTATTGCCGGATCGCAAAGATTTTAAAACGTTTTAATTTTTTTTCCAAACATCGATTTCTTTCTAAAATATTACTGAACTTAGTCGTCATTAAATAACATGAATTATTTTTTTACAAATTGCAAATACATTCTCTTGAAAATAAACCGGGAGTGATCTCCCCTAAACTTTCTCGAATATTCTAATATAACACTACGGTGGATGGCAACTCGGGACATAGACAATATTTTTAATCCATTTTTAATTGCTTAAACTTTTTATAATAGAATAGAATCTCGTAAAAAAAAAGAATTGCACACCAAGTGAACGCCAAATAAAATGTGCATAATAGTGCGGGCAGTGGCGAATTAAGGGGGTGCTGAGAGGGCTGCAGCTAGCCCCCCCCCCCCCCCCCCCCCGTGGGCCCCCTAATTTACCGCCTTATTGTTGGTTTTCACTATAAAAACTAAAGTTTTAATGTTTGCATCACAAGCTTTAATTTTTTTTTCAAAATTCAAACCCTTGCACACAATTACGTATAAATACCACCTGTCATCAGGTCCTACCCAGACATCTATTTTATAAGGCTGAAGGTAGTAAACAAATCACATTTCGTGCTTTTTACTTGACCGCAGTGTCTTACTATAAGTGATACAGCAGGGTTTGTTTATATAAGAACTTAAATTTATTTTATAGTTGCCGCTGTTTTTACTCTTTCGCATAACGTAAATAAAATATTAAATAAACGCACATTGCTAAAATATATTAAACGTATCAATGTCAAATAATAGTTTTGCTTAGATTACTAGGAAAATTGGATACATTTAATAACAATAGTGTAAAAAAACTAATTAATTAAAATCGTGTATAATTTTGCCAGGGTAGGTAATTTTTAAATAAAACTCACGCTAATTAAAAAAAAAATGTGAATGCAAATTCTGCGGACGTGCAAGAGGATAGATGACAGTACTGTTAGAATATTATAATTGATAAAATGCACTGTGGTAGGTAAAACACGGATATTTTAAATACTGCCTTTTGTTTATTTTATGGATAAGTTGAGGTATTATAGACGTTTACTAAGCTGAATCATACGGTTCCGCCGGCGCCGCGACCGATGATTTTAGATTTGTTTCTTTTTCGCATGTTTATGCGTATATCCAAGCTTCAGTGGCTTAGATAATACTGAGAGAGCCACCTAATATAAAGGCTAACGTGTATAAATTATTTTGCTAAATCCCCATCAGTTGATTTTTTTTTGTCCTATCTTGGAATACTAGCGTAATTTCATTAGCATTTGTTTACTTATTGTTTTTTTGTTTCTCGTTACATTTCACACACACACACACACACACACACACACACACACACACACACACACACACACACACACACACACACACACACACATGTATATATGGGGCCCCGAAAAAATTTCAGCCAGGGGCCCCGCTCAGCCTTAATCCGCCCCTGAGTGCGGGATATTATTAGTACTTTATAAATTCACGAGCCGACCCGCTGCGTATCATACGCCGCTATTTAGTTTTTTTTCTTCTACTTTTCAGTAATTTATAATTTGTGAATTCGACAGTACCAATGCTGCCATTGAAAATATTTGCTTAAAAACACTACCCCCCCCCCCCCCCCCACGTGAAAGCAGCCTCCTCTTAGTTACCTCCTTTAAGTTTAAAATCGTTTCAAACTAAATTATCTGCCCCTAATAGCCGTCACCAAACCCGTCTCTGTGATTGTAAAATGTTAACAGAGTGAACACCGCTCACCAGATCATGTGGGGGTGGGGTGGGGGTGGTAGTGATAGTGATAGAGAGGAAGAGAGGGGACTGCAAAGGCGCGCTTGCAGCTGGTTTTCTAACTGATCCCAGCAGAGAATTATATATATAGACATGCGTTTTTTTGAGAAATCGGAAATTACTATTTCCGATCGACGGAAATTACTCAAAATTTGATAGAAGGCAGAGAATTAGAACTTTTACTTACATGTGAAATGTTATTTATCTATCTGAAATAGTACTCAAGTAATAGGCTTTTGAAAAATTCAAAGTAGAAAAAGTTCCACTTCCTGTTATCGGAAATCGCTCAAAAGTTGAAACGGATCTACGATTTTGATACAGTACTTATATATGAAATTTCACCAACCTAGCTGTAACGGTACTCAAGTTATCGAGTTTGCACACACAGACACACATACACACCCACGGACATACGGACAAGATTGCAAAACTGTTCCTACTCGGGGAGCCCTTAGTTTAGTTAGAGCCTACGTCAACCTAGGGGCTTAGTTAAGTGCCTACGTCAACCTAACGTTAAAGACCGACGCAGAGAACTAGGTCACGTGTTTACCTTTAGACGCAAAGCCTCGTCATGGCTGAGGCTGCTTGCTGCTGAAGAGCGTCTCCGCCGTCGTTTGTGATCTGTGGTTGGCCTGTGGCCGTCCACCTGGTCTGTGATTGTCCTGTGGCCGTCCACCTGGTCTGTGGTTGGCCTGTGGCCGTCCACCTGGTCTGTGGTTGGCCTGTGGCCGTCCACCTGGTCTGTGGTTGGCCTGTGGCCGTCCACTTCCTTCCTGCTGACGTCGTCGTACGCCATATTGTCGTAGCCCCACTCATCATCACCTGGGGCTATGGCCAGCAGCCGCAGGGCTGAACGGCTGATACATTCCTTGATGTACACAACTCGCTTCTCCTCGTTAAAGTTGGTTTCCGGGGCAAAGGTCACTCTGGCTTTGAGCTGCTGAGTTGAAAGTTTGTTTTGTGCGCTTTGCTTGAGTGTGCTGGCGGTCTTCAAGCTACTGGGGAAACAGTCGCCCGTTGATATGTTTTGCTGCTCCGCTGTGTACGACATCTGGTCGGACTGGATCGACCAACTCTTGGAGAAGTCTTTTATGGAGGAACTCTTGGAGAATTCTTTTATTGCAGAATCCAAAATGTCGGTGCTAATATCCTTGCCCAAGTATCTGTCTTTGAGTAACCTCTGCAGGGCCAGTCGACCACACAGACACCTTAACGTCGGCCTACCGAGGCACTCACAGGGCACACCCGCCCGGCCATTGGAAGTGTCGCCCGAGTGGGGCGCCTGAGGTAACATGGGGTCTGCGTGGGGCGCTTGTATTAACATGCGGTCTGGTACATTGCTCTCGTTATTGTTTAAGTAGTCCAGTGATTGGGTGGAGCTGCTGGCCTGCTCCAGGCCTGGTCTCTCCTGCTGCCTCAAGACCTGGTTGATCCAGTTGTTCCCCGCTACGTCTGGCTCGTCAGACACGTCACTCAGGGCAACGTCCAGCTCAACGTCTGCTAAAAACACACTGTCGTCTGCTTCTCTCTCGTCCGTCTGCTCTTGGACATCCGACTCAGTGACGCTGCTCTGCTTGTCGGAGTCGGCGACGCTGCTGCGCTCTGTGACGGTGCTGAGCTCATGTTGTTGTCTCAGCGACCGTCTACGTCGCTCTAGCTCTGCAGCTCTGGACGCTGACGAACGAACTGACGCCGGTGACGCATGTGTTGACGCATGTGACGAGGCGGCGGGCGAGACATCTAAGACCTGTATAGAGTCAGGGTCGCCATGTTTCTCGACTCTCTGCTGGCGCGTCAGCTGCTTCCTCTCTAGAGTCTCGATCTGGGCGCCCCGCTGGCCCGAGCTGCGAGTCAAGGCGCGCTTCACGAAGGTGGCGCTGTTGTCAGACGCCGCCCCAGTGGGGAGTCTACGAGCCACAATCGCGCTGTGTGGCGTGGGCAACTGATTGCCGTGAGGCATGATGGGGACTGACCTGCTGTGCCGGACAGACTCGTGCCGGGGCAAGCTATCGTACATTTCGATCTGAATCTCCCCCACGGGCACGCCGCCCTCTGACTGCGTGTCGCCGTCCCCGCCCCTGGACAACTCCTTCTCCTGGTAGATGGGGTTGATCCTGACCCCCCTGAGACGTCGGCCAGAGAGCTCGCCATTATAGATAGCCTGCAATGTTAAACATTCATCTTGTAGTAACATTAGACTTGTTAGACATTCATCTTGTAGACACAGAACATTAGACATGTTAGACATTCATCTTGTAGTAACATTAGACAAGTTAGACATTCATCTTGTAGTAACATTAGACAAGTTAGACATTCATCTTGTAGTAGCATTAGACATGTTAGACATTCATCTTGTAGTAACATTAGACATGTTAGACATTCATCTTGTAGTAACATTAGAATTGTTAGACATTCATCTTGTAGTAACATTAGACATGTTAGACATTCATCTTGTAGACACAGAACATTAGACATGTTAGACATTCATCTTGTAGACACAGAACATTAGACATGTTAGACATTCATCTTGTAGACACAGAACATTAGACATGTTAGACATTCATCTTGTAGACACAGAACATTAGACATGTTAGACATTCATCTTGTAGACACATTAGACATGTTAGACATTCATCTTGTAGTAACATTAGACATGTTAGACATTCATCTTGTAGAAAAATTAGACATGTTAGACATTCATCTTGTAGTAACATTAGACATGTTAGACATTCATCTTGTAGTAAAATTAGACATGTTAGACATTCATCTTGTAGTCACAAAACATTAGACTTGTTAGACATTCATCTTGTAGACACAGAACATTAGACATGTTAGACATTCATCTTGTAGTAAAAGTAGACATGTTAGACATTCATCTTGTAGTCACAAAACTTTAGACTTGTTAGACATTCATCTTGTAGTAAAATTAGACATGTTAGACATTCACCTTGTAGTCACAAAACATTAGACATGTTAGACATTCATCTTGTAGACACATTAGACATGTTAGACATTCATCTTGTAGACACATTAGACATGTTAGACATTCATCTTGTAGACACATTAGACATGTTAGACATTCATCTTGTAGTAAAATTAGACATGTTAGACATTCATCTTGTAGTAACATTAGACACGAGAAAAATGGCCCGTTGAGGAAGGATACAACGGGCGCTAGGTTGATAGTGCTGTCTATTTTCTCTAAACTAAAACCAAAACCAAAATCACCACCTTAATTCAATTTAACCGTAAACAAAAAATGACATTGATAACGGATTTTTATCCAGAATTGGTACTTAAATTTATACAAAATATAGTCATAGGCATATCCCTAAACGATGCACCTAATCTCACTCATCACAAAAGTCGCATTTAGAGTTTCTTTCATGCAACTCTACTTGGGAGGAGGGGGCTCCGCCCCCCCCCCCACACCCCAAAACATGTCTACCGTCCCATACAACGAAATATAATTATATACTTTTTCCAGTGTCCGCCCCCTCCCCGAAAATTCTACCCCCGCCCCCCAAAAACTTCAGGTACCCCCACCCCTCGCCGGGGAGGAAAAAGTCTGAAAGAAACACTGGTCGCATTTGTAGATCATACAAACTAAAGGAAGAACCTGGGCGGGGAGAACCGGAAGAGATGCATGAAAAAAACTGTGCACGCTAAACACTTTTTAGATTAGAAAAAGTTCCCCGCTCCGGGGAGGAAAAAGTCTGAAAGAAACACTCGTGTCGCGCTTAGCCACTACCCGAAGAATTGCATAAAAGAAACTGCAAGCAAACCACTTTTTAGATTAGACACATTAATTAGGCGGTAATTTTATTATAGAGTTTCGATGAAGAAATTTCTTTTGAGTTGGGGAGGGGGGGGGGGGGGGCTCAGACGTTCTTACGCGGGGTGGGGCTTCGCCTCTACCCGAAGAATTGTATGAAAGAAACTCTTCACGCAAACCACTTAGATTAGACAAAATTGCCTTTTTATTCAATGTTTACTCGAGAATCAATGACGTCATATTTACTGTGTGCACTCTCCGGCCTGATACTATTTTCTACTATATGCTAAATGTGACGTCATATTTCGTTTTCATTTAACTATGCATGTTTTTAATTTGTTTGTGTTTTCTCTATAGCGTTCTTGTCAGATAGATACACAGATACATACACAGACAGCGAAACTATTAGCATTAACGAGAAAAATGGCCCGTTGAGGAAGGATACAACGGGCGCTAGGTTGATAGTGCTGTCTATTTTCTCGGTACTTTAATTTATATAAAATATAGCCATAGGCATATCCCTAAACCATGCACCTAATCTCATTTATGACAAAAGTCGCATTTAGAGTTTCTTTCAGGCAACTCTACTTGGGAGGAGCGGGCTTCGCCCCCCTCCCCCCCTCCCACACACACACTCCAAAACATGTCTACCGTCCCATTCAACAAAATATAATTATATACTTTTCCCAGTGTCCGCCCCATCCCAGAAAATTCTACCCCCGCCCACGAAAATTTCAAGTACCCCCACCCCTCTCCGGGGAGGAAAAAGTCGTTGTCTTTTTTATAAGAGTCATTGGCTTTTATAGGAGTCATTGGCTTTTCAAGGAGTCTTGTGCTTTCATGTTGGTTTATAGGAGACTGGCTATTTCAGGAGTAACTGGATTTTATATGGGTCATTGGATTTTATAAGGGTCATTGGATTTTATAGGGGTCATTGGATTTTATAGGGATCATTGGATTTTATATGGGTCATTGGATTTTATATGGGTCATTGGATTTTATATGGATCATTGGATTTTATATGGGTCATTGGATTTTTAAAATTTGTGTAGGTGGGGGCGGCAGAAATCTCATTGTATCTGTGTGTGTGTGTGTGTGTGTGTAGTGTAGTGTATGTCACAACAAGTATAAACAGGAAAGTTGGTTAATGTTACTTTGTTGTATACATCAACAGACACCATTCACGCCGAAATCAACAGAACCAACCACACCACATCAACAGAACCAACCACACCACATCAACAGAACCAACCACACCACATCAACAGAACCAACCACACCACATCAACAGACAACAGAACCTATCACACCACATCAACAGACAACAGAACCTATCACACCACATCAACAGACAACAGAACCTACCACACCACATCAACAGAACCTACCACACCACACCAACAGACAACAGACACCATTCACACCGAAATCAACAGAACCAACCACACCACATCAACAAAGATCAACCACCTATCACACCACATCAATAGACAACTACCACACCACATCGACAGACAACAGACACCAACCACACCACATCAATAGACAACAGACTCCAACCACACCACATCAACAGAACCAACCACACCACATCAACAGACACCAAACACTTTACATCAACAGAACCAACCACACCACATCAAAAGATACCAACCACACCGCATCAATAGACACCAACCCCACCACATCAACACAGATCAAACACCAACCACACCACATCAACAGACACCAACCACACCACATCAACAAAGATCAACCACCTACCACACCTACATCAACAAAGATCAACCACCTACCACACCTACATCAACAAAGATCAAACATCAACCACACACACATCAACCAAGATCAACCACCTACCACACACACATCAACCAAGATCAAACACCTACCACACTTACATAAAAAAAGATCAAACATCAACCACACACACATCAACCAAGATCAACCACCTACCACACCTATATCAACAAAGATCAACCACCTACCACACCTATATCAACAAAGATCAACCACCTACCACACCTATATCAACAAAGATCAACCACCTACCACACCTATATCAACAAAGATCAACCACCTACCACACCTATATCAACAAAGATCAACCACCTACCACACCTACATCAACAAAGATCAAACATCAACCACACACACATCAACAAAGATCAACCACCTACCACACCTACATCAACAAAGATCAACCACCTACCACACCTATATCAACAAAGATCAACCACACCTACATCAACAAAGATCAACCACACCTATATCAACAAAGATCAACCACCTACCATGTTACGATAACATCGGTAAAAAAACGGACGGTTCCCACATGGTGCTGGACGAGAAACTGTCGGTGTGCTGCTCACCTGTGTGACAGAAGGCGACTCACCTGTGTGACAGAAGGCGACTCATCTGTCAGTCGATAGTGCCTTGAGCTGTGTCAGCGCGCGACTCTCACGGCAGCGTCATGTCTTCATCAGATTTTAAAGACGTGTTGGATGTTGTGTGTTGGATGTTGTGTGTTGGATGTTGTGTGTTGGATGTTGTGTGTTGGATGTTGTGTGTTGGATGTTGTGTGTTGGATGTTGTGTGTTGGATGTTGTGTGTTGGATATTGTGTGTTGGATGTCATGTGTTGGATGTTGTGTGTTGGATGTTGTGTGTTGGATGTTGTGTGTTGGATGTCATGTGTTGGATGTCGTGTTGTGTGTTGGATGTCATGTGTTGGATGTCGTGTTGTGTGAAGGATGTCATGTGTTGGATGTTGTATTGTGTGAAGGATGTCCTGTGTTGTGTGTTGTGTGTTGGATGTCATGTGTTGGATGTCGTGTTGTGTGAAGGATGTCATGTGTTGGATGTCGTGTTGTGTGAAGGATGTCATGTGTTGGATGTTGTGTGTTGTGTGTTGTGTGTTGGATGTCATGTGTTGGATGTCGTGTTGTGTGAAGGATGTCATGTGTTGGATGTTGTGTGTTGGATGTCATGTGTTGGATGTTGTGTTGTGTGAAGGATGTCATGTGTTGGATGTTGTGTGTTGGATGTCATGTGTTGGATGTTGTGTGTTGGATGTCATGTGTTGGATGTCATGTGTTGGATGTCGTGTTGTGTGAAGGATGTCATGTGTTGGATGTTGTGTGTTGGATGTCATGTGTTGGATGTCGTGTTGTGTGAAGGATGTCTTGTGTTGGATGTTGTGTGTTGTGTGAAGGATGTCCTGTGTTGTGTGTTGTGTGTTGGATGTCATGTGTTGGATGTCGTGTTGTGTGAAGGATGTCATGTGTTGGATGTCGTGTTGTGTGAAGGATGTCATGTGTTGGATGTTGTGTGTTGTGTGTTGTGTGTTGGATGTCATGTGTTGGATGTCGTGTTGTGTGAAGGATGTCATGTGTTGGATGTGTGAAGGATGTCATGTGTTTGATGCGTGAAGGATGTCATGTGTTGGATGTCATGTGTTGTTTGAATGATGTCATGAGTTTATGTCGTGTGAAGGACATAATATAAATTATGGTCGGCTTTGGGCCCCATAAACGCCCTGCCCCCCGCTCCCCTGCACTGCGGGGTCAGACATTGTAGTTCCACCCAGAGGCGTAGCGAGGGCGGGGCGGGGGGTGCATACCGCACCGGGTGACACCATTTAGCAGGTGGCACCAAGGTAAGAAATTGCAAAATGTACCGCAAGAAGTGCCGCACCGGGTGACACCCGACCTAGCGACGCCACTGGTTCCACCCCTGGTCGTGGTCTGTTAACTTTAAGTTCAATTCACTGGTATATAAAATGTTGTATTGTAAGGGAAGTAATTCATTTAATTTTAACTTTTGTTTATTTCTTTTAAACTACTTACCTCCCGTCAGAACGATTTTTAAAAAAATCTTGTTTTTCTTGGTACAATAAATTATACCGCAGGTGAAACGCAACGCGACGACATTTGGGGGACTGGAATGATTTTGTTAGGAAAAAGAAACATAAAGTTGATGAAATCAGTTTGACGTGTGCTCTCCCTAATGTTTTAAAGCTTGAATTAAATTGACACAATGTACGTAAATATAATTGACATGTGTGTCATTACCCGGTGTTTTACCACAAGTATAAAATGTCGACTTCCTGGTTGCTAGGACATTTCTGATACAATGTCAGTCAGTGGGATCCTAACAGTTGTGTCAGTCAGTGTCAGTGGGATCCTAACAGTTGTGTCAGTCAGTGGGATCCTAACAGTTGTGTCAGTCAGTGGGATCCTAACAGTTGTGTCAGTCAGTGGGATCCTAACAGTTGTGTCAGTCAGTGGGATCCTAACAGTTGTGTCAGTCACTGGGATCCTAACAGTTGTGTCAGTCAGTGGGATCCTAACAGTTGTGTCAGTCAGTGGGATCCTAACAGTTGTGTCAGTCAGTGTCAGTGGGATCCTAACAGTTGTGTCAGTCAGTGTCAGTGGGATCCTAACAGTTGTGTCAGTCAGTGGGATCCTAACAGTTGTGTCAGTCAGTGTCAGTGGGATCCTAACAGTTGTGTCAGTCAGTGTCAGTGGGATCCTAACAGTTGTGTCAGTCAGTGGGATCCTAACAGTTGTGTCAGTCAGTGGGATCCTAACAGTTGTGTCAGTCAGTGGGATCCTAACAGTTGTGTCAGTCAGTGGGATCCTAACAGTTGTGTCAGTCAGTGTCAGTGGGATCCTAACAGTTGTGTCAGTCAGTGGGATCCTAACAGTTGTGTCAGTCAGTGTCAGTGGGATCCTAACAGTTGTGTCAGTCAGTGGGATCCTCACAGTTGTGTCAGTCAGTGTCAGTGGGATCCTAACAGTTGTGTCAGTCAGTGTCAGTGGGATCCTAACAGTTGTGTCAATCAGTGGGATCCTAACAGTTGTGTCAATCAGTGGGATCCTAACAGTTGTGTCAATCAGTGGGATCCTAACAGTTGTGTCAGTCAGTGGGATCCTCACTGTTTTGTCAGTCAGTGGGATCCTAACAGTTGTGTCAGTCAGTGGGATCCTAACAGTTGTGTCAGTCAGTGGGATCCTAACAGTTGTGTCAGTCAGTGGGATCCTAACAGTTGTGTCAATCAGTGGGATCCTAACAGTTGTGTCAATCAGTGGGATCCTAACAGTTGTGTCAGTCAGTGGGATCCTAACAGTTGTGTCAGTCAGTGGGATCCTAACAGTTGTGTCAGTCAGTGTCAGTGGGATCCTAACAGTTGTGTCAGTCAGTGGGATCCTAACAGTTGTGTCAATCAGTGGGATCCTAACAGTTGTGTCAGTCAGTGTCAGTGGGATCCTAACAGTTGTGTCAGTCAGTGGGATCCTAACAGTTGTGTCAATCAGTGGGATCCTAACAGTTGTGTCAGTCAGTGTCAGTGGGATCCTAACAGTTGTGTCAATCAGTGGGATCCTAACAGTTGTGTCAGTCAGTGGGATCCTAACAGTTGTGTCAGTCAGTGTCAGTGGGATCCTAACAGTTGTGTCAGTCAGTGGGATCCTAACAGTTGTGTCAATCAGTGTCAGTGGGATCCTAACAGTTGTGTCAGTCAGTGGGATCCTAACAGTTGTGTCAGTCAGTGGGATCCTAACAGTTGTGTCAGTCAGTGGGATCCTAACAGTTATTTCAGTCAGTGGGATCCTAACAGTTGTGTCAGTCAGTGGGATCCTAACAGTTGCGTCAGTCAGTGGGATCCTAACAGTTGTGTCAGTCAGTGTCAGTGGGATCCTAACAGTTGTGTCAGTCAGTGGGATCCTAACAGTTGTGTCAGTCAGTGGGATTCTAACAGTTGTGTCAGTCAGTGTCAGTGGGATCCTAACAGTTGTGTCAGTCAGTGGGATCCTAACAGTTGTGTCAGTCAGTGGGATCCTAGGAGTGTGTCAGTCAGTGGGATCCTCACAGTTGTGTCAGTCAGTGTCAGTGGGATCCTAACAGTTGTGTCAGTCAGTGGGATCCTAACAGTTGTGTCAGTCAGTGTCAGTGGGATCCTAACAGTTGTGTCAGTCAGTGGGATCCTAACAGTTGTGTCAGTCAGTGGGATCCTAACAGTTGTGTCAGTCAGTGTCAGTGGGATCCTAACAGTTGTGTCAGTCAGTGGGTTCCTAACAGTTGTGTCAGTCAGTGTCAGTGGGATCCTAACAGTTGTGTCAGTCAGTGGGATCCTAACAGTTGTGTCAATCAGTGGGATCCTAACAGTTGTGTCAGTCAGTGGGATCCTAACAGTTGTGTCAGTCAGTGGGATCCTAACAGTTGTGTCAGTCAGTGTCAGTGGGATCCTAACAGTTGTGTCAGTCAGTGTCAGTGGGATCCTAACAGTTGTGTCAGTCAGTGGGATCCTAACAGTTGTGTCAGTCAGTGTCAGTGGGATCCTAACAGTTGTGTCAGTCAGTGGGATCCTAACAGTTGTGTCAGTCAGTGGGATCCTAACAGTTGTGTCAGTCAGTGGGATCCTAACAGTTGTGTCAGTCAGTGTCAGTGGGATCCTAACAGTTGTGTCAGTCAGTGGGATCCTAACAGTTGTGTCAGTCAGTGGGATCCTAACAGTTGTGTCAATCAGTGGGATCCTAACAGTTGTGTCAGTCAGTGTCAGTGGGATCCTAACAGTTGTGTCAGTCAGTGGGATCCTAACAGTTGTGTCAGTCAGTGTCAGTGGGATCCAAACAGTTGTGTCAGTCAGTGTCAGTGGGATCCTAACAGTTGTGTCAGTCAGTGGGATCCTAACAGTTGTGTCAGTCAGTGGGATCCTAACAGTTGTGTCAGTCAGTGTCAGTGGGATCCTAACAGTTGTGTCAGTCAGTGGGATCCTAACAGTTGTGTCAATCAGACAACCCAAAGGTACATGACGGGAGACAACCCAAAGGTACATGACGGGAGACAAGAGGAGACAACCCAAAGGTACATGACGGGAGACAAGAGGAGACAACCCAAAGGTACATGACGGGAGACAACCCAAAGGTACATGACGGGAGACAAGAGGAGACAACCCAAAGGTACATGACGGGAGACAAGAGGAGACAACCCAAAGGTACATGACGGGAGACAACCCAAAGGTACATGACGGGAGACAAGAGGAGACAACCCAAACGTACATGACGGGAGACAACCCAAAGGTACAAGACGGGAGACAACCCAAAGGTACATGACGGGAGACAAGAGGAGACAACCCAAAGGTACATGACGGGAGACAAGAGGAGACAACCCAAAGGTACATGACGGGAGACAAGAGGAGACAACCCAAAGGTACATGACGGGAGCAGGGGCGGAACTACAGTGCCGCCAGACCCCGCAATGCGGGGGGGGGGGCCACGCCGTTTAGGGGCCCACGGCCGATCATAATTTTTTTATAGTTAAAAAAAAAATAATTTTCTTGTATTTTTGACTCGATGGTTGTTTTGTAAAAAGATTACGGTAGCTGCGGGTGGATTATCTTTATTCTATAGACACCAACCCAAGCTCTTGTAAATTCTTTTTCCCTTTGTTTCTAAACCACCGTGAAAGCCGAGTCCTCTTTCTCCTACAATCAAACTTATCCAAGATAAGCAAACGTTCAAAACCACTACCATGACTTATTTCCCTTTTTAAATAGTCAAATATGGGTGCCCATAAGCTCCTTTTAATAGATTTGTTCTAAACAAATTAAAAAGCAATTACTTCTCTTAACTACTATTTCTTTTAATAAAATACTTACTAAAGAATGACATTATACAAAAAGGAAATGTATTTAAAATTAATAATATATATACAAAAAAAAAACATAAAAATAAACATAACTCGAGACACCATTACTTATACAAAATTTTCAAGGTTTATATTCTTTTGACCGACTAAAGGTTAATATGTCTTCTAGCAAAGAAAATAAAACTGATTTTCACAAAACACACTAATGTACTTAAACACGTCATCATGTTGTAATATATATATTAATTGACATTTTTTTCAAAAACCCCAATTGGCCAGCAATGAGTATTTAATGTTCGTATTTTGTGTTTTGTGTATTTTATATATATATATATATATATATATATATATATATATATATATATATATATATATATATATATATATATATATATATATATATACATATGGGGGGGGGGGCTAAAAAATGTTGTGCGGGGTGGCCCGTTTTTTCTAGTTCCGCCACTGGACGGGAGACAACCCAAAGGTACATGACGGGAGACAACCCAAAGGTACATGACGGGAGACAACCCAAAGGTACATGACGGGAGACAAGAGGAGACAACCCAAAGGTACATGACGGGAGACAAGAGGAGACAACCCAAAGGTACATGACGGGAGACAACCCAAAGGTACATGACGGGAGACAACCCAAAGGTACATGACGGGAGACAACCCAAAGGTACATGACGGGAGACAAGAGGAGACAACCCAAAGGTACATGACGGGAGACAAGAGGAGACAACCCAAAGGTACATGACGGGAGACAACCCAAAGGTACATGACGGGAGACAAGAGGAGACAACCCAAAGGTACATGACGGGAGACAACCCAAAGGTACATGACGGGAGACAAGAGGAGACAACCCAAAGGTACATGACGGGAGACAACCCAAAGGTACATGACGGGAGACAACCCAAAGGTACATGACGGGAGACAACCCAAAGGTACATGACGGGAGACAAGAGGAGACAACCCAAAGGTACATGACGGGAGACAAGAGGAGACAACCCAAAGGTACATGACGGGAGACAACCCAAAGGTACATAACGGGAGACAACCCAAAGGTACATGACGGGAGACAACCCAAAGGTACATGACGGGAGACAACCCAAAGGCACGTAACGGGAGACAAGAGGAGACAACCCAAAGGTACATGACGGGAGACAAGAGGAGACAACCCAAAGGTACATGACGGGAGAAAAGAGGAGACAACCCAAAGGTACATGACGGGAGACAAGAGGAGACAACCCAAAGGTACATGACGGGAGACAAGAGGAGACAACCCAAAGGTACATGACGGGAGACAACCCAAAGGCACGTAACGGGAGACAAGAGGAGACAACCCAAAGGTACATGACGGGAGACAACCCAAAGGTACATGACGGGAGACAAGAGGAGACAACCCAAAGGTACATGACGGGAGACAAGAGGAGACAACCCAAAGGTACATGATGGGAGACAACCCAAAGGTACATGATGGGAGACAACCCAAAGGTACATGATGGGAGACAACCCAAAGGTACATGACGGGAGACAACCCAAAGGTACATGACGGGAGACAAGAGGAGACAACCCAAAGGTACATGACGGGAGACAACCCAAAGGTACATGACGGGAGACAACCCAAAGGTACATGACGGGAGACAACCCAAAGGTACATGACGGGAGACAACCCAAAGGTACATAACGGGAGACAAGAGGAGACAACCCAAAGGTACATGACGGTAGACAACCCAAAGGTACATGACGGGAGACAACCCAAAGGTACATGACGGGAGACAACCCAAAGGTACATGACGGGAGACAACCCAAAGGTACATGACGGGAGACAAGAGGAGACAACCCAAAGGTACATGACGGGAGACAAGAGGAGACAACCCAAAGGTACATGACGGGAGAAAAGAGGAGACAACCCAAAGGTACATGATGGGAGACAACCCAAAGGTACATGATGGGAGACAACCCAAAGGTACATGATGGGAGACAACCCAAAGGTACATGACGGGAGACAACCCAAAGGTACATGGCGGGAGACAAGAGGAGACAACCCAAAGGTACATGACGGGAGACAAGAGGAGACAACCCAAAGGTACATGACGGGAGACAAAAGGAGACAACCCAAAGGTACATGACGGGAGACAAGAGGAGACAACCCAAAGGTACATGACGGGAGACAAGAGGAGACAACCCAAAGGTACATGACGGGAGACAACCCAAAGGTACATGACGGGAGACAAGAGGCGACAACCCAAAGGTACATGACGGGAGACAACCCAAAGGTACATGACGGGAGACAACCCAAAGGTACATGACGGGAGACAAGAGGAGACAACCCAAAGGTACATGACGGGAGACAACCCAAAGGTACATGACGGGAGACAACCCAAAGGTACATGACGGGAGACAAGAGGAGACAACCCAAAGGTACATGACGGGAGACAAGAGGAGACAACCCAAAGGTACATGACGGGAGACAACCCAAAGGTACATGACGGAAGACAACCTAAAGGTACATGACGGGAGACAAGAGGAGACAACCCAAAGGTACATGACGGGAGACAACCCAAAGGTACATGACGGAAGACAACCTAAAGGTACATGACGGGAGACAAGAGGAGACAACCCAAAGGTACATGACGGGAGACAAGAGGAGACAACCCAAAGGTACATGACGGGAGACAAGAGGAGACAACCCAAAGGTACATGACGGGAGACAAGAGGAGACAACCCAAAGGTACATGACGGGAGACAACCCAAAGGTACATGACGGGAGACAAGAGGAGACAACCCAAAGGTACATGACGGGAGACAACCCAAAGGTACATGACGGGAGACAAGAGGAGACAACCCAAAGGTACATGACGGGAGACAAGAGGAGACAACCCAAAGGTACATGACGGGAGAAAAGAGGAGACAACCCAAAGGTACATGACGGGAGACAAGAGGAGACAACCCAAAGGTACATGACGGGAGACAAGAGGAGACAACCCAAAGGTACACGACGGGAGACAACCCAAAGGCACGTAACGGGAGACAAGAGGAGACAACCCAAAGGTACATGACGGGAGACAACCCAAAGGTACATGACGGGAGACAAGAGGAGACAACCCAAAGGTACATGACGGGAGACAACCCAAAGGTACATGACGGGAGACAAGAGGAGACAACCCAAAGGTACATGACGGGAGACAAGAGGAGACAACCCAAAGGTACATGACGGGAGACAACCCAAAGGTACATAACGGGAGACAACCCAAAGGTACATGACGGGAGACAAGAGGAGACAACCCAAAGGTACATGACGGGAGACAACCCAAAAGTACATGACGGGAGACAACCCAAAGGTACATGACGGGAGACAACCCAAAGGTACATGACGGGAGACAACCCAAAGGTACATGACGGGAGACAACCCAAAGGTACATGACGGGAGACAAGAGGAGACAACCCAAAGGTACATGACGGGAGACAAGAGGAGACAACCCAAAGGTACATGACGGGAGACAAGAGGCGACAACCCAAAGGTACATGACGGGAGACAACCCAAAGGTACATAACGGGAGACAACCCGAAGGTACATGACGGGAGACAACCCAAAGGTACATGACGGGAGACAAGAGGAGACAACCCAAAGGTACATGACGGGAGACAACCCAAAGGTACATGACGGGAGACAACCCAAAGGTACATGACGGGAGACAAGAGGAGACAACCCAAAGGTACATGACGGGAGACAAGAGGAGACAACCCAAAGGTACATGACGGGAGACAAGAGGAGACAACCCAAAGGTACATGACGGGAGACAAGAGGAGACAACCCAAAGGTACATGACGGGAGACAACCCAAAGGTACATGACGGGAGACAAGAGGCGACAACCCAAAGGTACATGACGGGAGACAACCCAAAGGTACATAACGGGAGACAACCCAAAGGTACATGCCGGGAGACAACCCAAAGGTACATGACGGGAGACAACCCAAAGGTACATGACGGGAGACAAGAGGAGACAACCCAAAGGTACATAACGGGAGACAAGAGGAGACAACCCAAAGGTACATGACGGGAGACAACCCAAAGGTACATGACGGGAGACAACCCAAAGGTACATGACGGGAGACAACCCAAAGGTACATGACGGGAGACAAGAGGAGACAACCCAAAGGTACATGACGGGAGACAAGAGGAGACAACCCAAAGGTACATGACGGGAGACAAGAGGCGACAACCCAAAGGTACATGACGGGAGACAACCCAAAGGTACATAACGGGAGACAACCCAAAGGTACATGACGGGAGACAACCCAAAGGTACATGACGGGAGACAAGAGGAGACAACCCAAAGGTACATGACGGGAGACAAGAGGAGACAACCCAAAGGTACATGACGGGAGACAAGAGGAGACAACCCAAAGGTACATGACGGGAGACAAGAGGAGACAACCCAAAGGTACATGACGGGAGACAAGAGGAGACAACCCAAAGGTACATGACGGGAGACAACCCAAAGGTACATGACGGGAGACAACCCAAAGGTACATGACGGGAGACAAGAGGAGACAACCCAAAGGTACATGACGGGAGACAAGAGGAGACAACCCAAAGGTACATGACGGGAGACAAGAGGCGACAACCCAAAGGTACATGACGGGAGACAACCCAAAGGTACATAACGGGAGACAACCCAAAGGTACATGACGGGAGACAACCCAAAGGTACATGACGGGAGACAAGAGGAGACAACCCAAAGGTACATGACGGGAGACAAGAGGAGACAACCCAAAGGTACATGACGGGAGACAAGAGGAGACAACCCAAAGGTACATGACGGGAGACAAGAGGAGACAACCCAAAGGTACATGACGGGAGACAAGAGGAGACAACCCAAAGGTACATGACGGGAGACAACCCAAAGGTACATGACGGGAGACAAGAGGAGACAACCCAAAGGTACATGACGGGAGACAAGAGGCGACAACCCAAAGGTACATGACGGGAGACAACCCAAAGGTACATAACGGGAGACAACCCAAAGGTACATGACGGGAGACAACCCAAAGGTACATGACGGGAGACAAGAGGAGACAACCCAAAGGTACATGACGGGAGACAACCCAAAGGTACATGACGGGAGACAAGAGGAGACAACCCAAAGGTACATGACGGGAGACAAGAGGAGACAACCCAAAGGTACATGACGGGAGACAAGAGGAGACAACCCAAAGGTACATGACGGGAGACAACCCAAAGGTACATAACGGGAGACAACCCAAAGGTACATGACGGGAGACAACCCAAAGGTACATAACGGGAGACAACCCAAAGGTACATGACGGGAGACAACCCAAAGGTACATGGCGGGAGACAAGAGGAGACAACCCAAAGGTACATAACGGGAGACAAGAGGAGACAACCCAAAGGTACATGACGGGAGACAACCCAAAGGTACATGACGGGAGACAACCCAAAGGTACATGACGGGAGACAAGAGGAGACAACCCAAAGGTACATGACGGGAGACAACCCAAAGGTACATGACGGGAGACAAGAGGAGACAACCCAAAGGTACATGACGGGAGACAAGAGGAGACAACCCAAAGGTACATGACGGGAGACAACCCAAAGGTACATGACGGGAGACAAGAGGAGACAACCCAAAGGTACATGACGGGAGACAAGAGGCGACAACCCAAAGGTACATGACGGGAGACAACCCAAAGGTACATAACGGGAGACAACCCAAAGGTACATGACGGGAGACAACCCAAAGGTACATGACGGGAGACAAGAGGAGACAACCCAAAGGTACATGACGGGAGACAAGAGGAGACAACCCAAAGGTACATGACGGGAGACAAGAGGAGACAACCCAAAGGTACATGACGGGAGACAAGAGGCGACAACCCAAAGGTACATGACGGGAGACAACCCAAAGGTACATAACGGGAGACAACCCAAAGGTACATGACGGGAGACAACCCAAAGGTACATGACGGGAGACAAGAGGAGACAACCCAAAGGTACATGACGGGAGACAACCCAAAGGTACATGACGGGAGACAAGAGGAGACAACCCAAAGGTACATGACGGCAGACAAGAGGAGACAACCCAAAGGTACATGACGGGAGACAAGAGGAGACAACCCAAAGGTACATGACGGGAGACAAGAGGCGACAACCCAAAGGTACATGACGGGAGACAACCCAAAGGTACATAACGGGAGACAACCCAAAGGTACATGACGGGAGACAACCCAAAGGTACATAACGGGAGACAACCCAAAGGTACATGACGGGAGACAACCCAAAGGTACATGACGGGAGACAACCCAAAGGTACATAACGGGAGACAAGAGGAGACAACCCAAAGGTACATGACGGGAGACAAGAGGAGACAACCCAAAGGTACATGACGGGAGACAACCCAAAGGTACATGACGGGAGACAACCCAAAGGTACATAACGAGAGACAACCCAAAGGTACATGACGGGAGACAACCCAAAGGTACATGACGGGAGACAACCCAAAGGTACATGGCGGGAGACAAGAGGAGACAACCCAAAGGTACATGACGGGAGACAACCCAAAGGTACATGACGGGAGACAAGAGGAGACAACCCAAAGGTACATGACGGGAGACAACCCAAAGGTACATGACGGGAGACAACCCAAAGGTACATGATGGGAGACAACCCAAAGGTACATGACGGGAGACAACCCAAAGGTACATGACGGGAGACAAGAGGAGACAACCCAAAGGTACATGACGGGAGACAAGAGGAGACAACCCAAAGGTACATGGCGGGAGACAACCCAAAGGTACATAACGGGAGACAACCCAAAGGTACATGACGGGAGACAAGAGGAGACAACCCAAAGGTACATGACGGGAGACAACCCAAAAGTACATGACGGGAGACAACCCAAAGGTACATGACGGGAGACAACCCAAAGGTACATGACGGGAGACAAGAGGAGACAACCCAAAGGTACATGACGGGAGACAACCCAAAGGTACATAACGGGAGACAACCCAAAGGTACATGACGGGAGACAACCCAAAGGTACATGACGGGAGACAAGAGGAGACAACCCAAAGGTACATGACGGGAGACAACCCAAAGGTACATGACGGGAGACAACCCAAAGGTACATGACGGGAGACAAGAGGCGACAACCCAAAGGTACATGACGGGAGACAACCCAAAGGTACATGACGGGAGACAACCCAAAGGTACATGACGGGAGACAACCCAAAGGTACATGACGGGAGACAACCCAAAGGTACATGACGGGAGACAACCCAAAGGTACATGACGGGAGACAAGAGGAGACAACCCAAAGGTACATGACGGGAGACAACCCAAAGGTACATGACGGGAGACAACCCAAAGGTACATAACGGGAGACAACCCAAAGGTACATGACGGGAGACAACCCAAAGGTACATGACGGGAGACAAGAGGAGACAACCCAAAGGTACATGACGGGAGACAACCCAAAGGTACATGACGGGAGACAAGAGGCGACAACCCAAAGGTACATGACGGGAGACAACCCAAAGGTACATGACGGGAGACAACCCAAAGGTACATGACGGGAGACAACCCAAAGGTACATGACGGGAGACAAGAGGAGACAACCCAAAGGTACATGACGGGAGACAACCCAAAGGTACATGACGGGAGACAAGAGGAGACAACCCAAAGGTACATGACGGGAGACAACCCAAAGGTACATGACGGGAGACAAGAGGAGACAACCCAAAGGTACATGACGGGAGACAAGAGGAGACAACCCAAAGGTACATGACGGGAGACAACCCAAAGGTACATAACGGGAGACAACCCAAAGGTACATGACGGGAGACAAGAGGCGACAACCCAAAGGTACATGACGGGAGACAACCCAAAGGTACATGACGGAAGACAACCTAAAGGTACATGACGGGAGACAAGAGGAGACAACCCAAAGGTACATGACGGGAGACAAGAGGAGACAACCCAAAGGTACATGACGGGAGACAAGAGGAGACAACCCAAAGGTACATGACGGGAGACAAGAGGAGACAACCCAAAGGTACATGACGGGAGACAACCCAAAGGTACATGACGGGAGACAAGAGGAGACAACCCAAAGGTACATGACGGGAGACAACCCAAAGGTACATGACGGGAGACAACCCAAAGGTACATGACGGGAGACAACCCAAAGGTACATGACGGGAGACAAGAGGAGACAACCCAAAGGTACATGACGGGAGACAAGAGGAGACAACCCAAAGGTACATGACGGGAGACAACCCAAAGGTACATGACGGGAGACAACCCAAAGGTACATGACGTGAGACAAGAGGAGACAACCCAAAGGTACATGACGGGAGACAACCCAAAGGTACATGACGGGAGACAAGAGGAGACAACCCAAAGGTACATGACGGGAGACAAGAGGAGACAACCCAAAGGTACATGACGGGAGACAAGAGGAGACAACCCAAAGGTACATGACGGGAGACAACCCAAAGGTACATGACGGGAGACAACCCAAAGGTACATAACGGGAGACAACCCAAAGGTACATGACGGGAGACAACCCAAAGGTACATGACGGGAGACAACCCAAAGGTACATGGCGGGAGACAAGAGGAGACAACCCAAAGGTACATGACGGGAGACAACCCAAAGGTACATGGCGGGAGACAAGAGGAGACAACCCAAAGGTACATGACGGGAGACAACCCAAAGGTACATGACGGGAGACAAGAGGAGACAACCCAAAGGTACATGACGGGAGACAAGAGGAGACAACCCAAAGGTACATGACGGGAGACAAGAGGAGACAACCCAAAGGTACATGACGGGAGACAAGAGGAGACAGCCCAAAGGTACATGACGGGAGACAAGAGGAGACAACCCAAAGGTACATGACGGGAGACAACCCAAAGGTACATGACGGGAGACAAGAGGAGACAACCCAAAGGTACATGACGGGAGACAACCCAAAGGTACATGACGGGAGACAAGAGGAGACAACCCAAAGGTACATGACGGGAGACAAGAGGAGACAACCCAAAGGTACATGACGGGAGACAACCCAAAGGTACATGACGGGAGACAAGAGGAGACAACCCAAAGGTACATGACGGGAGACAAGAGGAGACAACCCAAAGGTACATGACGGGAGACAAGAGGAGACAACCCAAAGGTACATGACGGGAGACAACCCAAAGGTACATGACGGGAGACAAGAGGAGACAACCCAAAGGTACATGACGGGAGACAAGAGGAGACAACCCAAAGGTACATGACGGGAGACAACCCAAAGGTACATGACGGGAGACAAGAGGAGACAACCCAAAGGTACATGACGGGAGACAACCCAAAGGTACATGACGGGAGACAAGAGGAGACAACCCAAAGGTACATGACGGGAGACAAGAGGAGACAACCCAAAGGTACATGGCGGGAGACAACCCAAAGGTACATAACGGGAGACAACCCAAAGGTACATGACGGGAGACAAGAGGAGACAACCCAAAGGTACATGACGGGAGACAAGAGGAGACAACCCAAAGGTACATGACGGGAGACAAGAGGAGACAACCCAAAGGTACAAGACGGGAGACAAGAGGAGACAACCCAAAGGTACATGACGGGAGACAAGAGGAGACAACCCAAAGGTACATGACGGGAGACAAGAGGAGACAACCCAAAGGTACATGACGGGAGACAACCCAAAGGTACATAACGGGAGACAACCCAAAGGTACATGACGGGAGACAAGAGGAGACAACCCAAAGGTACATGACGGGAGACAACCCAAAGGTACATGACGGGAGACAACCCAAAGGTTCATGACGGGAGACAACCCAAAGGTACATGACGGGAGACAAGAGGAGACAACCCAAAGGTACATAACGGGAGACAAGAGGAGACAACCCAAAGGTACATGACGGGAGACAACCCAAAGGTACATGACGGGAGACAACCCAAAGGTACATGACGGGAGACAACCCAAAGGTACATGACGGGAGACAAGAGGAGACAACCCAAAGGTACATGACGGGAGACAACCCAAAGGTACATGACGGGAGACAACCCAAAGGTACATGATGGGAGACAACCCAAAGGTACATGACGGGAGACAACCCAAAGGTACATGACGGGAGACAAGAGGAGACAACCCAAAGGTACATAACGGGAGACAAGAGGAGACAACCCAAAGGTACATGACGGGAGACAACCCAAAGGTACATGACGGGAGACAAGAGGCGACAACCCAAAGGTACATGACGGGAGACAAGAGGAGACAACCCAAAGGTACATGACGGGAGACAACCCAAAGGTACATGATGGGAGACAACCCAAAGGTACATGACGGGAGACAACCCAAAGGTACATGACGGGAGACAACCCAAAGGTACATGACGGGAGACAACCCAAAGGTACATGACGGGAGACAAGAGGAGACAACCCAAAGGTACATGACGGGAGACAACCCAAAGGTACATAACGGGAGACAACCCAAAGGTACATGACGGGAGACAACCCAAAGGTACATGACGGGAGACAACCCAAAGGTACATGACGGGAGACAAGAGGAGACAACCCAAAGGTACATGACGGGAGACAACCCAAAGGTACATGACGGGAGACAACCCAAAGGTACATGACGGGAGACAACCCAAAGGTACATGACGGGAGACAACCCAAAGGTACATGACGGGAGACAACCCAAAGGTACATGACGGGAGACAAGAGGAGACAACCCAAAGGTACATGACGGGAGACAAGAGGAGACAACCCAAAGGTACATGACGGGAGACAACCCAAAGGTACATGACGGGAGACAAGAGGAGACAACCCAAAGGTACATGACGGGAGACAACCCAAAGGTACATGACGGGAGACAACCCAAAGGTACATGACGGGAGACAACCCAAAGGTACATGACGGGAGACAAGAGGAGACAACCCAAAGGTACATGACGGGAGACAACCCAAAGGTACATGACGGGAGACAACCCAAAGGTACATGACGGGAGACAAGAGGAGACAACCCAAAGGTACATGACGGGAGACAAGAGGAGACAACCCAAAGGTACATGACGGGAGACAAGAGGAGACAACCCAAAGGTACATGACGGGAGACAAGAGGAGACAACCCAAAGGTACATGACGGGAGACAAGAGGAGACAACCCAAAGGTACATGACGGGAGACAAGAGGAGACAACCCAAAGGTACATGACGGGAGACAAGAGGAGACAACCCAAAGGTACATGACGGGAGACAACCCAAAGGTACATGACGGGAGACAAGAGGAGACAACCCAAAGGTACATGACGGGAGACAACCCAAAGGTACATGACGGGAGACAACCCAAAGGTACATGACGGGAGACAACCCAAAGGTACATGACGGGAGACAAGAGGAGACAACCCAAAGGTACATGACGGGAGACAAGAGGAGACAACCCAAAGGTACATGACGGGAGACAAGAGGAGACAACCCAAAGGTACATGACGGGAGACAAGAGGAGACAACCCAAAGGTACATGACGGGAGACAAGAGGAGACAACCCAAAGGTACATGACGGGAGACAAGAGGAGACAACCCAAAGGTACATGACGGGAGACAACCCAAAGGTACATGACGGGAGACAACCCAAAGGTACATGACGGGAGACAAGAGGAGACAACCCAAAGGTACATGACGGGAGACAAGAGGCGACAACCCAAAGGTACATGACGGGAGACAACCCAAAGGTACATGACGGGAGACAACCCAAAGGTACATGACGGGAGACAACCCAAAGGTACATGACGGGAGACAAGAGGAGACAACCCAAAGGTACATGACGGGAGACAAGAGGAGACAACCCAAAGGTACATGACGGGAGACAAGAGGAGACAACCCAAAGGTACATGACGGGAGACAAGAGGAGACAACCCAAAGGTACATGACGGGAGACAAGAGGAGACAACCCAAAGGTACATGACGGGAGACAAG